>NC_042616.1:391674164-392925455 GCF_901001135.1 Rhinatrema bivittatum
AGAAGCCTCTCATGAGGAACTTTGTCAAACGCCTTCTGAAAATCCAAGTATACTATATCTACCGGTTCACCTTTATCCACTTGCACTCATAACACTGAGCATGGGCAAGTAGATTGGACATAAGAACATAAGACTTGTCATACTGGGTCAGACCAAAGGTCCATCAAGCCCAGCATCCTGTTTCCAGCAGTGGCCAAGCCAGGTCACAAGTACCGGGCAGGATCCCAAAAGGTAGATAGATTCCATGCTGCTTATCCCAAGAACAAGCAGTGGTTTTCTGCAACTCTCCCTTTATAATGGTTAATGGACTTTTCCCCCAGGAACTTGTCCAAACCTTTTATAAATGCAGTTACACTAATAGCTTTCACCACATCCTCTGGCAACAAATTCCAGAGCTTACTTATGCATTGAGTAAAAACATATTTTCTTTTATTAGTTTTAAATGTATTACCCAGTGATATCATTCTGTGTTCCCTGGTCTTTGTACTTTTTGAAACAACTGATTAATGTTTACTTGTTCCATTCCACTCATTATTTCTAGACCTCTATCATATCTCCCCTCAACCTATTCTATCCTCTTTAGCCTTTCTTCATAAGGAAATTGTTCCATCCCCTTTCTCATCTTGATCACCCTTCTCTGTACCTTTGCTAATTCTGCTCTATCTTTCTTGAGATGTTGTGACCAGAACTGACAACATATCTTAAGATGAGGTCACACCATGGAGCAATACAGAGGCATTATGATATTCTCTGTTTTATTCTCTGTTCCTTTCCTAATAATCCCTAGCATTCTATTTGCTTTCCTGGCTGCTGCTGCACACTGAGCAGAAGATTTCAATGTATTATCAATGATGACACTTAGATCCTTTTCCTGAGTGGTGACTCCTAATGTGGAACCTTGTATTGTGTAGCCATAATTAGGATGCCGGCGCGCGCAACTTGCTCCTGCTCCTTTGCAGGAGCAAAAAGTAAGTTAAAAAATGGGGGGGGGGGGGGGGGGGGGAGAGGATAGGGATAGGGGGGCAGGAAGGTTAGGAGAAGGGGAAGGGAGGATAGGATAGGATAGGGGGTAAGGAAGTTCCTTCACTTAATTGGAGCGACTGGGAGGGAACTGGGGAAGCCTGACGATGCGTGTCTGCGCAAATTCGTGAAATTATACCCTCCCCTTGTGTGCGCGTGCCCTGGGGGGGGGGGGTGGTATCTGGCTCAGACACATTCTCATTTCCTGCTTCTGATACCTCCACGGGAGGGAAGGGATACGGGTTCAGAACTGGATTTTAGACTGTGGCAGGATCCTATTGTTGGGGGGGGGGGGGAACCTTCCCCCTTCACCTCCCACCCCCATCCAAAGCAGGGGGATGCCATGAGGGGGTCCCGCCCCTGCTTTCCTCTGTCTCCCTCTCACTTGATGTTGGGAGTTGTTTGGCACTAAGACAATAATGTTGCGAGCCCCTGCTTTAAACAGCAAGTCTCCACAGGAATGAAATACGAATCAGAATGAAAAATGGAAACCTAGTGATTGTTTGCTTCAACTGCCAAGTGAATTATCTAAAACATATTTTCCTAGCAGCGATGGGTAAATCACCGGCTTTACTTATGTTGAGAATTTCCACTTCATGTATTCATCATTTAAATGGACAGTGTGCATACCTTACGAAAAGTAGTTTCTAAAATCGAGCCTTGTGCACTTAAAGGACAGTTGCTGCCGGCGTGAATGAAGGGGCTGCAGAAGGGACAAAGGGGACTGGAGTGCCAGAGACTGTGACCTTTTCTTTTCTTCCCCAGACACAAACCTAAGTCCCAAAAACTCCCTTACCCATTCTGTTTATACTTGTTCTGGCCCTGGACGCAACTTACGCAAGCAGGAACTGGCATCCAATCCATGGACCCTGCAGGCCCACAGAGATAGATGATTCTCTCTCAGCATCTTCTTGATCCAAAGCCAGTACCCGTGGTTAGAATTTTATAGAATGTCTCCAGGACAATCTAATCTACAGTTACATATATTACACTGCATATAGCAAAGCTTTCCTGAAGATTGTTTAGGATTGTTTTTAAACAAAGTCAGAGGTTTGCCAAATATTTCTTCCATTGACCCAGGCATCCAGACTGATTCAGTCAGAATGTCGTACTGTGCTCTGGATGAATTTCATATTCAAAAAGGCAGGTAATAAATCCAAGCAACCGATAAAGGTATTTGGCTGTGACTCATGAATGATGCTGATCCTACAACAAAATCTCAGTGGCCCTCTCACAGCTGAACATGCAAATGAAAAGGCACAAAATGCTTTCCAGATACTTGAAAAATGGTTCATGTTTGGCATACATAGAAGCCAGCACTTGTACCATCGCTAATAGTAAGGGAGCCAAGTTTGGGCATTAGAAGTACTTCTTGCACTGGTGCTGGTCTCTGCAGGTCAAACACTGAAGTAAGGAAATTCCTCCTATCTGACAGGTCGATACAGTACAGTGCGCTCCGGCAGAGCGCACTGTTAACCCACGGTTGGACGTGCGTTTGACGCACTAGCTTTACCCCTTATTCAGTAAGAGGTAATAGCGCGTCGAAAGCATGTGTTCCCCCCCCCCCCAAACTAATAGCGCCCACAACATGCTATTAGTTTCGCTCAGCACCGGGAAAGTGTACAGAAAAGCAGTAAAAACTGTACACCCTCCAACTTAATATCATGGCGATATTAAGTCAGAGGTCCCAAAAGTAAAAAATAATTTAAAAATTAAAAAATTTTAAATCAGCCTGCGGCTCGCGGGTTGAAAACTGGATGCTCAATTTTGCCAGCGTCCGGTTTCCGAACCCGTGGCTGTCAGCAGGTCTGAGAACCAACACCGGCAAAATTGAGCGTTGACTGTCAAACCCGCTGACAGCCACCGCTCCTGTCAAAAAGGAGGCGCTAGGGACACCTGTCCCTAGCGCCTCCTTTTACCGCGGGCCCTAATTAGCATATTTTTATTTACCGTATCGCGCGCACAGGACACTGGCCTGTGCACGTGCCGGGAGAGCGGGCGCTCACCCGCTCTCCCGCGTTTCTTTCTGTATCAGCCTGTGAGTTAGAACACAGCACTCCGGTGTACTAAGTATCACCCAGAAGTTGGTAGGAAGTAGGCATGCATTTTATATGTTCTCTTGGATTAATGTATGGCAAACAAACATACCTACATATCCTGATGCACAGAAGTTCCACAGAAAGGAAAATTAGGACCTATTTTAAGCCAACAGAAATATATTGTTAAAAGAGCTTTTTGGAGCAAAAAAGAAAAAAAAATGGCCATATCTGATTAAAACCATCTGAAAAGGTTCCACAACTCATGCACCAAATGTATACTGCATGTGAGTCCCAACAAATGATATTACACAAACCAATTCCCTTTCTTTATTTCATTCATTTAAATGCTTCTTTTTTTTCTGTAAAATATCTCTTGTGTTTGCAAGTTAACTGTTTGATTTATTAATATGTTCTCTGTGCCTCCAGAAAAGAACAGGGAAAGAAATTTCATTCTAAGTAATGTACTTTCATTTGCAATGTCACTGGAGATGGAAGACCTGTTAAGAACTAATTTTGCATACATTATTTGGAAAGAAACAAGCAAGCTAATACTTTGAAACACAGGAAACATTTAAAAAGCATTTGCACTTTTATTGTAGTGGACAATGACATCCATGTGTATGATTGCTCCAATGCTAGGGTTAGGTGCATTACTGGGGAAAAAAATAGACCTCAGCGCTTACAAACACACACACACACACACACACACACACAGTTAGGCCCTGATTTACTAAGCTTCATTCCAAAATCCTTAGGGCCGGGAAGATGTTTTAAACCAGTGCCGAGTACCCGACTCAGCTGGCTAAGTTAAGCAGCTAAAGTTCATTTTCAGCCAAAATCTAGCTTGGTTAGGCTGCGGCAGAACAATTCTCCTAAATCTAGTTGGCTGAAATTTCTCCAGCTAGATTTAGTCCTGCAATCAGAATGCCTAATTTTGGCTGCCCAAGTTAGCTGAGGTTTTGACTCCACCTAAACTCTGCCTGTGATGATCACCCACTTTTGCTGCAGTTAAATCTAGGCACCTAGTGAACGTTAATCTAGATTTAGCAAATTTAGACTTACCTGCTCAGCGAGGGGGGATTGGACACTGCAGAAACTCTAAATTAGCCAGTTCAGCCTCTGAAAGTTTTCCTTCCCTGTTGTGACTCAGCCCTCAGAGGAGGTAAAATGGCTGTTTCTTCCGTAAAATATCATTCACCCCTCTCTGTAGTTCTGCAGTGCATCCTTTGAGTACCGTTCAGGAAAAAGTTATTGAGAGCAGACAAAAATCCATAGAGGAGGGCTCTTCAGCTGCTGCCTTCAAGGGTCACAAATACATCTCTTTAGCAGAGTAAGTAAGCATAATATTGACAGTAGCCTGGTTCTTAGACCAAATCAAACAGAAATTTCATGAATATTCATTGTGAAGGCAGGAGGCAAGAGACAAATACCCCAATGTGTTTCAAATGCCCTGTGTTTTGTCAAGGGGGTTATGGTTTTTAATATAAGATCCTTTCCTGTTTATGCTTCGGAAAGTGAGACACAGTGGGATTTTGGTTGGGGGGGGAGACCAAGATACCAGGGCAACAGTGGAAGCAATAGCTCCAGAAAAGCAGCAAGCTGACATTATGAATAACCCAGTCATCCCTGCGCCTTTGCAGGCCAAAAAAACGTGATGTTTCTGAACTGAGTGCAACTGGTGTACAGAGGATGCTCTGTTAGCTGCTTCTGAAATGTTGGTAAGATGGCTGGCACAAGGAGAAAGAAAAACTCACCTAGAATCAACATGTAAAATTCTGAGGCACATATATAGGGAAAAATCAACAATGGAGGCTACATGAAGTCAGTACCAGGGAAGTGGTAAAACAAATGGAAAGTCAGAAAGCCCAAGTCAAGAGCCTTAAAAACAGAACATATTAAAAAAAAACAAAAAACCCAACACATTCCTTGCTGGCTTTTAGATGTAAAATTTCCAGCGGGGGGGGGGGGGGGGGGGGGGGGGAGGAGCTGAAGAGAAGAAAAGGGACACCTGCATAATGTTAAACTCCTAGAGGTTTTCACCAGCACACCCTCACTTTACAGCCCATCCTGCCCAGAGCTCTGAGCCTTGTCTAAAGGACAAGATCATTCACATCTGCCTCTCCTTTCAATCAGTTCTCTCCTCTTAACAGACGGGACTAATGGGTTTCAGCCATGAAACAGGATCCCTCCTTCTGCCAGTCCTTTCATTTTCATGCAATTAAAGTATTATATAAACAACCCATTCCAAACTAGGGCTACTTTTTGTAGTCCTCTGGTTTTTACATTTGTTTACCCCCTGCCATTGTGGAGGAGACAATGGCCCGGAGATCACTAAAAGCTGCGTTTTGCATCAGGCCCCCCTCCTCCTCAAGAGTGACCTAGTGTGACCATAGCAACCACTAAACTGGTGCCACTTAGATGCCAAAAGGTGGCAGGAGACAAACTTTTATTTACATTTCTGATGTGGCTTTTCTTTTTCTTGGCTGCAGTTTTCGGTCGCCATGGTGCAAGTAAGGACACTGCTACACATTCCAAGCAGGCATTCAGAAACTGTGGTGATGAGACCCAAAAAAAACCCCTCAGAAAAGGGGTTTCAAATGAGATCTCAGAACCAGAAAGGCATCGATATTCCTGGTACAACTGGGATCTTACCCACAGACGGTTTAACGTCGACCCCCATCTGTCTTCAGACTGTAATTCTACAACCACAGACCTTCTTGATGTATCCATATTGGTCCCAAGCTCAAGAAAGCCTTTCCTCTTAAGTTGTTTTTCCTATGATTGATCACTCTAGGGGGGAAAGGCAAAAACACCAACTACTCACTCCCTACAACACAGGGCATTTACTCTCCTAAGCCCTCCGTTCGGAAGCGCTCGTGAATCAACCATTAAGCACTGCAGAAAGCCTTTTCTTTTGGCCCAGCAATTTTCCACTGCTCTTTTTGGGATTCCAGCTCAATCGAAGACCTTCATGTACAACTTACCCTACCCGGGGGATATTTTCTCCTGTTTTGTATCCCCTCCCAACTTTTAGTCCAGGCACTGCAGCAACAGTCCTCGGCCAGGAGCCACGCAGCAGGGCTCCCTCTGGAATCCGGCAATCAGGGGCTCTAGATTTGGCCACTGGGTTGTCACCTTGACCGTGGTTGCTTTCCCGCCAGGGGCTGTAAACAATGACCTCAGCAAGCCAACATCCAAACAATGTACGTGGGCATTTGGAAACCAGCTGAATTGTTACAGGCTGAAAAGTACACAGGTACATCGCCAGTTAAGGTGTTCTACCTGTTGAAAACTCACTCCTCTATAGCTCTAAACTAGATAAAACCTTGTGGGGTGTACAGACCCTAGTACAAGAAAAGATGGCAGTGGGTCTTCTTATTCTCCATTAATGTCGCACAGACACAGCAAAGAGAAACCTAATTCAAATGTAAGATCCACTCATACAATTATTGATTTCCAGTGTATCCAGGGGAGTTACAATCTCTTTATCTATCTATTTGTTTGATTTATATTCCACTCTCGTGCCGAAAGTGGAATAGAAGGCCCTAAGAATGTACAAAACTGAATTCAATATGAAAGCCTGAATAAGAACATACAAAGTTGCCATACTGGGTCAGACTGAAGGTCTATTAAGCCCAGCATCCTGTTTCCAACAGTGGCCAATCCAGGTTACAGTGCCTAGCAAGTACCCAAACATTAAATAGATCCCATGCTACAGATGCTGGTAATAAGCAGTGGCTATTCCTAAGTCAACATGATTAATAGCAGTTTATGGATTTCTCCTCAAGGGTTATCACCTTTTCCACAGACCATGACTGGACACTTGAGGACCAGGAGAAGATGGGTGCCCCATCCCTTTCCAACATTAGCATAAATTTGCATATATGGTTGCCCTGCTCCTGTCTCTGCTCTCTCCCTCCTGTGCTTCCCTTGTCTCTTTTCCAGCCTCCTCCAAGCCCTATGCCTCCTCTCTCCCCTCAGCTTCTGTGCTCTCCTGTCTCTTTTCATCCTTAGACCCTGACCCCCTACTCTCTCTCTCTTCCTCCAACATCTCCTACACCCTATTGACTCTCTCCCTCCTCCACCCCTTGTTCCATCCTTTGTGTCTCTCCCCCTCCTTCCTTCCATGCGTTTGCTCTGGCTCTCTCATCCAGCCTGTGCACTTCCCTCTATCTCCTCCTCCAGCCTGTACCTCCCCCCTGCATCCCCTATATACTCTTATTTTTCACTCTCATCTCTTCCTTTTTGCCTCCTCTGTGCCTCTTTTTCTCCTCTGAGACATTCCTGAGTTGTGCAGGGAGCCCTGCTAGAGCAGCCAGGAGGGAGAGTCTAAGCTGTATTTTCATCCCCTCTCCCCACAGCTTCCAGGCACAGTAATAACGAGAGGAGGTGGAGGAAAGAGCAGCGGAGCAGCTGCTAAGGAGAGTATGCTCAGGTGAGCTCCCACCCCTGCCAATCACAGCACAGGGAAAGGAGATGGGCAGGGCTGCAGCTCTCTCATTCTGCCTTTGTCCCCTCCCAGTCTGTAAACAGGGCCTTAGGAGAAAGGAGCTGCCTGCCGCAGGAGACGGATTTTTAGTGTCCAGTCGGCAATTCTGACAGGACCACTGTATAAAAGTGAACAGAAAATTGGACTGTCCAATTCAAAACCGGGCAGTTGGCAACCAATGCTCCCTCCAAGAATGTGTGCAAATTTTTCAGGTGAGCAACAATTATTTTAAACCAACAATTTTTGAGCACTAGTATTAGCAGTGCATTTCTGTATATACCACAAAGAAAATGTATGTGAGCGACCATGTAAACCTGTGAGCAAAATGTATGAGCAATCACTCAGCTTATAGGGAACTATGCTGGCAACCCTAGTTTCCTCCAGGAATGTATCCAAACCTTTTTTAAACCCAGCTACACTAATTGCCTTAACCACATCCTCTTGCAAAGAAATCCAGAGCTTAATTCCGTTTTGAATGAAAAAGAGTTTTCTCCAATTTGTTTTAAATGTGCTACTTGCTAGCTTCATGGAGTGCCCCATCTCCTTGTATTATCTGAAAGAGTAAACAACCGATTGATATATTTACCCATTCAAGTCTTTTCATGATTTTATAGACTTCTATCATGTCCCACCTCAGTCATCCCTTCTCCAAATGGAATAGTCCTAACTTGTTTAGCATTTCCTCATAGGGCAGCCGTTCCATGCCCCTTATCATTTGTCACCCTTCTCTGCACTTTATCCAGTACAGCTATATCCCTTTTGAGAATTGCACACGGTATTCTCTCACCCTAGCTTGACAGTACCCTGTTATATAGAGTCCATCAAGCCAGCATGAGAGAACATAATTCAACATTTCATCTTTGTGAGACTTTCCTCACTCCGAATGATGTTTTTGAATTTTTAGTGATTGGCATATGTCATCTTTGGGAATGTGCAAGAGTAGCACTGTCTCTGTGCTGATCTTTTTTGTGATGCAATGACCAGAACTGTACACAATACTCAAGATGTGATCTCACCAAGGAGCAATTAGAAGCATTATGACATACTGCATTTTATTCACCATTCCCTCCTAATAATTTCTAACATTCTGTTTGCTTTTATGACTGCCGCAACACATTGAGCCAATGATTTCAATGTATTATCCACTATGATGCCTTGAATGGTAACTCCTAACATGAAACCTAACATTGTGTAACTACAGCATGGGTTAATTTTCCCTATATACATCCTCTTGCCCTTGACCACATTAAATATCAACTGCCATTTGCACCCAATCTTCCTGTCTCACAAGGTCCTCCTGTAATTTATCACAATCCATTTGTGATTTAACTACTCTCAATAATTTTGTATCATCTGAAAATTTGATCACCTCAATCGTACCCCTTTTCAGATAATTTATAAATATATTGAAAAGCATCAGTGTACGTATAGACCCCTGAGGCACTCCACTGTTTACCTTTCTCCACTTTGAAAACTGACCATATAATCCTACTCTCAGTTTATGGAATGCTCAGTTGATGGAGAGTTGAGATTCATAAATAAGACACAGGCCTAGCTTTTCTTCGTAAAGAGGTAATTTTGTAATAGCCAATAAATACGTGTGAAAGTTATATTGATTTTCAAAACAGAGATCCGCACATAAATACACTTTGAAAATCATCCCACCAAATTCACCTGCACACACTTCCAGCTGCTATTATGTGCGTGGAAAATTCTGGAAATTCTATATGCATAGTTTTGGAAATTCAGAACCTCTCCCCAACTACGCCCTAGGGAATGCCACCACTCAGTCAGAGTAAACGTATGGGAAACAGGACAGATACATGTGAGTTTACCCACCTTCCAGGTGCGTAATTTTGAAAAAGACCATTTCTGTCAGTAAGGCATGGAAAAGCCTTTGAAAATGACCCTCAAACTGCATGGAATAAAAAGACTTCACTTACAGGATAGAACACATAAGGGATCATATTTTCATGCAGCATGAAGGAAGGTCCTGCTAGTATAGGGATGGACAACTTTGGTCCTCAAGAGCCACAAACAGGTCAGGTTTTCAGGATTATGTACAAATGCATTTGCATGAAATAGAATTGCAAGCACTGCCTCCATTGTATGCAAATCTCTCATGCATATTCATTATGGATATCCTGAAAACCAGGTCTGTTTGTGGCTCTTGAGGGCTGGAGTTGGTCCTCCCCTGTGCTAATGGGTAACAGGTAGTAATTCTGAACTTGGCCATTTTAACACTGGCGTTTAGGAGGTAAATCAAACTTCCAGCCCATGCCCCACTTTTGACTCAGAAGTGCCACCACGGTTAGTGGTACCGACGTTTACAGGGCTAGCTACTTATCCAAGATTATAAATTGCCCTATTTATATGTTTAAAGTTGAGACTAATTAGTTTCTGTCTTCTTATTACTTAGATTGAGTATTCTGATTTGTTCCATGCAAATGGCCATGTTAACTGTTCCTCGTAAACTGTTCCTTGTAAACTGTTCCATGTAAACTGCCACCCGGCAGTAATTATTACTGTTCTCTGTGAACCGGAGCGATATGTATTGTATACAGGAGCTCCGGTATATAAAAACCATAAATAAATAAATAAATAAATAGCAATCAAAATGAATTTTAAAATGCAGAAGAGGAATGTGAACCCAGTCAAACTGGGGGGTGAGCATGTTTGAACCACATTTTTCTATGGCACTGAACAGAATTATAAACTTTAGTTACACAACCACTAGATTAGGATAGCAGTACAATGCGTTGTTTGAGCACATCCATGTGAAGCTGAACACTATGGCTCAATTGCCCTATCCCATCGCCAGAATATGACCTTCAGTAAGAGACAACTTCCCCCACATTCAGGCAAATTGCAAACTATTCTGCCAGAGATATTGTAACTATGTGAATGGCTTAGGCTGCCGTGTGAATACTAGTAATGTTATAGAAATAAAAATATATTATTAAATGCTGTAGGCAGAGCCATTAGAAGGGGCAAGTGATCACATGGGGCATCAGGCCCAGGGGGGCGCCAACACCCCTTGTAGCTACAGGAGCTCCTCCAGGCAACTATATTCCAGATGTATCATCAGAGCGGGATCTCTCTCCCACAACACTGGAAACCATAGGGGGATTCCTCGTTCCCTCGGGACTGCTGGGATACCAGCTGGCCTGGAAAGAGACCTGACTTTAGGCATTCTTTAGTGTCAGACCTACCCAACAGGGCCAGACTTTATAGGGATGTTTGGTTGGCAGGATTCATCAATTGAGTGTAGCCCTGGGGAAGTAATAGTATGTTCCAGGAACACCCCTAAAGTGAAACTCAATGTGGTTGGGTTCACTGTGCAACTGAGCAGCCTGCCAGAAGGATCCATTTCAGATGCTTTCCTCAGAGAGAGGACAAGAGGGAGCCTGCAGTGAGGGGAAGAGAGTAATCAGCATGGGGAGGATCATTACTGACTAACGTCATGGCAGGGCTGCCACAGGCTCTAGGGGAGGATGACAGACCAACAAAATATGAGAGTCTTGGAAGACATATTACACGACTGTGAACGAGGAAATGTTAGTAGAAAGGCTGGCTTTCAAGAATTCAGAGGCAGCGAACACCTGATAAAGATCAGGGTGTGAACTAAGAATCCCTTAAATTTAAAAGGGAATGAAGGGAAGAAGCCGGGGTCTAAGCCAAACACTTAAGGAGCTCCTGGACATCTTCACTAGTGCTGTGGGGTACAGACTTTGTGAAAGAACCCCCAAAATCACTTTTGCCAATGGACAGTCAGGTCCTTCTTCAAGCAATGGAAAAGGACTTCCTGTGAGTAGTTAAAATAGTTGCAAGTGCTACCATTTAGAAGAAGCATGAAAACTGCTCTATAAATGAAGCTTGTTATGAACTGTGTAAATAAAAGCAGCCAAGCTGGGAGAGCTACCATTCCATAGTCAGAGGAGGATTTACCAATACATAGAGTGAGCAAATGACTATGGGCAGCAACCCCAGCAGGGCAGCCATCTTGCTGTGTGAGTCACTTGTTTTACATCAGCTGTGGTGCAGCACCATCACGGAGGCGGGGGGGGGGGGGGGGGGGGGGGGGGGGGGTTGTAGGGCAGTTGGCTGCCCATATCCCTAAAAGGCAGCCAGGTTGTTTTTTTGGACAACTCCAACATGATTTGAACAGTGCACTTGGTGTTTTTCCTGTCACATGACTGACCTGCTAATTTAAGAACTGCCCAAGCCATGTCAGAGATCCTGTCATTGAATATCTACATAAAGTGATTGTAAATAAGCCAGACCTGCACTTTTTTATTCATAATGTCTCACATAGCATGGATTCCTACAGCTCCTTGTGTAAAGTATAATTGTTCTTCCATCGATGATGCATCAGGCTGGCAAGCTGATACTGGTTACCCTGGCATGTGTCATTAACTAGCGGACTGCCATCTACACACAGCCCTTCGGATTATTTAATATATGTAGTCCCATATGCAGGAGAAAGTGACATAAAAAGAGCAGGAGACAGAGAAGCAGACTAGAAAGACAGAGAAAAAAATACAAAAAAAAGACATGAGATGCACACTTCCCAGAAATGAAAGATAAAACAAGACTTCTCACGAAATAATATGTGGGGAAGACACCATATAATCATTGAGGTAACACCAGAAACAGGACCAAACAGGAAGTCAGCAAAGGGAATAAATGCATAATAAATGGCAGTACAGTTCTCTGCGGTACTGCCATTTAATACCAAAGCCAGCGGGAGAAGGACAGAACCTCTGCTTCTCCCGCTGGCTTAACCACGTATTTGGGGGTTGGGGAGTGTGGGAGGGAGGATCAGATGTATATGGCATTGAGGGAGATGGTCAGGGCTGCTTATTCTGTTATTGGGGGCATCCAGAGGGATCGGGACTTCTCCTGCACTACTTTAAGAAAAAAAACCAACAATATTCAGTAATCGGGCTGTTACCCGGATAGGTTCCTCTTGCTGAATATTTGGCATCAGTCATCCGGTTAACTTTACCCGTTTAATTTTGCTGCTGGCCAACTTACTGAATATTGACTTCTATGATTGCTATAACTGGATACCCGTATGATATCGCGTCCATTATAAACTCCTGACACTGCCACACAGAATACTGATAAATTTGGATACAGTCTGTGCATGCCTCAAAGAAATCTCTGATCTGCCGAGAAAGGATTACTTGAAGTCTCTCCTGTCCATCTCTCCCATCCAGGAGAGTTTAGAGACAGAGCCATTTCCATCACTGGCCCAAGATTATGGAATTCCTTTCCGGAGTCACTAAGACTAACCACAGAATTAAAAACAAAAAAAAAATGCTTAGAGACCTGGCTCTTCAGAACAGCATAAAATATGCTATAATTCAAGGGGTTATTGTACCTAGAGCAGTGGTTCTCAACCCTGTCCTGGGGACCACCCCAACCAGTCAGGTTTTCAGAATATCCACAATAAATATGCATGAGAGAATTTGCATGCACTGCCTCCATAACATGCAAATTTTCTCATGCATATTCATTGTAGATATCCTGAAAACCCGACTGGCTAGGGGGGTCCCCAGGACAGGATTGAGAACCACTGACCTAGAGTGCTCTTATTGTCCTGTTTTATATTCCAGTTTGTAAATATTATTTTATGAATGTTTATTGTAAACCACCCCGATTACTTTTTGCCTGGAGGGGCAGTATATAAATAAATACATACATACATATTTCCCTTTCTTTATTATTCTCTTTTGTTTAACCACTCTGGGGCCAGACATAGCCAGCCAAAGTTTGCACTTAACCAGCTAGATCCAGCCACTAAAAATCAGCCGCTTATTATTACTTTGAGGTTCATGTCACCAAACTGTAAAATCAATACAAAATAGCTGCAGTCATCAAAGTCCCCTTCTAATTTACCGTCATGTCACTAATTTGTTAATTTATTCTTCTCTAACCTCATACTTAATCCCAATAGCAACCTTTTCCAGGATTCACTAAACAGTCTATCCTTAATGAGAAGAAGGAAATGTCAGGCAGGATCAGTGTTTCAGAATTAAATCCAAACCTAGAAAAAGGATAATGAAATGAAGTCCAAAAAAACCACCAATGTACTAATTCAATAAAAAAAAAATTACACACACACACATTCATGTAATCCCTGTTTTCAATGTACTGTAAGCCTTTATTTTGCATTCACTACCTCGCATTTACATCACCTATGCAGTTAGATAAGCAACCAGAAAAAAACAATAATTCTGCTCAGAAAGATAACTTGCAACTCAGTTTTATGACAAAATGTGACACTCATTAACAACAATATCTAAATCTTCTACTCAAAATGTATTGATGCTCCCAGCCATGGATTGGCATTAGGTGGACAGGAAAGAATCTCCTGAAAGTTGCAATAAATATTCAGGGTTTGTCTTTGCCTTCTCTTCATTCAATCACAGAGAGACAATGTCGTCTCCATGGGGCCTCTGTACTCAAGCAGTGGTCCTTAATCTGGTCCTTGAGGAATCCCTGACCAGTCTGGTTTCAGGGTAGCCACAATGTATATGCATGAAATATCTGCATGCATTGCCTCCATTATTTGCAAATCTCTCTCATGTATATGTGAATATCCTGAAAACCAGACTTGGTGGGGGATCCCTTAAGAATGAGGCACAGCTCCAGCAGATTCGGTGACCACCCCCCCCCCTCCCTCTACAGGTTAAAAGTATTTAGACAGCCTTCACAACCAGTAGTAGTTTCAGCCAGCACATCTGAACAACGCATGGGAGAGGAGAGAGGCAGATGCCACCCTTCCAGCACACAAGCACTAGAGAGGCAGGAAGTGGTCGACTGAAGCACGACCTGAATACAGTCCTAGCACCTACAAACTGTTAGTGATACAGCATTCCCAAGCAATCACTCACTCATGGGTAGCTTCCCATTGGGGCTGATCAAGGAGCAAATTTCCAAACGACCCCATCAAATGAGACTTTATGTGCAGGCTTCACATCTCAGTGGCAGGCGTACACAAGTCTCATCATCATATACATATTATCAAGTCAATAAGGGAGAACTTGACTGTATGGCAAATATTCCTACAAGACTATAATGGTATATCTACATGGCAGTCACCTTCAGTCTTGAACTATGGCCTTAACTTTCTTAGGGTGCCTTGAGTTGGGGTGGAGGGGAGAGCTTTGGTTTACATTGCCCGGGTCATGGTACACAGCATGCTGGCTGGATGACTTGGTCTAGGCAGGGCACACCAAGAACTGTTCGTGATTGTCACTGCCTTTCTGAAAATACATGATTGGGAAGACCCTTGTTGAACCTTCATGATGAAACATCTGTGACGGAGTTTCGCCAGTCACTAATATAATCCCTATGTGATTTTTCTATCTAGGAGCAGTAGGAGAGATTTTGATAGTTTTGATTCCTCCCATTGCTATAACCCTCCTTTTTGGGGGATAGGCTTTTTGGGGTATAAAGACCTTTGGAGCATGCTCCATGCTTCAGAGGGTTAGTGGAAAGGTGACAGAGGAAGAGATAGGAGCCACTGCTAGAGATTCCTCCAGGATCTCAAAGCAACAGGGGAGGAGATAGAGGTCTGAAGAGCACAGATTTTCCCAATATCTCAAAGCAAGGTGGTTGGAGAGCTGGAAAATGCCCCTGGATCTCACAGCAGGCAATTCAAACATTTTTGTAAAGAGGTTTTGAGGAAGAACTTTGTGAGAATACTTTTGGATTTTGGATTGTCCATTGCCTGATGGAAGGGCCTGTCCTCTGTATCCCAAAGAGCTGGGGCAAAGATCTTTTGGTCCATTTGACCAATGAAAGAATTGGGTGAAGGATATAGCCTTTTGAGCCTACCACGTGTATTTTTGATAGTTGAATTACACTTGAAGAGTTTTGCTTGTTGGAACCCTCTTTTCCAGACCAGTTCATGGCTGAACTGCAGCTATACTCTAGTTATCCCACTCTCACTGGTGAGGATATTTTCAATCAGGATGAAGGAGCAAGAGCCAGAAGGGAAGTGAGCAGAGTAAGGATGGACAGAGAAACCATTTGGGTTTTTTTTGATCATTGGGTGAATACTGATTCTTGTTTTTGTCATCTTGACCTGGATCCTCTTCTTTAAGTTACAGTAAGATCTACATTTACTTTGAACACCAACTACAGGCTCCCATATTTTCATTTAGATTTATCCAAGTGTGGACTTACTGGGATGATGGACCCTTTTTTGATACCTGGTTTCTCCCTGTGATGATAATATTGGCTTACCTGCTTTTATTTTTCACTATTTGGCACATTCTAGAAACAGCATAGAGTGAGAAGTGGTCACAGAGATTATGTTAGTCAGTATCAGAGGCTCAGGAAGAGAAATATTCCTCCCCATCCAGACCTGAACCCAGACCCATACCACCCCTAGTAGAGGATAAAGCACTAACACAAGGGATTGGCTACACACATAAAAGGCTGAATAGGACAGGGTGGCCAGGTCATCACTAAAAGAAAGACACATGTTGACACATGCATTACTAGTACACTTATGGCATCATTACCATTCTCCTTACTATCATTTGCCATGCTTCTTTTGAAATTAAATGCTTCAGGTGGCACACCTAGCTTGCCTTTTTGGAGCACTTTGAATTAATAAATTAGTTTCACCATCCAAGGGCACAAACAATTCCAGGGGTCTTTTGTTAAGAAAAGTACAATGGCAGGATGATATGTACAACTCCACAACCAACCAATTGGGGGGCAGGGGGCAGGGGGGGCATTAAAATTAAAAGAATTAGTGTGATGCTTTCACATTGTATCTGTTCCAGGGTCCAACCCTGTATGAGCTACCCTGGTCACTAAGGAACTCAACTAATAGTTTAAAGTTCTTTTTCTGTACAAGTCCTCAGGCAGGGTTTGAACCCTTTCCACGTGGGTGGAAGGCAGATGCCTTCCCCACTGTGCCAGCAACTCACTTCCTGAAGTCTGGCTTCAAAAGTCCTTCTCCAACAAACAGATCCAATGTTCAAAAGTCTGGCCCCACTGGGCCTAACTGCCACCACCCACCGTATCTCTTGGGATGGGTTTTTTCCTCATCCCAGGATACAACCACCCACTTGGCAGTTCTCTAGGTAAAGTGTCTTTATCGTAAGTCCAAACCAACAAAAGTCCCCACGCTCACCTTCCTTGTGATAGTGGTTGCAATCCTTCACATCATCGGGTATCCAGTGTCCAAGTTTCCCAGAGCAGCCAGGCAGCCCGTTCCTTCCTCCTTAGTCCCCAGCAGGAGACTGCCACAGCTCTACTAGGGAGTCCTTTTTATCTTGTGGAAACTCCTCCCCCTACCGTATGCGATTGGCTTTGGAAAAGGCTCCTCCTCAATTTGGCCCTCCCCTTGAAGCCAGGGATTGGTTCCCAGCGCTCCACCCTCCATTTCCCACACCTGTGGCTCCTCTGGTCTTATAACCTCTGGGGAAAGGAACCAATGGACGTCTCTAGCCTGGTGTTGCCGTATTTTCCTTCCCCCCTTCTCCTGAATCTTTGGTTCCTGGGTCTTTACCTGACGGTTCTGGTTTGGGACATAGACCCCGTCACAAGTAGACTTCCCTCCCTGTGCAGAACGCCAAGGCATGTTCTGACATGAGGTCATGTGGCAGTGTACAGTTCCTCCTACATACATATGTATTGCCCATGGACTGGATTTTCACAGTGAGTTTCTCTTTAAGAAGCCTTTAGAGAGATGAACATACTGCATGCATGCTCAGTTGCTTTACAGAGCCATGCTTAAGGGCAATACACTTACCCACTATGGGTGTACAGTGTGGTTTTTTTGTGTGTGTGATTTTCATTTCATGTTATTTTTTGCTTGATTTCATTTTAAAAATGGTTTGTTGTTTTTTGTTTTTTTTTGTTTGGTTTTCCTTAATTTTGTGGTTAGTGCACTCTAAGTTCTTTTAGTGCACACTAACTATAGTGTGTATTAAATCCAAGGTAGTGCACACTAAATCCAGTTTGCATTTCATTTATTAAAATTTGTGAATTGCCCAACACAATAGAGGCCTGATCAATGAACAAAATGGAACATACATAATCAAGTAAACATAATACAGAAAAAGGACAATAAAACAAAAGGAAAATTAAAATGACAACAAAATCCTTATCCTAAAATAATAAATGTCACTTATTTAAAACCATAAATTAAATAATATAAAACAAGGCAAAAATTATTTTTAAACTTATGATTTAATTGTAAGTTAAACTGAATAAAAAGGTTTTAACTTGCTTCCTAAAATCATTAACTGAATCAGATTGTCTCAAATCAATTGGGAGAGAATTCCAAAAAGTGGGTCCGATAACCAAGAAGGCACATTCACGGGACGTATGTAAACATGCCACTTTTGGAGAAGGAATCTCCATTAGGTCACATTGTGATGAATGTAGAGTTTTCGTTGGTTGATAACATTTTAACATGAATTGGCCCAGTGACAAGAATGATCATTCAACAACTTAAAAATCAACACAGCAGTTTTATACTTGATTCTTTCGTGTATCAAAAGCCAATGCAGCTGTATCAAAGCAGGTGTAATATGCTCAGACCTTTTTAGTCCTGAAAGTAATCATGCCGCAGAGTTGTGCAACAACTGTATGGGATGCAATGAAGAATAGGGAATGCCAAGATATAAGTTATTACGGTAATTAATGATTGGAAAGATAGAGGCTCCAAGGAACTCAGCTTCATGAAGCAGTTTTTGTTTTTTTTTTAAGGCCGGCAAGTACACGAAGCCTGTAAAAACCATGAGATATGATTTGTTTGATTTGAGGACAACAGGATAGTGTATCATCTAATATGACTCCAAGACTTTTGATATGATTTTTAATGGTGAAAGAGAGGTTGCCAAGAGTGATACTTTTTTTATTAAAAGAACAGTATGGAATGTGAATGGCTTCAACATAATAAACTAAGGCTTCATCCCAGGAAGGGTGAATGCTTATAACAAACTGCATGTCATCAGCGTAGAGTTTATTAAAATCAGAGTTGCAAGAATTTTACAAATGGGAGCAAGGTAAATATTAAAAATTGAGGCAGAGTGTGAAGATTCCTGAGGGACACCTGTTTTGATCTCAGAAGAAGAAGACAAATTGTTGTTACATTTTACTGCATGTGTTCTGTTCAATAGGTAAGATTTGAACCAATTAAGAACAGTTCCAGAAAGGCCACATTCTTGTAATCGAAAAAGTAGGATATTGTGGTCAAGAGTATCAAACGCTGAAGAAATGTCAAGAGAAATGAGCAGAAATTGCTGGCCAGAATTGAGGCCTTTTCTTAAAAGGTCAGTAAGAGACAAAAGCAAAATTTCGGTACTTAGGGTACAGCGAAAGCCATATTGATGAGGATCTAAAAGTTCAAATTTCTCTGAATGTTCAGTTAATTGTAAAAGAACTGCCGATTCAAGGATTTTAGTTAAGTATGGCAAGGAAGAAATTAGTGCCCACTAATGGAACTTAGTGTGTACTAACTCACAACTCAAAAAAATCCAAACTTTTGGCATTTTTTCTTTTATTTCGTGTTTCCAATGAAATGAAACAAAAATCAAATGCACTTTCCTAATGCCCAGTAGTTGAAGAAACTGCAGGTGGAATAGATGCATATAGCCAGCAGAAGGGCAGCATTTTCTCAATCCTGCAAAGACCTCAGAGGAGACAGCAAGCCTGTGCTACCAGCAGAATAGCTGTAGGCCAGAGGCCAGTGAAAATCTGAGTGGTTAGCAGGACTCATGATGTGGAAAATGTCTTTGCAAACAGAGTATGGGACTCCTAAAAGCAGAGGAGCCAGAGGAATATTCTTAAAGAAGATCACTTCAGGAACTAGACCCCATCATGAAAAAAAGTTACAAGAAACAAAAAAAAGTCTGATGAATGGGATTTTGGGTAATTGGGCAATTCAAATTCTTTTTCCTGTTACAAAAAAAACCCAGAACGGTAATTGAAGAAACATTATGATTTGCAATTATTTAGGGGTCGATTTTAAGACCTATGCGCACAGTTCCTGGCACGCGCACATGGATGTGCTGATTTTATAACATGCGTGTGTCACGGGCGTGTGAGGATGGCCTGCAACTCACGTGTGCGGGGGGGGGGGGGGGGGGGATTTTCCAATTACTCACAGCGACGCGATCAGCCATTTTCCCAGTTCCCTCCCAGTTCACTCAAATTAAGGAAAGGAGTGGAAGGGAACTTCCCTACTCTCCTACTTAACCTTCCTCCCTTTTCCCCTCTCCACCACGACCTCTAACCCTACCTAGGTACCCCAAACTTTTTATTTCAATACTTTCTGCTCCTCGGGAGCAGAAGAAAACACCGCATGCCGGCACGCGCTTCCCCAGGACAGCGACTAATGGTGGTATCCCGGAAGACCACGCCCCCCAAGACCACGCCCCCAGCCCGCCCCTTTTACTTGGCCCAGCACTTCTGCACGTTAACGGAGGTTACGCACGTGGCCGGGCCCTTTGTAAAATGCACGTGGCGCGCACAGGGCCTGGCCACACACATAACCCCCGTTTTTTACGCGCATGGGCTTTTTAAAATTGGGCCTTTAATGAATACTTGATTTAATGTTTTCTTGACTGATGAAGAAACAGCTTTTCAAAGGAAAATTATATAAATAGTTATATGTTTGGCTACAACAAATAACTATTCCTCCTTCTCTCTGATTTAATTTCCTGAGAAGCTAGGAAGCGGTTACCAAAAGGAAATGAAAAACACTCAGACCCTGAATTGAACTCTGAGCACATTTTATGTTCTGAATTTTCCCCGCCAACGCCAAGATCCAAAAGTGGATGGAAGGCATCCTTTCAAAAGTGGGGCCACAACCAGCACTGCAATATAAAATATTGGGAGCTAGCAATCTTCTGCATTCACATCTTCATGTGGTCAGGGTCATAATGGATTATGTAATCACGCTCTATCATTTATTTAACTCTTGTTCAGTTAGCTAGATAACTTAGCTCCACCTGAAAAGGCTCAGTCTTTGGATACATTTTAGCTAGATGAATGTGGCACTAGATATTCAAAAGTAGATTTTTAGCCAGATAGCTCACAAGTTACCCAGCTAAATGCATATGAATATGAACCTCACAGTCTTTCTGCTCCTTCCTCTATGTTACCAAATTGAAAGAGCTATCAGGCAATTACAGTATGGTTGGACTTGATAAGACTCCTGATGCTTCTTCTGATCAACCAACTATGCTCACTAGGGATGTGAATCGTTTTTTGACGATTTAAAATATCGTCCGATATATTTTAAATCGTCAAAAATCGTTAGGGCCACGATACAATACCAATTCCCCCGATTTATCGTCAAAAAATCGTAAATCGGGGGAAGGGGGAGGGCAGGAAAACCGGCACACTAAAACACCCTAAAACCCACCCCCGACCCTTTAAATTAAATCCCCCACCCTCCCGAACCCCCCCCCCCTAAATGCCTTAAATTACCTGGGGGTCCAGCGGCGGTCCGGAACGGTCTCCTGCAATTGAATCGTGTTGTCTTCAGCCGGCGCCATTCTGCGCCGCCATTTTGCAAAATGGCGGCGCAAAATGGCGGCGGCCATAGACCAACACGATTCGACTGCAGGAGGTCGTTCCGGACCCCCGCTGGACTTTTGGCAAGTCTTGTGGGGGTCAGGAGGCCCCCCCAAGCTGGCCAAAAGTCCCTGGGGGTCCAGCGGGGGTCCGGGAGCGATCTCCTGCCGCGAATCATTTTCCGTACGGAAAATGGCGCCAGCAGGAGGTCGTTCAGCCGGGGGGACCCCGGCTGAACGACCTCCTGCAGTCGATCGCCATTGCAAAATGGCGGCGCAGAATGGCGCCGGCTGAAGACAACACGATTCAATTGCAGGAGACCGTTCCGGACCGCCGCTGGACCCCCAGGTAATTTAAGGCATTTGGGGGGGGTTCGGGAGGGTGGGGGATTTAATTTAAAGGGTCGGGGGTGGGTTTTAGGGGGTTTTAGTGTGCCGGTTCACGATTTTAACGATTTTCACGATACTCTAAACACCCAAACGGCGACGATACGATTCCCTCCCCCTCCCAGCCAAAATCGATCGTTAAGACGATCGAGGACACGATTCACATCTCTAATGCTCACAGCACAGCTATCTCTTCTACATTTTCTTTGCTTGCGGCCTACATCTTTTCTTCTGCATTGCTAATAAGTTCCATAAAAATAATGCAAATAAGTTGTGTTTACTAAATATGTTTGATTTAAACAGGACTCCAATGGACTTTCAAGTTCTGACACTTCAAAAATAAACAAGGGGCAACCTCTTTGGGCAGACCACTTAAGTCTCCTGGAAAGAAAATGCCAGTGACCCGCATAACCCAGAGACAGTTGGGTCATTGTGAAATCACAGGTAGTTAAAGTGACTTCCACAAGTTCACACGGACAGAAGAGCCGATGACACTTTAGAGATTCCAGTTGAAACCCAACATTCTTCCAACTTGCAGCTCAGTGCATATCCCAGTAGATAACAAATCTCTTCCTGCACTGAAATAAAAGTTAAGAAACATTTTCTGACCAGCTTTAGGGACTTTGCTTTCGCTACCCATTGCAGTGCACTAACATAGCAACCGCACATTATTCAAATCTCCATCAGTACAGATTTTAATGGTAAAATTGCAGGAATCTGCCATTCTCATTAATGTTAGAAGGGTTTCTAACAGAAACAGAGTCTGGCATCATTCATGTTACATCTTTCAAACACAAATCCCATCTAACCCGTTATAGCCTGCTAAAAGTGGAGAGCGCTTATTGTTTTACAATAAGTTAAAAAACGGTAGGGCTCTTAAGTGATAAGAGTGATATGTTACAGCAGTGATAACAGAAGTTATGAGCAATAGTGTGGATGCAGATTGTTATCTTTCCTAGCTGAAATTGGAATTTTACCTTTCAAACCAAACCCAGAATTGTAAGGGATTTAGACTCAGCTTTTCAATAGACAAACAAGAGAAAGCATTGAAAGGGCACTGCAATGTCATCCCAAGTACCAAACCGAATGCAGTTACATACATACATATACACATTGGATGCACTACCTTTAAATCTTATGTCTCTTCTTGTGAAAGTTTATGCACTCTTAGAGGGTCTTGTGTGCTAATGGACATTATCCACTCCTGTGTTATCGAATACCTCTAACTATCGCATATAATTTGTATGCGTGTTAGCATTACCAACAAAGTTCCTGCCAGTAACTGTAATGCACATACAAATTAATAAAAATAAAATGTAAAAAGTATTTGAATTAACTCTTTAGGTATTAACACAGGATTTACTATCCAACATTAATACTATGAGGTGTTTAACACAGAAATATTAATTTTATCTCCTGAGGTGTATTTAAGTATTCATCATTAGGAAGGCCAAATTAATGTGCTGCTACAGGCCCAGATAAGCACCCCCACCCCCTCCATAAAACAGAGATCAGGTCTGCAAGCCTCCCCACCCCCTGAAACAAAGATCAGGCCTTCCCTCAAAACCATCACCTGAACAAAGATAGGGACGCCAGTCCTGCCCCCTTACTCCCTAAAAAAGCCTGGCAGTGGTAGCATTGGAGTTTCCAGTTCTCTCCCAACACTCTATGGCAGGGGTGTCCAACTCTGGTCCTCGAGAGCCACAAACAGGCCTGGTTTTCAGGTTACCCACAATGAATCAGCATGAGATAGAACTGCAGTGCATACACTGCCTCCACTATATGCAAATCTATCTCATGCATATTCATTGTGGATATCCTGAAAACCAGACTTATTTGTGACTCTCGAGGACCAGAGGTGGCCACCTCTTCTCTATGGTCTTACTCTTCACCTATACCCTTCCCCCATGCTCCCACCCTGGGGACCCTCTTGCTAGCAAAGCTGCAAATTGAAAAGGGTGCCAGTCAACTCGTGTCACACACGGAAGCACAGGTGCTTGGGTGCCTGCAAACCTGATCTTTGTGTAGCTACTTTTTTGGTGGGTGCCCTGAATATAGGCGTACACCGAGGTTCCAAGGTCACAAACTCTCTTCTCTTGCTCTCTTTTTTGCTTCTCTCAGTCCAGTGGCCCTGAGTGCCAGGGTTCTTTCCAGCGGGGAGGAGGATTTAAACTCTGGGGCCCAAGGCACACAGGGACGGCATAACACATAGTCTCTCCATCTTTCTCTCTCTCAGATGTACTCATGCTTGGGATGTCCTTGCTTTGAAGCCAGAGGCGTAACGAGGGTCTCCAGCACCCAGGGGCCAATGCATTTGTGTTGTCTCCCATGCGCCCCCTCCCTTTTCTCCATCACCGTCGCATCACCGCATGGCATAACTGTGTGGGATCTCTTTTCACTGGGGAAGGGCGGGAACCCAGCCAGTACGTCAACACAGGGTTCCGCCATGCAGGGCTAGTGCTAACTTTTGTGCAGCCCCGTGCAAACAATTATATTGCTAGCCCTTTCTCATTCTGGGTTTGTTTTTTTTTGTTTTTTCCACATTTTATTTGTATTCTTTTTCTAATCAGGGTCAGTGCAAAGGTATTAGGCACCCTAAGTGAATCTTACAGCTTTATGCCCAGCCTTCCCCCCACCATGGCCCTCTCCACACACAATTTCAAGTTATGCATTTATAATAAAAGATTTTACATGAAAAAGGACACTCAAAGTACAGTCTTCTGAAATAAAAATATCACAACAGCTTATATATTATATTTATAAGCACTGCTATGGTGTCAACCAGAAAGCCCAAAAGACCTTTGGAACACATATGGTATTAGGATTACTGTAACGCATGTAGGGTGTGGACTTGGTCCTCAGAAAGCCACGAGCAAGCTAAATTACAATTAGAATATAATAAACCTCCCATTCCATAACAATATTAACCTCCAATACTCAAACAGTTATAACCCTATGAAAAGGTGACCCTGCAAACATTACACCAGACCCTAAAACACCAATATACCTCCTATTAAGAAAACAGATCAAACCAAGCTTCAATAGATCCTTACATAGAAATGACACATTAGCAGAATACTTAACCTCAATCACACATGCAGAAAACAGACAGACCCTCACCAAATACAGAATACTACCCTATGAAAAGGTGACCCTGCAAACATTGCACTAGGCCCTAAAATACCAATATATCTGCTATAAGAAAAACAGAACAAAACAAACTTCTATAGATCTCTTCATTGAAACAACACATTTGCAGAATACTTAACCTCAATCACAAATGCAGAACACAGACAAACCCTCTCCAAATATAGAATAAAGTGACCATAAAGTATAAATGGAAAAGTACAGACATAAACTGAACTGGAAACTGCAACAAGTCAGACTCAGTATGTAAAAACTAAAGCATCATCCTTCCTCAGAAAACATCAAACAATAAAATCAAGAAATATAAAGCATCAGTCATAATAGTAAAACCATACTAATAGAAAGAATTAATATTTCAAAACAGCAAATGAACAGAAAATCCAATAATTAAAAACTCTTATTTGTTTAAATTTCCCAAACACAACACAATATTTCAAAACTGCACACACATCAAATAATACCCGAATAATTAAAATCTATAAGGATTAAAAAAAAAAAAAAGAAAATCACTGATTTTCTATACCTGGGAACTTTTGACTTCTAGTCAACCTGAGATTGTCAGAGTAGTGGAAAGGAAAGGGAGGTGCACAAACTTTCTCCTACCTCATATATATACACATTCATCCTCATGCTCACATTGACACACAAACACTCTTTCAAAACACACACACACTCGCAGACACACAAAAGCTGGCTGGCTCCCTCTCTCTCACTCAGGGTCACACATACATACTGGCTTACTCTCTCTTAGGCACACACATGCTGGCTCTATCCCTTTCTTCCACATACACTGATTCCATTCCATTTCCTCCATACACACATTCTGGCTTCACTCCCTTTCCTCTGCATAGACATATACACACAGGCTCTATTCTCTTTCCTCCATACCCACAGGCTGCATAACCTCTCCTCTACACACTGGCTGGCTACATACCCTCTCCTCCACATATACACAGGCTCCATTCCCTCTCCTTCATACATACACACACACATGCTGGTTCCACTCCCTCTCCTCCACACACGCTGGCTCTAGTCCCTCTCTTTCACTCACATATGCTGGTTCCACTCCCTCTCCTTCACGCACATACACACAGGCGCTCACTTGGCTCCACTCCTTCTCCATCACTCACACCCAGGCGCTGGCTTGGCTTCCTCTCCATCACTCACTCTCACATACACAGGCGCTGGCTCCATTCCCTCTCCTTCACTCTCACACACACAGGCACTGGTTCCATTCCCTCTCCTTCACTCTCACACACATAGGTGCTGGCTTGGCTTCCTCTCCATCACTCACTCACACATACACAGGCGCTGACTCCACTCAATCTCCTTCACTCTCACACACACGGCAGCTGCAACCAACCAATAATAGCTTCAATTCATTTGGCAACCAAAATTCTCCAACTGATCTTCTCACAAAAACAATCCATATGTTCTTCTTATCTCAGTCCTGCACAGCTGAGCTGGTGTCCCTTCAGATGGTGACTGATGAGAAAGTCCCTGCACTGGGGCCTCCCTCCAGTCCTTCCTGCACTGGGTCCCTGCAGCCCATAGTAACTGGTTCCATATCTCTGGACTTGGTCAATGCAGGCCATAGGAGACAGTACAGCACATGACAGTGCTAAAAGCGGTCATGCGTTATTTAATGCACCCACTTTAGTACCATGGGCTTGTGCATATCATTATGCTAGTGCAGGGGCTTTAAAACCTGAAGTCCAATCACAAAAGAACCGGCAGGTAACGCATATCATCCTGCTTGTTCTAACATAGGCCAGTACATTGACCCATTGGTGAGCAATATAAGATATTAAGCTCAACTTCCTCCTCCATCTTTGCTCTACTTGCCAAGAGCCTGGTGAATACTCTGCAAATATATTGCATGCATAGTTAGACTTACAGCTGAACTCTTTCTATAACAGAATAAACTATCGAGATAGTTTGTTTTGTATACAGAATGTCAAGCACTAGAACAAATATAATGCTATTATTGTTCCTTTTATGGAACTAACATTTGGCTGCTTTAAAATATAGCATTTTACAGCCATATATAGGATACCAGAAACAGACAAACAGAAAAGTGTGAGCTCAAAATAGATTTCCATATACTGTATCTACTGAAAGCACTATAACAGACATATACTTGCACTATATAATTCTGACAACAAGACTGTCCAGCAAGATAAGTCAGAAATGCATAAGCCAAGGCTGCTTTGAACTGACAGATCTTCAAAATAATTATATAAGTATGAAAGAGTTTGGTGGGATATTATCTGTAGACCAGATCACTTGTACATTCATCAAACAAGGATTAAGACAGTGGCATTTCCTATTCATTGCTGAGAAGACACTACATTATTGTTATTCAGTCTGTAACAGGATAGAGTTGCTGATAACTGCAGATCTCAGAAGATAGTATTCTAGAAGAGGCAAAATGATGGATCACATGACTTGTCACATGGCTGGTTAAAGAAGCTTATCTCAAACTATAGCTATTTCATAACATTATTAACCTGCAATTAGGCATAGTCAGAGACCTTCAATTCTAACCACCCTCACTAATTGCTTTATGATCATGATATGGATAAGAGCTATAACTTCTTAAAAGTAGAGATGGGACAGATATGTGACTCTTAGAAAGAAAGAAACATGACAGCAGAAAAAGACCATACAGTCTATCTAGTCTGCCCATCCACGCCAATTGCTCAGCTCTATAATCCCTATGCCTCCCTGAGAGATCCCCTGTGCTTACCCCCCTCTTTCTTGTATTCAGAAACTGTCCTTGTCGCCAAAACCGCCACTGAAAGATTGTTCTATGTATCCACTACCCTTTCTATAAATAAATATTTTCTTAGGTTACTACTGAGGCTACTCCCTTTCCCCTCATGCCATCACCTCTCTTTCCAGAGTCTCCTTTCTGTGAAAGAGGCCCATCTCCTGTGCATTGACACCTCTGAGGTATTTAAATGTTTCTATTATATCTCCCCTATCCCACAATTCCTCTAGGGTATTTATGTTGAGTAGGGGTGCACAAGAGTAAAAATTTAATTTTGCTTTTTAATTTCATTATTGAGGTGTTTTCCCCCACAAATTTAATTTTGTTTAATGTTTATTTTGTTTTCTTTAGTTTACAAAATGAAATAGACATTTAAAAAAAAAAAAAAGCTCCCCAATAAATACATTAAAAAAAATAAAAGGGGCCTCCTGAGGCAACCCATTCCCACCAACCATTCCTCCCATCTGTAAAACTGCAGAGGGCAGGATCTTCCCTGGCCCCCTCTTACCCGGTACAGGGGGATCTGCGCTCTGGGTTGGGCCCCAGCATTGGGACCCGACCTCCAGATTGGGCCCCTGGCATCAGGGCCTGAGCTCGTGCCTTGGTCAAGGTCAAGGCCCAGGCATCAGAACCAAGTCTCCAGGCAGGGTCCTAGAGTTGGGCCTGGGTCCGGGCCAGGGCTCCTGCATCAGGCCTGGACCCAGGTCTTAGTTTAAGCCAAGGCCCCGTGTTGGGACCTGGCCTCTGAACCTGGCCCCAGCATCAGGTCTCCAGGCCAGGACCTGGTATCATGACTGGGTCCAGGCCAAGGCCCCAGTGTTGGGACCTGGGCCAAGGTCCGGGCCAGGGCCCCAGCATTGGGACCCGGCCTCCAGGATGAGCCCTAAAGTCAGGCCTGCACCTGGGCCATAACGGCGGATCTCCGATAGATCAGGTAAATGGAAACCAGGTTTCCTGGACCCAGCAAAATTTTGGGGATCTCAGCCGAGACCCTGGCGTCATGTTCGGGCCTAGGCCAAGGCACCAGCATTGCGCTTTGGACTACGCTACAGCCCCTGCATCGGGTCGCTGCTTATGCCTAAGCTATGCCCTGGTCTAAGCCAGGATCAGGCCCCGGCATTGTGCTTGGGCATAGGCCGAGGCCCCTGCTTTGGGCCTTGGCCTATTCCCTAGGTGAGGCCCTGGCCTCGGGCCTGGGCCTAGGCCTGTCAGAATGATTTTTGTTTTGTTTTTTTGTTTTTTTTTTCAAAACAAAACATGAAAAACAAATGAAATGTAGTAAGATTTTCAGTCGTTGAGAACAAAATGAGTTGAAATAGAAATTTCATTTTATTCCCTATTTTGTTTCTTCCAATTGTATATCTCTAATATTTAGATTTTTAATTTTGTCCCCATACATTTTACAAAAAAAATCACTGACCATTTTAGTAGCCACTCTCTGGACCAACTCCATCCTGTTTATATCCTTTTGAAGGTGCGGTCTCCAGAACTGTTTTCAGTACTCCAAATGGGGTCTCACCAGGGACCTATACAGGGGCAATTACAATACTATCTTGGGAGATCAACAATTACAAGTAAGTAATTTCTCTTTCTCTAAAGATAAGCCTGAATAATAGAGTCACTTCCACCAGCTAAATGTTGTCTGGTAAGCGGTTATAAACAGGATGCAGGAAAGAATACTTCTTGCTCAGTAGACCCGTTGGTACGGTCAGGCCCATAGAGATTCCCCCTCCCCGGAAATTTTAATAACTAAATGAGCCTGTAAAACAAAAATAATTGGACATCATAATTTTAAATATTAAACTTTAAAGTGGGCAATTTTCAAAGCCATTTACACACGGAAATTGGCCTCTCTGAAAGCCTCCCTCATCAGAGTGGCTAAAAAGTGTGCCAGGGGAAGGGGGGTGTTTCACATTGCACACACTGGACTTCTAGCTGCACTCAAAAGGGGCACTCCTAGGAGCGAGTCCAGAGAAGGGAAGTAGAACAACATGGGTACTTGGCATTTTCAAAAGTATGCATGCTATTTTACCTGCCCACCTCCTTCTGCCCACTACACAAAGAGCAGATGTAAAGTACAGGGGGGCTTTCAGCATGCATACCCCTGTAGTTTCCTTCTGCAAATTAGGTAGAAAGTAAATGTGGTAAAAGTACCTAAAGTGGGTCATAAGCTGCCTTAAATAAATATAGAAACAAAGAAAAAATGTGTCCCGTAAATGAATATTCTAATTCTGATGTCATCTCAATAACAGCCACACTAACGCCCTCAACTGCCAGGCACACCGAGAAGTAATGTGAAACCCTGCAAAACCATACTCAGAACATCTACAGCAAAGCTGCCATGCAATCTCAGCTCTAATGTACACAACTCAAACAGCAACAAGCCATGAAAACTTGCAATATTGCAACGGGCAGAGGCCTGGATTTGCCAATAAGCACACGAGGCCTGTGCCTAGGGCGGCAGAATTCTGGGGGGCAGCAGGCCGGCTGAACACTTGTTGCCTCCCAGTTCTGCTGAATCTCACTCAGTAGAGAATGGCCTGCTTCCTGCTCAAAACCCTCCCCTTCCAGTGCAGAGAAAAAAAGAAGGAAGGGATGAGGCAGGAAGGAACAGAGCAAAGGAAAACTGCTCTTCTCTCTATTCCAGCCTTTCCTCTCCTGTCCTGTGCAGGAAACAGGAGGAGAGAGGTGAGGCCAGGGCACCCAGCAGGAAGCCAAGAAAAGTCACTCTGCTCCCTAATCCTGCCCCTCTCCTCCTGCCATTCATGGATTTAAGAGGAGGAGGAGGTGAGCCTGGAGCAGAATGAGCAGAGCAAAGAAGGCTGTGCCTTAGATTTTCTGCTCCGTTGTCTCTTGTCTGAAAAGGAAATGTGAAAGGGGGAGAAAAGGGGGCAACCAAATTCTAAATCTGTCACTGTACGGGCACTAGTGTAATAATAATAATACACACCACCTACTGAAAAAGCAGAGCAAGCCAAGCTGCTATAGATCCCTCCACCGAAACTACATGCTAACAGAATACCTCACCTGGGTCATACATGCAAAACATAGACTCTCACCAAACACAGAATAAGGGGTGATAATGTCCACTTATTTATTATCACTAAAGCAAGCATTTGGGTCAAGCACAAGGCAAATATTAATGAGCTGTGTGCATGCAAAGCAGCTACCGTAATTAATATTAGACAGGCTTAACATGGATTGCATAATCCATAGAAAGTTAAATACATCTTAAGATATGTAGTTAACTTTCCCCAAGAGCACTGGCAGGGTATAAATATTCATAGTTTTGCTCCCACCCTTCCCCCAGTGTATGATTACTCCGGAGGACCATCCCCTCTCTACAGATTCTGTCCTTCCCCTCTGTCAATAAACCACATCATCAAAAGCCATCCCCTGTCCTTTCCTCTCCTGCCCATAGAAAGGCTAATCTCAAACTGAACGGTGAGGTCCCCCGAAGACAGAAATGATGCCTAGTCACTCCTGCCACACCAACACTGACATCGAAAATGGCACTGGATGACTCGAGGTTCCCCTTTGCCCCACCCATGTGGGGCTATAGGGAACCTCAAGGTAGCTGGTGCCATTTTGAATTTTAGCATTGGTGGAGCAGGAACAATTGGGCATTGTTTCTGTGATTAGGGACCATCACCCTTCGATTTGCGGTTTGGGCATCTGCTGCAGATGAACTGGATGAGAGCCTTTGACTTCCTCACCTGGGGACAAGATTTGCTGATCGGGTGGTGTTTAATAATGGGAGGCTTGAATCTGTCGGGAGGGTTCTGTTTAGGGGGAAGGGAGAATATCTTCTTGAGGCACTTAAGGCCTATCTCTGCTTCTTTTACATTACATTACATTTCACATTTTTACCCTGTTCTCCTCAAACAAGACTCAGAGTGGTTTACAATGTAATTATAGGATCACAGCTCAGGAGACGTGGCAAAGCACGTTCTCGCAGCTGGAAACGCATGCATTACTGCCTCCAGTAACAGACACATATTTCCTGCTATGGGAATGCACATTATCAGCATGAACATTGAATTTGCAATGCCCTGTTAGTAAATCCTGTGTTCACCATGGGATACAAATGCACTTTTTAAATCTGTTTTAGTAAATAGATCCCTGGTGACCAAAATTAGAAATAGAAATATGAATACAAAAATTGAACTGGAATTTCAAGAAGCCAGAGTCTACATGCTGTACAGTGTTGGAGAAAAATGCATTTTTTCCTGTTCTGTACTGAACTACTATTGGACTGTGCCTAGAATCCCTGAATGGACAATTCAGAGTACTGTCAGATAGAGCCAGGACATTAGCCTCGTATGCCTGTATCTAGCAACACCCCTGTATTGACACATGGTTGGTAAACCTTTTCCTAGGAGAAACTTACCTGGATTTTTCCTGTTCACTCACAGTGCTTGCTACTAATACTATAGGAACAAGTATCCCAGATTTGCCCATCAAAACATCTGGTAATCTTAATCATGCCGTACATCAAAATGGCACCTTCCACTGGAATAAAAGCGCCAGGGTTAATTAACCTCAGCACCACCCAAGCGGACAGCGCCATTTTGCCACTGAGGACAGAAAAAAGAAGACAGACCAAGAGACCATCAAGGCCAGGACAGAGTATGGACCAGACCCTAGGCCAAAGCCCAGCATCGGGACCTGGCCTCCGTGTTGAGTCCCAATGTTGGGCCCTGGCCTAAGCCAAGGCCCTGGTATTGGGACCCAGCTTCCAGGCTGGCCTGCAGGCCCAAGCTGAAGCCTGAGTCTTGCATAAGGCCTAGGTCAAGGTCACGGCAACCTACTGTGACCTGGGCCTATGCAGGGCCAACGCTTCAACCTGGGCCTAGGCATCAGGACCTTACTGATGCCTAGACCCAGGCTGAAGCCTTGGCTTTGCGTAGGCTTAGGCCACAGTAAGTTGCCGTGACCTCAGCCTACACCCTACATAAGGCCCAGGCTTCAGCTTGTGCCTAGGCCTTGGTGTCAGATTCCCCATGAACCGGGTGAGGACCTGCATTTTTTAGGGTGGGAGGGATGAGTGAGGAGAGACCATGGTTTTTTTTTGTTGTTGTTTTTGGGAGGTTTTGTTTTTTAATGTTTATTTCATCTTTTAACTAAATAAATTAAATAAACAGTAGACAAAATTAAATTAGTGGAAAACAAACTCCTGAAAATAAAATGAAAAACAAAATAAACATTTTTCTTCTTCTCACCCCTACTGCCTAGTGGTGTGTGATCTGGATGAAAGTTCTAGAAATGTAGAAGGTCTCTCTGATCAGAAATGTGACAGATCACATCATCCATCAGCATGGCTCTATTATTTAACACTTTTTGCATAACTACTATTGCACCACTACTAAATCCCAGTCAGTAAATGCAACAGTTTACCACTGAGGAAACAGTTGATGTTTCTGTTTCAAGCTAAAGTTACAGTTAGCAGATCAGTAGAATTAGTTTATGCAGTCTCTTTGGAAAACTCAAAAATAGAATGAAACTTTATATATGGTTCTGTCTTATGGGTTCCAAATGAAACATAACCATTGCCTTCAGAAATACACATCCTATCCCTTTGAGACCATCCTACAATGGAGTCTTATCTGTCACCTTAGTTACAGAAATCTGCTCCACGTTTTAATCACAGGTCTCAGTCAAACAACCTTATGTCGTTTTTTTGAAATATTTTCTTTGCCCTTTAAATTAGCACTTATCTTATATTCAGAAGAGTCCCAACTTCCAAGTGTCCCCACCACAAGGGCCGTGATTCGTAAATGTCATCTGGGGTATCTGAAGGCGTCAGCGTACTTGTCCAGGGCTGTGTGCATCTCCACTGTTACATGAATTGTCTTAACGGTAGGGGAGGTTTTATTTCTGAAGACGGTGGTTATATTTCATTTGGTATATTGGAACCCCCTCCTTGAGTTTTTTGTTTTTTTTGTTTTCTTATCTCTCTTTTTATATGTGCTAGCACTTACTTATCCAAGATCTGTGGTTTCATTTAACCCCAATGCCTGTAAACACAAGGAAAGCACAAGCTTTTAAAACTCTGAATGTAAAAAGCTAATTAGGAGAGCTGTAATTAATTTGCTATTTTCTGATAACAGAAAACTTTGCCACTTCTTGGTGTCAGCCCCCACAGACTTGACTTTCAGCTTCTGGCTGGAGTATTTAACATAACTGAGATACTCACATTAGCATTCCTGCATCAAGTAGCCCAAGGGATTCCCAAGTCTCCAAACTCAAAAAGAAGGCTTCTTCATTACTTTAATTATAATTTATACTAGGGGTTCTCAATGCCCTTTGAGGGCCACAAAGGGAGCCTGGTTTTCAAGATGTCCACCAAAAATATTCATGAAATATATTTACATGCACTTAGTCCAAGAACTGAGTTTAATTTGCCTGTTTTGACCACTCTGAAACTAGACCTGTTTGCTGCCCTCAAGGATAGATTTTGACTTTTGACTCAATGTATACGCTTTGCTCTGAAAGGAAACGAGTCACCAGGTTTTATTTTTCACCTTTTATACCCCGTTCCTGTTTCTTATCCCCCACCATCACAGCTGTCACACTTGCTCAAGCTCATTTTGTCACATTAGCAGTGTGCTTGTTTGAAAAAACAGCAGTAGGTGGTGACTGCACACTTAAAAATCACAAACACATACAGAAACTGCAACAAGAACGACTGATTTTTACAGTGGCAGCAGCACTTGCGAGATTCATCAAAATATGAACTTGCCTATTTCTCAGCTTGGTTGTTTTCCATTTAGATCTTATTCTTAGGACTCCTTTCTGCTTGGCCCTTGATATATTTGATTTCAGGGGTAGGCAGTGCATGCAAATATTTCTTATGAATATTCATTATAGATATCCTGAAAACCAGGCCTGTTTGTAGCACTCCAGGACCAGAGTTGCTTACCCTGTTTTACGCCTTCCGGGAGTGACTGCGATAGTTTCATGGGATTCAGAAAGCAATAAGCACAGAAGCATCATTATTTCATTCATAACTGTGAATATAACTAAGTAGGGAGAGATTCCAAAATCTTTTAGCACTAGCATCTAAAGAATGGAAAAAAAAAAGTCTGAAAATAAAGGAACACCTTGATGATTTTGTTTTAAGTTTCACCTGGATTATTGTAAAATGTTATCAGTTTTTTTTGTTAATATTATAAGATATTTTTCTTCTTTGGCCTAATGAAATCCAAATACAGAAACAGAGCAAAATATTTTTATTTCCCTGTAATATAGTTTAGTGCATTTCAGTGGAATATGAAGATCTGAAATGCAGTAAAGCATTAATATTTTATACAAAAATGTGCTCCAAACCACTTTTCATTCAAAGACAATAGGCAGAGTAAAACAAAACTGAACAACCAAAGCCAATGGGTACTCTATAAATACAATGTATGAAAAAGTACTCACAATTATTTGAGAATGAACGTCAAAGAATAGATAAGTATTAAAGGAGGAAAAAGACTTCATAAAGCAGTTATGGCAAATACCGTATTTTTCGCTCCATAAGACGCACCTGACCATAAGACGCACCTAGGATTCAGAGGGGGAAAATTTAAAAAAAAAAAAATTGTGCTAAACCGGCTCTGCGTCTGGGCGTCTTATGGAGCAAATTAGGGGAGTGCATAGCTTTTTTTTTCTCCCCATTTTGTTTTCGGGTCTGGGGAGGGCCATTTCGGTCCACTCCCCAGATCAGAAAACTTTTCTTTCTCTGGGAACCCCCAACCCTTTAAATTAACAACCTCCACCCCCCTGACCCCCCAAGACCTGCCGAATTAATTTCCTGCAACCCCCCACCCTCCTGACCCCCCCAAGACCTGCCGAATTAATTTCCTGCAACCCCCCACCCTCCTGACCCCCCCAAGACCTGCCAAACGTCCCTGGTGGTCCAGCGGGGGTCCAGGAGCGGTCCGGGAACGATCTCCTGGGCGTGAGCCGTCGGCTGCCAGTAAACAAAATGGCGCCGACGGCCCTATGCCCTCACTATGTCACTGAGACCGACCGCTGCTATTGGTCGGTCTCAGTGACATAGTGAGGGCATAGGGCCGTCGGCGCCATTTTGTTTACTGGCAGCCGACGGCCCACACCCAGGAGATCATTCCCGGACCCCCGCTGGACCACCAGGGACGTTTGGCAGGTCTTGGGGGGGTCAGGAGGGTGGGGGGTTGCAGGAAATTAATTTGTCAGGTCTTAGGGGGGTTCAGGAGGGTGGGGGGTTGTAGGAAATTAAGTCGGCAGGTCTTGGGGGAGTCGGGGGGGGGGGGGGTTTGTTAGATTTTTGTTTGGTTTTTTTTTATATTCGCTCCATAAGACGCACATACATTTTCCCCCCACCTTTGGGGGAAAAAAAGTGCGTCTTATGGAGCGAAAAATATGGTAATTGCCTAAAGCGGTTGTGCTGTTTAATCATAAGTCTTAAAAACCTCCATTTTTCAGATTTTTAAAGTAAACTGTTCTGAAAAAGTGCATACTGCTGTGTGAAAATATTAATAAACCCCCAAGATATGGGTTGTTTGGACTGACCAATTGACATTCAGCATTCTTTGAATCACATTATAGCAACCAATCATAAAAGCTAGCTTTTGCAAGGCGTTTTTTAAATTCAAGTATTTTTTTAAAGTGAACAGTGTTCTGAAAAAGTGATTACAAAAGGTTGTGGTGTTTGTTTTGCCATTTTTTATCAACAAGCCTGCAAAGATAGCATTTCACTATCAGCGTCACATTTGGAAATATAGTATCAGAGAGTAAGATAACATTTTTTAATAATTTGGTATACCTCTCTGGTAGATCGATATCTTTCTTCAAAACTGTCTGTTGCGCCCCTGCCCGCTGTGTCCGCGGACAGGGCCTTACCTCCACCGTCCCGCAGCCCGACCGCCATCTTGCCGGCACGGCAGGAGCTGTGCCGGGCCTTCACTTTGCGGCCCAGAGGCTGCTGCTCCCCCGTGGCTGGGCCTGGAGGCCTCCGCAGCTGGGTCCTTTCCTGCGGCTGGGAGGCCATCCTGGAGTCGCCTCCTTCGGCAGCAGTGCGCCGCCATCCGTCGGGGCCTGCCCTAAGGCCTGACTTTCCTCTGCTCGTCTGCGGTGGGGACGCCACTGTCCAGGGTCCTGGACTTCCTGTTTCCTGCCCCTCCTAGGGGGCAGGCCCGCGGCTCTCTTCCCTTCTTAAAGGGACAGAGAGGTGTGGTTGTCTAGGCAGCTCCTCCCAGTGAGCTGCCCTCTCAGCACTATAAGAAGGCTTTGCTTCATTCCTTCATTGTCTTCGCATCTTTCCAGATGCTCCTGAAGATGACTCTTCAGCCTGATGCCTGTTCCAAGTTCAAGATGTCCGTGAGTCCATTCCAAGATGTCTGTGAATCTATTCCAAGATGTCCGTGAGTCTACTCCAGAGAGAAGTCCGTAACTCTATTCCAAAGAGACATCCATGACTCCATTCCAAAGAGACGTCCATGACTCCATTCCAAAGAGACGTCCATGACTCCATTCCAAAGAGACGTCCATGACTCCATTCCTTGATGTCCCAAGTCTCCTTGATGTCCCAAGTTCCGTCGTGTTTCTGGTCCTAATGCTCCAAGTCCTGTAGGATCCATGCCTCCAAAGATTCCCTGTTTTTATCCGAGCTGTCAACCTCCAAGGTTTTAGCTTGTCTTCCTAGTCCCGACTCTGGAGGATCCGAGGGGTCATTGCAATCCTGCGCTGAGACTTCCTGAGCCTGTTCCTTTCTCCTCGTGGTCTGCGACCAGCCATCCGGCTGTGTGGGGCACGATGGAGACAGTGTGGTCTGTGACCAGCCCCATGTATAGGGCGCCTGTGACCAGCCCTGTATAGGGCGCCTGAGGGTCTTGCTCATCCCTCCTTGTCTCAAGTCCTTGCCTCCTCTTCTCCTCAGTTCCAAGTCTCCAAGTCTCCACATCTACATTTCCAAGTCTACTCCCAAGTCTCCAAGTCTACGTCCAAATCTACGTTTCCAAGCCTATTCCCAAGTCTCCAAGTCTACGTCCCAGTCTACGTTTCCAAGTCTACTCCCAAGTCTCCACGTCTGCACTCAGTCTTCCAAGTTCCATTCAGCTCTGCTCCTGTGTCGCCCATTCCTGCACACATACCTCACCACGGGTGCGACTCGTGTCCCAACCTGAGCTGCTCCGTGGCCCAGGGGCTCTGCTCTCCTATGAGCCAAGTGATGTGAGATGAGCCCACACCATTGGCTCCCAAAGGCTGCGCTCGCTACAGAATGCGAAGACCAGAGCTCGATGTGGTGTGCTGGGCTCAGTGTTGGACATTTTTTGTTTTGACCACCTAAAAGCCTGGTCTAAAGATTTTTCAATTTCCCTGGATGTTTCCAAGTGTCTGTTCCCTGTCCTTAGTTCCTGGACTTTCTATGGACTGCCTTGTTAAATACTCTGTTTTCCGTAAAAAATATTTTTTGTTCACTTGCCTTCTTCAGTACATCTGGGTTCCATCCCACTGGAGACTTACTTTCAAGTATCAAGTTGTCCAGTTTCCATGTTCTTCTGGACCGGCAGTAGAGGTTTGGACGTTCCTACGACCTGCAGGAGGTGCCTGCAATCTGATCCTCTACCAGCTGGCTCAGGCCCCAGAGCCTCCTACGACCTGCAGGAGGCATCTGCAATCTAATTCTCCCTTAGTCAGTTCCACAGTTTCCTTCGATCAACAGGAGGTACCTGCAAGCTGTTCCTATCAGCCAGCATAAGTCCTGGAGTTTGTCCAACCAACAGAAGGTGTTAATCCAAGACCTTCCCTACTACTCTGGGGCGAAGACCTTCCCTACTTTAATCCAAGACCTTCCCTACTTCTCTGTGGCCTCCTGCAGGTTGTAGGAGGCCCCAGAGCCTCCTATGACCTGCAGGAGGTGCCTGCACAAAGGTTCTTCTCACCACTATTTGATATGATGTCATTCAGTTTCCAGAACTGAACCTTGAATGTCTTCCAGGTTCTGGGTCTAATGACCAGCAGGAGGCACCTGCACACCAGACCTGGCTAGGTCCTCTAGCATCTCTCCTGAGGATCTTCAAGTAAAGAAATCAACTGGTCCAACTGAGGGTTGTGACCTTGGCCTGTTCCATCATTGACTTTACTTCCTATGGACTTTTCCATCTAAGATTACTCTTTGCACCACGTTGATCCAGTGAACCTGTAGATACTCCAGCTGTCCTTGACTCAGTCTATCGCCAAGGTTTTCAAGATGCCTTTGCTGTTCTGGGTACTATTCTCCAAAGAAGACGCAGTGAATTGCCCTCTTGCACTTCTAAGATTAATTAGAACTGAACTGGACTTTCACTAATATCTTGATGTACCTATGATATCCTAATGGCAGGCTATTTCTTCTTATTTCAGCTTTCCAGCCTGGGAAGTGTGAAACTCCGAGTTCCAACACACCAATTGCCATCCTCCCTTAGCCAGCAAGAAGAAGCCAAAGAGGGGGCTTTGAGGGGAGTACGGTTGCGCCCCTGCCCATGGTGTCCGCGGACAGGGCCTTACCTCCACCATCCCGCAGCCCGACCACCATCTTGCAGGCACGGCAGGAGCCATGCCGGGCCTTTACTTCACAACTTGGAGGCCGCCATCATGCCACTGCTGCTCCCCTGTGGCTGGGCCCAGATGCTGCCACAGCCGGGTCCTTTCCTATGGCTGGGAGGCCGTCCTGGAGCCGCCTCCTTTGGCGGCAGTGTGCCGCCATCCATCAGGGCCTGCCCTGAGGCCTGGCTTTCCCCTGCTCATCTGCGGTGGGGACACCGCTGTCCAGGGTCCTGGACTTCCTGTTTCCTGCCCCTCCAAGGGGCAGGCTCGCGGCTCTCTTCCCTTCTTAAAGGGACAGAGAGGTGTGGTTCTCTAGGCAGCTCCTCCCAGGCAGTTGTCCTCTCAGCACTATAAGAAGGCTTTGCTTCATTCCTTCGTTGTCTTCGCATCTCTCCAGATGCTCCTGAAGACATCTCTTCAGTCTGATGCCTGTTCCATGTCCTGATGTCCGGTCCATGTCTTAATGTCCGTGACTCTTCAGCCTGATGCCCGTTCCAAGTTCAAGAAGTCCATGAGTCCATTCCAAGATGTCCGTGAGTCCATTCCAAGACATCTGTGAGCCTTCTCCAGAGAGACGTCCGTGACTCCACTCCAGAGAGACGTCCATGACTCCGTTCCTTGATGTCCAGGTTCCTTGATGTCCCAAGCCTTCCATGATGCCCAAGTCTCCTTGATGTTCCAAGTCTCCTTGTGTCCCAAGTTCCATCATGTTTCTGGTCCTAATGCTCCAGGTCCTGTAGGACACGTGATTCCGGAGATTCCCTGTTTTTAATCCGAATTGTCAAGCTCCAAGGTTTTAGCTTGTCTTCCTAGTCCCGACTCCGGAGGATCCGAGGAGTTGCTGCAATCCTGCGCAAAGAGACTTCCTGAGCCTGCCCGTTCTCCTCGTGGTGCGCGTCCAGCCATCCGGCTGTGTAGGGCTTGACGGAGACAGTGTGGTGCGCGACCAGCCCCACATGCTGTGTAGGGCGCCTGAGGGTCTTGCTCATCCCTCCTTGTCTCAAGTCCTCGTCTCCTCGTCTCTTCAGTTCCAAGTCTTCATATCCTCCTGTCCTCAGTTCCAAGTTTCCAAGTCTCCACGTCTACGTTTCCAAGTCTACTCCCAAGTCTCCACATCTACGTTCAGTCTTCCAAGTTCGGTCCAGCTCTGCTCCTGTGTCGCCCATTCCTGCACACACACCTCATCACAGGTGCGACTCGTGTCCTGACCTGAGCCGCTCCATGGCCTAGGGCTTCCGCTCTCCTATGAGCCAAGTGACACACGACGAGCCCACACCATCGGCTCCCAAAGGCTGCACTCACCACATTGTCATTTCAACGACTTGTGTTCCATCTTCGGATTGCCAAAATGCAGGTCATTAATGATTGTGTATTACAGAATGGGAACTCTAAATATTTTTTTGGATTATGAGAAATGTTATTAAATTAAAAGTTTACATCTTTATGTGTCTGACCAATTGATATTCAATGTTTTTGCAATGATGACCTTTGAAGCAATAGAAGAGATTCCAGCATCTGTTATGCCACTTTTTTCTTTTAACCTAACTGTGCAGAGAATTTGTTCTGACTTAAATAAATGTTGATTATTGGAAATATTGAACTTCAAAATAAGTCATATTTTTACACTGTTTTTTAAAATTAATTTTTATATATCTTGTTTTGAAGATCCTGTGTACTTATGGACATTATGATATAATACAACTCCCTGATGCAGCCAAAGATTGGCCGAACACTGGCCAACGTCAGTTTTCAGAAGGACGATTTCTTATATGAGGTTGTATTTAAAAACACTCAAAGAATTTGCAAAGTCATTAAAGTTAAGTTTTGTATGCATTTTTTCAGAACAGTGTTCACTTTAAAAAATTTAAAAATGGAGGGTTTTTTTTTTAAGACTTATGATTAAACAGCTGAACCACATAGCTGGTTTATGAAGTCTTTTTTCTTCCTTTAATATTTATTTATCCTTTGAGCTTCATTCTCAAATAATAGTGGGTACTTTTTTTCATACACAGTAAAATAAAATACATTTCTGCACTCAAAACTCGTCAGGCTTGAATTACCGCTCTTAGGTGAGGTGGTAGAGGTGAGTCTTGCAAATGAATGAGGGTATTGAAGATGTGATGGGGTGCTGTTAGGTAATTTCAGAGGTTACATATCTGTCTCCAGCTGTAGCTAGAATATGAACCTAGATATTTACAATCTGGAACTACAAGTCCCTGTATGCAATGGGGTAAAACTTGGACTGGTTCAGTCTATCTTTGTTCATATAGAGTTATATGAACACCCAAACTGACACTCGTGATTATTGCCATTATTGTCAGCACAGCAATTCAAGACTGTGTCTCTGCTCTACCGGATTTTGCTACTACACTTATCCACAATTCCAGCTACCGCACATAACTTCATCAGGTGACCTTACTATTTACATCTTCCTTCCATAATGCCATACAACTTTCTCTTGTTATATTTAGAATGATAACTAGCTACCCCTACCCCTGGCCATGCATTAACTCCTAATCATAAGCTTTATGGGTAGGGTATTGAATTTCGAGTTGGGAATCCTTCTGAGATTGATACTTAGCATTCTCTTTGCTTCGATAGCTCATTATCATGCAGAGAAGGGTTTCTGAAGTAAAAGAGATGGTCAACACGACAGTTCAAAAACATTTTACTTTAAAATGTGGTGGTGTGTGCTGCAAAAAAAAAAAAAAAAGAGAGAGAGAGACCCTTCTCTCTTGCTGTTCTGCAGCCTTCTTTTCCTCACCTCATTCATTCAATAGAATTCAATGGTCTTGCTCTTTTTTTTTTTGGGGGGGGGGGGGGGAAGAGGGTCAATTCAGAATCGCCTGCTTTGTCTGAAACACCCGTGGGCTGTGGCCAGTTAGCAAAGGGAAACCACCCACGTTGTTTCTCTTTGCCAATTAGCAGCCGCAATGTCTGCACACTACAAACTCTCGTGTCCTTTGCACCTGTCATGTATGCAGATGTCTGAGCAGTGGCAAGCAAAACAGCACACATGCACTTGAAAGTGGAACGCAGGTGCCCTGTTTTACTTTCACAGGAGTATACACTAGGGAAAGCTCCTTTTTAGGCGTTCTTTCTGAAAAAGAAAAAAAAAAAAAAAGCATGCCTCGTTTCCTGGTCTTGTCCATCTGTCTGTCTATCCACTTCTCTGTGATCCTTTTCCTGCAGTTCTCCAAGATCTGCTGTATGGGGAGAGGATGCTGTGCCGGGAGAGGTGATGGATCGCTGTCAGGGGAGATGAAGCTCATGGCCAACAGACACAGCTGTGCAGCCCAGGAAGGGCGACTGCATGGGGAAGCTGTGGGTGGGGGAGGAGAGAAACTAGAGCCCCGTCGCCTAACACGAATTGCAGGATGGACAGACCTGTATGGCCCCGGCAAAAGAGGGATGGAGACTTACCCGAGCTGCGTGGACTCTACATTCACAGATCTCCAAGGCCGTAGGACACGGGGTGACATGCACATATTGGGACCTAACTGTGGAGGTTTGAGCAAGAGTGCTGGGCAGGGGAAAAACAGAGGGCCGGCACGAAAAAATGCCACTGCTCCCCCGTGCAATCCCTAATGGACTGGAACCTTTCCAACTTGTTAATTAGACTGAACGTACAAGCCCATGCTTATTTTTAGCCAAGCATAAGAAAGCAATCTTCAGACAGATCAATTTACCTAGCAAACGGCTTTGAAAATTGCTCTCCACTGTATGAGGGATTGTCAAAACTCTCGCTGGTGACTCAGGTTCGTGACTGAGAGGTATGCGGCAAAGCAAACTCTTTGGTAGTCTGTATTGAACTGTGACAGTACATCTCTTTGAGCCTATAAAGACAATACCAAGCTACAATATGCTTCAACTCCCAGTTTAAGTTGGCTGTCTCAGCATGTAATGATACATGTAGGCATGTCATTGATAAACTTCTCTGGAATGAGCCCTGAAGTAATTTGTCATTCTAAAGCTTGACTCAACAAACAGAGGTGCCAAGTGACACAAAGCCGAGTTCCTGTGAATTCTAAAACTGAACACCATCCAGGATATTATGCTAAATTTAGACTACTGGACATAATCCATAGCAATGGAAAACCTAAGGGCTCAATTTTGCCGCAAACCTTTTTTGGCTTCCGGAGAATGAATATAACCTAATCTCCAAATAGCAACTATTATAAAAACAGATGTTCAAGAGATATTTGGCAACGAAAGAAAATATTTGTCATGGCCCTAAAAACCATTCATAGCACTCTTTATAATTTCTGCTGCGTAAGTCAGGTTCAAAGCAGCACGACAGCCTCACAGCGCCCATTAGTAGAAGGAATGAATGAGAATACACCAGCAAAAAGCACAAGAACAGCATTGCTAATGCTAATAGAAGTTTCGGTACCAAGCAACTATTCTGTGGACCATATGAAGAGAGAGAAGATCCTCAAGTACCAAAAAAATGCAATTATAAACCAAGAAAACGAGGCTGACAGATACCAACATAACTTAGAATTGTATTGGGCACTTGATTAAAAAAGAACTTCCAGGAGAATCTTGATATGTTGCCTATTCATATGATATCTTATGAACTCCAGAAGGAAGCATATTTTGGCATAATGCAAGTATTAAGAAGGGGATCAGCAGTAAATTTGAGAGACAGATCCTATCAACATATCCCTGGCTATCCTATCACAGTTATGTGCAAAATCAATCCAATGGAAACCCTCCCACCCTCCCATTACTTAACAGAAGGAACAATTTTGGCACATTTCAATCTCTTCCTGCTTTGGGAAAACTAGAGAAGCTAGCTTCAATAAACATATTTTTCTCACTGCATCAGATGCCACCTGAACAAAAATATAAACAATCATCAAATTTTTAAACACTTCCTAAGGCTTCCCTCACAAAAGTCACTTTTAAAGAGCTAGTGCCATGATTCCCGCCAAAGGTCATGGAGGACACATGCAATCGCTACTAGAAGACATGGATTAGGAGTTTGGAGAGGCGTGTGTCACTTTCAGGACAGCACCTCTTAAGAGGGTACTGGGAAGCTGAGCTCCTAAATGCATAACTGCCGGTGGGCACAGTGATTGGTGTGGCAGTTTTGAGTTGGGTTTTGACAGAGTAGGAGCTGTTTGTTTTTAGTTTCCTCTGTCTCTATTTTATTTCTGGTTCCCATAGCCCAAGACATAGAAGGGGGAGAGGCAATATCTCTTCCCTGAACCCAACCTGTCTGGAAGGGTTGATAAGTAGAGTAAGCGATTCTTTTTTTTAGAGATTACATTTCTAGAGTTTCTTCCTTGGGAATCCCTGGCTCAGAGAAGGAAGAGCCCTGCCTTGGGGAGGACATGGATAGAAAAAATCCTGCTGTTCCCGGCTCACACTTTGAGGAGGGATAGTGGTGATTTCTTTGCCACAAGAGGGTTTTGGTTTTTGATGCTTGAGAAGATTTTTTTTTTGGGGGGGGGTTTAAGTTGTAGTTTTCCCCACCCTTCAGGAGATGGCCTCTGCTGGAGTCTCTACCCCTGAAGCAGGAGGGACAAGGAGAGTTGAATCTGTGTGAGCATCTGTGATTTCTGCAATTTTTTTTACCTTGGGAAAGGAGACCCAGTGCTGGATAGGGAACCCATTCCCTACTAGAAGCCCTCACTACCAAACCCAGGAAGGAAGGTTATCCTAGTTCTTGCCACCCTGAAGGACACCTACACCGAGAGAAACCAGGATGGAGTTTAAGGTCACATCATGGAGGTAGCAGTGAGAAAATGTGTTTAGTGCCAGATAATAACCATGAAGACTTTAACAGTAAAGTTTACTTTTGGAACACCCTGCTCGAATGTCCATTGTGGTTATTGGCACAGGGATAGTGAATTTCCAAGGAAATTGTGAGTACAGAGAGAGAAAGAGGTTTCCCTCATTGCTTCTTGAGCTCTGGAGGTCTACCCTCCACCTTCCACCAAAAAAAAAAATCAGAGAATTCACATCTGCAACTGTTTTGGACTTCTGACTATGTGTATGGACTGAATGTGACTCCTGTCTTCTCGAACACTAACAGAAGAAGGACTATACATACATACAGAACAAAACCAGCTGCAGTTGAACCTAATGTAAGGGTACTCGTATCCTTACTAAGCCTCATATTCTGGCAGCAAAGAGAATCTTCTAGCAATGGGAGGTTCAAGGGGAGTTAGTAGTTTTGGTGACTGATAGGAGAATCAGCAGTCAGGAGTTATAAGGTGACTCGAGGAGAGGCCAGCAGAGGGGCTGTGCTCTGCCTCAGCTCTGGTGAGGGAAAGAAAAGCAATGGTTAGAGAATGTGTGCCTCCCGGCTGGTGGATTCTTTAGAGCTCATCCAAGAGGATTGCCATCCCCAGGACATTGACCAGGAGGCAGTCTTTTCTTTACCATCAAGGTATTAAAGAAGCATTTTCTAAATTGTGAGAAGAGGATTCCTTAGATCTGAGGGGCATGTTGGGAAGAAGATCTGTTCAGGAGCCTGGGGAAGCCTGAGTTTTTCCTAGCTGATTTTTCATGGTGCATGAGGAATTGATGTTTGAATTAGAGAAGTGCCTAAGAACTGTCAGAGATTTATTGTGCTATCTACTGTTAAGGAGAACTAATTCTTGTGGCTTTTTTTTTTACCTGCCAGACTTATTTGGAGTTTTTTTGTCCTATATAAACTTTTTCTGTTTGGAACACATTACTGGAGAGGACTACTTTATTTTTGATGGACTTTGTGCACTTTATTCAAGTGTGAAACCCTCTTGGAGACCCTGCAGAAGTGTTCCTGCCCCTGGGCCACAGAATCCATGTATTCCCCCACCCTGGGTGAGTGGTCCAGTGCACTTTAGGACTGGAAAGGTGGCCCCCTCTCCTAGTGCTGGGTTACAGTAATATCTAGACTCTCATCTATAACATTCACACTATCTTTCTTATTCTAATCTAAGCCATGTTACCCTTTTCTTCACAACTGTACTCCTCTCTCATACTCATGCAGTCACACCTCAGACACAATGCACTTTCCACAGCACTGGGCAATATGCAATTATGTACCTGAATAATTTTGTGCACAATTTGTAACAGTGCAAGAGGGACCTATTTACTAATGTAACCCCCCTCCCCCTGGAAGAGGCACATAAAATGTGGAGAGGGTCTGGCATGGCTGGGAGGCAGAGAGCCACTCTCTCCGGATAGGGTTCAAATAGGAGATGTAGTGTACCCGGGTCCAGAGGTTAACCAGAGCTAACTGACAACTTTAGCTGGACAGGGATCTCACCCACCGAGAACCAGCTCTCTGACTATTCTATCTCCCTCATCTCCAGCTTCGGTATAGAAAATTCGCCTCATGCCAGAGTTTAATTCAAACCAACAACTTTTATTCTTCTGATAAACCAGCAGTAAGAGAATAGAAAGAAGTTAAAGGGATTCAGGGCCACAGGCTAAGCTGAAGCAGTTAGAGAGACAGGAATACATAAAGGTATAAATACTTCGGCAATGATATACAATAGTCTCCTTAATGGGAAAAAAAAAATCACCAACTTGTTTTCCCCTCCTGTACTCTTCACTTAGTTTAGCAGCAGCTACATCTGCCACTTCTCCTTTGCTGATATCCTCTCCTTTACAACAGATCAGATGCAATACAGTCCCCATCTCCAATTCACATCAGAGATGTGTATCAGTACTCATGACTTTTCCACAAAGTACCTTTCTCCCCAGAACATGCGCCTCTGTCTTTTTCAGAATCTCCTTCTCCAACAGGTTATAAGCAGGAACTCTAGCTTTGATTATTGCAACTCTCTCCTCACTGGCCTTCTTGCTCATACCACTTGACCTCTCCAGATACTTCAAAATGCTGTGGCTCGCCTCTTATCAAACACACCGATTCGTGAACACACTACTCCAGTTCTTCAATCTTTACACTGGCTTCTTATCCCCTACCAAATTCAGTATAAACTTGCAATGACTGTTCACAATATGCTGAACACTGTGTCATCCCCTTGGATTTCCTCCACATTAAAGCTCTACACGCCCCCTCTTTCACTGCGTTCCTCTGGTCAAGATCTCCTCGACCTATCTTCGGCAAGGCTCGCTCACCTTGATGAAACTAGGGAATGAACCTTCTCCACCGTTGCCCCCATCCTCTGGAACTCCCATCCTTCAAACTTGAGTTGCCTCAAAGTTCCAAAAAATCTTCAGAAACTCCCTCACCTTTTTAAGCTAACATTTAACATCACATGGCCTGTATATTATAATGTTTATGTTTGTTGCTGATTGATACTTGTGCATGTTTTTATTGTATACCGCCATGAACCACGGAAGGGCGGGTAATACATATTTAAATTAAATACATAAATAACTCCCCAGAATCCTGGCTCTTGCCCTTCTCAGATTCTGCTCTCCCCCTTGTCTCACCGACTGTGGTCTCCTCCTGCCACTCCACATTTGCTTCCAACACCAATATTTCGGTCAGGTTCCCTACTTCTCCCTCCTTGAGGAGACACCATACTGCTCAACTGCTTCCCTGAAAAGATAAAAGCTTTCCACCTCGGGCCTTTGTACTTAAACATCAATGAGAGGATGCCCCGAGCTGAATCCACTCTCCGGATGCGTTTCCCCTAACCATATTCCCGCCAAAATCCCAAACCATCCCTTTTATAGTGAATGACAACACCTCCTCTACAGGATTTAGTGCCCAAACCTTTTAAAGGACCAACCCCTTTAAGCCTAAAACAGTCACTATGACTAGTGTGAATGCTTCGATTCAGGTTTACCATAAAGATCTGACATCTACTGGCCCTTAAGAATGTCACCCTTTTAGGAACGATTTATTAAACTTAGATAAAATACACTCCAATGGGAGTCAAGAAATCTCCCCCACCCAGAATTCTATCAAGGTTCTCTTAAGGGACGGAAAAGGCTCCTTGGCAGGAATCCCATTATACTAAGCTGTGGTAAAATAATGCTATCATTTTATTTATTTATTTCTCTATTTTTTTATTTATCGAGTTTTATATACCGTCGTTTGGTTTCGCCATCACAATGGTTTACAAAGTTTCAATGTTTAATAGAGTGTTCAAAGTTCTTACGCTTGTTAACATAGTTGTCTTAGTCGTTATAAACAGTTTGGTAGTACTTTTGCACTGTTTTAACATGCAAAAAAATCCCATGAGATTCACTAACCTCTACTTGAGTGCCCTAGTTTAGTGAATCCCACAGTGATGGCAGGAAAGCACTTGGGGGCCGATGCAATAAAAGTGCACCAAAAGGCGCACCCAGGCACCTCTCCTGGGGGCACCAAGCAATATTTAAATTAGGGGGTCACAGTGCCAAGGAGGTGCTAGGGTCGAATGCATGCCCCTAGCACCTCCTGGGCAGCAGGCACCCAAAAGAGTTCAGTTGTCAGTGGGTTGAGAAAACGGACACTGAATTTATTGGCATCGGTTTTCCTAACCGGTGCACAACCATGGGTTCGGAAAATGCTCGTTAACTGAGCATCCATTTCCTTAACCTGACTGCTGGCAGTCTTTTTTTTTTTTTTTTAATCTTTTAAACTTTTTGTTCCTCAGACTTAATATCGCCATGATATTAAGTCGGAGGATGTACAGAAAAGCAGTATTTTCTGTTTTTCTGTACACTTTTTTAGGCTGCTCAGAAATTAAAGCCTGCTCTGAGCAGGCCTCATCAACATGCATTTGCACGTGTCGAGCAAATGCATGTTGATTGGTCGCGTGTTGTGGACGTGCTAATCCCCTTCTAGCATAAGGGGCTGTAGACGCGCCTCCAAAACGCGTGTCCAACCGCGGATTAAACAGTGCGCTCGTCTAAGCGCACTGTTTTGCATTGGCCCCATTGTTGGCTGCAGCAACACACATTCCCAGCACTACCCCCATGATTGTAAAGGAGCCATAAACCCCAAGTAAGAACCAACCCCCCACACACTACAAAGAACTCCTTTCATGGAGAGGAAAACCTGAACTGGGACTCAAACTCAGGAACCTCCACATCAGCCAACAGCCAGCCCCTTCTTTCTGACCCCTACTCTTGCCATGGAGTGTCAAAAGTCACTATCACATTCCTGATATGAGATTCCCAGAACAAAATCAAAGAAGACTGAAGTGCCATTTAAGGACAAGATACACTTATTTACAACAAACTGCTTTGTAATAAATCCAGATTCTTAGCAAAGGCAAACCATGTGCTCCCGAAGTCCATCTGGTGCAATATTTGTAAAACAGCTGTCCAATTTGGCTACTACATACCCACCTTATAGCAGGCTAATTTGATAGCTCCCAGACTGTTTGCTATAAAAAAGAGATTTTATACACGCTTTCATTTTAATGCATTTTTTTAAAAACTCCTTTTTTCATTGTTATTCGCATTTTGAAAAATATACAAAACTATTTCAATGGACATATTAAGGTCTTTGCTATGAACACCTGTATCACATCTTTTTCATGGCTGTGATTATTTAATATTTATCTTATCAAACTTGTGCTGGGGGGAGGGGGAGTTACATTATAGGCACAGTAGGTATGTCCCTGCCCCTGTGAATAAGTGGCTTACCAAGTCAGTAAAGAGCATCAGGGGAAGCAAAAGGATCTGAGCCTTGGCTTTGCTGTTTCTCCACTAGGCCACTCCTCCACTTGTTATGGGGCTTTGTTTTGCTATTATGTTAAATTGTTTATACTGAGTTGCCACTTCCTGTAGGCTATGGCTACTTTTGTTGACACTTTAAAAAAAATACTTTTTCTTGATGGCATAAAAAGGAAGCACTGAATTCCTACTAGAAATTACTGTGTAAGATTTTGTGCCTATCCTTAGTCAGTGGTCAGCTGATACATGGAAAGGACTAGTCTTCTAGAAGTTTGTTTGTCTACTGAGCAGATCCTGTTGGTAAGGAGAGACCCAGTGTGCAGTTTCTAATTTGAGCTAACGTGCCTCCCATTGCATCCCTAATTATGAACTTTCATCTTGGTATTCCACTAAAGCCTGTAATCTCAAACAGATGAAACTCCAAAGCTGAAACGGCTTTCCGACGCTGTGGACTGGTGGCTGCTCTGAGTCTACACATCTGGACCCTAGGACACTGCCGGTCATGGCTGGCAGGCAATCAGAAGGCCAACTCTTTTGTTTTGAGTAGTTTATGTCTTTGCCTCCAAGCAGTATTAAACTGACAAAGTCAGATTAATGTCATCACATGAAAAGAATAGTCAAGAGAGATGACCTCTAAACCCAGGCTCTCAGTGAAAGACACTTCCTGTAGGCTTTATTTTGGAGAAAAGTTTTATAAGGAGACACAGTTACCAACCTGAGAAGTGAGAAGATATATCACATAAGAAAAATCTGCATTTATTTTTCTAAAGGAAAACAGGCTTTGCATAAGTTAAAGGGCTTTTGATCTTGTTCTTGTGTGTAACTCATGTGCAATATGTTTAATTAAAACCAGATGCCCATGCTGTCTTGATTCAAAAGAGCAATTAATGGATACTTTATAAAAGGCATCCAAACCCTACAGGTGTCTCTGACAGTAGATCTCTCTATTAACAAATCACTAATTCCTCCTGTTTGTCCTAAGCCTCTTATCAATATTTTGGCACAAAAATAGCATTGATCTCAGAAATCTGCTCCACAGCTAGAGGCACTGCCATCAACTTAAAGTTAGCGCGGGCCTTCTAGAAGTGAGGGTTTGAGTTGATTTCTAGGAAGACGTTCTCTCTAAGTGTTCGTGCACGGCTATGCAGTACTCTTCCCATATCAGCCCGTGTAAGGACCCCGGCAGGAGGAGCACAGGAACCCTTCCCCTGATTGCTGACCACTCTCGTGGTGCACAAGATCAACAGGCAGGAAGTGCCAGCCTGCAGGTTTTGACTTTGCTCGAAATGCCGGCCCAGATGAGACAAGAGCAGTTGGCATCTGCAGAATGGGCTCTCACCGCTCAGTTAGCTCATGCAGCAGAGAGAGAGGTTTGAGGAGCGGATGTAGGGAGGCTGGAAGGGTGGGATAAAAACGTGCTGAGGCAAGAATGGGAAAGGAGGCATTTTTTTGGATAAGGGATTGTGTGCAGATGGAGGGGATGGGAGACAGAAAAGGAATGGAAAGGTTGGGGAGAGAAAATGAAGTGAAGGGGTAGATGAGAGAGCTGAAAGACGTGAAAAAAAAAAGCTGTGGAGGAGTGAGAAAAAAAGTATTGCAATGAAAGGAAGGGAGATGGAAGCTCAGAAATAAAAGATAGAGAGAGAGAGAGGAGTTCAGGTCCCTGGCAGCGACAGCGGTGAAAGTGCTGCAAAAGAAACAGCTCATGGGGAAGAAACAAACAGCACAAGGTACGAGGGGGGACACCTGCTCTCTTGCAAACATTAGTGCACAACCTTATAGGCCCTGGAAAAAAATGAGAGGGAACATTGTTTTGTAAGCAAGGTTGGTACGGCAACCCTTCCCCCTCTCTCCAGTAATTACCAAAGAAAATCACTTGTATGCCTAACTTCTAAGCCATATATCATCCTTCCCCTTGATGCCTAATAGTTCTGCTTCACTGCTGGAGAGGGCGGAGCGGTATTTCTAGTTTGCAAAGATATTTTCCACAGGCACAAAATCCAAGATAATATTTGGAACACTGTGTCCTAAAAGTTCAGACTTTTTATATTGCCTCACAATCAGATCTTGCTGCTGCCTAAACTCTGCTGTTGCTTACCAATTAGAAAGGGGCAGAAACTATTGGGATCTTTGCTGCAGACCGGGCAGCACCTCTTCCTTCGGTGGGGGGGGCTCACAAAGCCAGGTTTTTCGTACTGTTGTGGTCACGCAGCTCGGCTCTTGCTGCATCACTGACTCTGCGCAGGAAAAGTTAAACTCTGTGCTAGAGGCAAACTCTGTGCAAATTGTGGACTGTGCAGGATTCCCCCACCCCGGGGGTAAGGAGTAGGGATGTGAATCGGGTGCCCAATCGTTCCCACTTTTGGGATTGTCTGGCCGCGGGAAAATCTCATTTTCCCGCGGATCCCCGTTTTTTTTTTCGTGAAAAATCTTTTTTCGGGTTAGTGCGCACTAACTCATGTTAGTGCGCACTAACAAAAATAGCAAAAAGTAACAAAAAATGACAAAAATAAAAATGTTTTTGTTAGTGCGCGCTAACCGGAGTTAGCGCGCACTAACCTGAAAAATGATTTTTACGAAAATTCAGGGGGAAAAGTGATCATTTCTTTTTTTACCCAATATATTAACGAATTTAGAAATATCATACGGTATTTCAATTCGTTAGAAAAACGATTCACATCCCTAGTAAAGAGCAGCCTAGCGGTTAGCTGGACACAGAGAATTCAGGATTCAACTCTCACTCCTCCCACAGACACTCCTCGTGACCTTAGGCAAGTCACTTAGCCCTTCTTTGCCCCAGGTAGTTGGACAAGCTTCAATAAAGAATGGGAAGGTGAAATAGTTCCATAGGAAAGGAAATTCAAGGACAAGGGCTCATGATAAGAAGCTGCAGGAAGGAAGGTTCCGGAGGACACAGGAGAAAAGACAGGAAACAGAGAGTAGGATTAAATGGGCAATTTTCTCAGTGGAAGGGAGTGGACAGTGGAGTGCCTCAGGGATCTGTATTGGGACCCTTACTGTTCAATATATTTATAAATGATCTGGAAAGAAATACGACGAGTGAGATAATCAAATTTGCAGATGACACAAAATTGTTCAGAGTAGTTAAATCACAAGCAGATTGTGATAAATTGCAGGAAGACCTTGTGAGACTGGAAAATTGGGCATCCAAATGGCAGATAAAATTTAATGTGGATAAGTGCAAGGTGATGCATATAGGGAAAAATAACCCATGCTATAATTACACGATGCTGGGTTCCATATTAGGTGCTACAACCCAAGAAAGAGATCTAGGTGTCATAGTGGATAACACATTGAAATCGTCGGTTCAGTGTGCTGCGGCAGTCAAAAAAGCAAACAGAATGTTGGGAATTATTAGAAAAGGAATGATGAATAAAACGGAAAATGTCATAATGCCTCTGTATCGCTCCATGGTGAGACCGCACCTTGAATACTGTGTACAATTCTGGTCGCCGCATCTCAAAAAAGATATAATTGCGATGGAGAAGGTACAGAGAAGGGCTACCAAAATGATAACGGGAATGGAACAACTCCCCTATGAGGAAAGACTAAAGAGGTTAGGACTATTCAGCTTGGAGAAGAGACGACTGAGGGGGGATATGATAGAGGTGTTTAAAATCATGAGAGGTCTAGAACGGGTAGATGTGAATCGGTTATTTACTCTTTCGGATAGTAGAAAGACTAGGGAACACTCCATGAAGTTAGCATGGGGCACATTTAAAACTAATCGGAGAAAGTTCTTTTTTACTCAACGCACAATTAAACTCTGGAATTTGTTGCCAGAGAATGTGGTTCGTGCAGTTAGTATAGCTGTGTTTAAAAAAGGATTGGATAAGTTCTTGGAGGAGAAGTCCATTACCTGCTATTAAGTTCACTTAGAGAATAGCCACTGCCATTAGCAATGGTTACATGGAATAGACTTAGTTTTTGGGTACTTGCCAGGTTCTTATGGCCTGGATTGGCCACTGTTGGAAACAGGATGCTGGGCTTGATGGACCCTTGGTCTGACCCAGTATGGCATTTTCTTATGTTCTTATGTTCTTAATTCTTCCCTGCAGGAAGGGTGGTAGATGCCTGGAATAGCCACAGCCAGTACAGATCGGAGAGGACCCACGGGAGGAAAGGGGAGGTTTGCACAGCTCAAACACATCCTCTGCTTATTCCTGACAGCAGCAGCCTGAATAACGAGGGTGGGGCTCTCCTTTCCATTTGTCAGCCTGAGCTGGATCTGCATTTGAGATGCAGCTGTGTGGCCCTACGAGTGTATCTATGCTTTTTATGCAGATTGCAGGGGCCACCAAGGTTCCCTCAGCCGTACAGGAGAGCGAGTGTCTTAGCAGATACAGGCTGAGCAGAGCTCTCCAGCTTTGTAAAAAAAATTGTGTGGTTGAAAGCTTTCCATTTAGGTCTTATAGCATGAAAATGACGACAGGCCTCTGCTTCTACATGTGGCAATTCTTTTTGAGGCTGTGCTATATTTCATGGCCAAATGCATCCAGAATCCCTGTACTGAGCAGGGGAGAGAGCGCGGCTAAAGGCCTTACTTGACATCACTGACTTCCATAACAGAACTGTGGCTACTGATTGCAATCATTCAAGCAGGTGTTTTGGGCTTCTTTGTCCTTAGATCGTGCTGACACCATGGTCTGAGCACGATCAGCGTTTGATCCCTACCGTGTTGGTTTTTTTTTTTTGTTTTGTTTTTTAATAGGACACCAACAGCAGATGCATCCTATGACTTGCACCAGGGCCTGAGATGCTTCATTCCTGACTCACTGTCACCCTATTCCCCCAATGCCCCCACCCCTCACCCTTTCATTCTCCTGTGCAGCCTGTGGTCCAGCTTTCAATCGTAAATATCTTTTATTTGCCAGCCTGCGTAAATAGCTATTCACCTTGGCCTCCTTTCCACCTTCAAAAAGGAGTGAATCAACCCCTTAGTATGCAATATCTTTGGCCACCCTATCAAAGAATCCGAGTGCTTCCGGGAAATACAACTAAACTGCCAGTTTATGGGGTTCTGGCTATCTCCTCAGACTGTGCTGTCTCATGAGTTCCCTAGGTGGCCTCCTGTACCAAAAACCTAAAACTGAATAAACCATGGCAGAGCCTACAATAACTTTCATCAAACTCAGCAGCCTAGAGAAGGACTGCTCGATCCAGTAACACACGGCACAGGGGAGGAGTAGGAGGCTGCTACTGATTAATGAGTGAAAGCAAGGCCAGTCACGGGGAACCGGCCAAAAGCCCAGGAGACAATGTAAGTCCTCTCTGTAAAAGTCAAATGCAAACAAGCATCCCCCTCCAAAAAAAAAAAAGCAAAAATCCAGGCGTTTCAGGCTGAGAATTAACCCCAGAAATGCAAGTAACAGCCACTGATATTCAAACTGATAAGAACGAGAGCAGCAAGAATGCTGTTTTTATATTGCACCTTGCACTTATTACTGCTTTGGATTCGTATCGCCCTTTCCAAACTGGACCCCAACACGCCTGACAATGTAATTCCTTTGGAAGGCGCGTATGTTCTCACACAAAGCAGGTTAGAAGGATGCACACGATGCGCATCCATTTAAGACCAATTTCTCCACAGCTCTAGGGACTGTTGCCAAGTGCACAGGTGCTCCCCCCCTCCCCCCCAGCCCCCCGCAGACTATGCACCGGATCTCAAAGGGAAAGTGTGCGCATACTTTTCCTTTGAAACTTGCCCTGGGGAACCCCTCCCCCCTCATGGATATTTTTTTCCTTGCAAAACAATGCGCACAGTTCTTGGATTGTGTGCGCATTGTTTTGCAAGGAAATCCACCTGCTTTGACATTTCGATTACTCTGAAAACTGGCGGGTGAGGGGAGCCCGGCAACGAGATTTAGAAACCATTAGCAGGCAGCCATGTTTGCCATAGACCAGTGGTCCCCCAAACTATGGCCTACGGGCCACACCCTGGTCGACAAGCAATTCGGCCCACTAGGGCTCCAAAAAAATATGGTCACCAATAACCGGGAGCCAGCGACGGCAGAGCATAGCTGACGGCATTGAAAGAGGGCATAGGCAACACCTCTGCTTCAGCGCTGGCTTCTGGAGATCAGCGCAGGCACTATGAGTTGATGGGCAGCGGAACCACCCCAGGCGTGGTGAGCACGCGCATGCCCTCTTTCACCCTTCCTATGATGGGCACTGTCAAGCACATTCGCACTTGCGGATGACAACTGAGACTGGGGGGTACAGAGTGGGGGATGAGTGAAGTTGGGCAGCACAGAGGGGAGTGATGGAGCAGTGGAGGGGAGGGGAACCGAGGGGAAATTTATGGAGCCCAGGAGAACACTGAGAATGAGAAAAAAAAAAGAGATTGAAAAGGGGTAACAGACAGGGGAAGGATGTACAGACCATTCCCACAAATCAATATTTGATCACAGTGATATACACAAGAGAAGAACAAAATGAGAAGTGAGATGACAGAGCTAACACTGGGAAGAGAGGCAGAAGGGAAGGAAGAGATGGAGAGAGGAGGAGACACATAAGTATAAGGATCCTGAGTCTCCGACTGGCTTTAGTCAGGTTTATACCATTTGGTGTGTGGGGTGAGATTGTTGGTGACAATGTGTTTGCAGCTCCCCCATGTGGAATGCCTGCAATGGAACTGTCCTGTTGGTTTATACTGCGAGATGACCATTTTTCCCTTGTGGATCTCTTTTGCTCTGGAGGAGACAGCATGTCTGGTGCTGAGCTCCGACTTAAAAAAACTACATAGAGGTTTAAGTTATTTTGGATGAGAGTTACTTTCCGCCCTCTCATTCCATTCTTTAAGCTTCAATTAACTTCTTTAATTTTGGAGTGCCAAATCCTTTCGGGACTCAGTAAAGCTTAACTCATTTTGCTCTGCTATCAAATGGGAGAGGTTCCCTTCCAGCCAGAGGAATCAGAGATCACCAAGATCCAAGGAAAGGATGACTTCCAGCCACGTTGTGAGAGGAAGAAGGAGAAAGGAGCGAGGAGACGGACTACTTCAATGGCCCATGAATAACTCCTGAAAATTGGGAGACGAGGAGAGAATGGTATCACCTTTGATACTACAAGAGGAGGCAGGAGATAAAAAGACTAAACATTTCAAAATACACCTTTGATACTTCAGACTACCATGGGAGGGATGCACAAAAGCTTTGCCCAGAGCCCAACGGGTGGACAAAGATCAAATAACTAAAAGCATAACATCAATTGGATTTAATATTTTAATTTAAGAAGGGCTGTAAGAAGTCATGAACTTATTAAAAGCATTTGCACCTTCTAGAAAATGAAGTACACAGCTGTACAGACTTGAAATCATCATTTGCGTTTTATCAGTAAAAGAGAAATGTTGGAAACCACAAACCATTCTCCTGGTGATTCATTGAGTTGTGAGTCCATTACTCTCTATGCTGGGCGCAAAAGACTTAAAAGGTAGGCAACATAAAGAGCAATGTAAGGGCCTTAAAAGGAAACTACCTCCCCCCCCCCCCCGGAGTACAACTTATGGCGTAAGAACAGTGTCCATCTGAAATAAAATGTGAGATTTGGCCTCTAGAACTGTTAGCCGGGTTCAACCATCATAGAGGTTACATAAGGAAAGGTAAAATGGAAAGGAAACAGGAAATGGCTTCAGAAGACAAAGGAAAGAGTGCAAACTGTTATGTTTGCCTCCACCCAGCCATGCAGTTACCACTGCTCCGAGTGGCCCGAAACGCCACCACACCATACAGTAGAGATGATGGTGACGTTGACCACCAGGCTCACCTCTAGGTACATGTGGAACACTTAAAGGCCCCACGGTGGGAACAATGCTGGATGGTAGCTCCAAATGATGTCACACAGCTGGGCATTTAAACCCCGGCCGTGCAACACGACGTTAGTGGTAGTACTTGCTGCTGCCTCAGTGTCCTTCATCTCCAGCCTTGCTGTGTGTCTTCATTTCCTGCCTTGCCATGCCTCCTTATCCAACCTTCCTTCATTTCCTCAACTTTGTCTAGCCTTACCCTCATCTTCCAATCCTCAGACTGACTTCTTGGATCTGACCATAGCCTGTGCCTCGTTTACCCTTGCTTGCCTCCTGCCTCGACCTCAGCCTGAACCAACACCATCCTTGCTGGCTGTCTACTTTGGCCACAGCCAGACACGAGAGTTTCTCCTCTGCCTACTCCTCAGAGACAGCCACCTTAGACCTGCTGGTCCCCAGAACCCAAAGTCTCAACCTGAGGGGAAAGGGGTTGGTATAAGCAAACTTCCAGTCCAGTCTCTGCACCATCTGCTCTACCAGTTGGCAGTGAGGACCCACAAGGTCTTCCCTGTAGGTTGCATCAATCTTACCCCAACACAAGGGTCTACAATCCTAACACAAACTTTATGATGAAGAAACCTCAAACAAAAAGGTAATTAGTTGAATATGTAACCCTTTGCAGTATGAAACTACTGTATTACCTTTTCTGAACAATTTTTAATTGCTTAAAATTATTTGATGAAGAGAGGCCATTACAGTTTTTACCTGGCCCTCTCCAGGCTTTGAAATGTTTGATGTGGCCATTCTCATAAAACGTTTGCGGACCACCGACATAGATGGTCGCATACCAGGATACGAATACTAGTAGCTTATGAGAGTCTCCGAGAAGGAAAAATGCTTGTACTATTATTACCCAATAGCAATTGCATAAACTGAGCAACAGACAGACGAAGTGACTCACGCCGGTAACTCGCCAACACAGAAAGTCTGGGCCAGAATAGAATATGAAGTCACAAGCCAATTAGGAGCTGTCCCAGCTTGCAGTTCAATGCTCTCACCACTAGGCCATAAGTTCTCTGCAAGAGCAGTTCTACAAAAATCATACATGCAGCTAGATCACGGCTGCAATGGCTATACAATCTTTTTAGCCCTTCCAAAACATACAACAATTTCTAAAATTGAAAGGGGAAGAAACAGTATTGAGAGTATTTTAAACTCTCAATGCATCAGCATACCATCACCTTTCTGTATTGGGAGTTAAATATTTTTAGTGCATATATTAAACTGTGCACTACGCACAGCTTGTAACATCCCTTCCCATTCTTGTGACATCCCTGCTGGTGTCTGCTCGAAGGGGCCAAAGAGTTAGCTGTTTCCCAATTTTCTACAGCCTTTCATTGCATTGCGGCACTTTTCCAGAGGCTAATGACAACTGTGGAATTATTATCCTTTCTGGCTCATTTACTTACCCCTTGCCACTGATCCTGTCTTCACTGACACCCGCGAGCTGAAACCCCGCCCCCTGCCCATGACATCTTCGCCGGCATCTGCTCGAAGGGTCTGTGCCTTTTGGCAGACCATCTTTCTGCACCCCTTAGTGATATTATCTTAGCGTGATCCATGTGTGATTTTTATATGATTTTAATATAGTGCTGCGATTAGTGATGCAATCTGAAGCCCTGGCAAGTTTTGCTTTTATTTCTATTTTTGTTTGAAATTTATTTCTTTGTGGCATGTGATCTATATAGGTTTAAGGATGAACTGGGATAACGAGGGCTTTGCTTTTCATGCTGTTAACCATCAATCTGCACGTGAATGTTAGAAGGCCTCTAATTCTTTAATTGCACTAATGCAATGTAGTAAGGATTTGTTTATTTGCTATGGAAAAGCTTGCTTTGTAAGAAATAAGGACTCCTGTTTATGTAGCCTACTATTGGATTATAATTTAGGCATTTTATTTACAGTACATCTGAATCTTGGCACTCAGTCTGACAGGATATGTATTTGACCATCAAACCACAGTTCGAGAAAGGAGGAGAAGGTATCCTCATTTTCTTTAAGCAGCGTTTGCATCGCTCCAAAGTATCCTGCTCTTTTCCCTTTGGTTGTGAGGGTTTGGCACTTAGCATGGGAATTTGGTCATTCAGGAGCAGACCAGTCTAAGTTAGAGGCCATTGCTGAGGCTACTGCTTCTGTTTCTTTGTTAAAGCAGAATTCATTAGTCACTGGCGACTTTAATATTCATGAAGATGCTCCAACGAGGCTTGGGGAGGAATGTCTTAATGCTATTTATATACTGGGGTTGACTCAATTTATTAATTCACCTGTCTTAAGGCCTGTCACACCCTTGATCTGCTTCTTTTTCTTGGTATCCGTGGTTTGAAACCAGAGTTAGGAGACTGGATCATCTTATCATCCAATTTCAACTGTTGGTTTCTGTGATTGCTGCTGGTGCTGTCTTAGCGGTATCTGTTAGACAATATTGTGATAATATCGATTTGGAGAAACTTCGTTCATGTTGGTCTGACAACAGGTGGCCACAGATACTTCTTGTTGTTCTAAGCTAGTTGAGCCCATCACTCATGCTTTAGCTCAGACTCTTGATAAGGTTGCTCCGTGAAAGAATATTCTCTCTTCTTATGGAACTCACTGGGTGCCCTAGTATTCATATTCTGTTAAATTATTAAGGAAAGAAGCAAGCCCACTGATTAGAATAACCATGGATTAAAACAAAAGATCCTCAAGCTAAATCAGATTATAAAATGGCCAAAAAAGTTGCATCTCATACAGTTTAAATAGATTTTACTTCCCATATTAGGGATTCTTTGAAAAGGCCACAGGAATTATTAGTTATAATTGATAAACTGGTATAAAACCAGATTATATTGATGTAGGGAACGTTTTAGATTGCAACATATTCACAGATTTTTGTGGGAATAAAATCTCGTTTCTTCAAGCTTCTCTTCTTTCAAGTCCTAATGATACTGTACGTGCTTCACCAGCTATTACAAACTGTTGGTGAACTTTTCTTGCGGTCTCTCGAGCAGAAGTATTTAAATTAATATCAGAGGTTAAGCTTTCCTTTTGCTCACTTGATCCTTGTCTCTCATGGGTTTTGAGAACCTCAAAGCAAGTTACTTGTTTATATATTTACTGACTTTATTAATTTGTCTCTGACTGAAGGTTTTGTTGCCAACTTGTAGAAGAAAGATGGTGTTGGGCCTGTACTTAAGAAAAGTACCCTGAATGTTATTGAGCCAGCTAGTTACCATCCAATCTCCTACTTGCCATACTTTAAGCTTTTAGAAAATATGGGTGCTGAAACAGTTTAACAAACTTTTAAAGGATACCAACCTGTTACATGGGTTTCAGAATGGATTCCTAAAAGGAGTCAGTAGTAAGTACTGAAACTTTGTTGGTTGCTTTGCAAAGCATAGTGTTGCAGAAATTGGATGCAGGTAAATCAGGTTTTCTGGTCTTGATTGACATTTCTCCAGCTTTTGATGCATTGTCCCATTCCATTCTGCTTACTAAAGGTTTTTTTTCCCCATTTTATGCCTATGGGGAAAATGCTTAGCAAATGACCCCCTAAGTTATCTCATCTGGAAGTTAAGGATACAGTTTTTCAATGGTTTCAGTCATTTTTAAGTAACAGATGTCAACAAGTTAAGACAGTAATCTCTGTTTTATAAATTCTTTTATAAGACATGTCCCAACAATTACTCCTGGAGGAATTCTGAGCAACTGCACAGTGCAGAATTTGCACTGACTTCCCCTTTAATGCAGAATTTAAATCTTCTGCACAGAATTAATTTGGCTGTGCAGCCCCAGGAGCAGGGAGCAAAGGGAGAACTCATGAGGGCCAGAAAGAAGACATACAGCAGGCAGCCTGTCTATCCTCAAAAGTAAGAGGTGACAGCATTCCAGATGGCGTGGGCCAAGATGGAGGAGGAAGAGCATTGGTTCAGGCCTGGGGGTAGAGAGAGTGCAAGTGTAGTGGGCTAGAAACCAGGGAGAAGGGAGAGAGAGCAAGTCAGTGGTGGAGTCAATCTGGAGAGGGAGGCAGAGAAGAAGCTGTGGCGGTCAAGCCTGGGAGGAGGAGAGCAAAGAAAGATTAAGCCTGAGAAGCAAGAGATAGCTGGGGAGGGAAAATCTGTGCAGCACGAGTCAGGGTGATCATGACTAAGTGGGTAATGAGGGCAAGGAACAGCTGGAAACAGACCTAGGGGGTGAGGAGGTACATACAAGTGGAAAAGAGCTGGGGGGAGAGAAAATGTAGGGTTGGAGCCAGAAGAGGGTGAAAGAGGTGGTGAGAGAGCTCAAGAGTCAATGCTGTGGGGTGGGATGAGCTGGGTTGGTCAAGCCTGAAGGGAGGGTGGAAGGGAGAAAGAAAGAGCTGGTGAAAGTAGAAGGGAGGAAAGAGAGAGAGAGCGCAAGCGAGAGAGAGACCTGGGGAGGGAGAGAACTGAGGGGGTCTGGACCTTATGGTATATTATCCCAGTACTCGTGAGGAAATCTGCACAAAAAATGAAATATTTTGCATTTTTTAATAAGGATTTTCACTCAGTGTTTATATTGTGTTACTTCAATAAATAAAATATGCTGAATTTAGCAGGATGTTTAATGTTTTTATGCAAAATTCCCTCAGGAGTAAACACTGTAACAGGGGCTACAAATGTATATGTTTTGTGCTGGACTGTAATTTCAGACAAGAATTTTTCTGTGTTTTCAACTACTTTGTGCCATTTGTGTCAATAAAATGTTGTTTGAGTGGAACAGCAGCCTGCTGTGTGAAGAGCTATATTTAATTGCCTTTATCCTGATTCTCAAGGGTCCTGGAGCCATAACTTTTCCCCCTGACCACAGAAATCCACTAGGACTGTGCTTTTCCCAGGCTCAGCAGTACCCCCCACCCCCCCAAAAAAAAAGGGGGGTAACATTGTTTCTTGAGTGAATTTAGTACTTGTAAAACATGGCAAGTTTACTGCACAGGCCAACAGATGGTTGTCAGTCACTAACAATATGGGTCAGGTCTGAATTCTAAAGGCAAAAAGATTGATATCCTTCCACCAATCCCCTTAATTATCTCAGTCAACCATAATACAAAAAAGGTCTATTTTGTTGGCAGCAGGACTCAGTCAAAAGTAAAAAGTAGAGTCTTCTAGGAAAAGTAAAAAGTCATGGGATAGGTGGCGATGTCCTTTCGTGGATTACAAACTGGCTAAAAGACAGGAAACAGAGAGTAGGATTAAATGGGCCATTTTCTCAGTGGAGAAGGGAGTGGGCAGTGGAGTGCCTCAGGGATCTGTATTGGGACCCGTACTTTTCAGTATATTTATAAATGATCTGGAAAGGAATACGATGAGTGAGGTAATCAAATTTGCAGATGATACAAAATGATTCAGAGTAGTTAAACCACAAGCAGATTGCGATAAATTGCAGGATGACCTTATGAGACTGGAAAATTGGGCATCCAAATGGCAGATGAAATTTAATGTGGATGTGCAAGGTGATTCATATAGGCAAAAATAACTCATGCTATAGTTACACAATGTTAGGTTCCATATTAAGAGTTACCACCCAAGAAAGAGATCTAGGCGTCATAGTGGATAGCACATTGAAATCGTCGGTTCAGTGTGCTGTGGCAGTCAAAAAAGCAAACAGAATGTTGGGAATTATTAGAAAGGGAATGGTGAATAAAACGGAAAATGTCATAATGTCTCTGTATCGCTCCATGGTGACACCGCACCTTGAATACTGTGTACAATTCTGGTCACCGCATCTCAAAAAAGATATAATTGCGATGGAGAAGGTACAGAGAAGGATGGCCAAAATGATAAAGGGGATGGAACAGCTCCCCTATGAGGAAAGGCTGAAGAGGTTAGGGCTGTTCAGCATGGAGAAAAGAAGACTGATGGGGAATATGTTAGAGGTCTTTAAAATCATGGAAGGTCTAGAATGGCTAAATGTGAATCGGTTATTTACTCTTTCGGATAATAGAAGCACTAGGGGTTACTCCATGAAGTTAGCATGTGGTACATTTAAAACTAATCTGAGAAAGTTCTTTTTCATTGAACGCACAATTAAACTCTGGAATTTGTTGCCAGGGGATGTGGTTAGTGCAGTTAGTCTAGCTGGGATTTAAAAAAGGTTTGGATAAGTTCTTGGAGAAGTCCATTACCTGCTATTAATCAAGCTGACTTACAGGCCGATTCAGGAAAGTCCGCGGGAGAGCGGACGAACGCCCGCTCTCCCGGCGTGTGCACCGGCCACTCGCCGGTGCATGCAAATTAGCTGGTGCAGTAGTGGCAGCTGTCAGCGGGTTTGACAGCTGACGCTCAATTTTGCCGGCATCAGTTCTCGAGCCCGCTGACAGCCATGGGCTCGGATACCGTACGCCAGCAAAATTGAGCATCCGGTTTTCAGCCCGACAGCTGCCGGCGCATTTTAAATTTTTTTTTCTTTTTTTTTTAAACTTTTTTTACACTTCGGGACCTCCGACTTAAAATCACCATGATATTAAGTCAGAGGGTGCACAGAAAAGCAGTTTTTACTGCTTTTCTGTGCACTTTCCCGGTGCCGGCAGAAACTAGCGCCTACCTTTAGGTAGGCACTAATTTCTTAAAGTAAAATGTGCGGCTTGGCTGCACATTTTACTTACTGTATCACGCGGGCATACCTAATAGGGCCATCAACATGCATTTGAGGGCGCTATTAGGTGCCGCGGGTTGGACGTGCGTTTTCCTCCCCTTACTGAATAAGGGGTAAGGGAAAACGCGCGTCCAAGGGCAGGTTGGAGCGCACTGTACTGCACTGGCCTGTTAGAAAATAGCCACTGCTATTACTAGCATCAGTAGCATGGGATATACTTAGTGTTTGGGTAAGCGCCAGGTTCTTGTGGCCTGGTTTGGCCACTGTTGGAAACAGGATACTGGGCTTGATGGACTCTTGGTCTGACCCAGTATGGCATGCTCTTATGTTCTTAAATTGCACATTCTTTGTATTAATTTAAACTTTAAAAAAATTTTGGCCTATAAATAATTAAAAGTACCTTTTACTAAAGTTCTATCTATGCACAACACAGACAAACTTGTAGGCTTTACAGCTAACAACAGCAGTGTCTCTTACTTGCTGCAAAATTTACAATTGAAGTGAGAAGGCGGTTGGGTGTAGCATAGCAAAACAAACTTTTTGTTAGGTTGGTGTCAAAAAACAGCAATAGAGAACCTAAAGAAAAAAAAAATAATAATCTAAGAAAATGCCAAGCTGTCATTTGCAGTATCATTCAACCCATTGGACTCCTTTCCGAATCGCCATGGAACGCACTGCTGTTTCAAAAGTTCCCAACTAGTGCTGGACCCATGACTATTCCAAAAAGGAGAAATTCCAAGGAAAAAAAATACTCAAAATATTATTTCTTTCTTTCCAAAATGCTGCACCCAGCTCCCCCCATTTGCTTCACGTTGCAATTGTCCCTGCTTACAATTTTACCCATGTAAAATGTGCTTCACTCCTCGCCTTGTTTTTACCGTGTTAAGGGCTCCATACTTGTACACTCTTACTCTGGTTTCTTACAGGATGCTTGCTTCTACAAAAAAGTCTTGATCTATAGCCGTCTCACACCGTTCCTAGCCTTTTGGATTTGCCCAGCACGTGCTCTCGATGGAACATGAGAATACCTGTACTTTCAAAGCACAGCGGCTTTCCCCGATCACATGCACAAACTATATCCACGCCCCAAGCCAAGGCCTAGGAAGGCGATGTGGAAAAAGAGGTCCATGTGTCTCAGATGTTTACCGTAAAGGGTTAACAGTGCCAGGCCCATCCATCACTGGCTCTCAGGCAGGGCTGGTTTTAAATTTCTATTCCACTACATATAGGCATTTGTAGTCCTGTTATTCTTAGGGATATTGGAACAGCAAGTCCCTTCACGTACAGAGACTCAACTAGAAAAAAATGCAGCCTTTTCCTAATGACCTGCAGCCATCTGCTAATCCCAGACTTGCAGCTGCACTCAGCACCATCAGTAGTAAACTATTTTATTTGTTTAATCTTTGCTGGAAAAGTTAACCCCCTCTGTTCCCAAACTGTTAGCAAATCCTTGTGTGTGCCTATTTTATCTCAGGGAAGTTTTAGAGTGCTTCCTTCCTGAGGCGTTATTTTGTAGGTATTTAAGTCACAATTCTCCTCCCCTATGCACAAATCCTGCTTAGATTGTCTCACTGTCCGGTGAGGTGGAGCTTCCTGTGATTTTCCAAGTTTTGCATTTTTATTCCTAAGCGCCTGAGTCTCTTGAATAAAGGAGATCTTCTCATCTGAAGCTCATAAACCCACTACTCCAGGGTCTTCACATTTTCAGCATCATCCTGGCCAAGAGAGACACAGCATCTAAATGAACGTTTGATAATGGAGCAATAACCATCTCTATTTTCTCCGAGTTGGAACACGCCATAGTTACCATCACAGAGTCTCTAAAGTTAAAGATAGCCCTAGGTGCCATCTGCCAGGATCTTTTCAAGCTGGAGAAATGTTCCAGCTGATTGAACCTCTGCGAGCTCTCCTCAGTATTTTGCAGACCCCACCACTATATCTGTCTTCCTTCTGCTTTCTCCAGCCTCCAGAGCCGGCATCTCAGTGGAGTAGGTACTTGTAGGCAAGGTTGTGGGAGCTGTTATCAAAGAGGGAATTCAGAAAAACTCTGAGACGACTGAGGGGGGATATGATAGAGGTGTTTAAAATCATGAGAGGTCTAGAACGGGTAGATGTGAATCGGTTATTTACTCTTTCGGATAGTAGAAAGACTAGGGGACACTCCATGAAGTTAGCATGGGGCACATTTAAAACTAATCGGAGAAAGTTCTTTTTTTACTCAACGCACAATTAAACTCTGGAATTTGTTGCCAGAGAATGTGGTTCGTGCAGTTAGTATAGCTGTGTTTAAAAAAGGATTGGATAAGTTCTTGGAGGAGAAGTCCATTACCTGCTATTAAGTTCACTTAGAGAATAGCCACTGCCATTAGCAATGGTTACATGGAATAGACTTAGTTTTTGGGTACTTGCCAGGTTCTTATGGCCTGGATTGGCCACTGTTGGAAACAGGATGCTGGGCTTGATGGACCCTTGGTCTGACCCAGTATGACATTTTCTTATGTTCTTATGTTCTGCATCTAAGTCATTAAGCTCACCCGCCCTTTCCGTGGTGGCTGCTGGAAGTAGTGTCACTGCTCCCCCTCTTTAATAGCCACTCAAATGCTCATATGTTGGCGATGATACTGTTGAGCTATTGATGGCTTGTACATTCATACATGCCAAGGGGAACAGGACTTAGGCTGATCACATGCTGCCGTGGGGAGTGTCCGTTTTTGGTCCCTGCCAAGGAATCCATCACGGGGGCCAACTGGCTCACAACTGGTACACGATGCAGCTTAGAGTTCCGGGGTAAACGTATGGTTTCCCTTTTTGCCATTATAAAGTGGTGAAGCCACACCAAAATATGACTGTGTAGCCCCCTCCCATGTCCGCACTATGGAGAGGGACTCACTGCGGAGCTGCTATGACCTGATAACAACCTTAGATCCATCCCAAAAAAGGGGAAAGTTAACTTCAAGTCACTTAAGTGCAGGACTTTAAATTACACAGATAGTGGTGTTTCAACAAGAAATTAAATGTACTGGTTTAAAAAGGCTCAAGTTAATTATCTGACAGTAGATACATTTCACAGGAGTAAAAAATTACAATTGTTGCAGTCCACCAATACACTACTTCAGGATCCCCTTCATTTCTATGTTTCTATTCAGTTTTACTTCTGGTTCTTCAAATCTATTGTTCTGCTATTTGGAACAACTCTCCCTAGTTCCTGAAATCCAGTGGTTGAAGATGATTAATTCTTCCTCTGGCTCCTTGTTGTGTTGGAAGGGCACTCCCTCTTCCTTTGGATTCTTCTGGATCTGCTTCTGGATTTGCTCGTTAGTACTTTTTTGGGCACTAGTTACCGTCATGAGGCAGCAAGCTGGAGTCAGGGTACACCCCCATAGAAGCAGTGCAGGACTAGAGCTGGTCTTCTGCCTGACCAACACCCTCTCCCACAGGTTGAGCCTTTGGGTTCTGGAGGCCGGTAGGACTTGTCTTTGGCAGAACGTCACGGAGCAGACACGGACTGGCAGCTACTGTGCAGACTGGGAGCTGGGATCAGGCACAGACTGGAAGCAGCGGGCAGATACAGGCTGGACACAGGCACTGGCTGAGAGCTGGTCTGGATATAGATACTGGCTGGGAGCTGGATATGGGTACTGGTTGATGCTGGATACAGAGCCTAGGCAGGGGATGGGGCACAGAGCAGAGGCTGGGGGCTGGATACAGACAGGGCTGAATCATGGACAAGGACAAGGACTGGAAAACAAGACAAGGAAACTGGACAGGGTGGTGCAAGAAAGAACAAGGACTGGATAAGCACAGGACTTAGACAAGGACTGGACTAGACAGAACAGGCAACAATAAACAGGAAAGTCCAACAAGGGACAAGGCTAACTAGGAGAACCTAGCAGGCCCGGAGGCTGTAAGGTAAAGCATAGAGGCCCAGGAGGCCACAGAGCAAGGCAAGAGGCCACAAGGCAAGGCAGGAGGCTTAGGTAGGCCGCAAGGCAAGGCAGGAGGCTTAGGTAGGCCGCAAGGCAAGGCAGGTCAGCCACAAAGGAGTGGCCAGGTCAGACAGTTAAGGTGACCCAAGGAAGAGGCACGGAGGTATTGAGCAAGTTGGGTTAAGTAGGGCTGAGGCTGAGGTGTAGTGTGACCAATGAAGAGGTAATTGGCAGTGCTGTGAGGCTCACTGAGGACCTCTGGTGGAAGGAAGGTTGCATAGCAGGCAAAACTGTGACAGTTACACTCTCTTTTGGCTCCTAAAATGGCTTAGCACTTGGATGGCACCATATACACTAATTGGCTTAGAGCCCTATTTACTAAGCACATAGCCACAAACTGGGAGAAAACCTTTAGTAAATGATCTTCTTAGTTAGCAAATAAAAAATGACTCCATCTGTCTCTCACAAAATCATCAAAAAGCACAATAAGTTCCAGAGTCTGTTCTGGCAAACCTATACCAGTTAAGAATTACAAAAAAAAAAAAAAAAGGAAATTAGGAACTAGAAGCCTCAAACTCACTTTCCAACTTCTGATCCTCCTGTGACCAGACCCCCAGTCCATCACTATGAGGCCGATGCAATAAAAAGCATGGAAAGCGGGTGCTGACTTTTCATTACTGGCAAAAGGCCGGTTATGAAAACCGAGGCTGAGTTTACCGGCATCGGTCTTCATAACTGCTTTTCTGTACTTCTTTTACCTGCACTCAGCTATTAACACCTGCTCCAGGCAGGCATTAATATCTGAGAGCAAAATGTGCATCTGAGATGCACACTTTTTTTTTGCATGCGGAGTGAATGAGTAATAGCCTCATTCACATGCATTCCCATGTGATGAGCGCTACTGCATTCACTCCACGTCCGACGCGGGTTAAATAGGCGCACTTTATTGCATTGGCCCCTATATGCCTTAGTTCCATTTCCCTTTTCTAAAACATCTTGAGCTATCCATCCCCTCTTGCCCTTCTCCCACCTAGAAGAGCCAGGATTGGTTTCTCAAGCCCTTTACAACCAGCCATTTTGTGACTAAGGGTGTGGCTAGCGTCAGTGCAGAGCAGACACCAGAGTCACAGGATGTAGTTTTTTCCTCTCCCTGGTGAGGCCTTCCTTTTTGGAGAGTGGTTCACTGTACACAACTTGCCAGTGGATTCTAGGTATTTAGTTGCAGTAAGGATATCTTTTTTGGCCTGAATCCTTTTGGAACTTGCACTCCTTGACTGAAGAGCAGTGAGCCCATTCAGTCCCTGAATGAGGCAAGCTCCTGTGACAGGCTTGGCTGTGTGAGGTGCGTGAAGGCTGGAAAAACTACCACAGAAGGAACTGCGTTTCACTCTCTTTCTTTGATGAAGGTCATCCTTGCTGGCTGGATTCAGAGTGCAGAGGCTGAAGACCAGTGAGCCCATTCTTCCCTGTATGTGGCAAGCACCTGTGACAGCAGAAATCCAGCTGGGTCAGCAGGTTCCCAACCTAAGACTTTTCTACCCAAGGAGTCACCAGTGCAGGACTACAAGGAAAGCAGTAAAATAAAGGAGACCCCTTCTGGATCTCTAATAATATAGGACCCCGAAGCTGTACTGTAAGGTAAGATTTTTGCTATGCTAGCAGGGGACCCCTGACCCAGGAATCCCAGTTAAGCCACTGGGAGAGCTTTAAGTGCATAATTTACACCTTCATGTGACGCTCAACCAGTTTGATAAAATAAAAGGACACCCAGAGGTGTACCTAGAGTATTTGGACCTGGGGCAGTTTCTTCTTTGGCACCGCCTCCCCAATATATAATTTTAAAATTTCCTAAACATCGATAAAATATTTCAAAATAGCAGACACATCAAATAACACCCAATAAATAAAACAAGGATTTTAAAAATCTCCTGCTCTTCATATCTGTCATCCTAAGATTGTTGTAGACTGAGGGCATGCATGCATGCACACACACACACACACACACACACACAATATACTCCCTCTTTTACACACACACACTTACATGGTTGGTGAGAGACAGAGGGAGCATGTGTGTGAGAGAGAGAGATAAACACACACACACACCTTCCCTGTACCTCTCTCACACTCAGACATGCTTCCTCCATCTCTCTCTCACACACACACACACACGCGCTTCCTCTGTTTCTCTTACACGCTAACACACACACGCATGCTTCCTCTCTCTCTCACACATGCAGACATGCAGACAAAAACTAACGAAACCACAAGCCAGATTCTGTATGCAGTGCAACAATGGAAAAGCAGAAAATCACTATTCCTTGAAACAATACAATCAAGAAATATAAATCAACCAGATTTGTAAAACCATACTAAAAATAAATATTTCAAAACAGCTAATTATTAATATTCAATAATTAGAAGCTCCTGTACAAATTTTTAAAAATTTCCTAAACATCAATAAAGTATTTCAAAGCAGCAGACATCAGATAACACCCAGTAATTAAACTAATAAGGATTTTAAAAATCCCCCACTCTCCATACCTGTCACCCTGAGATTGTCGTGAACTGGGGGTATACACACACACACACACACACACACACAAACAAAATGTTTCCTCTGTCTCTCACACACATACATGCTTGGGGGAACTTGAGTGTGTGTGTATGTGAAACAGACAGACATACATGTTTCCTCAGACTCTCACACATACATGCTTCCTCTTTATCTCTCGCACAGGACTCCTGTCTCACCCATGCACTCACACACACACACATGCTTCCTCTCTCACCCCCACCCCAGCACACAGGCACCCTCTCACACTTTCGCACTCACAGGCACACACACTCACCCTTCTATTCACCTGCCATTTCATACACACACACACTCATACACACACACCCAGACACCCCCTCATACACTGGCACTTCCTCTCACACTTACGCACCCACAGGCACACACACTCACCCTTCTATTCACCCGCCATCTCACACACACACACTCATACACACACACACACACACACACCCAGACACCCGCTCATACACTGGCACTTCCTCTCACACTTACGCACCCACACTCACCCTTCTATTCACCCGCCATCTCACACACACACACTCATAAACACACACACACACACACCCACCCAGACACCCCCTCATACACTGGCACTTCCTCTCACACAGCCAGTCTCTCCCTTCTTCAGCCGTGGGCGGCACTGCAGGGCCTCTTTTTCTGTCGCTTGCTCCCGCAGTGTCAGTGGCAAGGCTGGGTCTGGTTTTTCTGCTGCTGGCTCCCAGAGAGCTGGCGGCAACGCTGGGCCTGCACTTTGCTGCCGTGCCAGCTCCAGGAAATGCCGGCGGTGCTGCTGGCCTCTGCCACTGCCGCTCCTTGCTTTTTCTGGCGGTGTTTCCCCTGCCACATTACTGTTCCGCACTGCCGCAGGGCCTTCCTGCCGGCGGCAATGACACCCCCCCCCTGTTGCCCTCCCTTTTATGCCTCTGAGGACACCTACCCATAGTGAAACACTCTAACTGTAAAGAAATCAACTTTAACTGCACAAGTATTTAAAGATGGACTATATTTTGCCTTAAATGAATCAGTAGATTCTAACTTACCACCCAGTTCCTGGTCCTGCCTGTTTTTCTACTACATTTCCCTCCCAGGGCTGCCACAGCTACAACCACACACACAGGATTACACACCATTGTCTGGGCCGTAGACGAGAGTCTCCCCCCCCCCCCCATAGAAAGCCCCCCCCCTCCAGGGATCAAGAGTCGAGCGGCTCCGAAGGTTATAAATAAGATTGTGTGGCCTTGGAACTAAACACCCCGGGTAAGGGTTACATTCCTAAATAGGATTAGTGCTTACAGACCCGGGGTCTTCAGCTCCTGCCTAATACACAGCAACACACTATATGTACCTTCTCCCCTCAACTCAATAACTCAGCTCAACCCTCCATTGCACTAGGACATACTAAGAAGAAACAGTATAGTAAGACCCTGGAATAAATTATTGTGGCACAACTAATGGGGAAGTGCTTGGCTTACATATTTTTGTTTGTATTTGAATTATTGGATTCAGTCCATTAGCCTAGTCTCCTTAATTAAAACCTGTCCTCCTAATGAGAGACACACACACCTGGTAAAGATCCAATGGGCCCTCACAGCTGCCGAGCCTGCCAGCCTGGGAGCTCTGTGGGGAAGGACCTGATATCTCGCCACCACCACCTGGAACCAGCCCCTCTTTGCTGACACTGTTTTGCCTTCAGCAGATGGGACTGGGCTCCTTGAACGTTTGCCCTGGTTCAGCTTGCCCCCCCCCGCTCATAAAATGATCCCGGGTCACCCGCCTCTGCTCCGGGTCCACATTTTCCAACTTACCCACCTGTAGCTTCAGCAAATTGGAGGGGGACAGTTTAAAGCTGTACTGGAAACGCTGAACAGAAAAGTCAAAAGCCACCAACGATACTGTGTTTATTGCTCCCGCTACCAGCAAAATGACTCAGTAATAATAGCAATAATTACAGTAACAAGCATGTCCTGTATCCTTGTCTTTTTATTTTCTGTTTTAATGACCGAATCATTTCTCTCTCTTCTGCAAATGTGCACTGTAAACTAACCCAACCCAGGCAGGTAATGTCAGCATCCCTAAGCCGGTGCAATCAGAACGGCAAGGATGTCCATCCATCCATCCCCACGGGAGGCCGAGGGATGGCAACTGGAGGTAGGTACAGTCTTTCTTTGGCAGTCAATCATTATTCGTCTCAGGCCGGGCACACATTTCTAATATCTGCCAGCAGTGTGAGCAGTCACAGGAGGGAAGAGGTCCCTCCTCTACTTTGCTTTGCCTTGACTGGTACCCAGGGCCATCACTAAATGCAGGCATTGCCTCATGCTTTCCTGAAAACGCAAAAAAGTGCAAAGGGGGTGAACTTATCCAGGGCTTGTTCCTAGGTACAAAGCATGGGGAAGGGAGGAAGCCTTGGATAAACCAACCCCAAAGTAGTCACCAAGGAATCACTACTATATCTGTATCCTTATTAAAAACAGCAATTTTAGTTAAGGCTTCTGTTTTTAGGTATTTATAATTTATAAGTGTAGGTGTTTATTTTTCAGCAGCAGTGGGCTGCAAACCAGGGCTCAAATCTCGTTGCTGCTGCTCCTTGTGTCCTTGGGCAAGCCTCTTCACCCTCCACCACCTCTGCTACAAACTTAAGGCTGAGGGCCACTAAGTGGCGATGTTTTTTCGTGGGAGGGGCCCCCACTGTCGCGGAGGATATAGCCACGCCAGTGGGCCTCTCCCCAGAAGAGACATTGCGGCTGTATCGTCCCACCGTTTTGATTCATGGCCAAACACCGTGCAGCACAAGAATGTGAAGAGCAGCCCTGTAATACAATGGCGGCGCCCCCCCCAACTCAAGGGACCACTATCGCCTTAAAGGGCCACTGCCCCTCCCCCCCAACAGGGCTGCCAAAATGAGGAAACGGAGCAGGGGTCGGTGCTGACCCCCATCTCAGCCTAGGGCCGCCACTCGAGGCAGCCTCCGACGCCCCCCCAAGTTAAAAATAGGAAAAAGAGCCATGCAGCGATGGCCCTGGCTTCCCCCCAAAGACCATTAATAATAATTATTGTGCCATTCCCCCGCCCCCCTCCCCACTCTCCTTCCCCCAAAGACCTTCTTAAACCTGACATAGAGTAAGATCTCAGCATGGGCAATGCACATGCAAATGTATCTCATGCATATTTATTAGGTATATCCTGAAAACCCACCCAATTTGTGACTCTGGAGGAGGAGAGGTTCCCCACCCCACTAATAAAATCAGCAGAGCTTTGGTTAGAAGTAAACAACTGACTGGAGTATCCCTTTCACATTTTACACATCCTGTGGCCCTGCCATGCCCATGTCAGGACAGTCTGCAGAGCAGTAAAGGAAGCATAGCCAGCTTCACGTTTTGGCATCCTGCCACCCTTGTCCTGCTTTTTGGCATCTCCATCACCCTCCTCTGCCTTTCCTCTAATGGTCTCTAGTATGCAGGGTGACACGTCACCCTATTGCAACACTGCTCCCATTTCTACCGGTGGGCAATCATTATCCTACAGCATAGAAATGACAGTCTGGGAAATTAGCCTGACCCCAGGAGAAGTGAACACGAGCAGCACTTTGCCCAAGGCTTAATTGTCTTTCTTCAGCTACAAACTACCAAGTATGACACTTAAAGCTAAGTTGGCCACCATACTGAAGAGGTCCTTAGACCCACCAAAAGTAAACTCTATGTCTCTTCTTCCCAGTTTATTTCCCAGCTCATCTCATCACAATCTCTATCTTGGGGAGAAATGGAGAAATGTGCATCTTTAAACCCTATCGGTTCGAGCTATGTTTTTTTAAAATTTATTTATTTATTTAGTGCTTATTTTATACCGATATTCATGATGCACATCATATCGTATCGGTTTACAAAGAACAGGGGGGAAATAACGTTAACATAAACACAAGGATAGCGGAAAGTTACAATAAAACAGGGGTACTCAAACTGGGAGGAAGAGGAGCCAGTAGAAGTGGTAACTCGGAACTAAACAAAAATCATTTATAATAACGGTAATGGGGTGCATTGACGAGGGGGCCTTGGAGTGTGACTGTGGCTGAGGGGGTCCCTGATTAAGGGAAGGCTTGTTGAAATAGCCAAGTCTTGAGGTTTTTTTTTGTTTTTCCCGCAGTTCTTTTTTTTTTTTTTTTCGTGGGTCCCGATTTTCATTTTAGTGCGCACTAACGGGAGTTAGCGTGCATTGATGTTAGTGCTCGCTAACTCCCGTTAGCACGCACTAACATAAACTACGAATTTTTCTGAAATTTCAGAAACATTCCATTTGTTTTTCAGTTCCCATGAACCATTATGAATTAATTCGTGAAAAATGAATGCACATCTCTAAAATGGACTAGATTCCCTCTCTCACTAAGTATGCCTCCCCTCCTCCTTTCTGTAACACCCCCATTTCCACCTCCACCTATTTTCTGGCACTAAAAGGAGCAGAGAGGGGAACAATGCAAGCAGTTTGCTTACTGTCCCCACTTGTCCATACCTGGGAATTCTCTGGATTTGACCCAGAGACTCAAGGTTTAGAGACCTGCCTCTGGGTCTCCAGGAGAGCATCCAGGATTTCCAGGATCCTAGAAATCATCATCTCTGCTCAGCTGCAGCCTCTTTCCTCAGTCTGTGCTATCACAGTGAACCTATCAGCAGTGAGAGATGCGGAAGTACTGCTAGTGCTGCATGGCTCAGAGTAAATCGATGGAGAGATGGCAAGAGAAACAGTCCTGGAAGGACTTCTGCGCTGCTGCAGGAGTGCAGAATTTTGCACAGAATTGCCAAATTCTGCACAGAAAATGGCAGAGGAGACCCCAGCATGCCGCGAACAGAGCGTGCGAAGATGAAGGTCCTGGCGCGCCATTCGCGGCGAAGATGAAGGCCCCCGTGTGCCGCAGGTTGTGCTCTGCTTGCGGCGAAGATGAAGGCCCCTGTGTGCCACGAACAGAGTGTGTGCCGTTTGCAGCAAAGATAAAGACCCCCTCGTGCCACGGGACGCACTCCACTCGCGGTGAAGATGAAGGCCCTGGTGAGAATGAATGTGTGTGTGTATGTGAGAGGAGAATGAGAGGGGATGTGAGAAAGAGAAGGGGGTGTGTGAGAAGAGAGGGGGAGGGGTGTGAGAGAGGGGAGGGGAGGGGGTGAGAGAGAGAGCATGGGAGGTGAGAAAGCAGGGTGGGATGCTTGAGTGTGAGTGCCAGAGAGAGGGAACCTATATAAGAAGATTGTGAAGGAGCGTGTATGTGTGTGAGAGATTGGGAGCTCGTGGGTATGAAAAAGGGACTGTGTGTATGTGAGGGTGCTAGCCTGTGTGAAGGGATTGTGTATGTGCGAGACAGAGCCTGTGTGAAGGGCTGAGTGAGAGAGAGAGACATAGGTAGCCTGTATGAGGATGTATGTGTGAAAGAGAAAGGGAGCTTGTGTGGGGTGTGTATGCAAGAGAGGGGGACCCTGTATGAGGGGATGTACGTGTGTGAGTGAGGGAGCCTGTATGAGGGTGTGTGTATGTGTATTAGAGAGAGGGAGCATGTGTAGAGAGGAGGGACAGAGGGAGCCTGGGTGAGGGGCAGTACTGAGAACGGGGTCAAACTTTGGGACTGGCAATAGAGTGGAAGGGGTTGAGCCTAGAGGTGGCAGGGAGAGATACTGGCAGGTGGAGGAGTTGGGGCCTGAGAGGGCAAAGTGGCCAGGGGAGTAGGGAGAGCGAGTGGAAGGGACACTCTTACAGTGAATTTCTAGGGAAATTCTGCATCTCTAATAACTTTTTTCTGTATTAATTTAAAATGTAATTACTTAAAGATTGTCATGTAAATTGTGTTATTTTGACCAATATAAAGTTTGCAGAATTTTGCGGAATTTTATATTTTTTTGTGCAGAATCCCCCCAGGCGTACGGTACACACAGTGTGATAGAGTGAGAGATCCAAGGAGGGAGGAGGGCCAGAGAGAGGAGAAAACTTGAGAACGCGTGTGTGTCTGTATAAGAGTTGGGGGCGTAAGAATGTGGAGGGAGCCAGAATGGGAAGTAAGGATGGGAAAAGAGAGTGGCAAACAAAAATTGTGGAGGTTGGGGAGTAAGAAGAGACAGCCAGAGAAGAGATCAAGTAAATGTGTGGTGAGTGGGGGGAGGGAGGTAAGAGCAAGCGTGTGGGTGGAAGAGAAAGGAGTTGCGATAGAAAGGGGAGCACAATATATAGGTGGAGAGAGGGCTGAATTAGGGGAAGAGGAGAGCAGGGGGGGGGGGGGGGGAGAATGGAGAGAAAGAAGAGAAAGGGGTATAAACACCAGGGATGGCCGGAGATGGAGCGAGGCCCCTAGGTTGGGGGGAAAGGAACCCGGGGTGATAGTTCAGAAGGAAGGGGATGAGGAATAAAGGAGGGAGGGCAGGAGAAATGAGAGGAAGAACGTGAAAGCAGAGCGAGTAGGATAAATAGGAAAAAGAAGGGAAGAGAAAATATTAAAAGTATCTGCCTCAGAGAGAGAACTGAAACAGAAAAGATAAACGAAGGAAGACACCAGAGACAGCAGACAAAGGAATAGAGATAAGGAAAGAGAATGAGAAAAAAAAAAAAGGCTGAGCCAGAAAATCAAGCCAGAAACACCAAAGGCTGGAAACTAGTTTATTATCTGACAGAGAACATAAATTAAGAAAGCCGTTGGGGGGAGGAAGAGCGAATCTGCACAGCCCGCCTAACCCCCACGCCCACTAATCTCAGGGGGAGCAGAGCTCATTGCCTGTGTCCCACACCTCTGTCCTATGCTTCTGTTCTGAGGAGGAAGTGCAAGCCACAGGGGGAAGAGGAATAAGACCTGCCACGGGACAGTGAGAACAGTGCATCTGCTGTCCCCACACTGCCTGCATTTTTGTATTGCAGGAACACTGCTCCTGGTTCTCATTCCCTCGCTGATCACCCAAAGCAGCTTCCAGGTTTTCAGCCATCTGCTGGGGAGCTTTCTGACATACCCCTCCCCCAAAATATCTCTTCCACCCAGCCAGTTGGAAAAAAAACAAACTCTACTATACTTCCCTCGTAGTAATAACTGTTAAGTCTGTTTTCTAAAATTGGGTGAAACAGATATTTAAGCCAATTTGCACCCTGACCTCTGCTCTCTGTGGAATCATCTCTTTTACCAGGCACAAAGACTAATAAGAGTGCAGATTTCACAAAACATTTATATCTAAATAGCCCAGTCAACTGAATAACACATCCAACTGCTCATGTGTTTGTTGCGATCACGATGGGAAACCAGAGCCGGTTAACGTCCACGTGACCTGGCGAAATAATTTAGCGACAGAGCCCACCCTTGCTATCCCCTCCCCCACCTTCTTTTCTGCTTAATTGCACTTCAAGACACAGTCCCACAAGTGTGTGTATGTCTTGTTGATTTAAAAACAACTACTAGCTACTGTTCGCTGTATCAATAGGCAGGCATTCATTTAACAGCCTGTTTTTCAGACTGCAAAATTAAGCAGCCCCAGGCTATTAGGTTTGGGATTATTCAAATTCTATGCATAAGTAACATCCACTGTTACTTGGTTTCCCAGTACTTGTACACTGACATTTCTTAGCTGGAAACACTAAGGATCCACATTAGCAGTGTCAATGAAATAATGGTATACCTTAGGGGAGAAGGAAAGGGAGCTTTATAATGATATGAATCCTGAACACAGAACTGTCCTATGAATCTGTTTGGACTCAGCCCGTAACTAGGATTTAAGCCCTTTAAAATCTACTGACTGAATTAACCACAAATACTGTGAATACTATAAAAAGGCTAGAACTTAAACATGTTTAATTTCTTTTTAGGGTTTATTATTTAATTTGCATGGTAAGAGCACTGATTAATCATCTCTGCTACGTAAAAGTGATATGAGACAATTTTCGTTGGCTGCTGACCAGTGAACCTAATGAACTGCCTAACCCTGCCAAGGCTCCGGCCTCTCTCACGTGCTGGAGTCCTGTGAGTCTGAGCACCCAGCAGCCTGGAGGGCATGCTCCAGTCTGACCTCTGTTGTTAGCAGCTCGTATGAGAGGTGGACAAAAGCAGAAACTCATTATCAAGAAAAGCACTCCACAATTCTTTTTTCCTTTTTACAGATGTTGAAGTGTATAAGATATTATTGTTCACCCAGGTGCTGCCCAGTAATAATTTATAGAACCAGCTACATTCTGATTTATAAGAAGACTGGCACATGGTTGTAGATGTGTGTGTGTGTGTGGAGCCTGGCTGGCTGTAAATCACAGGTGCAGACTGCAAGCTCTATTGGGAAGGGACTATCTCTTAAGTCTTGTTTATACTGCCCTGTGTATGTCAAGTAGCACTATAGACATGCGGTAGCAGTAATGCAGCTGGCCCAGACTCATATGCACTTCCTCCATCCTTCCAATGCTGTTCTGTTGGACGAACAATTTGGAATGGACCTTCAAACTGCTGAATCTGTCCAAATGGCCTATTCAAAATGAAATGGCCCTTCCAAGTCCTCCTCTTTAGGGTGTTTGCACTTAAGCGTCTGCTTGTTAAGAATTCAGACATCCTTGCACCTCCTGTTGCATTGTTTCATTTCCAGCTGCCCACCTTTGCAATCCGTTTTGAAGGGTCACGCGGCAATAAGTAATAAGAACCAACCTGCTTAACCCTGAGCACTATCATCAATGTGGCTGTTGTGTCAAGTGCTGCCCGGTACCCACACAGAGAGCAGGAAGAATGGGTGTCAAAAGCAAATGCTGCCCACATACAAAATAAGAGAAGGAAAGAAAAGTACCATCTCCATGCCAGATGAAGGATGAATATGTCACAGCTAGCCTCCATCTGACAAACTCCCTTGGGACACGAATAGAGGCATTCACGTATCCGATTCAAAAGTCTTCCTTCAAAGCAGACATTTAACTTCTCTGCAAGTTCCAGTTCTGCCTGAGCTGTAGGGGCTCCAGAAACAAAAGATTTCCACAGACCTGAGAGGGAGGAGGCATTAAACATGCTCCACCTCCTACAGGTCAGGTGTGCAATGCCAGGGGCCAGAAAATGTAAAAAAAAAAAAAAAAGGGAACAGCTGATAAGCACTGAGTGCCATGCACTGATTAGCAGTTGTCTTAAGAAGGATCCTTTGCAGTTGCTGATAAAAACACTCTGTCTCTCTCCTGCCAGCAGTTTAGACTTTAGAAAGTGCTAATCAGGCAAGCTGCATGTGCAGACACATTTTGCACCTTGTCTCAGAAGGAATGTTTAAAACTCTGCACCACAAATTCCATCCAATTATAGACCATCAGCTGGTGGAAACTCGAGTTACTCGGGGAGTATTGAATGGTTAATAGAGGACCTTGCTTTTCCACCCAGAGTGGTTTTCTTTTTTTCTTTTAAATTCTGTATATCCAAAGTATTTAAGGAGCTGAAAAAAATGCCAATATGAAAAGATCACTTTTTTATCCAAGTGATCGCTTCTCAGCCTCTTGGCTAAGTTCCAAATGTTGGGTCTGAGCTATGAGCTGAGGACGGTCCCTTGGTGTTTTGGCTGAGACTGAGAAATTGTACAATATGGGGGGTAATGCCCTGCCCCCTGACCCTATTGGCACATGAAACTATTTAGACCCTGGTCAAACTGGGAAGAATAAACCTCCATAAAAAATACGTAAACCCCCCCTCTTCGTTGTGAGACTGAGTAATGGGCTACTATTTTCCCAGGGCTGTAACACAAATGTCCCAAACCTCTCTCTTCTCTTCTTACAATATGAACCAATAGGCATCTGGGCAGCTGGGGTTCTGCTGGCGGGAAGGAAATAAAGTCTCCGGGACCCTCAGTGCAGTAGGGGAAGAGTCCAACAAAAATCTCCCTGTTCAGGGTCCTTTCATATAATTCGCCGAACACTCACTGTAGCAGAATGATAGACAGCATCACTGGGGCCAAGAAAAGTACTGCCAGAGTCCTTTGACAGTGTTCAACATAAAACCGGTTGATTGCAGCTTGAAAAATAAGATCCAGGCCAAGATGGCAAAAAAAGTGAAAAGAAACATGAGAATGACAACTAAAAGAGCAGCAGTGTCTTTATCCATAATAGCCTTTCTTCTTGCCCTCCTTCTCTGAGCTGAATCAGTGTCCTTTTGACCCTCCCTGTGAAGGGTGGGAAGCTCTGGCTCTGTTTGGATCATGTGCCACCAAAAATAGATTGAAGGAAAAACAACCTCTTTCCTGTATGTCTGTTTCTACTGTAACTGAGTATAGAGAATCAAACAAGCTGGAATGCAGTCCCTCTGGGACGGGATGATGACTCTTTCAGGTGAAAACCAATCAAACTACAAAAAACTAGGGATGTGAATCGTTTTTCTGACAATTGAAAATATCGTATGATATTTTCAAACTCGTCAGAAATCAGGGGCTCCCAGAAACCGATAGGAAAACCCCACGAAATTGTTAGTGGGGTTCTCTTATCATTTTGGGGGAGGGCGGGAAAAATGGAACACAAAAACAACCTCTAAACCTACCCCTACCCTTTAAAACACATCCTTTAGCATCCCCCACCCTCCCGACCCCCCCAAAACTTTTTTAAAGTACCTGGTGGTCCAGTGGGGGTCCTGGGAGCGATCTCCCGCTCTCGGGCCATCGGCTACCACTAATCAAAATGGCGCCGATGGCCCTTTGCCCTTATCATGTGACAGGGGCTATCGGTGCCATTGGCCGGCCCCTGTCACATGGTAGGAGCAATGGATGGCCGGCGCCATCTTTAAAAATGGCGCGAAAGAAAATCAACTCTCTTAGGTCCCTACCATCAGAAAGCAAGGCCAGGTGTATCAGCAGTTGAACAGGTACTTCGCCACTGGAAGCCCACAGTTCACCTCAGGAGGAGCCCATAGAAACCCGGGCCGCTTGGACTTAGGTGAGTCGCTGAAGACTGAAGCTAGGTCTGGATTCAGGCACCTCCTGCAGGTCGTGGAATCCAGACAGCTGGCACCTCCAGCAGGTCGTTAGTCAGTCCAGGAGTTGAAGCTGAAGAATGGTCGGAAGCCAGTCCAGTGGTCAAAGCCAGGAGAATGATCGGAAGCAGGTCCAGTGGTGAATTCCAGAGAATGGTTGGAAGCTGGTCCAATGGTCCAAGCCAGGAGAATGATTGGAAGCCGGTCCAGTGGTGAATCCGGGAGAATGGTTGGAAGCCGGTCCAAGAATCAAGCCAAGAGAATCCGTCCAACCAGAGAGGAGAAGCAGAAACAGGAATCAGAAATACCGGAACAGGACCGAAGCAGGCCAATGGCAGGAACTAGGATCAAGACAGGAACTCGGAGCACAGGAACCAACCGGACAAGAAGCCTCGATACCAAGGCAAGGTCTGAGGAGCAGACCTTGCCTTATATACCTAAACTAAAGGAGGAGTCCCAGGAAAGAGCTACGACAACTTCCTGTCATGGCCCCTTTAAATCTAATCTTCAGCCACGCGCGCGGCTCTATGCATACCCGGAGGGTGAGGAGTCAGCTTGGCAGAGAAGGAGCCATTTGGCCGAGCCTCAGCAGCAGCAACGGCCGCGAAGAGAGCGTCGGAGGTGGCTGCCTGCTCCTGCAGGAGCCTCGGAGGCGGCCCGACACCGCGGGTAAGTGCTTGGCCCCGGTTGCAGACCACCGCAGCCGGCGGCCATGACTGTGGGAGCGTTGGAGTCGGCCTGCTGCCGTGGAAGGGTGGCCAGCCCCGGTTGCGGAACGCTGCGGCTGGCGGCCATAACATCGTGTTTCTAATTCCGGAGATGGTTTTCAAGGGTGATGAGGCAGATGAACTGAATCAAATCACTGTGAACCTGGAAGATGTAGTAGGTCAGACTGACAAACTAAAGAGTAGTAAATCAGCTGGACTGGATAGTATGCATCCTAGGATACTGAAGGAACTAAAAAATGAAATTTCTGATCTATTTGTAACCTATCAAAATCATCCATTGTACCAGAAGACTGGAGGGTGGCCAATGTAACCCCAATATTTAAAAAGGGCTCTAGGGGCGATCTGGGAAACTATAGACCAGTGAGCCTGACTTTAGTGCTGGGAAAATAATGGAAACTATTCTAAAGATCAAAATCATACAGCATATAGAAAGACATAGTTTAATGGAACACATTAACATGGATTTACCCAAGGGAAGTCCTGCCTAACAAATCTTTTTTTTTTGAAAGGGTTAATAAACATGTGGATAAAGGTGAACCGGTAGATGTGTGTTTAGATTGTCAGAAGGCTTTTGACAAAGTCCCTCATGAGAGGCGTCTAAGAAAACTAAAAAGTCATGCGATTGGAGGCGATGTCCTTTCGTGGATTACAAACTGGTTAAAAGACAGGAAAGAGAGTAGGATTAAATGGTCAATTTTTCTCAGTGGAAAAGGGTAAACAGTGGAGTGCCTCAGGAATTTGTACTTCGGCTGGTGCTTTTCAGTATATTTATAAATAATCTGGAAAAGAATACGATGAGTGAGGTTATCAAATTTGCAGATGATACAAAATTATTCAGTGTAATTAAATCACAAGAGGATTGTGATACACTACAGGAGGACCTTGTGAGACTGGAAGATTGGGCATCCAAATGGCAGATGAAATTTAATGTGGATAAGTGCAAAGTGATGCATATAGGGAAAAATAACCCATGCTATAGTTACACAATGTTAGGTTCCATATTAGGAGCTACCACCCAAGAAAGAGCTCTAGGCATCATAGTGGAAAACACATTGAAATCATTGGTTTGCTGTGCTGTGGCAGTCAAAAAAGCAAACAGAATGTTGGGAATTATTAGAAAGGGAATGGTGAATAAAACGGAAAATGTCATAATGCCTCTGTATCGCTCCATGGTGAGACCGCACCTTGAATACTGTGTACAATTCTGGTCGCCGCATCTAAAAAAATATATAGTTTCGATGGAGAATGTACAGAGAAAGGCAACCAAAATGATAAAGGGGATGGAACAGCTCCCCTATGAGGAAAGGCTGAAGAGGTTAGGGCTGTTCAGCTTGGAGAAGAGATGACTGAGGGGGGATATGGTAGAGGTGTTTAAAATCATGAGAGGTCTTGAACGAGTAGATGTGAATCGGTTATTTACACTTTCGGATAATAGAAGGACTAGGGGGCACTCCATGAAGTTAGCAAGTAGCACATTTAAGACTAATCAGAGAAAATTATTTTTCACTCCACACATAATTAAGCTCTGGAATTTGTTGCCAGAGGATGTGGTTAGTCCAGTTAGTGTAGCTGGGTTTAAAAAAGGTTTGGATAAGTTCTCATCTGAGAAGTCCATAAACTGCTATTAATCAAGTTCACTTAGGGAATAGCCTCTGCTATTAATTGTATCAGTAGCATGGGATCTTCTTAGTATTTGGGTACTTGCCAGGTTCTTGTGGCCTGGTTTGGCCTCTGTTGGAAACAGGATGCTGGGTTTAATGGACCCTTGGTCTGACCCAGCAAAGCAATTTCTTATGTTCTGTCATTTTAGGAAGATACCAAGAAGAAAGAAGATATCAGGAGGCCTAGTCCTAGGTTTCTAAGCCAGACCTAGACATCAGTGATGGGACCAGGCATCGAGCCTAGGTCTAGGCCTAGGTCTTAGTGCCGAGAACCAGCCTTGGGCCAGGGCTAGGCTACAGTGACGAGACTGTCACAGATGTGCTAAGTGGGGGCCAGGGAAGTTCCTGGCCCTGGCACTTTTTTGGAAGGTCTGAGAGATGCAGAATGGGGGGGGGGGGGGGCCTGGGGAGGCCACATTTTGTTATCTTTTGTGGGGTGGGTTTAATGTTTGTTTTGTTTCTGCAAAGAAAAAAAAGGATATAAATATTACAGGAAAAGATACCAGGGGGTGGGGGGAGAATAACCAGAAAGTATCAACAAAAAAACTAAACATTTTTTTTCACTGCACATCCCTACAACCTATTAGAATTCTTTGAAGATATAGATAAGCATGTGGGTAAGGGTGAACTATTCGACATGGTGTATCTGGATTTTCAGCAGCTATTTGACAAAGTCCCTCATGAAAAGACTCGCAGGAAATTTAAAAGTCGTGGGATTGGAGGCAATGTCCTACTGTGTTTTGTTAACTTGTTCGAGGTTAGGAAATAAAGCAGGACAAAGGCAGAAAACAGAATACTCTAGGGATCTGTTCTGGGACTATTATATTATATATTATAATGTTTCTGTATAAATCTATGATGTGACTACACTTTGAGTACTGTGTGCAGGTCTGGTTGGCCCATGTTAAAAAATATACAGTAGAACTAGAAAAGGTACAGAAAAGGGCAACAAAAATAATAAAAAGGATGAAATGACTCCATTATGAAGAAAGGAGAAATCAGAGCCTCCCATGCCTATGGTCAATATGGCCAAAGCCATAGGTGCTGCTGCTGAAGGGTGCCATAGCACCTCCATGTACCAGCAAGAGCAGTGCAGCTGTAGGGGCCTCAGTAAGAGAAAAAGCAGCGTGGCCCTGTCAAAATCAACCGCATGGTCAGTGGGGTATTAGTAAGTGGAAAAGCTTAGGTGGCCCCACCAGAATCAGCAGCATGGTCGGCGGGGTCTGAGGAGAAGGAGCGCACCCTGCCCTGCTCTGTCCTGCTGAAGGAGCCCACGGCCAAAGTTCGGTCATCCCATGGCCAGAGCCATTCCATTGTCCACAGGGGCTAAAGAAGGAGACTGCTGCTACCTGCTACTTCAAAAGGGGAGAGAGGAGTGAGAGAAAGTGTGTGTGTGTGAGTGAGACACAACATGTATGTATGTGTGTGGGAGTGAGAGAAAGCATGTGTACGTGAGAGAGAGCATGTATGTATGTGTGTGGGAGAGAGTGAAACAGCATGTGTGTGTGTAAGAGTGAGCAAGAACATATGCATATATGAGAATGAGTGAGAGCATGTGTGTAGGTGTATGTGAAAATGAGAGAGCTTGTGTGTGTATGTAAGAGAGAGTGAGCATGTGTGTATGTGAGAAAGAGCATGAGTATAAGACAGAGAGCATGTATATATGTGTGTGAGATCAAGAGTATGTGTGTGTATGTGTGTGTGAGAGAGAGTGCAAGCATATGTGTATATGACAGGGAGCATATGTGTGCACAACAACTCCACTTCCTCTCTGCCTGCTAATCCATTAAAATTTCAAGGCATCTGGAAATAAATGGAATAATTAATCCTAACTGCTCGGTTATCTTACTCTATTTCTCTCCCCAGTTATATGACCCTTGTTGTAATGTAACTTTTGATCTCTTTACACTTGTTTATTTTCCGTTTTTTTGTTCACACCCCCTTGTTTTATGTAAACCGGCATGATGTGGTTTCTAATCACGAATGCCGGTATAGAAAAACTCTAAATAAAAATAAATAAATAAATAAATAAAAAATTTTCCAGGTATAAATAATGGGGGATTTTTTTAAAATCCTTATTAGCTTTATAATTATTGAGTATTATTTGATGTGTCTATTTTGAAATATTTTATTGGTGTTTGGAAAATTGTTATGAGTTTTTAATTATTGAATGTTATTCTATTCTTCAGTTGTTTTGAATTATTCTTTTTATTGGTATGGTTTTCGTAATTGTATTCTTTTATGAGGAATGGTAATGTTTATGTTTTTTCCACTGTTGCAGTGAATACAGAATTTGGCTTATTGCAGTTTCCAGTTCAGTTTTTGTCTATACATTTCTATTTATACTTTACTGTCTCTTTATTTCTTATTTGAGAATCTATCTGTCTTTTGCAAGTGTAACTGAAGTGAGGTATTCCAGAAGTGTGTAGTATCTATGTAAGGAGTCTTAGCAGCTTTGCTTGTTCTATTTTCCTAATAGGGAGTGTTTTGCTGTTTTAGGCCTGGTGTAATATTTGCAGTGATAACTTTCATAGTAGTGTTGTTGCTGTTTCAGTGCTGGCAGGTAGTGCTGTTTTGATATAGAGAGTTTATTGCACTGCAATTCTGTTTTCTCGTGGCTCTCTGAGGGTCATGCCCATGCCCAAGGTGCATTACAGTAAGCCTAATACCATAGGGTTCCAAGTGTTTCTTGCTTTTTTGCAAGGTTTTCTGATTGGTACCACAGCAGTGCACGTAAATATAATATACATATTGTGATAGTTTTACCTTTTCCATGTAAAATCTGTTATTATAAATGCATAATTTTTAATTGTGTCTGAGAAAGGTGTGATGTGGATGGGGTGTGCAAGGCTGTAATGTTTTCCTAGGGCACCTAATACCCTTGCACTGGCTATGGGCATTGCTGTACAAACATTTAACAGACTCTCCCATCGTGGTGCCATGTGTTGTGTAAGGGGTGAGGGTGAAGTATTTTACTTGGCCATATTGCTTAGTTACAGCTCTGAGAGAAACACATTACAGCCAGGGCTGGTGCTGGCCTGCTTGCAGACCTGTGCCAACAATTGCTGTGCTGCCTCCCCCTTATTCTGTTTTGTTAACACTTAATTTTTGTTGCGTCTGTTACCCAGTGATTGATTTCTAGCAGAATAACCCAGACTGGCCTACTGCCACCTTTTTTCCGGTCCTCAAGGAGACCTAGAGCCAGCGGTAGGGATCAGTTCTGGCTCCCCTCGTTTCTGCCCCCCCAAGAGGAAGCAGAGCAGAGTGTGTTGGAGCTGCCTGTGGTGAATCGGGAGCAGCCACTTACCTTTGGTCTTTGGGCAGTCTGCTTGTACAGTTGAGGAGAATGGGCGAGGTTGCAAGGCCAGGAGATGACAGCCTGTTAGCCCCACTGTTTCTGCTGCTACTGGATGTCTTTGCATATATGCCTGGGAGTGTTTTGGAGAGAGCTTGCACCTGGCCCTGGTCCTTTCCCTCCCCCCCCCCCCCCTTCACTCAGGTCACACCCAGCCCTGGCCTTCACCTGCACCCCACACCCCCACATTCCCGGCCCTACCCCTGCTCCACTTCCTTTTTGACTTCCAATTAAGCCCTGGTAAAGCTCAAAGCTGTCAATGCACTTTTACCTCACGGTGAGTGTTGCCGAGACAATCTGAATAATAATAAACGTTGGGTTTGTCTGGACTCAGGAGAGGTTTCTTGAGGGGCTGTTATAAGCTGCCCTACTCCCTCTCCCCCACCCCTGAGGGGAAGGTTGCCGGAGTGGTTGTTATAACTGCCCCCTCAGGCAGCCTTCCCCTGAGGGGCAGGGCAAATTGGCTTTTATCATTATTCACCTTGGCCTTCCAAAGCTCAACATGCAGTTAAATGTTCACTCGCAGCCTGCCTTTCCCTTTCAGCATTACAAATAAAAAGATACCCACTGCTAGCTGAGCGCAGAGCTTCTTCCCGTGGCTGAAGCAGGTCTTCTTGCCATTCCCTCACAATTAAACTAAAAAGTTACATTCCTGTCTCTAATGGGACTCATTGAGGAAGGGGGGGGGGGGGGACTCTAACATGGAAACGTTATGCATTTATTTATTTATTTACTTTGGCATTTTATATGCCGTCGTTCCATGTAAAGATCACAACGGTTTACGCTAACAACGTCATTCAAAGTTCTTCCTCAAAATACCAATCACAAGAAGGCAGGGCCGAGGCTAGGCAGCTGTGGGCAGAGCAGGGGCCCAGTGCACATCTTTGAAAGGGGCACAGACTATGCTGTCACAGATGGCATGCCCTGGCACCACTTACAGAGGCAAAAGATAGAGGATGGCACTTCATTTTCTAGCTATTGCACAGTAAGGAGTGCTCAGGGGCAGAGCAGCTGACACATCCAAGTGACTTTTGGTGAGGATAATATGTATATATCCAGATAGCTGGGACAAATCTTGCAAACCATTTTTTATTTTTTTAAATACCATGTGTTACATTTATGGTGTCCTATACTGTCTTTAAAATGGCTGTAAACTGCTTTCTAAAGGCTAAATGCCTGAAAAGGAAATTTGTACATTTTAAAGTTAAAATTGAATTCCATACTGAACTGTATCTGCTGCACTGCGCCTGTCGAGTAACGCAGGCAGAGAATCTCCTCAGAATGCGCAGTCTGCGGCCGCTGAGGCATGAGAACTGGATCACAGAATGTTCCTGTTCCAAGCAATCTGCCTCGCTGGAACATGGCAGGAGCGCCCTAGAAATGCCCCCCCACATCGCCGGTCTCAAAAGTGTTCACGTTTTTCCCCGAGATTAAAAAAATAAATAAATAAAAATTTAAAAACCAATAAAACCTTAAAACAAGCTAACTGCAGTATAGAATAACAATAATTCTGACCAGACAGGGCATTAACTGACAGCAAATGGCCTGTCCAAAGGGGATTATTGCGTAAGTGAGCGCTATTGTGGAGCTGCAAGCTTCCTCCAACTACATTAGTAAGCGCAGAAACCCACTTTGAGCCGAATGCATGCACAGTGTCAGCCCTTACTATGCTCATAAGAACTGTAGTTTCCAAATCTCAAGTGATGCCAGTTTCAAACGCATCCTCCTGGCCAAACAGGCCAATGTACGAAAAGACGAATGGCTTTGTAAAGGCGACAGTACGTGCAAAAATGACAAGCAGCACGCTCTTTTACATTTATAAAAGTTAGCATGCGCTGTTTGGCGTTTTGGCATGTGCTATTTTTTCCCATGTGAAGCTGTTTGAAGAAAATATACCAAATCGCCCTAACAAATCATGCAAATCAGCTCTTTAATGATTCTGCATGACATAACTGGTACATGCAAAAATGTGCGATCACCCCATTTACTGCAAAACAACAAAACCTCAAGAAGGTGTAGTTATATTTTATTTTTTTTGGGGGGGGGGGGTGATTGTGATAAAATCTGCAATTTCGTGTGAGCTTTATTGCAAAGAAAATGCAGTGGTTTGGTTGTCCATAATATTTAAATAGGCCAGCGCCACAAGCAAACACTTCTTGTGGTGCCAGCTAATTAGCATAATACATGAGCCTCTGTATCAAACTAGTGGGATAGTCGTGTTAGGCTGGTGGAGCAAAAAATGACAGGAGTCGGATGGCACCTTACAGTCTAACCAATTAATTGAAGATTGAGCTTTCAAGGACAGTGTCCACTGTGTCAGATGTATCTGGATGTGGACACTGCCCTCAAACGCTCATTTCTCAATAAATTGGTTAGTCTATAAGGTGTCTCCCAACTCCTGTCTTTTTTTGTATCAAACTTATCTAGCTTTCTAATAGTTGCACTGGGTCTAAGGAAAGCAGGATTCTTAGTGAGCTGTGGTAACTTCCTATGGACCAGCTTAAGAATAATCTGGGTGTGCTGTGATGCACAAGCTTCCCTGACAACCATGTACGTCCCTTCTTCAGATTCTGAGGTCATCACACAGCATGCACAGGTCTCAGAAGCTTGTGCACTACAGCTCTGTATTAGTCATACATTGGTCGAATAAACGGTTAACACAGACTGCCAATAATCCCAAACTTGCCTTATATACTGTAAACAAATCTCCCTGTACTTTTTAATTTTTTTTAGATTTTTCACAGTGATTGCCATGCAGTAAGATACAGCTTAATGTACAGGAAAAAAAAAAGTAATCCATGCATGATAATCCAATTGACCAAAGCAGTTTTGCACAACTCAAAATACACTGCCTTTTCATCAAGTTTAAATCCACAGACTGAAAGTTGGGAAATTCACTGATAAAAAAAGAAATGTAAAATTAGAAATTATAAAGGAATAAATTATTATACTGAATCCTTAACTGGAGCATAAAATAAAAAAAAAACATCAGCTAGACAAGCTTGAATAGATCTAACATGCATGACTAAATTGAGGTTAAACCAGATTTTAAAAAAGCAAGCAATTTACCAATATAAGCATCAGAGCCAAATTAACACTTGGGCCTGATATTCAATGCCACTCCAGTTAAGTTCAGACTTCCAGGGTCATTATTCAAAACGCCATGGTCCGTTATCGCCTGCGTTAGGGCCTTATCGCGTGCAATAATGCCCTAACGCACAAGTTAACGGCCACATTGCAAAGATAACATTTAAATGAGAGAAAGGGGAGATGTTTGGGCGGCTTTGGGGAAAAAATGTTTCCGGTACTGCCGCGGGCGATAGTGTTTAGCACATTACTGCCGGCAGTAGCGCCGGAAATCGCTACACCTTTTACGGTGGCGCTATGGGAGCGAGAGTGTGCGTCGTGCTTTCATCATTATGCTACATTTGCAGTGGAATGATGAGTCCGTACGGTAAGTGAGGGGGCGCAAAGGGACACTTGTCCAGCTAACCAAGGCAGATAAGTGCCAATACTCTGTTATCTGGCTTACCGTAGGATTTATCATTCCGCTATAAATACAGCGGAATGATAAATACAGCGGAATGATGAGCCACGGCCAGAAAATGGGCGGGGGGGCGATAGTGTGCACCCGGCTGCAACGCGGCGGTGCATTTTCGCTTGCCGCGATTGCGGCACGGTGCACACCATCGCCCCCATAGCGCCACCGTAAAAGCTGTAGTCATTTCCGGCGCTACTGCCGGCAATAATGTGCAGGTACAGGAAACATTTTTTTCCCTAACCCTGCCCGAACCCCCTCCCCTTCCCCTCATTTAAATGTTATCGCTGTGATGCAGTCATTATCGCATGCGTTAGGATGTTATTGCACGCGATAAAGCCCTAACGCACGTGATAGCGGCCCATCACGTTTTGGAAAATGACCTTGTTAGTTAGCCAGATTAGTCTATGACTGTTAGTATTTGGCTATCCTAAATTTACTGTTATGGTCGCGACCGGGTCCTGGTTCCGGCGGCGTGCATCTCGGCGCCACTCCCGTGGGGGCGGCAGCGACGGAGGCCCTCGTCTGGATGTACTTCCCCTAGGCGCGCGCGCAGGAAGGGCACTCAAATAGGCCGGTTCCCGCCGCGTGATTCTCTGCCCTCACCGGTGACATCAGACGCCGCGGGATATTTAACCCCAGCGTCTGCACCTAGTTGGGGCCTTGCAACCAGGTTCCTTCGTGGTCCCTAGTTGCTTCGGGCCCCGACGCGACCTTTGGCCTGCTTGCTTGCTACAGTGCCTGCCCGCCTGCTTGCTACAGTGCCCGCCTGTCTGCCTGCCTGCTTGCTACAGTGCCTGCCTGCCTACTTGCTTGCTTGCTACAGTGCCCGCCTGTCTGCCTGCCTGCTTGCTACAGTGCCCGCCTGCCTGCCTCTGTTCCTGCCTGGTTCCAGTACCGAGTCTTGCCACAGCTCCTGCCTGGCTCCAGTACTCAGTTCCGGCTACAGTGCCTGCCTGGTTCCAGTACCCGAGTCTTGCCACAGCTCCTGCCAGGTTCTTGCTTGCTTGCTACCGTTCCTGCTACAGTGCCTGCCTGTCCTCCTGCTTGCTACAGTGCCCGCCTGCCGGCCTGCCTGCTACCGTTCCTGCCTGCCTGTTCCCGTTTCAGTTCCACTACTCGCCTAAGTCCCAGCGGCCGGGCCCCTATGGGCTCCTCCCGGGGTGGCTCCGGCTTCCAGGGGTGAAACCTCACCTAAGTCCCAGCGGCTGGGCTCCTACGGGCTACACCCGGGGGAGCACCAGCTTCCAGGGTGAAGAGCATCATCTACGTCCTGCCAGATGTCCGCCTCCCGACCTGCTCATATCGAGAGACATTAGAACACCTTATCCCAGTCTCTTGCAGGTCAGCCCAAGGGTCCACTAAACGGAGACTCCCACAACAGATGGCAAGGCCATGAACTTGGCGGATATATCGGGCCTTCGAGCCATACCAGGATTGGCCCAACGTTTGCAGCAATTACAGCATTGCTTTGATGGGTTGGCAGCTATGGTGGAGCAACTAGCGGCCCGCCTAGATAAGATGCCTACGAATCCCCCGCCCGCTGATGCGTCGGCACCCGAGGAACAAGTTACCTCGACAACTCAGTTACCCGCACCTTCACGTTACGCCGGGGATGCTAAGACCTGCCGCGGCTTTCTGAACCAATGTTTTATACAGTTCTCTCTGTTGCCCCGGCAGTTCCCCATTGACACGGTAAAGGTGGCCTACATCCTCTCCCTGTTTGATGGGAAGGCCTTATTGTTGGCCTCCCCGCTTTGGGAACATAACGACCCCTCACTTGAGGATTTACAGCAGTTCATCTCGAGCTTCCGACAGGCTTTCGACGAACTAGCTCGATTGGCCACTGCTACCACAGAACTGCTCCAGTTACGCCAGGGGGGCCCACTCCCTGGCAGACTATGCTATGGATTTCCGTACTCTTGCCCAGGAGGTCGGTTGGCAAGATGGCAGCCTAAAAGCCATTTTCCTAGAAGGATTATCTGGGCGTATCAAGAATGAGATTGTGGCCCGTGATCTCCCGGAGGACCTCAATGTGCTGATAGACATGGCTGGCCGCATCGACCGTCGCCTCCAGCAGAGGGCTAGAGAGCAACAACCTGCCCGAAGTAATTCCCCATTGGTTTCTGCGTATTCCGAGCCATCATCTTCTCCTACGATTGAGTGTTTGGAGACTACCTCTACTGAACCTATACGTTTGGGACGTTCTCCACTCTCCACGGAGGAGAGACAATGTCACCACACACAGGACTTGTGCCTCTATTGCGGCCAGCAAGGTCATTTCCTGACCAACTGCCAGGAGTGTTTGGGAAGACACTAGAACCTAGGAGGTCGTGAGGAGCTCCTCCTAGTTGTGCCTCAGTCCCTCAATGTACCGTACCAATTACATTGGAGTTCCCAGGAGGGTCACTGGAAACCCTCGCATTTCTGGATTCTGGAGCAGGGGATAATTTTATTCGACAGGAGTTAGTCTCCCAGTTGCGGATTCCCACGCAAGAGCGGGAGACCCCGCTACGAATTACCTCCGTCCAAGGCACGCTTCTTCCAGGACATATCAAGACGTCCACGACACCCGTTACTGTCTGCACCGGGGCGATCCACTCGGAGGAGATTGCCTTCTTAGTCCTAGAGGAGGCTGTCCACCCCGTAGTGCTAGGGTTGCCGTGGCCTCAGAAGCATTCGCCCACGATTCAATGGGATACCCTGCGAATTACCCAGTGGAGTCCGTTTTGCCAATCCAACTGCTTGAAGACGCCCAAGGATCCTGCTTCCGTGCCTTGTTTCATTTCTAGCCTGATTCCTGCTTTAGAGCCTTGCCTCGATCACAGCCCGATCTCTGCTCCCGCTATCCCGGATACAGAACTACTGCGGCAGTTCCACCCAGTTTACCCAGGTAAACCCAGGCCTGTTAAGAGGCCCCCTCTTAACAGGCCGGGAGGTACTGTTACGGTCCCGGTCGCGACCGGGACCTTACCTCCCGGGTCCTGGTTCCGGCGGCGTGCGTCTTGGCACCGCTCCCATGGGGGCGGCAACGACGGAGGTCCTCGTCCGGACGTCCTTCCCCTAGGCGCGCGCGCCTAGGGGAAGGACGGTTCCCGCCGCGCGATGCTCCGCCCTTGCTGGTGACGTCAGATGCCGCGGGATATTTAACCCCGGCGTCTGCACCTAGTCGGGGCCTTGCAACCAGGTTCCTTCGTGGTCCCAAGTTGCTCCGGGCCCCGACGCGACCTTCGGCCTGCCTGCTTGCTACAGTGCCTGCCTGCCTGCCTGCCTGTTTGCTTGCTACAGTGCCCGCCTGTCTGCCTGCCTGCTTGCTACAATGCCTGCCTGCCTGTCTGCTTGCTACAGTGCCCGCCTGCCTGTCTGCTACTGTTCCTGCCTGGTTCCAGTACCGAGTCTTGCCACAGCTCCTGCCTGGCTCCAGTACTCAGTTCCGGCTACAGTGCCTGCCTGCCTGCCTTCTTGCTACAGTGCCCGACTGCCTGCCTGCCTGCTATGGTTCCTGCCTAGTTCCAGTTCCCGACTCTTGCCACAGTTCCTGCCTGGTTCCAGTACCCGAGTCTTGCCACAGCTCCTGCCCGGTTCTTGCTTGCTTGCTACAGTTCCTGCTACAGTGCCTGCCTGTCTGCCTGCTTGCTACAGTGCCCGCCTGCTGGCCTGCCTGCTACCGTTCCTGCCTGGTTCCAGTTCTCCTGCCTGCCTCTGTTCTCGTTTCAGTTCCACTACTCGCCTAAGTCCCAGTGTCTGGGCCCCTACGGACTCCTTCCGGGGGGGGGGGGGGGCTCCGGCTTCCAGGGGTGAAACCTCACCTAAGTCCCAGAGGCTGGACTCCTATGGGCTACACCTGGGGGAGCACCAGCTTCTAGGGTGAAGAGCATCGTCTACGTCCTGCCAGATGTCCGCCTCCCGACCTGCTCATATCGAGAGACATTAAAACACCTTATCCCAGTATCTTGCAGGTCGGCCCAAGGGTCCACTAAACGGAGACTCCCACAACATTTACGTGGATAAACTTATCTGACTAATTATATGATAGCCAAGTATATTCAGCGGTGCTGCCATGCTGCTGAATATCATGGCCAAGTTAGCCAGACAGCAGATAAAAATCAGTCCCAAATATTTCTAATCTTCGCATTCTGGCAGTGAGAGGGAGAACGTTGTGGTTTCCACCTCACCCAACTCAACTGAAGAGCCCGATCCAGTCCTGGTTTTTTCCTTGTTGCAAGCATGAAGAGGGGGAAATCAATGCCAAGGAAGGTGTAGAAGGATGTCAATCTTGTCTAGGGGATAAGCCAAGGAAAAGGCCTCCCCCTCCCCCCTATTTCTGCTCCCATGACAAATCAGTGCACTATCGGTGTACTATGCAGAACATGTATTTCAGATTTCAGATTGTAACGTACTGAGAAATATGCACTAATGCTAGTGCGCATGTTTCATCTCACATAGTTATCTTTATGAAGGTCCTCCTGTGAGTCTAGGACAGCCCAATGCAATGTACCAGAGGTTCTATCCAGACACTCAACAGGTGCTGTAGCTCTGAGCACTGATCAACTAGCCTTTTGTAATTTCTCCCTGTCCACCTCTGCCTCAACCCCTATGAGGAAGAGATTAAACCTATTGCAGCACTCAGGTGAACACATGCAGCAAAACTGCAGGATAACTTTTCTATCTATTACGCCAAAAAACATCTCAGACCGTTTCAGGCCCCAGGATCCTACTGGGAGACCACTAAGGAAGAACCTTTGCACTTCTTAGAGTTTGTCTTGGGCCTTCAGCAGCCAAAGTAATAAAAAGGAAATCAGCCTTGGTCTCACCAGACTCCCAGAAGTCAGAAAGCTGGCCGAATGCATGTGTTGACATACAAGGAAAACTCTGAAGTTATATGAAATGCATTAAGTGAGTCAAATGACCGCCCCTGCCTGTGCTATAGAATGCAGAGCCCCAGGCAGTATTTCAGCACTAGTAGTCACTATGTCCAATTAGTTTGGCCAACTGTTCCGGCTTTGAAATGCCGGAAAGCGGAATATAAATCAAATAAATAAATACAATACATCTGCAGGAATCGTCTTAAGATTTTTTACTATTGTTTTTAACGGTGACATGCAAAGGAATTGATTCATCTTTCCAGTACAATTTAGGGAAGGATTCAAAAGTGCTAAATCCTAGGGCATGAGAAGGAGCAAGTAGGTTCTGTCTAACGCGCCACTGGGGGGCTGGAAGTTTGCCCTTGGTCTGCCCGAGGCATCTCTACATTCCGGCCGATGGCCGCAAGAGCCCGAAGCTTGCCGCCTGAGTGTTAACGGGCAGAGTGCTTGTTCCTGGCGCCCCCTGGTGGTCACAACCTTGCTCGGCACACACGTCTGAATCCCGAAGTTTGCAAACAGCCTGCCTCCAAGCAAGTACTGCGCCATGAGAAAGCAACTTCGTGGGTGCATTACGCAGATAGATACACACCCACATGCACATGCACACACACCGCAGATATACAGACGCACACATGCATGCACACAAAAAGTTCACCGAGTCTCTAAACGGCAGCCGGAGAACCCTTTGCCCCTCTGCACCGGCATCCTCTCTCTTCTCCCAACTCAAATTGCAATCACGACCACTAGCACAAAATGTGCAGTTAATGTCTCTTAAGTCAGCCGGACTTAACGGCTTTGCACCTTGCACGATCGATAACTCTGGCATTATTATTGTCATTACTACTATACACTTCCCTGGGGTGCTTAACCCCCAGTCCGTTCAGCAACAATATGTTTTCCTGCATCGCTGCAGTCTGAGAAACAAATTACATGTTCAGTTATTATTAAAAATAAAAATGAACTCTTCCTGTGGCTTCAGGAAGTTTCTATACGAATAAATTCATTAATCTCTTTTAGATCTAAGACCATCACTTTGCTTGGGTACCACAAAATACACTCAGATCTCGGTAACGTGTGCCCCAAAAGTCGATTAAAATGGGAACCAGGCATTTATTTCATATCCTGATTCAAGTTGTTTAAGCCTGGGATTCAGCCTCCCCTCTTAATGAATTGCTCTCTACTCTTCCACCGGTTCTCATCACAAATGCAGAAAGTTTTGCTGCAAGACACCCTCTCGAGAAAGCATTCGTCCCGTGCCCTATGATAAAGGTCCAAGCACGAATCGACTCCAGAAAGCGAGGGAGTTTTTTTTAAAGGTTTACTCCGGACATGCAATGCCCTGAACGTGTTTTGTAAACTTCTCTTCTTCCAGCTGCAAACACTGATCCGTAGTAAGCAGATACACATTACATGCACAAGCAAATGGCAAAGGAAATGCAGAGCTCACCTGGTGCCAGTGCTCTCACTCCCCACTTCATCTAGCAGTTGGTGCCTGAGGACGGAGCGCTGCATGCAAAGAGTGAGCGGTGGCCACGGGGTGCAGTTGCCCGGCTTGGCTGTCAGAAGTTGACTAAATCCATTGCCCCTGGAAAGCGGCTGAGCCGCGATCGCCCGATGCCGATCCGGGGCGAGTTACTCCGGGTGAAGAAGAGCAGCAGCAGCAGCAGCTTCCTCCTTCCTCGCAACCTCCTGCATAGCACTCCCACTCCCCACTCGCCCCCTTCTCCCTCTCTGCCTCCCAGCTCCCTCCAGCAGGTCAGAGAGAGGATTATTATTAGCCTGAGCGGTGGCCGCGTCTGGAGCTGCAGCCGAGCCAATGAAGCGCTCCCGCTTCCTCTCCTCTCCCTCTCTCACTGACTCCCTCTCCAGGACCCTGCGGGACTCTCTCGCCTCTCGCTCTGTGAAATCTGACACCGGAGGTTTCTTTCCTTTCCATTCAGGAGTGAAGATACACAAATCTGCGCTACGCACACAACCACATAGTGCGTTTACTTCGCAGAATCCAACTATCCAGTCATTTGCCACAAAGTTTCTTTCCTCCGGCCTCCCACCCCCAGCCCTGTCCTGGACTCCTAGTTTGCTTACAATTGTGCTTTCTCCCTCTGGGTTCTGACCCGGCCACAGCGTGGTTTCTGGTGCATTTGCTGCTGTGCAGGAGGGATAAGCTTGCTCCTCCTTGTTTTCTGTATGTGTGTGTTTAAATGTTATTTTTAGCTCTGTGTGTACAATACACAGCCTCTAGCTGAGACGTCCCAGGGAGCAAGAGTGAGACGTGGCAGACCGCGGCTCTGGGTAGACGTGCAAGCATCTTCCCTAGGTACAGTATCAGTCTTTGAAGCTTTTTTTTTTCAGCTGCTCTTTCTATACTTTTATAAAACAAACAAAAAAAGAAAGAAAAGAAATGAAAAAGAAAAGAAACTTGATGTAACCGCTGTGAATTTCTTGCAGACCTAAGGGGTGGGTGGATTCAGTGATTCGTGGCAGCTCAGACTAAGGACTTGAATAGGAGTTTAGAAGTAACTATTGATTGCAATCCACAGTGATTCTGATGGAAATTTTAAAGACGAAAGGTCGATGTAACTGCACGCTTTCGCCAATTTCCGAATGCCTGGTTGCCGTCAAGGCAAATACATTTGTTAAACTGGAAAGTGCAGTTATCTAGGTTTCTTGCTAGAATAAAAGGTTTGTCATGCACCATGGGGATTCCTATCAGACAGCTGGCATTTTCCGACGAACTACATAAAATCAATAATAACTTGTTCAGAGAGCTCATCTTAATACCTGTAGTAATAAACAAAACAATACAAGAAAAAAAAAGGCATTGCCCAGTGTTTCCTTTCTACATTCATCAATTGCAGTTGAGCACGCAGCTCTCCACTACTTATTGTTTTATTTAAACTTTAAAAGCGAGACGTTTGACTTTCAGGGAGGAAAGAAAGGGGTGTGAGTGGTGAAAATGATGAATTCTTGGGGACGGATATACATGACCTGAAAAAGGCCATCCATTTCCTGATTCACCAGCTGTGTCTCCTCCTCGGCGGACACCGTCCCATTGATCAAGTTTACTGGTCAGCTAAAACCTATTTTCTCTTTCTGCCGCCTCTGTCTCTCCCTTTCATTTCAGCAGCTCTGACAACCCAAAGACTAGTGAAGCTGGCACAGGGGAGAAGACTGCCTGGTACTTGAAGAAACCCAACCGCTAACTGTAATTATTATATGCTAATTATAATTAAATATATATCTTATATAATTCAGCTTCCTGTGAAATGCATGCTTTAAAAAAAAATATATATATATATAATACTAACAAAGGTGCTCAGATTTGGATCCTGCCAAATTCCTATTTGCAGGCTCTTCTGCTGGTTGACTGATAAGTTTGTCTCAAGTCTCCAAGAAAAGATTTTTGCTCAACTTTTTTTTTCTCTCATCAGTTCCCATCATCCCCTCCTCCTCCCTTGCCTTTCCTTACTTTCTGCTTACTGCATGGCTCCCAGGAGCCTTTGTTCTCACCTTCCATTTCTCATCACCCTCAATTCTCTTACCCTAGTAGGCTTGCATAACTCGATCATGCTATGACTCCTATCAGCTATTACTCTCGCTATAGTTCCTATAACCTGCCCTACCTGCATCCCTGACTCCATGGCTGCCTGGGTTCTCTCTCCCCTCTTCTTTCCTCAGTCCCCACATCCTTCCAACTATTTCCCCTCCCTCCTATGGCTCTTCTTCTTTGTCCTTGGCTCCTCCCAGTCCCATTCCTCTTTCTTCCTCCTTGGTTTCCATGATCCCTTCCTATGGTTCGCATTACTACTTCCTCTTTCTCTCTCACTCCCCCTGGTTTCTATTACTCTTCTATCCTTCTTTCCATCACTCCCTGCCTCTCCTCTAAGCACCATCTGGACTAGAGGACTGGAGGTCTCAGGCTCTCTAAAGTGAGCTGCATAGTTTGCGTACTGAACAGAAGACATTACAGAGGAAGAGGATAAAAATGCTCTGAAGAAAGAACTGGACGTAGTTACACATAGGAACCCATAATGAAACAGCAAAGATAGCATGCATAGAAGCAATGATGGGTTTAGCAGTCAGCCACCTCTAGGCACTGTTGGTGCCCCCTGTCCTCAGTAGTAAAAATATGAGTCAAATAAAGGTACACCAAGAAACCACAAAAAAACAATAAAGGTGACCTCTTAAGGTATAGAGAACTACCTAAGCCAATATAAACAATACATTTTTATTGTTTTTTTAAAGAAATAAATATAAAATTTTGAATGAAAACATTTTGAGTGCAAAAATGGTGAGTTCATATGCCCGCCACTGTCAAAAAACATTGGTGGCAGGTAACATTAGGGATTATAATGTAAACTGTAACTATTTTTTAATAATGTAAGAATGGCATTGTTGTATACTGTATGTTTTATTTGATGTATCTTATTATTTTTAAACAATTGTTAACTAATGTAAACCAATATGACGGTCTCCACCAAATACCGGTATAAAAAAAAAATTTCAAATAAATAAATAACAAAAAACATTTATGATCGTTACTTACTTACCATAAAAAACCACTCAAAGAATTTTCAGTTTAGCAGAAAATACGCAGATAATGCATAAATCTCCCCCTAGAACCCCTTACCCAGCTTGAATAGCCCCTTTTCCCCACCCCTCTGCCCAGCAGCAGCACTGCACAGCCCTTCCCTCTCTGCCCCCAACCTTCTATCCAGCAGCCCTACCTTCTTTGGCTCCCCACTTCACTCTCTGCCCAGCAGTAACCCCTTAGCCTCTCCCCCTTTCTTTCTCCTCCCTCCTAAGCTCCTTGCGCTGTAATGCTGTAGATCAATGTGCAGCGGCAGCAGCTGCAGAAACATCAAAACTTAAAATCAAATCAGCACAGGGCCTGTGATCCATCGCGCACCCATGGGCCCTGAGGGCAGCTCTGACCCTCCTCTCACACAATCTGATTCACTACAGCATCCTGAAAACCTGAGTGGCTGGGAGATCCCAGGACAGGTATGGGTGCCCCTTCTCTAGGTTCTTCAATCTTTAACCTTCTGCTCCCTTCCCAATTAATTTTCAGGCCCATAGGCGCCCCCTGAAAATTTAATTAAACTCAAACAATCATGATGTTCCCACCACAGCCCTTCCCAGAGCCATCCTGTGAAATCACGATTGGACATCATACTTTTAAATATTAAACTTTGTATGTATGCATATGTAGAGTATATATATATATATATATATACATGTAAACATGCATTCAAAACAATTTTTAAAATTATATACATACTGTGTATGTAAATATATAATACATATGTATATATAATACAAATAATGACTTATATTGTTGTTTCAAATGTTTTTTAGTAGCTAGTATAATCCATAACAAATGTAAGCAAGGACATTAACAAAATACAGTCATAAAGATTAAAAACCAACTATCCCATTTATCTCTCATCGGACGTTTCATACCATTCTATGAGAGAGCCGCACTAGAATTACGTTTCTCACTGATAGGCTATACCTGCTGTTACTTAAGTGGGCAATGTGAGGTTTAACATGCGACTCCACAGGAAGATGCACAGTGACATCAATCCTTAGAAGACACACATTATTAATGTAGCATTAAGAATGTTACTTCATGAAAAGTTTCATTGTGATATATTTATCTAAAAATGGTGTCTACAATGACGTAGTCATGTCTTCGATCACTCCGCTGATAAATATCCCTTGAAGAAGCCTGTCATAAGGTGAAACAAAGGTCTTTGTTGGTAGGGGGGGGTCTACGAACTCCTTAGCAGTCATGGTTTGCATATTTCCTGGGCGGATTTGGTCTACAAAATACATTTCTCTGTGGAATTATACATGTTTCATGATGACCATTTATAGATGTTGTATAACAACCATTGGTTCTATATGTACTTTTTGAGGATATAACTTTAGGTTAAAATGTGAATGTGAATGTCAGTTTCTACAGTGCTTTTTCACTGCATTTGTGGGTTTAAGAGTCAGCAGTGTTTTCACTTATAGTCTGGATTTTAACATTAAATGTAAGAGTGTGTGTGTTTGGATGAATGGAATGGCTGTTTTGTAATCTTTTTGAGTATACTTTGTTATTGTTAATATCCTTGCTTACATTTGTCATGGATTATTCTAGGTACTAAAAACATTTGTAACAACAATACAAGTCATTTAGATGTAGTAAGCTCTTTGAAATTTAATTTAAATAGATTCAATTAGTTTTTCAAAAAGTATACCAGTTTGTGGGGGCATTTCTGCTTTCCTGTTTGTATTGTTTACTAATTGTTGAGCCTCTTTTTTAGAACGGGGATAGACTCAGCAGTTTCCTCATGCTCCTTTGGGATTCCAGCCTCTACTGAGTTAGAACACCAGAGGACTTCATTTAAAATTATTTAGGAATGTTCCCTTATTTATAGCTTGCCCCTCCTCATCATTACTTTTCCTGGTCCAATCACAGCAGCAACAGCCCTTGATCAAGAGCCAAAGATGGCAGCTCACTCTGGAATCCAGTATGCATGCACCACAAGTCTGGCCAGTAGATGACACTATTGAACAATGGGTAGGACTCTCTCATCCTGCCTTTGTAGCATTCCCAGCCATTCAGAGAGGAGAAGATGGGCCCAGGAATTGAACCCAATCCTTTTGCATGGCAGTTGTACTTGGCACTTGCTGCGGAGTCATCGGGCCAGTCCACTTTCTAAGTTACAAGCTAGGGGTGACTCTAATCCTGGGGTTTATGCCATTGCCAGTATAAACCTGTATTTTTGCTTTCTGTAAAAACTCAGGAATACAAATCCATGAATGCAATAAAGCTAAACCAGGGCTGGATGAACCTTTTTTGAAAATCTGAAGCCACCTAGTACCACTATTTGGTATCACCAGCCAACTACAATAATTTAATATAGTTCATCATCTATGGCAGGATGTGTCATTGAGTCTGACCCAATTCTGTTCATACCATTTCTGCCCCTGTACCAGTTGCAAGAAAGTCCTCTGCCTCACTGCAAGTTCAGTAGTCATATAACAGAATAAAGAGCACTGCATTTTTCAATCTTTGGCAGGATTTAAAGACATCTTGGCAATGGAGTGCAGGAGAACCAACATCTGAAAAAAGCCCCATTCTTTGCTGGCATGAGAATAGCACCATCTGGCCAGCATGTACAAGGTTGCTACATGCTCAGGGACTATTGAAAGAGAATATCTGTCAGCACTGTTATTCATGACCTGTGCTACTGCTAGCTATGTAAATGTAGAAATTGTTGCATTTATATCATCAGCATAGTCATCTTTGTCTAATCCACCTGTGCTGGATATTCTGAGGGTACTTTGGCAAGGTTGCTACGATTTTTCTAGCAGTGAGATAGGTTTGCAGTTGACGATAATAATGGTCATGCAATAGCAGTGCAGTGAGTATGATGGTGATGGTGCTATATATATATGAGGGGGCTGCTACTACTGCTACTCATTTCACTGCATTGCATGTTCCTGGCCTTGCATGTGTGATCCTGATACTGAGATTTTTGGGCTCCTGCTTTCTTAAAGATTTGACCATAAACCTCAATGAAAGAAAACACTTTGTTGATTACAGTGCTGACACTAGAGTAGCACTACCCTGGTATGGATGTTAGTAGGTACTACTTGTCAGAATGTTGTCAGTACTACCACTACTAAACATTTTTATAGCACTACTCAATGTACGCAGCGCAGTACAAGTAACACATAAGAGACAGTCCCTGCTCACCAGAGCCTACAATCTAATCAAGAAAAACATACAGGTCAAGAGACTTGGGGAGTTCTGCTCATCTATCTATTTATTTATTAGTTCTTAGATTACCCTATTTCCATAACAAAGTTCAAAGTGGATCACAGCAAACATACACAATCTTTCAACAATAACACAATACAAATAAAACAAAAAATTAAGCCTCAATTAATATATATATATATATTACGTCTTTAGCATGTGTTAAAAAGCTGTTTCTGCTACCTTAACTGTCAAATAAAAGCCTGCATTAAATAATGTGACCCTCGATTGTTTTTTCTAATACATTAATAATCTGTTTCTTCTCTTATCTCATATGGCATCTGACAACTATTGCTGAAGGGAAAATGGGACCCTCCTCATTCTTTGGCTGATCATACTATCCTAAAATACCTTCCATGTGATGCCAGCACTGAATGCTGACTGCCACCTGAATGCTCTTACACTACTTTTGTTCTATCTTGTGACTGCTTTTGGGCCCGATCTGTCGACGTGTTTGCCTATAGACACAGAATGGAAAAAAACCACAAACCTTTATATCACCTGTCTCATTCTGTAGAAAAGGTAAATCGAAGAGAACCCCAATGTTGGAGAAATACCAGCATAGCTTCTCCAACTAAGCCATCTTTTGACTTCTTCCTAGGGTAGATGGAGGACTCCCAGTTATAGTGAATTTTACTTCCTACAGATATACATATTTTAATTCTAAAAGGCTTTATTAATTTACTTGTTTTTACTTGTCAAAGAAGGAATTTAACAAGTCTATATATAATATGCTAATTTTAATTTAAATCATGACCACAGTGTGTTATGATTTGTGGGTATATGATCCCTTGGCCCGAGATGAGAGTTGTTACCACCTGTGAGGGTCACACCGTCGGGAGGCAAGGTTAGGCACAGCAGGGAGCTCTGGGTGGGGTTGCGGAGAGGTCCCAAGGTTCCCAGTAGGTAGACAGAATGGAGAGAAGACCTGGGCAGAGACCCCTGAGGGGGGAAGGCACTAGGCAGAGCACAGAGCAGGAGGCACGAGACTGGCCGTGCAGGAGGTATTCCGGATAGGCAAACCCGAGGGGCAGAGCTGCACCGCAAAGGAGGTGCAGATGTATGTGGAGCAGGGAAGCCTGAGTCAGGTCTCCAACAATCACGTATGCTCAATCCTGAGGAGCAGGACACATTGACAGTCTCTGTATAGCACAGAAGCACTGCCCCAAGGAGCGGGGAAGTGCTGGCAGTCTTTGTATAGTGCATAGGCACGACCCCAAGGAGCAGGAAGCGCAGAGTGTCGCAGTGTAGCATGAGAGCACCGCCCCGAGGAGCGGAGAAGTGCTGACAGTCTCTTGTATAGCATGTAGGCACAGCCCCGAGGAGTGGGGAAGCGCGGACAGTCTTGTACAGCTTGTAGGTACAACCCTGAGGAGCGGGGAAGTACTGAGGTAGAACTCCCGAGTGGTAAAGGTGTTCCAGGGGCAGCCCCAAGGAGCGGGGAGCCTTGCAGGGTAGGACTTCAGGAGACGCAGGGCCAGCCCGAGGAGCAGGGGAGGCCAGGAGACCAAGTCCCCGTAGGGTGCGCGCATGCTGGCCTCTGAGGAGCGAGTAACAGACAGAGTCCAAAGTCCTAGGAGTCCGATAGTGTAGTCACTGGAGCATGGAGGCAGGAGCTTGTAGAGACGTACAGAACTTGTTGCCAAGTCGACTAGCTGGGGGCGAAGGTGGAGCTTAAGTACCCAGGTCTGATGACATCATCAATCAGGGACGCTCCCGAGGTTCCCGCCGAAGAGGCTTTGAAGGAGGGCCCGGTGGCATGCGAGCCTAGGAAGGCCAAAAGTTGACGTGGGTGGCGACGGCATCCAGGCCGCCATGAGGAGCCCCGGGAAATGCGGTGGTGGAGACTGGCCTGCGCGACGAGCAGACCCGGGGAGGCCAGGAGAATGGTGCAGGAAGTAAGTAAACGCGGTCGCAGCCATCTGCAACTGACGGGCATAACACAGAGTCCAGATTGCAAATGTAAAAAGTGTTAGACTCAAGATTGTAGATCTCAGATTGCAAATAACAAATTTAGAATTGACTCATCTTTAATTAATTTCCCAGAATCCATATTACGAGGACCACTGGGATCTCCCCAGTCATTCTCCATCTACCCAATTCAGGATTCACCTGCCCACCAATCATATTTTTAAGTTTAAAGTACAGAATATAAAAAAGAGAGCGACTTTAGCAGTAGATCCTAGGTAAGTAATTTACAGGTATCAATACATTTTTTTAACTAATATCCATAAATTAATTGAAATCTTTTGTGGGAATCATTTTTAAAATCATTTACTTAACAACAGGGGGTGAAGGGAAACAAATAATATTAACAATTCTTTTGAGATAATTCCTTCTGAAGTTAAAAATAAATCATTAATATTCTGCCTTTCTCACGCTGATGTGATCTCATTGCTAAGATGTTGGTTTTTAAAGTTTCTAAATGTGCCACATTCTTAGTTTCTTCTTCATAGTGACCCAATATGAACCAGGCTACTGCTGTGCTGATCCTAATGAGAACATCAATGAGGACATCATCAAATCCAGGGAGAGCACAGCTATAACAAAAAACCGTTCAGATGACTTTATTCCAGAGACAAGCACGCAAGCATAAGAAACCTACTTTTTTTTTTAAGGTAAAAGGGTCTAGAAATAAGAACCAGCTCAGAAACAAAAATATGCTGGGTTATATCGGGTAGAGAGAAAGAATTTGGTGGCTGGTCAACATGAATAGGTAGGAAACATAGGCCTGGATTTATCAAAATGCACTAAATATCGCCTGCAATAGAAAAAGGTGTGTGTTTTATGGTAATAGGCAGGAGGGAGAGGGAGAGAGAGAGAGAGAGAGAAAGAGCACACACCTAGCTGTAATGGCCTCACCCTAGATAGGTATTTATATCTCTATGAGAGGTCTACCTAGTAACTTGAGATGAGGTTTAGGTATTAGTGTAGAGGTTAGGGGCCACTTTGACGTTCAAAGTGAGACGTACAAACAGAACAGTGCACTCTTGTGAAGATTTGATGACCTTTGGAGTGAGTAAACTCGCCCAAAGATGAGATTTGTGCCATGTTCTCTCAACCTAGCTTGATGGACTCTCTACCTGGGTAACATCAAGCTAGGTTGAGGGAACATGGCACAAATCTAATCTTTGGGTGAGTTTCCTCACTCCGAGGGTCATCAAATCTTCAAAAGAGAGCACTATTCTGTTCGTACATCTCACTTTGAATGTCAAAGTGGCCCCTAACCCCTAAAACTCTCCTCGAGTTAATAGGTGGGGCTCCCATAGAGATATATATACCTATCTAGGGTGAGGCCATTATAGCTAGGTGTGCACTCTCTCTCTCTCTCTCTTTCTCTCTCTCTCTCATCAGTGTTAAAACCATGCAATAGGACTTCACAAAATAGTTAACCCATCCCTAACTCCTCCTCTTTTTCAGATTTTTATCGCATGCGTTAATGGCGCTTTTCGCATGCGATAAGCCCTTAATGCATGCAAAAACACCTTATAGCATTTTGATAAATGAAAATATGGAATGTGGAGAAGCAGGGATGGACCAAGATAAATATGCGTAATATTCATGAACGTTTCCCAGAGTTATATAATCGGTTTGTCTTGTTTCTTCCTGCTTCTGTGTACTTCCAGTGTTGTCAGAACCAGAGCTGGAATCCGGTGCCATGAGTCTACATTTGCAACTGGGAGGGGGAAGGGGCGGGGTATTTTCTCTCTATTTCATATTTGCCCCCTCCCTCCAACAAACCTAGGGGCCTATTTAATAAAGATTTTCTCCCATTCTGTGTTTATGGGAAAAATGCTTAGTAAATGGCATCCCTAGTCTGGTCCAGTGATGATCCTGGACCCTGAATCTGTCCACTAGGTGTCACCTTTAAGCAATGACCATAACTCATTCCCCGCTGGGGCTATGAGCACTGCCTGCTGCCTCTGCAGCATCTCCAGCTCCAGCCAAATGTGGGTCAGGGTAGGCCCAGCTCAAAGATTGAACTGGGAACCTCCCTCATGGCTGAGCCCTTATTTTATTTTTAAAGAAAAACAAATTCTCAGAAGTTACCAGGAAATATGGTTACAAATATCAATATCTTGTTCTGATTCCCTACTATAAAGTATTTTTTCCTTTTGATTTCTAGCTAAATATAAATAATCCAAAATGGACACAGTAGCAATGCAGCACCAACAGCAAAAGCACTACCTGAAACTCAGCACGAGGTTTAATTTCTTGATTTGGTGTTTGGGATTGCAGCTGTCAGGGACTTAAAAAAAAAAAAGAAAAAACCAGCATCATCTAGGGAAATGTATTGTTAATCAGTTTCAAACATTGACCTTTAGTAATAAAGACTGGCTCTCCAATTGTGAGCTAGTCATCAAGAAAGCATGAGATTGGTAGCAGGGTAACACTAATTTGAAGAGACAGAGGCACCAGTGGCAGATCTTAGACATTTTAATTTACCAAGTGTTGTGTTAGGTTGCTTAATCCTATAAAGATAAGGGGCCCTGACACGGCACTATTAATGGCAGAGTCTCATCAGAAATTAGAATTTTTGCTGTGGGTGTTTAGCAATTGCTGCTTTTAGGCATCGCAGTAAATCTGAAATGAGCAGTGAAGGTGATGAGCACCGAGGTACTGATAACCTACACATGACTTGAAAATTCCATCCATTTTCTGATTCACCTTCATTTCTTCTAACAAAGCGATCAGGCTTTTTATTCAGTGTGCTGCTGTTCACATCTTTCCCCTCCCCCTTTCTCTCTGCCTTTCCTTTCAGCAACTTTGACATCTTAATAATCAAGTCAAGATGGCACGTGGAAGGGACGAAGAAAGCCTTAGACCTGGAAGAACAGAAGCAGTTCTTGTAATTGTTAATATATACAGAGAGGGCACAAATTAACTGTGGTCTTATGAAGCCACAGTGCTGGCGAAAGATGGTGAGCCTGGCTTTGAAACAGCTATGCTGTTAGACAAGCCAATGCACAAACTAAGTGGTAAGATCCGGATGGTCACATGTGAGAAAAAGTCTTCTTGTTTGGAGACTTTACCCCGTGTGACACCACTTAGAAAGACTAAACTGAAAGTACATGCTCTAAGGGCAGTTACCACATATAGACTCAATTAAGAAAGGGGCCCATTGTTTATTTATTAATTTGGAGGTCCATATTCAAATGTCATTTAGATGGATAACTTAATGTTCTTTTTTGTTGGACTAATACTGCCAGTTTGAATAATGAGATGAGAGAGACGATACAATAGCATCTTATTTTCTTTCCTTTACTGTTTTTTCAAGATAGGGAGAGAGTACAAGGAGGGTAATGGAAGGACAGCGTGTCTACATTCTAATAAACCATCACATACTTTTCTGCATTCACCGTATATTTAAATGTATATGTACATGTCATATGTTTCTTTATTACATTGCCACCTGAATCAACTTTGATGTTGCTTAGCTTAGAGTTTCTGCATGTGTGGTACCCATGTCCCTGATTGTTGTTTAAATGTTGCTTAGCTTCTGCTTGGATCTATTCCTCTTTGTTCCCCTTCTGTCTGTGTTCTCTTGCTTCTTCCTATTTGTCTTTTGCCCCTTGGAATCCCTGGGAAACCTTACTTCCTGCTCAAAGTTCAGTTTGGAACTGGCTCTTGACAAACTTGAAGCTCTCCTGAATCCTCAGCAGGCTCCTAAAAGCATTGTTCTTTTCACCCTGATTCTTGGTTGTCTTTCCTATTTATTTTTCACCCACTGCCGGTTTCTTCTATTTACTAGTCATTACAACTTCCTCTATAGTTGCAGTTATCTGCCTATGAGGAGCGAGTACCAATTCCGGACTGTGACCTGAAAAGAAAAAGAGAGAGAGCGAGGCCCCCGAGGAGAGGGTACCTCTAGTGAAGTCCGAGGAGGCAGAGTAGCTAGGGTTGCGGAGAGTGAATCCCATCCGCAGCGACCTGGAGGAAGCTAGATAAACCTATCCATACCTTGCTAACTTCTTTTGTTAGCGAAAACTGAGACCTTAAATATCTGGAGCTGATGACGTCATGTCAGGGGGACGCCACTAAGGTGCCAATGCTGGTACATCAGTCGGGCCATGCGCATGCGCACGCTGTTAGGCATCTGGTCAACATGGCGGCTTGCAGCGTCGAGCTGGTCCAGGAACGCCAGAGGAGGATGGCCAGAAGACACCGCAGCAGCTAGCCTTCCATCAACCCTGAAGGGAGTCGCCAACAAGGTAAGGTGGGTGGAGCAGAGATGTCGGACAGCGACGGACACAACAGTTGTTGGAGTTATGACTAGATAAGTGACTCTTTAATAGAATATATAAATAAATATATTTCTTCTCTCACCATCAATGTTCCTTCTGTTTTTTTTGGGGTGTGCTCAGGTGTGCATATAACCTTTTCAAGAGAGCTGGGGGTTGGGTGTGGGGGTAGAGGGGAGAAGACAGAGATTCCCAACCCATAACACTGTGAGCCAGTGGCATACCTAAGTAATTGGCAACCCCCCCCCCCCAATTCATTGTTCCCAGCATCCAACTTCTTGCGTCGTCCCCTTTTCCCAGCTTCTTATGCCTGCCTCAGCTCCTCCCCCCACCCCTTCCCCTTTCCCCAGCATCTACCCCCTGCCTCTTCTCCAGGATTTGCTTCCTGTATCTTCTCCCTTTCTCAGCATTTGCCCCACTTCTTTCTCCTTCCTCAGCATCTCCCTCTGCCTTATTGCTCTTTTCCCCCAGCATTTTCCCCATCTGTTCCTCCCCCTTTCCCCAGTATGTACCCCCTGTCTCTTTCCCCTTTTCCCTCTCTTTTCTCCAGAATCAATCTCCCCCGCCTTTTTACCCCCTTCCGCTTCTTCTCTCAGTTAACGAGTGGGAGGAGGACATCAAACCATAAGTAACCATCTTATCTCATTTGTACCAGCACAACAATCATGTTCAAAACTCATGAGCCAGTACTTCTGTTCTGCCTCCACAGTGTATATATATATTAGAGATGTGAATCGTGTGATCGATCGTCTTAACGATCGATTTCGGCTGGGGGGGGGGGGAGGGAATCTTATCGTCGCGGTTTTGTTTTTTAAAATATCTTGTAAATCGTAAATCGGGGGAGGGAGGGAAAACCGGCACACTAAAACATCCCTAAAACCCACCCCGACCCTTTAAAATAAATCCCCCACCCTCCCGAACCCCCCCAAAATGCCTTAAATTACCCGGGGTCCAGAGGGAGGGTCCCGGTGTGATCTTTTACTCTCGGACCTCCGGTGCGTTGTAGAAATGGCGCCGGCGCTACCTTTGCCCTGTCATATGACAGCAGGGCAAAGGTAGCGCCGGCGCCATTTTGTTTTTTTGTCCCCCGACGTCAGGAGCGTAGGGGATCGCTCCCGGACCCCCGCTGGACTTTTGGCAAGTCTTGTGGGGGTCAGGAGGCCCCCCCAAGCTGGCCAAAAGTCCCTGGGGTTCCAGCAGGGGTCCGGGAGCGATCTCCTGGATGCGTGACGTCGGGAGCTAGGAATCAAAATGGCGCCAGCGCTACCTTTGCCCTGTCACATGATAAGGGCAAAGGGCCACTGGCGCCATTTCTCTTCACAGCAGCCGTGGGCAGAGAGCGGGACATCGCGCTGGGATCATCGCGCCGGGACCCCAGGTCATTTAAAACATTTTGGGGGGGGTTCGGGAGGGTGGGGGTTTGTTTTAAAGGTTCGGGGTGGGTGTTAGGGTTTTTTTGGTGTGCCGGTTTTCCCACCCCCTATTTAACGATACAATACAAATGCCCCTGACGATAAATCGTGGGCATTTGTATTGTATCGTGCACTCTAACGATTTTGGACGATTTTAAAATTATCTGACGATAATTTTAATCGTTCAAAAACGATTCACATCCCTAATATATATATATATATATATATATATATATATATATATTTATTATTGTTATGGTTTCAAGGTGTTGGAGTGGATTCTTGGGCACTGCGGTGATGGCCACTCCCACGGGGAGGAGCCCCATGAGGAACCGCAGTACTAGGCTAGACTCTATACATGCAGACACAAAGAATTTGTATTAATTATACAGCTTGGTGGTACTGCCCGGGAAGCGGGCAGCAGTGAGGTAACCAGTAGCAGTAGTACAGCGGTCCTCAGTAGAGGAGACCAGTCCCACATTCGAGTAGATGATAGGCAGCGCAGGGTAGCAGAGGAAGGTCCCGGATGCAGACTCCAAGCGCTGAAGCTGAATGGGAGACAGACTGAAGGGTTAGTACTCATTGGGGTAGATAGCTGTATTGTTGAAGATCCTGGGAGGCAGAAGTAGTTCCGATGCACCAGAGTAGGGAGAGCAGGCCCTCGAGGAGTGAGTACCCGGTAACCCAGATAGGTACCTGAAAGAGAGCATAAGGGCCCCCAAGAAGTGGGTACCCAGGTTAGCGATGAATTACCCCGAAGGGCAGAGAGAGAGAGAGCTTCCTGCGGCAGCTAGGAAGTGGCAGAGCAGCTTAGACCAGAGTAATTCCAATCCAAACCAATCCTTGCTAACTCAGTTTCGGGCCAATACAATACCGACGCGTAAAAAAAAGTGCGGCAGTGTCGGGCGCCTGCTCATTTGACGGGCGCATATTTTGGTTCTCGGTCCGCTTGATTCAGTATTCAAATTAGATGCAAATCCAAGTGGCACCAAAGGAGCGCCAAAAGCGCGCCTATGAAGCGGTAGGCGTTTGCAATCAATTTTACTGTATAGGGCAGTATAGAGCGGTATAGAGTGCCTATACAGTATCCAGGGTGTGCTGGCTCCATACCTGTCATTTCTAATGTCATTTTGAAAAATGTAAGGAAATGTTATCGATCTGGAAATGTTACATTCCAAACTTTTCATCGATCTGGAAACTTATCCCATTTCCCCCCCCTTTCTAACATCATTGCCGCGTCATAATCCTACCTTGGACGTGTATATAAGTCGCATTGCCAAGTAGCAAAAATCCCTTTGTATTTGGTTCGGGCCAGGACAGAGCGGCAATGCTTTCAGCAGGTAAGTGGATGGTTCTTTCCAACAGACTCTGCATGTACACCAGAGCTGCTACCCTGAGCATCCGGACGTCCTTGATCGGAAACCCCGCTACCTTCCATGTCCGGGCGCTCAAGGCAGCGGCCATGGACATTGGAAGGCAGCGGGGCCTCCGATTATGGACGTCCGGAAAGAGGTGGGAATGTCAGCCCCTACCTTCCACATCCGAGCACCTGTGAAGGCCTGGAAAGGTGCTCAAGGCAGCCTGGACATCTGGAAATAGATGCCTTCCAACGTCCATGGCAGCTGCCTTGAGCGCCTTGAGCACCTGGACGTGCACGGTAGGAGCCTCCGATCATGGACGTTCCCGCCTCTTTCTGGACGTCCATGATCGGAGGCCCTGCTGCCTTCCAACATCCATGGCTGCTGCCTGAGCACCTGGACGTGCAAGGTAGGGGCCTCCGATCATGGACTTTCCCACCTCTTTCCGGACATCCATGATCAGAGGCCCTGCTGCCTTCCAACATCCATGGCTGCTGCCTGAGCACCTGGACGTGCAAGGTAGGGGCCTCCCATCGTGGCGCTCAAGGCACCTGCCATGGACGTCTTTATTGCATGTTCTGCATGTGCTCTTGTTTTGTTGATTTTCCCTCTTTATTGTATTCAATCTTTATTGTATGCTCTGCATGTGCTCCTCTTCTGTTTTGTTGATTTTCACTGTTTGCATTGGATGTTGACTTTTGTGTTCCTGAGGGGTAAACTGACAACGCTAACTGCAATCTCTTTCTCCATCTTTCTCCACAGATCTCGTGAACAATGGCGACGTAACTAGGGATGAATCCATTCCCATGCCAGATGATTCTGTATTCCCCATATCGAACACAGACTCCCCCAGCCAACACGTCTCCACAGAGGAAGTGGTCACACTTAATCTGTTGGAGGTGACTCCTGAGAGCCAACAACCTGAGGCATCTGCAGCCCTGAAAGTGTCAATAACACAACCTGAGGCATCTGTCGCCATGGAACCATTTCTAGCGTCAGAACCATCTCCGCTACAGGCTGCTGCTCCACCGGCACAGGAAATATCACAGGACTTGGAACAGGCATTATTCGGAATAGACGGCCTAAGCGAGCAGTTTATGAATGGAATCAGCTCTCAACAGGATCCCCACAATGACTCCATGCTCCAGGAAATGAGGTTGATCCGAGCCAACATCAATGGTGCGCTGGTTTCCCACGCGATTTTGATGAAGGAAATGATGACAGACTTGATCGGTGCTGTTAGAGATGTCGCCTCAGCTTTTCGTTCCATTAAACAATAAATTTGAAATAAAAATTATTTTTTGGCATAAACTAATGTTTCTTTTTTATGTGCCATGCCACTCCCGACAACACACAAAAGTTTCATGCAATAAGTATTCTAAATAAATTGGTTAAATCAAACTTGTACAATTTTTAAATTAAAAAAAAAAGATATTTTTAAACTATTTACAAATTTTTTTTTTGGTTGAAAATAAAATAAAAATAATTTTTTTGTGATGGCATGGGGAAGGAAAGGGGAGGGATCGTACCATGGGGGGAAAGGAGGATCATCGTCATGGACGTTGATCAGATGGTGCCTGTCCTGCAGGAGCCCACGCCATGACGAGCAGGGACTGAGCTCCTGCCATTGTGCGCAGGAGCTCAATTATCTCCTGCTGGCCACGGTGCAGGTCATGCAGGATGGTCACCGCCTGCATGCCATTCCCACTTGGACCTCCAGGCTGCGGATCAGCTGTGCCAGGAGGACCAGCACAGCATCCAGGCACCCAAGGGCTGAGGGCCCTTCCCTGGCTGAGGGCCCTTCCCCAGCTGGTGCGCCGGCCTCCGGCTGTCGACCCGCCCCTGGAAGCCCAGGAGAGACAGGGTTGACAACGTCAATAATGATGTCCTCCTCGTCTCCCTTAGCAGGTGGGGCAGGAGAGAGGGGGGATGGCAAAATAACTGGGGGGGGGCTCAATAAGTGTGTGTGTGGGCTCAATAGGTGGGGGGGGGGGCCACAATAATGGGGAGGGGCTGAATAACTGGTGGGGGGGGGGCCATGTCGGGTGGTGGTGTATCGTCCCCTTCCTCCTCTGCTGATGTGTCTGAAAAGAGAAAAAGTGAAAGCGTTACTGCTGTCGCACATGCAAACATCCAGAACGGTAGGAAGGAGAACTTATTGACATTTTAAACAGGACCCTAACCTCAAGCATTACAGTGAGCATTTAACAATGCTAATGTGTGATTGGCACGCCACACGGCATTAAACATCCACATACTTTTACTATGCTGATGCTATTAAAGGCTACCCTTAAATATTAAAAAAACAACACATGTACATACCTCCTCCGGTCTTTGTGCCGGGTACTCCTGTTGGCTGTTATCTCCAATAGGCCGTCTAGAATTCACTCGCAAAGCATTTCTTAATCTCGTTCGCACCCGTTGAAAAAAGATCGCCAAAGCCAATATATACATGTAGTCCATGATGCTGTCCGATGCTGTCCGTTGGATATTCACGACTGTCAAGAGTCAGGGTCAGGGTAGGCAGTAAATATTGAGGGTAAAGATGTGGAAAATGTGCAGGTTAAAAACACGCTATTTTGGGCGCCCGTTACTCTATCGAGGGGACTAGCTAATAAGATCATTATACATCATTAAACACCATTAACATAGCATCTACATGTGGTGGGCGTCAATTGTTATGCATCATTTTCAGCACGCGCTAAGGATGAAATAGAGCGTATACTGGATTGCGAGTCCATCTTACGCGTCTAAAACGGGCGTCCAAGTCGCGTAAAAAAGCCTGCAAGCCGGCCCGCACTATACTGTATTGGCCCGTTTGTTAGCAAACGAAGGGCAGGCTAAATACTAGGATGTGATGACATCACTGGGAGGGGACACCCCCGAGGTTCCCGCTATGACATGAATAAAGACGTGGGTGGCGTGCGCACGCACACCCTAGAAGGCCCTTGGGATAATCATGGCGAACACTGTCACCGTTGCTGTTCCAGGGATGCCGGAGAGAGCGGCATGAAGACGCAGCAGCAGCCATCTTCCCAAGGCTTTAGGAGAGAGAAGGAAGAAAGGTGAGGCACAGAGGTCGAAGCCGTCTGAGACCGACGGATGCAGCAATTATGCTGCCACCCTGTGTTAACTTACGATAATTGCACAGCTTAGATTCTTTGCATGTTGTGGTACTCTCCTTTTTCTTATTGGATATTGTTTGAATGTTGCTGAACCCTTATCAGATATGTTCTTGTTTGCCCTCTACCTCTGCCTGTGTTTTCTCTCCTCTTCTTATTGGTCCCTTGGCTCAAAGCAATCTGGGATTGTCTTACCTCCGGATCTTGGTAAACTAACAGCTTTTCTAAATCCTCTGCATGCTGCTAGTCGAATTGTTCTTTTCACCTTTCTCTCTCCCTACTATTTTCCATCCGCTACGAGTCCCTACTATACATTAGTAATTTTACAGTTTATTCCACAGCTGCATTTGTCTGCCTATGATTGTGCTTTTAGAGATTCTCATCACAGCTGTACTAGGTCTGCTATCTGCATGGCTATCTTCAATACCGTGCCTTTCTCAGTGAGTGTTAAAATGTTTATCATTCAATAAATGTTTTGTTATTAAGAATTAAGTTCTCTCTGATATCTGGAAGCTGGAAAAGATTAAAGGTTTAACTGACTGCATAGGCTCTCAGGCTGAGAGAGTAAGAGCTGAGGGCAGAACTGCTTCCTTCTTGCTTTTCGCCTACATTTTAGGATCAAGAGACAGGAAGTGCTTGGCCGAAAGTTTTAAATATGCTCATTGTGACGTACTCTCAATGCTCCTTCTCCCAGATTCTATGTGGGTTGATGTGTGGCATGTGCAGGTGCTGTATGAATGCTGTGCGGCTGTGCGCACATGTGCCTTACAGGGAATATTGCTCCTCATCCTTCCCAGCAATAGCTCTCCTCCCCCAAAAGATTCCCACAGCATGGTTTACAGCACTGCTTCTTAACATTGCTTCCTAAGATTTCACATGCCATAGCCAGTGAATTTAATTTAATTCCAGCATCATTGGTACTTCCACAATTTTTGATGGTTCAGGAACATGGCTTGAATATTATTTAAGAAGTGTCAATAAATATATCACAGATTTTAAGAGTTGTCATATCTAAGAATGGCCTAAAGTTTTTTTTGCCATTTGGTGATCCATGACTAAGGATTCATGCACTTGAAGTTTCCAGTTCATCAGTCATGGAGTTTCCTCAGATATCCAGAATTTCAAAATCACTTTCTTCACCATTAGAAAAGCTTTCTGTAAGAATAATATAAAGTCTGGATGTTTTGGGCCCAAACTACTAAAATTCTCCAACACATTTGTATGTTAATGGGCTGATGTACTAATCCATGAGTGTGTTCATGGGAATCAGCTAGTACAACATACATTTTTTCTTGTGATACCAGCTTATTTAAATATTATTCAAATACAATATGTGGCAATTATTTTTACAAACATTTCAGATTTTATTGCAAAAATGTAACTACATCGCAAGTGTAATTAACTTTTGTACAAAAATGTGACTTTGCACATATTTTCACGTGAAATGTAGTTATGCAAACATAGTGGCTTTGCACAGTTATGCAGCTTAGTACTTATTTTACATAGATTGTAAACTATGCTTTGGAAACTAAAGGCCTCATTTATTAAGCATTTTCCCCATAGACTCAGAATGGGAGAAAAGCCTTAGCAAATCAGGTCCTAAATAAGAAAACCCAACAAATAGCATGTGCAAAATTTTGAAAAACATTGCATACGTTATTTGGCATTTTTTCACGTTATCACGTTTACAAAGCACAGCTCAGCTTAATACATTGGCCTCTAGATAACAAGTCACATTTCCATGCTCTATTTATTGAACAGCTATGAAAAAAAGCTATCTGTTTTTCTATAAGACCAAACACTATGTATGTTCCAATGCCTAGTTTACATTTTTTTACAAATATCTGTTTTGCTGAATCTTGCTATGTATGCTCTCTTTTGATGTACTGTATATGTGATGGGTACCCAATTCTTCTCCTTGCTAGCAATAGTTGCCCGTTAGTGGAATGGTAGGGGTGTGCATTCGTTTTCGATGTATTGGCAAACCTCAACGTATATGTCCCTATTCGTTGTATTCTTAGGTCACGAAACGTATGGCGAACCCCCACGAATACAACGTATCTAACAAATAAACCCCCCACCCTCCTGAACCCCCAAGACTTACCAAAAGTCCCTGGTGGTCCAGCGGGGGTCCTGGAGATATCTCCTGCACTCGGGCTGTCAGCTGCCGGTATTCAAAATGGTGCCGATAGCCTTTGCCCTCACTATGTCACAGGGGCTACCGGTGCCATTGGTCGGCCCCTGTCACATGGTAGGAGCAATGGTCGGCTGGCGCACAAGATGGCAGTCATGGGGTCTTGTATGGACTGTGATCTTCCCCATGTGCCCCATGCTCTTGAGCTGACCAAAAGCGGGGCTAGTACATATAGATATATTAATCTAAAATTTGTGAATTTTACTCCTTTCAATGTGAAAGTTCCAATTGTTTCTTTAACTCTTGTTAAAAAAAACAGGAAATTGTAATGAACTCATTACAAACCCTGGGCCGATTTGCCAAATATTTAATACAGTTTTTATACTAAAATATGTTTGCATTTTTATTAATTCTGAATAGAGAGATGAATTTGATGTTTATACCCTAGACGTTCCAAACAGAATCAGTTATATTTGTGATGTGAAAAGTTTTGGATCCTTACAATGTTTCAATATAATAACTTTCTTGTAAATGTTTCCCCAACTCCTTGCTATGTAGACCATGAACCCCTAGTTAGTTTGTCATATATAAATAACTCAATATCTCTTCCTGCTGGGAGATGCAATATTTGGTTTAAATCTCTACTCTTCCAGTGCTGGAAAACTGCAAATTTCATACAGTGAAGAAATTTTAGATTATTGGTAATTGGCAGAAATATTATCACTTCTGTTTAATATCTTACATATAAACTTTCCTTACTGAAATTAAGCAGAGCTGCTTACCTGTAACAGGTGATCTCTGAGGACACAAGAATGGTAGTCCTCATACATGGGTGACATCATCCGCTGGGGCCTGGCCCAGAACTTTGATCTCAAAGATTCTAGAGCTTTAAAACATGCCTTACTGAGCAGGTGCAGCTGTAGTTATCACCCTGCTTCCTAGGTAGAGTCCCTCAATCTATAATATAGCTATTACATAGAAAAAACAACTTCAAGGGGATCTGTGTGGGTTTCGTGAGGACTGACATTTTGCTGTCCTCAGAGGTCATCTATTACAGGTAAGCAACTCTACTTTCTATGAGGGCAAGCAAGGTGGCAGTCCTCACACATGAGTGATTCCCAAGCTATAGGCTGCCCACACAGGACCAAGCAGGGAACCCCAAAGTGCTGAAAGCAACACCTTTCTCCCATTTCCCTGTGAGGCAGCTGACCCAAAAACTGGTCTAGGTGGGAAAAGAGTTGGGTTCTACAAAAGAAAAGCAAAGAACAGACTGAGACACAAATACCCGATGCATAGCAGAGGCGCCTAAGGCAGGGGCATGATGCAAAGTCCAGCGAGAAGCATACTTTGCCCTAGGGACTATTAAAGTCAAAGTTTTGGATAAGCGAACCCTGAAAAGCAAGTAGGTCTAGATCCTCCTGGATAGAGAAAAAAGCCTAGAGAAGCAAGAGAAGAACTTTTGGATGAAAAGCGCACAGTTTCCTTCAATGTCACAAGACAACCGGAAAACCAACTGGAGCCAGAAAGCCCTCCAGAAAGAAACTGTGGGCCAATAGCATCTGAAGACCAGAATGCATTTTCAGAAGTCGCTCAGTGATTGGCTGATAGGTACAATGAGCAGAAAAACCCAAGCAACACTTGGAAGAAGAAGTGGCAACAGCAGCCAGTTCTATGGTAGACCTTACCTGTCAAAGTACCAGACAGATCTGACCACCCAGGCCAGGGGATGAAAGGCAATCCCTGCAATGAGATAGGCTAACCTAAAAACCTCATTTAGGGAGTTAAGCTAGGCCTTGAAGCTCACCCACACTCCACCCTGTAAAGGGCAGGCCTATCCATCTTGTCTGCAGGATAGTTTAGGTGAGCAGGGAGGCACTTTGGTCAACACAGTGAAATTTGAAAAGCTAAAGGTAGTCCTGGCCAGAATGGCGAAAAACAGGGAAATGTTGGTCTACCAATCCCTGCAGGTATACCCTAAATTATACTCATAAAAATAAATGAACCTCTAAGGTTGGAGGTAAACAATTATACCAAACAATCAATCACCAACAAAGATAAAGTAGGGAAAGAAATCTGCATAGAGACATTGCAGCCCGCACCTAAATACCACAAGAAGTAGCTTTACCTTTAAACACTCACTATCAACATGACAAAACCCACTCATATTTAATTTTATTGTAGTGGACACCACCCTACTCAAATCTATACATTTTGTTGATGAGTAGTGGTGGTTTCATATAATACTATTGAAAGGTACCATCCTGGTTACCCCATAGATATTTGTATATAATCATAACCACACCAATAACCACTTTTATATTTCTATATAACAGTGCCACCTACAATAACAATTTTTTTATGTAAACCATGTGTACAGAGTGTCTGTACTTCTTTTTCAAAGTCACTGTTTTTGTTATTTTAAATTGTTTCATTCATTATCTTTTATCCAACACTGCCAAACCCAAAAAACTTTAAATTCTTTGTCTGCAAACTATTGAATACTTAGCTGCCGTTCAGACCATAGATACCAATTCTTTTAATCTTCACTGTGTAGAGACATAGCAGAGCAGATTCAAGGTAGCATTATAACTTTAAACTCAAAAGTCACTGTACATGCTCATAAGCTATGACAGATATAATCATCAGTCTCAGAAAGTTCTAATGACCACTCATTTTTGGAAAAAAATCTTTACTGCAAGTGATAAAGCATACAAAGCGAAGTGTAATAAATGTAATAATAGGGTAATAATAGGGTAACTTATCGTTAGATCAGACTCGCTTGAAACACTTCACCCAAACATTTATATCACGTCCAGCCCGACGCAATTTGCATTAGGTATGCCTTCCTCAGAGGCAAGATATTGTTGGGAATCCTGGCTGCGGGCCGCCGCAGCTGGGTCCCCCTACCTTCACCGGCAGACGCTGGCGTCAGCCTCCGTCCACACCGCTCTGATGCATGCCGCTCCAGGGCCTTGCCGCAGCATCCTCCCCACGAGAGAGACATTGCCGACTTCCTCCTGGGCCCTGCCTCCTTAGACGCGCACGCGTGGCCAAGTCAGTTTCTTAAAGGGGCCGTGGCGGGAAACCTTGGCCTGACCCCCAACTTGGATGTCATCAGCTGGGGCTATTTAAGCCCACTCCAGGCACCCATTCCTTGCCTTGGCAACAGGTCAGCTCTTTGGAGTAGCTAGTTGCTGCATTCCTGCTTGTTCCAGCTCCATTCCTGTGTTCCTGTTTGTTCCAGCTCCGTTCCTGTGTTCCTGCTTGTTCCAGCTCCTGTTCCTGTGTTCCTGTTTGTTCCAGCTCCGTTCCTGTGTTCCTGCTTGTTCCAGCTCCATTCCTGTGTTCCTGTTTGTTCCAGCTCCGTTCCTGTGTTCCTGCTTGTTCCAGCTCCTGTTCCTGTGTTCCTGTTTGTTCCAGCTCCGTTCCTGTGTTCCTGCTTGTTCCAGCTCCTGTTCCTGTGTTCCTGCTCCCGTGGATAATAAAGAGTCCAATATCCTTAAATTAAAAGTTTCCCCCTGCTTAGTTCCTAAATTTAAGATTCTAAATTTACAAGGCTTCTAAATTTAAATGCCTTAAACTTGGGCACTGGGCACCCAAATTAGGAGCCTTAACTTAGAAGAGGCAATAGCTGACCTCATTTTAGGTGCATCAGTGTAAGGAAGGGGTGCTCAAACCAGTTCTTGGAGCCCCCAGGCAGTTGGGTTTTCAGAATATCTCTAATGAATATACATGAGATTTACTTGAATGCACTGCATCCAATGTATGCAAACATTTCTCAAGCATATTAATTCAGGATATCCTGAAAACCTAACTGGTGGGGCCTAGAGCCGGTTTGAGCACCCCAGTGTAAGGCACCAAAAGTTAAAACTAGGCACTTATCATCAGCCTTAGATTGGCTAATAATGATAGGCACCTAACTTAGAGCCTCATTTACTAAGCATTTTTCCCATAGACACAGAATGGGAGAAAAGTAAATCAGGCCCTTAGCTCTCTAAATTGAGCTCAGTGCTTTATGAATATTAGCCTCTAAGTTATTTCAAACATTTCTACTTATCCAGAATGGTAGCATTACCAGTTTGTGAGGGGAATTAGTGATAAAATATACAATCAGACTTACAAATAAAAGCAAATAATTCTTAAAAACCAGAATGTCACCCAAATAAACAATTTTATTTTAATTACAGCACCAATCAGATTATACCATTTATGTATGCAGTAATGTAGATATTTGCATGTACTTGAGATCTCAGAGAAAATTTGTAAACATAGTGCAAGGTTCTGCTTATCTTTGCAAGTATAATACAATGACTTATTGGCTGTTTGGCCAAAAATGCTTCTGCTAGATGGATGGACAAGCAGGTCAGAATAATAATTCTGTGCCTGAACATATGTCATGATCATGATGATGATGATGACCCCGAAGTTCTTTTGTCTCATCTTATTTCTTATGCCTTTTCAGCAGTGTGTCTCTGTCAGTCATGGGTGATGTCATCCCTTTCTATTGTGGGTTATACTGGGTACACTCTGGACAGAGTCACTACAATTTCCCAGTAAGGATGTATTTTGGCTTTGAGAGGCAATGTGTCTCCCATTGTTTTGGTAAAACAGGGGAACAACAGGAGAGTAACCTTGCAATGTCTGCATGTTTACAGGAGTAGTACAGTTCTCTGCAGTTTCAGCAAATTTGCTGATATCTAATTTTTTACTAGCTTCAGCATTTTATAGTATTCTGTCTTGGTTAAGGTCATAAGAAGAGAAGAATTTGCCATACTGGGTTAGACCAAAGGTTCAGCAAGCCCAGTATCCTGTCTCTAACAGTGACCAATCCAGGTCACAAGTACCAATCCAGGTCAAAAGATCCCAGACAGTAAATAGATCCCATGCTGCTATTGTGCAGTGATAAGTAGTGGTTATTCCTAGGGATGTGCATTCGTTTTAAAATAAATTTTCAAAACACAAATAATAAGAGGCAATTTGTTTCATTCAGGGGGCAATGAAACAAATTCAGAGGCCTCACAAATTAAGCAAACCTTATTTGTTTAAAACTTCCGGTCAGGCCTAGGTCCGAGGCTGGGGCCTTTACTAGGGCATAGGCCGAGATCAAAAGCAGGGACCGTGGCATAGGCCTGAGCATGACGCCGGGGTCTCAGCCTAGGCCTGGGCTGATACTGAGATCTCATCCAAGATCTGAGCAAAGGCCAGAATCCCCTGAAAAATTACTTATCTGATCCGTCGTGTATCCTAAGCCATGGCCAGGCTGTGTCCCGATGCCTGAACCTTGGCTGGAGCCTGGATTCAGGCCTGATGTCCAACCCAGAGGCCAGATCCTGACATCTGGGTTCAGGCCTGATGCTGTGGCCCCATTGGAGGTCAGGTCCCTACACCAGGGCCTCAGCCTGAACCCAGGCCTGACGACAGAGCTTGGCCCAGAAGCCAGGTCCTGATGCTTGGGCCTTGGCCTAGGGTCAGGCTCAGGCCCAGAACCCAAGCCTCGGAAGTCCTCTTCTTCTGTCTTCTTCTTATAATGATGCTGTCCAATTAATTAACTCCGGTGCATCCTCCCCAGCAGAGGGCACCATTTTGCTGTATGGCAATGCCCTCTGGCACAACTCCAGCAGATGGACTTCTTATTACAAGAAGAAGAAAAAAGAGAGAAGAACTAAGAAGGGGACCTCTGAGGCTTGGGCTCCAGGCCTGGGCCTGATCCTAGGCTGAGGCCTAGGCATCGGGACCTGGCCTCCTGACCAGACTCTGGCATCGGGACTGGGTCCAGGTCGAGGCCCAGGCATTGAGACCTGGCCTTTGGGCCAAGCCCCAGCAATAGGCCTGCGTCTGGTCCTGAGGCCCCAGCATTGGAACCAGATCTCTGAGCTCTAGCCTAAGCTGAGGCCCAGGTGTTGGGACCTAGTCTTTGGACTGGGCTGGGCTTAGGCCTGGGCTCTGGTCTAGGCCAAGGCCCAGGCATCGGGAGCAGGCCTCTGGGCCGGGCCTTGATGCCGGATCTGGGCTCAGGCTTTGCCTGAGGCTGAGGCCCTGATGTCAGCCTTAGGCTCCAGCATCAAGCCTAGACTGAGAAGTAGGGACCAGACAACCAAGCTTAGGCCTTGCATAGATCTTAGGCCAAGGTTACAACAATCTACTGCAGCTTCGGCCTATGCAAGGCTTCAGCTTCAGCTTAGGATTAGGCTTCGCTAACAGGTCCCCACTGGATCAGGTAATTGGTGGCCAGGAGAATCCTGGCCCCAACGTTTTTCTGGTGGGAGTGATGGGTGATGGGGACGAGAGGCCTTGGGAAGCCCCGTTTCCATTTTTTTTTTTTAATGCTTAATTTTTTTAAAACAAAACTTAGTTATTCCTTAAGTCTATTTGGTTAATAACAATTTATAGACTTATCCTTGTTCAAACCTTTTTTAGACCCAGCTAGGCTAAATACCTTAATCACATCCTCCAAATGAATTCCAAAGCTTAATTGTGCATTGAGTGAAAAATAATTTTCTCCAATTTATTTTGAATGTACTACTTACTAATGTCATGGAATGTCCCCTACACTTTGTATTTTTTGAAAGAGCCATTCTATTCCACTCATGATTTTATAGACCTCTACAAGTCCCCCTCAGCCATCTCTTCTCTAATCTGAACAGCCCTAATCTGTACCTTCTACATTGCAACTATATCTTTTTTGAGATGCAGCGACCAGAACTGCACACAGTACTTCAGGTGAGGTCTCACCATGGAGTGATACAGAAGCACTATGACATTTGCCATTTTATTCTCCATTCCTTTCCTAATAATTCCTAATATTCTGTTTGCTTTTTTGACCGACCGCACACAATGAACTGAAGATATCAAAATATTGTCCACTATGGTGCCCAAGTCTTTTTCCTGGGCGATAATTCCTAATATGGAACCTAACATCATGTATATACAATGTGGGTTACTTTTCCCCATGTGCATCACTTTGCACTTGTCCACATTAAATTTCATCTGCCATTTCGATGCCTTCCTCCAGTTTCGCAAGGTCCTCCTGCAATTTTCAACAATCCACTTGTGATTTAACTACTTGCTTAGTAGGAGTTGTCACAGAAATGAATATGAGTCCTGTCTTTGGCCTGTACAATTGTATCAGACACCTTGTCCCATGAGGTAAATAATACAGCAGAATCAAAAGGGACTGCCACAGAAGATGATTTCAATTCTCTAGTACATGCTCTGTATTTTGAATTAAGTGTGATATATTGCTTTATATAATTGGGTAGATTTTCCTGAAATTTTAATTCCTAAATATGTAAATGACTTAGTAAACCATTTTAATCAAAAAAACTGTCCCAATGGTCTTTGAATGTGCTCATAACATCTAATGGTTCAAAGATTGCCATAATTGGCAAATTCTTCTAAGTTGTATTACAGAGTCTGAACAAAAATCAAATATTATTCACAAATGCTGCAATTTTAAATTCTGTATGGAATATATCTTGACCCTTGATTTAAATATTGATATGCATGCTTGTAATCATTGGTTCTAATATTAAAATTAATAAACACGGTGATGGGGCATTCTTGGTGTGTTCCTCTGTGAAGTACAAATTTGTCTGAATTGACGCCATTTGCTATTTCTGAGGCAATAGGACAGCCATGTAAGAGTGAAAATTTCTTAATTATTTCTCCAGCAAATGCAAATTTTTCTAAAGTAGCAAAAAAAACCATTTCCAAGATACTCAATCAAAATATTTTTCTGCATCAAATTAATTTAGTAGTGATAAGATGATAGTGCAGATCTATCTCCTATATAATTGGGTAGATTTTAAAAGGCGCGCACGCGCGTCCATGTGCTTGCGGTTGCCAGAGCGCGCATATTAAAAAATCTGCGCACACATGTGCGGGCGGCGTGCGCAGTGGGGCTGAATTTCGTAAGAGTACGCACAGCGACTCAATATCAAATATGGAGCGGACTGGGAGGGAAATTCCCTATCCTCCTACTTAACCCTTCCTTCCCTTTCTCCTCTCCACCCCGACCTCTAATTACTATCTAGCTACCCCTGTTTTTAAAATTTTTTTTACTTACTGTTCCTCAGAAGCAGAAGCAACTTACGCGCGCCGGCCGGCTGTGCCAGCCTGTCCCCCACCCTACCCTGGCCCTTTGAAGAGGCCCGGCACTTGTGTACATACTGGGGTTTACATGCGTGGCCAGGCCCGTTTGAAAATGCGCGCGGCACACGCAAGGCCCGGCCACGCGCGTAAACCCCGAGTTTTACGCGGGCAGGCCTTTGACATTTTGGTCTGATAATGTGGATATCTTGAAATCCAGACTGGCTGGGTGTATCCTGAGGACTGGGTGGGTTGAGAACCCCTGATCTATAGAATCCAAACTTGTATCACCGTATTATCTCTTTTAAACTTTGATATTATAGTTTTAATAAGCTATTTGCAAAAATACTGGCAAAAAGAATTAGTACGATCTTGTCAGAATTTATCTCATTGGATCAAACTGGATTCATCAAAGGTAGGAATTTAAATGGGAACATTCATAAGATTATTTCATCCCTGGAAATCTCTTGGTGTGTCTCGAGGACTGAGCTGAGAACCACTGCTCTAGATCTCTTTCCTTTTTAGGGAATAACTGCAACTAGAGCATTTTTAATGAGTTGGGGAATATTCATTATTTTCTGGCAGTGTCCAATATCTTGTTAATCGGAATGCTAATCTGATATACAAGTGTAACCCCTGCTGCACTCTCTTCTTGGACACATAGGCACAGCGTTTTCCCATATAATTTCCTGCTTGGCTCAGAAAATATAGTTGACATTTTCTGGAAATTCTCCACTGAAAAATCCTTTCCCCCTCTCTCCCCCCCCCCCCCCCCCCCAACATCCATCCACTTCTCACTTAACATAATCAATATGGAAATCAACCTTGCTGCCATCCTCCCACATCCTATCTCACTATCTCCCCCATATAGGGACCGAGGTCATTTCATACTGCGCTCTAATGCCACCCTTCTAAAATGCATGTTAAACAATATCATTAATGTAATTCTATGGCTTCATCTTGCTTGATATTGAAATTGGTTTCTGTACATTCCTTTCTGAACTACTGAGCTTGCAAGGTCAGTTGAGTTGCACATGATGTACCGATACAAGTTTTCACTTTCTTTGGAAAAAAAAAAATTCTGTTAAAAGAAGAAAAACAAATAAGAAAGAAATGGAAAAAAAAAAAGAAAACATGTCAGAAATGTCAAGCTGTAGTTGGTCTGAATTATCTCAAGTCTCTCTTTGTCCCACGCAGCTGTTTCACTGTAGGAGGTAGTTGCCCAATGCAGTTCTTTGTTTCCTGTATACACATTATGCTGTTCAGTGATACTCACCCAGCTGAAGCCTAATAATGCCTGTAAATATTTCGCTTCTTTCTCCTACTTTGTACATTTTACCAGCTAGAAAAAAAAGGAAACAAAATGTAGAGCAATGTTGCAGGTCTTTTTGTTCACCATGCTTATATGTCCTGCTTTCCATGTGTCTTCTTCAAACTCATGTGTATTGCACCTTGGCGCTGGTGTACCTATGGCTTTTTTGTTGGGTATCAATACTCTGTATTCCTTTTTAGACTGGTTCTGTGTATACAAGTCACACAGGCATTAAAATTCTCTGTATATGAAAGCAGAGATGTAGTGTACCAGCAGCTTTAAATAGATGTGTGCCATGCACCACCAAGAAGAGATGTCTTCCTCCTCTCCTGGGCCTGCAGCAGCAGTTGAAGTGTTGCTGCTAGCAGTGTGGGAATCAACAGGAGCACCGAGGAACTAAAGTGAAAGGAGATTGGCATCACAGGGAGTTTAAAGCTGCTGGATTTCCTGCGCAGCTGTTTATTCTCCAATCTGTTTGGCACTTGTTTCCAGTCATAAGAACATAAGAACATAACATAAGAAATGCCATACTGGGTCAGACCAAGGGTTCATCAAGCCCAGTATCCTGTTTCCAACAGTGGCCAATCCAAGTCACAAGTACCTGGCAAGTACCCGAACAGTAGATAGATCACAAGCTACTACTGCTTTTTAATTACCTGTTGGATATCCCGGCCGCGGGCTGCCGCAGCCGGGTTCCCCATCCCTTACCGGCAGATGCCGGCGTCAGCTGCTGCCTTCCCCGCTCCATTTCGGGACGCCCCGGGACCTTGCTGCAGTGACCTCCCCATGAGGGAGATGCCGCCGATCTCTTCGGGGACTCTGCCCCCTTAGGCGCACGTGTGCGCCCAAGCCCAACTCTTAAAGGGGCTGCGGCGGGAAACCTCGGCTCGGCCCCAATTCTGATGTCATCAACCAGGGCCTATTTAAGGCAATTCCGGACACCCTTTCCTTGCCTTGGCATCAGGTCAGCTCATCCTGAGTAGCTAGTTGCTTATTCCTGCTTGTTTAAATCCCGTTCCCGAGTTCCTGCTCCTGTGGTCCTGCTCCTTCTCCTGCCTTCGGTTGTCTCCTCGGTTCTGACTTTGGCCTGGTATCTGGATTCTCCTGTCTTCTGCCCGTCCTGACCTATGACATGTTCTCCGGCTTCCACTTGTCTTCTGGCCTGGTATATCGTGTTGCACCGCTGCTGCCCGCCTTGACTTCTGGACTGTCTCCCTTTCTCTGGACCTCCGCCAGCCTTGACTTGGACCGCCTACTGGACTTTTCTCCTCCAGGAGACCTCCGCCAAGTCCTGCCTGCCCCAGCACCCAAGGGCTCAACCCGTGGGGAACGTGGGCTGGTGTAGGTGAAGCTCCTGTCAGGTTTCCTGATCCCACTCTGCCTCCCAGCTACGAGTACCACTACAGGGCGTCCCTTCAGTGGATCCACCAGCTCTCGAGCCGGCTCAAGGGTCCACATTTCCAACATTTATCCTCTAGGAACCTATCCAAACCTTTTTTAAACCCAGTTACACTAATTGCTGTAACCATATCCTCTGGGAATGAATTCCAGAGCTTAACCATGCGCTGAGTGACTAAGAATTTTCTTTGATTTGATTTAAATGAGCTACTTGCTAACTTCATGGAGTGCCCCCTGGTCCTTCTATTATCTAAGAGAGTAAATAACTGGTTTACATGAACTTGTTCAAGTTCTTTCATGATTTTGTAGACTTCTATCATATTCCCCCTCAATTGTCTCTTCCCAAAACTGAACAGCCCTAACTTCTTTAGCCTTTCCTCATAGGGCAGCCGTTCCATGCCCCTTATCATTTTGGTCGCCCTTCTCTGCACTTTCTCCAGTGCAGCTATATCCTTTTTGAGATGCAGTGACCAGATTTGCACACACTATTCAAGGTGTGGTCTCACCATGGAGTGATATAGAGGCATTATGACATCCTCAATTTTATTTGCCATTCCCTTCCTAATAATTCCTAACATTCTACTTGCTTTTTTGATCGCCACAGCACACTGAGCCAACAATTTTAATGTATTATCTACTATGACACTTAGATCTCTTTCCTAAGTGGTGACACCTAAGATAGAACCTAGTATTGTGTAACTACAGCAAGGGTTATTTTTCCCTATATGCATCACTTTGCACTTGTCCACATTAAATTTCATCTGCCATTTGGAAGCACAGTCTTTCAAGGTCCTCCTGCAATTCATCACAATCCGCTAGTTTCCCGAATCACCTCTGGATACTTTTTAAATATTGGGGTTACATTGGCCAAGTTCCAATCTTCAGGTTCATTGGATGGTTTTAATGATAGGTTACAAATTAATTGAAATAGGCCTGAAATTTCATTTTTGAATAAAGATTTTTTGACTAAAATAATCTCCTTCATCTCACTTTTTAGATATGCTGGCAGTCGTTCGACCTTCCTTCCATCTTTCTTAATGCGTGGAATACATTGTCCACAATGTCCATGCCCGTTGCACACTCTTTACCTTTTTAGCTGCACCGTTCAGGTTTTTTTTTTTAACTATTTTTCTCATTTTATCAAAGTTTCCCTTTTGAAAGTTTACTAGAGCAGTGGATTTGCCTTCTGTCCCCCTTCCCGTCATTAATTAAAATTTGATCATATTATGATCACTATTGCCAAGCGGCCCCACCACCATTACCTCTATCACCAAATCCTGTCCTCCACTGGGAATTAATCTAAAATTGCTCCCTTTTTCATTGGTTCCTTAACCAGTTGCTCCATAAAACTGTCATTTATTGCAACCAGGAACTTTATCTCTCTAGCATGTCCTGATGTTTTACTTACCCAGTCAAAATAATTGAAATCTTCCATTACTACTGCACCACCAATTTGGTTAGCTTCCCTATTTTCTCTTAGCATTTGACTGTCCATCTCACCAACTTGGCTAGGTGGACGGTAGTATACGCCTATCACTATAGTCTTCCCCAACACACAAGCAATTTCTACCCATAAAGATTTGATTGTACATATAGTCTCAAGCAGGATTTTTATTCTGTTGGACTCTATGCCATCCTGGACATAAAGCACCACCCCGCCACCAAGATGCTCCTCTATGTCATTGTAATATAATTTGTACCCCAGTATAGCACTATCCCATTGGTTATCCTCTTTCCACCATGTCTCTGAGATGCCAATTAAGTCTATGTCATCATTCACAGGAATAAAATTTAAAGGGTAAATTTTAAATGGGCAACGCGCGTAGAAAACAGGGGTTGGATGATCCCGTGATGCACTGAGGGGAATGGATGTAGGTTCCCCTCTCAGGTCCTGAGCCTTGCAGCCAGCCCCATCCACCTGGGTTAAAAAATGTTAACAAATTTCTGGGCTCGTTGGTGAAAGTGAGTAGAGAACTGCGATTAAAATTTCGGACTCCATGGCATCTCAGCTCGGTAAAAAAGACCGAGATCGTGACAAGGCCCGACCCGCGGATTTCCCGCCGGCAGAAGATGGCAGCTCACCAGACGCACCGTTGATAGTAGCTCTCCCCCGAACTAAAAAAAAATATCAGAGCAATTATTGGAGCTCTCCGGAACCTTAGTTAAGAATGAAGCTAGATTCGGGGAGGTGGAACAGCGAGTATCCGACATGCAGGACAGCCTTGCCACAGCACTAGCTACGACTGCCCAGCTCAAATCATCTCTGCAGAAGCATGAGGTGCGCATGGAGGATCTGGAGAATCAATCCCAGCGCTCTAATTTACGGTTTGTGGGTTTGCCTGAGATCTTCGGGCACAAGTTTATTGTAAAGTTTATTGTTTATTGTAAATGTTTATTGTTTATTGTAAAGCACTGTTTCACATGCTTGTTCTAGTTGGCATAGCTGCAATGTTTCTGTTAATTGTGAACCGATGTGAGGTTACTAAACAAATGTCGGTATATAAAAACTGCAAATAAATAAATAATAAATGAAATCTTAGAGGAGCAAGATCTTGCTAATTTTCTGGAGCAGTGGCTGACCCGGGAATTGGGTCTATCTCTGAAGCATAGGCCTCTTCGTGTGGAACGTGCACACCGCTTGGAGCCTGCTCGGGCGCAGGCTGAAAGACCCCAGGTCATCATGGCTAAAATATTAAATTTTGCACACAAGGTGGAGATACTTCACGCAGTTCGCGCGGGGAAAGCTCTGGTGTATAACACAAAAATCCTGATTTTCCAAGATTATTCTGCTGCATTAACAGCCCAGAGGCGAGCTCTGGCACCCTTCTGTAGTAAGCTTTTCCAGCTGGGTCTACGAGCCATTTTGGTTTACCCTGTGAAGGCACTGGTACAGACCCTGACGGGGGTACAATGGTTTACAGACCCGGATGCTTTGCAGGGGTTTGTAGCAGAGCAGAAGAGAGCCAGTAACTGCAATGTGGAGTCACAATGCGACCCATCTTAGCTGATTGGAGAGAAGTTTCTTTTTTTCTCTCTCACACAGACTGAATTGTGTTGTACCACAAAGTACCATTTGGTCTCTGGGGTCATACTATAGAAAGTGGTATGTTCTGATCCCCAGATTGGAGCCTAACTGGCTGTTATACAGTTTCTGCTCAGTTCAAATATATGTTCCCGGTGGTGTCTTACTCCACTGGATCGATTGCTTTTCTATCTCTGCATGTACACCATTGCCATGCACTGTTAATTTGAGGGGGTGGGTACTACCTTGCAATGTTTAGATTTATGCTCAAGTTGTGACTTTTTCTATTTTAAATCTGATTGGTATACATGACCCTGTTGCTGTTACCAGAGTTTTCTTTAGATGTGCCTTTTTCATAATTCAAGGCTGGGCACCATGGTTGGGAATAGGGCCTAGAATGCATTTACATTATGGATTGGGGCTGGGGAGCGGGGAAGCACCCAGCATCTCTAGCAGTGATCTCGATACCCCTTCAGGGATAGCGAAAGTGGGAGATGGGGAAAGGGAGGGATGGGGGGTGGGATGGGAGGGAGATGCTCATGTGTGTTTTGATGCCTTATGCAGCATACTTGAATGCATCTTGTGGTCAGAGTTCTGCAATATCTCTTTTTGCCTGCCTGCAGGGAGGGTCTCAGCTGGGAAGGCCCTCCTTATAATGGTAATTTCTTATTGGGGTTGTCTATGAGTTTGCAGATGAATAGATGACCAGGAATGGATGTTGTATAGTCTCTTGGAATGTTGGAGGCATTCACTCTTCTATTAAGCGGGCAAAAGTTTTGACCACCTTAAGGATGAAGCAGGCGGCCATTGCACTCCTACAAGAAACACATCTCATGGACCTGGAGCATGTAAAATTATCTCAAAATTGGGTGGGCGCCGGACACTATGCCTCTGCTACGACAAAATCAGCAGGGGTCGCGATTTTGATTCATAAACATTTGACTTTTAAGGTGCAGACCGAAATTAAAGACCCCATGGGGCGATATATTGTGTTGGTTGCTGACCTTGATCAGGTTCCGATAGTTCTATGCAACCTATATGCCCCCAATACTTATGATTCTTCCTTCTTTCAGACCCTCTATGGTATATTGGTACCCCATGTCGCTAGTACTTTGGTGGTTGGAGGAGACTTCAATGCGGTAAAAGATCCTATGTTGGATGTCTCCCAGTCCACCTCCTCAGTGCAGAGGCCCAGTAGGGGGATTTCGTTTCTTGAACAAGCACTTCATTTAGTGGATGCTTGGAGAATTTTAAATCCCACTGATAGAACTTTTATACATATTTCCCACGCTCACTCCTCTCATTCCCGTCTGGATTATTTATTGATTAGTGCACATTCATTCTCTATAGTAGCTGACACGGGTATTGGATATTATAATATCTGACCACGCACCAGTGTGGGTGGAATTTGTTGATCCTCACTCCTCATCGGTGTGTCCCCCATGGCGATACCCATACTATGTGGCAGAGGATGCTCAATTTCAGGAATTCTTATGCCCTAAATGGACGGAATATGAGTCATTCAATAGTGAGGCAGTGGCCTCCCCCATCCTGTTTTGGTATGCAGCCAAAGCTGTCCTACGAGGTGATATTATCTCCTTTCTTGCACATAGGAGAAGGTTGATGGATAAGAGTCTTTTGGCCCTTAGTGCCCAATTGCACAAAGCCAAACAGGAACTCTTAGTTGCCCATACCAAATTAAATCATGAAAAGTATATGTTCATTCAATGTGCCCTTAATACACCAATGAACTAAAAAGAGTTCGGTGTACTACCAATTTAAACTCTTTCAATATGGTAATAAAACGGGGAAGCTGCTTGTGAACTTGGTTAAATCTGTGGGTGGCTCCCTCCATGTGGTAGTTCTTCGGGATGCATCGGGTCGTGTATTTAATGATACCCCCAATATTGTGGCTCTGTTTCGGCGATATTATGCTGAGCTGTATACCTCAGATGGGCAGAGGGGAACGGAGGCTGCTGTATTTCAGAGGCATTCACCCCTACCACAGCTTACTGCTGCACAATGAACCTTTTTAAATGAACCCATCTCCACGGAGGAAGTGCGGGCAGCAATTCTCCTTGCCCCGCGCCTAAAAGTTCCGGGTTCCGATGGCACTCAGTGGAATTCTACAAGACCTTAATAGATTCTGTCAGTGCCCTCTTAGCACTTGCATTTAATGGTTTGATATAGGAGGGTGAGTACCCCCCCCCCCCCCCCCATACGAATGCAGCATATATCACTCTTATACCCAAGCCTGGTAAGGACCCGTTATCCCCAGCCTCATACCGTCCTATTTCATTATTAAATGTGGATCAAAAATTATTGGTCAAGATTCTCGCTGACCGTTTGGCTACCATTTTGTCTCTTATGATTGCTCCTGGTCAAATGGGCTTTCTACATCAGCGACATGCATTAACAAACATTAAGTTAGTGCTAACTACAATTGCTGTCTGTAACAGAGTGTCTGCACTGTACTTGGTAGTCAGCTTCGACGCTGAAAAGGTGTTCGATCGCATGGAATGGAACCACCTTTTTCAATGTTTGGAGGATATGGGATTTGATGGACTGTTTTATAGGTGGTGACCCTGTAAAACAGGCACCTGTTATTGTAAATGGACAAAGGTCCGAGCCCTTCATAATACATAGAGGGACCAGACAGGGCTGTCCCCTTTCACCACTGCTTTTTATAATCACACTGGAGCTCCTTCTTCTCACTATTCATGCTTCTACAAAGATTCGAGGGAACAAATTCCAAGAGACTATCTTTAAATACGCAGCCTTCGCAGGCAACATCTTGGTTTTCTTGACTGAACCTAAACACTCCTTACCATCTCTGCTAAAGTTGTTCTAGGATTTTGGGGTGCGATCGGGATTTCAATTGAACCGGGATAAATCAGATGCTTTAGCCTTTCCAGAGGTACTGAGACATGATTGGGGGCCTGACTTTCCTTTACAATGGGCAGGTGAGGCAATACGCTATTTAGGTATATATATTTCTCCGCGTTTAGAACACCTCTATTGGCTCAGTGTGCCTCGGGTTTTGCAGTATACCCTAAGTAAGCTAAGAATATGGTGAGATTTGCCGTTGTCTTTGGGGGGGACGAATTAATCTCTTCAAAATGATCCTCCTCCCTAAATGGCTTTACGTTATCCAAAATCTGCTGATACAACTTAAGTATCGGGATCTGATGGCAATTGATAGCACTCTCCTTTATATGGGGTGGCAGGAAGACCTGTGTTCCTTTGAGCTGGTTAAAGGAGCGTTGGGGAAGAGGGGGTATGGGAGTTTCTGATTTGGCTATTTATAATTTGGCAGGGAATTTGCGGATAATCAGGGACTGGGTGGTGGGTCACTCTTCTTATGTAAATGTTTCTGCCGAGCAAGATTCGGTAGCCCCATTGGACCTCTGGTACGTGTTGCGGGCACCGGCAGGTGGCCTGCCGAAGTCCCTACAATGCCATGTATTGCTGGAGCCACTTGGCTTCGTGTAACTAAAAGATTGGGGCTACCTCATCAATGTGCATATTTGTTGCCTATAAGAGGGAATACTGCCTTTACACCGGGATTGCTTTATTTACTTTCCATCCCAAGTCTCTTCTTCTCCACCTATCCAGTTGGCTTCTCTATCTCTGGCAGCACAGCAGAACTGCCTCCTCCCTGGCTCCAGCCACAACTAATTCTGCCCATTCTTCTAGGAGCATGACTGGGACTGCAGCAGTATTTCCTCTTCCAGTGGCCCTTACAGGCACTAGGCATACAATTTTCATTGCCTGCATGAGCGGGCTCCCAGAATTTTTCACCCCTGAATTGACTATCAATACACTATAAGAAAAAGACCTAAAGGCTTTCTATGCAATAAAAAAAAAACCCTGGCCAGTTTCAACCACCTAGTAAATCTACCATTAAAATCATTTGATAGCAACACTCAACTAATTCTTTTAAATTGTGTTAAATCTGGGATTTATTCAGGGTAGATCAGAACCCTAATATAAATCCTGCTCCTTCAGTAAAGAAACAACTCACATCCAGTGAAACTTCTCCTCCAACAATGAAAACAGAACAGAACTAGGCTGTTACACCCGTCGGTCGCAGATGGCTGCGACTGCTGTTGCTCACCTCTTGCTTGACTACACTGACTCCTCTGGGTCAACTCATGGCCTCTGCCAACTATCGCCGGCCTACACGCCCTGGTTCCTGGGCCCCCCTGGATGGCGTGGATGCTGCCGACCGCCATCTTGCCCTTGGAGTCCCTTAGGTGCATGCGCACGCTACATGGCCAGTCTTATGCACATCATGGTGGGAACCTCGGGGGCATCTTCCTCGGATGACATCATTCTTCAAGGACTCTTAAGCTGGCTGGCCCTGCCTATCTATGACTTGGCAACGAGTTCCCTCATTGCTGAATCTGTTTCGCTCATTACAGACTCTTGTTCCAGCTCCTGCTTCCGTGGCGTGAGACATTCCGGGTACCTGCTCCTCGGGGGCCCTTCCTGTCTCTGGCTATCCGCTCCTCGGAGGGCCTTCTGCCTAGGACTTCTGCCTGCCCCATTCCCTGGGGCCTTCTCTGGCACTTTCACTGTGCTACAGTGAGTACCCCGCTCTGCGGACCATTGCCGTACCATCACTGCTGAGGACTTCTCCATGGGTATACCCCACTTCACAGATCCTGGGGCTTCCCAGCGCCTGTGTGCTTTCTGCCACACTCCCCGCTCCGTGGGCAGTGTCACTCTACTTCTCTAATAAAGTTTCAAGGACTCTCAAGCTAGTACTGACGTCACCTCCCTGCGCTGACGTTCCGTGACTCCACCACCAGGGGTCACTCTCTCTAGCTGGAACAGGAACCAGGAACAGGAACAGGAGACAGGAACAGGAACCAGGAATGAGCAACGAGCAGACAAGCAATCGTGGAGACCTGTTGGCAAGGTAGGGAAAAAGTGGCTGGGCCCTGCCTTATATACAGAGGCCCGGTGATGTCATTATCCGGGGCCGCAGGCTACTTTCTCACCTTGTCCTCTTTAAGAGTGCGCAAGTTGCACGCGCACCTAAGCCAGGGCCCAGAGGAAGCAGGGCGGCGGCAGCACTCCGTGGCCTGCGCTGGGAGACCCGCCAGGCGCAGGGAGGAACCGCGCAGGAGTCAGAAACAGCAGAGGTGGCTGCAGGCACTCGGTGATGGAGACAGATGCCCACCGCCACGAGCGAAGGTGAACCAGAGCTGGCAGCTGGATTCCTGTGGTGAGTAGGCTACAAGCCAAATTCTGTATAAAAAGCAAGAATGGAAAAACAGAAACATCACCAGTCCTCACAAAACAAACAATAAAACCAATAAAAAATAAAACATCTTAATAGTAAAACCATATTTGAATATGATTCATTAAAATTTCAAAAGAGTTGATGAATAGGATAACATCCAATAATTAGTAACTCAAATTAAAAATTTAAACTTTTACCAAACACCAATATTTCAAAACAGGCACATCAAATAACGTTCAAAAATTCAAACAAATAGGAATAAAAAATATGCCCCTCTCTCCATACCTGGGAACCTTTGATTTTCAGTCAGCCTTAGATTGTCCTGGATTAGTGGAGGGGAGGCAGGGTGCACCATTTATCCACCCTCTCTCTCATACATACACACTCCTGAACGCAGATATTCATTTTTTCTCTCACAAACACATTCATACACAAAGATACAGGCTCGCATACACTCACTAGCATTCGCTTATATGCTCACTCTCTTACACAAGCAAACAGGCTCTCCTGCACATTTGTTGGCTCTCTCCCTCACATGCGTACAGGCTTTCACACACTCGCTGGCTCTCTCACTCAGTGGTGTTCTCTTCCACACATACACAGGTTCTCTCTCTACCACCCTCCATAAGCTCTCATCACATACAAACAGGCTCTCTCTCCCACACAAATACTGTGGTGCTTTCTTGCTCACACACATAGGTTTTCTCACACACACACACTGGCTCTCTCCCACTCATAGATTCTTCCCCTCCTTCCGCTTTCTCACACTCACTGGCACTCTCTTCTCCCCATACATACACACACAGGGGTTCTCTCACACTCAGAGGCTCTCTCTTTTTCCCATACACACAGGCTCTCACATTCACAAGTTCTCTCTACATACACACACAGAGGCTCTCAGACTCTCACACTCACTGGCATTCTCTCTCCCACACATTCACAGGGTTTCCCCCCATCTCACTCACTGACTCTCCCACACACATACACAGGCTCTCTCATAGTTTGGGACTCTGCTTCAGCACATGGCCCGCCTGGATATCTTGTTTTGCTGCAGTGGTAGGGGAGATGCCGGTCGCATTTCTTGTTGCACCACAGGAGGAAGGAGAGATAATGGAAGCCCCACTTCTTTGTTGTGCTGCGGGCCAGAGTTTAGGAATTAGCAACCTCAGGGGGAGTTTTCTTTTTTTTTGGGAAGGTATCAGCGGCTCCACGGGGCCTTTTGTTATCTTCTGTGGGTGTTAGGCGAGGGGCCGGCAGTCCCACTGAGCTTTTTTTAAATTTAATTTAATTTTTAACTTGGACCGCGGGTGGGAAGGTAGGTGCGGGCAAGAGATGACATATCAACGTCCTCACCAGGCTTTCTTTTGTTTCGCCCAGGGCGGGAGGTGAGATATCGGTGCTGGACTTTTTCTTGTTTTCGACGTGGGCAGGTGAGGCACCGGCAACCCCACAGGGCCTTCTCTTGTTTCACTGCGGGCGGGATGGAAGGTGTCAGCAGCCCCATGGAGTCTTCTGTTGATCCGTAGGTATGAGGGGCAGTGCCGGCAGCCCCACTGAGCGTTTTTTTTTTCATTTAATTTCGGCCGGGGGGAGGGGGGGGGAGGAAGGTAGATGCTGGCGGCCGAGATTGCAGCAGGCAAAGGGGGAATTGTGCATAGGCACGCAACTTTCAGGAGGTACAGCGCCATCCTTGGCTATGGAGTTAAACCACAGCTTCTTCAAGTTAGGTGATGTGATGCGATGCGAAAAATAGTTGCTGTGCTCGACTATAGGGTTAAAATCTGGACAATTTCCGGACATTTTAGCCCTCCGTCTGGCTTCTGGACAGTACTTTAAAATTCTGTACTGTCTGGAGAAAATCCGTACAGTTGGCAACCCTATTTACCTGCGGAAAAGGTTATTTACCCAGGTAAACGGGCTTTCCCTTTGAGAACTGGTGCTAAGACCACAGACTTTGTATCAAAATGCAGCATTCTGAAAACTGACCCGTCTATTATGAAATCTTGTTTTTTTTCTTTTTAACTATGTTTGGAGCTCACTATTCCCCTCCAATATGTACGTTTATTAGTGCTTTAGAAATGATAGGCAGTGGTGGCAGTAGTAGTAGTAGTAATTCCCTTGGTGATTTTAAAATGTTCTTTGCTTTTGCTGTGGTTTCAATTGCATGCACTTTCCTATTATGTGTGATTCTTAGCCAAGCTGCATAGAGGAAAGAAAATCTTATTATTTGCTTGAAAAGTTCAGAACATATTGGTGAGGATTCTTTTCTTTTTGCCTCAAGCCAATTTGAATAAAGTCAAAAGATTATTAATTTTAGAGTTGTTCTCTTTCAGGTTAGCATGTTTCCTATATGCTTGTAGTATATACGATTTATGTGCAAAATCAAAGATTTTTGCAATGACAAATATAGGTCTGATTTGGTATCATTGCATCCGCCAGTCCAGCATGTTCATTCAAAATATGTTATCTTTAGTATTTTTCTGAGTCTCACTTCTTTTTGGTAGCTTTGTATTTTCCCATAAAATTGTACCAGCTCCTTGTTGAAATACCCATGTGTAGCTCCTTTCCTCAATCCAAATATAGGCACAGGAGCTCACTGAAAGGGTCTTGGGCCATGGCAGTACCCTTGCCTGCTCAGCGCTGGAAGTGTAAACTGTGGGTAGCTTATGCTTCCAGCACTGCTTCTGACTGCATAGGGGAAAAAATTCACTTTTTCAAGACCCTTGAGATTTTTTCTCTACAGGGGTTCTCCTGCACACCAATCCAATTCACCAGTAAGTCAAAAACCACAATGCACACCAGTGCTGTTCACAAATACAATCCTTTACTGGTCTTTGATGGCAGGCAATGAAATCCAAGCAGCACACTGAAGGGCAGATTTTAAAAGCCCTACGCGTTTAAATTCTGGTGTTTAGGCGTGTACCCAGGCCTTGCGTGTGCTGGGCGAATTTTCAAAGGGGCCCAGCCACGCGTGTAAACGCCGATATGTGCAAAGTGCCAGGCCTCTTTGAAGGTGTGGGCCGAGGGCGTGTTCTGGGTGGAGAGGGGCGGGGGGACACGCAAGCATAGCGCCATTGCTCGCTGTCCCGAAGACTCAACTCCTCATGAGCATAACTTACTTCAGGTCGGGCCCTGAGTTTATTGGTGACCTTTTTAATTTCTGGCAGACGGCCGGTTATGAAAACTGAGGCCGAGTTTACCGGCGGTCTTCATAACTCGGTGGTCTGCCGAGTTTTGTTTTGTTTTTTTACTTTAAAAAAAAAAAAAGTACAGAAAAGCAGGTTTTTTTTGCTTTTCTATACTTCTTTTCAATGCACTCAGCTATTAACGCCTGCTCCAGGCAGGCATTAATATCTGAGTGATAAATGTGCGTCTGAGTGGATTGATTTGATTTGTATGTATTATACTGTTTAATCTGTTTTGTTTTTTTTATTATGCTTATTTTCTTTTTATATTTTTTAACACATTTCTGTATGGGTTTTTTTGTCCTCTGCCCTGAACTACTTTGTTACAGGGCCGCGTTACTTTTAAATAAAATAAAAATAAAATTTGCGATGTCCAGCATCTTCTCTATTGGTTGCCTCCCCCTTTTCCTCCCCAAACTCCCAGCATGTGATAGTGGCGTTCTAGCACTTCTTGTTGTGCTGAGGATGGAAAGGAGTGCTAGGGGGCGCTCCCCAGTGCGGGACAAGATGTGTGCCCCTATGGTGAGATGGTCCATGTCTGGGAACTGGAGAACCAGGTACCTCTTACCGAACCTGCACACCCAGGTGAGACCATCAACGCAATGATGGTCTCTGAACAGTCCTCCTATCGTTCCAAGCCCTTTCGGACTGCCGATGGGTAACGGTAAGGGCGGCAGGCCGGACAGAGGTCAAGGGTGGACAGAGACATCTGGCACAGGACAAGACTCAAACATAGGAAGATGAAGACTCAGGCGTTGAGGTAGACAAAGACTCAGGCATTGAGGTAGACGAAGACTCAGGCATTGAGGTAGACGAAGACTTGGAAGGAGTACTGCGATGCCACATGCCCTACACACCCCAGCCAGGATGGTCGCGGACCACGATGGAGGCGAAGCAGCAAGCTGACATCGACTCAATTACATTAGAGTTCAAGATGGCAATGAGTACTGAAGAGAAGGACTGGAAATCCAAAATGAATGACATCAGGACAGATGGATGAAGATAGAAACAGGCACAAGGGCTCCGAAAACCCAGGTAGAATATGAGAAGAAGGATGAAGCTCAGAGGCGAAATTTGGAGCCAGGGACACTGAGATGAGACCCGGTGCAGAAACACTGAGGCGAAACCCAGTGCAGGGACAATAAGAACCGGGGTACTAAGGAGCTTGAACTGGCGAGGAGAAGGAGATCATACAGATGGACGATGAGGATCTTCGATCTGTGAGATGGACCAGGCAAGTCAGATGAGGGACGAGATGACTCCTCAGCGCCGTCTGATGGAAGGACCCACCAGCGCCCTTCACACCCCTGCGGGTGTTGTCGCGGACCACGAGGGATGTGTCAGAATGGAGCTGAAGACATCTAGACAAAGACATCAGGAACAGATGGACATCTGGAACAGGTGGAGATGTCAGAACAGGAAAGGAACATCAGGAGAACATCTGGAACAAGGACAATGGAGAACATCTGGAACAAAGACATCAGGGCAAAGACATCTGGAGCTTGGATTGGAGAACAAGACGAGAGAAGAGACCAGGAACAATGAAGAAGACTCAGGATCCCACATGGAACAGAGTGCTTAGGAAGAGAAACAGACATGGAGTCCAAAGGAGGACTAACTCCTTGCAAAGGCAAAGGCTGAATAGCAACAAAACCCTTTTGTAGGGCTGAAGGAGGAACTCACACAATGACATCACTGATGGGCTACTTTTTCGCTTTCCCTTTAAGAAGGGCAGGAAGATGCGGCCTCACTCCCTAGGAGGCAGGCAGGAAGTGCAGGACCTTGGAGAGTGGCCCTGCAGCGACACAGAGGAGGAGATGCATGCCCCAAACAGGCCCGATGCTGAAGGCAGCTTCCGAGCCGCAGAAGGTGAACAGAAGACTTCTCCATGCCGCAGGCAACCCCGAGGCTGAGGCTCTCTTTCCTGGAGGTAAGGCAGTGCGGCTCTGTGCCACCAGGGAATGCGTTGGTGGCCTCCTGGCTGCTTGATATACCAAGGTGCGGCTCCGGCTGTGTGATGAAAGTGCCAGTGGTCTGCGAGTCCCTTGAAGAGAAGAAGCGCAGCTCCAAGCCACTTAAGAAGACAGAAGCGGCAGCTGGCCCGCCGTGGAGCACGGCGGCAAGGCCCACCGTGTGAAGCACATGTTGACAGCCTCTGGACAGCTTAGGAACTCCTGATAAGTGGCACCAGCCAACCTGAGAACTTTGGTAGCCTCCGAGCCACTGGAAAAGGGCAGAGAAAAGAGGTGAAGAAGTTGCCTGTACAGTTCAAACAGGGCAGGTTTGCAATAGTACTCCCCTCAAATGGGGTCCCCTCCCATCCTCGGGAGACTGGAAATCCAGGAACATTGATGGTGCAGGCGCCTCCTGCAGGTCATGGAGAAAAGAAATCCTGGAGAGAAGAAATCCCACAAAAAAAAAAAAGATTTTCTTGAGACCAGAAACAAGACCCGGGACAAGGATACCCCACTGGGCACATGGCCTTTGCAATCTGTTGCACTGAGGATGGAAGGGAGCGCTAGGGGACGCTCCCCAGCTTGGGACAAGATGTGTGCCCCAAAGGTGAGACGGTCCATGTCTGGAACTGGAGAACCAGGTACCTCTTACCGAACCTGCACACCCAGGTGAGACCATCAATGCAATGATGGTCTCTGAACAGTCCTCCGACTGTTCCAAGCCCTTTTGGACTGCCGCTGGGTAACGGTAAGGGTGGCAGGCCGGATAGAGGTCAAGGGCGGACGGAGACATCTGGCACACGATAAGACTCAGACGTAGGAGGACGAAGACTCAGGTGTTGAGGTAGATGAAGACTTGGAAGAACTGCTGCAATGCCACGCGCCCTACACACCCCAGCCGGGATGGTCACGGACCACGATGGAGGTGAAGTAGCAAGCTGACATCAACTCGATTGCATTAGAGTTCAAGATGGCAATGAGTACTGAAGAGAAGGACTGGAAATCCAAGAAGAAGGACGTCAGGACAGATGGATTAAGGTAGAAGCAGGAACAAGTACTCTGAAGACCCAGGCAGGATAAGAGAAGAAGGATGAAGCTCGGAGGCGAAACTCGGAGCCAGGGACACTGAGACGAGACCCGTGCAGAAACACTGAGGTGAAACCCAGTGCAGGGACAATAAGAACCGGGGTTCTCAGGAGCTTGAACTGCCAAGGAGAAGGAGATCAGACAGATGGATGATGAGGATCTTCGGTCTGTGAGATGGACCAGGCAAGTCAGACAGCGACGAGATGAATCCTCGGTGCTGTCTGATGGAAGGACCCACCAGCGCCCTACATACACCAGCAGGGGTGGTCGCGGACCACTGGGCCACTACACGCCCTACCAGGTCAGAATGGAGCTGAAGACATCTGGATGAAGACTTCAGGAACAGACGTACACCTGGAACAGGTGGAGATGTCAGGACAGGAACGGAACATCAGGAGAACATCTGGAACAAAAACATCAGGGCGAAGACATCTGGAGCATGGATTGGAGAAAAAGACAAGACGAGAGACCAGGAACAATGACAAGGACTCAGGATCCCACATGGAAAAGAGTGCCTAGGAGGAGAAACAGACGTGGAGTCCAAAGGAGGACTATCCTTGCAAAGGCAAAGGCTGAATGGCAACAAAGCCCTTTTGTAGAGCTGAAGGAGGAACTCGCACAATGACATCACTGATGGGATACTCCCTCGCTGTCCCTTTAAGAAGGGAAGGAAGATGCAGCCTCACCCCCTAGGAGGCAGGCAGGAAGTGCAGGACCTTGGCGAGCAGCCCTGCAGCGATGTGGAGGAGGAGAAGCAGGCCACGAACAGGCCAGATGCTGAAGGCAGCTTCCCAGCTGCAGAAGGTGAACAGAAGGTGGCTCCATGCCGCATGCAAGGCCGGGGCTGAGGCCCTCTTTCCTGGAGGTAAGGCAGTGCGGCTCTGTGCCGCCAGGGAATGCATCGGTGGCCTCCTGGCCGCTTGAAGTACCAAGGTGCGGCTCCGGCCGCACCTTGTACATCAAGCCGCCAGGTCTCCAAGCCGCTTGAAGTGAAGAAGCGCGGCTCCTGCCATGCAGGAAGCACGTCGGCGGCCTCCGGACCGCTTAGAAACTCCTGATGAGCAGCACCAGCCTTGCTGAGAACTTCGGCGGCCTCCGAGCCTCAGGAAAAGGGCAGAGAAATGAGGTGAAGAAGCTGCCCGTACAGCTCAAACAGGGAAGGTTCGCAACACTTCTGGCACTTCTGCCACTGAAATCTGATCTCAGCGTTTACCTACTTCACCCAACCCCACCAATTCCTTGCTCGCACAAGTATACTGTATGTATAAAGTTCACCCCTCCCCTTCCGCTGTAAAATGGTTCCCCCAATACCTGTAATTGTAAATAGCTCCTTCCTTTTTTCAGCTGATGCCCTTTGTAAGTTAAGTGATGATTCTCTCCTGTTAGTAATTACTTGTTTTGTTCCATTTTGCATATTGGTTCCAATTTTTCTCTGTAAAGCTCGGTTAGCTATAATTTTGTTTAATGTAAACCGATGAGATGTTCCCAACGTTCATCGGTATATAAAATCTTCTAAATAGTTATTTGCTGATCTTTATATGGAAACCTGCTTTCACCTGAACTTCCTGATCATAATCTGCAGGCTGGAAACATCTTCCATTACCAAGCTATGGTAGCCTCAAAGATCGTACTGCAACTCGCTTACTGTAACACGCTTTGAACTTCTGTTTTTGCCGGAAAAGCATGAAACAAATAGATGCTGAAGAGGATGGATAAGTCAGCTACACAGGCATTGCCAGCTCCATCGTGCAATGAAAGGGAAAGTGTCCCAGTTGTTGAGTGGTTAACAGTCATTTTTTTTCGGCTTGTATCACAGTGGTATAGTGATGCTGCGTTGAGCAACAGGACAAGAAGGCAATTATAGCAATCAAGGTAGTAAACTACATTGGCAGGTGGTATCAGCAGTGTGCCCTAAGGGAGAATGACACATTTCACACCAAATAATATACATTTTTTTTCTCTCTGATTCGATTTGGGTAAAGAAAAGAGAGACTTAGGATGCCAGCAGAATCAGAAGCAGGTAGACAATGACAATAGCCCTAGGATATGTTACTAATAGCAACTTAAGTAACTGGCAGCATTTTTTTTTCCCCAAAACTTTTTCCTAGTACAGCAACAGATGATTCACAACATATCATCCCATGCCCAGCAGTGACATTAACGACAGCATCGCAGACAAAAGAATAATCTCAGAATAACACAGGCAGCAAAGCAGCTCCTCTTGTCTAGACCAAATTCCTAGGAGCAAAACCAAAGAAAAGCAGTTATGCTGCTACTGACAAAGCTAAAAATAATAATAATAATAATAACCTCAGGGTGTTATTGCCCAGCAAAGCAATGGAAAGAACGGTAAAACATCCCCGGTCTCCTTCAGGTCAATATATCACCCATACCACCACCTGATTCAAGAAGCATATCCTATTCTCCCTCACATAATCATTCTCCCAAAAAGTCTGGGGCTCCAATACTCATAAATCTGACAGCCGCTGCACTGAGGAGCTATTGTTGTTGTCAGAGCCTGTGATAAGTATAGCAGGTAAAGTACAGCTAAGGAAAGGTCCCATAATGGTTTTGGAGAAGAGGAGATATGAGAAAGGGAAAGGAACAAATCAGGCTTTTATGTCATATTTCTTCTTTCCATGAGAATGGTAGTGATGGCGAGCATCATCATTATATATTTATGGCATGCTGGAAAACCCACTAATAATGCTAGGGGAAATAATAAAGACACAAAGCGGGCAATTTTCAAAAGTAACAATGCAGATACAAAGTCCAAGGGCACTTTCACCCATGGACTTTGCTCCACTTTTCAAAGGGAAATTTCTCAAAAGTTTTCCTTTGAGAATTTCCCCAGGAAAACTCCCCAAGATTTGTATCTGCCTTTTCCACGGGTATTTTTTTTCTCTTGAAAATAAGGTGCATATATATGAAAATGGAATCTGAGTCATTCATCAAAACATGATAACGCTCTAACGCTCGCGATAACTACCACATCGCAACGTTAAAATTTAAATGAGGGAAGGAGGAGGGGTTAGGGCGGGGTTATGCTAGTACCTCTGCGGGCGATAATGTTTAGCACATTATCGCCCGCAGTAATGCCGGAAATAACACCATCTTTTGTAGTGGTGCAACTGCGGCAGGCGAAAACACCACTGCCACGATGTGGCCGGCTGCACACTATCGCCCCTCCCGCCCCTTTTCTGGCTGCGGCTCATCATTCTGATATATTTATAGTGGAATGATGAATCTCAGGGTTAGGTGAATCTCCCCTGAAGTAAAATGCCTCCAGGACTGTCTACTATTAGTCATGTAGACTCGGCAAACTCACTGTTTATCCCTGGTTATGAATAAGAAAGACTGCATCTATTGTTAGGGACCCTTCTGGCTACTAGCCATTTGTGATCTGGATTAGTCTCTACTGGAAACAGGATACTGGTCTTGATGGATCCTTGATCTGATCCAGTCTGGCAGTTCTTTTGTTCTTATTACCCAGCTAAAGGCAGCCATGTTATTGATCCTTGCACATACTTTTAGTTAGGTAAGGGCTGGACATTCAGTTCACCTGGGTAAATGGCTTCTGAAAATCGCTCTCTCCAAAAACACCCCCACTCTGAGTGCTGGAATGTTTTCTACCCTTACTCCAGGAACTCCTTTCAAGTAGTTTAGCAGTATACTGCCATTATGACGGGGCTCACAGCAGAGGTCAAATGCAGGAAGAACTTGTTCTCACCAGTGTCCTACTTTGATACTTGAAGAACATGCATTGTCTGCACAGGATGCTGTAGGCAAAAAAAAATCCTCCTAATCAATTCTGTCATTCTTGCTGGATATTATGGTCAGACACAATTGAGACATGTTTGTTGAGATTCCTTTGGTACTCATGTGAGCCTCGGTGGTGGTAGAAACGGTCCAGTAGCAAAGCAGTGATGGTGGCATGCAGTATGGCTGCTGCTGAGGAAATGGCAACCTCCTGTTCATTTCCTGAACTCATTAAAATTCTTATTTCTCCTTGGTCAGGTTCTGTATAGCATCTTGCTTGCAAATTTACTGTTATTGACTGGTATTATTCAGTTTCAGGTCTTAGTATTACTTCCATCTTTATTTCTCAGTATTTGTTTTTTTTATGATGAAGGAAATGGAGGAAGATGAACTGATATCTTAAACCCTTTGCCAGAGAAATGTCTTGTGGACTCATTGCCTATGAAGTTAGATTTTATATATTTTGTTATTTGTTTGATGATTAGTTTAAATGCTGTACATTGCTGTGAGCACTATGTGAAAATGGTGATTCATAAAACTGAGATAATAAATAAATAAAAAAAAGAATGGAAGCAAATTGGAGGAACCCAGTGATGTTCATAGAAGCACCAACTTTTTCAACTAAGTCATCAAGTTTTCAATGAATTAATTGTTGCTGGTTCAATGAATATAGGAATGTGGAGAGTTCCCATTATATTTATATCTATTTTTTTTTAAATCAATTTTTTTATTGTACTCACACTTATTGCATACAATCTAGCACCATGGTATAATTAACAAAACCATAGTGGATACGATATTTGGATTTTTAATTTTAACATAACAGTTCTCAAGCACATTAACATGCTAATTTCAACATCCACCCCCCAGACCCTCCAATCCCAGTACCCCTCTCCCCTATGAAATGTGTTCAGTACTGAGTTGAGTTAAATAAAATGATTAAATGGAATGTAATTAAAATACAACATCATATATATGAACATAAGAACATATGAAATTGCCATGCTGGGTCAGACCAAGGGTCCATCAAGCCCAGCATCCTGTTTCCAACAGAGGCCAAAACCAGGCCACAAGAACCTGGCAATTACCCAAACACTAAGAAGATCCCATGCTACTGATGCAATTAATAGCATGGACAAATACGAAATATAATATAATATATAAATGAGCAAAAGAGTGAGATGATTGGGACCTCCATAAAACATTGATATTGTATTCCCAGTATCTCCTATGCAACTATAAAATGAGTACAGGTATCATATAATTAAAGTAACTCTCCCTTCAAACATCTGTTGTCAGAAGTTGGAAACTGTGGAATCAACTCAATGAAATATATATATTATCTAGTTTGGCTTTCCAATTTAGATAAGCCCCCCATATCAAGTCAAACTTCTGTACAAGGTGTCATTTTATGGTAATCAATTTGGATGTTGGACTACTACCATAATTGGTGGTACTGTCATTTTTTTCCAGAAGAATGCAACTTCACACTGTGCAGACAAAAATATTTGTTGTATCAGCTGCTGAGTATGTTTATCATAGTCGTCAATGGGAATGTACAGTAATATCCCAATACCCCAGTAATATCTGTAATCAAGGAAGAAATATCTTTCCAGAATTTAGCTATCATTTCACACTCCCACCATATATGGAAAAAAAGTACCCTCTTCTAGGCATCCTCTCCAGCACCTATTATCGACCCTAGGATATGGCTTGTGTAGCTTTTCTGGGGTAAGAGACCAGTGCTACAAAACTTTAGAACTGATTTCTGTGAGGGTATATTTATATTTCTTGTTGTATTTCAGCATATGTATGTACATTCTGTAAGCACTAAAGGTTTCAGGATATAAATTGACTCTGATGAGGCTGTTGCTGCTTTTTGTGGCAATACTATGCATGTTGAAAGAAAATATGATTGTAAAACCCTTTCTCTATATAATGTGCAATATTGGAAGAGCCACATTACAGGAAAACAAGCATTTCAGTTAATTCAGGCCAAAAAAAAAGACCTTGGAAAACAGTGGAAGACATTGGAACTCATTTATCAAATATTTGCCCTAGTTTTGCTCCAATGCAAAAATTGCTCTTGTTTTATCAAGTTAAATATTCCAGTACCTTCAAAGGACAATATGCTGAAGCAAAGCTTTGATAAATCTTTTTCTAGCATGCAGACAGATGGACTCAGGACCAGAGGGATTATGCTCCCTTGCCAGCAGATGGAGACAGAGCAAGCTCATGTCACAGTATATATACTCCTGCAGTGACCCCAGCATGCCAGTATTCTCTGTCTCCAGCAGATGGTGGACATGCATCTCCCTATGGGGATTGCTTCATATTTTGGAAGGAGAATTTTAAATTAAGAAGGAAAAGCCCTTCTCTCTTGCGGTAATACCAGATGGTCCCTTCCCCAGTTGAGAATTCCTGAGGTGATTTCCATGATCCCTTAGATGTGTGCCTTGGTCCGGTAGTTGGGTTTCCCAGCGTGCACTTAGCTAATAAAGATAGCAGATGCAGGAGGCCGAGCATGGCAGTGAAAGCAGATGCCTTCTTCCCCTGCAGCCGGAGACCAGCTCCAGTCTCCATGCTCGGCGCACTGTTCCAATGTTGTTCCGTGGAGGTCCTGCAGTCAGGCCTTTTGCCTGTGCGGTGGCCTATTTGCGCGCATTTGTATGTGCTTTAAGGCCCTCTGCAGGACATCGGTGTGTGCAGTGCATTGACTCTGCACAAGCATTGTGCGCTCAGTTTTGGGTGCATCTTTTCACGCAGCCAAAGTTTTAAGCATGGTGGTGTGTTCAAGCTTGGGCGCACAGGTTGCACGCGTGTTTTGTGGCACTTACTTTGAGGTGCCTAATTTTTGTGTGCATAAATTATTTTAAGCACGAGCCGTTTGGATGCATATTCACTGTCACCTGTGCACTGATGGCACTGGTGAACAAGAAACCTAAGTGCCTTTCTCTTGTGTTGCCTGTCATATTTTGGCTTCCCAGCTTGACCTGTCCTCTAACATGTGTCTACGCTGTTTGGATGCTCAGGGAGAGTTGTTTTCCTCGGAGTTCGCTAAGCCTGGATCCTCCCATCCTGATGATGGTCTGGTTTTGACTGTCTGGAGGTATGCCAGACCTCAGTACACCCTTGAATGGCTCCTCCGCTGGCGAGGGCAGTTCAGTGGGCCATGCTCCAGTACTTCCTGTGTTTGGCCTGGATCCGGTTGCTTTTTTCTAGGTGGAGTTTTTCAGGGTTTACAAGGCTTTCTTGTCCTCAGCTTCGCCCAATCCTGTCAGGTCGGACCCTCAGCCGGTGGCCCCTCCCTCTTCCAGTCCTATAGTTAAGCGCCGGGGCACGCCTTGGTTCACTGTGGGTATTCCCAACAGGAACCCAGATGGCACTGATGAGGCAGATCCTGATTCCCTTGAAGATGGGGAAATTCTTCTGGGACTGGAACTGTATCTGACCATGTTACAGTTCTTTCATAGAGATGAACTGCTGAGTCTGATTTTCCCAGACCTTGAAGTCTCCATTAATTTTCCCACCACCAAGGTGAGCCTAACCTGCCTGTAGTTTCCAGCCTCCTCTCTGCTCCCACTCTTGGAAGTGGCACCACCACCACCACTCTTCTCCAATCACTTGGCACCACTCCCATGTCCAGGGATCTATTGAACAGGTCAATCAGTGGACCCGCCAGCACATCTCTGAACTCTCTCAGTATCCTGGGATGAACCTCATCCGGCCCTATGGCCTTGTCCATCTTTAGTTTTCCTGGCTCTTCCCATACATTCTCTACTGTAAACAGAGTTTTGTCTATTCCACCCCCATCTGCAGTCTTGTTAACTAGCAATGGTCTTTCTCCAGAGTCTTCTTTAGTGAAAACCGAACTGAACTATTTGTTTAATATTTCCATCATTTCTTTGTCTCTCTCCATACATTGATACTTGTCACCTTTCAATTTCATTATACCACTTTGGAACTTTCTCCTTTCTCTGATATATCTGAAAAATGTTTTGTCACTTCACTTTACCTCTTTGGCAATCCTATCTTCTGCCTGAATTTTTGCTTTCTTGATTACTTTCTTCGTCTCCCTCAGTTTCACCAGAAATTCTTCCCTGTGTTCCTCTTTTTGGGAAACTTTATATTTCAAGAACTCTGTTCTTTTTGCTTTTATTATATCAGCCACCTCCCTTGAGAACCAGATCGGTTTCTTATTCCTATTACTTTTGTTTACTTTTCTAACATATAGATTTGTAATTGCTCTTTTTAGTTTGACCCACTGTTGTTCCATCTCTCTCATTTTCTCCCAGTCTTCTAGTTCTACCTCCAGGTACATTCCCATTTCAACAAAGACAGTATTTTTGAAATACAAAACTTGGGATTTCGTGTGACTTCTCCGTGTCCTATTTGCGATGTCAAACCATACCGTTTGATGATCACTGTTGCTGAGGTGGGCACCCACATGGACATTAGAGACAGGTCGAGTATAACTCCCTTCCTCTTGGGTTTCATTATCATTTGTTTGATGAGAGCCCCTTGCACGGCATCCACTATCTCTCTACTTCTGGTAAATTCCACAGAAGGGATTCTCTAGTCTACTTCTGGCATATTAAAGTCTCCAACAATCAACATTTCTCCCTTTTTTTCCTTTCTGTCTAGTTCTTCTGTTTGAGTTGGAATCCTGTAAACGACACCAGTAAAAATGGATGCACTGTCATCTTTTTTTAGGCAACCCATAATGCTTCTTCTCTACCCTACTTTCCCTGCAGTTCAGTTGAATGGATATTGTTTTACACATAAAGAGCTACTCCTCCCCCTTTTATGTCCTCTTTGTCCTTCCTTAACAAGTTATAACCCAGTATGGTCATATCTCAATCATGAGAATCCTTGAATCATTTCTCCATAACAGCAACAATATCCAAGTCTGCCTCCATCATCAAGGCCTGCAGGTCTGGGATTTTATTGCCCAAACTACGAGTGTTTATAGTCATAGTTTTTCAATGTTTCAGCCTTGATTTTTTACACTTTCTAGGCATCTTTCTGCTTTTTTGTGCTGATTGATTTTGTTTTTTTCCCTCTCATGCCCTGTGTTGCTTGGGGGTGACATGTCAGTTTCATTGGCTATCTCCTGCCACCCCCATTCTTTAGTTTAAATGTCTGATAAATATGATTTGAATTTCTTTTAGCATCCTCCTTCCTGCTACAGAGAAATGTAGGCCATCCTTACCATATAGCCTTTTATTGCTCCATACATGACCCCAGCCGCCAATGTATCCAAAACTACTTTCTGTACACCAGGTTTTGAGCCAGGAATTGAAATTATTCACATGGCATGGCTTTTCATTTCCCTTTGCATGAACAAATAATACTTCTTTGCAGTTTCCTGGCTGCTACTGAAATGTAATTTTGCCTCTCTGCTATAACATATAACCATCATATGATCTGAAAGACAACCCTTTATGTAACACCTTGCTCAATGATAAATTAGGTTTGCCACCACTAGATAAAATAAAAATTATTCACTCCCAGCTCTCCCCCAATTCCACCCCCGTCTCCACACACTCGAACCCTTCCTCTCTTCATTGCTTGAAATTTTCTTCATGAACATAAGAATATAAGAATTGCTATACTGGGTCAGACCAAGGGTCCATCAAGCCCAGTATCCTGTTTCTAACAGTGGCCAAACTAAGTCACAAGAACCTGACAAGCTCCCAAACATTAAATAATGCTCACCTACTATTGCTTATTAATTAATAGCAGTTTATGGATTTTTTTTTCTCTAGGAACTTATCCAAACCTTTTTTAAACCCAGTTTAGTAACTTCTGTAACCACATCCTCTGGCAATGAATTCCAGAGCTTAACTATGCGCTGAGTGAAAAAGAATTTTCTTTTGTTTTAAATGATCTACTTGCTAACTTCATGGAGTGCCCCCTAGTCCTTCTATTATCTGAGAGAGTAAATAACCAATTTACATCCACTTTTTCAAGTCCTTTCATGATTTTGTAGACCTCTATCATATCTTCCCTCAGTCATCTCTTCTCCAAACTGAAGAGCCCTAACTTCCTTAGCCTTACCTCATAGGGCAGCTGTTCCATGCCCCTTATCATTTTGGTAACCTTTCTCTGTACCTTCTCCAGTGGGACAAGAGCAATTCCAGGTTGCTCCTGTCCCGCTGGTGAAGTAATTGCAAATGACACCAAAGGACTGAGGTCAGTGCTATTCTTCATTTTTTCCATATAAGTAAACAGCAGCAGCTTGGCCAGGCCTGTTCCATTTTATACAACACTGGGGGTAGATATTGAGTGGACCTGTTAACATTGTTCAGATATTCAGCCGCGGCGCACTTAACTGATTATGTGTGCAGCTGAATAGCCAATTAAATTTAATCACACAAAACTTGTGTAGTTAGATTTAGGATAGCCATTTGTATGGACGGAGTTGACTGTTGCGATCCCGGTCGCCAGACTAGCGACCGGGTTCTTACCTCCGTGCCGGGTTCCCCGTCCCTGCCGCGCTCCTCCTGGATTTCGGGCCTGCCCGGCTGCATGGCAGCGGCGTCTCCCTCGTGGAGACACCGTCATGGCCGATTCTGGCTCCTCCCCCTGCCGGGGAACACGCACGCGCGAGGGGACGGCATTTGTAGGTCCAGCACCCGGAAGTGCTGAACCGCCCCTTTTCTGACGTCGGACGCCGGCTGGCTATATAAACCAGCCTCAATCTCTCCTACCTTGCCTTGCAACGAGGTCGCTCCTGTGAGTACTTAGTTGCCTTCCTGGATCCAGCCTGCTCCGTTCCTGCCTGTTCCAGTCCTTGTTCCTGTGGTTCCTACCGTGTTCCGTTCCTGCCTGTTCCAGTCCTTGCTCCTGTGGCTCCTGCCGTGCTCCGTTCCTGTCTGTTCCAGTTCCGCCTGCTCCAGTCTCCATTCCTGTACTTCCGCTCCTGCTATTCCAGCATTCTTGTCTTCAGCCAGCCTTGACCACTGGACTCCTGCTTGACTCTTCTCGTCTTCAGCCAGCCTCAACCACCAGACTCCTGCTTGACTCTTCAGCCAGCCTCGACCACCGGACCTCCTAAGTCCCAGCGACCCGGACCCCTACGGGCTCCTCCTGGGGGGGTCTCGGGTTTCCAGGGCGAACACTTCCTCCTTCACGCCAGATCCGTTCCACCTCCCGGCTCCTTTTCCACCGTCTGGAGTCCTCTCTCCAGACAGCCGGACCAAGGGTTCACTAGACAGACTTTCCCACAACAGTTTGCAAGGCCATGGACCCGGCGGACGCCTCTGGCCTGCAGGCCATTCCGGGAATGGCCCAAAGAATCCAGCAGCAGCAGCAGTGTTTAGAAGTATTGGCTGCCAAGGTAGATCGCCTGGCGAATCGCTTGGACGCCCATCCGCTAGAGGTGGTAGTACAGCCCCCACCTCCAGCACCAGTACCCCAGCCTTCCATGCAGACCCAACTTCCGGCCCCTACGCGTTACTCCGGGGACGCCAAGACTTGTAGGGCCTTCCTGAATCAATGCTTCATCCGCTTCTCCTTGCTGCCAGGGCAATTCCCATCTGACGCTGTCAAAGTGGCATACATCTTGTCCTTACTTGATGGGAAGGCCATGCTATGGGCTTCACCCCTCTGGGAACACCAAGATTCTATGCTGCAGGATCTGCAGCATGGAATCGTTTGACGTTTGACGAACCTGCCCGCCAGACTACCGCCACTACAGAGATTCTACAATTGAAACAAGGGCCCCGCTCGCTGGCGGACTACGCTATTGAATTCCTCACCCTGGCCATGGAGCTAGGGTGGCAAGATGACTGCTTGCGGGGCATATTCTTGGAGGGTCTCGCAGGTCGCATAAATGAATAACTAATGACCCGGGATAGTCCCACTACCTTGAACGAGGTGATAGACCTGGCTGGGAAGATCGACCGACGCCTACAGCAGTGTGCAAGGAGGGTCGAACGCTCCTGCGACTGGTCTCCCTAGCACCCACTTTCTCAAGACCTCTGACCTCTTCTCATAAGACACCGTCCACTCCTAGTCATAACTCCTCAGAGGAGCCCATGCAGACTGGGCGAATGCCGTTAACCGAAGAGGAGAGTAGGCGACGGCGCACCCTAGGACTGTGTCTGTACTGTGGTACCAAGGGTCACCTACTGGCTCAGTGCCCCAAGAGGCCGGAAAACGCCCGAGCCTAGGGAAGAAGGAGGAGATCTCTCTAGGTTGCCTTAATCCTGCTCCTCAATGTACAGTACCTGTCACCCTAGATTACCCAGGTGGCTCCTTCCAAACCCTGGCGTTCATCGATTCCGGAGCCGGGGGAAACTTTATCTTGAAGGAACTGGTCTATCAGCTGGGGCTTCCCACGATACCCCGAAAGCCTCCACTACGGGTCACCTCTATCCAAGGGACTCCTTTACCGGGTGACATCTCGGAGATCACAGAACCCCTCACTCTTCAGACCGGGACGCTCCATACCGAAAGCCTCCCCTTTATGCTGCTGGAGAAATCGGTGCATCCTATAGTCTTAGGCCTCCCCTGGCTGCAACAGCATGCACCAATCATTCACTGGGATTCTCTTCAAATCGCCCACTGGAGCACCTACTGCTTTCAGAACTGCCTGAACTTGCCTCTGAGACCTACAGTTCCTCTCTGCCAGGCAGCCTTGGAGCTCCCTTCTCCGTATCAGAACTTTGTGGATGTATTTTCTAAACAGAAAGCGGAACTCCTCCCAGCTCATCGACCTTTCGATTGTGCCATCGACCTGCTTCCAGGCACCACTCCTCCGCGAGGCAGGGTCTACCCCTTGTCTATACCTGAGACCCGGGCGATGTCAGACTATATAACTGAGAACCTTGCCAAGGGCTTCATTCGCCCTTCTCACTCGCCAGCCGGGGCAGGCTTCTTTTTTGTGGCCAAGAAGGATGGCACCCTCAGGCCATGCATTGATTATCGAGGATTGAATACCATCACTAAGAAGGACCGGTACCCGCTTCCTCTGATACCTTAACTACTGGACAGACTCCAAAGACCCAAAAAGTTTTTACGAAACTTGACCTGCGTGGGGCTTACAACCTAGTCCGTATCCGTCCCGGGGACGAGTGGAAAACAGCTTTCAACACCCGGGACGGTCATTACGAGTACCTCGTAATGCCCTTCGGATTATGTAATGCCCCAGCTGTTTTCCAGAATCTCATGAATGAGGTACTCTGGGAAATGCTCCACTCCTTCGTCATCGTATACCTCGACGATGTCTTGATCTACTCACCTGACCTCTTCACACATCGCCGTCACGTCAAGCGCGTGTTGCAAGCATTAAGGGACAATCATCTATATGCCAAACTAGAGAAGTGCCGGTTTGAGTGTGAATCGCTTCCTTTTCTGGGATACATCGTCTCATCCACTGGCTTTCAAATGGATCCTGAAAAGGTCTCCGCTATCACTAATTGGCCCCGTCCTTCGGGTTTGAAGGCTCTCCAACGATTTCTCGGTTTTGCCAACTTTTACAGGCACTTCATACCGCACTACTCCCGAAAAGTGGCTCCCCTTACCGCACTTACCCGTAAGGGGGCCAACACTCATGACTGGTCTACTACTGCTTGTCTAGCCTTTGAAGAATTAAAACAAGCATTCTTACAAGCCTCATGCTTGTGCCATCCAGATCCGCAGCACCCTTTCATTGTAGAGGTTGATGCTTCCAGTCTAGCGGTCGGGGCCGTCCTCAGTCAGCACGATGCCTCTGGCAAGTTGCTCTTACTTCTCTAAAAAATTCTCACCTGCCGAGTGCAACTATGACATCGGAGACAAAGAACTCCTTGCTATCAAGCTCACCTTCGAAGAATGGAGACAGTGGCTTGAGGGAGCCAACTATCCTGTGACTGTATATACTGACCATAAAAATTTGCAGTACTTAGCTCAAGCCCAACGGTTGAACCCTCGTCAAGCGAGATGGTCACTGTTATTCAGTTGCTTCGATTTCATCCTTAAGTATCGACCCGCGGAGAAAAACCTGAGGAGGAGGAGGGGCTGCAACACATTTTGGATCCCGCATGCATACAACTAAACCTCACTCCGCTAGACTCCACAACTAAGACCCCTGTACCCAAGAGACTTCGTAAAAAGGTCTTAACCTGGCGACATGACTCCTTGACCGGGGGGCACGCGGGAACTCAAAGAACACTGGACCTTATAAGTCGCTTTTATTGGTGGCCTGGACTTCGGCGGGACGTTTCCCTCTACGTTAACTTCTGTCCCACCTGTGCTCTATAGAAACCCTTAAATGGACCCCAAAGGGGGTTGTTGCAGCCATTACCCATTCCTACGGAGCCTTGGACATATATTGCTACAGAATTTGTGGTAGAACTCCCACCTTCTCAAGGCAAGACTGTAGTTTGGGTCACTGTGGACCGATTCTCAAAAATGGCCCACTTTGTGCCCTTACCCAAACTTCCCTCCGCTACTGAACTAGCTTCCTTGTTCACTCACCATGTATTTCGCATCCATGGTCTACCTCACGACATACTTTCTGACCGAGGCCCCCAGTTCACCGCCAGGTACTGGAGAGCTCTATGTAAAAAGTTCAAAATACAGTTAAGTTTCTCCACTGCCTTCCATCCACAAAGCAACGGTCAAACAGAACGCATGAACCGCTCTTTGAAGTTGTTTTTGCGAGCTTTTATCAACCACAAGCAAGACAATTGGGTAAATCTATTACCCTGGGCAGAGTTCGCCTACAACAATCAAGTGCACGCCGCAACCGGAAGATCGCCCTTCCAGATCGTATACGGCAAACAGCTTAAACCACCCTTGCCAGTGCCTGTACCGGTCTCCTCGCCTGCCACCCAGTCGACCGCTAATCAACTGGGTAAACTTTGGGTTTCTACGCAACACCGACTTCAAAGGATGGCACTCTTCTAAACGCTATGCTGACCATCATCGGAAACCCGCACCACTGTTCCTCCCAGGGGACAAAGTATGGCTCAGTACCAAGAATCTCCATCTCAGACAACCCTCTAAGAAGTTGGCACCTAAGTTTTGCGGTCCTTTCTGCATAGCGGAGAGAGTGGGCATGGTATCTTACCGGTTACGACTACCCACCTCCCTCCGCATTCATAACGTCTTTCACGTCTCTCTACTGAAGTCGGTCATACTCTCGAAATTCCATCCTAAACCACCCGATTCATCCCCAACGCCCACGGCTGAAGATCCCACCTTTCAGGTACGAGAGGTACTGGACGCTTGGTTTTTTAACAGACATTGGGAGTACTTGCTTGCATGGGAAGGATGTGGAGACGAAGACAATACCTGGGAGCCAGCTCATAACATCTTGGACAAATCACTCCTGCGACAGTTCCACCTGGACCACCCTGACAAGCCTGGTCCTTTGAAGAGGGGGCGTAAAGGAGGGGGTACTATTGCGATCCCGGTCGCCAGACTAGCGACCGGGTTTTTACCTCCGTGCCGGGTTCCCCGTCCCTGCCGCGCTCCTCCTGGATTTTGGGCCTGCCCGGCCGCATGGCAGCGGCGTCTCCCTCGTGGAGACGCCGTCAATGCCGATTCTGGCTCCTCCCCCTGCCGGGGAACGCACGCGCGCGAGGGGACGGCATTTGTAGGTCCAGCACCCGGAAATGCTGAACCGCCCCTTTTCTGACGTCGGACGCCAGCTGGCTATATAAACCAGCCTCAATCTCTCCTACCTTGCCTTGCAACGAGGTCGCTCCTGTGAGTACTTAGTTGCCTTCCTGGATCCAGCCTGCTCCGTTCCTGCCTGTTCCAGTCCTTGTTCCTGTGGTTCCTGCCGTGTTCCGTTCCTGCATGTTCCAGTCCTTGCTCCTGTGGCTCCTGCTGTGCTCCGTTCCTGTCTGTTCCAGTTCCGCCTGCTCCAGTCTCCGTTCCTGTACTTCCGCTCCTGCTATTCCAGCATTCTTGTCTTCAGCCAGCCTTGACCACCGGACTCCTGCTTGACTCTTCTCGTCTTCAGCCAGCCTCGACCACCAGACTCCTGCTTGACTCTTCTCATCTTCAGCCAGCCTCGACCACCGGACCTCCTAAGTCCCAGCGACCCGGACCCCTACGGGCTCCTCCTGGGGGGGTCTTGGGTTTCCAGGGCGAACACTTCCTCCTTCACGCCAGATCCATTCCGCCTCCCGGCTCCTTTTCCACCGTCTGGAGTCTTCTCTCCAGACAGCCGGGCCAAGGGTTCACTAGACAGACTTTCCCACAACATTGACTACATAAATGTAGTCAGTTAAGCCATGAATATTGCACATAACCAGCTAAATTTGAAAAACCTATCCTGAGCATGCCCCAGCTCTGCTTCTTTTTAAATAAGCAATATTTGTGTGCACAGTGGCTTTGTCAATACAGATTTAGCTAGGAGATGCAGTATTTTTAACTGGTTAGATTTACGTGTTTAAAAGCCAATTACCCCAAACATAGGGGTAATTCATAGTCTGGACCAAGGGGGGGGGTACAGTTGAATTTGCTTTTCTATCATATATATAAGATTTATATTATTTAGAACAGTTTTTACTTGCTGCATTTAAAATGGATTGAGTATGAAGATTTTAGTAAGAAACCATGACCAACAGCAGTCAAGGGGATCACAAAAAGTAAGGTGGTGTCAAGACAAAGAAACATTCCATAATAATTCCTTTTACATTTTTTTTTTTAAATCATTGCAAAATGACTCATTTCATATAGAGGCAGGGGAGGAGGTAGAAGAGAGCATCTAGATTTAACAAGTGCTTCTCAGTTTTGACAGGCTTTGAATTTTACAAATCCAGACCTATTTTATATATGGTTACTTGCCAATTAGGGCCAATCCTGGTTACAGGCATGGCTTTAAGTGCACAGAGACTTTATAGTCTTAAGCACCAGAATAACACACATTTCAACCTTAAAAAAATAGAAGTGGTTGCATATTTTATTATTCTCTGTCACTTTAGCTCACTTGTCTCATATTGTTTATATTTTTCTCTAATTCTCAACTCTTTTTGTTGTCCTTCTGGTCTTTTCTCCCCTTTATGCTTCTCATTCTTTTTCAGTCTTCTTAGAACTGTCCTTTTACACATCTACTGGCTCTTCTGTCTTTCCCTTTGCTTCCTTTTTCATATTTCTGTCTCTCTTCCTTTTTTACTCTGTTCTGCTTTCACCCTACCCACTCTCATTTCTCCAACCTGTCAAATCTTTCTTCTTTTCTCTTCTCATCAATATTTCACCTCCCCATCTTTCTCCTTCCCTTCTCACATTCCCCCACATCCTTACTTATCCCAGATTTCTTTTTTTTTTCCTTTTCCTCTTTCATTCTCAGTTTTCCCCACAACATTCTTTCTGTTCTTCCAATGTGCCTCTTTTCTTCTTCCTTTCTTTTCAAAGACCCAGTTTCCTAGCCCCTGCAGGAATGCATGTTTTAATAGATACTTTTTTTTTTCTGACACACTGAAGAGCCCAGATGCTCCCTTGTTCCCTCTACTTCTGCCACTCTGAGACCCATTGACTCCAGAATCTTTTCTGGCCCCAGTACCTACTGATCAGAAAGCTTTAATTATTTCTTTGCCCCTTCAGCTGTATTGGCCAGACACTCCCTCCTAATCCTTGTTCCTACAACTGCAGAATCCAGTGCACTCACCTCCTCTCTTCCTGCCATTGGATAGGACTTCTCTCACCATCAGCTCTTTCATTTCTGTTCAGGCCTCATTATGATGTATGTGCTGGCTACATCCATTCTTCTTCTAACAGAAAAGAGAAAGGAAGTAAAACAGCTATGAACATCTCTCTGTTCCAAAGTGGTGATATGATATTCTCACATGTAACACAGATACTGTTATTACAAATTTAGAAGCAATGATTTAGTATACCTGCACACTTTGGCGCCTGGTATTCCACATTTTGATTTTATACCTGAGAAACATTGGAAAGGCATGCAGACTGCAGAGACATAGCTTTGGGAATGCTTTAGAACAGTGGTTCCCAAACCTGTCCTGGAGGACCCCCCCAGCCAATCAGGTTTTCAATGAATATTCATGAGATAAATCTGAATGTACTGCCTCCATATACGCAAATTGTATCTCATGCATATTCATTGAGGATATCCTGAAAACCTGACTGGCTGGTGGTAGGACAGGTTTGGGAACCTCTGCTTTTAGAATATAGATTTGTAGAAGAATTAGAGATGTGAATCGTGTCCTCGATCGTCTTAACGATCGATTTCGGCTGGGAGGGGGAGGGAATCGTATTGTTGCCGTTTGGGTGTGTAAACTATCGTGAAAAATCGTTAAAATCGTGAGCCGGCACACTAAACCCCCCTAAAACCCACCCCGACCCTTTAAATTAAATCCCCCACCCCAATGCTTTAAATTACCTGGGGATCCGGCGGTGGTCCAGAATGGTGGTGGTCCGGAACGGCCCCCTCAATAGAATCGTGTTGTCTTCAGCCGGCGCCATTTTTCAAAATGGCCGCCGCAAAATGGCGGCGGCCATAGACAAAAACGATTCGACGCAGGAGGTCGTTCCGGACCCCCGCTGGACTTTTGGCAAGTCTTGTGGGGGTCAGGAGGCCCCCCCAAGCTGGCCAAAATTTTCCTGGGAGTCCAGCGGGGTTCCGGGAGCGATTTCTTGCCGCAAATCGTTTTCGTACGGAAATGGCGCCGGCAGGAGATCGACTGCAGGAGGTCGTTCAGCGGCGGTCCGGAACCCCCGCTGAACGACCTCCTGCAGTTGATCTCCTGCCGGCGCCATTTTCCGTACGAAAACGATTCGCGGCAAGAAATCGCTCCCGGAACCCCGCTGGACTCCCAGGAAAATTTTGGCCAGCTTGGGGGGGCCTCCTGACCCCCACAGGACTTGCCAAAAGTCCAGCGGGGGTCCGGAACGACCTCCTGCGTCGAATCGTTTTTGTCTATGGCCGCCGCCATTTTGCGGCGGCCATTTTGAAAAATGGCGCCGGCTGAAGACAACACGATTCTATTGAGGGGGCCGTTCCGGACCGCCGCCGTTCTGGACCACCGCCGGATCCCCAGGTAATTTAAAGCATTGGGGGGGTTTCGGGAGGGTGGGGGATTTAATTTAAAGGGTCGGGGGTGGGTTTTAGGGGGTTTTAGTGTGCCGGTTTTCCTGCCCTCCCCCTTCCCCCGATTTACGATTTTTTAACGATAAATCGGGGGAATTGGTATTGTATCGTGGCCCTAACGATTTTTTGACGATTTAAAATATATCGGACGATATTTTAAATCGTCAAAAAACGATTCACATCCCTAAGAAGAATTGCCTGCTGTTGTTTCTTGCTTCATCTGGGATTTCTCTTTGTGAGGTTTTATTATTTTTGTGAATACTTTACTATTTGTAATTCGCCTTGAACTGCTATTTGCAATGTGTGCGAATAAGAAATATTAAGACATGCTAAAATATTAAATGCAAAGAGTGTGTGTGGGTGTGGGTTGTGGATGGATTTCTGGTGGAGGTATCTTGGGGGTATGGGGATGTTTGTGGGAGAGGTAGGTGGGGTGTATGAGGGGTGGAATTGTGTGCAGGAAAATATGTTTGCATGCATGGTTAGATGGGGGGTATGGATATGTATCGGTGTAGTAGTGTCACTGTGTGGGTTGTGGGTTTATCAGTGTGAAAGGTGTGGGGGGTGTAAGTATAGGACTGTGTGAGTTTATGTGAGGGTCAGAGATGTGGAAGTAGGGATGTGTGCAGAGTAGGGAGATAGGAAGGTCGAGGTATATAGAAGTGTGAGTTTGCGTGTGTGTGGAGTGTGAATTTGTGGGTGTCTGGAGAGTTGGGTGCAATAGGAGTTGAGGTGAGGGTGTTTTTCCCCGAGACCCTGCAATTGTTGTAAATTCCATAAGTCTTAGGATGAAATCTGAGAGTTCCCAGGTATGGATAAGATGTAACATGAACTAGTTTAGTCAGATTCTTCATCTTCCTCATTGCCTATTCTGTCTGGTCACACCAGCACAGACTGTTTACAGAACCATGTAACTATATGCATGTGTATTATTTTTCTATTCCAGTTTCCCCAAGTATCTTTGCATGCTGCTACAGAAGAGTTATGAGTCATTTCTACTTCACAGTATGTGTTTTTCCTAGAGTCATATGAGTTCCCAAGTCACACATCCGGATCTGACCCTGAACATCAAGATTGGGCCAGACCTCTACCAGAAAAATGTACATTGGAGAGATGGCTTTTGATTCCATCCCTCTCAGCTACTTCAGCTATTTACCCTGTTTCTGTTGCACTCGGGGGTGGACCCTTGTCCTGTGGCAGTGGAGATGTGCCTTCTGGTAGGGACCAGGAGGCAACTGCCCCCAGGGGGTGGAGCATGGAAGGAGACAGAGGCTAGAAAGAGCTTTACCACTGGAAGCTCGAGGTCCCCCTGGGAGGAACCCATAGGGACCCAGGCCGCTTGGACTTAGGTGGGCCTCGCAGGGTCTCCTGGGAGAGTGGAAGCCCGGCGTGCCAACAGACAGAAGGGGAGCACAGTTAGGTTCGAGACTGGAGGTCAGGTGGAACAAAGAGGACCAGAAGAGCATAGATGATAACAAGGCTAGGAACAGAGCCAGAATCTAGAGATGAGGTCAAGCAGGCAGAGGTCAGAGTCCAGGAGTCAGTCCAAGGAATGGTCAACAAAGCAGAGGTCAGGTACCAGAGGTCAGACAAGGTCACAGGCAGGCTGAGGTCAGGAGGCAGTCAGCAGGCAGGCGAGTTGAGAAACAGACTGGAGTCAGAAGGCAGGAAGCAGGCAGGCAGGTCAAGGAATAGACTGGAGACAGAAGGATCCTGGAACGAGACTTGGAACAAGACAGGAACAATTACAAGCGCGGAGACAATCTAGCATAAGCCGACCCGATTGCCAAGGCAAGAAACTGCAGGCTGGGGCTTCCTTATAACAGAGAATCAATCAGGGCGTGCCGCAGAGCTAAGACCCGCCCTTGGCCCTACAAGAGGCCGGGCGGTCCGCATGCATGCATGTAGAGGCGTGGCCAACAGCACCGAAGATGCCAAGCTCCAGTATGAGGCCTGATGCACAGTAGAAGGCCCGGCGACCACCAATGCAGGACGCCAGGGCCTGGAAGTGCTTGCAGCTGCCGCTATGGAGGCCGACCCAGGACCTGCCATGGAACCATGAAGATGAGCAGGCCCATGCACGGGATGGGCATGGACGGGGCGCATAACAGTTTCTGTATTGAGGCAAAAGGGTGTTTAGTAGGCTTTGAACCAGGATACACCCAGTCAGAAGCTGATGCCCTGCTTGTTAGTCCATAAAGTGTCTTAAACTGAGGAGCCTCCAACCAGTGGTGTAGCTATGGGTGGGCCATGGCCTACCCACTGTTCATTCAGGCCCTCCCAGTGGGAAAAAAACAATAAGTATAGGAACCTTACTTGGCAAGTGGAGAAGAACTATAGTGCTTGACAGTTATCACTCAGCAGGATTCCCAATCCCAGCAGCAGCGGTCAAAAGACCAGCAGCAGTGAAGAAAGTTTGAGGACAAGCATGGTGTTGGTGTGTGCTGCCCAAGAGGAGTTTGTGGTTGTGTGGAGGCCATTCTTCAGTCAGTGTAGCAGAGTATGTGGGCAGGACCCCTGGCCTAGTGGGACTCCACATCCACAACAGCATCTGTCAGGCACAGCACTCTGACGTGCACCATCCATACCTTTCTGACGAAGAGTTGGAGGGTGCTCTATTCAGTGTGGCAGTCAGGCCAGTACAAGTCTGAAGGCCAGGACTGAGGATCAGCATTGGCAGTGGCACTCGGCAACAGTGGACAATGGAGGGCATATAGTCAAAAAGAGCAGAGGTAGCTGGACTGGAGCCAGGCTTGGAGGGGGATGAGAGGGGGAAATGAATGTGAAGGGGATGGGGTCAGGCTTGGAGAAAGGAGGGGAGGGGGAAATGAGTTTGAGGGGGCTGGAGCTAGGATTGGAGGGGGTGGAAAGAGGAATTAGAGTACTAAGACATGGGTCAGAGCCAGAGGGGAGGAGGAATGTGTGTGAGGAGTCCAGAGATGGCCTTGGAGGGGTGGGCAGAGGGAGAAATAAGTGTGAGTGAGCCGGAGCTAGCTTGGAGAGGGAGGGGAGAGAAGAATGAGTGTGAGGGGGCTGAAGGCAGGCTTGGAGGGGGAGGGGAGGGAGCAAATGAGTGTGAGGAGGCCAGAATCAGGCTCGGGGGGGAGGGGGGGAGAGTGGAATGAGTGTGAGGGGGCTGGCCCATCCAATCTGCTTATCCATTCAATTAATTTAAAGTTATAATTTTCATCTCTCCCTTTGAGATCCCCTGTATTTATCCCATGCTTTCTTGAATTCAGATACTGTTTTTATCTCCACCACTTCTGCTGGGAGGCTGTACCACACATCTATCACCATCTCTGTAAAGAAATATTTTCTAAGATTACTCTTGATTCTACCCCCTTTCAACTTCATCTCATGACCTCTCGTTCTAGAGCCTTCTTTCTGTTGAGAAAGCTCACCTCCTATACATGGAAACCTTTGAGATATTTGAATGTCTCTATCATATCTCCCCATCTCGCCTTTTCTCCCTAGGCAGCCAAGCATCTTTCTGGTTTTTATCATCGCTTTATTCAACTGTTTGGCCACCTTAAGATCATCAGATACAACTACCCCCAGATCCTTCACTTTCTTTGTACTTAGAAGAATTTAACCTCCAATACTGTACCTTTCCCTTGTGTTTTTGCACCTAATTGCATTACTCTGCAGTTTTTAGCATTAAATCTTAGCTACCAGACCATCAACCATTCCTTGAGTTTTACCAGACCTCTCCTCATGTTTTCCATGTCTTCCTGGCTGCCCGCCTTGTTACAGGTTTTGGTATTATCAGCAAAAAGACAAACCTTTCTTGACAAATCTCAGAAAAATGTTGAAAAGAACCGATCGAAGGAACGATCCCTGAGGCTCACTGCTAGTAACAGCCCCCTTTTCAGAGAAAACTTCATTTACCACTACCTGTTGTCGCCTCCCACTCACCCAGTTTCAAATTCAGTTAATCACTCTAGGATCCATACTAAAGGTGCACAATTTATTTATAAGTCTTCTGTGCAGAACCGTGTCAAAAACCTTGCTGAAATCCAAGTAGGCTGTGTCAAGCACTCTCCCTTGATCAAACTCTATGGTCACCCAATCAAAGAAATTGATCCTGTTCATCTGACAAGTTTTACTTCTGATAAAATCATGCTGCCTCGGATCTTGCAATCCACTGGCTTCCAAAAATTGTTCTATCCTCTGTTTTAGCAGCGATTCCATTAGTTTGCTCAACAAAGAGGTCAGACTAATTGGCCTGTAGTTCCCGGACTCCTACTTACTTCCACTTTTATGAACAGGAACCACATTTTCCCTTTTCTAGCTCTCCAGAGCTACTCCAGACTCTAAAGAAGCATTGAAAAGCTCAGCCAGTGGAACTGCCATGACATCTCTAAGTTCCCATAGTACCTTGGATATATCCCATTCGGCCCTATTGCCTTATCTAATAAGTTTAGTTAAGTCCTCATGAACACATTGTTTGAAAATCAATTGAAGTTTACCTCACTTACAATCTTATTTGTTTTTGTTTTATGTGGCCCTGCTCCAGGCCCAACCACAGTGAACACTGAACAGAATTATCTGTTAAGCAATTTTGCTTTTTCCTCATGAACCTCTACATATTCTTCCCCTTCACCTTTGAGTCTCACACCTTTTGCATTCTCTTCTATCACAAACATACTTAAAAAAAAAGTCTTGTGCCCTCCATTTTACTGTATTTGCTATTTTTCTTCAATTTGAATTTGTGTTCCTGACTACTTTTCCAGCTTCTCTTAATTTTTCCAGATATTGTTGTCTGTCTTCCTCTTTCTGCAATCTCTTGTAGTTTATGAATTCTAACCTTTTCTTTCTCTTTTCAGCTACTTCTTTAAAAAACCATAACCACCTCTTTTTCCTCTTCCATTTATTTACTTTACTATGAAAAATATTAGTTGCCCTTATATCTCCTTTTAGTTTTGCCCACAGCCCTTCTACTTTCTCTAGATTTTCCAATCTAGCTAATACTCCTTGAGGTACTCCCCCATTTCCTGAAGTCTAGGATCCTCACCTTAAAATGAACCTTCATCTCTTGCATCCTAATTTTGAACCACACCATCCGGTGGTCATTGGTTCCCAGATGATCATCCACTACAAAATCATCAGGTTCAGAATTTCTCCATCCCATGTGGTTTCCATTACCAACTGACAGAACAGTTCTCCTTGTAGAGAATCCAAGATCTCCCTATTTTTAGAAGATGCTGCAGTTGGATGTCCCAATCAACAGCTGGAAGATTGAAATCCCCAAGCAGCAGCACCTCCACTTTCACAGCAATCCTGTGAATATCCTCCATTAAATCTATATCTATCTCCCCTATCTATGATGAAGGCGCATATTATACCAATATAAATAGATGTTCTATTCACTTTTTTCAGATTAACCCACAGTGCCTCCTCCTTTCCTCATAAGCCCAGCAATGCTGTTGCTTTAATACTGTTCTTTATATATAATGCCATGCCTCCTCCCTTTCTTCCTACCCAGTCTTTCCTGAATAGATTGTAGCTGGGTATAACTATATCCCAGTCATGGTTTTCTGTGAACCAGGTCTCTGTGACAGCTACTATACCTAAATCAAGCTTCTTCCATGACTACCTTTAGATCTGGGACCTTATTCCCTATACTATGAGCATTAGTATACATCGCTTTCCAAATATTGCCTTTTTTCCCATATTTCCTATTTCTATATGAGTATGTAATGTTTTACTTACCTTAGGGTTTTGTTCACCTATCCACAATTATTCTAGTTTAAAGCTCTCCTCAGTAAGTTTGCCATTATGTGTTGAAAGATGATGCTACCCTTCGACAAGTGGATCCCATCTCTGCTCAGCAATCCTTAAAATATCATCCCATAAACTAGGAAGTCAAAATGCTCATGTCGACACAATCTATGCAGTCATTCATTTATCTCCAGAATGCAAATTTAAGAATGTAAGAACATGCTGTACTGGCCAAGCCAGACTATAAGTACCTGGCAAGTACCCAAAAACTAAGTCAATCCTATGCTACTGATGCTAGTAATAGCAGCAGTTATTTTCTAGGTCAACTTGATTAATAGCAGGTAATGGACTTCTCCTCCAAGAAGTTATCCAAAGCTTTTTTAAACTCAGCTACACTAACTGCACTAACCACATCCCCTGGCAACAAATTTCAGAGTTTAATTGTGCATTGAGTAAAAAAGAACTTTCTTCGATTAGTTTTAAATGTGCTACATACTAACTTCATAGAGTGCCCCCTAGTCCTTCTATTATCTGAAAGAGTAAATAACCGATTCACATTTCTAGACCTCTCATGATTTTATGTTTCAAACTCTTTATTAAATTTTTCCCTTTTCAACCAATATATCAACAAGGCCGACCCTGGTTTGTTCTGCACAGAGTCACCCATATGGACCAATACAGTAACTGAAACATAGTAACAAACAGATACCCCCATCCACCCCCCTGTACCTCCCCCATCCCCCTCCCCTGCACACCCCCAGAAGCATAGCTCATGTAGGCATCTCCCACTGTGGATTACTATAGTCATTTAGTACCTGACTTCTTGTCCTTGCCGGAAGGGACTGCAGGTAGGTATCCCAGGTCAGCAGAAACCTTCTTCTTTTCGACAGATCCAATGTTTCCAGATATTTTTCATTAATACACATAGCATGGGGACTTCCAGTGATGATGTCACCGGCTAGGGCAACTGCACCATGAGCTCTGCGGTCCCCCCCGGCCTTCCCCCGTTAGCCTCCGGATTGAGCGGCGATTCGCCGATGTTTAGCTTCGGGGGGCTTTGGCAGCTGATGGAACACCAAAACCGCAATTTTTAGAGTTGGGCGTAGGCGGGTGATGCCGGATTTGGCCGCGGGAGAGATCATCACGGCAAACCTAAGATGGCACCTGGCCCACTGCACTGACCCCTGTTGCCGCGAGTTTCAGTGAGCGGCTTTGCGGCACTCTGCCCTCAGAGCCTTTCGAATACCTTTGTGCCGGCTCTGCAGCACCTGGCTGGAGACGTGCAGCATGGACCATAAATGGACCTCCACGGCGGTGTAATCACCTGTCCAAGATGGTGGCCGCCTCTGCAAGGTACTGTACAGAGACATATGGCCCGGTGGTCTTGGTCCCCTGCGAGTAGCACTACAGCCGAAAAGTCTGGAAGCCCTTGCAGCATTCTTCCTTCCCCTTGTTGCTGACATGGAAAAGGGACAGACTGAGTCCAGTGGGAGACCTGCAGCGGTTCCCTTCTGGATTCAAGGCTAGCACTACCACCGAAAGCAGCAGCAGTCTCCGCTTCAGGTTTTTATCTTTAAAATCAGCTAACCTGTTTGGACTTCCCATCCCAGATTTCTCATCGTGCGAGCCTGACACTCTGCGTTTGTCCCCTGTTCTGAGGGCCCTCTTACTATTTGGAGGAGGGGGAGATGCAACAGAGAAGCGCGCGGAAGAGTGTCGTCTGCCGCTCTCGCCCTCCTGCTGCCAAGATGGCGGAGGCCTCTGTAGGCGCTAAGGTTTTGGACTCGCTGTCTGCGGATGCTCTGCTTCAAATTTCTCAAAGTGTCACAGCGGCATTAGATCTTCGTCTTACTAAGATACAGGCCTCTATGGAAAACATCAAATTGGCCTTGGAGGGTCAAACTAAAAGACTGGATGAGGCAGAGCACATCTTGTCGGACCACGGAAATCGGCTGGGCGAGTCGGAGCGTCATGTGAAGGTGCTGCAAGCTACTCAACGAGATCTGCTAGCAAAAATTGAAGATTTAGAAGACAGAAGCTGGAGAAATAACATCCGTATCATTGGGGTTCCTGAGTCAGCCAAGGACAGTGGGTTGTCTGAGTTTGTGGAGACTTGGCTGCCAGGACAGTTGGGCCTGGAGCTCTCTACAGCCCTGATGTTCTGTGAAAGGGTTCACCGAGTAGGGGTACTGCGTGAGGGGGCTGTGAGACCCAGGCTGGTACTGGCGAGAAACCTGAATTGGACTCACAAAACTCAGATCATGAGGGCTTCCAAGCAACGGGCTGCCATAGAATACCAGGACCACAAGATTCTTCTCTTCAACGATTTCTCGGTGACTATGACAGCACAACGGAAGAATATGTCCCCAGCATGCACGGAATTACACAAGCGAGGCATCAAATTTGGACTGATCTATCCGGCCAAGTTGCGTGCCTTCCATGATAATAAGGTTCTCCTTTTCACCTCCAGAGATGAAGCGGAAAAGTTTATAGCCACCTTGCCCAACGCTGGTGGAGAATGATAGCCAGTCTTTGGTAGGCTGTACTGCCTGCTGTCTCAAATGATGGAAGTTCACAGTCGGTCTGAGTTCTTGGGGAATTTATCTCCTGTTTATGTCACCCAGAAAAGCTATGGCCTGACCTGCATGCACTACTCGTAGATTTGGAATGGGGCCGAGGTGTCGGGGTCTCTGGGGGCTGAGGACCTCATGGCTTCACATAGACTTTAAGGTTATGCTGTTCTTGACCTATTGTTATATAAGGTTCTGTTAGTGTTCGGGGGGGGGGGGGGGGGGAATGGGGGGCCTAGAGGGGAGTCTCTCTCTCCACCATCACAGGGAGTGGGGGGAGGGGAGTGGCTCTGAGCCTCTTAGGGCATGTGAATGTGGTGTGGGTCATGTGTATATGTGTATGGGTGTGGCTGGGTGTGCCTGGTGTGGCTGTGAATGGTGTGCCTGGACTGCATGGTTGTGTTTGTTGGGAATGGGGTTGGGGTTGGGGTTAACGGGAACCGTAGGAGGCACCCTTCTTGAGATGGCTATGAGGCGGTTTTCAATGGGCAATGACGTGCATATCTTCCTGCTGTCCCCATACAATCCCGGAGGCTCAGGTTGGGGAGCCAAGGGATTTTTGCTATTCACATCCACTATGAAATATTTCTTTGGGGATGATTTAGGTAATCCCTGACATGGTTGTGGTAAAATTTACATCTCTCAATGTAGATGGCATACACTCCCCTATCAAACGGAAGACATTTCTCATGGCTTTTAAGCGTATGTGGCCAAAGGTAGTGTTTCTTCAGGAGACTCACCTGTCCGCGGGTGAACATGCAAAATTACAGAGAGAATGGGTGGGACAGTGCTTTTTCTCCTCATATTCCTCTCGAAAGAGAGGGGTGGCTATTCTAGTTCGTAAACAATTGCCCTTCCAATCAGAAAGAGTATGGCATGACCCCGAAGGTTGCTACGTCATTGTCTGGGGATTATGAAACCAGCAAAGAGTGGCCTTCTGCAACATATATGCTCCTAATGTTTATAAGCATGAGTTTTTTACACACCTCCTGGGAATTTTGGGGGAACTTTCTGATTGTGCTATGCTGGTGGAAGGAGATTTCAATATGGTAGCCAATAAGCTGGATGATTGCAAACCTCCTAAACCCATAGAGCCCAATGATATCCGCAAGGGCCCCAACTCTCATGGGTCTTATTCCCGATTAGATTATTTTTTTATTTTGGAGCCCCTGTTCTCCAGGGCGACAGCTGCCTCCATAGGCACGATTGCCCTATCTGACCATGCGCTAGCATCCATAACTGTCACACTTGGGCGAACCCCTAAACCCCCCTTCTCTTGGCGCATGCCCCTGGGTTTGTTATTGTATAAAGAGTTCTCCCGCTTTCTCACAGAACGTTGGGAGGAATACATGCTTCACAATTCTACTCCTAACATAGCACCCCAGGTTGTATGGGAAGCAGGAAAGGCAGTTATGAGGGGGCACATTATAGCCTATGTTGCTACCCAAAATAAGAAGTGCAACGCCTCAATCCTTAATTTAACAGAAGAACTAAAACAAGACCAGCACTGACATATTAAAGCGATGTCGGAGACTAGTAAGCGTGAAGTGGAAGGAATACGGGAAACCTACAAGCGCTCCTATTCCAACGAGCTTCCAAATCTATGCGATATTACAAATATCAACTGTACCACTATGGTAACCGGCCCAGCAAATTATTGGCAAGTTTGGTCAGAGCCCGTGGCCCTAAATTCCTCATTACTAGTATCAAAGATAAAACTAGGGCCTGTCAGGTAACTCCCACAGCTATTGCGGACCGCTTCCTTGAATATTACCGTGGGCTTTATGGGGAGAAACCCAGCCACTTACATTCAAGAGAGCCTTTCTTTTCTAATTTTCCATGGCCCAAGTTAACTGAAGCGCAGCTTCTCTTGTTAAATTCTCCCATAATGGATACTGAAATTCATGCCATTATACATGGCTTAAAAACAGGAAAGACAGCTGGCCCGGTTGGGCTTGGACCTGAATTTTACAAGATTTTGAAATTCCCACTCTTACCTGTGCTACGATCATATTACAATAGTCTAGTTCAGGAGGCCTCTGTTAATCCCATGGAAAAACAAACTGCTATAGTCTTACTCCCTAAACCTGGGAAAGATCCACAGTAAGTGGGCTCATACAGGCCCATATCCCTAATCAATGGGGATTTAAAAATACTAGCAGCAGTATTGGCGGCCAGATTGAATCTTATATTGCCTTCAGTGATTCATGCAGACCAAACAGGCTTTATTAAGGGGCAACAGGGAGTAAAAAATGTGAGGCATTTGATTGGTCTTCTAAGCTTTCACCTGCAGACTGAGGCCCTGGTCCTGAGACTAGATGCAGAGAAGGCCTTCAATTCCCTCTCGTGAGATTACCTGTTTTGGGCTTTACAAACATTTTTATTTTATTTTTTTTTAGGTTTTTATATACCGGAAGTTCCTGTATACAATACATATCACTCCGGTTCACAATTAACAGAGAAAACTATCGTCGGGAAGGCGGTTTACATGGAACATACATGGAACATACATGGAACATGGAACATATGGAACATGGAACATATGGAACATATGGAACATGGAACATATGGTGTAACGGGCTATTTTCTATCTTGGCTGCAAGCACTGTATGCTAACCCCAGTGCCAGGTTACTTATTAATGGTGCCCTATTGGAGGTCTTCCCTATTTTATGTGGAGTCCGTCAGGGATATCCTCTGTCCCCCCTCTTATTTGTGCTGGCACTGGAGCCTCTAGCTATTAAACTGCGATTGGAGGATGGGTTCCAAGGCCTCCATATCGGCCGTCATCAGATGAAGTTAGCGATGTTCGCTGATTACATCCTGCTGTTTATGGGGCAACCCCGGACTAGCATCCCTGTCATTATCCATTATTTTAACATTTCAATCCATAGCGGGCTTGACTAGCAACTTTTCCAAGTCAGAGGCGCTAGCCCTAGACTCTGGAGTACAACCAAATTGGCCGGGATAGATATCCCCACTACTTACTTGCTTTCCTGTTTTAAGCTTATGCCTAAAAGTTTACCAGATCTTTCTCTCCAAGAACTGCAATTTAAGATCTTACACCATATTTTCTGCGATGATATTCGCCACTGCCATATGGGGAAATTGCCCTCACCTAAGTGTATTAAATGCCACCAAGAGACGGGTAACTTGGTGCACCGATTGTTTACCTGTCCTGTTCTGCTCCCATTTTGGAATAAGGTGCTTGAAGTGGTTGCTCACTGCACAGGCACCACCATTGGCTGGACGGGCAAATTACTTCTCTCTGGTTTACGGGGTGTTCTCTCCTCTTATAAGTTATCTCTGGATAAGTTTGGCCATACTGCAGTGTTATTGGCGTGTCGCACGATCTTGGCTGACTGGATAGCGCCGTACATGCCCCCCAACCTGCGGGCTTGGTACAGTCGACTTGCATCTTCAATGCAAATGGAACGGTTAGCTGCATTGAACAGCATGTGAGAACAGGATTCAATTTATAAGTCTTGCTGGTCCACTTGTTATACTCTACTCCCGATGGAAATTCAATCCACTCTACTTGCCACTGGATATCACCCATCCTGGATCTGATTCTGTCTCCTGCGCCTATTGGACTGATACTCACAATGGCGTTTGGTCTGCAGTCAATGTGTAGTAAGGCAAGGCACAGACCTTAAATAACGTTTGATATTTATCCTTCTTTGATTACCTGTTGAAGATTGCAATAGAGGGGCTGCCTCCTAGGGATTGGGGGGGGAGGGGGAGGGAGTTGCGAGCAGAATGGGAGAATGTCTGTGGTTGCATGTGGTATGAATGGGTTGCGTGGTACTGCCCGAGTTTGGTTTGCTCACTATGGTCCGGTGGACCTCAAACAGAGTGTACGCAAGGTGTTGTTCCAGTTGGTTCTGATAATTAAGGGGAATATTCCTGTATTGTAAAGCTGCATTAATCTTTGGCTTATATTGTACCTTCCCTTTCCCCTAGATATAGTTTTGGTTGTACCTGCATTGCTCATTAATAAAAATGATTTTGACAAAAAAAAAATACACATAGCATGAATCTGATTCCTCAAATGTGTCAGACTGGGGGGATCGTCCCCAATCCAGCCTTGCAGAATCGTTCACTTAGCCAATATGAGCACTTTATGAATCCACAGCCACACAAACCGGCGACCAGGCGCAACACCCCTCAATTGATCAAAAAGAAACACCTGTGCCATCAGAGGGAGGCAAAATCCCGTTACCCTATGAGCGTAGGAAGCCAGTGCCTGCCAGTAGACTTGGATTACAGGGCATAGCCAAAACTGGTGTCCCAGAGTTCCAGGGACTACTTTACACTTTGGGCATAAATCTGTTTGGGCTCTGCCCATTAAGTATGCCTGCTTTTGTGAGTAATGATAGCAAATCAAAATTTGTAATGGATTTCCCAGAGGGCAATATTAGTTGTGAAAGATTTAATTCACCCAAAACAGCGCTCATATTGATCCAGCGACAGATCCATATCTAGTTCCATACACCGCTTGCTCACTATTTTAGCATTGTCTAGGTGAGAGTGGAGCTTACAGAGAACAACGTGGAAATATGAAATAGAATGCCTCGAGGGATCCTCCACATCAAAGATCTCTGAAAGCATTCCTCTCTGGGCAGAACTCCAATCCCTCATTGAATTCTGCCACCTCTTTCCTGAGGGAGTTGATTTGCAGACATCTTTCACACTGAACCGGTTCCTCACTGTGGATCAGGATATCTGTCTGGACAGCAGTAGAACTGGTAACAGTGGCGACAGGTTTGGCAATATATTGTTTGCTGGGCATCCTTCAGTTGCTGGCAGCTTCTGGTACCAATTGAAAGAAATGAGAAAGATCTGCCAAGGAACCTACCTTTCTCTCAACTGTCCTGGAAATAAAATTAGCTAGCCTGTGAAATCTAACTTATACCTCTACTTTCAGAGACCCTGCTTGTGGTCCCATTCAAATGCTCATTTGATACTTGGAAATATTACTTACCTTATCTTATTCTTTCAGACTGCAGTATATATTTATAAACTTATGAGGTAAGTAGTTTTGGGTTGTTTCCTTTGTAGATTCCTGTTGCTAAAAGTATAAAAATAAATCAGAGCAACAAGAAAGGAAAATTGGTTCTTACCTGCTAATTTTCGCTCTGTAATTGTTGCGTTCGTGCCTATTCTCATCCTCGCTCCACCCTCTCTACCTTTGTGGCGACTGCCTTCGGCTCAGATGGACAGATGCAACCGTGGCTTCTCTCTACCTCTTGGTCCCGGTGTCCCCGGGCTGGCTTGACGCTATGGATCCGCCATGTTCCTGATGACATAAGGGTGCACGCACGCGCTCCAGACTTTGTATCAGCAAGGGAGTGAACCTCGGGGGCATCCCCCCGTACTGACGTCATCCGTTTTCAATTTAAAAGGTCTTTGTTTGCTAACTACAAATGAGTTAGCAAGGAACTCCGATGAGACTTGCTTCGGCAGTCCATGCTACTTGCAACTACGCTCCAAGTCATCAAGGGGAATTCTTCTCCACTGCTTGGCATTTTCAAACTTACCAGGAGTACCCACTCCTCGGGGGCTCTGCTCTCTCTATTCTTACTTTCAGATTGTTGGACGGGATCCAGTACTCGCTCCTCGAGGGCCTACGTTCCCGAAGACTCAGAAGACTACTACTGCCTGGAGGCGATCGCAGATGTGAACACGGTGAGTCTTATTACAGACAGGAACCAGTACTCGCTCCACAAGAGCCATTGTTCCTAATCGCTAAGGCTCCCTTCAGTCAAAGAGGTTATTGCAGGTACAGAGATCGTGAGTTACCATTGCAGATTGCGAGGGCCTATGTTCCTAATTCCTTTCTCATGCTCTCTTCTTCCTCACAAGATATCGCAATACCTATATCTTATGGATTATTATTACAGATTAACAGATAGGAACCGGTACTCGCTCCCCGAGGGCCTACGTTCCTCAATCTCTCCTAGCCTCTCTTCTATTCCAGAAGCCATCCCATACACAGTTATTGTGAGTTCTATTTCAGACTGCTTACAAGAACCAGTACACGCCTGTGGCACCTGTAGCTCATCAGTATTTCTCTGACTCCAGCAGATGGTGGTTGTGTATACCTGCAGTTCTGTGTGAGATGGATTTTTATTGCTCCCTGAGGTGCTAGGTTCAGTGTCTGGGCCATCCCTCAGGTAGAGTTGGGCGAATGGGGGGTTGGTTACCCTTGGCGGTGCTAGCCCATGTGGTTCTGGGTCCCCTTGAAGTCTGGTGTGACCAGCAGGGTGTAGTGCCATTGTCAGTGACCATTCCTCAGGTCTTGGGGTTTTTGCAGCAGGTATTATCTAAAGGTTTGGCTTATAGTTCCCTGAATGTTCAGGTTAGAGAAGTTGGGCTTGGAGGGGGGAAAAAGGAGAGAAATGAGTTTGAGGGAGCTGGAAACTGGGTGGAGATGGGGGAAATGAGCATGAGTTGGCTATAACTAGGCTTGGAGGAGGTGCAGAGGTAGAAAATGAGTGTGAGGGGGCCAGACTGGTCTTGGAGGGGAAGGGGAAAGGGGAATGTGCGTGAGGCTGTTTAGGATAGGTGGGTGGTATAGGGATGAGGGTTTCATCCCCCATGCCCCTCCCTGTCCCCAGCAGTCTCTCAAGTCTACTCTCATCCTCCCACTAGAAGCTCTCTCTCACTTTCTCATCATGGGGAGGAGGGGTGTTATATAAAGTGTTTAAAATAAAAGGAATATTTGTGAAAATAATTATATAAAATGATAATGGTATAATACAATTATAGGTTAAAATAATGGACAACAACAAGATCAATGGTTAGGTTCTAGTGCTGGTCCATAATACATCAAATCAGATAATGTTTATGTCTTAGTGGCAGGATACAGCATTGTAGAACATAAGAACATGCCATATTGGGTCAGACTAAGGGTCCATCAAGCCCAACATCCTGTTTCCAATAGTGGCCAATCCAAGTCACAAGTACCTGGCAAGTACCCAAACATTAAATAAATCACAAGCTACTATTGCTTATTAATTAATAGCACTTTATGGATTTTTCCTCTAGGCACTTATCCAAACCTTTTTAAAACCAATTTACACTAACTGCTGTAACCACATCCTCTGGCAATGAATTTCAGAGCTTAACAATGTGCTGAGTGTAAAAGAATTAAGAACATAAGAACATAAGAAAATGCCATACTGGGTCAGACCAAGGGTCCATCAAGCCCAGCATCCTGTTTCCAACAGTGGCCAATCCAGGCCATAAGAACCTGGCAAGTACCCAAAAACTAAGTCTATTCCATGTTACCATTGCTAATGGCAGTGGCTATTCTCTAAGGGGCGGATTTTAAATGCCCTGCGCGCGTAAATCAGGCCGGATTTACGCGCGCAGGGACCTCACGTGCCAGCGCGCCTATTTTGCATAGGCCGCCGGTGCACGCAAAGCCCTGGCACGCGCGTAAGTCCCGGGGCTTCGTAAAAGGGGCGGGGAGGGGGCGTTCCCGAAATGACGCGGCGTTTCGGGGGTGTGACGCGGCGTTTCGGGGGCGGGCCGGGGGCGTGGTGCCAGCTCAGGGGCGTGGTCGAGGCCTCTGGACCAGCCCCCGAGTCGGGTGATGGCGCGCCAGCAGCCCGCTGGCGCGTGCAAATTTATGTCTGCTTTTAGCAGGCGTAAATCTGCCAACAAAGGTAAGGGGGGTTTAGATAGGGCCGGGGGGGGTGGGTTAGGTAGGGGAAAGGGAGGGGAAGGTGGGGGGAGGGCGAAGGAAAGTTCCCTCCCAGGCCGCTCCGAAATCGGAGCGGCCTCGGAGGGAACAGGCAGCGCGCGCTGGGCTCGGCGCGCGCAGGTTGCACAAATGTGCACCCCCTTGCACGCGCCGACCCCGGATTTTATAAGATATGCGCGGCTACGCGTGTATCTTATAAAATCCAGCGTACTTTTGTTCGCACCTGGTGAGCGAACAAAGGTACGCGATCGCGCACATTTTTAAAATCTACCCCAATGTGAACTTAATAGCAGGTAATGGACTTCTCCTCCAAGAACTTATCGGATCCTTTTTTAAACACAGCTATACTAACTGCACTAACCACATCCTCTGGCAACAAATTCCAGAGTTTAATTGTGCGTTGAGTAAAAAAGAACTTTCTCTGATTAGTTTTAAATGTGACCCATGCTAACTTCATGGAGTACCCCCTAGTCTTTTTACTATCTGAAAGAGTAAATAACCGATAGAGATGTGAATCGGAATCGGTTTGGATTCCGGTTCAGATTCACGTGGGTTTTTTCCCATCGGGCCCGTTCGCGTTTTGTTTATCGGCTGCCCAGCTGATAAACAAAAAACCCACCCGACTCTTTAAAAGTAACCCCTTAGCTTCCCCCACCCTCCCGACTGCCCCAAAACCTTTTTACAGGTACCTGGTGGTCCAGTGGGGGTCCCAGGAGCGATCTCCCGCTCCGGGCCATCCTCCGGCTACCGGGCCGTCCTTTGCCCTTACCTTGTGACAGGGTATCCGTGCCATTGGCCAGATCCTGTCACATGGTAGGAGGTAGGAGGTCCGGGAGCGACCTCCTGCACTCGGGCCGTATTGCCAGTATTCAAAATGGCGCCGGCGCTAGCCTTTGCCCTCATATGTCACATAGTGAGGGCAAAGGTAGCGCCGGCGCCATTTTGAATACTGGCAATACGGCCCGAGTGCAGGAGGTTGCTCCCGGACCCCCGCTGGACTTTTGGCAAGTCTTGTGGGGGTCAGGAGGCCCCCACCAAGCTGGCCAAAAGTCCCTGGGGGTCCAGCGGGGGTCCGGGAGCGATCTCCTGCACTCGTGCCGTCGGGTGCCAGGAACCAAAATGGCGCTGATAGCCTTGCCCTTACTATGTCACAGGGGCTACCAGTGCCATTGGTCAGCCTCTGTCACATGGTAGGAGCACAAGATGGCGCCGGCCATCCAGTGCTCCTACCATGTGACAGGATCCGGCCAATGGTACGGATACCCTGTCACAAGGTAAGGGCGGAGGACAGCCCGGAGCGGGAGATCGCTCCCGGGACCCCCACTGGACCACCAGGTACCTGTAAAAAGGTTTTGGGGGGGGGGGGGGGTCGGGAGGGTGGGGGAAGCTAAGGGGTTACTTTTCAAGGGTCGGGGTGGGCTTAGGGGTTATTTTTGTGTGCCGTTTTTCCCGCCCTCCCCCAAAATGATAAGGGAAGCCCTACGATCAATATCATGGGGTTTTCCAATCGTTTTGGGACAGCCCCTGATTTCTGACGATTTTGAAAATACCGACAATATTTTCAATCGTCCGAAGCCCGATTCACATCTCTAATAACCGATTCACATCTACCCGTTCTAGACCTCTCATAATTTTAAACATCTCTATCATATCCCCCCTCAGCCGTCTCTTCTCCAAGCTGAAAAGTCCTAACCTCTTTAGTCTTTCCTCACAGGGGAGCTGTTCCATTCCCCTTATCATTTTGGTAGCCCTTCTCTGTACCTTCTCCATTGTAATTATATCTTTTTTGAGATGCGGCGACCAGAATTGTACACAGTATTCAAGGTGCGGTCTCACCATGGAGCGATACAGAGGCATTATGACATTTTCCATTTTATTCCCCATTCCCTTTCTAATAATTCCCAACATTCTGTTTGCTTTTTTGACTGCCATAGCACACTGAACCGACGATTTCAATGTGTTATCCACTATGACGCCTAGATCTCTTTCTTGGGTTGTAGCACCTAATATGGAACCCAACATTATGTAATTATAGCATGGGTTATTTTTCCCTATATGCATCACCTTGCACTTATCCACATTAAATTTCATCTGCCATTTGGATGCTCAATTTTCCAGTCTCACAAGGTCTTCCTGCAATTTATCACAATCTGCTTGTGATTTAACTACTCTGAACAATTTTGTGTCATCTGCAAATTTGATTATCTCACTCGTCGTATTTTTTTCCAAATCTTTCCAGATCATTTATAAATATATTGAAAAGTAAGGGTCCCAATTGTTTTGATTTGTTGTAGATGAGCTACTTGCTAACTTCATGGAATGCTCCCTATTCCTATTATCTAAGAGAGTAAATAACCGATTTTCGATGCGCTATTACCCCTCACTGAATAAGGGGTAAAGCTAGAAAAATGTGCATCCAATCGCGGGTTAACAGTGTGCTCCGCCGCAGCGCACTGTACTGTATCAGCCTGAATGCTAGGTAATCTGCTTCTGCTAGCTTGTTGTTTCTGTGTTGGGATCTGTATCAATCCAGTCTGTTACTGTTCTGTTTTTCAATCCGCACCTTCCAATAGCAGGGTGTAGTGTGTTCTTGGGTAGTGGTTCTCAACTTTTCATGACAACTGTACCCCTTTCATGAGTTTTAGATGTCACAAAAAGGAAAAATTCACAACCAGTTCTATAGCTGCTATTGAAAAGGGTGTGTGATGGCCTTTTTCTGCTGTCTGTCCAGTTATCCTCTCCACACTGCTAAGGATACATCTCAGTTGCCAGTCAAAGGGTATGACCACTGCAAGACATCTCTTTATCCAGTACAATCTCTTTTTTATTTTTATTTCATAATGAAAAGAGGAGGAATAATGTCAGGGGCCCCTGGACTTGATCCAGCAAATGTCAGCATCAGAGGCAGATTAAGAAACTAAAGAGTTGAGCCACAGGAAAGGAAAATAAGTCTTCAAAGGTATTTAAGTGTTTTGTGATAAAAATTGGAAGGCTAAATGCTCAATTATGGTAAATATTTTGGTATAACATTCCACAGGGTTTTAAAACACCTTGCAGGGTACTATGTGTGTTGAGATATTTGTCTTTACAGTAGACTAGTATTTGCTTATGTGTAAGTTATGGGATACTGCCTCTTGAGACATTTTTAAATACCTACAGTACCCGAATGTAATCCACTTTGAAGTGCTGAAAAAAAGTATGAAAAGTGCAATATAAGTCAAAATAAATAAATATCATTGAAATGCTTCCATAACTAAATATATGCATTAGTATTGGTAAGTGCTTGAAGTCTTTGGGTTTAAAATATTGAAAGTATGACAGCTGTAGCGGGTTATGTGGAAATCTATTGTCAGGGGCACATGAAAACATTTATCAATAAGGGGCGGATTTTAAGAGCTCTGCTCGCCTAAATCCGCCCAAATCCGGGCGGATTTAGGCGAGCAGGGCCCTGCGCGCCGGTGAGCCTATTTTACATAGGCCTACTGGTGCGCGCAGAGCCCCGGGACTCGCGTAAGACCCGGGGTTTTCGGAGGGGGGCGTGTCGGGGGCGGGGCCGAGCGCCGCGCCGTTTTCGGGGCGTGTCGACAGCGTTTTGGGGGCGGGCCCGGGGGCGTGGTTACGGCCCGGGGCAGTCCGGGGGCGTGGACGCGCCCTCCGTACCCACCCCCAGGTCGCGACCCGGCACGACAAGGGTAAGGATGGGGTTTAGACAGGGCCGGGCGAGTGGGTTAGGTAGGGGAAGGGAGGGGAAGGTGAGGGGAGGGCAAAAGAAAGTTCCCTCCGAGGCCGCTCCGATTTCAGAGCGGCCTCGGAGGGAATGGAGGTAGGCTGCGTGGCTCGCCGCGCGCCGGCTATATAGAATCCATAGCCTTGTGCGCGCCGATCCCGGATTTTAGCAGATACGCGCGGCTCCGCGCGTATCTACTAAAATCCAGCGTACTTTTGCTTGTGCCTGATGCGCCAGCAAAAGTAGGCCAGATCGCGCGGTTTGAAAATCTACCCCTAAGTGTATAACTAACACGGCTCAGACTTGTCTGCTTAGTGCCCACCCATGTTAATATTGGGCCCATCCAAAAATAGTTCTGGCTACGCCACTGCCTCAGTCAATGTTGGAGCGGGAAAGGAGAAGCTCTGTTGCCTGGACTTTGAACTGAGATACCTGCGAAGCAGCCTGGTATGACCAGACCACACTCACAGGCGCGGATTTTAAGAGCCCTGCTCGCCTAAATCCGCCCAAATCCGGGCGGATTTAGGCGAGCGGGGCCCTGCGCGCCGGTGCGCCTATGTTCAATAGGCCTACCGGCGCGCGCAGACCCCGGGACTCGCGTAAGTCCCGGGGTTTGGCGAGGGGGCGTGTCGGGGGCGGGCCCGAGCCGCGCGGCGTTTAGGGGGCGTGTCGGCAGCGTTTTGGGGGCGGGCCCGGGTGCGTGGCCGCGCCCTCCGGACCCGCCCCCAGGTCACGTCCCGGCGCGCTAGCAGCCCGCTGGCGCGCGGGGATTTACGCCTCCCTCCGGGAGGCGTAAATCCCCCGACAAAGGTAAGGAGGGTGTTTAGACAGGGCCGGGTGGATGGGTTAGGTAGAGGAAGGGAGGGGAAGGTGAGGGGAGGGCGTTAGAGGATTCCCTCCAAGGCTGCTCCGATTTCGGAGCGGCCTCGGAGGGAACGGGGGTAGGCTGCTCGGCTCGGCGCACGCCGGCTATACAGAATCGATAGCCTTGCGCGCGCCGATCCAGGATTTGCGTGGCTCCGCGCGTATCTACTAAAATCCCGCGTACTTTTGCTTGCGCCTGATGCGCCAGCAAAAGTACGCCTATTCGCGCGGTCTGAAAATCTACCCCACAATGAGTAATAAACTTGCTGGATTGGATTCAGCATCATTGATAACAGAACTGGTGTCTTGTAAATAAAACTCTTGCATTTGAGTATGTGTGTGGCCGGGGGAGGGCACTAACCCCATACTCTGTCTGCCTGTGTTGTTCTTTGCCAAAGTGCTGGAAGGGTGAGGAGGGGAGGGGCTTTTGGAATTGAGTGGTGATCAAGATTCTACAGCTTCTGTTTCCCATAGAAAGCAATGGGGTTTTATTTTGGGAAGCTCAGTTCTCTGGAAATACTGACTGATTCTGATTTCAATCTCATTCAAGATAACTCACATTTTCTTCCTTCATGCCAAATTTGGTGAATTTCCATCCCTTTCTTGGGAGAGTTGTAATGTCTATGGACAGACAGATGGACATCCATCCATCCCTTTTATGTAGTTCTTTCCAAAATTTTTCTACTTTAGAAAGCATAAAAAGCAAACCTAAAAATGAGCAAACCCCTGCCTTCCTAATTCATCCTGGCAAAAGTATCATTAAAGTAGTATAGTGTTTCTGATTGATACCTGCTACAGTAGGAGAACCTGCCTCTGCAGAAGATGCCTTTTTTATTGCACCCTGCAGTGGGACAGAGGGCAATTAAAGAGTAGAGCTATTTCAGGCAAGCTTTCTTAGTTGAAAGGAAGAAGGTTTGCTCATTGAGGTCCTGATTTACTAAGATTTTTCTTCCATCTTTTATCTATAGGATAAGATCTTGATGAATCAAATCCTATGTTAAGCATAAAAGCACTACTGACCTTAGTGAAGGCTAGCAGTATTTTTTGGAGTTATATAAAACGAAGTTTCAAAGCTCAACCAGATATATTTAACAGATAAAACACCCTTTTTGATAGGCGATATAATTTTTTGTAAAAACTGTTGATTTCTGCTCAGCCCGTTAAGTCATGAAAATAATTTTTTGTAGTATGTCACACATACTAAATAAATATCTATTTATCACTGCAATCAGGGCACACTTAAGTTACAGTCAGTCATCCCATAATATCCTTTACTGTGGCCAGTTCAGTGGTGCAATTCACTTGTCAGGTCAGATCTTCTCCCCAGAACTGCTGGCCAGAGCTGGGAATGTTGTGAAGGGTTCAATGAGAGTCACAGCCAAACTAGAACAACCTGGAGTGACCACAGTATGATCAGGGCCAGTGCAAGGGTCTGTAAGACCCCAGGCAGACCAATGTAACACTGCCCCCCCCCCCCAATCCACCCTGAGTTGAATGGGCCCTCTGATAGTGGTAGATATATAGAGTTATGGTCTCTCTCTCTCTCTTTCCTACCAAACCTACAGGTCAATCCAGTACCGAGCGGTAGGAAGAGCTGCGTTAGTGCCCGGCGCACCCGCGGTTGCCGCACGCACAGTGCAGCTCACCTACCGCTCGATCCTGTATGTAAATAGCTTGCTAATGCAAGCTGCGTCTTAGAAGCATCCATGAAGCGTTAGGCCCGCGCAACCCGTTTTACTGTATAGAGCGCTATACAGCGCCTATACAGTAACCTGGGTGCGCGGGCCTAACGCTTCACGGACACGCTGGTATCTGTCATTTCAAATGTCATTTCAAATGACATTTGAAATGACAGGTACCAGGAAGTGGACAGTTCTCCGACGCTCGGGATTGTCAACCCTCTCTCCCCTTCTCCCGAAGCAACAAAAGCGAAAAAAAAAGTTGCAAGAGAGGGGAGAGAGGACGGGCAATCCTACGATCGGGATGGCCAGTCCCTCTCCCCTCCTCCCGAGGCAAGGCGCGAAAAGCAGCCTTGCTCCGGGAGGAGGGGAGAGAGGACTGGCAGTGTGAAGCGACCAAGCGACTTACTTTTTTTTGCAGCCCTCCGGAGGAGACGGCCATCAGCAGAAACGGATTGCTGCTCCCGGCGAAGATGGACGCCTGCACGGGGGAAAGCAGCCCCTGTGCGTGCAATTGGCCGCTCAAGACGTGATGTCACGACGTTTGGCGTCACGGCATGTGACGTCACATCTTGAGCGGCCAATTGCACGCACAGGGGCCGCTTTCCCCCGTGCAGGCGTCCATCTTCGCCGGGAGGCGAGCCGCGATCCATTTCTGCTGATGGCCGCTCAAGACGTGATGTCCATCTTCCTGAGCAGCTGGAGGCAGGAGAGGGGAGCCGCGGTCGTCTTCGCCGATGTCCGGATGGGGGGCTGCAAAAAGTAAGTCGCTTTATACTGCCAGTCCCCTCCCCCCTCCTCCCGGAGCAAGGCTGCTTTTCGCGCCTGCCTCGGGAGGAGGGGAGGGAGGACTGGCAATCCCGAGCGTAGGATTACCCGTCCTCTCCCCTCTCTCTTGCAACTTTTTTTTTCGCTTTTTTTTTTTTTTTTGCTTTGGGAGGAGGGGAGAGGACTGGGGCTGCCCCGGAGACCAGCACCCATGGACGCGGCCAGGGCAGGACAGCGGGGGCTGGGGGAAAGTTTTCCGCCTACCCTTACCCCTGCCTCTAACACAGGGGTAGGGGTAAGCGGTAAGTTAGCAGGTTAAACGTGTGGCAAAACGGCAGGGTAAAAAAGGGATAGTCGGGGCGCGCGTTACTGGATGGTAGGGAATAGCTAATTCGCTCGTTTACATACAATATACATGCCGCGTGCGGAAGGGGTTGCCCGGGGATTTTAGGACGCGGTAGGAGTAGGTTAAAGGGGATTGGGGATCGCAGGAAGTGCTAAAGCGGCCGGAAAGTGAGTAGACCGCGGGTTAGGAGCGGGGTAAACGCGGCCGCACTTTACTGGATAGACCTGCTAGCAAGTGCTCCACGACTGCTATCGCCCCCTTCTTTCACACTTTGAAAATGGCATCCTCGTGTACTCCAGCTGCGCCCTTCCCACTGATACCGCCCTAGGTGACTGCCTAGTTCTGCCTAATGGCCACACCAGCCCTGAGTTGGCCCTACTTTTACTTCTCCCTCCCCTGCTCTGAGCTTACAATGCATTTTATTTGTGTGTCAAACACATTCAGGAGGCAATTTTCAGAAGGTTTTTCCATGAGTAAATGGATGTTTATTCCACGGGAACATGCCTTCTGAAATTTGCCCCTCCTCCAGTGAGGGGGGAAAGGGGCGGCACTGGGTGGGGTGGTAGGGCTGTCCTGCAAAGTATGCGAGGGGAGTTTGCACCTGCAAACTCTGCCGATATTTTTGTAGCTGCAGTCCTCACTGGGCCAGAGATTTTCAAAGGGAAACACCCACACAGGCAGTCTGAAAATTGGCCTGTTTTTGAAATAGGTTTGCCGCTCAAAATCATTTAGAAAGGAAGCTGAATGGTGACCCATCTCATTAAACAAGGTGAATTGGCCAGCAGTAGAAGTAACGTTGAATAGGCGTGCATAAGCAGAGTGTGGGAAGCATAGCAGCACAGCTGAGGCTATTGTAGAGAGGAAGAAGATAGCATACAGACAGGGAAGACTGACTAGAAAAGAGTTACAGTAATCAAGACAAGAACAAAGAATGAGGAAGGGATGGAAGTGAGATTAGTTATGAGTTAATCATGGCAGATGCATGGGTAGGAAAAAATCAAACACATATCGACAATAATAAAAGTGCAAGCATGTGATATACAATAGAGATGTCAGAAAGAAACAGAAGTAGTGAACACAAAGAGAATGAAAATGTAGGTTCAATGGAGCAAGATAAGGGAAAGAGGGATCTGGTCTTGTTTAAATTCATCATCAGTCTTCAAAAGATATGGAGACATCCAACTGGAAATAGCAGTAAGATGGACTGAAATTTTGCATTAAGAGGAAGCGAAGGGAAAGAGGCACACAGCTGGGCCTCATCACACAGCTGGTTAAGATAATCCAACAGAGAAAATGTGCATATAGAGAAAATAGACTAGACTAGTAAATCTCAAGATTCTAATTGACAGAGACAAAGATGAGGGATTAGCATGATACACTAAAATATGTAAAAGTCTGGAAACAAAGACAGAAATGGCACCAGACCAGATACATTAATCCCTACAAATGAAGAGTAGAGAGATGAAAGAGATGATCTACAACAGAGGTTCTCAAAGTCGATCCTTGAGGGCCACAGATAGGTTTGCTTTTCAGGTTAAGAAAGCTAAGTATACTATTTTTATTCATAAACTGCATGCATGCAAGTATTTTCTTTTTAATTTAATCCTTATTAAGCTTTTTAAATCATATGATATATTATACAAAAACTAAAAAACGAATCATAAAGACTTATACCAACTTTCATCTAACATAAATAACCCCACATTAGAATTGGGGCTGCTGATTTAGGTGAAAAAACAAAACAAAACACACAGAACCCCCAAAAGTCAACATGCTGATTTGTCCACTATAAAGGTTTCCAATTGCATAGGATGTACAAAAATAAACTTACTACCTTGATAACCAATTATGCATATGCAAGGGAATTTCAAAAATATTGCTCCCAAAGATAATAGCTGAGGTTTTAATTGAAGAAAGAATTTCCTCTTTGCCTGCGTCTCCTTAGAGATGTCTGGAAACTCCTGAATTTTTTGACCACAAAACAATGAATCTTTATACTTAAAATGCCGTCTAAAGAAAATCTCTCTATCACCATCCAGGACAAAAACCCCCCAATAAGGATAGATCTAGAAATAATCATATAATTAGACATGTTTAGGACTAGGGTGTGATCTGAACATGAAGCCAATACATCAATAGCTCCCTTCTCAGGAGCCAGAAATCTCCGCTTATCAGGAAGGTGATAACAGTTGGATAGAAAGAAGATTTTATCAGACACAAAGGGGCAGATTTGAAAACTGCGCGCATGTTATAAAATCCAGGGATGGCGTGCGCAAGGGGGTGCACAATTGTGCAACTTGCGCACGCCGAGCTGCGCAGCCTGCATCCGTTCCCTCCGAGGCCACTCCGAAATCAGAGCGGCCTCAGAGGCAACTTTTCTTCTGCCCCTCCGCACCTTTCCCTCCCTTCCCCTCCCTTCCCCACCTTCCAGCCCTACCTAGAACCCCCCCTTACCTTTGTTGAACAAGTTACACCTGCCTCCCAGCAGGAGGCTCAGGCCATGCTCCGCCCCCGGACCGCCTCGGACCGCCCACTCCCCGCCCCTTTTTGTAAACCCCGGGACATTCACGCGTCCCGGGGCTTGCGCGCACTGCCGAGCCTATGCATGTGTGTTCTGATTTTCAAAGGGTTACGCGTGTATCTTATGCACGTAACCCTTTGAAAATCTGCCCCAAATTGAATAACTTCAATTCCATATCTCTTAAACAATTCATTCCCTGCAATCAAACAAGAATAGGGAAAATTTCAGAATCACAGATTGTTAGTGATAGATTATCTTTAATACCTGCAGTTACAGATGATTGCAAATTTGTAGTTACTCCTATCTATACACCTAGTTGTTTCCAAAGAATTCAACCTGCTATCGAAATTAGAAAATTTATTGGATGCACCTGTAGAGTAAACACATAGCTGAGTAACTGTATTCAACAAATTAGATTCCTCTGCACTCAGGCAGGCCAATCCCCCCCAAGTGGGTTATCCACCTCTGCCAGCAGATGGAGACGGAGTAAAAGCTGATGTCATGGATATATAGCCCTGCCCCGACATCAGCCTGCCAGTATCTCCATCTCCAGCAGATCATGGACAGGTATTTCCCTACTGGGGACTGCTTGTAAAAAAAAAAAAAAAAAGATTCAGGAGAAGATGAGCAGCTGAATAGCACCACTTGCCTCCTGAAATGATATCGATGGATCCCTCCCTCAGTTGAGGGCCTTGTATCTGCTAGCCTTTTATCAGGCATGGACATTAAAAAAAAAAAAAAGTTACTTAAAAGGGACAAGAGCAACAGATAAGTATGAAAAAATAAGTATGAAAGCTTGCTGGGCAGACTGGATGGACCGTTGGTCTTCTTCTGCCGTCATTTCTATGTTTCTATGTTTAAGTGGTTGCTGGGCAAGAGAGGCTCTGTGATGAAGGCTTTCTCCCTCTTCCACCATAGCCAGAGACTGTTCCTGCCTTCAACCAGAGAGGGCAGAGCTCGGGCAAATAAATAAATAAAGCATGAAGTCGAGAAAGGCTAGGGAGGTTTTCTTTTCCCTACCTTGTTCTTACTGGGTCTTCCTTCTGCGTTGGTGTTTGGTGCTTTCCCACTCACATCTCTGGGGAGTTTAGTTAGTGTGGAGGCAGCGCAGGCTTAGCGTGTTGAACAGCCTTTTAGCTAGGCCCCTCTTCCAGGCTGGGTATCATGTGCTATGTGGTAGGCCACGGTGGCAGTTTTGCGTGCTTTTGTGTGTGCTTTCTCAATGCTACGCAGCACTGGAGTGACGTTGGAGTGTACGTGCATGCCTAATTGCCTACTTGTGTGCATAAGCCTGCGACCTCTATTTGTGCGCGTACTTTCTGCGGCCTGCTGCTGTGCATGTATGGAGTGCATAGCTGAGCACCTATTGTGGATAGCTGAGTATGTATTCTGAACGCATATTCTGCATGTAACTGTGCATATCTTTTTGAGGCACGTGACCAGCTGGTACAACTTGGTGCCGGTTTCAAAGAAGTCTAAGAGCTGAGTGGTTTGTGCTGCTTCCTATAAAAGGACAATACAGCCAGGGCTTTCTGTGAGTCTGTGTCTCAGTGCTGCCTGGATGCTTGAGGTGATTTACCTCCTAATGATTTTGCCATTGTTGGTCTATCCCCTCAGTCAGAGGGGAGTGGGACTGAAGGCGACTCAACTAGGATGTCCCCTTCTTCAGTTGATCCAGTGACAGACTTCTTCAGGAGATATTCACTCAGAAGACATCAGGTTTGGGCCTATTGATCCAAGTAGGGATCCATCCTCCTTTTCCTGGATGGAATTTTTCAGGGTCTTTTCTATAGGGGCATCCTTCAGAGATGGCAATGTCTTCTAAACCAGGGTCGCTTTCTTGGGCTCCCCACTTGTCCACCACCAAATGCAAATGCAATGGTACAGTGGTCCCTGGTGGTGTTCGGGAGGATGTGGATCAAGATGACACTGATAATGATTTGGGCTTCTTCCCTCTTGAGGAAGGGAACATTCCCCCAGATTTAGAGCCACATAGAACTCTGCTCTGTTTCTTTCATAGAGATGAGTTGCTGGGTCTGTTATCTCAGACTGTGAAGATGCTCTTGGTGTCTGGGTGTGACTTCATGAGTAGACAGAAGAAAGACTGCATATTGGTCACCCTTTGCAAAACGTCATGTTTCTTTCCCCTCCTGGATGTAATTCAAGAGTTGATTGACCTTGAATGGAGTGCGCCAGAGGCAAGCTTCAAAGGAAGGTGTGCCTTGGCAGGTTTGGATCCAAAGGCAAGACAGCAGTTAGGTTTTCCAAAGATAGATGCGCTGGTGTGTTCTGTTACTAAACAAACCACCATTCCAGTGTAAGGAGGGGCAACTCTCAAGGATGCTCAGATAATAGAAGGACTCCATGAAGTTAGCAAGTAGCTCATTTAAAACAAATTGAAGAAAATTATTTTTCACTCAGCACATAGTTAAGCTCTGGAATTCATTGCCAGTAGATGTGGTTACAGCAATTAGTGTAACTAGATTTAATAAAGTTTTGTATAAGTTCCTAGAGGAAAAATCCATAAACTGCTATTAATCGGTAAGGAATAGTAGCTTGAGATCTTATTAATGTTTGGGAACATGCCAGGTACTTGTGACTTGCATTGGCCACTGTTGGAAACAGGATACTGGGCTTGAAGGATCCTTGGTCTGACCCAGTATGGCATATCTTATGTTCTTATCCTTAAGTAAGCCTTTGAGGCCATGACGATGAATTTGAAAATTGCTTCTTTTTGTTCCCTGGCAGCTTGAGCTAGTCTGCATCTCTCTCAGGAGGCTGAGGAAACATTTATGGGTGGCTGAGTGGTAATGGAACCAGGAGCTGCTTTCTTAGCTGATGCGGGCTGTGACCTTTTGTGCACTGCTGCAAGAGGGGTTGCTTCCATAATAGTGACCAGATGTCAGCTGTGGCTGCGAAACTGGTCGGCAGACGCTATTTCTAAGTCCAATTCCACTTAGTTGCCCTTTAAGTGAATTGGAGAAGATGGAAAATAGATGGGGGGAAGCCCAGGTCCTCATTTTCCTGAAGATAAGAAGTCGACCTCACGTCCTTTTCGGGCAAATGGCTGCTCTTGAGACTACAGGCAATTTCATCCTATAGTGGGCTTTCTCTGAAAGAACTCATACCTTTGATAGGTCTCAGTCCTTTCATCCCAGAATGCCTCTGGAAGGATGCAGGCTCTGGGAGTAAAGCCTCTCAATCTTCTCTATGAAGGTTTGCAGACTCACTTGCTGGTGCAGGAAACAGGCGGATGCCTATTTTGTTTTTATCACAGGTAGGTCCAGATCACATTGGACCAATGGGTCCTGGAAGTGATTCAGGATGGCTATGGTCTAGAATTCCTTTGCATTCCTCCAGATGCCTTTATGATTTCTCCATGCATCTCCCCTCACAAGAGAATGGCAGTGGAGACTACCTTAAGGAAGCTACTTGAAGGCTGTAATTCCTGTTCCCGAATCGCAATAAAATATAGTTTGCTATTCCATTTATTTTGTTGTACTCAAGAACAAGAGGTCCTTCCGGCCCATCCTAGATTTTAAAGGAGTCAATCATCATTTGAGGGTGACTCATTTCTGAATGGAGACTGTGCACGCCATAATAATGGCAGTAAAATCAGGAGAATACCTCATGCCTCTGGATCTGACAGAAGCTTATCTGCATATTCCCAATCACCGGGAACATCAACAGTTCCTGCAGTTTTCCATTCTGGGATGTCATTACTAGTTTCAGGCTCTGCCCTTTGGGCTGACCATGTACCCCAAACCTTTTCCAAGATCATGGTGGTGGTAGTGGTAATTTTGCGCAAGGATGGCATCTTAATTCACCCATATCTTTTTCATTCAAGCCAAGAGCGTGGAGGAAAGGCTCCGGGCTTCTTGCAGGGTGGTTTCCTTACTGCAGGAGCTAGGCTGGTTGTGAAATTGGCCAAGAGCAACTTATAGCCATCTCAGAAACTGGAATAACGACATTCTTTTTGATATGAAACAGGATAGATGTCTTTCTGCCAGAAAGTTGCATTCAGAAGTTGATTGCTCAAGTTCAAGACCTGGCAAGAACTAGTATTCACCTGATGGTGTGGTCTTATCATGCAGGTCCTGGGTTTGATGACGGCCATGTTGGAGGTTGTTCCCTGGGCAAAGGCACATATGCGGCCTCTTCAATGCACATTGCTTTCTTGGTGGAGTCCGCAGTTGCGACGCTACATGGTGAGATTTCACTTACCATTGGAAATAAGCGCCCAATTGCAGTAGAGTTTACAGGTGGATCATCTCAGGAAGGAATTTTACTTAGAGATGCTGGATTGGTTAGTGCTCATGACAGATGCAAGCCTCATGGGTTGAGGGCTTACTGTCAAGAGTTACTGGTGCAAGGTTGCTGGCTTGCCAAGGAATGGTAGAGGAGCATCAATCGATTGGAAGCATGGGCAATATGGCTGGTGTGCTTGTGGTTCATCGAGCGTCTGGATACTTGAGACTGTCAGGATAATGTCCAATAATGCGATAATGGTGTCCTACTTCAATCATCAGGGCAGATCCAAAAGCCAGCAGGTGTGTGGGAAGATATACATACTCATGGAATGGGCAGAGCAACATCTGCTAGACATTGCTGGAAAGGACAATGTAAGGGCTAACTTTCTCAGCAGAAAGAGCTTGGACCCAGGAGAGTGGAAGTTAGCAAAACCTTTTAGCTTATAGTGGAGTGTTGGGGACACAAATACCTAGACTTGCTTGCGACTTCAGGCAACGCAAAAGTTCCACGGTTCTTCAGTCACAGAAGGGAACCAAAAGCACTGGACATCAATGTTCTTGTTCAGGTGAGGCCATGCGGCAGATTATTGTATGCTTTCTCACCCTGGCCTCTGATAAGCAGTATTGTTCAGAAGATTGCAAGCAGACCGACACTGTACTTTTGGTGGCTCCGGATTGTCCCTAGAGACCATGGTATGCCAATCTGCCAGAGACTGCTGGTGGACAGTCCTCTCAGACTGCCGCTTTGGATGGATATCTTACGACAGGCAGGTCTGGCATGAGGAAATAGGCAGACTTGAATGGTCATCAAGCACACCGTAAGTGGGCACGGCGCCATCGTTGGACATGAGGGCAGTATTCTTTTTAACTCAAAGGAGGCGGGTTGCAGGTCTCACTCATTGGGATGCATTGGTCGGCAAAGTAAGGGAGCTCTGGCGACGCAGGCACTGTGACTTGGGGAGGGGAAGAATAGGAAGGAATATGACATCATCATGATGTCATCACCTAGGGCAGCTGGATACACTTGCACTGGTATTGGTGATAGGGAACCCTTCTACATGAAGATCCAGGTTGATTTTGTCTTATGGTTTGGCCCTTGAAAGGGCTCAATTGTTGAATTGTGATTATTCTGCAATCTGCTGCAGTAATTTCCACTTTGCTTCAGGCTAGGAAGTTTCCATTGCCTTGGGCTTAAGTTAGAGTTTGGAGAGTTTTCGAGGCTTGGTGTAAGGGTGAGGTTCTCAGTCTCTCAAAGTGGAAATTCCATTAATTTTTAAATTATTACAAGACGGATTATGTAAAGGTTTAGTCCTTTAACATCCTGAAGGTTCAAATGGTAGCTCTTGCTTGTTAGAACACAACATAAGAACACAAGATATGCTATACTGGGTCAGACCAAGGGTCCATCAAGCCCAGAATCCTGTTTCTAACAGTGAGCAATCCAAGTCACAAGAACCTGACATGTACCTAAACAAATAGATCTCAAGCTATTATTCCGTACTGATTAATAGCAGTTTATGGATTTTTCCTCTCGGAATTTATCCAAATCTTTCTTAAACCCAGTTACACTAACTGCCATAACCACATCCTTCGGCAATGAATTCCAGAGCTTAACTATATGCTGAGTGAAAAAGAATTTTCTTTCATTTGTTTTAAATGAGCTACTTGCTAACTTCATGGAGTGCCCCCTAGTCCTTCTATTATCTTCATTAACCTGTTCAAGTCCTTTCATGATTTTGTAGACCTCTTATCACATCCCCCTCAGTCATCTCTTCTCCAAATTTTATAGGGGAGCTGTTCACGCCCCATTTTGGTTGTCCTTCTCTGCACTTTTTCCAGTGCAATTATATCTTTTTTGAGATGTGGTAATCAGAATTGTACACAGGATTCAAGGTGTAGTGTCACCATGGAGCGAAATAGAGCCATTATGATATCCACCACTTTATTTGCCATTCCCTTCCTAAAAATTCCTAAGATTCTGTTTGCTTTCTTGACCATCACAGCACACTGAACCAACAATTTCAATATATTATCCACTATGATGCCTAGATCTCTTTCCTGGGAGGTAACTCCTAAGATAGAACTTAAGATTGTGTAACCATAACAATGGTTATTTTTTCCTATATGCATCACCTTGCACGTGTCCATATTAAATTTCTTCTTGCTATTTGGAAGCCCAAACTTCCAATCTCACAAGGACCTCCTGCAATTTAGCACAATCCATTTGTGATTTAACTGCTCTGCATAATTTTCTGTCATCCAGAAAGTTGATCACTTCACTGTTGCGCTGGAGGTGGACCCTTGGGCTGAGGTGGGGCTGAGGTGGGGCTAAGGTGGGGACCCTTGGGCTGAGGTGGGGATCCGTAGGATCCCTTAGGAGGGATCCTACGGATCCCCACCATCGGCAGGCAAAGAGGGCTGATGGACGGAGGCTGGCTGGCGCTTCACCAATACCAGCCCTTGTTACTCGTGGGTTGAGCCTTTGGGTGCCGGGGCCGGCTGGACTTAGGTGGACCTCGTCAGTCATCGATGGAAGGATCGAGGTCAGCCCAGAGGCAGCAACAGGGGAAGAATGACGGCCTGTACTGAATGAGGCAGAGTCCCGGAGACCCGGGCGCCAATAGAACCAAAGTCAGACAGGGGGTGCCCGAGGAAGAACATAAGAACATAAAAAATTGCCATGCTGGGTCAGACCAAGGATCCATCAAGCCCAGCATCCTGTTTCCAACAGAAGCCAAACCAGGCCACAAGAACCTGGCAATTATCCAAACACCAAGAAGATCCCATGCTACTGATGCAATTAATAGCAGTGGCTATTCCCTAAGTAAACTTGATTAATAGCCGTTAATGGACTTCTCCTCCAAGAACTTATCCAAACCTTTTTTGAACCCAGCTCTACTAACTGCACTAACCACATCATCTGGCAACAAATTCCAGAGCTTTATTGTGCGTTGAGTGAAAAAGAATTTTCTCCGATTAGACTTAAATGTGCTACTTGCTAACCTCATGGAATGCCCCCTAGTCCTACTATTATTCGAAAGTGTAAATAACCGATTCACATCTACTCGTTCAAGACCTCTCATGATCTTAAAGACCTCTATCATATCCCCCCTTAGCCATCTCTTTTCCAAGCTGAACAGCCCTAACCTCTTCAGCCTTTCCTCATAGGGGAGCTGTTCCATCCCCTTTATCATTTTGGTTGCCCTTCTCTGTACCTTCTCCATCGCAACTATATCTTTTTTGAGATTCGGCGACCAGAATTGTACACAGTATTCAAGGTGCGGTCTCACCATGGAACGATACAGAGGCATTATGACATTTTCCGTTTTATTATCTATTCCCTTCTTAATTCCTAATGTGGCATGAATGTGGCAAGGGGCCATAAAAGATTAAAAGTGGTGCCATTGAATGCCAAATAAGAAGAGTTGTACCAACAATACAGGGCGAGCCCCTCTACAGAGTCGATGTGCCATCTAGATGGAAGAAACCTGCTGGGTCCGTCCTCACTAAAAATTGCTGTGCCATCTAGTTGGAGGAAGCTTGCTGGGCGCGTCCTCACAACTGAGTTGGTGTGCCATCTAGATGGAAGAAGCCTTCTGGGCCTGTCATCACTACAGTGTTGCCATGCCCTCTAGATGGAAGAAGTCTGCTGGGCTCGTACTCAATACAGGGTTGCTGTGTCAACATGCAGAAGGGATGATCTGCTGTCGGCCACTGTGTCCAGCAACCTAACTCTAAAGCCCTCTCTGATGCTCTGCCCATATTTCATCCTCCTTGAAGCAGCCTCCAGTCATGGTCCAGCTGCTGCATCTTTTCATCATGTCTCATCTCCTGCTCTGGATACTGCTGCCTCATCTCATCTCAGCTACTGCTGCTGCCTCCATGCTATTGGGTCTCCTCCTACATCTTCACACTGCCAGACTGCTAGTGCTGTGCTACACCTGCTGTGCCACACCTGCCATCTAGACAGCATGGCAACACTGTAGTGATGACAGGCCCAGAAGGCTTCTTCCATCTAGATGGCCCAAGTTGAGGGGAAGAGATGAAGTAGCAGAAGAGGAAATCAAGGGAGAAAAAGCAAGAGAGAGAAATGTGAGGAAGGAATAAAGAATTGTGAATATAAAGTTGAGGAGGAAATAGATACAGGGTACAGGAGTGAGAAGTGTGGGGTTAGAGATGGAGGGGTCTGCAGTGAAAAAGGGTGAGAGAAATGAGTAGGGGAATAGACAGGCAGGGTGTCAGCAGCCTAGGCGACCTCCGGACTTCAATCTTTTATTTTTTTCTCTCCCTTTTATTTTGTTTCCTCCCCCCCCCCCAGTCTTTCTCTCCCCCTCCCCAGTTCAAAACCCTGGAGCAAGAAATGGGAATCTTCATCCTGCCTCCCTTTTAGGGATCAGGTCATGAGAATAAAGGTGGAGAACAGTAAATGAGACAAAGGAGAATGAGACTCAGCAATGGTAAGAGAGGCCTGCAGCAGTAACTAGAAAGATGGGGCGAATGGTAAAGGTGAGGGGATATGAAGGGAGAGAGAAGATGCAGGGGGAATGGGAGAAAGCTAAGTATCTCATGGAAAGGTGGGGGTAGGGGGGTGGTGGTTGGTCAGACTAAGGGGGTCATTTTCTATGCGGATCGCACGCGATAAGGGACGTTTCGCATGTGAAAAGTCCCTTATCGCGTGCGATACCAAGATCGGGGCGGAGTCAGGGCGGCGTTAGCCCCAGAAGAGCAGAAGTCATGGCTGCACCAGGGCTGATGCCGTGAAGACTTCATCGACAGCTAAAGGTACATTTCCTTTTCACTGCCAGTTTTGCACCGAATAACTACACCTTTTATGATGTAGTTATTTGGTGTTACGCTGGCAGCGATCGCAGGACCGCCCCCCCCCCCCCCCCCGTTTCTCCCCCCCCCCACCCCCCGTTACTGCCAAATTCACTATGCCTTGAAGCATTAGAAAATCCAGCCCTAAGTGGGTCACTTTTCTAAGATCATTCCAGGCTGTTTAACATTCTCAATTAGTCCCTGAGCAAAGATGATTCAGGCATTCAAAAACCTTTGAGCAATACATATCTTACAAAAAAAAAAAAAAGAAAGTCATAGCACATCTTAAAAGTCATTTTCTTTACTTGTTGAGGTGGCTACTTTATTAAGAACATAAGAAATTGCCATGCTGGGTCAGTCCATCAAGCCCAGCATCCTGTTTCCAACAGAAGCCAAACCAGGCCACAAGAACCTGGCAATTACCCAAACACTAAGAAGATCCCATGCTATTGATGCAATTAATAGCAGTGGCTATTCCCTAATTTACAACTTTTACAACTATAATCTGACTATTTTGGAAACACACACTACATAGCTTATATTCATAACTGTGCATGCAAAGACTGTGTACTGTCATATATATATTAGGGATGTGAATCGTTTTTCAACGATTAAAATTATCGTCCGATAATGTTTATATCGTCTTAAATCGTTATAGAACACGATACAATAGAAATTCTAACGATTTATCGTTAAAAATCGTTAAATCGTGTTAGTGCGCACTAACTCGAGTTAGTGCGCACTAACTCCCCGTTAGTGCGCACTAACTCGATTTAGTGCGCACTAACTGAAAATGATACAAATAAACACTTTCCAGGTCACTGAAGGTCAGTTAGGAATGAATATGTGTTCCTATTGGCTGGCTGCCCTCTTATCTATTGATGTTACCACTGAGGTGATGGTTGGGGGGATGGGAAATGGAACTGGAAACTAACGAACACCAACAGAAAATGAAACAAAGTGTTCACACTTCCCAGGTCAGTAAAGGTCACTTAGGAATGAATATGTATTTATGTATTCCTATTGGCTGGCTGTGCTCTTATCTATTGATGTTACCAATATGGTTGGGGGGATGTGAAATGGAAACAGTTGGAAGCTTGACAAAAAAAGTAATGTAATGATCAGCACTCACGTGACTAGAACTTGTTTGTTTATTATTTTTGTTAGCAGGCACCTGAAATGCTAGTGCATGTTGAATTTGCCAATCACTGTGCATTTTAGAAAGGTGGTCCTGGCTGGAACTGTACATAGTTCAAATATATGTAATTGATTGTTGGTAAGTGTATTTTTTAAGTAGCCACACTGGCACCAGTATGTTTACTTTTCCTCCTACTTAACTCACTAGCTCAGCTTTGTAAGAAGGGCTTCTCTGCTTGTGTGTTGTTTTTGTTTGGTGTGAGGAGAGCAGAAACATCAGATCTTTATTCAATCTACTACAGTCATCTCTTACAGTGCCCTATCCCTATTAATACCAGGAGTGTTGTGATCTTCCTGCACACAGTGTCCTAACCCTGATACCAGTCTGAGACAGCTCCCTCCCTGCATTACTAGTGAGAGGCTGGCTTCACAGACAGGGGGGAGCTGCCTGACCCTCACTCCTGACTTCCCCCATGTCCCAGCTAGTGAATGGTGTGTGGATGAGGGGGGGGGGGGGGGAGGATGGTGAAGTCTGAGACAGCTCCCTCCCTGCATTACTAGTGAGAGGCTGGCTTCACAGACAGGGGGGAGCTGCCTGACCCTCACTCCTGACTTCCCCCATGTCCCAGCTAGTGAATGGTGTGTGGGTGAGGGGGGGGGGGAGGATGGTGAAGTCTGAGACAGCTCCCTCCCTGCATTACTAGTGAGAGGCTGGCTTCACAGACAGGGGGGAGCTGCCTGACCCTCACTCCTGACTTCCCCCATGTCCCAGCTAGTGAATGGTGTGTGGGTGAGGGGGGGGGGAGGATGGTGAAGTCTGAGACAGCTCCCTCCCTGCATTACTAGTGAGAGGCTGGCTTCACAGACAGGGGGGAGCTGCCTGACCCTCACTCCTGACTTCCCCCATGTCCCAGCTAGTGAATGGTGTGTGGGTGAGGGGGGGGGGGAGGATGGTGAAGTCTGAGACAGCTCCCTCCCTGCATTACTAGTGAGAGGCTGGCTTCGCAGACAGGGGGGAGCTGCCTGACCCTCACTCCTGACTTCCCCCATGTCCCAGCTAGTGAATGGTGTGTGGGTGAGGGGGGGGGGGGGGGAGGATGGTGAAGTCTGAGACAGCTCCCTCCCTGCATTACTAGTGAGAGGCTGGCTTCACAGACAGGGGGGAGCTGCCTGACCCTCACTCCTGACTTCCCCCATGTCCCAGCTAGTGAATGGTGTGTGGGTGAGGGGGGGGGGGGGAGGATGGTGAAGTCTGAGACAGCTCCCTCCCTGCATTACTAGTGAGAGGCTGGCTTCACAGACAGGGGGGAGCTGCCTGACCCTCACTCCTGACTTCCCCCATGTCCCAGCTAGTGAATGGTGTGTGGGTGAGGGGGGGGGGAGGATGGTGAAGTCTGAGACAGCTCCCTCCCTGCATTACTAGTGAGAGGCTGGCTTCACAGACAGGGGGGAGCTGCCTGACCCTCACTCCTCCGGGGTATTGTGATCTTCCTGCACACAGTGCCCTATCCCTGATACCAGGGGTGTTGTGATCTTCCTGCATGCAGTGCCCTATCCCTATTAATACCAGGAGTGTTGTGATCTTCCTGCATGCAGTGCCCTATCCCTATTAATACCAGGAGTGTTGTGATCTTCCTGCATGCAGTGCCCTATCCCTGATACCGGGATGTGTGCAAGAAGATCACAACACCCCCGGTATCAGGAATAGGGCACTGTGTGCAGGAAGATCACAACACCCCCAGTATCAGGAATAGGGCACTGTGTGCAGGAAGATCACAACACCCCTGGTATTAGGGATAGGGCACTGTGTGCAGGAAGATCACAACACTCCTGGTATTAATAGGGATAGGGCACTGTGTGCAGGAAGATCACAATACCCCTGGTATCAGGGTTAGGGCACAAGTTCTAGTCACATTGACTGATCACATTACTTGTTTTGTCAAGCTACCAACTGTTTCCATTTCCCATCCCCCATATACTGTCAGTAGGAAACTTGGTAACATGAATAAATAAGAGGGCAGCCAATAGGAATACATATTCATTCCTAAACTGACCTTAACTGACCTGAAAAGTGTCAAATTGTATCATTTTCAGTTAGTGCGCACTAACTCCCGTTAGTGCGCACTAACTCGAGTTAGTGCGCACTAATCGGAAAAAACAATTTTTAACGATTTTTTAACTAAAAAATCGTGCCTAAGACGATTTTCTTGCCCTGCCACACGATTTCTATCGTTAAGACGATATGGAAAACGATTCACATCCCTAATATATATATATATGGTATATATACAGTATATATGATGTATATACATAAACACAATCTACTTCAGCTGATTAAATCATATTGATGAAACTGAAATAATGTATATCTGATGGAAAATAATTGTTTTATCTTTTCTTATAAACTAAATAGTAGAGCATTGCATTTATAGCAAAATTGATATTCAGCAGCAGATAGACTGGTGATACAGAAAGTATTGTTGAGATAACAGGTTCATGAAAAGGAGGAAGTGCTGAGATAATATATTGACCTTTGAGTATGCCAGTATCTAATTTCCTTTTCTTTGTAAGTATTACACATGTTGGAAACATTCTCTGTAATACTCTGCAGTTTGATGATGGGGGCACAATGTATTTACCATTCTTTCATAGGGCTTTGTGCCATTATTTCCATATTAAATTGCTCAATGGATACATTTTAAAAATACATATTTGTTTTTTAACATACGTACTTTGAAAAAGATTCTGCAAACAAGCTACTACAGCTTTTTTATTAATTATTCTCTCAAAGCTGAAGGTCTTATGACTGGAAGACAGAGGTAGACATAGATAATACAATGTAGTGAAATACATTACTAATACACTGAGCCTTGCATGAAATACGATGGTAGTGTATTTTTGCACACAATGCAAAACTAAATCAACTTTATTTTTCTTTATTGAGTATTTAGTAAAGGGAAAGATTCACTTCACCAAAAACTGGAATTCTCCATTCATTCATAAAACAAACCCAACACAGGCTGCAGTGATGCAAATTCCCCCACTGTGTCCTAACAAATATCCCTTAATCCTGTCCTGGAGAGACTAATCCTGGTCTCAGAGGTTAGTTCACTTTTTGTACCCATTTAATCTCCAGGTTCATCATGGAGACTGACAATTAAGAGGCCAATTAATTCCAATGTGATAGTGTTTTTATTGATATAAATGGATATGTATTGTGTACCCACAGGAACTTGTAATGGAAATATCAGTTAATTGCAATAAGCCACCAAATAGGAATTTGCATGTAATGACTTTTGACCACCATGTACTCCTGGGGGAATTCTACACACAAAGCTTTAAAATTCTGCACAAAATAACTATAAAATTCTGCACACATTATTTTAAAATTCTGCATACTACATTTATCAAAATACAATCTAATCACAGTCTGTGAGTAGTAATTAATTTAAACTTCAAAACAGAAGAATGTTCTTAAAGATGCAAAATGTACGTTTTTGGTGCAGAATTCTCCCAGGAATAATGCAAAAGGGTACCATATCTAGGGCTCTGGGTTTTTGGGGATTTTACTTTAGCAATCAACAGAGTCCAAGGGGAGCTTCGAGCTGCAGGCAGTGTTGATGTCTTTCAGCTGATCTGATGTAATAGATTGTGTTTCATTTTTATGCATGTATTGTTAAAGATTGGTGAAATATAAATATTTTAAATAAAGAAATAGAATAAATAATAATAGCGTCAATATAGTAGTGTCAGTGTTTGTAGCTATAAATGCCAGCAGTTGAAATAAAGAATTGTGCTGCCTGCAGCATTTCTTAGGCTCTGCCTTTAGCTAAATGAAAATCCCTGAAATTCAGAAGAACTAACTATAAGACAACAGACCACTTCCTGCACCTACACACTCTATTTTCCCTTCTCCCAGCTCATAGCCTCCAATGCTCTCCTTCTCTCCCCCTCCTCATCCCCTGTAACACTTTCCCTCCCCCAATCCATGCACTCCAACTCCCCACCCCCCTCCCCTGCTTGTCCATTCTAACACTACTTTTGGAGGTGTCCAGCATTTCTTTGATACCAGTCCTATAGAATATGCTATCAGCATTGCTGTCAGAGTATTATATGTTAGCAATGCCGACACCGCCCAGAGCAGTGAGAATGTACCGTGCTCCTGGGTGGCTTTGAGAGTTTGGGGAGGTTCCGATTGGGGTGGTAGGATTGAAGTAGGGGTTGCAGATGGGAAGGGGGAAATGTAAGGGTCACATATAGTAAGAACATAAGATATGCCATATTGGGTTAGACCAAGGGTCCATCAAGCCCAGCATCCAGTTTCTAACAATGGGCAATCCAAGTCTCAAGTACCAGTGGCAAGTACCCAAATATTAAATAAATTTCAAGCTACTAATCCTTACTGATTAATAGCAGTTTATGGATTTTTCCTCTAGGAACTTATCCAAACCTTTTTAAACCCAGTTACACTAACTGCTGTAACCACTGGCAATGGCAATGAATTCCAGAGCTTAACTATGCGCTGAGTGAAAAAGAATTTTCTTTGTTTTAAATGATCTACTTGCTAACTTCATGGAGTGCGCCCCAGTCCTTTTATTATCTGAGAGAATAAATAGCTGATTTACATTAACTGTTCAAGACCTTTCATGATTTTGTAGACCTCTATCATATCCTCCCTCAGTCGCCTCTTTTAAAAACTGAACAGCCCTAACCTCTTTAGCCTTCCCTCATACAGGATCCATTTCATGCCATTATCATTTTGGTTAGGAGTTGGGCTGGAGAATGCCTGTTATTTTCCAAATTGAGGAGGCTCCTCAGGTTGCTATGGTCTGAAACTTATGTTAATTCTTTTGGGGGTGTTTGGAGAGAGCCATTGGGAGCTATGCCTGAGATCATTTGGGGGGAAGTGGATTGGGCCAATTGGCCGGGAAGAATTTTTTATTTTTTTGGTTCTTGACCAGTTATATTTTGTTTATAGCCAGTTAAGATTTAATTTATCAGGCTACATGTACACGGATAATTGTAAACTTTAAAGGCTTTTATTGCATGAAGCATTTGATTCTATTCTTGAATGATTATTTGTACTATAAATACTAAGTTGTAATAGTATAATTATTTTAATGTGAGTTTAAATATGTGAACTTTGTCTTGTTTTATGGGTTTGCTGTAATCTGGTTAGGTTGCTATTGTCAATTAGGTGGATTATAAATATTTAAATAAATAAATAATCAGTTATATTCATTTAGAAACATATCCATGAGAAGTTATAAAGTTAGCTGGATAACTTTAGCTGCCACCAGCTTACTGAATATGGCCCTCCTATTTTCCATTTCCATCATATAAACATGCATAACTTATATCTGAAGAAAACTGCCACGAGATCTGTTCATTTCAGAAAAGCCAAATAAATTTGTTCATTTGGATTTTTGGAACAGGCCCCTGCTCTCTGGTATGTAGTACTTTATCAGGCATATTATAAACTACATGAGCGTCATTATTCTTTTTTTGGACAGACAGACACCCTGCTAATGTCAGCAACATCTGGAATAGGTCAGAGGAAGCATGTGGATCATGCTCATGGTGTGAAGTCAGAGTGAAGTAATGAAAAATAAAAAATGCTTGCCCATACTATAATCACCATTTGGCTTTATTAAAACATTTTCTGAAACACTTGTATACCCCTAATCCATAGAAAGCAAGGAGAAAAAGCAGATTAAAACATGTAGATAATGCCTTATATCTTGTTAGGTATGGAGGAGGATACATATTTCTAACTTCTGTCTTGGTGGTCGACACTGGAGATCATTACAACCCGGCTGGGCCTGAATTGCTGCCAACCTGTGCTTCTTGCAACAGTTTGTCAGGTACCTGGAGATTACGGTTTGCATACTTTTCCCCACCCGCTTTAATAGTTGATTTCAGAAGTCACTTCAATTTACCTGGGCTACTATCACCCTGTGTGACTAGATACTGGGAAGATTGTAGTTGTGTATTTATCCAATCTATTTATTTATTTATTTGCAGGTGGCTTGGCTGTTAACTTTAAAAGTTATCACAGTCCTCCTGGACTGTGATCAGCCTGTGCTCTTTGCAGTAGCTGACCAGATAACGGTGGATGGTTGCAGTTCATTTGCATATTTTTCCAACTTGCCTCAGTGCTTGATTCCAGATGTCAAGACAACCCACTTGAGCTGCTGCTGGCACCCTGTGCTTCTTACAATAACTGACCAGGGATTGGTGCGCTTCAATTCTTTTGCATGCTTCTTCTGACTGACTTGGTGGTCAAACATCAAAGTCACTACAAACCACCTTGGTCTTGTCTGCTGCTCCTTGCAAGTACTGGAGAGATTGTAGTTTATTTGCATGATTCTCCCAGATGCCTGTGCAGATGATACTGAACATCATCCGAACCCAGCCTGGCAGGTACTGTCACCATACCATGTCACGCTGCACTCTTTACAACAGCCTGTTAGGTACTGGGGAGATTTCAGTTCATCTGGATACTTTTCCCAGCTGCCTTAGTGGTTGACGTCAGATGTTATCACAACCTACCTAGGTTTGGGCTGTTGCTTAACCATGGCTTTTACAGCACTTGGCTAGGTAGTGGGGAGGTTGCAAATCAGCTATATACTTTTCCTAGATTTCTTGATAGGTAACGCCAGAGATCATCACAATTTAGTCTTGGGTGGTTATCATCTTGTGCTACTTGAAACAGCTGGTTAGGTACAGGGAAAAGTTATAGTTTTTCTGTAAATGTCTCTTGGGTGGGTCATCCCCTGAGACAGTCTTCTGTGTATTTACTTCTTGGAGATATTTAAATGTTTTTATTTCTCTTTTCCTCCAGGATATAGCTGTTTAAGTGTATCTGCTCTTTTAACTGAATGTTCAGTATATATCCTTTCAAAGGAGCAGTTTCCAGAATTGTATACAGTATTCCAAATAAAATCTCACCTCAGGCTTATACAGAGGCAATATCACCTTCCCTTTCCTGCTGGCTATTATTCTTCCTATGCACTCAAGCACCCTTCTGGTTATTACTGTAGCCTTATCTTTATTTATTTATTTTTATTTTAGATTTACGGTAACTCATGCCATTTCATTGGTAGCTCAAGATGAGTTACATTCGTGTACCATATGTGCTTTTCTGTCCCCAGAATCTAAGAGCTGATTTTTCTTCCATTCTGTGTTTATGGGAAAAAAGCTTAGTAAATGGGTCCTTAAGTTTCTGCTTAAGGCCATGGAGAGTGAAGTGAGTTACCCAAGCTCACAAGGAGAATCAGTGGGAGAGAAGAGAGATTTGAATCCTGGCTTCCTTGGTTCTCAGCTTGCTGCTCTAACCACTGCACTACTCCTCTACTCTACTTATGGCCACCTTTAGATCATTAACTATGATCACCTCCAGATCCCTTTCTTGTTTTGTGCACAGAATTTCACCTCTATACTGTACTGCTCCTTTGTGTTTTGTATTTAATTACATAAGAACACAAGAATTGCCATGCTGGGTCAGAACAAGGTCCACTGAGCCCAGCATCCTGTCTCTGACCGTGGCCAATCTAGGTTGCAAGTACCTGGCAGATCCCATAAAGCAAATATAATTCCTGTTACTCACTCCCAGGGATAGGGAGTGAGTAACAGGTTACCTGGCTAATAATGTGTTTTGGACTTTTCCTCCAGAAAGTTGCCCCAACCTCTTTTAAACCCTGCTATACTAGTCACCTTGATCATGTCCTCTGGGAACAGACTAAGTTTGATAGCGTCCTGAGTGAAAAAGTACTTTCTATGATTTATTTTTAATCTGCTGGTTTTTAGCTTCATGGAGTGTCGTCTTGTTTTAGTATTATTTGAAAGATTAAATATCTCATGATTTTAAAAACTTTTAACATGTTTTCTCTCATTCATCTCTTTTCTAAGCTGAAGACCCATAGCCTTCATAGCCTCTCATTATAGGAGGGTTTTCCTTCCCCTTTATCATTTTTGTCATCCTCCTCTGCACCTTTTCTTGTTCTGCCATGATAAGTACAAATGTGATATCTCCTTCTTTTAAAAAGGTAGCAAGAATCAGAGCCGGCAGGAGATATTAGTCATACTAGGTGGCTGCCTAGGGTGCCATAAGCGAGCACAGGGAGCCATATTTAAAAGTGTTGGAGTTGAGTGATGGGAAGTGGAGATTGCGTACGTTGGATGTGGAGGCGTTGTTAGTGAGTTTGTAAACTAATGTTTGGGGTTATTCGCGGTGAGAATTGTTTGGGGGAAGTACGAGAGAGAGAGAGTCATGTGGAATGATGTCGTCACCGCCTAGGGCAAATGGCCATCCTTCCTCTGGCACTGGCAACAATGAGGAAGGTGCAAGGTGCAATGGTGCAAGGTGATATGATAGCTAAAAAGTGTGGTTTTGAATATCGCCACAGTAGGCCAGAAAGGAAAACATACAGATTTGCAAAGCCAAGATAGAGGAACAAGTCGTTCCTGTCAGAAATTGTATGGTAGAATGGAAGAAAAGTTAACAAGCCTCAGAAATTTCAGTATAGATCCAATGCAACTGGAGTCAAAGTTATCTAGATGAGAAATTATTTTAAAAACCCTTGATTATCTACAGAGGACAAGGATAAAAAGGAAAAATGTTTCAACTATACAGAAGGCAAATGTGTTTTTGCCTGACAAAGTGTTTGGAAGAAGAGTGTTTCTGGTACTACTAAATGTTCTTGGAGGAGTTGGGTTAGTCTATAAGGTGCCATATGACTCCTGTCATTTTTTACATTTCATTGTACCCTGATCTATATATATCCTTTTCCCCTCCCAATTCGGATTTCGAAAATTCTATAATACAGAAACCCTCTTACTCTCACTTTCTGACTCCATTCTCAAAGGCTTCGACAAAGGTCACTCACACTTACTAGCACTTCTTGACATCTCAGCGGCATTTGACACAGTGAACCACAACATACTCCTCATGCGCCTCAGTGAAATCGGCATTACTGGTACCCCATTGCTTTGGTTTAATTCCTACCTAATCAACAGACTCTACAAAATAAAAATCGTGAATCTAAACTGATCCACCTCTCCAGAGGCATCCTGCAAGTTCCTCTCTCTCCTCTTTTCAATATTTATCTACTTCCCCTCTGCAAACTCCTCTCTGACCTTCACCTCACCCACTTCATTTACGCGGATGACGTACAAATACTCATCCCAAACACAGACTCCCTAGCCGCCACCATGAAAAGATGGGAAAATGCCCTCTCAGCTATAAACTGCCTCCTCACCTCTCTCCACCTCGCCCTTAATACTTCTAAAAGGGAGCTTCTCATTATCTCTCCCCCCCCACCCTCACCCAGTGCACCCCCTTAGCAGGCACCTCCTTCTCTCTTCAAGCCCGAGATCTAAGTGTTACAATTGATAATCACCTCAACCTACAAAAATTCATTGGCGCTACCATGAAAGAGTGCTTCTTTAAATTCAACACGCTAAAAAAACTCAGACCCCCTCCTCCACCTCAGTGACCTCTGCACTGTCCTGCAAGCCACGGTCATGTCCAAAATAGACTACTGTAATTTCCTCCTTCTTGGTCTACCTAAAACCACAATTAAACCCCTACAACTCCTACAAAACACAGCTGCGAGAATTCTCACAAATTCTCGCAAATGTGACCACATCACCCCTATACTCAAAGACCTGCACTGGCTTCCCATTCAACAACGCGTAACTTACAAGACTCTCACTATAATGCACAAATCGCTCCACAATGAAAACATGCAATGGATGAAAGATGCTATCCACCTCCTCGTCCCAACCAGACATACTAGATCCTCACACAAAAGTACTCCATACCCTCCCCCCTGAAACATATTCACCTCAAATCTACAAAAGAGTGGGCCTTCTCAATCGCCGGCCCCTATGCCTGGAACACCATGCCACCTGAACTCAGACTAGAGCAGTGTGCACATAAATTTAAATCTAAACTCAAAACATGGCACTTTAAACAAGCCTACCCTTAAATCCTCTACTCGATATCCGTTCAATCGAAATCCTTCTTTCGACCTTTCCTTACTCCTCTAGAGTAACCATGATAGGTTTGCCCATATATACAACCTTGTCTACATCTCCGGTGATGCTTTCTGAGAAATTTTATAATTCTGTTAACCTGTCCACACTTTGTATGAGATATTAGACATTTGCTCTCTCGTTTCACTTCTTAATATTGGGACTCTTTATTCTGTACATAAGTTTGCTTTACTGATTTCAAGCCTTAACCTATCACTCCCATGTGCAACTGTCTCTGCCCTTCCCAGTTCTCTGTTAACCTGTTTTTTGTAACTGCTCTCTTCCTGCTTTGTTTTTACCCCTGTTACATGTAAACCGGCATGATATCTCTGATGATGGTCGGTCAAGAAAAAACACAAATAAATTAAAAAAAAAAAAAAAAATATATATATATATATATATATATATATATATATATATTTATATATTTATAAAGTGCTTAAGGGGAAATAGTGTCTGTTTGTCTGTCTATAGAAGAGGACTGGAAGGTGTATCTACATACTTCCCCAGCAGAGTACACTGTGAGCCATCTAGGTTTGAGTTTTCACAACACCCACACTCTTTCCAGTAGCAGAGGACCAGAAGGCTCATCTACATTACTGCTCCTAGCAACCCCAACAGCGGACTCTAGAGAACTCCATAAGCAATCTAGGCTTTAGTTCCCATAGCCCAGCTTCCACATCTCCCTTTCTTTCCAGCAGCAGAGAATTGGAAAGCATGCATCAAAACACCACTTCCTATTAATTTTCAACAACAGATTTATTAATTTGATACAATAACAGGGAAGTAGTTCTAAACCAGGGTCAATAAAGTACCGTATGTAACTTGGTAGTTATAAGTAGGTTAATAGTAGTCTCTGGAGGATTACTGACAGACAAATATAAAATAAACCAATAGATTAAAAGTACTTTAGATTAGTTTGAACATATCTTCTTCCTTAGAAATTTTAAATCACTAACAACTGAACAAAATGAAGATGTAGACAATAGTCCATCACCGACAGGGGGATTATCCAGTCTTTTGTACTGAGTGCCACATGTATGATTATCTAAAAGTTGGTGAGAGGTTGTATGTGTTAGGGTTGTGGACCCTTGGGCTGGCTGAGACAGTGGATGTTATGCTGTGGGGACCCACAGGAAGCGTCATAGCCGGGAGGTGGCACTGAAGAGACTCTGGCAGAGGCTTTACCACTGGAAGCCCGAGGTCCCCCCAGGAGGAGCCTGTAGGAACCCGAGCCTCTTGGACTTAGGCGGGACCCTATGCGACCAAGGATCCAGGCAGCGGCCAAAGAGGTGGAAGATGATGACGGCTGGACCCAGGAAGCTGGAGAGACTTCACCCTCGGAAGTCTGCGGCTCCCCGGGAGGAGCCCGTGAGAGCCCGAGCCGCTGGGACTTAGGAGAATCCTCTGGGCCAGCGAGTACTGGATACCTGAGGTGGAGGAAGAGCCGTAGTCGGGGTCCAGGAACGAAGCCGAGTCAGAAGCCAGGAGTCAGAGGTCCAAACCGAAGCCAGGGGCGAAAGCTGAAGACTGAGTCATGGGAAGGAGCCGGGTCGGAAGCCAGAGATCAGAAGACAGCAAGAATGATCCAGGGATCAATGCAGCAACTAGAGACTTAGGGAAACTGAGTGAACCTCGTTGCAAGGTGAGGGTTTGGTCCCAGCTGCAGGGTGATATGTGATATGTGGCTGAGATTCTGTTTTGTTCATTCAAGGGAAGGTAGCCTCTCAGCTACCAGTTCATTGTGGCATTCATCAATCACCTGCAAAAAAGGAACTCATTGTTGTGGTCCCGGTTGCTAGCCTAGCGATCGGGTCCTTACCGTGTTTCCTCCGCTCCAGGAAGGCGTCTCCACGAGGGAGACGCCTTCCTGGAGACGCCACCGAGCCTCGTGGAGATGCCTCGTGGAGACCTCGTGGATGCCTCGTGGAGATGCCACTAAGGCCCAATACTGACTCCACCCCCTCTGAGGCACGCGCGAAGAGGGACTTTTTAAAGGTCCAGCACCTGGAAGTGCTGGACAGCCCCCTGGATGACATCAGACGCCGGCAAAGTATTTAAGCCGGCGTCTGCCTGCATGGAACTGCCTTGCAATGAGGTCTCTCTGCTAGAGTGTCTAGTTGCGTTCCTGGTGTCCCTGCGCTGGTTCCTGCTGTTCCTGAATCCGCTCCTGCTGTTCCTGTATCCGTTCCTGACCCGGTCCCTTGGTTTGTCTCTGGCTCCTGATGCCGGCTTGCTTCTGAATCTCCGTGCCTGCCACCTGCCTCGACTTCTGGACCGTCTTCTCATCTCTTCTCACTGCCGTCTCCTAAGTCCCAGCGGTCCAGATCCCTTCGGGCTCCTCCTGGGGGGATCTTGGACTTCCAGGGTAAAGATTCCATCTTCTAAACTAGTCTTGCTGCCATCACCTAAGTCCCAGCGGTCCGGATCCTCATGGGCTCCTCCTGGGGGGATCTCAGATCTCCAGGGTGAAGTCTCCACCTGTGCCTTTGCTGTGGTTCCACCTCCCGGCCTACCTTCTTCAGCGGAGCCTTCTATTCCGCCAGGCCGGCCCAAGGGTCCACCGTCCAGTCCGCAACAGTAACACTCATACATTAAAAAAGCAGTTCGAAGGCCAAGGGAGCAAGAGCTAAGAAGCTACCTGCATGGCTGCATTCAAAGATCTTTTTGTGTGATTGCTGTTTAAATGTGTACATATTAGGATGGAAGTTTTGGAAATGCTGAGGATATGTGATGAGGGGAAAATTGTGACTGGGGGTAAAAATTATACTTAATTACTCATAGGTGGTCAGTGGTACTGTCCCTTTAAGGGGACTGAATGAATGCCTTGAAAAGGAGGGGGGGGGGGGAGCGGAAATCGGGCCTCCTTGCCTCATAGGTTCTCATTTTTTTTACTTAATTGGCTATATACTGAATATATCAGGCTAGGTCTAAAGTTATCCAGATAAACTTACCTGGATAACTTGGTCTGGACCATGATCAGCGCTGGATATTAGCGCTGCCCAGCTAAGTTAAAGCCCCATCCTGGAATGTTCCTGCACCACCTTTTTTAATCTTTGCTGTTCAAACTTTTGAATATAGACCTCTTTCAGGCCCATGCAATATAGTGCACCCAGCATTACGCACAGCTTAACCCTCAGTTGGATGCTTGTTTTGGATGCGTTATAATAACTCCCGTTGTAATAATGGGATTGGCATGTCCAAAAAGGACTCATCACATGTAAATGCCAGGTAGATGAGGCTATTAACTATTATCCCTGATGTAGAAAATCACCACTTTGCTAATGCACCCTTTCTAACGCAGCAAATTTAACGCTAGCCCGGAGCTGGTGTTAAGTTTTGCCGTGAGTCAAGAGTGCTTTAGTGATTGTTTAAAATCAAGCAACCCTCACCAGGGAAATAGAGAGGCTGCAGCTTAGTGCAAAGAAGAGGAGATTGTCCCCTAAATTTCAATGTCGAGAGAGAAGGTAATGCCGGCAGCTGGGACAGGATGTCACGCCGCAGTCGCTGAGCTAAAATCTGCCTGCTGCTGCTTAAAGGACCAGAGTAGCATCAGAAACAACCTTCCGGGGACAAGGTGCTGACAGGGGTCTCAGGGCTGTAGCGGGATATGTGCCAAACACTTAATATTAATTTATTCACTCCTTCACTGACTGCTGATTGGTCCATTCATTATCACAAGTGAAAAGGACCAATTAGGTACAGCCCTCCCGGGGGTGTGGAGGGAGCTCTAGCCAAACTGTTGTGGGTGCCCAGTCACTTCTCCTGGGTGCCCAATGCAGAGTGCTAGGGACGCACAAATTATCCATTGTGCGTCCCTTTGAGTGCAGCAGCTGTTTTAGGTATTATATTGGGCACCCAAGAGAGGAGGATGTGGTGAAAAAACATGCACAGAGTTTGGATGCATGTTTTTTCGCACTTTATATTACATAAGAACATGCCATACTGGGTCAGACCAAGGGTCCATCAAGCCCAGCACCCTGTTTCCAACAGTGGCCAATCCAGGCCATAAGAACCTGGCAAGTACCCAAAAACTAAGTCTATTCCATGTTACCATTGCTAGTAATTTATTTACAGAAGCATTCGGGAAGATCGATCCCACTCAGTAGTCACTAGCCCAGCTTCATATATGGGTACTTAAACTTCAATTAATATCAGGAGATTACCATCTTGATAGCTATGTTTGTGTATTTCTTCTTTTCTTTCTATACTTTTATTTAAAATAATAGTAAATTATTTAAATGTGCTTCTTTTGTTATGATTTTTTAAATTTTTATTTATATTGATCATGAAGTAGATTGTATTTTTATTCTAACTTTGTTTTATTATTTTTATTTTATTTGAATTTTTTGTTACTATCATTGTAAACCGCTTTGGTCAATCTTGTATTGGTAAAATGGTATATACCGTAAATATTTTAAATAAATAAATAGGTAATAGCAGTAGTTATTTTCTAAGTCAACTTAATTAATAGCAGGTAATGGACTTTAAATACAGCTATACTAACTTCACTAACCACATCCTCTGGCAACAAATTCCAGAGTTTAATTTTGTGTTGAGTGAAAAAGAACTTTCTCCGATTAGTTTTAAATGTGCCACATGCTAACTTCATGAAATGCCCCCTAGTCTTTCTATTATCCGAAAGAGTAAATAACCGATTCACATCTACCCGTTCTAGACCTCTCATGATTTTAAACACCTCTATCATAACCCCCCTCAGTCATCTCTTCTCCAAGCTGAAAAGTCCTAACCTCTTTAGTCTTTCCTCATAGGGGAGCTGTTCCATTCCCCTTATCATTTTGGTCGCCCTTCTCTGTACCTTCTCCATCGCAATTATATCTTTTTTGAGATGTGGTGACCAGAATTGTACACAGTATTCAAGGTGCGGTCTCACCATGGAGCGATACAGAGGCATTATGACATTTTCTGTTTTATTCACCATTCCCTTTCTAATCATTTCCAACATTCTGTTTGCTTTTCTGACTGCTGCAGCACACTGTACCGACGATTTCAATGTGTTATCCACTATGACACCTAGATCTCTTTCTTGGGTTGTAGCACCTAATATGGAACCTAACATTGTGTAACTATAGCATGGGTTATTTTTCCCTATATGCATCACCTTGCTCTTATCCACATTAAATTTCATCTGCCATTTGGATGCCCAATTTTCCAGTCTCAGAAGGTCTTCCTGCAATTTATCACAATCTGCTTGTGATTTAACTACTCTGAACAATTTTGTATCATCTGCAAATTTGATTACCTCACTCGTCGTATTTCTTTCCAGATCATTTATAAATATACAAGCCGTTAAGCCCGTTAAAACGGGCTACATCCCTCTGTCTCTCACCTCCCCCTCTTTCTCTCTCCCCTCACTCTTCACCACCCCCTCCCTCACCCACTCCTCCCCACCCTCCCTCTCCTATCACTCAGTCCCTCCCTCCCACTCAGTCTCACTCACTCCCTCCCCCCTCTCTCCCTCCCTCTCACTCAGTCCCACTCACTCAGTCCCCACTCCCTCCGTCCTCTCCCTCCCTCCCACTCTCTCCCTCAGTCCCACTCCCTCCCTCAGTCCCTCCCCCTCACTCAATCCTCCCTCCCACTCAGTCACTCCCTCCCCCCTCCCTCTCACTCACTCAGTCCCACTCACTCTCCCCTCAGTCCCACTCCCTCCCTCTCTCTCCCAGTCCCACTCCCTCCCTCAGTCCCCCCTCTCCCTCTCACTCAGTCCCACTCCCTCCCCCCTCACTCAATCCCTCCCTCTCACTCAGTCACTCCCTCCCACTCTCTCTCTCCGTCCCTCCCTCCCACTCAGTCCGTCCCTCCCTCTCTCTCTCTCCTCCCTCCCTCGCTACCGCCCGCTACCGCCGTCGCCGCTACCGCCGTCGCTACCGCCGTCGCCGCCCGCTGCCGGTACCGCCGCCGCCGCCCGCTGCTGCCACTGGATGCCGCCATTTTTTTTTCTTTCTGAAGCTGCCTCAGAGCGACGTGCTCGCCCGCACATGCGCGGTAGAGCTGGTCTCTACTGCGCATTTGCGGGCCGTCGGTCACAGGCCATTTATAAGGTAGATTGAAAAGTAAGGGTCCCAATACAGATCCCTGAGGCACTCCACTGCCCACTCCCTTCCACTGAGAAAATTGTCCATTTAATCCTACTCTGTTTCCTGTCTTTTAGCCAGTTTGTAATCCACGAAAGGATCAGCCTGTTTGTGTACTGAATATATTATATTTGTGTACTGAATATATTATGAGAGACATGAAGTAATAAAACATGAGTAACAGTTGTTAGTGACAGGCCAGTTGAACAGGTTTTAGAATATAACGAAGTGCTTTTAAAATGGTTCATGCTATGATCTCCAGAAAAGAAAGCCATATTAGCTCTTTAAAAGTGAATTTGGTTGTAAGAAAGTATAACCAGAGGTTTCTACAGAGCTCATAGCATGTGGGAGGGATTCTTTTAAGTAATTTTCCAGTCCCAATGACTATACAAGGAGTTACTCACTGCAGCAAGGCACCCACAAGCTATAGGCAGGAGTAGACATATTGTGTAGCAGGCATACATATGTGTGCCTGATTAACTCTTTGTGGGCTGATTGGTGAGCAGGGGGCAGGACATTAATGGACCATGTACTTCAAGTATCTGGTTTTTCTTTTTTATCAGTGTCAAACATCTTCTTGACTATACCAAATATCCATTTTACAACGATAAATATTTAGGGAAACCCAAATGTCTTGAAATATTAGCCATTTGGATTTTAAAAAAAGATGTTGGGCAGCAAAAAAAGGGTTAGTGAATTGAGTTCCTAGTTAATATAACCCTTACACATATGCAATTATAAGTTAGGGATTTTTCCTTTTTTTTTTTCTAAAGTCCTTTATTTGACAGAGTTGTTTAGCACAAGTCACTGATTTTCCCTGCTTGGCATCCCATGGTTCTGTGGCAGCCTATTTATGCCCCAGCACTCAACAGTTCTACAAAGTCACAGTTATTTGATGGTGGATTGTTAACTTGACTGTTTCTAGCAGCAGGAAAGTGCTTTTCAAACACAGCACAGCCACTCTCTGAATATAATTAAGTAAAGTACCTTACATTTCAAATATTTTAAAATAACAGTGTTGATTTTTCTTAACCAGTGTGAGCCTATCCTAAAGGACTGAGCTTCCTAAATGAAGGACTCTAGTAAATGTCACATTGCTGGTCATTGTTTTTCCTCCAAGAACGAGAAAAAAATCACTTGCCAAGCCAAAACTAGAACTTTATGCATTCAAGTTCTGGCAGAGCACATTTCACCTCAAATATTTTGAAGCTTTCTATCTCTTCTTAAGAACACAAATAGTGTTTGTGAGAAAATAACATTTCAGAGTCTACATCAAACTATGCTACCATGGTCACTGCAAATGTAGCAAGTTGGCATTGACCTCATACTCTAAGGAGCAAGGGATATCTGGAAGAGGTAGTAGGTGTTTGAGCTTTTAGTGCTGTGACGTAGTTGACGCAGCCTCAAGGGTGAACCCTGAGGCCTTTGCTGGCAGCTGGAGAAAGTGTCCTTATAGCAGGACAGTCTGGAGCTTCACCTTTACCAGCCACAACCTCTGTAGGTTGAACCCTTGGATTCTGGCAGAGACACACAAGAGTCAAAGTAGGTATGAGAGGTCTAGAACAGGTAAATGTGAATCAGTTATTTACTCTTTTGGATAATAGAAGACCTTGGGGGCACTCCATGAAGTAAGCAAGTAGCACATTAAAGGTTAATTAGAGAAAATTCTTTTTCACTCAAGCTCTGGAATTTGTTGCCAGAGGATGTGGTTAGTGCAGTTAGTGTAGCTGGGTTTAAAAAAGGTTTAGAGAAGTTTTTGGAGAAGTCCATTAACGACTATTAATCAAGTTGACTTAGGGAATGGCCACTGCTATTACTGGCATCAGTAGCATGGGATCTACTTAGTAGAGATGTGCATTTGTTTTAAATGAATTAGACAATTTTGTTGAAATTTCATTGAAAAAATAAAATTAGCCGCAGGGAACCCAAAGCGAACCACGAACTGAAAAAAAACCCAACCCGAAACATCTCTACTACTTCATGTTTGGATAATTGCCAGGTTCTTGTGGCCTGATTTGGCCACTGTTGGAAACAGGATGCTGGGCTTGATGGACCCTTAGTCTGACCCAGCATGGCAATTTCTTATGTTCTTAGGCAGGTGGCTTAGTGGAGTCAGAGAAAGGCCAAGGTCGGGGCAGGCAGCAGGCAAGAATAATCAGATTCAGGCAGGGGGTTAGGTCCAGGTAGTAGGTAATATTGGTCAGGTCTAGACAAGAGGCCCGATCCAGGTGGCAGGCATCATAGTCAGGTCCAAGCGAGATGTCAGGTCCGGAGAGTCAGGCCAAGGGGGGGGGGGGGGTCGAAGAGATACTGGAGACACGGGACAGGACAAATAAGGAAGTCAAGGCTGGACGAGGCTGGAGTGGAAGGCAAGGAATCGGGAACGCTGCAACACGCATTGCTAGGTAGGAGATCCATTGGTGAAACAAGGGAGGGATATCAGGCAAGCCTTATATATATAGCCAAGGCATGTGATGTCATCAATAAGCATCACAACCTTTTCCTGCTGTGAGCCTTTAAATGGTGCGACATCAGGTGCGTATGTGCCTATGGAGGGAAGCAGGAGGTGGCAACTCGGGCGGCGTTCTGCTACATAGAGGAAGTCCAGGTGCATCCTGCTATGAAAGCAGGGCCCTGCTGCTGGCTAGTGTATGGGGTAAGCGCAGCCGATCATGGGGTCATCCCATAGCTGGCCAAACATAACAGTATACCCTCTGCAAAGCCCCTTCCCCAATTTTCTGGGTTTGGGCTTATTGGGAAATCTCATGTGGAAGTCCTTGAGTAGTTGAGGAGCTTACAGATTAGAAGCTAGCTCTCAAGAATTTTCCTTAGCTCCATAGTTCTTACAAGACAGATGGCACTGTAATTGATTTTGGACCCTACTTGAATCTAGAATCTGTTGTACCTTGAACTAGGTATTTTCTTTAGTGGCCACTTTGGTGGCCTGGAAGGATGGTCTGCAATGTTCCCTCTAAGGATTGGGTTGCTGTGTGTAAAAATGATGAATCCCGTGAAAAAGGGGGCGGGGGGTGGGGGTGGGCCTGCAAAAGGTTGCAGCCATTCACATGAATAGCGACAAAGTAAAAGGTGTTGTTATTCACCTCGCTACTGCCAGCGATAATGTTCCTCACATTATCGTCGGCAGCAGTGCCGCGGCCGACTCCTCCCCCTCCCCACCCCGACTCCTCCCCTCCCTGCCCCAACTCCTCCCCTCCAGCTAATTTACATCCTATCGCACGCGAAAAGGCCCTAACGCACATGATAAACCTTTAGTAAATAACCCGCCAAGACCCGACCCGGGGGCTGTTCCAGAGGGCGCGGCCACGCCCCCGTAATGCCCCCGGGCCGAAACCACGCCCCCGGGCCCACCCTCCCAAACGCCGCGTCATGCCCCCGAAACGCCGCGTCATTTGGCAACGCCCCCGACACGCCCCCTTAAAAAAGCCCCGGGACTTACGCACGTCCCGGGGCTCTGCGTGCGCCGGCGGCCTATGCAAAATAGGCGCGCAAGCGCGAGGGCCCTGCTCGCATAATTCCGGCCGGAGTTACGCGAGCAGGGCATTTAAAATCCGCCCCAGTCATTCCTTTCATTCATTCCTCAGACTCTCACATACATGCACACTCTGTCAATTCTCCTCTTCCACACACACACACTCATCTCAGTAACTGCAAACCCTTCACTACTAAACACTGAGAAGAAACACAAACCACTGCAAAAAAAAAAAAAATGCCTAGAATTTTTCCATACCATACCAGCACTATCTCAGTACTCAAACAGAAGCAACCTTTTCTATGATACGGCAGCAATACAATACTATACCATGACCTAAAACACTAATGCACCACCTACTGGAGTTAACAGAACAATGCTGCTACAAAGCCCTACAGAAAAACTGCATGCCAGCAGAAAAACTGTGCCTCAATTACACATGCAGAACACAGAAAGACCCTTACCTAATACAGAATAAAGGACTACAAATTAGAAAGGAAGCATGCAGAGAAAAATAAAGTGGAAAACCTGAAAAACTAGACTCTGAACAGTGGAATACTGATGAAACAGCAAAATATAAATATGTAATACACATTTCCAAAGCTAACATATGCCAATCACTAAAAAAAAATATCTATCTATATATATATCTATCTATCTATATCTATATCTATATCTATATATAGATATATATATCTATATATCAACAAACACTCCCTTTGGAGTGGAGTAAAAGCACAATTGTTGTTGTTCAAATACCTCTTTTATTAAATATTTGTAGAAAACATACATCAACAACTGTCACAAATTAGAACACTCATAAAACAATTACATATTTCATCAATACCTCATTAAAATCCACACTTATTCATACTCATCCATACCACTCTTCTCTACAGACGTCTGGAACATTGAAGGAATATCTTCGAAGGAACTCAATGTTCCAGACGTCATGAAATCAAATGTGAAGTAAGCTCAGAGACAATTACACAGTGGATATTGAAAATCTGGAAAGAACAAACAATGTCGGCATGCATTTACGTTTTTAAAATCATCAGGGAAGTTCAAGCGGATGTTTGCAAATTATCTTAGGAGGACAAGGATGATGAGATACAATTAGAGTGTTGAATATCGGGAGCAGTGGAGACAGCGGTATATAAAAGCAGATACAGACGAATAAGATGCAGAAATTGGATAAACATAATATACAGTCGGAGATGCAATGAAGATCAGTGGTGCCTTTATTGAAACGGCAAAGAATTTATGTGATTGTTGTGGAAATTAGATCATTTGTTTAATGTTTCAAAAATTCCCCTGAAGAGGCCGGAAGGTGAAACGAGGGCCCGGTTGGGATCAATTAGAGCTGTTAATAAAAATGTTGGTACCATGTAAATTTTGTTAAGATTGTCAACATAAAGTAAAGTTACATCAATTTGTATAAATTCATATCGATACTGATTATTGGAAGAATTTGAAGTATATACTATGCAATTTCTGTTTGGAGCATTTAAAAGCAAATTTTGCACAAAATGAGAGTATGTATGTAGAGAAGAGTGGTATGGATGAGTATGAATGAGTGTGGATTTTAATGAGGTATTGATGAAATATGTAATTGTTTTATGAGTGTTCTAATTTGTGACAGTTGATGATGTATGTTTTCTACAAAGATTTAATAAGAGGTATTTGAACAACAACAATTGTGCTTTTACTCCACTCCAAAAGGAGTGTTTGTTGATGTTAGGATTTAATAGGCACAATAAAAAAGCATAATATTGCCTAATATTTGGGTTATATATATATATATATATATATATATATATATATATATATATATATATATATATTTATTTATTTACCTACCTACCTACCTACGTTGTCTGACCTTATTTTTCTAATCAGTTGGTCTCAGGCTTTTTTATTTCCACGCTTCCTTTTTCAGTCTTTTACCATTTCCTTTTACATGGTCTCTTTTTTTTTTTTTTAACTATTTCTTCTCTCTCCAACTGTCTTCTTACTTTCATCTCTCAAACACACACTCAAGCTCTCATTCACACATGCTGTCTCTCTCTCACATGCTGACTCACACAAGCTTCCACTCTTGCATGCTGTCTCTTACAAAGCTATCTCACACACACAGGCTTTCATGCTCACTCACCCTCACATGCTCTCTCTCTTTCTCTCCCTCACACACAAACAATGGCTTCCACTCTCACATGCTCTCTCTCATATATACTAGGGATGTGAATCGTTTTTTGACGATTTAAAATATCGTCTGATATATTTTAAATCGTGAAAAATCGTTAGAGGCGATATACACTAGGAATTCCCCTGATTTATCGTCAAAAATCGTAAATTGGGGGAAGGGGGAGGGGAAGGGGGAGGGCGGGAAAACCGGCACACTTTGCCCTGTCATATGACAGGGCAAAGGTAGCGCTGGCGCCATTTTGGTTCCTGTCCCCCGACGTCACGAGCGCAGGAGATCGCTCCCGGACCCCCGCTGGACCCCCAGGGACTTTTGGCCAGCTTGGGGGGGCCTCCTGACCCCACAAGACTTGCCAAAATGTGGCGCCGGCCTTATGGCCATACGGCCGGCGCCATTTTGCAATACGGCAAATACGATTCGAGTGCAGGAGGTCGCTTCCGGACCCCCGCTGGACTTTTGGCAAGTCTTGTGGGGGTCAGGAGGCCCCCCCAAGCTGGCCAAAAGTCCCTGGGGGTCCAGCGGGGGTCCGGGAGAGATCTCCTGCGCTCGTGACGTCGGGGGACAGGAACCAAAATGGCGCCAGCGCTACCTTTGCCCTGTCATATGACAGGGCAAAGGTAGCGCCGGCGCCATTTCTATCAACGCACCCGTGGCCCGAGAGTGGAAGATCACAGCGGGACCCCCCCACTGGACCCCAGGTAATTTAAGACATTTGGGGGGGTTCGGGAGGGTGGGGGATTTATTTTAAAGGGTCGGGGTGGGTTTTAGGGTTGTTTTAGTGTGCCGGTTTTCCCGCCCTCCCCCGATTTACACGATTTTAAACAAAACAAAACCACAATGATCCGATTCCCTCCCCCCCCCAGCCAAAATCGATCGTTAAGACGATCGATCACACGATTCACATCTCTAATATATACACACCAGCTCTCTCTCACATGCTATCTCACGCACACACACACGGCTTTCATTCTCACATGCTGTCTCTCATACACAGACAGGCTCTCACTTTCATATGCTCTCTCACACAAATACACATGCTGTCTTTCTTTTATACATACACTATGGCTATATCTCACATGCTGTCTCACTCACAACACACACACACACATGCATAGGCTGTCACTCACATGTTATCTCTCACCCACACAGTCTCTCAGCTCTCTCTACAGGGACTCAGAATCCCTCACCTCTCTGGGCTTCCTTTTTTGGACCGTGCAAGATGGGATCCATGGCAGCCCTGCTACAGACACTGCTTCTTTTCTAAATGTGGGCCAGTGCTCCTCCTCCTTCTTGCTTTTATGGCTCTGTCAAATTTTTTCTTTTGGGCTATGTGGGCAGAAAAAGGAAAAGCCCCTGGAGTTTTGGGGCATCTTTTTTTCTTTGTGCCATGGCAGGATGGGCTCCACTACAGCCCTGACAGTCTCCTTCTCACTTCGACCATGGTGGTATGGGCTCCACCACAGCCTTGCTGGTCTTCCTGCATGGGGGGGTAAAAGCTTTGCACAGCCATGAGAAAATCTCTGTGTGGCTAGTCACGTGCTCAGCTTAGAGGGAACAGTGGTAATCTGCTTGGCCAAGACAGAATGACTGGTTTTAAATACAGAGATGTGGAATACTTTGTGAATCTTCAAGGATGGTGGCAATCTGACCTTGTATGCTACAGGACCCAGTTGTCTATTAATTGGAAAAAGTCTTATGAATTGCAGGACAAACTTCGACTACGTTTGACCACCACTTGGATTTGACCTTTTGCCTGTTTTCTCAACCACGTCTGAATGCTGCCTGGAACTGACCTCTACCTGAACACTGACCACATCTGACTGCCTCCTGGATCCTGACCTTTGCCTGACTGACCATCCACGGACTGACCACTGGTATTGACCCCTGCTTTGGCTGACCATGCTATCCTTGACTCTGGCCTTGATCCTCGCTCTTCATTCAGAGACTCTGTTCTGGCCTTCTTTGGCTCCTGGACTTCCTGATCTGAACATCGACCGTGTACCCTTGTTCATGGTGGGCAAACCCCTGAACTTTATCTCTTGGAGATCCTGTGAGGCCCACCTAAGACCAGGTGGCCCAGGTAACCAAGGGCTCCACCAGAGGGAATCCCGGGTTGCTATGGTGAAGCTCCAACTAGCCTCTGTCTCCTCTGCCTCCTGGTGGCAGGCGCACTCTGGGTCCGACCAGGGAGCCTACCAATCCTGCACTAGGCCAAGGGTCCACCTCCCAGTGCAATACTACGAGTGTCATACTTACTTTACTGCATTTGTTAATTTTTTTCCATCATTTCAGCCTCTGCTGTCCATTGGCCAGTGTAGACATTTTTCCTAGCCTCCTTTTCTGAAATTTCTTGTGTCTTTTAAATACTAATCTTTTCTGCCTTATGTTTTCAATTAACCCCCTTTTGAAACCAGACTGCTGTTTTTTCACCTAATTTTTCTTTTCTAATGCAAAGGTCTTTGCCTTTACAGTGACTCCATTTAGTTTTGCACACTATTCTTCTTCCTTTAGATCTTCCCACCCTCTCAGTACTCTTTCTATTCAGTAAAGTTGGCACTCCTGAGATGCAATACCCTGGCTCCTTTTCATCTTAGGAGTTAATTTTTGCATGTAAAAACAGCATGTACGCGTGTAAGTAGCAAGTACTTGTGGATATGCTATTTTATAAATGATGAGAGTACGTGCATTTTTTCCTTTTTGCACGAAGATTTTACCAGAGGAAAAAAGGGGTGGGCTAGGGGTGTCCTGAGGAGGGGCTCAGATGTACAAATGGTAGTTGCTGTTTGGAAGCGATATACATGTATACATTACTGAATGTGTTTGTACACATTTACACCTGCTAATTAACTGGTGCAAGTGAAATCTGACTTGTCTGCAACTTTTGAGTGGGAGGTCCCGGTGAAGTGCTAGAGGGTCTAGATGAAGAGACAAGACTGGGTGGACTGGTGATTTCAAGTACATGTGTACGTATTTTCAAAACAGTATACACTCATACTTTATAAAAAACACATCTCATAAATCAGGGTTATTACATGTACATGTTTTTTTTTTTTTTCCTTCTAAAATATATGCAGAAAGTGTACAGAAAGTGAGCATTTTCTTGCATTGGAAATATCTGCGTGTACTAAACTACACACACGCACTTTCAGAGCAGAACTGCACGATATTTTATAAACTCTGTAGCTCCCACTGCACAGTTTATAACATACTAGATTAAACCTTCAAGTGTCCACTGACAAGAGCAAATGCTGTACCACATATAGGTTTGAAAGTTAGGCTCTCTGCTCTTGTATGAAACCACGCTGACTGGAGATTGCTGAAGCTCAGATAACCATTGACTGTGACATTAGAGTAATGTTTCTCATTTTAAATACATCAGGTTCAGAACTGGGTGGATTCTATCACCACTTTCCTGATCAGAGCCATTTGAAGCAAATTCAATATCTCTGTGTCGCCTTTGTACCAATAACTCCTAAGTCTTTATTTTCTTTTCCTTCTTTTTTTGAGTTAGCCTTTCTCAGTGTGCTTACTATTTAATGGTAATTTCACAATAGATGACAGAAGAACTTTTAGCAAAACAGTTTTGCAACTGCCACCTTTGCAGTAACAAAGTTTTGCTCATAGTCCACTATGCACAAACATGTATTCAAATGTCATATTAATGAGCTGCTGTAATGCAAAATTATGAAAAGTAGTTCATTAACATTGCATTTTATGGATATGGTCATGCAAAAAAGGCTTTGCAGGCCTGCTTGTGTGGCCCCAGGAAGTGGTGGTTCATGCAAGCTTGAAATTTTGGAGAGGTCAGTAGAAATTGAGGAGTTTCTGTTTATAAGAGCATTGAATAATGAACCTTTTGGAGCAAAAGTTAGTTTTAATTGGTTTATGGTTTTAATGTTTTATTTAGTTTTATTTATAGTCTAGATGAATTTTACAATATGTTTCAATTATGTAATTTTTGTGAACTTTTGAATATTGTCTTAGGTATGCTAATTAATTAATTATATATGTATACTAATTTATATACATTGTAAATTTTATGTCATATTTTAGGTAGTTAATCTTCTGTTTTTTTAATATAATTTTATGTATGTATGTTTAATTTGATTATTTTATGAATGTTAAACTATAAACAACCTAGAAACAATAAGTGTTATACAAATTTATAAATAAATAAATATTTTCTTCCTTTTTTAATATATGTTTAAGATATTTTTTGTTCTGTTACTGTAGGATGTCCAGATTTCTTTTGTATTATCTTTATTATAATAGAAAACCAATAATAAACCCCTCCTAAATGTCTCAATTCCTTTCTCGTCCCATCTTACATAATGGCCTTGTTTTAATTGCTGCCACACCCAAACTCATGGTATGTCTCTGTCTCCAGCTACTTCTGTTTGTTATCTTGGTTTATTCTTACTTCCACACTCTCATTCACACTTCATCTTCTCTCAGTGGCCAAACTCTAGTACCATCTGTGTTTAAGTATTCTGAAAATCTGTTCCCACTTCAGTGCTAAGATATCAGTTCATGTTATGGTTATTTTTGAAAAATGACTATTTCAATCCTGCCGTCTACAATCTCCTAGCATCTGCCTGCAAGCTGCTTCAGTCCATTCAAAATATTACAGGCAGCATCACCTTCTTTTCTTATGCTACTCCTTTTCCTCCCTGTAATTTCTCAGCATTTGATGGTTTCCATCACTACTTTTATTTTCTCTAAGGCCCATGTACTGGCTTGCAGAATTTTCTTTAGGTTAGTGGCCTCATTTGTGTGCAGGTTTTCTACCCATTGCAAATAATATAGGTAGAAAACTTACACATGAAATTGAGCTCCCACTATGGCTGACAACTACACTTCACTGAGGTGCCGTAATTTTTTTTTGTGATAACCAACCTGCAAAGACATCCTCATGTTCTGGTTAGCATTCTTGAATTAATCAACTGCTGCTGCAATGCACTAACTCAGTATTATAGTAAACTTTTGTTCATAGCTGTGTGTGAAAGTTTACTACTTAAAAAGGCAATTTTAGGAATGTTTTTGCAAAAGAGGGTAATACGTGAAAAAAACATGCAAAAGCCTGAAGGGCCAGTATTTTTTAGCGTTTCAGGCCATTTTGTGGATTTTTTCATGTTGCCCCCTTTTGTGAAAAAAATTTACATGTTAGTGCATCGGACTCTCTGACTTCAACTATTCTTGTTTCTTTAAACTATTTATTTATAAAACTTTTAAATACAAAGTAAAGAAATTTTACATATCAGAAATAAAATGAGAAAATAAAGGAATACATTCAACAAAAGGAAACAAGTCTAACAACACTTTCCTCATTACCTCAGTACACTAAATTTGAGGGGCAGAAGGAAATAGTGGAGAAATTAAAAGGTAACTACAACAAGAATAACTGCAAAAATGTGATGAACCCTGAGTACATTAATGGATCATATCCTGAAGTTACATAGGAGCTGGAGAAGATATCACAAATCTAAAAAAAATCCATTAACACTTTAAGTTGTTCAGGAATGAAAAGAACATAACATTGTTTAGATTGACAATACATTTGCATGGGTATCTTAACAAAAAAAGGACCCACCCGTTGCTATGACTGCTGGTCTAAGCACCAGGAATCCCCTTCTTCTTTCTTGAGTCAATTTAGAAGCATCAGAAAGAATCGTAATATTCTGACCTAAGACAGAGGTACTCAGATTGTGAAAATACTTTTTCATGAACATACTCAGTTCTGAATTAAAAGATACCGAAAGTGTAGAATGTTCTATGACTTCAGGAGTCAAAACCTCAAGAAATACAGTTAAATTAGATACATTTAAAGGAGGTGGAGCTTGAATTTGGAAGCCAAATGATTTGGTAAGAAAAACAACTTATTAGTTGAGGGAAATCATTTGAAGAAATTTGTAAATTTGTAATAAGAGGTAATTCTCCCCAAATTTTAGGAAATTAAGGAATCTCAAATTCATCCTATCTTGATTTTCTAAGAATTCAGTCTTTCACGATAAAGATTCTTGTTCCTTTATCATAGGTACGTTCAACTTTGGGAAGTTGTTAATTTCCTTTTCTACTTGAGAAAGTACCATGCTCTTCCAAAAGCCCCTAGTGCTGAAGCACAAAAGGTTCAATCTAACCTGCAGTACAGTCAGTCTTCTTCCCATAAAGTTTAAGGGAATTCCTGAAGCTAAAAACCAGCTCCCAAATTGACTCCAGGGTCACTATAGATGGTTTAGCGGGGATGGGAAAGCACATCTCACAGGAGGTCTCTGAGCTTACCAAAACAGCCTCAGAAAAATGTGCACCAGCAATTCTACCTCCAGCGACTCCCACTGCTAAAGAAACCAACACTGAGGCTGGAACACCACTATTTCCTGGAGTATTCCCATCTCCAATCACACTGACAACCACATGGAAGCTGAACCATTTGCGGGCCCCCTCCACCTCTGTCGCACTGATGACATCATCTTCCAGTGCCTCATTGTGCTCGACAACCGATCGTATCCAGCTCTCAGAGGAGGCATCCGATCACAGGGGCTGAGGGAAACCTTGTCTCCCGGCAAGGTCAGTGCTCCACCACAATGTCCACAATGGAGAGCATTTCTCCTGTAGATACAGGGCTCAATGACATGAATGCCATTATTACTTGCTGGCCAGGAGGGTGCACCAGTTGGAAGGGAGATCCCTTACCTTCCACTTGCACTTAGGAGGAATAATCATGAAGAAAACTAGAATTGAAGAAACATTGGCACACCGCCATCTTGCTCCTCCCTAGTGACTTCAACTATTCTATTCATGCTATTGGTCCTCCCCATGACTGAGATGCTGTTTCTCTCTGCTCTCAACTTGCTTTTTCTTTTCTGAAAACTGCTTTTTTGCACTATTGATCCTAAACTCTTCTTCCCTGTGAAACTTCCTTTTTCTTCACATCTGACATACACCAACGTAACTACAAATCTCTCCTTGAAACCTTTATTCAGAGGTTTATTAATGCTTATTTTCTTACATGTCATAGTTCATTTTTTGAGCAGTTCTGTAGCAGTATACAGCAGGGGTCCCCAAACTTTTTAAATGAAGGGCCACATGCACATAGGGAAAAATAATCCCAAGTACAGATATATGATGCTGGGTTCTGTATTGGGAGTTATTATCCCAGAAAACAAACGTGGACTTCTTATGGACAACAAATTGAAATTGTCAGTCCAGTGTCCAAAGACAGTAAAAAATGCAAATAGAATGTTAGGAATAATCCAAAAAGAAATGGAGAATAAAACAAACTATCATATTGCCTCTGTATTGAGCCATGGTGCCACTGCTCCTTGTGTGCAGTTCTGGTCAGCCCAACTCAAAGACATAGCAGAACTAGAAAAGGTACAGAGGAGGGTGACAAAATGACAAAGGGGATGGAATATTTTTTCTATTATGAGAGGTTATGCAAGCTAGGGCTCTTCAGCTTGGAAAAGAGATGATTGAGAGGAGACATGATAGAAATTTGTAAAATTATAAGTGGGGTGAAATGGGTAAATAATAAAGGATGGTTATTTGCCCTTTCAAATACTAAAAGAAAGGAAAACTTCATGAAACTATCAACCAATAGATTCAAAACAAATCATTAAAGTAATTTTTCATTCAGCATACTATCAAGCTGTGGAATCTGTTGCCTGAGGACATAATTAAGGCGACTAGCAAAGCGGTGTTTAAAAGAGTTTTGGACAAGGTCCTGGGGGAAAAATCCATAACCTGTTATTAGCCAGGTAGACTACAGAAAGCTATTGCTATCCCTGGGCATAAGTAGCAGGAATTAGATGGGATCTATTTTATGGGATCTCCCAAACAGTTTCAACCTGGATTGCCCAGTGTCAGAGAAAGGACACTAGGCTCAATAGACCATGGTCTGACCCAGCATGGCAATTCTTATGTTCTTATGTAATTGAAAAGAATGTCCATTTGTAACTATACAGGCCATTTAAAAATTGTTCCTTGTAAGACTCACACCAAAGCAACACATAAACCTATGAGATATAGGCCAGAAGGAATGTAATATTGGATGTGTAACCCTTGAAGTTCAAATTTCTTTATGACTCCTTGTGTCTGAAACCTGCACTTTGAATCCCAGCCCAGTATCAGAAATGAATCCACACGCTCTTTAGTGGGTAACAGTTTTATCTTTACTGGGATGAATGACTGAAATAAATCTGTTCACTTCCTAAGCATCTGCATTTGTCATATAAACACATGTATATAGTACAAGAGAAAACTCAACTTTGTCATAAACTCATGTTAAATATTTCAACCAGAATCAGCATGTGATAATAGCACCCGACCTTAAGCAGTCTCTAAACAAGCAAAGTTCCAGATTGTACCCTACTGTGTGTCCATTTGAATTTAGACCTGAAGATGACATCAGTACTGCTCTTTGCTTCAACCGTCAAATCCACAATACAGCAGCCTCTATCCGAAAGAAAAGCTTCAAATCCTGACAGGGCACAGTTCGATTACTCCCAAGTCGTCCACAGCAGGGTTCCAGAAAAGAAAACCTTAATCAGCAACAGAGCATTTATTAGTTCAGAGCAGGGCAGGAAACTCTGTTCAGGCTGTAGCAGTGATCTGCTGCACATGCCCAATACAATCCAATTTTGAATCTCCTCCCCCCCCCCCCCCAGCTCTTAAAGAGACAGCACTCTATTGTCAGTCTTTTAATGTCACAATGATGATTCAACATTTTTCTGCCCTAGTTCCTAGAGGTATGTTACAGATGGATCACAGACATGACAAGTCTGATGTGTCAGAGACAGACACTAAGACACGTCTCACACTAAGAGCTCCTTCTCTCATGCATTTGAGCAATAGTGACACAGTGATGATGCGCCCATGAGCTTACCGCCCTTGAGGTCAGAAGACAAAAATCCTGGCAGCACAGTGATAACAACTACAGGGGTTCAAACCCCTGTGGGCAGAAGACAAGAACTGTGGAGGCCTGGCAGGCCAAAGCAGGTGAAGGGAGGCAGACAGTGAAAGGATTGGAAGGGGAAAAGAAATCTCACTCTCCTGCCTCCTCTCCCCATCCCTTCCCTCCCTCAGTCACTCAGCTCCCCTTCCCTCACCTTCCTTCTCACTGAGAAGGGGGGTGTGGGAAGCAAGGGGAGCTGAGCTGAGAAAGTGAAAAAGAAGGGAAGGGAGGGAGTTGTCAGTGAGAGGTTAGGGAAAGAGGGAAGGGAGGCAATGTGAGAGGGAAGGGTGATGAGTGAGAAGGAGAGGGAAATGAGTGAGAGGGAAAGGAAAAGGAGAAAGTAATGGAAAAGGAGGGAAAATGAATGTAGGAGGAGTGAGTGAGAGGAAAGGGAATGAAAGTAGAAGGAAGGAAAGGGGGATGGGTGAGTGAATGAGAGGGAATGAGCAGGAGCAGTGTTGGCCCATGTAGCCAGAAGAAAGGAACAGGAGCAGCATTGGCCCATGCTGCAAGAAGAAAGAGGAGTAGTCCCATTGGCTGCATAGAATGAAGATGGAAGCTGCCACAAATTGTACATTCCGGAAGGGCAGAAGAGTGTGTGTGTATGTGTGTGTGAGATAGAGTGTGAGCGTGTATGTACAACAGAATGAACATGTGTATAAGTATGTGTATATCAGAGAGAGAGGACAAAGGTTATCCTCCTCCTCTGCCAACTAATTCACAATTATCTTAGAGTAACTGGAAATCAAAAGATCCCAGGAGAATTTATTTTATCCTTATTAGTTTTAATTATTGGGTGTTATTTGATGTGTCTGCTCTTTTCAAATATTTTATTGATTTTTGGGAACTTTTCAAACATTGTAATGTGTTTAATTATTACAGTGTTTCCTAATCCTCTCTTAGAGGCACACCTATCAGGTTTTCAGGATCTCCATAATGAATATGCATGAGATAGATGTGCATATATTGGAGACCTAGGGTAAGGAAATCTATCTCATGTACCTTCATTGTGGTAATCCTGAAAACCTGACTTGCTAGGTATGCCTCCAGAAGAGGGTTGGGAAACAAAATATTATCGAATGTTCTATTTATCATGGTTAAAAGGGGAGGTGAAAGAAGCTATTTTAGCCAAAAGATCTACATTCAAAAATTGGAAGAAGGATCCAACAGAAGAAAATAGGATAATGCATAAGTGTTGGCAAGTTAAATATATAACATTGATAAGACAGGCAAAGAGAGAATTTGTAAAGAAGTTGGCCATAGAGGCAAAAACTCACAGTAAAAACATTTTTAAATATATCAGAAGCAGAAAGCCTGTGAGGGAGTCAGTTGGACCGTTAGATGATCGAGGGGTTAAAGGGGCAATTAGAGAAGATAAGGCCATTGCGGAAAGATTAAATGATTTTTTTGCTTCAGTGTTTATTGAAGAGGATGTTGGGGAGATACCCATATCAGAGAAGGTTTTCATGGGTGATAATTCAGATGGACTGAACCAAATCACAGTGAACCTAGAAGATGTAGTAGGCCTGACTGACAAACTGAAGAGTAGTAAATCACCTGGACCGGATGGTATACACCCTAGGGTTCTGAAGGAACTAAAAAAATGAAATTTCAGACCTATTAGTACAAATTTGTAAACTATCATTAAAATCATCCATTGTACCTGAAGACTGGAGGATAGCAAATGTAACCCCAATATTTAAAAAGGGCTCCAAGGGTGATCCGGGAAACTACAGACCGGTTAGCCTGACTTCAGTGCCAGGAAAAATAGTGGAAAGTGTTCTAAATATCAAAATCACAGAACATACAGAAAGACATGTTTTAATAGAACAAAGTCAGCATGGCTTTACCCAAGGCAGGTCTTGCCTCACAAATCTGCTTCACTTTTTTGAAGGAGTTAATAAACATGTAGATAAAGGTGAACTGGTAGATGTAGTATATGTGGATTTTCAGAAGGCATTTGTCAAAGTTCCTCATGAGAGGCTTCTAGGAAAAGTAAAAAGTCATGGGATAGGTGGCGATGTCCTTTCGTGGATTACAAACTGGCTAAAAGACAGGAAACAAAGAGTAGGATTAAATGGGCAATTTTCTCAGTGGAAGGAAGTGGGCAGAAGAGTGCTTCAGGGATCTGTATTGGGACCCGTACTTTTCAATATATTTATAAATGATCTGGAAAGAAATACGACGAGTGAGGTAATCAAATTTGCAGATGATACAAAATTGTTCAGAGTAGTTAAATCACAAGCAGATTGTGATAAATTGCAGGAAGACCTAGTGGGACTGGAAAATTGGGCATCCAAATGGCAGATGAAATTTAATGTGGATAAGTGCAAGGTGATGCATATAGGGAAAAATAACCCATGCTATAGTTACACAATGTTAGCTTCCATATTAGGAGCTACTACCCAGGAAAGAGTTCTAGGCATCATAGTGGATAACACATTGAAATCGTCGGTTCAGTGTGCTGCAGCAGTCAAAAATGTTGGGAATTATTAGAAAGGGAATGGTGAATAAAATGGAAAATGTCATAATGCCTCTGTATTCCTTGGAGAAAGTTCTTTTTTACTCCAACGCACAATTAAACTCTTGAATTTGTTGCAGAGGATGTGGTTAGTGGAGCTAGTATAGTTTTGTTTAAAAAAGGATTGGATAAGTTCTTGGAGGAGAAGTCCATTACCTGCTATTAAGTTGACTTAGAAAATAGCCACTGCTATTACTACAACAGTAACATGGAATAGACTTAGTTTTTGGGTGCTTGCCAGGTTCTTATGGCCTGGATTGGCCACTGTTGGAAACAGGATGCTGGGCTTGATGGACCCTTAATCTGACCCAGTATGGCATGTTCTTATCAACTGTTCTGAAATATTCTTTTTCTTATTATGCCTTTACCATTATGACTGATGTTTTATGAGGAATGGTGATGTTTCTTTTCCATTGTTCCACCGTATACAGAGTCTGGCTTGTTGCGGTTTCCAGGTCAGGCTTTTGTCTGTATGGTTCTATTTATATTTTATGGTCTCTTTATTCTGTTGAGGGTCTGGCTGTGTTCTGCGTGTGTGACCTAGATGAGTTACTCTACTAATGTGTAGGGATTTACAGCAGCTTGGTTTGTTTTGTTTTCCTAATAGGATATGTCTTAGGGCCTGGTACAATATTTGCAGTGTTGCCTTTTCATAGGTAGGATTGTTATTGTATGAGTGTTGGCATTTAGCGCTGTTTTGATATTGGAGCTTTACTATACTGCAATTGTAATTTTTTATTTTTTGCTTTCTGAAGGCTAACCCACACCCAATATATGTTACAATAGGCTTAATGCCATATTGGTCAAGTGTTTTTTTGTAGGGTTTTCTGGTTGACATCACAGCAGTGCATGTAAATATAATGGGCTCAAAATTAAAAGATATCTTGCTGAGTTAACCTGAAAAGATTTATCTGGCTAAAATCACATGGGATATTCAGCAGCATATTCAGTCTTAAAAGTATAATTAATGAATGAATGTCTAGTCTATGAAAAAGAATCTTCTTGTGCTTTCTGATCTATTGAGCAACCTGATTTTCTCTGCCTAACTGAGTCATGGCTTACTAATGCTGATACTGTTCTTTTGAACAGGCTTTGGCTGCCTGGCTGTTAAATAATTTCTTAGCCACATGGAAGGGGTCGCAGGAGTGGCCTTGTAGTGTTCTTTAAAAGGTTTTGGAAAATGTCCCATGAGAATCTGGGGGAGAATACCCCCTACGGAATGTTAATGCTCTACTGCAAAGCTTTAGTATTTGTTTAGTTTATTATCTTCCTAGTATACTCCAATCAAACATTTGTCCTGTGTTTGAATAACTGGTTCACTCTAAAGCTGATTTAAATAAAACAATTATTTGGGGGGATTTTAATTTGATGCTTATTCTTTATCTAGTATCTGCGGACAGTTTCTTATAATTATGTCTGATCTTGGTTGGGAACAAATCATCAAGATTCTGACTTACAAACTAGGTTACACTCTTGAACTTGTGTTTATGAACTCCTCTATTCATTCCGCTGGCTCTATAGAACTGCTTATTAAATTTGTACCTTGGTCAGATCGTGCTCTTATATCTTTTAGTTGTATGGACTCTGCGAATATAGTAGTAAGTGATGATTTTGTTAAGATGATTCTTCAGAGAGGCCATATTGATATAGAGCTGTTAGATGTCTCACTGAATAATGCATTAGAGGGCATTCAACCATCTAATGTCGATGATGTTTTAAATATTTGGAATGTGCTGATCTCTAAATGGGTTGGATAAAATTGCTCTTCTGAAGCCTAGAAAATATTGTCCTTTGGCATTTAAGTACTAGGTTTCTGCTGAAGCTTGTAATGCCAGGAGTGCCCTACAAAAGCTTAAACATTTGGAATCGGGCTAGTACATCAGAATTCTTATCTAATTATAAGGTCAAACGTGCAGCCTATAAAGCACCAGTTGATGCATCTTAGAACTCGGCTAAGGTTCTCCATCTTCAAAATGCTGGTAATAATCAGGCCCAGATTTAAGCAAAGCCAAAATAGGCAATTGCCTAGGGTGACAAAATTTGAAGGCATCAAATATCCAGGCCAAAGAGAAGTCAGCTTCTGCTTGCTATAGTGCCATGTGCCAACACAGCTTCAAGGTTGCACCCCTAGCCATGGCACTGCCTCTGGGCAGTATGATCTTACATCTGGCCATGGTCATAATTCCCATACTCTTTTTACAATTGTGAAAAATCTTGCTAAGCTTCCTGATAACCTTTTAAGGAGCCATGACATCTCTGATGCACATCCGAGAAGTGAAATTTTTTTTAATCACTTCAGTGATATGGTTACTAAGATCTGTGTCATTCTCCCAAATAGCTCCATGGATAGATTCGCTGCTTGACTCTATTCCTGAGAAATAGTCTATTTTTGAAGAAGTTAATCATACAGAAATTGTTAAAGCTATCTCCTCTATAATCTTTTATTTTTGTTCTCAGAATATCTGCAATGTTCCATCTTTGAAAGATATAAGTGATACTATCATCCCGTTTGTAGCCAAGTTGATTAATTTGTCTTTCCAGGAGGGTCATTTGCCTGATAATCTTAAACAGTCATCTGTGCAGCCTTTCCTGAAGAAATTGGGCTTAGACCCATTAGATCTGAACAACTATTGCCTGATTTCCACTTTATCATTTATGGTTAAAGTGTTGGAAACTCTTGTGTTACAACACCTGTATGATTTTATGAATCTATTTGTTGCGGTGCCGGTCGCGACCCTCATGACCAGTCCCTCACCTGGTTCCAGCGACGAACGCGCCAGTTGGGCCCCGAGTCCTCCAGCCCTGCCTGGGCCTGCACGCCCTTTAAAAGGGTTCCCTCTGGCGCACGCAGAGGGAACCCTTTTAAAGGGCCTCTGGCGCGAAGAACAGGGTCAGCCCTCCAAGTGACATCAGACGCCGAGGGAGATTTAACTCGGCATCTGATCCCTGTTCGGGGCCTTGCAATGCAGTCAGCTCCGAGGAGTGAAGAGTTGCTATCTGCCTGCCGAACCTGATCCTGTCTGCCTGACCCAGCCTGCCTGACCCAGCCTGCCTGATCCAGTTTGCCTGATCCAGTTTGCCTGATCCAGCCTTCCTTGATCCCGGTCCATATCATCGTTCACGACTTCTGCTGCCTGCCTTGATCCCAGTCCGAATCATCGTTCACAACTTCTGCTGCCTGCCTTGATCCTGGTCCGTCTCCTCGTCCATAGCCACTCTCCTAAGTCCCATCAACCTGGGTCCCTATGGGCTCCTCCCGGGGGGATCGCGGGCTTCCAGGGCGAAGCCACCTAAGTCCCAGTGATCCGGGCCTCCACAGGACCGCTGGGACCTACCTCAGCTGTGGGAAACAGCTTCTCCGGTCGGACCAAGGATCCACTTCCGGACCCACAACACTATTGTTCAGTTGAACAAATTCCAATTTGGATTTAGAAAGTCGCTGAGTTCACAGACCCTTCTCCATTCCAGCCTAATCATCATCTATAGGAGATTTGATAGTGGGTGTCAGTACATTTTGATATTAGACATCATCGCTGAGTTTGATACGCTCAACCATCAGGTCCTCCTTTACTGCCTGAAAGTATGTGAATTCTCTGGAACTGTTAAATGGTTCAAATCATATTTAAGCAGGAGACTCCAACAGGTCAGAACTGGTAGATTGCTCTCAATGGCATGGGGCCTCCTTGGAAGTGCCTCAAGGATTGACTCTTTCAGCCCTTTTATTCAATATTTATATGGCCCCGATTTGCAGGCTACTGTCAGGCTTAAGTGCAGGATGATATCTAGTTCTTTATTCCCATATTGTCATCTTGGGCTGAGACTGCTGAGTCTACATCAATCTGTATATCTGCAATCAAAAAGTGGCTTGCATATAACCATCTGGCCTTAAACCTTGCAAAAACAGAGATGATGGATGATGATACTATCTCGGACAGTGTCCATTTTTTCTCTCTTGATAATACCTCCCGCTGCCTCCAAAAGACTCAGAGGCCCTACCTGCGTGGTTGTCTCTCCCTCTCTCACTGCCCGATCCGTAAGTTCTCTCTACTGCGTGCTGGTTTTCTGTTTTTTTTTTTCTTTTTCCCTCATTCATTCAGATGCTGCACCCCGCTGCCGATCCCGGAAGCAGGCCCTCGGCCCCTCCCCTTCCGCTGATGCCACAGACGTCCTCGACGTCGGGGACGCCCCGGGGGAGGATAAAAGGGCACCCCCGAGACCGAAGGCGTCCCGCGCCGAAGGGGCGCAACAAAGGGGCTTGCCCCTTTGTATGCCCCTTCGTACGCCACTGAGAAACCTGATAACAGAAGACACACTGACGACAAACCCAGACAAGACAAACATGGATAAAGACTACAAAGATCAAGAACCGGTAAGACATATAATCACAACTTGCCTAAACAAAGGAATATATGGAAATAATTACAAAACACATAGGAATAGACACATAACAAACACAACGAACAGGAAAAAACCTAAACACAGAAAGCCTAGCAACCTCATAACAATAAAAAGGACCAAAATACCTACAAACCCATCATCAAATAACTTATTAATGCTAACCTTTCTTTTAGTTAATGCACAATCCATCACAAAAAAATTCCCAATTATTACAGATCTACTCTATGACACAAAACCAAACTTTATTGCAATCACCGAATCCTGGTTAAAACAGGCAGACAGTCTTAAAAAATCAAATAGCACACAAGAACTATGATGTCTTTTCAATCCCCAGATTAAATAAAAGAGGGGGGGGGACTAATGCTAATTGAAAAAAAATTTAAATGTAAACTAATACCCACAACACTGCCAAGAAACCATGAAATTGCCATCTTTGAAACAACAAGTGTACAAATCTGCCTAATATACTGCCCACCGAGCTTACTAGAATTAAATAGCTCCCCACTAATTGAGTTCTTAACAACCCATTTAAATACTGACAAACCTACCATCATACTAGGAGACTTCAACCTTCACATAGACACAAAACCCCTATCTAACACCTGCCAAACCCTATTGGACTTTATGACAGCACTAGGATTCACTCTAATTACTGATAAGCCCACACACAGAGCAGGACACTCTCTAGATATATCATTCATCAACCACAGCCACTTAGAACACATTAAAACCAATTGCACGCCCATCCCATGGTCAGATCACTTCCTCATACAATCCTCGATTAAATACAACGAACCACATACACTAGAAAGGAAAAAAGAACCCATTAAAGTTAAATATCGCCCACCGTATGACCTAGAAACCCTAAAAGAAAAATTAGAAGAAAAACTAGCAAAATTAGACTACACAAACTGCTGCTCCGCAACCACGGCATGGTTACAAACAACCAGAAAAATAGCTGAAGAGATAAACCCAAACATGTTAACATTAGGGATCCCAAACAAACAAACCCTTGGTATAATGAAAAGATAAAGGAAATCAAGAGAAAACTAAGAAAAAAAGAAAAAGAATGGAGAAAAAATAAAAACAATGAAAACTTAACAAAATACAGAAAACACCTAGCCTACTATAAACAAGTCATTCTTGAGACTAAAAAACAGTTCTATAGCTCCAAAATAGAAAAATATGGAAACAACCCAAGAACTTTATTTACCATAGTAAAAAACCTCACGAATGACAAATCCGAATCTCCACAAAACCTTCCAGAAAATAGATGCAACGAAATTGCAACATTTTTAATGACAAAATTAAGAACCTAAAAACTAAAATCCCTAATACAACGAAACAAGAAATTAAAATGAAAAAAAGAGAAATTAAACAATGGACAACATTCGACGAAGTATCGGAATTGGAAATCAAAGTTATGCTAAAAAACTAAATCCTGCCCCACATGACTGTGACACAATAACAACCACAGATATAAAAAAAAGTGGCCAACACGGTATCACCGACACTGGCAAAGATCGTTAATCTATCCTTAGAGGAAGGATCCATGCCAGATGCACTGAAAGGAGCAGTAGTAAAACCTATTTTAAAAAAGAAAAACAGCGACCCACTTCACCTGTGCAACTACAGACCTGTTTCAAACCTACCCCTAATTGCAAAATTAATAGAAAAAACTATACAAAAGCATCTAGCGGAACACCTAGATAACAACAACATCCTATATCCCTCCCAACATGGATTTCGAAAACATTGTAGCACAGAGACACTCCTATTGGTGCTGACAGACAACATCATGAGGGGATTCGATAACGGTAAACAATACATTCTAGTGATGCTAGACCTCTCAGCAGCTTTTGATACTGTAAATCACAACATTTTTTTAAATAGACTAGAAGAAATAGGACTAGGCAACAAAACAATCAACTGGTTTAGATCATACCTAAGCAACAGATATTTTCAAGTTCAAATCAAAGATTCTATGTCAGAAAAAATTGACCTTCAAACAGGGGTACCGCAGGGATCCGCCCTCTCTGCGACACTTTTCAACATATACCTGCTCCCATTATGCCACCTATTAGCTGGCCTGGGAATCACTCACTACATATACGTGGATGATATCCAATTTATATTACCCATTGACGATACAATGGAGAAAACATTAAACATAGCGAACATGTATCTAGACATTATCAAACTATTAAATCAAATGGAACTAGTAATTAATATAGAGAAGACAGAATTCCTTCATCTAGAAAGGAAAAAAAAACATGGAGATCTCACACAATCCTATCACACTCAATAACAACAAACAAATAATACTTGCAGAGAAAGTACGAAATCTAGGAGTAATAATAGACACAGAACTAAGCTTAAAACATATATCCATAAAAGTTAAGGAAGGATACGCCAAACTCATGGTCCTCAGAAAACTTAAACCACTCCTAACACCCGTCAACTTTCGGTCAGTACTGCAAGCGCTAATATTTGCAAGCACTGACTATTGCAACACCCTTCTACTAGGCTTACCATACACCTCCATAAGACCACTACAAATATTGCAGAACACAGCTGCAAGAGTATTAACTGGAAAAAGGAAAAGAGACCACATTACGGAAACACTGGCTGAATTGCACTGGCTTCCCATTGAACAAAGAATACAGTACAAAACACTATGCACCATACACAAATTAATACACAACGAAAACGCAGACTGGCTTAACACAGCCCTTCGTGTTCACATCCCCAACAGAAATCTAAGATCAGCCAACAAAGCACTTCTAACGATTCCATCAGTCAAAACAGCAAGACTAACCCAGGTAAGAGAAAAGGCATTAACCTTAGCGGGACCTATACTATGGAACTCCATGCCCTTGGAATTAAGCCTACAACAAGAAAACAAAACATTCAGAAAAAATCTAAAAACTTGGCTATTTAAACAAGCCTTTCAAAAAGAGAAGGGAGAATAGATTCCAGGGAACTGCAAGGCTCAAACCAGGGAAGCGCGAGATACAAAACACCCACACAAACTAAGGGTGTATCTTTTTTAAATTGAATTCATCACCAAAGGATAAGCTAAATCTAGAGAATGAGTCCCAGACTCAAAACTGCCATATAATTGACCTGGACACAATAGTCACACTCATTTAACAACTAGCATTGATTAAAAACTTTGTTACCGAACCTAATGGCACCTGTGTAAACTGTTAGATTTTAATAAAATTACTTTTTGTGCCTTACTGTAAACCGTTGTGACGGTACCCACCTTAATGACGGTATAGAAAAGATTTAAAATAAATAAATAAATACTAAGGGGCCAATGCATTAAGACGCGCGTTGAAAACAGGCGCTCATAGTACCTGTTTTCCTAATGCATGCAGTCACTTCACCTGAGCACCTGAGGCAGTATTTAAATGATGGGCTGCATAAAAAAGGATGCACTAATTGCAATGGGTGCTCAATATGGGCCGGATTTTAAGAGGTACACGCGGGCATACATTTGTGCACGCAACCCAGCACGCACTAATATACGCCCAATTTTATAACATGTGCACGCAGCAGCGCGCATGTTATAAAATCCAGGGTCAGCACGCGCAAGGAGGTGCACAATTGTGCAACTTGCGCGCGCCAAGCCGTGCAGCCTTCCTCCGTTCCCTCCGAGGCCACTCCAAAATCGGAGCGGCCTCAGAGGGAACATTCCTTCCACCCCCTCATCTTCCCCTCCCTTCCCCTACCTAACCCACCCCCCACCCCCCAGCCCTACCTAAACCCCCCTTACCTTTATCTTATAAGTTGCACCTGCCTCCGGGCAGGCATAGATTGTGCGCGCCGGCTGTGCCTGGAGGCTCCGGCCCTGCCCATGCTCCGCCCCTTTTTTCAAGCCCCGAGACATTCGTGCATCCCGGGGATTGTGCGCATCACTGGGCCTATGCAAAATAGGCTTGGCACGCGCAGGAGCGGGTTTTCGTAATATATGAAATATACGCGCGTAACCCTTTTAAAATCCCCCCTATGAGTGCCTGTTTTTATCCCGCTTCTTCTGGATGATTTTGCTGGGGTTGCTGAAGATGCCCATAGTTAAGTGTCCCTTGCTATGGGCATCTAAATCGTGTGTCCAGAAGAAATTATTTTTTTAAATCGTGTGTCCAGAAGAAATTATTTTTTTAATTCAACCCCGCAAGCAGTAAATTGGAGTGTCACAATAATACTAAGTAGGAGGAACCACAGAGGACCATATTTTTAAATTAATCATACTGGATAAGTAGCTCCTCCTCGAATGCCCATTTCCCATTCACCACTTAGGCGGATAAGTGGCGGCCGGTAAACACAGCCAAATATTCAGCTGCCTCCACTTAACCAGATAAATCCTTACTAATTGGCACTAAATATTGACCTCTCTATGCATATTATTTATTATTTTATTTTTCTAAGTTTACAAAAATCACAAGAATCCTCTCGTACAGAAATGAGAAAATCATATAAAATTCAAATACAATCAAGTGTTGAAACACTATCAAGCTTTGTAATTTCCATTTAAAAAAAAAAAGGGAGAGCAAGTAGTAAAGAGCGGTTACCCAAGGTAAAAGGAAAAAAGAAACGTATCCTGAGAATACTCCACTAAATAATTCTATGCACCTAACCCTAATAAAGGAAGTTCTTCAGGAATGGAAATTGAGGAATGCTCAGTTGTGTAGGTTCAAAAAACACATTTAGAATCAGAATAATATACCAAACATTTATATGGATATCTCAATGTAAATTTAGCTCCTCATGACAAAACCTCCATTCTCATATCAAGAAATTTTTTTCTGTGTTGCTGAGTTACCCTTGATAAATTGGGTTAAATCCAAATTTTTTGACCATGAAACAGGGAGGATCGGTTTCATAGAAAAAGCCTTACAGATTTTTATCTGAAATAAAGGAAAATGAAACCAACAAAAGTAGCTCGTTTAGTTACTACGGTATCTTGAAACAATTCCAAAATATCAGACAAATTTAAATACAACTCAGATTGTTGAAAATCAGATAACTCTCGATCCAACTCATTTAGGGGTAAATAATTAATTTTAGGTATAACCGGCATAGGGCCTCATTTTCCATCCGGATCGCATGCAATAAGGGACATTTCGCACGTGAAAAGTCCCTTATCACATGAGATACCAAAATGGGGGCAGAGTCGGCCCCGGAAGAGGAGGAGTCAGGGCGTCACCGGGGCAGACTCCGCAAAGACGCCACAGATGATGAAAAGGTAAGGCCCTTTTCGCATCCGAGTTCGCGCCCAATAGCAACACCTTCTATGGTGGCGCTATTGGGTGCGAAACCGGCAGTGATCGCACCGTGACGGTGCGATCGCTGCCAGCTAGCGCAGGCCATCCCCCTGTTTCGGCCCCCCGCCCCTCATTCCCTAAAGTATCGCAAGCCTGCGATACTTTAGAAAACGAGGCCCATAGTGTCCAAAGCAATCCCAAAACCTGAGTAAGATAATACTTAAATAAGTCAAGAGGTGGAATCATTTTAGCATAAGGAAAATTAAGAACTCGCAAGTTTAAAATTTTCAAGGCATTTTCAATATTTTCCAGCTTTTTTGAATGGACCAGTTGTTAAAATGGGTTTCAATCTTTTCCATTTTCTCTCTAAAAGTATTAACAGTCTTATCCATAATTAAAATACGTTGATTAGTATCCAGTGCTATATTGGTTAAAGATATCGCCAATTACAAGGAAAACAAAGCACTCCACAGTGAATCTAAAGTAATCACTGGAGGTTTTATCAATGATATTCTAGAAAGTGAACGTACCTTAAATCCACATCTCCTGCTCCCAAGGAGATAGCAGCATCCTCCCCAAATCCAAAAGGGCTGACTGAATTGATCAAACCTGAGGCCCGGCCAGGGCTCTCAGGCACCATAGCTGGGGGCATCACCTCCTCCAGAGTCCTCCAACTTGAGATCTTTCATCGACATCAGCCTACAACTCTGATCAAGATGGAAAGGTTGGGGTACTTGCCCAAACGATGAGGTGTCAAATGGTGGGGAGGATGTTGTAGGTGCGCCGGGGCTCAACGATGCTCCTTCGGCCAGCAATGCTGACATCCGCTCTACATCGGCGTTTACAGTGGCTCCCACTTCCAGCGGCGTTATAGGTGGGGCCATGAAAAAGCTTTCAATCTGTGGCTGGTGGTCCTCAGATAAGGGAGAAGAAACTATAGTCTCCTTATCTGCTTTCCTTTTTGTATGAGGCATTTCTATAAGGGAAAATAGCCAAGAGGAAAAAAGGAGTCTGAGAAAGCTCTTTCAGTGTGCTGCTCGGATTGCAGCCAGCTTGGTCTCCCCTATGCATGTTATTTTAAGTGATATTTTTACCTCATAATACTGTACTTTGAATGTCCTTTTTCTTGTAAAATATGTAAAAAATGCTTAATTTTTAATCCTTATCTTTAACTTAATTACAAATTTCTTAATTGCCTAAGAGAAAATACTAGTTGATATACATAATAAAACATACATAATTAAATAAATAATGAATAAAACAGCATAAAACAGTGTGTTGAGAAGGACATTGGGAGGAGGGTGCAAGGCTATAAGGTTAACCTAAAACATCTAATAGCCTTGCACCAGCACTTTTCTGTAGCCACATGCAGACAATGCACATGGAAAGAAAGAGACCATAGCAGTGTCTGGAGGCACACATAGGCAGAGAAAGGAAACCGAGACAGTAGGAAACTGGGAGCTGGGAGGGAAATCAGTGATATATTCCCTAAATTGTTGAGCATAGCAGGATCTAAGTGTGTTTACTGTTCCATGACAGGGAAAGCGCCATCTGCCTCCCATGGTACAAGGAGCAGCCCACAGAGCACAGGAGAGCCCAAATTTATTGCCTAGACACACAGTCTGAAAAACCTCACTCTTTACCTACAATCTCATTCATTGGAACAGACCACCCTTGGTGTCTCTGGGAACATCAAAGATCTAATATTCTACATGCAGAAATTGAGAGGAAAGGACGGTACTGAAAAACTTGATGAGATCCATATTCAAAGCATTTGTCTGGCGAAATCTAAGAATTACCCAAACAGCAGCATTTGAATTTCCCACTGCAGGGATTGACTGAATATCTGGCTGTTTAGCTGGATAAAATATATCTGGATAACATAAAAGGCATTCCTGAGCAGAGCAAAGTTATTTAGATAACTTAAGCTAGATAACACCAATATTCAGCTTAATCCAGCTAAGTTAGCCGGCTATCTTTTGGACTGCATGAGAGCAACCCTAAAATGACACATACATTTATCCAGCAAACTTTGAAATAGTTAGGAGTATTCAGAAGTGTGGCTACTTTGCTGATTATCTGATTCAGAGTTTTCTAAATCAATGCTAACATGCAACAATGGCTTACTGTGTCCTTTTCGGTGCAGGCGTGGAATTACAGGATCAGCACATCCTACAATAACCATAGGACCCCTTCCAGTCTCTGCTTCTTCGTCCATATGACTCAGACTCTCATAACTTTCCAGAGAGCAGCAAGATACCCTGAAGGTAAGTGTTGTAAATGGGAATCGATACGTTGTAGATGATACAGATGATGCTGGATGAACGCACAGTAGCTTAAAGTTAATACTGTGAATGTGAAGAGGCACATGATACCTAATAGAAGACTATTGTACTTTATCATTCATGTCCAAGAAAGCTCAGCCATGCCCTTGAGCACTGATTGGATCTGAAGAGATGTGAGGATCATTACCAGGCTCACTGAGATCAACATGTTGAATTGTTACATGCATTCCTGAGCTTAGGAGAATCAAGAGGCTCAACATGTAACTGAAAGGTGTTTTAATCATGAGGCTGCTGTCACAAACACACATCATATGTATAAGGTACATTTGGCTGACATAACAGAAGTGTGACAGACATTTCACAAGCAAAAATGGAACAGCAACATGAAGTCTTTCTAGAATTTACATGCAATCAGCATGCTTGATGTCATGTTATTGGCTGCTTAATTTGTATTCCTATGAACAGTGACGATTCCAGACAGAAATTTTAAAAGTGAGGCAAATTAGGTTTGGAGGAACCAAGTTGGGCATATGAAAGCCTGAAGCAAGGTGTCAATTTGCTTCTCTTCTTACCTGCTAAAGACTTATTATATCAAAAAACAAAATACTAAAACTGCAATTTAAATTATTTAAACCACACAAAAAATTTCAGTAGATACTTCTGTTCCAAGTAACAGGACCAGATTTAAGATTTTAGTTCCCATGGGCAGAGTGCCACAGCCTTTAAATTTATCCTAGCACGTAATCCTAAAGCAAAAAGAAGCAGGCTCCTGGTGGGCCTGGATATTTGGCCCCTTCAAAATTTGGTATTTAGGTTGTTGCTCTTTTACTTAGACAGCAAGCCAGGCCTGCCTGCCTTTGTATCCCCCTTCCCTTTTTTCATCATCCCTGCTCTGCATTTTATTTCCCCCACCATCACTTCTTCTGAATCTTATTCCTCTTCCTCCATCATCCCTTCCCAGTTTCTGTCTTCCTCCTCCATTATTATCTCTAATGAGAATAATAGATGGTGCAATACTGTTGATAATATATAACCCTATTTCGACTGGGCCCATTCTAAAAAGGTGTGTGAAAGCAGATTGTGTAACTGTTCTGAAATATACATGGATTCAGAGCCATATTTGTTAGAACTCCTGTCCGCGGCTGGCCCCTCCTATTTCCCTCCGCGGCGTCGGGACCGCCGCTGGCACTTCAGCGGCGACAGGGAGGCATACTCGATGCGGGCTCCGGCTCTCCTCCCTCCAGGCAGCCCCACCTGCCGAGCTCCTGCCACATTCCACGAAGGAGGGAATGTCCCCACGGCACGCCAGCACTCCATGCTTCCTCATTGGGCCGTCCTCCTCTTAGGCGCGCAGCCGCGCCCCCTGCATCCAGTTAAAGGGCCCTCATCACCAAATCATCTTCAGCTGCACAGATGACGTCAAGGCTCAGGGAAGTATTTATGGAGGCTTCCTCTTCCTGTTCTTCGTCTTGGCAACGAGTCTGCTTGCTTCGGTGAGTCTTTGGCGCTCTTGTTCCTGGTTCCTGCCTCTCCGAGTTCTGCCCTGCCTTTCCGAGTCCTGTAACTGTTATTCCCTCTGCAGCTCCTGGACTGACTCTCTGGCTCCTGTCCTCGGATTGGCGATTGGCGACTCTCTGGCTCCTGACCTCGGCCTGGTGATTGGCGATTCTCTGGCTTCCAATCCCGGACTGAACTTCGACGAATCTTCCATCTTCTCAAGGGCCCACCTAAGTCCAGCTGGCCCTACGCACCCAAGGGCTCAACCCGGGGGGAACAGGGCTGGTATCGGTGAAGCTCCAGTCGGCCCTTGCTTCAGTTCAGCCTCGCCTCCTGACGGTGGGGACCCGTGGGAGTTTGCTTCCTCAGGTAGTGCCAACTCCCCCTCGGGCAAAGGGTCCACATCTCCTCGGCCTTCACCACAGATTGCAAATCCATGGACCCGGCAGAAGTCTCGGCCTGTCAGGCCATTCCAGGTATGGCCTGACAGATCCTGGATCAACAGAAGACTCTGGATTCCCTCGTCTCTGCAGTAGAAAGCTTGAACCGATGTTTCGACGCCATTGGTCCTATGAATCCCGCCTTGCCATCAGTACCAGTCGCTGCACCGTCAACCTCTGGTGGCCGTCCAGTGATTCCTCTACCCAGCCCTCTGTGCTTCTCTGGAGAGCCCCGCTCCTGCAGGGGTTTCATCAACCAATGTAACATGCACTTCCATTACAACCAACCCTCTTCCCTGACGATGTTACTAAGACAACGTACATCTTATCTCTTCTTGAAGGGAAGGGTCTAGCCTGGGCGTCTCCCTTGTGGGAGCATGACGATCCCATCCTATGTGACCTGAGTGAAATCTGGGATCTCTTCCACATTGTCTTTGACGACCCCACTCACCAGGCGGCCTCTGGAGCGACTCTCCTACATCTGTGCCAGGGCTTCCGAACTCGCACCGAATACGTAATTGAGTTCCGAACATTGTCCTCGAAGCTTAGTTGGGATTCCAGCTGCTTGAGGACCATCTTTCTGGAGGGGCTCAATGCAAGAATCAAGGATGAACTCGCAGCTCGCAATCTACCAGGATCCTTGAACTCCCTCATTGACTTGACCGGGCGCACTGACAGATGCCTTCAGGAATGCTCCAGAGAAGTTCAGCTTTCCAAGAAGAGTTCCAGTTCCGGTACCTTCAGATGCCCTCGACGCTCACTATCTCCGAAGGTTGAACCAGGGCCCTCGGGAACACCAGCTGAGGAACCCATGCAGTTAGGCCGAGGCAAACTCTCCTCTCAGGAACGCTGCAGATGCTTGCAAGGCGGCCTCTGTCTTTACTGTGGCACTGCTGGGCACTTCCTGTCATGCCCAGCGTGTCTGGGAAACTCCCAGGCCTAGGATCTGAAGGAGGACTCTTCCTGGGCCTGGCATTACCCGCACCTCCACTGACTGACGGTCAAGCTGACTACAAGAGACCACAAATTCCATACTCTAGCCCTGGAGGACTCGGGAGCCGTGGGGAATTTCATCATGAAGAAGTTGGTGGAAAATCTCGGGATTCCACTTGTCCACGCCCAGGTTCCATTGGTCCTCTCGTCCATTCAGGGTGAACCCCTCCTGGGCCAGGTCACCCACGTCACCGCTGCCGTCCAAGTTCGCACCGGATTGCTTCATGTTGAACACCTTTCCTTCCATGTCCTTGACCGGTCTATACACCCCATCGTGCTGGGACTCCCCTGCCTCCAAGCGCATTACCCCGAGTTCAACTGGAAAACTCTACAATTGGTCTGATGGGGATAGGCCTGCCAATGCTCCTGTCTTGATACGGTATCCCTCGTACAGTGCTTGACTACAACCGCCCTTCCTCAGGGTCTACCTTCACCATATGCTTCCTACTTAGACGTGTTTTCCAAACAAAAAGCTGAGACGCTACCACCCCACCGGCCCTTTGACTGCGTGATCAACCTGCTACTAGGTACCGAGCCTCCTTGGGGATGTACTTATGCTCTCTCAACCTCCGAGACCCAAGCCATGTCACACTACATCCAGGAGAACCTGGACCGAGGATTCATCTGCAAATCGACCTCACCAGCAGGGGCTGGTTTCTTCTTCGTGAGGATAAAGGATGGGACACTCTGTCCCTGTATTGACTACCGGGGGTTGAACGCCATAACCGTCAAGGATTGTCATCCGCTTCCTCTAATCTCAGAGCTTTTTGACCGTCTCCAAGGTGCATGGGTCTTTACCAAATTGGACCTGAGGGGAGCCTACAACCCAATCAAACAGCCAAAAGATATTTTGACCGCCGGAGACCGAGCTATCCCTTTAGACCTGGCTAGAAGGTATGGCTGAGTACACGGTTTATCCACTTGAAGCTATCATCTATGTGACCTGCTCCTCGGTTGATTGGTCCATTCCTCATCCTCTGCCGCGTTGGCACGGTAGCCTATCAGCTTCAACTACCTCCATCTCTTAAAATCCACAACTCCTTCCATGTCTCCCTCTTAAAACCTTTGGTGTTGACCTGGCCGCCCAGTATGCCACCAGTACCCCAACCTCTCTCCTCCAAGGACGACACCACCTATCAGGTCTGAGAGGTACTGGATATCCAGAAGCATAAGAAAAGATGGAAATATCTTCTAGCCTGGGAAGGGTTTGGGCCTGAAGAAAATATATGGGAACCTCTTGCCAATATCCTGGATAGGAACCTCCTCGTCCAGTTCCATGCAGACCATCCCTCCAAGCCCAAACCTCCAGGGAGGTGCCCTAAAAAAGGGGGGGGGGGGGGTAGTGTTAGAACTCCCAGCCGTAGCCGTCCGCAGCTGGATCCTCCTACCTCCCTATGCGGCGTCAGGACCGCCACCAGCACTTCAGCGGCGGCAGGGAGGTGCCCCCGATGCGGGCTCCTGCTTTCCTCCCTCCGAGCAGCCCCACCTGCTGAGCTCCTGCTGCATTCCATAACGGAGGGAACGTCCCTCGGCCTCCTCTTCATGGCAACGGGCCGCACGCCAGCACTTCCTGCTTCCTCCTTGGGCCGTCCTCTTAGGCATGCGGCCGCACCCTCTGCATCCAGTTAAAAGGCCCTCATCACCAAATCATCTTCAGCTGCACAGATGATGTCAAGGCTCAGGGAAGTATTTATGGAGGCTTCCTCTTCCTGTTCTTCGACTTGGCAACGAGTCTGCATGCTTCGATGAGTTGTCTGTCTTTGGCGCTCTTGTTCCTGGTTCCTGCCTCTCGAGTCTTGCCCCTGCCTTTCCGAGTCCTGTACCTGTTACTCCCTCTGCAGCTCCTGGACTGACTCTCTGGCTCCTGACCTCGGGTTGGCGATTGGCAACTCTCTGGCTTCCGATCCTGGACTGAACTTCGACGAATCTTCCATCTTCTCAAGGGCCCACCTAAGTACAGCTGGCCCTATGCACTCAAGGGCTCAATCCAGGGGGAACAGGGCTGGTATTGGTGAAGCTCCGGTTGGCCCTTGCTTCAGTTCAGCCTAGCCTCCCGATCGTGGGGACCTGTGGGAGTCCGCTTCCTCAGGTAGTGCCAAGTCCCCTTTGGGCAAAGGGTCCACATCTCCTCGGCCTTCACAAGAATATTGTTTTAATGCAGATTTAAATATTTTATTTGCCAAAGTCTTCAAATAACTTTCAGTCATAAATGTTCCTATGTCCAAAATGTGGGTGAATCAAATTTAATGTGAATAAGAATACCAGCTGTTCCTTAACTTCCTTTACCACATTTAATCCCTATTGAAGAATACAGTCCTTTAACCATTAATTTAAATGATTGCTGGAAACACTGCAAATTTTAAACTTGCTAGTTGTATTTTTTAAACTTCAAATATCTTCGGCCAACTTTTCCATCAGCAAGCGTGGGTTAATTTTTCATTGCTGCTAAAAAAGAACCAAATTTTATTGCAATATGAGGCAGAAGAATCTGATGAGGCAGATGAAATGAACGTAGAAAAAGACTTGCTCATAAGCAAGCTGGTCTTCAGCGGAATACGTAAAGAAGAACTTTATATGAACAAAGGAAGCAGTTGACTTAGCTAAGAGGGCACATTGCGTCTCTCTAAAGCCGTTGCTTATCCATCAGTGTTTGCATCGTGTTGATGAATTGAGTAATCTGTGTGGTCAGGCTGCAGACCCATGTCTATGCGAGCTGCAAATCTTAGCTACACATTCTTCAATGCAAAAAATCCAGCCTGGCCATATTGGCTCCATCTTTTCCTACACTTACTGGGGCTTTTTTTTTTTCATTCGGTGCTACTGGATTAATTTTAGCTGCCAATGTATTCAAAATTGATTTATAAAGCACAGAAGGTTTTGAAACAGTGCATCCTTGTTTCTGTGTGCTTGCAGAACGTAACACGTCTCAGCAAGCAAAACATGCCATTGATTTAAAGGATGTTTTATCGTGGACCTCTGCAGAGCTGGGAAGTTTGATTTCACGTTTTCTCTTTCAGAAGTACATAGGGGAGAATTTAAAAGTGTATTACCCTCGTTAATTAGCTGCTGAAAATTGCTCTCCCTCCATGTGCTGAAAACCTGTGGGGTTGTACAACATGGGGGCTTTTAGCTGCATTGCAAGGAGGTGTTCCCAGGGACACTATTTCATATGTCCCTCAGACCTTTTCAGCTGGCAGGAAAAGCAGGCACAAAGTCCAAGGGTACATTGATTCCATGTCAAGTTTCAAAGCCAAATGTATGAGCACCCTTTCACACTGAAAATTGCTGCAAAGTCCACCTGTTAAAAGCACCAATGGATCTGGTCCCAGTGCGGACAGTTTGAAAACTGCCCTTGTGGTTTCTACAAAGAAAATCTTTTGCGATATGTGTACTTGCTGTATAATACAATTGCACTATAGGACAAAAAAAAGCATGAAAAAAAGAGTTAATTAAAAGAAATGTATATACATATACTGGATGACAAGCCATTCTGGGCACGAATATGAAAACTGCTACATTTAATGTTAAAATTCCGTTATTGACTGTGCATAGTCAAACATTTTCAGTTCTCATACAAAACTTGGCAGAGACTGTAGGTTCAAAACTGAAGATCAGATCTGCCTTTAGCATGGTGAGAAAGTGTGTGAATTCTTGTACAGTATGCATATTTGAAGCTATTGAACTAGATGTGCTTGAGTGGAAGTCTACTGAAATAAGATATAAAAATAACAAGAGACTCTGCAACCACACAGAATGCAAGAATGATTCATATGTGGGTAACAAATCTTTTAAATAACTACATAAAAACAATGTGCCCTAAACAGAGAAGTTTGAAAAGCATGAGTTACGGCGAACATAATACTTTGAAACAACTATGCAAGGAACAAGAGCAAACAAATTCTCTGGTGTCCCCTTCTCCTACATTACAGAGCTGGAAAAGCAGGGATCGTGCTAGAGGGATAGGAGGATAATAGGGATGGAATTTGCTTTGTGTACTGTGTTTTTCAGAAGGGTCTTTTGCCTGACCTCATTCTTCTCTCTTCTTGTCCTTTCCTCTCTTCCAGTCCCCTGCACTGTGCGACCAGCTTCTCTGTCTCTTTACCGCCATACTCTTCACCACCCTCTGAATTGGGTCTCTCTCTCTTTCTGTGGTTCCTTCTCCACCATGACTCAACTCTCACATTGCTAGATTGTGCCATAAGAACAATGTGAGATGTGTTGTCATACCTCAGATTTAGGCCTCGATGCCCTAAAGTGCACTATGCTTTGTTAACATGTCAGTGCATGGTACTGTGCACATTTTTGTGTGTAGAACTTTATTCTCAATGTAGCAAGAAGCATTACACATAAAAAATGTGCACGCAAGTCTAAATAAAAAAAAATGTGCACAGATTAGGCGTCCTCCATGCAAATCCCATGCTAATCAAGGCATTAGCTATTTCACCCGAAAACAGAGGGTGTGTAGGCTTAACTCATATTTCCTTAATGCTGGAATTTTAATTATAGGACAAAGGCGGAGTAAAGTTTCTGGAGTTACTGTTCCTGGAATTCATGGTGTTGGGGTCCTGTACTCAGCGTATATGTACATAAAACATGATGAGTGTCTAGTGTGCAAAACCTTTATGAAACAACTTCTAACTAATTTTGTGTACACAACTTTTAGGAGCATAATCTATGTTCCTAATATGTAGAAGCATTACTTTTATGTGCAGAACTCATATTTTGTGTGCACAATTTTGATGTGTAGAAATCATATTTTCTGTACACAATGGAGTGCATTTTCAAAGGGATTTTGCATATGAAAATAGCATATATGTATGTAAGCAGTATATACTCAAGTACATGCTGTTTTATAAACATTGAGAGATTGCACATATTTTCCATTTTTCATATCCGATTTGCCTATGGAAAAATGGGGTGGGCTGGGGCCAGGGTGATGTTCAGAAGTATGTGTGGTACTTGCTCATTTGTAAGAGAGATATGCAAATATATTATCATCAAACTGATTTGTACACTTTTACTTCTGCTAATTGACTTTTGCAAGTGAAATTAGAATGGTCTATTTCGCAGTTTTAGGGTAGAAGGTCTGGGTGAACTGGTGGGTGTTCAGGATGAAGTGCTAGAGGGTCTAGGGGAACTGAAAACGGACTGGGTGAATGGGCAGAGATATCAATGGACTTGTGATTTAAGACATGTCTACAAGTATTTCAAAATGGTATATATACATACTTTATAAAGTACCTGCCTCTGCCTATAAATCAGGGTTATTACACATACATATTATATATTTTTTGTACCTAAGATATACATCTTTGTTTATAAAATGGGTAGAGAAAGTATACGTTTTCTGCCATTGGAAATATTTGTGTGTACTGAAACATACATGTAACCTTTTCTTTGTGGGAGAGTTGTACCCCAAAGGACCATAAAAGTATTTCTCTCTTGGGGCTATATCCATAGGCATATTTTTCCCTGTATGTTTGTGCCAAGGTGTGGGTTCTTTCTATGGGGGGAAGGCTAACCTTTTAGGCGCAGGTGGTGATGTGATTTTCCTTCCTGTGTGTGGAGCTGTATAATGTCCCTCTCTTACTTTCTGCCTATGATGATGCTGCAGGGACCAGACAGGACGCATTATTGGGTATTCAAAATAAAAGTTTATTATGATGCTCTTCAGTTTAAATAAAGTTCAATCAGTCAGAAATAACTGGTTCGCTATACATCTGGGTATTGCTGACTTCTTTCACTGAACTCTTCTCTACTTTCTACGAATGTCCTCAGCACCAGATCTTGGGATAGAGCTTATTCACACAGTGAGAGATTTAGATGTCCCAGTCGGGCAAAGAAATCCCTGAGAGTGTAAAACACCTTAGTCACAAAAATGTACCAGTGGGTCTCTATATGCATGTGTACTTTTGGAGCAGAATTGGGCAGTATTTTATGAATGGTGCAGCTCCCGCAAAAATCTCCATGTATTCACTTATCTGCGTAACTTGTACTGCGGATAGGTTTGAAAGTTAGGATCAATACACTTAAACTGTTTTATGGTCCTAGATCATATTTTGTGCATTAACCATGTTTTGTGATCCTAAAACATGGTGTGTGTGCATAAAACATGCTTTACAAGCATATACTATGCGTTATGCTTGATTGGCCGCAGGGTAAGTCCACGACTGACCACGCTCACCAGCTGGCCCCAGCTCCCAAAACAATGCCACCAAAATGCCACCATTGCTCTTCCAATATATAATCAATCCCCGCTGCTGATGAGGACAACTGTAAGAATTACAACAACTCTATATTCCCCACCACTTCAACAAATGTTTTTTTCACCATTTCACAAAAATATTTAAAGTAGGGAAAGGAAGGTTTCATACATCAACTGCAACATGCCACCATGGCCTTGTATGCAGTGCAATTGTTAATAGTAATCATGAACCAACCTCCCTCCTACCTGTAATTTGTTTTTATTAATTTTGTTTTGATAATAACTATTTTGATGTGAAAAAATCTTTTCAAAATTTTTTTTTGGGGAATATTGTGTATCTTAACCCTTCTAATTTAACTTAAGTGATTAAACTCCATCGATGATTTGTCGATAACGCTGCTTATGTTTCAATAAAGTTCATATCTCATTGCTTGTTATAGATGTATCATTAACTTTGAAAGTGCATCACTCTTATATTGTTCCTGTTTGGTAATAAATTCCTGCTAAATAATCCTTCGATATAAATGCGGTGGGTACTTTTTCTTTTCAAACCAAGGCACTTCGATTTTTGGACACTCAAATTGAATATATTCACACTCAGTGACACTCAGCGACCACTTATCATTTCTGTCAACTTCATGACTTGTCGCTTATTGTATTGCTTTCAACATTTTTGTGAAATATTTTTGTGAAAAGGTGAAAAAAACATTTGTTGAAGTGGTGGGGAATATAGAGTTGTTGTAACCATTGCTCTTCCAGCATTTCTCTAGGCATTCGCAAGCAGCACATAAAACTCATAAAGGCACCACGGCAGGAAAGAAGCAAAGGGAGTTGTCAGCGTCAGCTAGGGATTTAAACCCCAGCTGCGCTTCCAGCTGGCACTTCAAAAACAGGTCTCTAGCCTAGTGCAGTTCATGTTGCTTCTCATTCCAGCGTTCCTGCGTTCAGCCTTGCCTGGCCCAGCCTATCTTATCCAGCCTTGTCTTAGCCAGCTTATCTCATCCAGTGTCTCCTTGCCTGTCCTTGTCCATCCTATGGCATGTTCTCCTGATACTGACCTCTTGCTTTGGACCTAACTACGCTTGACTGGTGCCTGGACCTGACCACTGTTTTGGACCCGACTATGCTTGCTTGCTACCTGTCCCTACCCTTGGCCTCTTCCTGATATCTCCTGTCTGCTGCCTGTCCTGACCCCAGATGTCCTTGACTCTTGCTTTTCCTACTCTCCTAGCAACCCACATAAGTTCTACCGGCCACCAGAACCCAAGGGCTCAACCTGCAGGGAAGTGCCTGGTATAGGTAAGGCTCCAGTCTGTCCCACTTCAGGGCATATTCGCCAGCTGCCGGCATAGGCCTGTAAGTTTGCCTACCAGGCTGCGTCAACTATACCACAGCACCAAGGGCTCACACTCATGCCACTCATCGCACTATGATTTGTGTGTTTTAAATACTTTTTGCGCAGATTTTTAGGTTTACGTGCTTTTTTAACTCCTGATAAATTTGCATAATATTAGTAAATTACATTGGGAGATAACTTTATTATAACCTTAGGGCTTGATTTTAAAATGCATTTACATGCTTAAAATTGGGTTTTACATGTGGAAATGCATTTTACTTAAGTGGTAGAGATGTGCATTTGTTTAAAAAAAAAGTGCAAAAAGTGATGAATAAGGCTAATTCATTTCATTTGGGGACCCCAAACTGAATTGGGGGTCCCCCAAATGAAGACCTTATTCGTTCTTTTTAAACCAATGAATGGGACCTAGGTCTAGGCCCAAAATCAAGACATTGCCTAGGGTATAGGCCAAAGTCTAAAGCAGAGGCCACAGCCAATGCCTTAGCACAATGCTGGTGTCTCAGCAGAGGCATGGGCCGATGATGGAGCTTCAGCTGAGACCTCTGAAAATTAAAAAAAAAAAAAAAAAACCTACCTGATTCGTCGAGCTATCTGACAAATGTTGGGTCCTGATGCCAGGGCCAAGAACGATGCCCAACCCTGCAACCCAACCCAAAGGGTGGATCCTGATGCTGGGGCCTTGGCCCAGATCCAGGCCCGATGCCGTGACCCACACTAGAGGTCAGGTGCCAATACCTGAGGCTGTGCCTAGGCCAGAGTCCGAGCCCAGGCTCGATGTTGTGACCTGATCCGGAGGCCAGGTCCCAATGCTGAGCCCTTGGCATGGACCCAGGCCTGACACTGCGACCCGAATTGGAGGCCCGGTCTCAATGCCGGGGCATCAGCCAGGACCTAGGCCTGATGCCATGATCTGACCCAGAGGCTGGGACCCGATGGTTGTACCTCAGCATAAGCTGAAGCCTGAGACCAGGCCCAATGCTGCAAACCCACCTGAAGACTGGGTCCCGACACTGGGACCTCAGCTATTTGATATCTTGTAGAAATGCATATCATCTGTTGCGATCATGGACCCTTGGCCTGAGGTGGTGTCGGCGCCATCTGTGGGGGAAACTCCCCCACAGATGGCGCCGGGTGGTGAGACCTGATGGGAAGCAGAGGCCAGCAGGAGCTTTGCCACTACCAGCCCACATTCCCCGCAGTGGATTCACAGACGTGGGAATTGTGTGAAAATTCCGTCCAAGGTAGCAGTTACATCCAATTGTCCTGTCGCTCCTTAGAGTATGCCCTCAGGAAAGATTTTAGGGAGCAATTGGTGTGCTCTGCCTGCCCATTCACTTGAGGATGGTACACGGTAGTGAGGCATAACTTTACCCCAAACTTTTGGCAGAGGGCTACAAACTGGGGCCCGCGGTCAGAGGTGAGATATATTTGGATAGGCCGTGTAGCTGGAAGATGTGGATGAAGAAGAGGCGGGCAAGTTTGAGAGCAGATGGCAGAGCAGGAAGAGATGAAATGGGCCATCTTAGAAAAGTGGTCCATGATTACCCAGATTGTGGTGTGGCCATCGGATTTGGGGAGATCCACCACAAAGTCCATAGATACATGAACCCACAGAGCCTTTAGAATAGGTAAGGGTTGGAGGAGCCCCTATTGCTGACCCACAGGCACCTTCTGTTGGGCACATGTGGCGCAGGAATCCACATAGGCTTGGGCATCCTGGATCATGTTGGGCCACCATTAGTACCACTGGAGTAGAATTAAGGTGCAAGCCTGCCCAGGGTGCCCAGCGAGCTGGGAGTTGTGGGTCTAGCACAAGACCCTTTCACAGAGTCTGCGGAGAACTACCATCTTTCTGATGGGCTCTGGAGTGGAGCTGAGCAGATGGATGTGAGCAGGGTCAATGATGTGTTGAGGGGTGTCGGGTATGTCTTCCGGTTCAAATGAGCGTGACAGCGCATTCGCTTGTAGGTTCTCTCCCGGATGGTATCTGAGGTCAAAATCAAATTGAGAAAAGAAGAGTGACCAACGAGCTTGCCTGATGTTGAGATGCTGGACTTGCTTTAGGTGCTTGAGATTCTTGTGGTCGGTATAGACAATGAACCGGTGTTGCGCTCCCTTGAGCCAGGGACGCCATTCTTCCAGGGTCTGCTTGATGGCGAGCAACTCGCAGTCGCCGACTCCAATTACTTTTGGAAGGGTGAGAACTTGGGAGTAAAACAAGCACGGTTGGAGTTTGCCCTTGGGATAGCATTGGCTGAGGACAGCCCCAACTCCCACAGAGGAGGCGTCTTCCTTTAAGAGGAACTTCCGGCTGGTGTCCGGGTGTTGCAGGCATGGTCTTTTAAGAAAGCCCTCCTTGAGGGCCTGAAATGCTGAGATAGCTTTGGGTCTGCGCCCTTATTGGTGAGGGCTGTGAGGGGCTTTGCAATAATGGAGTAGTTGGCGATGAACTAGCGGTAATAGATGGTGAATCACAGAAAGCGCTGGAGTGCGCGCAGGCCGGACGACTGGGGCAAGATCCTACCAATTTCCGTCCTATATCCAATCTCCCTTTCATAGCTAAGGTAATGGAAAAATTAGTTAACTCCAGACTCTCCGACTACCTCGAAGAACATAAAATTCTGTTTCCATCTCAATATGGCTTCAGAAAAGCTTTAAGCACCGAATCACTACTAATTTCACTGACCGACTACCTCATCATGGGCCTGGACAAAGGTCACACTTATTTACTGATCCTCCTGGACCTCTCAGCCGCCTTTGACACGGTTAACCACTCCACTCTACTAATTCAATTAGCAAACATCGGAATAACAGGAACAGCACTATCATGGTTCAAATCGTTCTTAGGGAACAGAAAATACAAAGTCAAAATTCACAACAAAGAATCTCAACACTACTCTTCATCTACGGGAGTTCCACAGGGCTCCTCCCTTTCACCAACGCTCTTTAATATCTACCTGCTCCCTCTTTGCCAACTGCTAACCAACTTAAACCTTAAACACTTTCTGTATGCAGATGACGTCCAGATAGTCATCCCCGTCAAGGAATCATACACCAAAACTCTAGAATTCTGGGAAACTTGTCTTCAAAAAATTGATGGACTCCTCTCAAACCTTAATCTAATACTAAACTCTTCAAAAAGCGAACTCCTCCTAATTTCATCTGAAAACAGTAACATCGACACAAATCCTCCACCCAATTTACAAACTCCACAAGTAAGAAACTTGGGAGCTATCATGGATAACAGGTTAAACCTAAAAGCATTCATAAATCAAACTACTAAGGACTGCTTCTATAAAATCCAAGTCTTAAAAAGAATAAGACCACTCTTCCATTTTCATGACTACAGAACTATTCTACAATCAATAATTTTTTCGAAACTAGATTACTGCAACTCTTTGCTATTAGGTCTCCCATCATCTCACACCAAACCCCTTCAGATGGTCCAAAACACGGCTGCGAGAATATTAACTAACACACGGAGAAGAGACCACATATCACCAATCCTCAAAGATCTGCACTGGCTGCCAATCCATTACAGAATCATATATAAGTCCATAACCATTATTTACAAAGCTATACATCAACAGTCTCAGCTCACCCTTCAAATTCCTCTCAAAAAATTCACGTCCAAAAGACCAATCAGAGAGTCCTATAGAGAAACCCTACAAGTACCACCCTCCAAATCCATGAGGCACATAACCGCCAGAGACAGGGCTTTCTCCACTGCAGGACCAACACTGTGGAACTCCATCCCACCAGATTTGCGACAGGAACCCTGCCTTCCTACATTTAGGAAAAGACTTAAAACGTGGCTATTCATGAAAGCCTTTCCTGAACTAAACTGAACCTATTCCATTATTACCTATTCGCTCAGACTTTGCCTTAATCATAGTAATTAATATCCCCACCTCATAAGGGCAATTCTTCAACGCTATAAGCACATTGACTGGCATATTGTTATCTATATTTAAACCCCTGCTTCTTTTCTCTGATCCAAGTTATATTACTCCCTTGTTTTATTGTAACTGCATTCCTTAGCCTTCTCTTGTTTAATGTTTTTTACTACCATTACTATTATTTTATTATTATTACTTAGATCAATGTTATTTATTGCCTTTTTGTTCCCTATCTACTTGTTAATTGTAAACCGACATGATGCGATATTTATCGCGAATGCCAGTATAGAAAAACTTAAAATAAATAAATAAATAAGTCTCGGATTGACTGAAGCTTGCTGGGGTCCATGGCAAAGCCGTTCCTGGATACAATGTAGCCGAGGAAGGGTAGGCTCAGCCTTTCGAAGACACACTTGTCCAATTTGGTGTACAAGTTATGATCCTGGAGGCGCTGAAGGATTTGGCACACATCCTGGCAGTGCATCTGTAGGTCCCGGGAGTAAATCAGGATGTCATCCAGATAGACGAGTAATTTGGAGTAGAGCAGGTCCCGGAATATTTTGTTCATCATTTGTTGGAAGACCGCTGGGGCATTGCAAAGTCCAAAGGGTATTATGAGATACTCGTAATGCCCATCTCAAGTGTTGAAGGTGGTCTTCCAGACATCCACGGGCTGAATCCAGACTAGGTTTTAGGCGCCCCTTAAGTCGAGCTTGGAGACGATGGTGGCACCTTACAGGCAGTTGGAGAGCTCGTTGATTAGCGGTAGTGGATATTTATCTTTGCGGATGATAGCGTTGAGGCCCTTGTAATAAATACAGGGGTACAGGGACCCGTCCTTCTTGGTTACAAAAAAGAAGCCAGCCCCTGCGGGTGACGAAGAGGGCCTGATAAAGCCTTTAACCAGGTTTTACTTGATGTAATTGGCCATCGCCTGAGTTTCGGGAATAGAAAGTGGGTACCCCAAGGGGGAGAGGTCCCGAGCAAGAGTTCAATAGCACAGTTGAATTTTCGTAGAGGTGGTAGGATATCAGCCTTCTGCTTAGAGAAAACATCAGCGTAGTCAGAGTATGGTGCTGGTATCCCAGTGGCAAGGAACCTCCGCTGAGGTTCCCTTATACACTCAAGGCTGGAAACATCATCACTAGGGGCCGCGGGAGCTTTTCCCACTGTGGCCACTTTAAATACCAGACGGCGGTGTGCGCGCGCACACACCTAGCAGCAGGGGCCGAGCAGGACGGCTGTGAGGGCGTGAGTAACATGGTGTCATTCACTTGCTGCGGCTGGGAGGCAGCCCATACGGAGTTTAAAGCAGTGGCACCCCTCCACTGTGGAGGGGAGATCAAGGAGAAGTCCTGGACCGAGCCAGGGAGCTTGGAGGTGGCAGGACCACGGCAGCAGCTGCCAGGTGTGGCCGAGGAGAGAAGGGCCGCTGCCCGGGCCCTGTGCTGGGAGGTAGGACCAGGTTTCTTGAGACCAGGAATTATAACATCATCCTGTAAACAAAAACAATTTGTACATACTTGCAAATACTGCAGTTCTTGTTTACATTCCCATCTTTTTTTTCACGTTTTCCTAGGATGAAGAATGGGAAATCCCACCCACTAACATTTCTTCCACAGGTAGAGGAAGGCTTCAGGCAATGACCAGTGGAGCCCACCTGAGGGAGGGTCCCGTCAGATCGGTTGCAGACACAGGAATGCCCCTGCAAGGTAATTGGGCATGAGGGTATTACATACATTTTTGGAGGTACTGCTGGGATCCACACCCTCCTGGGGACCTGACATCAACTCCTGATCAGCTGTTCAGGTCTGCATCCTCATGGGGACAAATCACATCCCAATCAGTCAGTGGGGTCTGCATCCTCCAGGGACCCATCTCTAACTCGCCAATATATTGAGGCCTTCTTCTTTGGTAGGAGTTTATGTTTTTAGGCTTATAGTATGCTTATTGTTCTGTGATTATAGCTCTTAATATATCTAGTTCATCCAAGTCTATAACCAGTTAGCTGCTGTACCGCTAGAATAGAAAGACCCCTCCTTTCAATTACAAGAATAAGAGCCAGCAAGATTAAAAAAAAAAAAAAGCTTGTGACCTTTCCATACACCTGCTCAGTTTTTTTCTTCTCTGCTCTGATAACAAGATACCCAAGAGTTCTGATTCCCTTTGTCTTTTAAGGTGAGGATATGTTTGTTTGATGAGACTGCCATTCAATACATTGCCAACACAAATCCCTTTTTTAGTCAAAGTTCTGCATTTTAAGATTTTGTCGATATTTGTTTGTGAAATGATATTTCACTGTAATTCATCAGTAATAGGCATGAGGTTGTCATATGCAAATCCCTAACCTGAAATTCTCTCATCTCTTCAATAGGGATTTCAATGTTTCATCACCTTCACAGAAGAGGTCTAATTGCTAATTGCTATTACTTTCTAGACCGGCATTGCATGTCACACTGGCTCTTCCTACTGCAATTCATTTCAGTGGCAGCATGCTCTCCCCTCCCCCCTGCCCCACAACCCAAGAGGCGGGGTTTCACTCTATTTAAAGAATGTTATATCCTGCCAAAGCACAAATTCATGGTGGCTCACAGGAAGTCACATACACAAACAGAATAAATATAATCAAGACATAAAAAACTTTAACCTGAAGCTGCGTAATCATTTTGACCTGCACCCTTGTATATAGTTATTGCTAGTGTTCTTCTGTTATTTATACTGTTAATTTTTTATATTTTTCCTGTTATCTATATATTATTTGTTGCTCTGTGTGCTTTCTTTTGGCCTCCTCTTTTCTCTCCTGTCCCTCCCCCTGTCCCTGTTTTATGTATTTTCCACCTTTGGTTCAGATGTGAACCACTAATACTGTATAAAAAAGTTTTAAAATAAAATAAATAAAAATTAAATAAGATAATGTGGAGGTGAGGAGAAAAAAAAGTGCAAACAGGCAGGGAGGGGAAGAAGGGGGTCTCAAAGTGGGAAAAAAAGGATGCCTGATGGAGAAGGAAGGGGAAAGTCAGGGGGCTTGATGGAGCAGGAGAGGGGGAGAAGGTGGAAAAGATGGTATCTGATAGAGAAGTGGGAGGAAGAAGAGAGAGAGGGAAAGGGGCCCCTGATGGGTGGGAAAGGGGGGATGGAAGGGAAAAAGAAGAGGAGTGCTTGATGGAGAAAGGGGGATGGGGTGATGGTAGAAACATTTTACACTTTTTCTAGCTCTCGGCGTGGTGTGTTATGTGCACTGGTATTTCTCAAGCTGGTCCTGGACTACCCCCTAGCCAGTTTTGCATGCACTGCCCTCTGTTGCATTGCATATCTATCCCATGCATATTAATTGTGGATATATCCTGGAAACCAGACTGGTTGGGGGATCCCAAGACAGATTTGGGAACTATCATTAGTGTCGGGGTGCCTGGCTATGGCTCTGTCTAGGCTGAAGAAGCTTGCCAAAGAAGCTGAAGGCACCAGCCAGATACAGTGCAATCATTGTCTGTAGGAGCAAAGGATTTCAAGGATCTAACCAGCTTTTCCTGCAGCAGAAGGAATTGTACTTTTGCTTCTCGTGCTTGTTCAAGTCTAAAGAATTGTTTTTTTCTGATATTCAAAATTTGTTATGTGGAGCTTTACTTTTATTTGAAATTTTGAGTATGTGATCTCCTTGGGTCTTTTAGCTGTGCTGTCCTCCATAAAAGAATCTTCATTTAGGCATTGCAGTGGGTTGGTTAATGGGTAGTACTCTGCAGAAGTACTCAAAGTTGGTCCCGTGCTTGTTTCAGGGAGGACCTGTTGTGCTTGGAGGTGGTCCCTTGTCCTGGAGCAATGTAGAACGGATCCCTGGTAGGGACCAGGAAACACCTGCCCCCAGGGAGTGGAGCAATGGAGGAGACAAAGGCTAGGATGAGCTTCACCATTGGAAGCCCGTGGGGACCCAGGCCACTTGGACTTAGGTGGACCTTGCAGGGTCTCCCAGAGAGATAGTAGAGAGGCGTGCCCACGAGCAGCAAAGGAGCACGGTTGGTCACTGGGCTGTAGGTCTGGAGAACCAAGGAAGGCCAGTACAGCGTAGGCGATGACAAGGCAAGGGACAAAGCCAGAATCAGGAGACGAGGTTAATGGCAGCCGGGGTCAGAATCCGAGGATCGGTCCGAGGAGTAGTCAACGAAGCAGGGGTCAGGTTCCAGAGGTCAGACGAGGTCAAAGGCAGGTAGAGGTCAGGATCCAGGCAGCGAGCAGAATGGTCAAGGATCAGGCCGAGGTCAGTACCAGAGAGACAGTCTGAGGGTACTACCTGGGGAGACAGGACAGACAGACGCTTGAACAGAAGGATGCTGGACAAGGCTGGAACAAGACTGAATGCGGAGGCAAACTAGTACACTTACAGTGCCGACCCAATTGCCAAGGAAGTGCAGGCAGGGACTTCTTTATATCATACATTCCATCAGGGCGTGCTGCGGAGCTAGGGCCCGTCCCTGGCCCTACAAGAGGCCGGGCATTCTGTGCGCGCACGTGTAGGCACACTGAGGATGCCAAACTCTGGCGTGAGGCCTGGTGCACAGTGGAAGGCCCAGCTACCGCCACCTGGGACGCCGAGACCTGGAAGTGCTCGTGGCTGCCGCTGGGGAGACCGACCTGTGACATGCAGAGAAGCTAGCGAGGTGAGCAGGCCCATGCACGGGCCGGGCACGGATGGGGCATGCAACAGGATCCTGAGGAAAGGTGGCTTCATATTTATTCATCTAGATTTAATAAACTACTTTTCTATATTTCTATATTTGTTCAGAGTCATACACATTATAACATGCATATTGCCACTGTCCCAGTCAGCTATTGGGCACAGGGGCATAGGAAGAGGCTCACTAATCAGGCAGGGTACCATGACCATGGGGAGGGGGAAGAAAGAAAACAAGTCCACAGAGAAACACCAAGTCAGCAAGCAATGGATCACTAGCAGTACCATTACCAAAATCTTCTCACCTAAACACAGTGCGTGAAAGAGCACTTTCCATTGCTGGTCCATTGCTATGGAATACTCTGCCTCAAGAACTACGACTCAAAGGAGACACTACGGGCAGGATTTACTAATACTGCCGGGCTCTTTGAATCCCGCGGAACGGGGGGGCGGACCTGAGCTAGCCAGCAGCGATCGCACCTCCGCGGTGTGATCGCTGCTGGCGCGAAACTGGCAGCGATAAAGATGCGTACCTTTCGCTGTTGGTGAAGTCTTCGCGGCGTCGGCCCCAGTGCTGCCCCGACTCCTCCTCTTCTGGGGCTGACGCCGCCCAACTCCACCCCGATCTTGGTATTGCATGCGATAAGGGATGTTTTGCACGTGAAAAGTCCCCTATCGCATGCGATCCGCTTGGAAAATGACCCCCTTAAGCTTTTAAGAAAGCACTTAAAACATGGCTTTTCCAGAAGGCTTTTTCTGAGTACTAAATTCTTTTAAAACTCTATTCTTACCTTGCCTTTACTTGTGTGCCTATCATTTAAGAACTGCTAAATGTATTTATTGTATTAAGTTTTATGTATTTCATTTTCATTGACTATTTTAAATGCTTTTAATAAGGTATTTTAATCAGTCTATTGATGGTATAGAAAAAACATTAAATAAATAAATAAGTCTTTTAAGGCTAAAATGCTTTTCTTCACACTGAGGCTCTTCTGCTCACAAAGCCAGTCACTCCAAACATTGCCACACTTACTCTAGTAAGGATATGCATTTGTTTAAAACAAATGTGCAAAACCTAATGAATGAGGACAATTTTTTTCATACAAGAGCCCTGAAATGAATCAAACCTTATTTATTGCATTTGTTTAAATGAATGCATTGGATGTACACCTAGGCTTGAAGCTGGGGCTTCATCTAGGTTGTAGGCTGAAGTCCAAAGCAGGGACTGTAGCCATGGCCCTAGCACAATGCCGGTGACTCAGCCAAGGCCTGGGTCGATGCTGGGACTGCAGATAAATTAAAACAAATTAACCTCTGTCAGGTATACGATGAAGGCCAGGTCCTGAGGCCTGGGCCTTGACCAGGATCCTGTGCTTCCACTTTTTACAATGTATGATACAGATGCTAATGTGTAAATGAAGAAAAAATGGCCTCACATTGTAACCAAACATTCCACCTTGGCCTGCCACAGTTTTATTTATTCAGTCAAGAGGGGGTGTGTGAAAATTGGCAGCGTCAGAGCTCAGATATGCTGTGTCACTTTGCTGGATGAGTAGATATCTGCCTGTAGTGTGACATCTCTCCCCCTCCCCTGTACCTGAGACTTTCCCACCCAGTACTGGAGTGGGCCTTTTTGTTTTGATATTCGGGGAGTGTGTGTGGTTGGAAGAGCTTCAGCTGCTGGGAAGGTTGTGGTGTTGGAGGGGGGATTTAGATGAAGCAAACTTATTTTGGGGTTGCAGGGATGGAGGGAAGGGGGAGGTCAAAGGGCTCCCTCATCCCTGTTACTTTCAGGTTCACCTGAATAATGGGTTGAGGAAGGGATGTGGGTCAATGGGTTGATGAGATCTGGGGGGGGGGGGGGGAAGGGGCAGAAGGGCTGCCAGGGCCCTATTTTATATAGTCTTTTTGTAGAGACCTACTTACCCATTTATCTGTAGAAGATATCCTAGTAACTAGGCAGTGAGCCTGCCATACAAGACAGCATCAATTTAGGTTTACTCTGCATTATGTACATGCTGGTAGGGGAAGGCCTACAGAGAATCTGCCTTATGTAGCTGCATATGTTTTGGGTGTATAGATTAGGTGGCATTTTAATCCTGATGATTACAGGGGACAAGTTCTGCTGCTAATTGGAGCTGTTTCACTTGTCCACTAACCAGCCTAATGATTATGTACCTCTCTCTACTTGCAGCCTGCTGGAAGACCATGTCAGCTGCTGTGAGACCACTACCAATGAGTCAGAGGTATGAAGGATAGAGATTCCCCACTTCCCAAGAGCAGACAGTGATGAGGCCTGCTATTGCTTGGGACTAAGCAAACTTGAACAGATTGGCTCTCACCCCTGTACTGCCTTGAGTTGGTGATCTGTACATATCTCTTAGCTAAGGCTGAACTGGCAGTGCAGGGGTGGGAGTCAGTGGGGTGATATGTTATATCACCTAACACCTCACAAGATTTACATGTACCCTATATACTTTCTTGGTCTGGTCCCTGCAGCTGCACATTTCTGCTCCCTAGAGATGAACAAGACCTAGTGCTTTATATACCTTTGACGTGCGCTTCTGACCAAAGACTTGTGATGACAGCATTTGGTGCTAGACCCAGTGAGAAGGCCCATTGTTTGCTCAGAGGTGATAGATCTTCACTATGGAAGAGGCCAATGATTTGTTCTAGCTGCACTAGGATGTTTGCAAAGCTATACAACTGATAGGTCACCAACAGAGTGAAGACATTGCTATAGTACCTCTAGCCAAACATTTATACACCTCTTCCACTGGGCAGCGTATGCAGGTGAACACTAGCTAGATAGTGCCCATCTCACATACATGCCCATGTATTCAAGAGTTAGCTAAGAGTATGCTGTCTGGAGAAGGTCACTCGAGCCACTTTTGAAGCTTCATGGTAAGGAGTTCAGGAACTAATGAGAGAGGGAGAAATTTTAGATCTAATTCTCAGTGGAGCACAGGATTTGGTGAGAGAGATAACGGTGGTGGGGCTGCTTGGCAATAGTGATCATAATATGATCAAATTTGAATTAATCACTGTAAGAGAGGCAATAAGTAAATCCACAGCTCAAGCACTAACCTTTCAAAAGAGAAACTTTGATAAAATGAGAAAAATCTGAAAGGTGTATCTACAAAGGTAAAAAGTGTGCAACAGGTGTGGACACTTAAAAAAATACCATCCTAGAAGCACAGTCCAGATGTATTCCATGTATTAAGAAAGGTAGAAGGAAGGCAAAACAATTACCGGCATAGTTAAAAGGTGAGGTGAAAGAGGCTTTTATAGCCAAAAGATCTTAATTCAAAAATTGGAAGAAGGATTCATCTGAAGAAAATAGGATAAAGCATAAGCATTGGCAAGTTAAATGTAAGACATTGGTAAAACAGGCTAAGAGAGAATTTGAAAAGAAATTGCCATAGAGGCAAAAACTCACAATAAAAGCTTTTTTAAATATATTCGAAGCAGAAAGCATGCGAGAGAGTCGGTTGGACCATTGGATGACCAAGGGCTTAAAGGGACACTTAAAGATAAGGTCATCATGAAAAATTAAACAATTTCTTTGCTTTAGTGTTTACTGAAGAGGATATTGGAGAGATACCCATTCCAGAGAAGGTTTTCATGGGTGATGATTCAGAACAACTGAACTAAATCATGATTAACCTGGAAGATGCGGTATTACTGAAGAGCAGTAAATCACCTGCACGGGATAGTATATACCCCAGGGTTCAGAAAGAACTAAAAAGATTAAATTTCACACCTATTTCAATTAATTTGTAACCTATCATTAAAATCATCTGATGTACCTGAAGATTAGAAGATGGCCAATTTAACCCTGACTTCAGTGCTGGGAAAAATCATGGAAATTGTTAAAGAATAAAATCACAAACATTTAGATAAACATGGTTTGATGGGACACAGCCAACATTGATTTATCCAAGAGAAGTCTTGCCTCACAAATCTACATTTTTTTGAAAGGGTGAACATATGGACAAAGGTGAACCGGTAGATGTATTGAATCTGGATTTTCAGAAGGCATTCAAAGTACCACATGAGAGGCTTCTAAGAAAACTAAAAAGTCATGAGACAGGAGGCAGTGTCCTTTTGTGGATTGCAAGCTGGTTAAAAGACTGGAAACAGAGAGGAGAATTAAAAGGTCAGTTATTACAGTGGATAAAGGTAAACAATGGAGTGCCTCAGGAATATGTACTTGAACTGGTGCTTTTTAATATATTTATAAATGATCTGGAAAGGGGTATGACGAGCGAGGTGATCAAAATTGCATATGTCCAAAATTATGCAGAGTAGTTAAATCTCAAGTGGATTGTGATGAATTACAGTAGGATCTTGCGAGACTGGAAGATTGGGCTTCCAAATGGCAGATGAAATTTAATGTGGACAAGTGCAAAGAAATGAATATAGAGAAAAATAACTTTTGCTGTTGTTACACAATGTTAGGTTCTATATTAGGAGTTGTTACCACCCAGGAAAGAGTTCTAGGCGTCATAGTGGATAGTACATTGAAATTGTCGGCCCAGTGTGCTATGGTGATTAAAAAAGCAAACAGAATGTTAGGAATTATTATGAAGGGATTGGTAAATAAAATGGAGGATGTCATAATGCCTCTGTATCGCACCATGGTGAGACTGCACCTTGAATACTGTGTGCAATTCTGGTCACCGCATCTCAAAAAGGTTATAGCTGCACTGGAGAAAGTGCAGAGAAGGGTGACCAAAATGATAAGGGGCATGGAATGGCTGTCCCATGAGGAAAGGTTAAGGAAGTTAGGGCTGTTCAGTTTGGAGAAGGGATGACTGAGGGAAGATATGATAGAAGTCTACAAAATCATGAAATGACTTGAACAAGTTAATGTAAATCAGTTATTTACTCTGTCAGATAATAGAAGGACCAGGGGTCACTCCATGACGTTAACAAGTAGCTAATTTAAAACAAATAGAAGAAAATACTTTTTCACTCAGTGCATAGTTAAGCTCTGGAATTCATTGCCAGAGGATGTGGTTACAGCAGTTAGTGTAACTGGGTTTAAAAAAGGTTTGGGTAGGTTCCTAAAGGAAAAAATCCTTAAACTGTTATTACAGTAATTAATAAGTAATAGTAGCTTGTGATTTATCTAATGTTTGGGTACTTGCGACTTGGATTGGCCACTGTTGGAAACAGGAACCTGGGCTTGATGGACCCTTGGTCTGATCCAGTTTGGCATATCTTATGTTCTTATGTTTTGTTCTTGCTGTCTTCTTTGGGAACATACAATGAGTGTTCCGTTTTAGGGCCTAGTTGGAGAGGCCAAGTTGGAAAGGCCAATGGCAGTCTAGCATGCAAGGTCATATGTGTCCCAAACCTTTTATCTAGTGAAACCTTAAGACAAAAAACATACAATGAAAAGATACAACCAAAGAGTGAAGTTTTAAAGCATGTGACCACTATTACACAACAACTGTAGGCACCAGACTGAAACCAAGCCAACATCTTTGATAATCACATTCTGCAAGGACAAGATATCAAATAGCATATGACATTGTAACTGAAATGACTGAAAAGAAAATAGAAAGTACAAGTGGCAACCCTATAGCTACAGTACAGTGCTAATGTTAGAGCTGAAGCTAGTACAACTATGTACTGGAAAGAGAAGGCCCAGACATTCCTTGTTGAAAGAGTGCACTCAAAAGGACAGCCTAAGGATCACAGCAGCAAAATTCAAGAGAAGGCCTAGACAGTCCATGTTAAAAGAATACATTCAAATGGGACAGCCTAAGGGCCATGGCAGCAAAGTTCAAGAGAAGGTCCAGATAAGTCTATGTGGAAAGAGTGCACTCAAATAGGACAACCTAAGAGCCACGGCAGAAAAGTTCAAGATGCAGGCTGCAGGATCAAGACTGGACAGTGCAGCATGGAGTTAGCAGAACCAGGACTGGAGAGTGCAGCATAGAGGCATCAGGATCAGGCTAGAGAGCGCAGCATGGAGGTAGGAGCAGCAGGATGAGTTGAGACAGCAGCATGGAGGTAGGAGCAGCAGGATGAGTTGAGACCCCTGCTTGGAGCCAACAGCAGGATGAGATGAGATAACATCATGGAGCCAGCAGCAGGATGAGATGAGATGTTATAAGACCCCAGCAACAGAACTGTGACTGGAGACTGCATCAAGGAGGCAGGATTATGGTCAAAGAGAAGGTCATACCAACTAAGCAGTAGGAAAACACAGGCAGACAGTAGACCATCTCCATCAGCAAACTGGCACAGGATCTCTGTAGTCAGGCCGGGTCCAGCAGTCTTCTTCCATCTAGCTGGCACATTAACTCTAGTCTAGATGGGCCCAGCAGTCTTCCATCTAATCAGACCAGGAACTCTGTAGACAGGACAGGCCCAGCAGTCCTCTTCCATCTAGCCAGCACAGGAACTCTGTAGTCAGGATGGACCTTGCTCTCACTCACTCCTACTCCTTGCTTCCCTGCCTTTCTTCCCACCTTCCTCCCCCTCCTGCCCTGCCTTGCAAACTCCTCTCCTCTGCCCTCTCAACTGCCCCCTGCCTTCTCTTTCTAGCTTTACCCTGTCTTCCTTTCACCACACTTGCCTGCCTATCCCCTTCCCCTCTTATTCCTTCTCTCCTCCCTATCTCTACTCTTATTGTCCCTAATCCTACTTCTCCTCCTACCTCTTCTGCCCTCCTCCTCTCTTCATGGTCCTCCTCTTTCTTCCTCCTCTCCTTCCTCCTCATGCCTCTCCTCTCTCCCCATACCTTCCACATTCTATCCTCTCTACCACCACCACTCCTCCACCATACAAAGACAGAGACACTTGACAAACACACAAAACATCCACACAGATAAAGTCAAAAGCAAAGGTAATGGGACACAGATGATAACACTAAACAGGACAACTCACTCAGAAATTGCTAAAGCCCAACTCCATTAAACTCCAAGAACTCACCTCTCCTCTCTCTCCCATGCCTGACACACCCTCAAAGAGGCAGCTGCAGGAAGCTGGTATATATATATATATATAAACAAAGAAAATAATATGCCAGATGTAAACTGACACGCAGTGCGTAAAATGACACGTGACATGCTATGTCACACAGCACAATACTGCTTCTCACGACACAATAAAGTATCACCAAAAAAGTCATGGGATAGGAAGCGATGTCCTTTCGTGGATTACAAACTGGTTAAAAGACAGGAAACAGAGTAGGATAAAATGGTCAATTTTCTCAGAGGAAAAGGGTAAACAGTGGAGTGCCTCAGGGATCTGTACTTGGACCGGTGCTTTTCAATATATATATAAATGATCTGGAAAGGAATACGACGAGTGAGGTTATCAAATTTGCGGATGATACAAAATTATTCAGAGTAGTTAAATCACAAGCAGACTGTGATACATTACAGGAGGACCTTGCAAGACTTGAAGATTGGGCATCCAAATGGCAGATGAAATTTAATGTGGACAAGTGCAAGGTGTTGCATATAGGGAAAAATAACCATTGCTGTAGTTACACGATGTTAGGTTTCATATTAGGAGCTACCACCCAGGAAAAAGATCTAGGCATCATAGTGGATAATACTTTAAAATCGTCAGCTCAGTGTGCTGCAGCAGTCAAAAAAGCAAATAGAATGTTAGGAATTATTAAGAAGGGAATGGTTAATAGAACGGAAAATGTCATAATGCCTCTATATAGCTCCATGGTGAGACCACACCTTGAATACTGTGTACAATTCTGGTCACTGCATCTCAAAAAAGATATAGTTGCGATGGAGAAGGTACAGAGAAGGGCAACCAAAATGATAAAGGGGATGGAACAGCTTCCCTATGAGGAAAGGCTGAAGAGGTTAGGGCTGTTCAGCTTGGAGAAGAGACGGCTGAGGGGGGATATGATAGAGGTCTTTAAGATCATGAGAGGTCTTGAACGAGTAGATTGACTTGGTTATTTTCACTTTCGAATAATAGAAGGACTAGGGGGCATTCCATGAAGTTAGCAAGCAGCACATTTAAGACTAATCGGAGAAAATTCTTTCACTCAACGCACAATAAAGCTCTGGAATTTGTTGCCAGAAGATGTGGTTAGTGCAGTTAGTGTAGCTGGGTTTAAAAAAGGTTTGGATAAGTTCTTGGAGGAGAAGTCCATTAATGGCTATTAATCAATTTTACTTAGGGAATAGCCACTGCTATTAATTGCATCAATAGCATGGGATCTTCTTAGTAATTGCCAGGTTCTTGAGGCCTGGTTTTGGTCTCTGTTGGAAACAGGATGCTGGGCTTGATGGACCCTTGGTTTGACCCATCATGGCAATTTCTTATGTTCTTAATTGCGCAACTTACCTTCGTGATGTGGTATATAATAAATGTCCCTAACCACGCCCATTTTGTTACTGCAGAGGCTAAGCGCCACATTTCTGCTTTATTTATAACATTTTGATGATTCTAGGCCTATGTCCTCAAATAGTGGGGGATGCAATACACAACCCAAGGCAAAAAGTATAAAAAAATATGCGTAAATAAGAAAAATAATGATTACTCATAACGGCACTACATTCCTAACAGAGAACACATTTTTAAGGAGGAGATGTTCTAGGAGAGCAGATATATCTATTTTATTGCTTGGAAATTGGGTCAATTGAGGAGGTGGGTAAAAAAAAAAACCAAACAAAATATCTTGATACTTGATCAAGCATTTACAAGGAAATTTTATTTAAAAAGATCCAATTGTTGAACCCTAGACAGGGGTGGCTCAAGGCAATCTGCTGTCTGAGGTGAGGGATGAGATGGCGCCTTCTCTTGCCCCACCCCACCTCCCTTTTCCACGTACATCTATACATGCATACACACATGATACACACACACACCCCCACACACATATATACATTATATATATATATACACATACATACATACAGCACCCCCACTACTCTCTCATATACACCCACACCAAAATCTTAGACACAACCACCCTTACCCACCCACACATACACACTCTTATCCACTCACCCTCTTAAACACACACACACACCTCCACACACCTACACATACAAACATGCTTACTCACCCACTCTCATATACACACACCCATCACCCACCCACACATATAATCACCCTTATTCACCCACCCTCTCATATACACACATACATCCACCACACATACATACATCCCCATACACCCCCTCATATATATATGCACCCACACTCACTCTCTCATGCACACACACCTCATACAGAGACCCACCCACACCCACCCTCCCTTTCATACATACACAAACCCACCCCCCACACACCCTCTCATAAAGACATCCACCTTCCCTCATACACACACCCACCCTTTCATATACACACACAATTACAAACCCCACTCTTTCATCTGCATTCACTCTCATACACACTCACAAGCTATATCCCAATCCCCCAAGCTAGCTGCCACACACACACACACACATGCACACATACACACATACATACACACACACACACACACACACACACACACACACCAGTGGAGTAGCCAGAACAGATTTTTTTGGGGGTGGCCATGGTTAACATGGGTGGGCAGTAGTTATACAGGTCTGAGCCCTATTAGTTGTACTCTTATCCATAAATAATGCCTTAAAGTGCACCCGACAAAGAATTTCTAAGTAGTTTGCAACAGCTGTTATGCATCATGAGTGAAACTTTAAAATATTTTAAATTAATTTCAAGCACTTAACATTTTATATGCTTTATTAATCTGTATTTATTTTATTTATGTTTTATTAATCTGTATTTTATTGTAGGTTATAAATACGCAAGAATATCATGTCCCGGACACTGATTAACCCTTGCAGCCTGTTGAACTACCTCCCATTGTAAAAATGTTAATTTAATGTAAATATCTTTATCTAATGTTATCCTCTCCCTTTCTTCTCTACTCCCAGTTCTGGTACCTTGTTATTTGTAACTGCTTCCTCCTCACTAATAGGTTACTCATTTGTTCTTTGTACACCCCTGTTCTATGTAAACCGGCATGATGTGATTGTATCATGAATGCCGGTATATACAAATTTTAAATAAATAAATAAATAAATAAATAAAAAAAGCAAATACCACAAACATGAGACCCAATCATGTAATAAATGTATTCTTTCATGAATCCTCTTTCTAGAAAGGCAGAGATCATCATAACTACAATAAAATAGCAATATTCATAAGAATGAGTGCAGAGCAGAACTAGGACAGTTCACATTACAACCCAACATGCAAAACAAAAAAAATTCTAGTATCACCTCAGCGAAACAAAATCCTTCCACTAAACACTTTCAGGCCGATACAGTAAAAGTCGCAGGCCACTCTCATGTGCGCGCAATTCAGTATTCAAATGAGGGCCCGCGGTAAAAAGAGGTGCTAGGGACATTAGCGCGTCCCTAGCGCCTCTTTTTTGACAGGAGCGGCGACTGTCAGCGAGTTTGGCAGCCGATGCTCAATTTTGCCGGCGTCGGTTCTCAAACCCGCTGACAGCCACGGGTTTGGAAACCGAACGCCGGCAAAATTGAGCGTCCGGTTTTCAACCCGTGAGCCATAGGCTGATTTTACATTTTTTTATTTTTTACTTTTGGGACCTCAGACTTAATATCGCCATGATATTAAGTTGGAGGGTGTACAGAAAAGCAGTTTTTACTTCTTTTTCTGTACACTTTCCCGGTGCCGGCAGAAATTAACGCCTACCTTTGGGTAAGTGCTATACGGCCGGCGCCATTTTGCAATACGACCCGAGTGCAGAAGGTCGCTCCCGGACCCCCGCTGGACTTTTGGCAAGTCTTGTGGGGTCAGGAAGCCCCCCCCCCCCAAGCTGGCCAAAAGTCCCTGGGGGTCCAGCGGGGGTCCGGGAGCGATCTCCTGCGCTCGTGACGTCCGGGGACAGGAACCAAAATGGCGCCGGCGCTACCTTTGCCCTGTCATATGACAGGGCAAAGGTAGCGCCAGCACCATTTCTATTAATGCAGCCGTGGCCCGAGAGTGGAAGATCACACAGGGACCCCCCACTGGACCCCAGGTAATTTAAAACATTTTGGGGGGCGTTCGGGAGGGTGGGGGATTTATTTTAAAGGGTCGGGGTGGGTTTTAGGGTTGTTTTAGTGTGCCGGTTTTCCCGCCCTCCCCCGATTTACGATTTTTGACGATAAATCGGGGGAATTCCTATTGTATCGTGCCTCTAACGATTTTTGACGATTTAAAATATATTGGACGATTTTTTTAAATCGTCAAAAAACGATTCACATCCCTACAATGTAGTGTATAATTTGCACCATGTAGGGGATTGGTTGATGGGGACAGATTTTATACTCCTCTGCCCATTGAACAGTCTCTGGTTGCTCTTCAGGAGCTTCATTTTATCTTGCACAGATCCCATTTGGCCTTGCCTAACCACCTTTAGTTAAGTTATCCCATAGTGCCCATTATAAAGACATGGCATAGGGGAGGGTGGGAGGGGTGGAGACAGATGTTTGGTGATGTGACTAGGATGCATGGGTAGTGAGTCTGATGGTCTTGGTTGTTGGTGTCTGTTTAGTAGGAGGAACTGGGAGGGTGGGGTTCATAGAAACACATGGAAAAGGAGGGATGCATCAAATAATTCCATCTCTCTGACATGTTTGTGTTTTGTCCTATCTTGTCTCATTGGACTGTTGTGACCACATTTGATATTGTTTTTGGTGCCTGTCTCTGAAATAAAGTATTTTGGGAAAAGAAATAAAGACATGGCGTTTGTATTGTAAGCTCACTAAAGTTGATTATCGTATATCACACTTTCTACCTCTTTCTGGTAACGTGGACTTTGGGCTAGGCTCTTCTCGATCATTTTGAGAATGGGCACACAAGGGCATCCATATGGTTAAACATGTTCTTACTGAGGAGGAATTCATTCTGCCCTTTGCTAGGTTGCATACCAAATTTGATATATTACCAAGACAAAGTTTGTATATCTTCAATTGTGACATTATCTTAGATCTCTGAACCTGGCTGCCCTGCAAGTGGATCAGTGGGAAATCGAGTTGGATTTGTTTGATCAGAATGATCCAGACCGTCACTCCATCTCCTTTTGGTATAAATTACTGAGGCGTCCTCATTGGGAGCTGGGTTATGAGAGTGTGGCACAGAGCAGGAACCAGGAGTTGACGTAGCAATATTGAGATATTTTTTACTCCAATGCCTCTCTAAGGCTCAAAACATTACTACCAATGTTCCATTGTGGGAGACTCAGTTCAAATTTCTGCTTCAGGCTTTCTACTCTCAGTCTTAGGCATTTCAATGTGCCTTAGTGCCCTCTGATCTCTGAAGTGCCAGTAGGTGTGACAGGGACTCTGGGACATAGATTTTGGGGTTGTATTCATATTCAAATCTACTGGACAGCAGTGAGGACATCATCATCTGATATAATGAGTGTGACATTAGCTTGTGATGTTAAAGTGTTTCTATTTGATGATTTGCACTCCTCTATTTTCCCTTCTAGGTGTTACAATTCAATACAGAGAGGAAGAATGACAAGGTAAAAAGGCTTACCGTGGTTCTTCATCAGCAGGAGATGAACCTCAGGGCCGGCAGCTGGAGTTACCAGTAGGGCAGTGGTATAGACAGTCCGGAGTCAAGGCAGACAGCAGAGACAAAGTCCAGTATCCAAAGCAGAGGCAGGCAGCAGGCAAAGCAAAGTCCAGTATCCAAAGCAGGGTCAGAGTCAGGCAGCAGGCAAGACAGCGTCCAGTATCCAAAGTGGACATCAACAGAAGTCACATCAAGCTGGACCTATTGCATGGCACTGGCAATCCTTCAGAAGCCTCCTTATATAGTCCTGGGTGAGGAAGTGTTTCCTGGGAGCCTGGAACTACTTCCTGTTGCTTCTCCTATAAGTGGGAGGAGGAGCGAAGCACCTGTGTCAAATTGGGGCTAAGGTTGCCCCTGTGGGAGCCATGCTGCTGGCTGCCTTAAGCTGATGATGAGGACTGTGCAGAGAGTACTGAAGACACCTGCCTCTGCCACTGCTGGTAGGTGTGGTTGGCTGATCGCAACACTAGGTCACCAAACTGTGGTACCAGAAGGTACTATTATTAGCTAAGAAATGTATATTGCAAAAATGGACAGTTAGCTATCCACCCACTGTTGGGCAATTGAAGGTCACAATTTTTCATGATTGTCAATTGAAAAAGTATGTTGAGCTTCACTGATGTCATTGCCTTTTCTTAAAAATGTGGGATTTGTGTCTGAAATATTTGTCCCCTCAAGCAAGAAGTTTAATCTTAAATGATTTAACCTTGTGAGTCTACTAGAATGATGCCTGTCTGCTTTGTGGGTTGGTTAAATTTTCGCTATACCCCCCCTTGATTGTTTTGCCATTGGCTATGGGAGGGGGTGGGGTGAAAAGGGGGGATTGAGTGGGGGAGTTTTAGCTTGTTTGCACATATGCCACTGGGGTGTTGCAGAGTACACCCACCCTGTTTGTCATTTTGTTAAAGATTTCAATAAACAGTATTAAACATAAAACAGTACACCAGTTAATAGTGCACCAGCAGTAACGCAGTCCAAAAATATAAAAAATAAATTCAGTCTTTTTCCATAACACTTCACAAACTTCCCACAAATAGCTGTTAGGAGCAAGTACCCTTCTTCCCTGGCCCTCCCAGTACCTGGTTGGTAGAGCAGTCTATCTTCCTCTCTCTTATTAGATGAAGTTCTAGTTGAAAACTCAGTATAGAACAGGCTTCTTTCTTCAGGTTACAGTTTCCCCACACTCTTCTGGGACAGTTGAGGCATTCTTCCTAACCTCTCATCCCAATATCCTCTGTTCAGTGAGGTCCGAGCACTGATATTTTGGGGCTTCCAGTCACCCTTTCTGATCCAGACTTCCACACTTCAAAAATCCTCCTCCGGCAGAATCTCCTTCCCCTGGGGAAATGATGGCCCTTTGTGAAAAAGGCAGGCATGCTGGACTCCAAGACTTGGAATCCTCCCCTCTCATTTCTGTACTCTGTTCTCTCCTTCTACATCACATGGATGCAGGAGCTTTTTTTACACTCACTGACCCATTCCAATGGGGAGTGTCACACCCCCCCCCTAAATACTCCTACTACTCTTACATCACCACAGGGGCAGGATCTAGCACCCTCTGAGGGTAGTCAGACCAGCTGATGCCATATCAGTAAAGGGTAACACTGCTAGTAAGAGACAAAATTGGACACCCCGTTACAGACTTAACATATCACTGACAAGCTCCATGTTTCTCCTCTTCCCTTTCTTATGCTATCCATGTTCCTCCTCTACAATCACCTTCTTTAACTTTTATCAGGTTGCAGTAGAAACAGAGTCAACAAGCCAATGACAGGTTGAGGACATTGAGAGTGTGGTACCAGTCTACGTGGCTACTGTCTTTCACGTCATGCTGTTTATAAATGTAGCCTGGCACTAAAATAAATATTTACATTGCTTTATTCCTTGAGGTCCTGGGGCAGACAGAGTCAGTAGTTAATCAGAAAAATGCTGCAGGAGCTGAATAGGCAGGCAGGAAAGAAGCACATGAAGGGAGGACCTGGCCAAGCTGTTCTGTTCACAGCAGTAGCAGCACAGATAGTGACTGGAGCTGTGCTGCAGGATGAGGAGCACCAGGAAGAGCAAGGCCAGCTGGAGGAAGAGAGGAGGCCAGCTGTGGAGAGAGACCTCCCCGCTGGAAGCAGAGAAGCAGAATTACCACATGCAGCACAGAAGACAGAAAGAAGAAAAAAAAGAAACCTGTGGAGCAATCCTGCAGCTGAAGAAAAGTTTGAGGATCCAGTTGCTAAAAGGCAGGAAGCACATGGAGGAGGAGAAAGAGTTAGTCCAGAGGGCATAAGAAGAGGCCCTGAAGCTTGGGGATTTCAGTCATCCAGGAGCTGCAGAGAAGAAGGGATGTGCTGAATTCAAGAGTCCCCAGAAAGGCAGCAGCAGGAGGAGTTTGCAAGAACTAGCTGAAAAGACCAAATGTAGCAGAAAAGAAGCAGGAGCTGCTGGAGCAGAGATGCTGTAGGAGATTGCCTGACTCTGAGAGATGCTGTGGTGGGGACCTGAACTCAGCGGAGCTGAGAGGGGAATGGTGCAGTAGCAGTGAGAGTGAGTCTGCTGACTGGGAGAGCTGCAGGGAACAAGGGTGCCTGGAGTGGAAGAGAGAGAGAGTCCAACCAAGAGAATTTGCAGAGAGGAAGAATGCCTAAAGAGCTGCAGTGAAGCAGAGACACAGCCAAGAGCGAATACCCACTGAGAAAGTGCCCAGAGCAGAGCTCCTGGTCATGAGATGTGCTGTGGGAAGAGCCAATCCTGAAGACCTGAGGGGCTAGCCTGAATGGTGAAACTGTGGGAGTGCCAGTACTAAATGTCTGCTGTAGGGGGCTGAAGGCTGGAACAGGGAGTTAAGGAGACAGAAACTGCTTGAACACAGAGAGCACAGCTTGGAAAGCAGAGACAAGGAGAAGCCAGCCCAGCCAGAGAGAGTGTGCAGTACTACAGCAGCTTCTGCGTCTATGAATATGGGACAAGTGTGCTAGTTACCCTTTTCCTTGTGTTTAGATAGGGAACATAACCTGTTTTTTTTCTTTGGATAGTTAGAACCCTAGTATCCCTGGGTCTATATAGAGAGGCAACCAGAACCATGTACTACCTCCATTAGACTTCAAGACTGGTGGTAGTAGACTAGAGAGGTTTCATTCCCTATTATTTTATTCAGTCTGACTAGTAGGTACCAGGTTAGAGTCAAGAGACACACAAAGGGTTGCAACATGGAAGCAACACCAGATGGCCAGCCCAATGCTAGCAACAGTCTACGTGGTTTTTCCAGTACCAGAGGAAAGCAAGAGCTCATCCACTTGCACCACATGTTATTAGGCACTGACACTTTAAAGAGCTCTTGAGTCATTTTGAGAAGCCTCCAAAGTTTCCTTTCAGGAAAGTCTGCAAAATACAAATAGGTGAAAGATTTCAAGAAACAATCATGATCTTTTGAAACTTTAAGAAGCATCAGGTTGTAGAGTTAAACCCAGATATTGATCTGATACTGAAGCTTGTTGTTGAAACCTGTTAAAAAGAAAGGGGAAATTTAGATTCATACTAGTAGTGGCAACAGAACGAGATATTTTACTAGTGGAATATTGATTGTTTAGTAAACTGTTAAATTACTTATTATCCCTCATTTGACTTGCATCTGAAAACTATTCTCCAACCTGTTGTAAGGAGAAAATAAGTTTGTTTCAATTATTCCTTTGGGTCTATTTCTTGAACATGTATCAAAATCCATCCTAGCTCTTTTTTCCTACTTCAAGAGGGTGTCTTAACTGGGTGGGATTACTCATCCTTTAAGTAATCAGGAGGAGTGATAGGGTCTTCCCCATCAATTCATATGCATTCTAGGTGGTGTGGGGACAACTTAGACTATCCTAACCCCAACTAACACCTTCAGCACTGTGCAGTGGGAGTCTCCTCTATCCCTGGGGTGTTATATAAAGCAACTGTGTGCTGGTAGGAAAGGAGTAGCCATGGGGAACAGGCATGTGCTCCCACTGTGTCCTGCTCTACTGGTCTAAGGATGCAGAGTTTGCTGCAGTCCAGGAAGGGGAAAAAGAGGGGGAGATGGAGAAGCCGCTCCTATATCAACTAAGTGGTTTTTCCTGCATGCAGATGCTGCTCCTTCTTTCACATGGCTGTAGTGGAGTAAAGACGTTTCTGTACATATTGCTGTTACATATCACTCTACTTGGAGTTATTTAAAAAAAAAAATCAGATCAGAGACTTCAAGACTGGAAAGTGATTTTATCAGTCTATGGGGGTCATTTATCAAAGTGCTATATGGTGTTTTCGCATGCAAAAAATGCCATTAACACATGCAAAAGCACCATAACACATGATGCGATGCAAATAACAGAGGGGAGGATTTGTGGGCTCACAGTTTTGCAAATTCCTATCGCACAGCTTTACGCAAATTTTATTTATTTATTTTATTTAAAAGTATTTATATACCGCTTTTTAAAATAAAATTTTATCAAAACGGTTTACAATATGTTAAAATAAAGTAAAAATAAAATATAACTAAAATAAACTTAAAATACATAAATTTAACTAAATAGCTAGATAAATGTTAGCTAAAACAAATTATTAAATAACAAAATAATAATAATGGTAACATGCCATGGGTAAAGAGTAGGGAGGGTAAAAGGGATGGAGGGGGGAGGAGAGGGGGGGTAGCAACTTATCGAATTGTAATGTCCTAGAAAGAACATGGATGTGATAATAGAAGAGAGACGATAATGTAGTATGTATCTGATGAGAGAAATTTAGGGGATGGAGTTTCATTTTTGATCGGGGAGATGTTTAATGGGAATGTTAAATGCTTGTTGAAAAAAGAATGTTTTTAAAGCCTTTTTGAAATGATGAGGAATGAAAAAGGTGTAGTTAATTAAAATTCTCGTTAAAGCTGTGCGATAGGACTTTGCAAAACTGTGAGCCCAGCCCACTTGGCCAAAATCCCGCCCCAATATCCTCCCCTTTTTCTTATTTGTATCACACCATGCGTTATGGTGCTTTTGCATGCGTTAATGGTGTTTTTTGCATGCAAAAACACCATTATAGCACTTTGATAAATGACCCCCTATGTCACATGTTTTTGTTATATGTAATCTATAAAAAAAATGTTTTTTTTTTTCGATTGGAAGAAGTTTTTTGGAGCTATACTTTTAAAACCCTTTTTGAGGTACATATCCTTGTACCTTTCTAAACTGCGTGCTCTGGAGTATGAGTCGGAAGGTCAGTGGTGCTATTTTGATTTTGGCGCTGCTGTTGCCAGGAGGAAAACTGACTTGTTCCTGCCAGTAAAGATTCTGAGGTCACTTTGGAGGATTGGGTAAGGACTGCGAGTGGAGGGTGGATAGAGAGGTTTAGGACCCAGAAGGTCCATTTCTGTTTTGAGGGTTGGGAGTAAGGGCTAACAGGGGTTCAAGAAGGCCCTTTCTTTTAGGGTGGGTCTGGATTGGGGGGGGGGGGGAGGCTTTTTTTTTTTTGTTTTAGTAACGACCCCAGAAAAAGACCCAAGTGATCCATCCACTCTTCCCAGCAAGCTTTTTTGTTTTTTAAATAAATTTAAAGTAATTATTTTTTTAAAAATTCTGTAAAGGTGGTAGTTGCTTCTTACAGATTTCACCCAGTGCAGTTGCCCTTATCTTTGATTCCATCCTTTAGCCATTAGGGATCCTCTGTGTTTATCTCAAGCTCTTTTGAATTCCATTACAGTTCTTGTCTTCACTACCTCTTCCGGGAGGTCATTCATGTGTCCACCACCCTTTCTTTGAAGAAATATATCCTGATGTTTCTGAGTCTACCTTCTTGGAGCTTCATATTTGAATCCCTAGTTCTATATCTTTCTTTCCATTGGAAAAGGCTTGATTCTCATGCATCATTTATACCCTTCAAGTATTTAAAAGTCTGTATCATATTCCCGATGTCCCTTCTCTCTTCCAGTTATACATATTTAGATCCTTCAGTCTCATTTCAAATGGCTTTTGATGCAGACTCCACACCATTTTGGTTGCCTTTCTTTGAACTGCTTCAATCCTGCCTTTATCCTTTTTAAGATACAATCTCTAGAACTGAACACAGTACTCCAGATGAGGCCTCACCAATGACCTATACAGGGTATTATCACCTCCCTTTTCCTGCTGGTTATGCCTGTCTCAATGCAGCACAGCATGCTTAGCCATCACCCTATCACATTGGTTTTCTGCTTTCAGATCATCAGACACTATCATTCCAAGGTCTCTTTCCTGGTCCCTGCACATCAGTCTCTCACCCCCATCACGTAGAGCTCCTTTGGATTTCTGTACTCCATATGCATGATCCTGAACTTCTTGGCATTGAATCTCAGCTGCCAAACCTTTGACCACTTCTCAAACTTTCTTAGATTACTTTTCAATCTTTCTGATCCTTCAGGATTGTTCCCTCTTTTTCAGATCTTAGTGTCATCTGCAAAGAGATACATTTTTCCTTCTAACCCTTCCACTATGTCGCTCACAAAAATATTGAATAGAACCTGCCCCAGAACTGATCCTTTAGGCATTCTACTTAACATTCTTCTCGCCTCCGTAAAAACTCCATTTACCACCACTCGCTGTATGAGTCTTCTATGTGGGACAGTATTGAAAGCTTTGCTGAAATCCAGATAAATTACATCACATTTCCTGGATCCAAATCTTTAATTGCCCAATCAAAAAAACCAATCAGAGTCATTCTTCTGGTAAAAACCATGTTGCCTCAGATCCCGCAACCCATTAGATTGTAGATGGTTGTCTATCCTTTCCTTTAGTAGCATTTCCATTAATTTTCCCACCACCGAGGTAAGACTTACTGGCTTGTACTTTCCAGCCTTCTTTCTGATCCCACTTTTGTGAAGCAGGACCATCACAGCCCTCCTTCAATCTTGCGGCATCACTCCGGTTTCTAAGGATTTACTGAAAAAGTCTTTCAGAGGACCTGCCAGTACCTCTCCGAGCTCCCTTAGGATCCTGGAATGTACCTCATCAGGCTCCATGGTCTTGTCCACTTTCAGTTTTGCTAGTTTCATCCAAACACTCTCTTCTGTAAATGGGGTTGTATCTACTCCATTCCTACCTGTACTCATGTCCACCACCAACAGTCCTCCTCCAAGGTCTTCTTTAGTGAACACCAAACTGAAGTATTATTTGTAATAGGAAACTGAAGTATTTGTTGAATATTTCTGCTTTTTCTTCATCTTTCTCCACACATTGATTCTTGTCTCCTTTCAATCTTACAATACCACCTCTGGTCTTCCTCCTTTCTCTGATATATCTGAAAAATGTTTTGTCACCTCTCTTTACCTCTTTGGCAATCCTTTTGGGAGGATTGTGTGTGTGTGTGTGTTGGGGGGGGGGGGGTAGTTGTAGAACCTATGTTTATATTTGTTGAGTAGGGTGGGGCATGGCTTGTCCTTAGGAGGCCTTTTTCTATTTCAGGAGGTGGTGAGGTTCTGGGTAGTCCAGAAGGCCTTATTCTGTTTTAGCAGTAGGTACAGGGGAGCCAAAGAAAGCCTGTTTCTGTGGTCATAGGGGATCTTGCATTCTGTTTTCTTGGTGGTGGGTATGGGTCCAGCATGTCCACATTAATGCAGCCTACTAAGGTACATTAAAGTTAACTGCTCCTGCTGAGGTGTAATTAACGTTTCAGAGTTTAGTGAACTGTATGAAACCTTATATGCTAGTACTTTCAATCTCTAGTGTTAATAGCTACTGAGGTCAATTTTCACTGCAAGGTATGCACGTGTTTTAATTCAGGTGCAGTTGGTAGCTAATTTCAGTGGGCAGTTTCACTTTTAAAATTGCTTATGAGGTTTGTATCTACAAAGTGCCCATGTACTTTGCCCCTGCTATTTCTGGGGGTAGCCAACTGGGGGAAAAGCAGCATGCATACAGAGGAAAGTTGAAATGGATGTTTTTCCTCCACCCCCTTTAGCACCTGTCCAGAAGGCCTTCTTTTAACTCCAGCTAGAAGCAGGCATGCTGACAAAGCCGCAGTTGTAGCTGATGTGGGGGGTGAGGGGCAGGGGGCAGTTTCCAACCCAGGCAACCGTGCTGGGTAAATATCTATTTACACTGATAAATGCCTTTGAAAATTGTCCTCAATGAGGTCATCTGCAATTTTTTTTTGCTTTGGTTTTAGGTTATTTGCATGCATGTTAGCATCACTGTCACTACCAGGGAATCAGTCGTAAGGATAACAGGCATGTAAATACCTAGCCTAGTGTATGGCATTAGCTAATGCCTGCATTCACTGTCAACCTTTAAGAGTATAAGTCCCTTTATCTGATTTTTTTTTTTTTTTTTATTTTACAATTTACATTTTGTTCTACAAGACAACAAAGAAATAAATCTTACTTGGGTGATTTGTCCATTGTAAAAAGTTAATAGAAAATCTCCTCTTTGGAGTGGTTTGTTTGATAATAAATTACCATTTACTGTTAATGACATGTCAGATAGTGTAAGTGTGTGAATCAGGCCTTGTGACAGGTTTGTGCACAGAGGGAAAGACATTAGCGGAACATCTCATATGGCCCTTCCTCCCGCCTGGCCCAAATGGCTTTTTTTTTTTAAGTTTATTGCAGTCAAATATCTTGTAAATATCCCCTTTTATGACAGCTGATATTTGATGTGTCTGAAAATTACAAAAATCTCCTTAATAAAGCATTTTCAAGAGAAGGAACATTCAGATTATGAAGGTCCGGGAGCTGGATGTAATTGTGTTTATTTTTAAGAATGTAAGCATAAATGAGCACTGTAATCATAGCTGAGGATTGAATTTTGAAGTTGCAGCACTCTACCTCTCCAAAGCTAAGCTGATTTGATGGCTCAGAAAGGCATTAGTGAAATCAGAAAAGCAAAAGCAGTGTGAAAAAGCAGTCTGTCTTCTTAAACAATAATGCCATGGTGCACCTTTAAGACAATAACACTTGATTAAAGGAAAAAGCCTAACATCAGAAACTCAGCAGGCCATGAAAACAGACAAACATAACATCTAAATCCTCTTCAGCTATGTAATGACACTATTGCTTTGCCACATCCATTCATAGTTACCCAGAAAGCTCTCAGCTGAATTATTGACACATTAATTGATCTCTATAAGATGCAGATATTGTAGCAGACACTTCTGCATCCCCATCTGTTCTTCTGGATGCTTCCAAGGAAAAGTAGGGCACAGTTTTTCAATTCTTTTCTTTTGTTTTTGTCCATTTTGTTTTGTTTTAGCAGATATTTTGTGTTTAGTGTATGCTATTTGAAAATTTTGTTTACGCTGCTTCCTTTTCCAGTTTATGCCATTTCAAATTAACACGTGCTAGAACAAAATTAAACTGACCTTAATGAAAAGGTCTCTCCCTAGATTATTCTCTTCTAGCTACTCGGCCATGAAATAAGGTGGGAAATACAGCTGTTGTCTGGCATGCGGCATGCAACAGTCTTGCTGATTGTGAAAAGAGCTAAGGGTAAGTTAGCTTCCAGTCGGGCACTGTTCACCCGCGTTTGGACACGCGTTTTTGATGCGCTAGCTTTACTCCTTATTCAGTAAGGGGTAATAGCGCATCGAAAACGCGCGGCCAACCCCCCCGAAACTAATAGCGCCCGCAACATGCAAATGCATGTTGATGGCCCTTTTAGTTATTCCCGCGCGATTCAGTAAGTAAAATGTGCAGCCAAGCCGCACATTTTACTTTAAGAAATTAGCGCCTACCCAAAGGTAGGCATTCATTTCTGCCGGTGCCAGGAAAGTGTACAGAAAAGCAGTAAAAACTGCTTTTCTGTACACCCTCCGACTTAATATCATGGCGATATTAAGTCAGAGGTCCCAAAAGTTAAAAATAATTAAAAAAAATTTTTAAAATCAGCCTGCAGCTCGCGGGTTGAAAACCGGACGCTCAATTTTGCTGGCGTCCGGTTTCTGAACCCGTGGCTGTCAAAGAGGCACTAGGGACGCGCTAGTGTCCCTAGCGCCTCTTTTTACTGCGGGCCCTCATTTGAATACTAAATTATGCGCAAGGGAGAGTGGCCTGTGCACGCACTGGGAGAGCAGCGCTCGCCCGCTCTCCCGCGACTTTTACTGTATCGGCCAGAGTGTTAGCCAGAGTTTTAGGAATTCAAAGGTCTCCTCTATGCTTCTGCTGCTAGAGCACTGGGCATAGTTGTTTGCTCTTCAGAAGCAGAAGAGAGATGTGGGAATAAGAAAGTCCATATTCAAAAGCCCTTTATACATAACTTAAAAGTTATCCATCTAAATGGCAAAAACCTGTATTTTCATCCATTTACCTCCCGGCTCCCTGCCGTTAGGCCAGGGGGGGTCCTCCCCTCTGTCGACTCCGGCGCAAGCATGCCGGCATGCACGATGTTGCCGCTGCTGTCTTCTGCCTGCCCTCCGCCGAGGCATGCACGCGCACCTGGGGAGGAGATTTAAAGGGCCCACGGCGGGAAAATGCCGCCGGCCTCCTTCACTGATGTCAGGGCTCTGCCCTATATAACAGGGCAGCAGTTGTTCCCCCAACGACTTGGCAACAAGTCTTCCTGCATGTTCCTGGTGCTTCTCTGCTTGCCCCAGTGGTAGTTCCTGCTCCTGCTTTCCTGAACCTGCCTTCACCCTCCAGTACCTGTCCCTGCCTTCCTCTGCCTGTTCCGGACCCCTGCTCCTGTTACCTTCGGATGGACCTCCCTGGCTTGACTCCCAGGCTGGACATCACTTCGCCTGCTCACCACCTGCCCCGACCTTCGGACGGGACCTCTCCTCGTTTGCTCGCTGCCTGCCCCGAAACTTTGGCCTGGAACTCTTCTTGTTTGCTCGCCACCTGCCTCGTACTTTTGGACCGGACTTCTCCAAGTACGCCTGCTGCCTGTCTTAGTTCTCCGAATCGGACCTTGTCCAGCCGACTGGCATCACTGAAGGGGCCCCACCTAAGACCAGCCGACCCCCAAGGGCTCAACCTGCAGGGAACGAGGGTTGGTAGTGGCGAAGCTCCAGCTGGCTCCTACTGGCCTCAGGCCTCACCTCCTAGTGCTGGTGACCTGTGGGGACCCAACCCTTGCGGGTAGTGTCAAAACCAACCTAGGCCAAGGGTCCACATCTGCCACCCAGGCATAACAGATTCCAATTCTATGGACCCGGCGGAGGCTTCCGCCTTACAGGCCATACCAGGCATTGCACTGAAGATTCTGGAACAACAGAAGGTCCTTGGGTCCCTCGTTTCAGCAGTGGACCGGTTCAGCCGGCGCCTGGATTCTCGCTGGAAGTCTCTCCCTCCCCACGCCTACTGCATGGCCGGTTCTACCACTCTCGGCTCCCCCACGATTCACCGTGGATCCTCAGCATTGCTGCGGCTTTGTGAACCAGTGCTACATGCATTTCTGTCTTCAGTCTGCCCTCTTCCCCCACGGATCTCACCAAGACCACCTACATTCTCTCCCTTTTGGATGGTAAGGCCTTGGCTTGGGCCTCCCCGCTCTGGGAGTGAGCTGATCCGGTCCTGCAGACCTACAAGCATTCCTAATGCTTTTTCGTACTATCTTTGACCCTGGATGGCAGACAGTCTCCAGTACATCCTTGCTGCACCTGCACCAGGGTTTCCATTCTCTAATGGACTACGTAATTGAGATTTGTACCTTGGCGTTCGAACTTCATTGGGGTGAGGATTGTCTGCACTCGACCTCCCTAGATGGTCTGTCCTTTCGAGATAAGATGAGTTGGCGGTGCGTGAGCTGCCTTCTTCCCTGGAGACCCTGATCGACTTGGCCGGCGTGTTGACTGCTGACTCCAGGAGAGGTCTCGGGAGTTATCTAGAAAACCTTCACTGACATCCCGGTCCTCTTGTCGTTCACCCTCTCCTAAGCTGGTGCCTGCCTCTACCAAGGGTACTCCAGAAGATCCCATGCAGTTGGGCCGAAGTCATCTGACTCCCGAAGAACACCGACGTCAACAGGCAGGACTTTGTTTGTACTGCAGAGGGACTGGGCACCTCCTCGCCAATTGCCCAGTGCATCTGAGAAATTCCTGGGCCTAGGTCAAGTCGGGATTTCCCTAGGCATAACCTTTCCAGCTCCCCCGCTTACACTGCCATTGTTGGTGAAGAGGACTCCGGCTCAGGCGGCAATTTCATTCTCAAATGACTGGTCCAACATTTGTGGATTCCCACCTGTCTCGCCCCAACGCCGCTTATACTCTCTTCCATTTCGGGCGAGCCCCTGCTGGGGAAAGTCACTCATACCACCGTTCCCATCATCTTGTGCATCGGCGCTCTTCATGAGGAAAAAAATCACCTTTCATGTTCCTTACCGGGCCATCCATCCCATTGTCCTAGGTCTGTCTTGGCTCCGGAGACACTCCCCTCACTTTGTGTGGACTTCCATGCAATTGTCACAATGGGGATCCTCCTGTCACAACTCTTGCCTGAAGATGCCGAACACTCAACGCTGCCTCTCCACTGCACTGACAACTGGCGTTCTACCAGCCCATTATGCCTCCTATGCAGACGTTTTTCCAAAACAAAGAGTGGATATTCTACCACCCCACTGACCATATGACTGTGCCATCAATCTCCTGCCCAATGCGGAACCTCCTCGAGAGCATGTCTACCCTCTCTGCCTTGCGGAGACTAAAGCCATGTCCGATTATGTGCAGGAGAACTTGGCGAAAGGATTCATCCGCCGGTCTACTTCCTCCGCTGGGGCGGGCTTCTTTTTTGTGGTGAAAAAGGATGGGTCTCTATGACCCTGTATAGATTACAGGGATCTGAATGCCATTACTTTCAAGGATCGCTATTTATTTTTATTTATTTATTTAGATTTATATTCCACTTTTTTCCATTGCCGCTCATCTCAGAGTTGTTCGACCATTTGCAAGGAGCAAGAATTTTCTCTAAACTTGATCCCATGGGGCCTACAACCTAATTCGCATCCGGGAGGGTGACAAATGGAAAACAGTGTTCAGTACTCGGGATGGGCACTATGAGTATCTTTTAATGCTGTTTGGCTTGTGCAGTGCCCCTGCCACTTTCCAAAACATGATGAACAATATCTTTCGCGATCTTTTATACAGCTGTGTGGTTATCTATTTGGGTGATATCCTAGTTTTCTCCAAAGATTTGCAAACCCATCATCGAGACATCTCCCAGGTACTTCAATGTCTTCGAGACAACTGCCTGTTTTGCCAAGCTGGAGAAATGGTCTTTTGAGATGGAGAGTTTACCGTTCCTCGGTTACATCGTCTCCCGACGTGGATTCCAGATGGACCCAGAGAAACTCAGAAGCATTCAGAACTGGCCCCCATCGACCTGCAGGCCCTGTAGCGCTTCCTAGGTTTCGCCAAATATTACCGGACCTTTAACCATAATTATGCTAAACTGGTAGCCCCACTGTTGCGTCCGTTGGTCGCAGATGGCTGCGACCACTCTGCCTCACCTTTTACCCTTTTACTCCTCTCTTGGAAGGATGGCTGCCTCCGCTGCTATTTGCCGAAACCCGCGGTGTCTCCAAGCCAGCATGGGCGTCCCCATCCGCCATGCTTCTTCCTGAGGCCTCCTAGGGCATGCGCGCGCACACTGCCTACGTTTTTGAATACATCATGGCGGGAACCTCGGGGGTGGCCCCACTGCATGACGTCAGTACATCCGGGTATTTAAACCTCCGCTCCACTCCAATTCAATGAGTTAGCAAGGACTTTGGTTTTCCTAAGCTGCTCACTTGGATTCTACACTACCCTTCGGGGTATCTTGCTCCTACAGAAGCTCTGGGTACCCGCTCCTTGGTGGCCTCTCGCTTCTACTCACCCTCCGGGGTTTATCTGCCTAAAGGACACCCGCTCCTCGGGGTTCTGTCTGCTTTCTTTCAGGAATCCTCGGCACTCCTAGGTATTCGCTCCTCAAGGGCCTATTCTGTACAGGGTATCCTGCACCTCAGACCACGGGTCCCTCTCTTCATTCAACTACCTAAGGAAGTTATCAGCACTGCTTCTGTGAGTATCACTATGCTCCAGCTCTCCTCATTCCACCCGTCAGGTTCACGGCTTATCTGGCGCTGCGGAACTCTTCTGGGCCTTTGCTACATCTGGGTGAGACCATCAACTACAGAGACTGTCTGAACTTACTGTGATATCACTGAACTACTGCCCTGTCCATTCCTTGGGCAAGATTCTACTCATCAACAGCAGTATAATAAAGCTTTCTCTCCTCAGTGTCTGCTTACTAGAGTCTAGGCAATCGTGGTTCCCCACGGGGCCCCTCCCCATGGGAGGAATCATTGCCACTTTGACTAAGAGTCCACAACATGCCACAAACCCAACAGATTGCTAACTCCATGGACCCGGCTCAGCTCGCAACCTTGCAGGCCATTCCTGGCCTGGCTCAGCGGATCACTGAGCAACAAAAGTCCCACTGCGGAGCGTTCTGTTCTCCACCAGCAGCAGGGTCTGCCCCAGCGGAACCCTACCTCCTACCAAAGCAGAAGAACCCATGCAGCTGGATCGAGGGCATCTGTCCCCGGACAAACACCTTAGACAAAGGCATTTGGGTCTGTGCCTGTACTGCGGGGCTTTGGGCCACCGCCTCCTGTTCTGTCCCATCCGTCGGGGAAACACCCCATCCTAAGTTCAGTTGGGATCCTGAACTTGGGTGCTACTACTCCTGCCCCTAAATTGACACTGCCAGTCACCCTGACCTGGGACTCTTGCTCTTTCCCAGCCTTGGCTCTGACTCAAGAGCAGGTGGGAATTTCATCATCAAGGACCTGGTACACCTCCTAGGCATTTCCACTCGCACTATTGAGACACCACTACATATTGCCTCCATTCACTAATGAACCGCTACCCGGAAGGATCTCCCAAGTAACGGAACCCATCAGTCTCCTCACCAGAACTCTACACGAAGAGGAGGTTGAACTTTTCATTCTAGAAAAATCCATCCATCTAGTGGTCTTGGGATTACAGTGGCTCCAGTGCCACTCCCCCAGTTTGACTGGGAAACCTTACAGCTCGCCGAATGGAGCCCAGCCTGTCGTCAGATGTGCCTCAAGAGGTTGGCACCTTCTCCCACGATTCCCCTCGTGGTGTCTGTTTCTAGTCCTCCTACTCCATATGCTGATTTCAAGGATGTATTTTCTAAGCAGAAGGCAGATATCCTTCCGCCTCTTCAAGTTTGATTGTCCCATCGAGTTGCTGCCCGGCACTGCGCCTCCTAGGGGTAGGACCTACCATCTGTCTGTGCCTGAAACCCAAGCGATGACAGGGTATATACAAGAGAACCTGACTAAAGGTTTCATCCGTCCCTCTACTTCGCCCGCGGGCTTTTTCTTCGTCATGAAGAAGGATGGGTGACTAAGACCATGTATTGGTTACCACGGCTTAAATGCCATTACCCACAAGGAGAGGTACCCTCTGCCGTTAATCATGGAGCTGTTTGATCGCCTCCAGGGCACCACCATTTTCACTAGGGATGTGAATCGGGCTTCAGACGATTGAAAATATCATCGATATTTTCAAAATCGTCAAATCGGGGGCTCCCACGATATTGATTGTGGGGGTTCTCTTATCATTTTGGGGGGGAGGGCAGGAAAAATGGCACAGAAAAATAACCCCAAAACCCACCCCGACCCTTTAAAACTAATCCCTTTGCTTCCCCCACCCTCCCGACCCCCCCCCCCCAAAAAAAACATTTTACAGGTACCTGGTGGTCCAGTGGGGGTCCCGGGAGCGATCTCTCGCTCCCGGGCCGTCGGCTGTCACTAATAAAAATGGCGCTGATGGTCCTTTGCCCTTACCATGTGCCAGGGTATCCGTGCCATTGGCCGGCCCCTGTCACATGGTAGGAGCACTGGATGGCCCGCGCCATTTTTAAAGATGGCGCTGGCCATCCAGTGCTCCCTCCATGTGACAGGGGCTGGCCAATGGCACGGATACCCTGTCACATGGTAAGGGCAAAGGCCATCTGCGCCATTTTTATTAGTGGCAGCTGACGGCCCGAGAGCGGGAGATCGCTCCCGGGACCCCCACTGGACCACCAGGTACCTGTAAAATGTTTTTTCGGGGGTCGGGAGGGTGGGGGAAGCAAAGAGATTAGTTGTAAAGGGTCGAGGTGGGTTTTTTGTTTTTCGGCTCGGGCGCAGCCAATAAACCAAACCACGATCGGGCCCGATGAAAAACCCCCCACATGTGAATCGGAACTGGAATCCGAACCGATTCCAGTTCTGATTCACATCTCTAATTTTCACTAAGTTGGATCTGTGAGGTGCTTATAATTTGGTCTGTATATGTCCTGAAGATGTCTGGGAAAACAGCATTCAATACCAGGAATGGACATTACGAATATCTCATGCCATTTGGACTTTGTAATGCCCCTGCGGTATTCTAATGCATGATAAATGACATTTTCTGTGACCTCCTGTACACTAAGGTCGTCTTGTATTTAGACGACATCTTCATCTTCTCGAGGGATCTGACCACTCACCGTGCCAACGTCCGCACGGTGCTCCAGCACCTACGGGAGAACCACTTGTTCGCTAAGCTTGACAAATGCCTTTTTGAGAGATCAAGCTTGCTTTTCCTAGGCTATATCATCTCCCAATGAGGCTTCACGATGAATCCCAGCAATTTAAAGGGTATCCAAGACTGGCCACCAGCCTGTGGGCCTTCGGGCGCTCCAAAGATTCCTAGGATTCACCAACTACTATCGCCACTTCATAGCAAACTACTCCCTATTGGTAGCACCCCTCACGGCCATGACCCGTAAAGGCAGCGACACCAAGAACTGGTTCCCTGAAGCCCTTGCTGCCTTCCAGAGCCTAAAGGATGCCTTCCTTTCAGGCTCTTGCCTGCACCATTCGGATCCAAACCGCTCCTTCATTGTGGAAGTGGACACCTCTGGTATAGGGGCTGGGGCAGTTCTGAGTCAGCACACGACCCAAGGAGTCCTCCATCCATGCTCGTTCTACTCCCGCAAGTTCTCCCCACTGAACAAAATTACAGCATAGGGGACAGGGAACTGCTCACAATTAAGCTCACCCTCGAAGAGTGGCGTCCCTGGTTGGAGGGCATTCAGTTCAAATTCATGATCTACACTGATCATAAAAACCTTGAGTACCTCAGACATGTGCAGCATCCGCTATCATCCAGCAGAGAAGAACCTCAGAGCAGATGCCTTATTCTGCTCCTTTGAGCCTGAAGACACCAAGACAAGCTGGGTCATGTCATAGATACCGCTCACATCTGTTTGTCTGCACTGTTACGATCCCCGCCGGGAAGACCGTGGTACCTCGCCAACTCCAAGAAGTTCTTGCACTGGGTGCATAACTCCAAATTAGCCGGTCATCCAGGACGTGCCCGAACTCTGTCACTCCTCCCATCGCTACTGCAGGTGGCCCACCATGACTTCCGATACCCGTGCCTACATGGACTCTTGTCCAACTTGTGCCCAACAGAAGCCACCAGTAGGCAGTCTCTGCAGGCTCCTTCAATTACTGCCTGCACCAGAAGAGCCATGGACCCATTTATCCACAGATTTTGTGGTGGACCTACCAGCTTCCAAGGGGAATGCGGTCATCTGGGTCATCATGGACCGATTCTCAAAAATGGTTCATTTTGTTCCTTTCCTTGTCTTACCATCGGCCCCGGAGCTAGCACATCTCTTCTTTTTGCATGTCTTTTGCTTGTACGGCCTAACCAAGGATATTGCCTCTGATTGGGGCCCTCAGTTTGTTGCTCATTATTGGCGTGCCCTATGCAAGAAGTTTGGGATCACCATCAGCTTGACTACAGCGTAACATCCCCAGGCTAATGGCTAGGCTGAGTAGATGAACCACTCACTCAAGAGTTTCCTCCGTGCCTATTCCAATGACCAACAAGACAACTAGGTGGAATTACTTCCTTGGGTGAAATTCTCCCATAACTCTCACATTGCAGCAGCTACTGGAATCTCTCCATTCTCCTTCATACGGCAGACAACCCCAGCCTCTATTACCGATTCCTCTCTCAGTTCCTTCACTGGCAGCCCAGGCCATGGCAGACGCCCTCCAGATGCTTTGGACCCAGACTAATCTTTCTCTGTGCCAGGCTGCGGCACGAGCCAAGAAATCCACGGACGCTCATCGTTGACCAGCTCCAGTGTTCCAACCAGGCCAAAAGGTTTGGTTATGTACCTGCTACATCCAACTTAAGCTTTCCTCACAGATTTGTGTCTAGATTTATTGGTCCATTCCTGGTCACCTGGCGCTAGTCACGTACCAGCTCCATCTGCCACCAACCTTAGCAATATATAATTCATTTCAAGTCTCCTTGCTCAAGCCATTGGTACTCTCTTGGCCTTCATGCAAGACTCCTGAACCTTCCCAGGTTGCTTCTGAAACCAATACCACATATCAAGTTGGTGGTCCTCGATGTACGTAGAAGAGGTTGCCGTTGGGAGTACCTTCTCTCCTGGGAAGGCTACGGTCCTGAGGAGAATTCCTGGGAGCCTGTAACCAACATCTTGGATAAGGGATTCCTCCTCCAATTTCATTGTGCCCATCCGAGCATACCTAGGCCTTCAAGAGGGGGGCATAAAGTGGCAGGCCCGCAACCGGGCTTACTTACCTCCGGCATCCGACTTCTGGACCTGGCCCATCCTCACTGGTGGCAGTAGGCAGCCATCTGCACTCCCGCACCCCCGATGCCTCCTCGGCCATTCCTGGCTTCTCTGCTGACCTCCCTGGCTCCCAGCAAGTCTCCCCACATGTGCCGCGGGGAGACACCTCCGTCCAGAATCCTGCCTCTCCTAGGTGCACCCGCGTGCGCCTTGCCGGCATTTAAAGGGGCTGTGGTGGGGAAACTACCCACAGCCCCGGATGATGACATCATTGGGCCCTGCTACTTAAGGCAGGGCCTGCCACTCATTCCTTGCCTTGGCAATAGGCCTCCACACTTGTTGCGTGCTTGTTGCTTGTCCTAGTTCCTGACTTCGTTCCTGGTTCCTGTTCCTGCCTTCGTTCCTGTTCCTGACTTCATTCCTGGTCCTTGTTCCTGATTCTGTTCCTGGTTTCTCCCTAGCCTTGCTTGGACTGACTACTGGCTTTGACCCCTGCTTCATTGGAACTATGCTCAGGACTGACTACTGGCCTTGACCCTTGCTTCATTGGAACTATGCTTAGGACTGATTACTGGCTTTGGCCCTTGCTTTGTTGGAACTCTGCAACTTGACTAGCTCTGCCGCCTGCCCCGACTCCAGCCTGTTACTGACTACGCCTTCGGTATCTTCCTGGACTTGGCCCTCTCAGGCTCCAGCCTTCTACTACCCAGGCGCCATCTGTTCTTGTTCCTGGTCCATCCTTGGCACCCAGGTCTTTGTATCTCTGCCTCGTCCAGACCTGCTTTGGTCCCTCCAATACCTCTGCTGGTTCCTGGCTACCTGCTACAACATCCACTGGGAGTCGTTTGACGGATGCCCACCTAAGACCAGCCGGCCTCAGTACCCAAGGGCTCAACCTGTGGGGAACGTGAGCTGGTATTGGCAAAGCACTAGTCGGCCTCCGTGTCTTAGTCTGCTCCACCTCCCAATGGTGGGGACCCGTGGTGCTTGCCCTACAGGTAGCATCAAACCTACCTCGGGCCAAGGGTCCACAACCAGGTAACAGTGTGTTGCACTACCAAGCATTTAACTCTGCTTTCTGAGCAGCAGCATTCTTCTAGCTACATTGCTCTGCACTTGTCATTTGTAATTTTAATCTCCAATGCCACTGTTGCAGCTGCTGCTGCTGCTTCAAGCCATTTTTGGCATCTTTGGGTGGTTCTGCCTCTGCTCCAGTTGTCTTCAAGGTTCTGTCTGAATTTTTTTCCCTTATGATATTTACTGACTCTTGGTCTTCCCTGGTATTCTAATGCTTTGCAAACTTGTTGCACTGCTCATGGAAGTTTGGGCCCTTTGTGCCACTCCTGGTACCACTATGCTCCTCTTGGTGCCTTGGGATTTTGATGACATCCTTCTTCCTGCCTCAGCCCTCACTGAACATCTTGGAGCCTTGCTGCCACTCTTCTTACTGCATTGCTCTGCATCTATCATTTGTGATTTTAATCTCCAGTGGCACTGATGCTCCAAGCCACTCATGGTATCTTTGGTACTTTATGGTACCTTTAGTATCTCTGATCCAGCTATCATAAGTTATTTTCAAATTTCCTTCCCTTATGTTACTTGCCAACTCTTGGTCTTGCCTTGGCAATCTGATGCTTAATGCAGTCCTTACCTAGTTATTTTTAACGGTTTCATGTTGTCTTGGGCTTTTTCTTCAAACTTCCTTCCCTTACAGTTCTTACCGCTGTTGGTCTCATTCAGTATTTAATCTTTGATGGGTTCTATCATAGCAAAAGGCAGGGGCTACAGAAGTCCTGCACCCAGAACCATATTCTTCCATTATTACTGCCTGTTAAGTAATGGAGGCAGTGTTTGCAAAAACTGATTCAGAAGAAGAATCATGTCTGCAATTTCCTGAATCACAGATATTGAACAATTAGTGGCAAAGGGAATTTGTTGCCTCTCATCAGTACCATCTTAGCTTCCAGTGAGGAGGTGGAGGAGGCAAATGGTACTGGTAATGCTGAGATTAGACACAGCAAAGGGGAAGACCAACTCTAAGCCTGAGCAGCCAGACCCTTGCCCTAATGATGATATATGGAAATGACATCAGGTCTCCTCCAGGGATTTCTTTTGGATTCTCCCTGTCTAGGGCTTTGTACCAATTTAATTGGTGCCTTTTGCCCCTCATTTGGAGCCTTGGTGTATTCTTGCCAGTCTAGGTGGCTGCTTTCCTCCTCTCATGATGCTTTAGATATTCATGCCACTCTTCCAGTTATTTTGACTATTACTGTTTCCTCCCCCATCCCCCTACCCCCTTTATGGTGCCTTGTGCTGTTTATGCCACTCTTGGTTCCACTTTGCCCCGCTCATGCAGCCTTGAAGGGTTCATGCCACTATTGTTGGTGCCCTACGTCCCACGTTTGGAGCCTTTGGGGTGTTCTGGCCACTCTTGCTTCTGCTTTTCTCCTCTGATGGTGCCTTGGAGAACTTCTGCCACTGTTTGTACTGTTTTGCCCCATTACAGGTTCTTCAGCTATTCATGCCACGTTTGGTGACAAATTGACAGTCTTGATGCATTGGAATATCTTCACCCTTCTGATGATTTCCATCCACATTTTTCATTAGAAGTGATTAGAAAACTCCAATTTTGGAGCCAAAAATAGGCTGCTTTGCCTATTGATTTTAATGAAAATAACAAATAAGCAAACCATTCTTTTTGGTTTGAAATAAATCAAACAAATGATTGCGACCTATGAAATAAATAAATGAATGAAACAAAGTATTTCCTTCTGCACATCCCTAATTTCTATCCCAAGTACTTCTTCATCCCCCAAAATAGCTGGGGCATGCATCCCATTCTGGAATTTAGGAACTTAAATAAACACTTAAATAAAGAAAAGTTCAAACTGAATTATCTGAAGGGCAGATAACACCCACACATATATTTAACTGAGACTGTGTCTCAGCCAAATAAAACAATCCAAATTCACTAGGGACAGAATTGTATTACACCTTTTTCATTTCTAATATGGGTTTTTGTGACATGCTATATAATTCCAGTGAATGACAGTTACAAGAGCAATGGCTTAGTCTGGTTAGGCAACAACTACCATTCATTCTGGATTTGGGAAATGCCTGTGCCACTGGTATCAGAATGAGAATCATCCCAGACTTTTAACTCTTGCATTGCAAAACTAACAGCCCAGCCTAAAAGTAATTAGCCCAGGTTATATGAATGCATCCAGAAAGGAGGGTGCAGCCAGCATCTGACAATCACTCAGCAGCAGACTGGGCTATCCAGTCCAAGGTCCATGCTCTGGGGCTGGCAGCACCTACAGCTTAGTTAAAAAAAGTTTCCACAATGTCTATATAGATAGCAAACATTTCTTAGTAGTCCTGAGAAGGCAGACAGCTTTCTGTAAGGCATGAATGGCAGCTAGAGCTTTACAAGCTAACCATATGTTTTTAGAGGCTAGTCTGGCTTGCAACATGTGCAGACAGGAAGGGACCACAGGGAGTATGCTAATGTGACATTCTGAAACCTTGGATCAGCACAGATAGGAGTTTTACAAAAAAAAGTCCAGCAGGAAAAGCCCTTGTCCTCCATCAGGTTCCCTCTTTTTCTTCTTAGTTCCTTTCTTCCTAGACTGTCATGGTCAGATGTGAATTCCCACTATCTCCCAAAGGTAAGCATTGATTGGATATGGCACCATCCATGGATACATCATTGGCGGGTGATTAAGACTTATTATTCTCTCTAGTAGCAGGTTCATGTGATGGTGGATGTGTTGGGAGACACAGCATATCGATCAGTATTTATTTAGATTTTTATATTTTGCTTTTCGGCACTTCAAAGTGTACATCAAAGTGAATTACATTCAGTATGTACTGCTTAAACAATACAGTGCCTGAGAAGGCCACTGCAGCCTCAGCAGGTTCATGTCCAGCTAGCCATGTCATCTAGTTAAACAATGTTCTGTTTATAAAACAATTCCAGTTCTTTGTCCCATATACTACTGTAGCATCCATCTTTGATTCAAACCATTTTGTTAGTTCAATGACATACACACAGCTCCTTTAAGGGTGATTGGGGCTAGGTTCTACATATCTACTGATAATCCTCTCTTACTCAGAAAGAAAGGACTGGCTTACCACTCTAGATTTCAATGCTTATGCACACATTTTGATTCACAAGGACCACAGGAAGATTCTACGGTTCAGTAACGCTACTGAACATTATCAATATTATGTATCTGTACCATTGGCCTTTTTGGCAGAATTCAGGGTATTTAGCAATAGGGATGTGAATCGTTTTAGGACGATTAAAATTATCGTCCGATAATTTTAATATCGTCTTAAACCGTTATGGAACACAATACAATAGAGATTCTAACGATTTATCGTTATAAATCGTTAGAATCGTGAGCCGGCACACTAAAACCCCCTAAAACCCACCCCCGACCCTTTAAATTAAATCCCCCACCCTCCCGAACCCCCCCCCCCCCAAATGACTTAAATAACCTGCGATTTTTAGATTTTTAGATTTTTCACGATTTTTCACGATATTTTACCCCCCCAAACGGCAACAATACGATTCCCTCCCCCTCCCAGCCGAAATCGATCGTTAAGACGATCGAGGACACGATTCACATCCCTATTTAGCAATGCCTTGCAGCAATAGCAGCCCATATAAAGAGAAGCAATTTCTTTGTCTTCCCCAGCTTGAATGATTAGCTCATATCCAGCAATACATGCCAGGGATCACTTGCATCCCCTCATTGTGCAATGAAGATTCTTCAATGTATGGGATTCATCATCAACTTTCCAAAATCCATAGAAACATAGAAATGACGGCAGAAGAAGACCAAATGGCCCATCAAGTCTGCCCAGCAAGCTACGCACTTTATCCTTTTTTTTTCCCTTTTTCTCTCTCCCACCTGTTACTATTGGCTTCCAGTACCCTCCAGCCCTAATTCCCCTCCACCCAATTTAGAGAGCAGCTTTGAATCTGCATCCAAGTGACATCCAGCTCAATTGGGGGTAGCAACCGCTGCAACAAGCAGGCCACCCCCTTGCCCCATACTCTTACCCACCCCTGTTTTTATTTTTTTGTTTTTTTTTTTTGGAAATAGCAGCCCTCCCTCCTTCCGCTCCGTGAATGTGGAACACCAACTACTGGCCACTGGCATCCCGCTCCGTGAACGCCTCTGTGGCTACTGCCGCTCCGTGCAGTGTTTGAATGCCGCTGTGGCTACTGCCGCTCCGTGCAGTGTTTGAATGTCTCCACTTTATTCACGCCCTCTAGACTTGATGGATCCACAGTGTTTATCCCATGCCCCTTTGAAGTCGTTCGCAGTTTTAGACTTCACCACTTCCTCCGGAAGGGCATTCCAGGCATCCACCACCCTTTCCGTGAAGAAATACTTCCTGACAAATTACAACTGACAAATGTAGTACATTTTGTAGGGGCTTCCCTGGGCAACATACAAGGAAATGTTTTCCTTCTATGCCAAAGAATGGATGATCTAATCACCAAATTCTGGTATCTGTCCATTTGAAACAAGGTTTTGGTCCATCTCATCATGAAAATGTGAGGCCTTTTGGCAGCAATAGTTCATGTCATGCTGTTTGCTCATCACCACATGAGGCAAGCTCAATAACATTTAAAATACCAGTACAATCAGCACTTTCAACAACTATTCCACAAGATCCATGTTTTCAAGTCTCTCTTTCACTTTCTAAGGTGGTGGACTAATCCAACAAACCTCCTCAAATGACAACTTTTTCAATATCTCAGTTTCAAAAGGTAATTATTACAGATGCCTCCAATTAAGGCTAGGAAGCCCATCTATATGATGTTTGTTCACAGGAAACTTGGAGTCTACAAAAGAAGACATTCCACATATTCCTGTTTAAACTCAGAATAATCTGCGATTCTGCAGTACATTGAAAGTTTTCAAACCTCTTGGTTAATAAGAAAAGTAGTCCTAGTTCACTGACAATCAGGTTTCTATGTATTATAGCAAAAAACAGGGAAGAACAGGATCATCCAATCTGTGCCAGGAAACCTGCAAAATCTGGAATTGGGCAATTTCACAAGACTTATTTCTCTTAGTATTCACCTCCCAGAAAACAAAACCAGATAGCAGAGGCATCAAGCTGTTGACTGCAACTAAATTAATGGTTGTTATACAGCAAAATAACTCAACAGTTTTTTCAACTTTGGAGAATTCCACAGATAGATCTCATTGCAACCCCATTCAGCAATAACATGCATGTTTTCTGTTACAAGAGACAAGCAAAAACAGTCTGGTTATTGATGGCTTTTCAATTCTATGTAATCAAGGGCTTTATGCATTCAATTATGTTTATAGCTACAACAATTCAGAAATTGAGGAAAGAGATGGGATCAATGATTTTGATAGCATGCTTTAGGCTGAAATCTCTTTTCCATGGCGTCAACCCCAAGCTTTTCAGCAACTAATGAAATTGGAAATATTTTCAACATTAGTCACACATAGCATAATGGAAGCCTTCTCCATCGCAGCATTCCCTCAATAGCTCTGGCTTCTTGGATGCAATTAATGTAGACAACGCAGTTACCTTCAGAAGTAAGATCACCTATTCACAAACTTCCACAATAAACTTATTTTAAGTGGAAAAGATTTTCCATCTGGTGTACAATTCTAAATTACATTCTAATTAATAATTTTACTAATTTAATTCTAATTAATAATAATTACATAATTAATAATAATTAATAATAAATTACATTCTAATTAATAATTTTAAATTAATAAAATTACATTCTAATGTATCAATAGGCTGAAATGTAAATATTGTGCTGTTCAATTTCTCCCCTTCCATCCCAAGTTTATTTTCCTTGTTTTTTGTAACTTTCCCTCTCCCTTTTTCTGATTCACTGTATTTAAAGTTCAAGGTTCTTATTGAAAATATTGTTTTTTACGTTACGTTATGCTTTACACTCCTTGTTATTTGTAAACCGGGTTGATGTGATGCCTATCATGAAACTCGGTATAACAAAAACAATAAATAATAATAATAATAATAATAATAAATAAGGAGTCGGACCCCTATAACTGTCTTATTCCAGTTCTCCTACAATAGATTCTGAGTTTCTCAAGTTCTGGATTGAAGAAAAACTCAGGATCCATGTGAGGGCTATAGCAACATATGGTTTCATTGCGAATCAAGAAAAGTTCCCATTTCTCAGTAACCTACATTTGCTAGATTGATGAAAGGCATTAATCATCTTTGTCCTCCAATTAAGGATCCACCACTTTATGGGATAGCTCTTGGTCATTGAAGTCACCTTTTAAGTTTCTAGGATCAGCAGAGTCAATATTTCTTTCTTCAAGCATTCTCTTTCTAATAGCTGTCTGCATGCACGGTTAGTGAGTTTCAAGCTCTGGTCTCACCTATTCCATATACGCAAATATACAAGAACAGAGTAGCATTAAAAACTCACCCAAAATTTCTACCTAAAATAGTTTCTCATTTTCATTTGAATCAGTCCATTGTTTCACCAATTTTTATCCTAATGCCTCGTGCCAATAACGGAGAGCAAACTCTTCACACTTTGGACCTCAGAACAGCATTATATTTCTACTTAGACAGAACAAAGTCATTTAGAAAGCCTTCTCAGTTATGCATGGGTTGCCTATGACATGGCATGTTAATTTTAAGATTGCTATATTGATATTTAAAGCAATTAGGGGAAATGTGCCTGAATGGTTTAAAACGGTGATTACTCATTTTTTTCCAACTTGATCCTTATGATCCAATTGCCTTGTTGAGTCCCCATCTAGGATGTTTATGGTGGTTGGGCATTTTTTTCCAAGCCTCTTCTAAGATGTAAGATGAGAGAAGGAGTTTGAAATTGTCTGTGTTTGGTATTGGCAGGATTGTTATTATTTTACTATTTGTATTTTGTTTTAATGGTATGCATATGTTTTATGTTTTATTGTAATCATCTGGGATAAGCTTTTATGATTGAAAAGCATTCATATTTCACCAATCAATCAATCAAATAAAATCTCATTCAACCCAATCCAAGCAAGAATTAATAATGACTGCGCAAACACTTTCCACATGGGTATCTGACTGAATTGCTTACTGTTCTTTTCAGTCAAAACACCAACTTCAGAATAAAGTAAAGGCATTTTAATTTAGGTTAGCATCTTTAGCACAATTTACAGCAGCATCTTTAGCACATCTTCAGTCTGCTTCCATTGAAGAGATTTATAAAGTGGCTACATGGTGATCTATTCATTACTACCTAGAACAGGGGTGGGCAAGTCCAGTCCTCGAGGGCTGCAAACGAGTCGGGTTTTCAGGATACCCCTAATGAATATGCATGAAATAGATTTGCATACAACTGAGGCAGTGTGTATGCAGGTCTCTCTCATGCATATTCATTAAGGATATCCTGAAAACCCGACTGGTTTGCAGCCCTCGAGGACTGGAATTGCCCACCCCTGACCTAGAAGATGCTTCATGCCAGGATAGCAACTTTAGCCAAGCAGTACTATAAAGTTTATTTTCAACTCTCCTCCTTTCCTGTCCAGATTATGGGCTGCATGATACAGACCTAAAATAAGAAAATATTGAATATGGCATGCAACCCTCAGCTTGGGAGTCCCTACTTGTGTGGCTAATTATGCCTGCTTGTCCACAGAGAAAACAAAGATGCTCATCTGTAACAGCTGTTCTCTGTAGGCAGCAGGGCATGTGAGCCATACAGTCCCAGCTTCCTCCCCACAGAGTTGAAGGTTAGTTTGTTACAAGGATGGGTGAGACTTGCACAGCAGGAACACTCAATCATATTCAGAAAGACCTTCTCAGTCTTTCTGAATTCTGAGAGCTCATGCCATCTCAGTGCAATTGGATTTACCACATGTGTGACTGACATGTCCTGCTGTCTACAGAGAACACTTTTTATAGGTGAGCAACTTTGCTTTTCCCCAAAAAAAACAATGTAACCACCCTCTTTGTTTGAGGTCCCTAACACATACTATCACATAGTACCAGGGCCACACTCACTGTCCTAGACTTCTCACTCTTCTCACACTTCTTTGCAGTAGTTAGCCACTGGGATGCTGGGGTCCTACCAGCAGAGAGGAGGACAAGCTTCAAGGGCCCTAGGCTCTTGGAGGTGGGTGCCCTGGACAGTTTCTTGAACCTTTCGGCCACTATTCCAAATTACTCAACACTTATAGATATCAGCAATTCTCAATAGGCTTGTTTGCAGGTTGAAGAAAATACACAGACACTTGGAATGCTGTTCAACAAAAAATGTACTGTAACTTAAAAAAAATAATATCCAGGGAAGAATGGAAACAATCATCGCCATAAAAAAGAATGACAACTCCAAGTGCTACAGTCTCTCTATCCATGTTCAGCCTCTGAGTCAATGGCCAAAGTCCCTTCCCAGTAAAAGGAAAGAAAAACTCTCTTCTTCAAAAACAGGCTAGTAAAATATCTCCCCTCTTTTCAAGAAACTTCTCACACCAACTCTTACTTCTGGGACACCAGAGGGCAATGCAGTACCCTGACCCTGATGACTCAGTTTTAACTGTGCGCAGAGCACAGGAGCCAAAATCCAGTCCCCTCAGAGGGGTTTACCATTCTGAGCTGGGAGCTGGTTAGGAAAAATAGACAACTCTCTTAAAGTCAAAAAATCCTCTCTGTTTTTCTCCTCTTCCACAAGATAGAACCCTCTAAGTCTATAAAGGCTCTAGTAGGGCTTCAGTGCCTGAAAAATCCCACTGGTGCAGGTTGTGGGGCCTACAGAGATCCACCAAAAAACTCTACTGCTTCCCAAACAGAATCAAACCAACTAAAGAAAACCTCCAAGCATTTTTTGAATTGCCCAACCCAGTATATATAAGTGAACTTGATGAATCCCAGCACCCTGAGCAGGAAAAAGAAAATCTTAGGGATGGCCTTACAAGATGGTAAAAATTTCCCAGAGGAAATCTAGAGGGGCAAAAAAAGTCCCCGCTAGATCAAAAACAACTGTGAAGACTTTGCACAATGAATATAACACAACTTTTTATGTAGGCTTAAAAAATGTAATGCCTATGGCAGATTTAAAAAATTTTTAAATTATTATTTGTTTTAATAATCATTAAAAAGTATTAAATAGCACTTGAAATCTCAGGAGTGTAAAAAACTTAGAATGTGCTAAAAATAAGCATTATCACCTTTTTTAAATTAAAATTTAATTATTCAGGGATAACACATCTTAATATTTTCATAAAATGTCCTTTGTAAAGTTAGCACTTGAACCATTGCAAAGATTGCAATTCATATATATTGACACTTTTTTTGTATTTTGGATAGTTATGACCACAGCATGTATTAACAACTCAAACCAATTACACATAAAAAATAAGAACTTTGTACAAAACAATGACACCTTTTACCTAAACTTCCCTAAGGTAAGCCAATCCTTATCTGGGTGCACAGCAACATTTGAGGACATCAAAAAACACCTTAAGTAGATAAATGTGCTGTTTGATATCTTGTAGGGATGTGCATTTGGGTAAAACGAATGTGAAAAATGAAATGAATGGCCCAATTTATTTATTTTGTGGGGACCTAGAAATGAATTAAGAGGCCCCCCCAAATTAAAAACAAATCCTATTAATTTCCTTCATTAAAAAAAAATCTTCCATCAGGCCTAGACCCAAGGCCCAAAGCAGGGGATGGGGTCTCAGCCTAGGCTTGGGCCCAAAGCCGGGACCATAGCCGAGACCTGAGCAAAGACCCAGGCCCCCATAAAGCTTTGCTGGAGTCAAGAAGTTTCTCAACCCCCACTTACCTGATCCATTGAAGATCCAACACTGTAACCATGCCCAAGCCTGATGCTGAAGCCCAACTCAGAGATTGGGTCCTGACCTGGACCAAGAACCAGGCCCATTCCCAATGCCGGGGCCTGATCTGGAGGCCAAGTCCCAATGCCAGGACCTCAGCCCAAGCCCAGGTCCAACACTGGGGCTTGGACGAGAGGCTAGGTCCTGACACCTGGCTTTGGCGTAGGCCAGAGTCCATACCCTGATCCAACATCAGGACTCAACCAGCACCGGGTCCCAATGCCTGAGCTTCGGCTCAGACCCAGGCCTAATACTGGAGTTCCAGCCCATGGTCAAGCCCAGACCCAGGGTTAGAGCCCAGGACTCGTAGGAGTCTTTGTTCTTTGGTTCTTCTTTCTTCAGTCGATGCCATCCATTGGGGAGGATGCCATTTTGCTGTACAGCAGTGCCAATTCAGTGCTGTACAGCAAAAATGGTACCCTCCACTGAGAAGATACACCGGAGTTTATTTATTCTGGTGCATCTCCAGTGGATGGCATAATTTGAAGAAAGAAGACTGAAGAAAGAAGAACTGAAGAATAAAGACTTTTATGAGGCCTGGGCTCTGGCATCTGGGACCAGGCCTGACCTGGACTAAGGCCCAAGTGGTACAACCCATCCTCTGGGTCAGGCCCCTGCATTGGGCCTAGGCTTGGGCCAAGGCCCAGGTGTCAGGACCCAGCATCAGGCATTGGACATGGGCCTGGGCCCTGGCCTAGGCCAAAGCCCAGGTGAACATAAGAAAATGCCATACTGGGTCAGACCAAGGGTCCATCAAGCCCAGCATCCTGTTTCCAACAGTGGCCAATCCAGGCCATAAGAACCTGGCAAGTACCCAAAAACTAAGTCTATTCCATGTAACCATTGCTAATGGCAGTGGCTATTCTCTAAGTGAACTTAATAGCAGGTAATGGACTTCTCCTCCAAGAACTTATCCAATCCTTTTTTAAACACAGCTATACTAACTGCACTAACCACATCCTCTGGCAACAAATTCCAGAGTTTAATTGTGCGTTGAGTAAAAAAGAACTTTCTCCGATTAGTTTTAAATGTGCCCCATGCTAACTTCATGGAGTGCCCCCTAGTCTTTCTACTATCCGAAAGAGTAAATAACCGATTCACATCTACCCATTCTATAAGAACATAGCTCAGCCCATAGGTGGTAGGACCCAGCCTCTGGGCTGAGCTGCCGATGTTAAGCCGGGTCTGGGCCTTGGCCTAGGCTGAGGCCCAGACCCAGGCATCAGGACCCAGTGTCCGGGCCCTGGTACCTGGATTGGGCCATAATCCTAGTCTAGGCCGAGACCTAGGTGGTGGGACATGGCTTCTGAGTCAGGCCCCTGTTTTAGTCCTGGACAGGTATTAGGACCCAGTCTGTGGTCTGGGCTCCAGCATCAGGGTTGGGCCTGGTCCTGTGCTCTGGCCTAGGCTGAATACCAGGCAATGGGAACTGTCCTGATCCTGATGTATCCAAGTTCCGAGTTCCATGTTTCAAATCCTGATCCTGATGTCCTTCTCATCGGCAGCGCAAGCCTCCAGAAGACCCTTGCTTTTAATGTTCCGAGTTCCAAGTTCAGAGTCTTGAATCCTGAGTCTTGTATCCTGTTCCCTGTATTCGGAGTACCTTGTGCCTGCTTTTGTCCTTGACCTAGATCCTGAGTCCTCGTCCATGTCTGAGCATCCTGTATCTCTGTCCACGTCTGAGCATCCTGAATCCTTGTCCTATCTGAGTTCTAAGCATCCTCGTCTTATTCTGAGTTCCAAGTAACCTTGTCTTGTTCAAGTCTTCAATCCTTGTCCAAGTCTCCGAGTTCCTGTCTTGATCGAAGTTCCAGTACCATCACCTGTCCTTGACCTCTGTCCATCCTGTCCCATCTGCCGTTCCCAAGCGGCAGGTCTGAAAGGGCTATCAAGTGGCTGGAGAGCTACCCCAGAGACCAGCATTGCATTGCAGAGTCTCTCCCGGTGCGTTTGGGTTCAGCAGAGGACAGGGCTCTGGTGGTCAGCCTGTCCGCCCATGCTTAGACACGTCTTGCCTGCTTCAGCGCTTCCACAGATGTACGGAACTTGTTGCCAAGTCGGCTAGCTGAGGGCAAAGGTGGAGCTTAAGTACCTTGATCCAATGACATCATCAAACAGGGACGCCCCCGAGGTTCTCATCCAAGAGGCTTCAAAGGAGGGCCCAGTGGCGCGCATGCGCGCCTAGGAAGGTCCAGAGATGACGTGGGTGGCGGCAGCGCCTCAGCCGCCACGAGGAGCCATGGGGAACGTGGCAGTGGAGAACGTGCCTGTGCCGTGAGCAGACCCAGGGAGGGCTGGAGAATGGTGCAGGATGTAAGTAAGCACAGTCGCAGCCGTTTGCGACGAACGGGCATAACACATAGCAGATGTAATTTATTGTACCCAGCTTTAATTATTATATTGATATCTCTTTATGGTCAGATTATCTAAATTACTTCTAGATCTTATATATTTTTAGTTATTTCAATATTACATGATCCTGTTGTGAAGAACAGTAGTGTATTCATTGATTTCATTCTATTTAACCTTATGATTTCAGTTTTCTGGGTATTCAAATCCAATTTGATATGGAATTGCAGACATGTATATAGTTAACGTTTTAAATGCATGCTTAATGGAGTTATCAACTAGTATGAAAAGCTGTACATCATCAGCATAAATCCAGAAATTTAGACCAAGACCAGATAGAAGTTTGCATAATGGTAGCAGGTATATGTTGAATAATGTAGCTGATAAAGATGAATCTTTTGGAATTCCTGTATCCATATTCATGGTATTGGAAATGCTGTTTCTAATTCTTACTTGGTAGGTTTGGTTTTCTAAGAGAATTAAACCATCTTAGAACTTTTCGAAAGATACCTATTTCTACTAATCTTTGTGCTAAAGTTAAATGATCTATGGTATCAAAGGTTGCAGAAAGATCAAGCGATATCAAGATTTATGACTATCCTGTATCAAAGCCTCAAAGTATTGTATCAGTTACTGATAATAGTGTTTCTGTGTTGTGTTTTTATCTGAAGCCAAATTGATTTGTAAAGAGTGTGTTATTTTCTTCGATGAATTCAAAATGTTGAGTATGTACTACCTTTTCAATTATCTTTGAAATGAACAGTAGAGAAGATATAGGCCTAACACTAAATCATTTATATCCATGTAATTTGCTTTTGAAATTGGTTTAATTGAAGCACATTTCAAAGTTGACAGAAATTTACCTTCAGTTAGGGATGAATTCACTATGGGGTAGATTTTATAAAGATTCGTGTGTGCTACCCAGTGCATGCACATGGATGCACAATTTAATAATATGCACGCGTTGGTGCACGCATATTATAAAATCCCAGTCGGCGCACGCAAGGGGGGTGTCGAAATTTGCGAATTCATGTGGCGACGCATCGTCTGGCTTCCCCAATTCCCACCCAGTCTGCTCCAATTTAGGAGCCAACTGAGAGAACTTTCCTACCCCCTACCCTAACCTCTATTCCTTTTCCCCTCTCTTCCCCACCCTCTAAAAACAATCTTTAAAAGTTTTTACCTTTTATTTTTCAAGTTACTTCAGGGCTTGACCTGAAGTAACTAGTGCGCGCCGGCTGGCTGCCCGTGTGCGAGGCTCCGGGCAAGCAAACAATGGCGCTTTTCCAGTCCACACCCCCACACCCAATACACACCCTCCGGCCTGCCCCTTCCATGAGGCCCAGCATTTGAGCATGTCCCGGCCTTTACAGATGTGGATAGGACTCTTGGAGGATTCGCCCTGGGCATGTAAAGCCCGGTCACACGCGTAAAGGCCGGGATTTACACGTCCAGGGTTTAAAAATCTGCCCTTATATTTGTAATGTTTGGCATGTTTGATATTTGTCTGATAATTTTAAATATTGTAAACCGTTATAATGGTCACATCCAAATAGCGGTATATAAAAGCTTTTTAAATAAAAATGATATGTTCTTATGTTCTGAAACTGTTTTCATCATTTTTATGGATTTGGCATCTAATGGATGTATGGCCAGATTCATTTTAGTTATGGTTTGCTTCATCTCAATTTGTGAAGCAGTTTTAAATTCTGACAATGAAGCTGTGCTAAAAGTTTGAGATGGTATACCTTGGTAGGGGAACTATGAAAGGATATTTGTTAGTTTTAAAATTTTGTCATTAAAAAAATGTGCAAATTTGTTGCATCTGGCTGGCAATAATGCTTTGTGTACTCCTGATTGTGTAATTGACCTTTTATTAAGTTATTAACAGTAGTGAGTAGAAGCTTTGAGTTAAACTTAAAATCATGTATTTTTTTTAGTGTAGTATTCTTTATTGGTTCTATTAATTAGTGCTCTGTATTTACCAAGGTGTGTTGTATAACTTCCTAGTGTTTGAGGAGAATGTTATTTTCTCCATATCCTTTTTTCCTAAGGATTTTTTTGATTCTCTTACTTCATTATTGTTCCAAGGGGCACTTTTTTCTGTTATTAGTTATAGTCTTGGTGATAATATGGCTGAGTTCATCTGAAATCTTAGTGGTAGATTAATTCCAGAAATTAATAGCACTATATAAACTATTGTATATTAAATTATTGAACTTATCTGATCATTTCTTTTTCACATTTGTGAATCGCCTAAGTCAAAAATTGGTCTAGGCGATGAAAATAATAACAAACATAATGAAAATGAAACCAATCTAGACTAAAATAGAATTTAAAAAAATCAATACATAAGAGCATAATATAATTCCAAATAAAAGCAGTAAAATAATATAAAACAAATTAAAATAAAATGTAAGTTGATGATAACAAAGCTTAAACAAAAATGTCTTAAGGAGTCCTCTAAAGTTCTTGACTGAGTCACATTACAAATCTCTGAAGGAAGGGTATTTAAAAAAAACTGGGCTGGCAATTGAGAATGAGCACTCTCAAGTAAGATGTAAACATGCAACTTAAGGGGATGGTACATCTAATAGGGCCTGCTGAGATGAGCGCAGAGGTCATGAGGATTGGTAAAATTTCAAGATGGCATTAGCCCATGGGCAGGACTGATTGTTGATTAATTTAAAAATGATCATTCCAGTTTTAAATTTAATTATTTCATGAATCAATAGCCAATGTAACTCAATCAAGGCTGGAGTGATATGATCATCATGCTTCAAACCAGGAATTAAGCGAGCATCTGAATTTATTAACACTTGTAAAGGCCAGAGTGTTGAATTTGGGAAACCAATATAAAGAGTGTTTTCTTAGTCAATGATTATGGAAGCTTGCAAAACAGTGAGAAACTCTGGTGCATGTAAAAATTTTCTCAGGCCTGAGAGAACATGTAGTGTAAAAAAAACCCTGCTTAATGACATGTTTAACTTGTGGCTGAAATGAAAGTGCATTATCTAAAATTTCACCAAGGCTTTTTACCTGATTTTTAATTTGAAAACATTCATTGGAAATGTGAATAGAATTTTCAGTGAAAGTAGAGTAAGGGCTAAAGATGGCTAAGAATTCAGTCTTTGACATGTTTAAAGTAAGTTTGTTGTGTTTTAACCAAGAATTGACAGCAGAAAGACAGACAGATGTTAAGGTGTTCCATAGTTTCATTCCAAGTAGGCTGCATGCGAAAGTCAAACTGAATGTCATCAGCATAAACCTCATAGGAGTCTGACAGGTTAGAAAGAATTTTACAGATTGGAGGTAAGTAAATGTTGAAAAGCATGGAGGAAAGAGCAGACCCCTGTGGAACACAAGTTTTAATATGAGATATACTATAGATTTCATTGTTGAATTTGAAATGTTGAGATCTTCTGTGTTCATAGTTTTATGATATGAACAGGAGATATTATCATTCTATTACTTTATTTGTTTTATTTGAATGGATAAAGTAGCATTAATTAATATATGGTCAGACCATGGAATTACATTCAAGTAGTGATTATTTAGTGAAACAAAACCTTTGTTAATGAAAATCAAGACTAAAGTATTTATTGCTTAGTTTCAGTTACTATTTGATCCCATCCTAATATGTTGATTGAATCCTGTTACTGGCCCCTGAGTCTGGAAATCCACCTGGAGAGCGGCACAGGACTGCAAGGCCGAACTTGGAGCAAGACAAGGGCCAGTCTTCTGCCTAGCCAGTCCCCTCCCCCACAGGTTGAGCCCTTGGGTTCTAGGGGCCAGTAGGTCTCTGTGTCGGCAGTACCTTATAATAGTGAGTCCAAAAAGACAAGGCTTGGCCAAGGTTGGCTGGAGACATGACATGGACAAAGGCAGGCTTGGCTGGCAGGACAAAGGCAAGGCTGGAGACCTGGAACTTGACAAGACAAAGGTGAGACCAAGACAAGGACAGAACTCTGATACAAGCAGGACTTAGACAAGGCAGACAAGATAAACAAAGAACAAGGAAGTCCAAAGGCAGCAAGGCTTGGAACAGACAGAATAGGCCAGAAGGTCTCAAAGCAGGATATAAGAGAGAATAGTCCCGAGGGCCTCAAGGCAAGACAAGGTAGAAGGCCCATAGGTCAGAAGGCAAGGCAAGACTTACAAGAACAAGGGTCTGGTCATTGAGCTAGGAGTGACACCATGAGAAGACAAAGTTACAATGGCAGGGCAGGTTTAAATATGGCTGGGGCTTGGGCATGGCAAGGGCAGTGAGAAGGAGCTTGGCAAGACTAGTGAGATGGCACACTGAGGGCCTCTGCTGGTGGAGAGGCATCATGAAGGTAGGATAAGGCTGTATAACAGGGGGAGGGGGAGCTTAACAGCACCCCCCTTTTATCCCAGTTTTCAAGGAGGCTATGGGCCTCATTTTCTAAAGTATCGCAGGCCTACGATACTTTAGAATATCACGCTAATAGGGGGTAGGGGTGTCGAAACGGGGGGGGGGGGGGCGGTCCTGCGCTAGCCGGCAGCAATCGCACCACCGCAGTGCAATCGCTGCCGGTTTCGCACCCAATAGCGCCACCGTGAAAGGTGGTGCTATTGGGAGCGAAATAGGACACGAAAAGGCTCCTTACCTTTTCGCCGTCCGCACCTTCTTTGCAGAGTCAGCCCCGGTGACGCCCCAACTCCTCCTCCTCTTCCGGGGCCGACTCCACCCCTATATCGCTAGTGCACACTTGCGCTGATAACGCAAGTCTGCGCTGCTAGCGCAAGCGTGCGCTAGCATTGGAAAATGAGGCCCTATGTCAGACAAATAAGGCAAAACTTGGCTGGGTAAACAAAGCAAGCTTGAACACCACTGGAAGGCTGGACCTCTGGAATAGTATCAGGAGAGTCACCCTTTTCTGGGCACATCTTAACTGGAATATTGCCCCCTTCTAGGGATATAGGATGTGAAAGAGCACACTCTTCTGGGCAGTCAGGCTGTGGAAGAGTACCCTTGGCTGGGCTCAGGAAGCATGGGCAGGAGCACTGCTGACTTGAAGTGTCCGAAAGGGAGAACCATTAGCACAGGGTGGCTGGAAATAAGATTGCTTGCTTAAGATCATTGGAAAACTGGACCACCTGCATAGGGTGCATGAAGAGTGGAACCACTGCCATGATAGACTGGGACGCCTCCCTGAGCAGCACAGCTGACTTGGGCTTCTCCCAAAGCAGCACAGCAGGACTGGAGTCCCTCGAGGTTGGTAGAGGGCTAGACAAGGCATGCTGCCACTGGAACAAGGTGGAGGCTGCAGGTTCTTCCTGGTAAGGATCGGGTGGAATGGAATGCACTGGTTAAGACAGGTCTGATACACTGAACTGTTCTTCCTGGAGTGGATCCTCTGGACTGGAGTCTTTCAGAGGCTGAGGTAGAACCACAACTACTGGATCAAGCCTCTCTTGAAGCAAAGGTTTCAACAGGATTTTCACTTCACTTACAGGCTTTCAAGATACCTGGAGGTACCTGGAGTCAGAAAGGCAAGCTGGCATGGATTCTGTGGAACAGGAAGAGAATTGGTCTCTGAGCTGAATTCTGGAATGACAGGCAGTGAAAAAGTACAAGCTAATTTCTTCTTAGCTGTCAGCGTTGAGCTGGTTAGCAAGTTGCTGCCTCCAAATGCAATTTTCTGTGTTCTAGAGGCTGGATTAATTAGCTGTGTTTGCCTCACAGCTTCTACCCACGGGGACAGAACTGGATTAACCAGTGCTTTCACTTGCTTCAGGTTTTCCAAGCTGGAATCAGAAGAAGATTTTACTTTCCCAGGTAAAGAAGTTAATATCTTTAAACATCCTGTGGTGGAATTAACTGTACAGTTTAATTTATCTTGATCAATAGAAACAGACCCAAATTAATCAGACAAGCTGGGATTTTCAGTGCTTATGTCTGCCTCTGGTTCAGAAATTTATGCTTTTTCAGGTAAGGATTTTAAACCTCTGGAACTGACTATGGCTACATTATCTATGCAATGTAAATTAGCTTGGTAACTAGGAGCAGAATAATTGGTCAGACAGACTGAGATTTTTAATATTTTAGCCTGGCAAATTAGTGCTTTCAGGGATTCTGTGAATTTCAAAAAGCTTAGGCTAAGATCAGCTTCTAATGTTTGTGGCTTAGGTAACACCGCCCTAAGCCCACGTGTAAGGCATGTCTTTAGAGTCTTAGAACTACACTGAGCTACCTCCAGTGTTAGTGTTACAAGCAGGACATTAAAAATACTTAAAGGTTTCATAAAGGCCCTCAACATAACAAACAGGGCAGAGAAATTTTTTTCTTAAGGATTCTAGTAGACAGGAGACAGAAACAAGATTATTCTTAGTGGTAACAGAACAAGTTGGCTTGGAATCAGCGGCAGAACTAAGGGTCTCATCTCCAGGTGGCTGGTGGTCTTCTCATTCTGTTATGGGCCCCAGAGTCTGGGAAACCCACCTGGGGAGCAGCATGGGATTGTAAGGCAGGACCTGGAGCAAAACAATGGTTGGTCTTCTGCCTAACTAGCCCCCTCCACTGTGAGTAGAGCCCTTGGGTTCTGTGGGTCAATAGGTCTCTGTGGCAGTAGTACCATAGTGGTGAGTCCACACAGGCAAGGCTTGGACAAGGCTGGCGGGAGACAAGTCGTTGGCAGGGTTGGCTAGAGACAAGGCAGGACAAAAGCAAAGGTGGATACTAAGCAAGACCTGGAACTAGACAAGACAAGGGTGAAAAAGCAAGGACAAAATTCTGGTCAAAGCAAGACCCATGACTGGAACAGACAGGACAGGACCAATAAGGTAGTCTGGGGCAGGACTTTGACAAGGAGACAAGGGAAACAAAAAACCCTGAAGGCAGCAAGACTTAAGGATGTGCAGCCTGAAAGTATTTGTTGGATTCGGGATACATATTTGTCGGGGCCCAGATACGTTGCATTTGGACAAGGGTGAGAAAGCCTGATCTGTTAATATGTTGAATTTGGCATTCATTCCCTTTAAATTTAACTACAACCCCCCCAACCTCCTGACCCCCCGACTTGCCTAAAGTCCCTGGTGGTCCAGCGGGGGTCCTGGGTCAATCTCCTGGACTCGCATCGTCGGCTGCCGGTATTCAAAATGGCACCGATAGCCTTTGACCTTACTATGTCACAGGGGCTACCGGTGCCATTGGTCAACCCCTGTCACATGGTAGGAGCACAAGATGGTGTGCCATCTTGTGAATTAGGTTGAGTGAATTAGGTTGAATTAGGTTTTACAACCAACTTCCTACTCATCTACAGAAGGAGAGGATTTTTCTGACATTCCCATTACCAGGAAGAGACACTGACTCAGTGTACAGACACTGAAGAAGAACAAGGCATTTGGGATTTATTCTGCTGTATCAAGACATTTTTATGCTTCTCTTTGTCCTTGGAAATTCGGAAAGATATTTTCATTTGCAGTAAACCATTATTATTTGAACACCACACCATGTATCTAGCCTCATTCTTTCAAATCTACTGAAGCACCTGTCAAGACATCACAGAGTGAGTACATATATTTATTTATTTTATTTATTTTGGACTTTTATATACCGACGTTCATGTAGAAAATTTACATATCATATCGGTTTATAGTGAAAACACAAAAGTTGCAAATAGCATTACATAGAACAGGGTGACATGGAACTGGGAATAAGGGATCAAAAACAAAGGTAAATAATGACAACTGAAAAAGTGTGAGCCACGTGAGGATTAGAATGACTCTTAAACAATATCAAATCAAGAGAAAAACATATGATAATAAAGATGCAATGATAAAAAGCCTATAAGATAAACAAATAGTAAGATCAAATTATATACTAAAGCAATGAGAATAAATATACGATGATGATAATAAGGCATTAAGGAAGTCAGAAAGTATGTTCAGTCTAGACCAAGCCAGATGGCAGAGTCCATTCTGGGCGAGAATTGAGCACGAATGACCTAGAAGAGAGGGAGCATGTACTTCCTTGTGAGTGTGAAGCAGTATCGATTAGTGTTCCGGGATGGATCTTCCTGATTTCCAGGGGGGGGGGGGGAATCATCTGGATGAGGAAAGGTTTGTTTGAAAAGCCAAGTTTTAAGGTTTTTTGAAAGTTAGTGGGCATGATTCTAGCCGGAGATCTGGGGGAAGAGTGTTCCATTGAGAGGGACCAACAGTGGATAGGGCACGTTTCCTTAGGGTGGACTTAATTGGGGGGGGGGGGGGGGCATAGAGAGAGCCTTTGTAGGCAGATCTTACAGGTCTGGAGGATTTGTGGAATCGAAGAGGTAAGATAAGATCAAGAGTATTAGATTGTGCGATATATAAGAGCAACTGGGAACTTAACAGACCATTCAAGGGTACCCAACCCCATAATCCCAGGGCCTTGAGGCTTATCCTCCTCCCTGCTGGAAGAAGCTTAGCATCCTGGTGACCAAGAAACTGTGTAGATTAGGGGAAGAATCAGAGGTCTAGGAAGACAAAGTGGTCCTGGCAACTGTGGTGTGCTCCTGCATTCCAGGAGGTCTCTGAAGAGAAAGGGTTACATAAGAAGGTGTCTGGACAGGGACCTTGTGGTCATTCACGGGGTGGATTTTGTGACTTTTGCAGTGAAAAGAAATGTGTAAAAGAACTTTTTGGGACTTTTCTGCATTTTGGAAAAAGTTGAGAAAATATCCCCCATTGAACGTAATGGGCTAAAAATGGCTGTTATCCCTTCCTGGAGGGGGAGGAGTTAGGTAGGTAGATCAGAGGTTCAGGAAAATAAGTAGCCCTGGGAACTATTGTATACCCTTGAATTCTGGGAGGTCCCCGAAGAGGGGGGTTTTAGATATTGTAATGAGGCGCTGTGCTTGCCCTGCAGGGAAAACTCAGACTGGATAATCCCAGGGAGACCCAGAAACAAACCCAGACAACAAAGGCCCCAAAGAGATAGGTGAGAAACTACATTTCCCAGGATCTTAGAGTCTCAGAGAGACCAATGGGGAAGGGGAGAGAGGGCTGGGGCATGACCCTGGGAAACTGGATACACACGGGTGAGCCCGAGGAGGGAGTACACAGGGGACATTGGTGAGATTAAATTGCAAATCGGCCACATGGAGGCAGAGGGGGACATGGCAGTAGATTGCCCGGAAACAGAAACCCAGATGGAGATGGAAGTGGACTAAGGGTTTGGTGCTTTGACTTTTTTTTTTTTCCTTGGATTTGTGTTTGAGGACAGAGAAGGCTGTTGCTTGAAAGCATGTGCATCTTTTAAAATCTACCTCTAAGCCTCTTAAGTTCAGCTGACAATAGTCACCTAACTTACCCCATCATTCATCAAAAAGTTAATAATGCATGCGTTATCAAAAAGGAGTGTGTTTATGGAAATTTGTAAGTTTCTGCACCATGCGGTAACTTACCACTTTGCATAGCACAGTAAGCTTAGTGCACACTGCAATAATCCTTATTTTTCACATCCTGCACTAAGGAGAGAGAGAAGGAGAGATGGAGGCTGAGAGAGAGAGACTATCTACAAGGTCCTCATAGTAGTTAAGTATTTATATCTCTGTAGGAGGGCCACCTGATAGTTCGAGGTGAGGTATTAGTGGTGGTTTAGGAGTCAGTTTCGCATGTAGAGTAAGATGGACGAACAGCACAGGATACCTTGGTGAAGGTTTTTTTTTTTAATTTATATGTTTATTGAAACCTGAATACACAATAACAGATCAAACTGGTACAAGAAAATACAACCATAAGAATTCAAGTCATAGTTTTTTGTTCTTGTTGATCCTTGGTGAAGATTTGATGCCATTTGGAGAGGAAAGTCTCACAAAGATGAAATTTCTACTATGTTCTCTCACCCGACCTTGATGGTACTCTGTTATAGAGTACTGTGTACTGTGCTGCTCGTACATCTCACTCTATATGCGAAACTGGCCCTTAAACCCTAAACCACCACTAATACCTCACCTCGACCTATCAGGTGGCCCTCCTATAGAGATAAATAGGTGCACACAATGAGGCCCTCCCCAGAGGCTCTCTCTCTCCCCCCTCCTTCCCAAGCCCGAGAAATGGCCAAAATGTATTGTGAATTGCAGTATGGCCATTTCGGACATATTGCATAGCTAACAAATTGTAGCTATCGCATGTTGCGATTATGGCCCCGTAATTTAACTAAAACCCACCCAAACTCCTCCCCCGATCCTGCCCCTCAAAAATTTGCATTCACGCCATGCATTACTATACTATTCAATAATACATTTTGATAAATGATCCTATTAGCAGCCTCAACAAAACTGGCCTCAACAAATTGTATGTTTATAAATTTAGCACAAGGTCATCCATATCTTGGAAAAGTAACATAGTCCCCCTACCCTTTATGTGACTTTAAAAAAAAAATCAACTTCAAACACATTTTGCTATCCTAGTTTTCACCCTTTTTGAAGCATAGTATGTACATTGAAGGCCTTATCTGGTCATTGAGGGCTGAACCTCACAGATCACCTTCAGGCCTACATTTACAGTTAATCTCCTCTTCTGTCTTTTTGACAGAGAAAAATCCAAAATCGATCGATTGTTATTAAGTACATTTGGTTAAATAAAACATCTTCTATTGAAACACTTACAATAAAAAGCCCAGCCCGAAGGAACAAATGAAATAAACAGCTTATCCATTAGAGACAGCACTGTCACTCTTCCTGCGATGAATATGCAAGAATCTGACCTCCTGCATCAATCAGATCAGCTCACATTGCTTAGACTGTTTGCATGTGGGTAAATTGCTTGCAGCAGATGGCACAAGATCTGTAAGTGGAGGTTCAAAAGATTATGCCGCTCTTTCCTACTGTACCATCCTGATTAAATAACATGCTCACTTTCCAGTCATCTGTAATGAGGAATTGCTGAGCAATGGAACGGTAAACACTCTCCAGGCAACTGACATAGCCATGGAACACATTAGTATTCATTTAGCTCGCCAAGTGGAAACAAAAGATTTCTCAGGACATGCTTTTTGTATTTTTTTTTTTCCAGACAGTGTTCAGAAGGGCATTGTTAAGGCAGCTCTACACCGAGAAGAACTGTGCTGTAATCTCAGTTAGGCTCAGTATTTCAGAGAGCACCGTTTATGGCTGTATACAAAACTGGAAGTGCAAATAAATTCTTCTTTGGTCGCGATTCAAAAAATAATTTTATTTTCAACTCTGATACTCCTTTTAGTAAAACACGGTGTGCTGAATTCTAGGAGTTCCCCGAAGAGGGGGTTTTATATATTGTAATGAGGCGCTGTGCTTGCCCATCAGGGAAAACACGGACTGGATAATTCCAGGGAGACCTAGAAACAAACCCAGACATCAAAGGCCCCAAAGAGATAGGTGGGAAACTACATTTCCCAGGATCTTAGAGTCTCAGAGAGACCAATGGGAAGGGGGAAAGAGGGGTGGCCACCCACTGGGAGGCATGACCCTGTGCAACACTGTGTTTTACTAAAAGGAGTAGCCGAGTTGAAAATAAATAAAATTATTTTTTGAATCGCGACCAAAGAAGAATTTATTTGTACTTTTGGTGTATATACTGAGGGGCAGATTTTAAATACTTGCGCGAGCGCGTACTTTTGTTCACGCTGCAGGCGCGAACAAAAGTACGCTGGATTTTATAAGATACGTGCGTAGCCGCGCGTATCTTATAAAATCCGGGGTCAGCGCACGCAAGGGGTTGCACATTTGTGCAACCTGCGTGCGCCGAGCCCAGCGCGCGCTGCCTGTTCCCTCCGAGGCTGCTCTGATTTCGGAGCGGCCACGGAGGGAACTTTCCTTCACCCTCCCCCCACCTTCCCCTCCCTTCCCCTACCTAACCCCCCCCCCCCCCCTTAACTTTGTGCGCGTCGGTCGGCTGCCCCGGTCCCGGGGGCTGTTCCAGAGGCCACGGCCACGCCCCCGGGCCGAAACCATGCCCATGTCGCCACCCCCTAAATGCCGCACCCCGCCCCCTAAACGCCTCGTCATCCCGCCACACCCCCTGCCACGCCACCGACACGAAGCCCCGGGACTTACGCGTGTCCCGGGGCTCTGTGTGCACCAGCGGCCTATGCAAAATAGGCGAGCCGGCGCGCAGGGGTTTTAAAATCCGCCCCTATATGTGCTGAGTGCAAATCCACACTTCAGTGTGACATTGTATACAAAACTGGAACATTTTTACTGCATTTTTACCCCAGCAGTCCTCCAATACATCTTGAGGCAGACCCTGCCTTGCAAACTCAGGACGAAGGAAAGCTGAAACATCCAACTCTTTCATTCCTTAACCTAATAGTGTGCATGTTGAATGCTCATTAATAGCGGTCTCACTTTACACAGAAATATTGAAGATATAGGGTTTCATAGTCAGCTGTTGTGCTGGATAAACTTATCTGGCTAACTAGAGTTGCACATTCAGCGGTGCAGCTAAATATACCCGACTATCTTAAAGTTAGCCAGATAATTTAATTTGGCTAACTTTAGGACAGCTCTCTAGGACAACCAAAATTAACCAGTTAATTCTGAATATCGGAGTTAGCTAGATAACTGATCTGGCTAACTCAGCTCCTCCCTGGAATGCCTCTGTTCCGTATCTGGCAAGCCCCTCATTTATTTATTTATCGAGTTTTATATACCGTCATTCGGTTTCGCCATCACAACGGTTTACAAGTTTCGATGGGTAAGATGTTAAGAGGTTAGGATGGGGATTAACATCGTATTTGTATTGATTAACTCGTATTCGATGGATTAAGTGTTAGAAGGTTAGTAGATGCAGTGACGTAAATAGAGCGTTCATCTTCTATGTTGGCTTCAGGAGTCTCTGTCAGTGAGTTAGGAGGGATGAGTGGACCTTCCACCCCCACCCCCTCTCTCTCTGTGGATGGGGACAGGCCCCCTGTTAGCAGGTCTAGTGCTTCCACCAGAATTGGTTTGTCACTCTCCAATGGAAAAGACTGCTGGAAATAATAGTGGAAGTTTTGTGATCTACTGTCACCAAAACGGATCAGTCTGTTTCTCTTAAGATGGAATTTCTCTTAAGATGGAATTTCTTTATCTTTAAATGAGCATTCTCAGATGATTCAAGATCATACTGAGATATTAGATGCACTTAAAAATCATCAATATGCTAAATTACAAGATTGTGATGCTTCACTCGTCAGGGATACTCAGTCTTCAACTTAAATAGGAAAATGTTTGTCATCATCTCCGTTTCTTAAACTTTCCTAAATGTCCTCTCATTTCCCCCAAGGAAAGGTTTAAGGAAATTCTATTTAGAATTTCTTAAGGTCTCTAAGAAGATTCCTGATTTTTACCAGACAGCAAAATTTCATCTCCTAATTTGGTCAGAGTTTCTCTCTCTCCTAACTTAGATATCACTGCCATGTTAGAGCAATCTAGCACTGAAATGGTTGAGAGAGCTCCCATTTTACTGACTTTTATTAAAGAGTCATATAAGTAGTGGACTGCATCTTTTCTTTCTTTTAAAAAATTCTTCTTTTATGGGTCAAACTATTTCCTTATTTCCTGATGTGGTGAGAGTATGGTTTTTCTTTTAAATAAACCTGGGGTTTTATCCTTAGGTACACCATTTGTACTGAAGTTTCCCTGTAAGGGCATTCTTAATTATCAAGGAATGCAATATGCGCTTGTGGACTCTATTCATTTGGAGATTTTTTTGCAGAACAGAGTTGCTCTTTCAGATGTGATGGATGGCCACTCATAAGCTTATAAAGTTCTAATATAATTAGGTGGCAGTATTTTTCTTCTTTTTACATCTAATTGCACTGTTTCTTCCCAGTTACGTGGTCTGTTTTGGAGACAATTTATAGAAGATATATCTATTTTGAAAATATTGTTCTAATATTTCTTGGCTATAATTGTTGTCTATTTTTCTTTGTGTCAAGTTATCTTGATATATTATTTGGAAATCTTAAAAATATAGGAAAAAAGTTGTATTAGGATTACATCTAATTTTGTTTGTAGTGTTACTTTCATTTGCTATTAGTATATTCTTTCACATTGTATTGCTATGATCATTTATTTCATAACTTCATATTTTTAATTGCATTTATGTTTGGTTTTAATATTTTTATTAGGTAATAGAACTGGCTCAAAGTATATCAACTTCAAATGTGATACAAAGAATTACAAAGAGAAACATTCCAACTGATAAATGCAAGTTACACACTGAGCACTATGAATTCAAACATTTCTGTGGTTACAAAAGATTATTGATTAAACTGTCTTATTATCCTTGCTTAATTTCTTTTTATAATCTTGTTATTTTTAGTTTGTTTGTTCCAGCTTTATCATCATTTTTTTATTTTACTATTGCTATTATTAAGAAGGGAATGTTTTATAGTGCATCGCTGAAATAAGAAATAAAAATTAATCAAGTAACTAAACTAAACAGAACGCCTTGGTCTGCTATCTTCTGAGCTCAAGCATTTGTCCTACTTGCTCTTCCTTTCTGACTCAGGCCTCGCTGCGTCCTCTATCAGGATACATTTTAGTGCCACAATGGCTGGTCATGTCATGAGAGACAACAAGCCCATCTCTAGCCATCCAGTGGTATTGAGATTTATGAAAGGTTTATGGCATATAAAGACTCCTGTGCAGAAACGTCTGGTTCCATGGGACTTGAATGTCATCCTGTCTCAAGAAATGAAGCCGCCCTTTGAACCTTTAGAAACAGCTTCTCTTAAGTTCTTGACATTTAAAGAGATTTTCCTGGTAGCAGTAACTTTGACTAGTAGAATCAGTGAACCTCATTCATTACCCACCATACATATAATTCTTCCATAACACTCATGCAAAGTTTCTCCTGAAGGTTGTCTTGGCCTTCCATATCAATCAGTTCATTGTATTGCCCACCTTCTTTCCACAACCATATGCATATGAAAGTGAAAAGACCCTTCACACTTTAGATTGCAGAAGAGCTCTGGCCTAGTACTACTGAGTCGAGAACTCAGCCACATCGTCAAACTTCACATCCCTTTGTCAGTGAAGATTTAGAAACTCATGTCATATGTTTTATAAAAATGTTGTATTGTAAGATTGTCATTTTAGGTTTTGTTTGGTTTTATTTTGATTATATATTATGTTGTATGGTTTTGTAAGTACGTATGCATGTTGTGCCCTGCTGAGAACTGCGGATCAGCAGGATATACATTTTTTAAGTACATACATTGAATTTTGCTGCCTCTAGGCACTGTTGATGCTGTTGCCCTCCCCCCCCCACCACCCTTTTCTGCCCCTCTCCTCACTCCCTCTTCAGCCAAGACACAACAGAGCAGAAAATCTAAAGCACAGCCTTCTTTGTTCTGCTCATTCTGCTCCAGACTCTCCTCCTCCTCTTAAATCTATGAATGAGAGGGGCAGGATTAGGGAGCGAAGTGACTTTTCTTGGCTTCCTGCTGTGTGCTATGGCCTTGCTTCCCTCCTCCTGTTTCTGGCACAGGATAGGAGAGGAAGGGCTGGAATAGGGAGAAGAGCAGTTTTCCTTTGCTCTGTCCCTTCCAGCCTCAGCCCTTCTTTCTTTTTTTCTCTGCACTGGAAGGGGAGGGTTGGGAGCAGGAAACAGGTCATTCTCTAATCTCTGCTGAATGAGATTCAGCAGAACTGGGAAGAAACAAATTTTCAATTGGCCTTCTGCCTTCCAGAGTTTTGCTGCTCTATTGGAAAATCCAGGCCTGCCCTTTGTTTCATGTGACACAAAGAGTCTGGGAGCAGCAGTTGCCAAATGTATATTGTCTAATTGGATAGTGGAATGCATTCAGTACTAGAGATGAGCTTCATTTTTCTGGCTCGGTTGGGTTTCAGTTTGGGCGCTTTGTGGGAAAACTCGTTTTCCCACGGATCGTTTTTCGGCAAAAACAAAGCTGGAACTCGAAACCGGAAAAACGAATTAAATAAAAAAAAAATCCAAATTGGAAAAAAACCCACCCCAACCCTTACATTTACTATATTATAACCCCCCCACCATCCTGATTCCTCCCCAAGACTTATTAAAAGCCCTGGTGGTCCAGCAGGGTCCCGCGAGCGATCTCTCCCTCCGGGCCATTGGGCTGTCGGGCCTGCTATGAATCAAAATGGCGCCGATGGCTCTTTGCCCTTACGATGTCACAGGGGCTACCGGTGCCATTGGTTGGCCCCTGTCACATGGTAGGAGCAATGGACGGCCGGCGCCATCTTGTGCTCCTACCATGTGACAGGGGCCAACCAATGGCACTGGTAGCCCCTGTGACATCGTAAGGGCAAAGGGCCATCGGTGTTACGATCCCCCCTGTTGCTGCGCTACAGGAGGTATCTCACCTTTCCACTGGAGGCAGCTTCGAAGCCAGGGCCTCGCCTGTGTACCATCCAGGATTTGCTCCAGGGCCTGGGAGGCCTAGCTGTTCCTGAAGCCTGCCTGTGGCTTGCTTGGCTGTGTTTGGACTTCCTGGTTTGGCCACGCCCTTCTTCCTAGGGGCCGGCCCGCAGCTCTCCACCTCAGTTATAGGGCCAGCGAGGGGCGGTCCAAGTGAACTCCTCCCAGGAAGTTGCCCACATACAGCAGTATAAAAGGACTTTCTCTTCAGTTCCTGTTTGCCTTTGGATTGGGTTTCACAGTCATCTGTGTCTTCAAACCAGTCCAGGTCCTCTGTGGTCTCGCTTGTCTTGACGGCTCCCTGTCCTGTCTCTGCCTTGATGTCTGTTCCAGATGTTCCTGATGTTTGTTCCTGTTCCAGTTCCTGTTCCTGATCCAGTTCCTGATGTTCCTACCTGCTTTAGGCTGCCAGGTGTGCAGCAAACCTGCTTTAGACTGCCAGGAGTGTAGCAACCCACCGCTTCCTCTTCCCTGTGCTCGTCCCGCTCCTGCGCTTGTAGGACAGGGTGGTCCGTGACCAGTCCAGCTGTGCTGGCTGTGTAGGGCGCCCTGAGAGACAGTGCCAATGTCCTTTTGCCCAAGTTCCTGTCTCGTCCATGATGTCTTGCTTCAGCCCTCGTCTCTGATGTCCTGCTTCAGGCCTCGTCTCTGATGTCTTGCTTTAGCCCTCATTTACGATGTCTTCTGTGTACTAAGGACTCTGTCTGTCTGCCCTCGTCCTCTGTCCGGCCTGCCGCCCTATGCCGTTACCCAGCGGCAGGTCCGTAAGGGCTTGGAACAGTCGGAGGACTGTTCATCAATCAACATTGCGTTGTTGGTTGCCATGGGTGTGCAGGTCCGGCTGAGGGTCAGACTCCGTTCCTTATCCCTGCTTCAGTACCTGCCCGGCTCTCCATGCCTGCATCGGCTCACCTCCCACGGTGTGGCTTGGGGCTCCTCCCTAAGTCTTGCCGTGGCCCAAGGGCTCACCACCTGCTTTAGAGGTGACCGCTCTCCTTGCGCTCGTAACCGAATCTGAAGGCCCTCAAGCCTTCGGCCCGTAACAATCGGCGCCATTTTCATTCATAGCAGGCCTGACAGCCCGACGGCCTGGAGGGAGAGATCGCTCGCAGGACCCCCCTGGACCACCAGGGTTTTTAATAAGTCTTGTGGAGGGATCGGGATGGTGGGGGAGGGGGGGTTTGTAATATAGTAAATGTGAAGGGTTGGGGTGGCTTTTTTTTTTTTTAAATAAATGTGCTCCTCCCCTCTGCACAAACCCAAAAACCGAATTTTCCCCGAAGTTCGAGGAAAATCCGTTTCGTGGTTTATGTCCCCCGAACCACGACACAAATTAGGCAATTTTGTTGAAATTGCCTAATTCGTGATAAATGAACGCACATCTCTATTGTACTACTACACTTCTGCAGGCTTGTAACTCACAGATGCTGCCAAAGCTTATGTAAGAGCTATGGCCTCTTCCATTGCCCATTTGCAAGAAGTTGTACTTGAAGAGTGAAGACATCTGCACAGCTGCAACATGGTCGTCTGTTCACACTTTTATGTCTCATTACTGTCTGGACAATCTCTTAAGAGCTGACAGTAAATTCAAGCAAGCAGTTTTGTGCAACTTGTTCTTGCAGTAGTCTATTCTCCATGGTAGAGTCCAGGTTGCATACTCACTCTGCTACAACCCTCAGCTTGGAACTCCCCTCATGTAATGGCTAATTCAGCCTGCTTATCAATGGATAAAGCAAGTTTGCTTACCAGAAACAGTGTTTTACATAGCAGGATGAATTAACCATGGAATGCCCACCTACTTCCATGGAGAGTTGACTACTTAGCTGGAATTAGCTCTGATATCAACTTAGAAGGCTCATGAGACAATTCCCGTGAGGGAATTCCTGCATATGCTCAGTAGAGCTCTAAGTTCTTCTAGCTCAGACAGAAAAGAGTCAGTTCGATGCTGCCAGATGACGTTACCTATATGTAATTGCTAATTTATCCTGCTATCTATGGAAAACACCATTTATGGGAAGCATACTTGTTTCCCAGTCTAATGATCTGAATTATAAAATGCAATAAATGGTTGTCATATTTCCTTAAATAGCTTATTCCCCTCCCTCAATTCAACTGTCCTCTTATCAATGCAATGAGTTAATGTAATACAGTATGTTCACAAATATAAATTTACTGTGCAGCTTTGACACAATAGAGCAGGGCTGGTCAATAGTTTACATGTTGAGAATCACAAAAACAGAATTCACAGAGACAGAGATCCGTTATGCCTTTTATGGGCGGGCAAAAGATGACCTCCCCCAACCCCTACACACTCACACATGACATGAAAGACCAACTCTCTCTCAGAAACAGGCTCACGATCTCTCTCTCTCTCTCTCTCTCTCTCAGACACAAAGACACACACATACACACAATCACACTCTCAGACACTAAGATACACCCACATACTCACACTTTCCCTCTCAGATACAAAGACACACACACACATTTTCCCTCTCAGATAGGAAAACACTCACAAACGCACACTCTACAGCTCAAGTACAAAGGCACATACACATACTCACACTCTCCTCATATACAAAAACATACAAACACACTCACTATCTCTCAGACACAAATACACATGTATTCTGCTGTGATCGCCCTCCCCCCTAGTACTTCTATTTTGCATTATGTAAAGCTTTGCTTGCTACCAGCTCTTACACAGCCTGCTATGAAAGAAATGCAGACTGTGAAAGCTCTTCCAAAGCCTGCATTCCAACCCCTGGGCATCCACACTTTCCAGGAGACTCATTAATGCCACAGCTAATGCATAAAATTTGGCCACTTCTGTGTTAGCAGAATACCTCACACATGCAGAATACAAACAGACCCTCACCAAATACAGAACAAAAAAATAAACCATAAAGTAGAAAAATGAAGACAAAAACTAAACTTGAAACCACAACAAGTCTTACTAGTATACAGTGCAACAATGGAAAAAATAACCAGTGTCCTGCCTCATAAAATACCAAATTACTGTAAATCAAGAAATATAAAACATCACTCATAATAATAAAATCATACTAATAAAAAGAATGCATATTTCAAAACCATCAATGAATAGAACATCCAATAATTACAAAGTCACATAACTATTTTAATATTTCCCCAAAAACTAATAAAATGTTTCAAAACAGCAGACATCAAATAGCACCCCAAAATTAAAAATAGTAAAGATTAAAATATCTCCCACTCTCTGTATCTGGGATCTTTTGATTGGCTAGTCACCTAAGAATCTTGTGGATTAGGGGAGGGGAAGCCACATAAACGTTATTCTTTCTCACATTCACCCACATTCCCTCAAATATTCTCCACATGCTTTCTCACACACACACAGACAGGCACTCATTCACACTCACACATACACACATAGGCAGGCAGATGCTCTCAGACATACACAAGTAGGTAGGCAGGCACTCTGTCTCTCTCACACACACAGGCAGGCAGGCAGTCACTCAGTCACACACCACATGCATGTAGGCAAATAGACCCTCACACACACATGTAGATAGGCACTGTCATACACACACAAGTAGGCAGGCAGGCACTCTGTCTCTCTCACACATGCATGCAGGTATGCACTCTCTCACACACATACTGGCAGGCAGGCACTCACACAGACAAGCAGGCACTCTCACACACATGGGCAAACAGGCACTCACACATATACATGTAGACAGGAACTCTGTGACACACATACATGCAGTCAAGCAGGTACTCACACATGTGGGCAGGCACTCTATCATGCACACAAACATACATGCAGCCAGGCAGGCATTTTGTCACGCACACACACACAGAAGCAGGCACTCTGTCACACACACATGCAAGCAGACAGTCATATTCCCATATTCACAAGCAGGCAGGAACTCCCACACACACAGATGCAAGCAGGTACTCTGGCACACACATACATGTGCAGGCATGTACTTTGTCACACACACAGGCAGGCAGGTAGGCACTCAATAAACCACTTTAGTAGTGACCTGAGTTTGAAAGGGCTGCATTAATAAATTATTTTGTTCAGCCTTAAAATTTTAGCATTTGTAGTTATCATTTGTTCTGTGCTATTTTAAAAACTCAATGATACACAAAGGCTGCACTGATGGCCACACGATGAATAATACTGCCTTAACCCAACAATAACAGCAGAATCCGCAGACTCTTTTATTTAGTCCTTCAAAAATAGGAATTGCACTAAAAATATTTTTGAGGATAAAGTGCTGACTGAGACTTCTGAATGTTTTGATTCTTGGATTTAGTTAAAGACTAGAATTTGCAGCTTTGTAAATTAGACCTAATACAATTGTCATTTTGCTTAGTAAAGTACCTCAGTAAACCATGTATGTCAATTAATGCATGATTAATACTGCAAGTTTTAGCAAGTTACACTTGACATAAAGATTAGAGATGTGAATTGTGTGATCGATCATCTTAACGATCGATTTCGGCTGGGGGGGGGGGGAGGGAATCGGATCGTCGCAGTTTTGTTTTTTTAAATATCATGTAAATCGTAAATCGGGGGAGGGCGGGAAAACCGGCACACTAAAACAACCCTAAAACCCACCCCAACCCTTTAAAATAAATCCCCCACCCTCCCGAACCCCCCCACAATGTCTTAAATTAACTGGGGTCAAGTGATGTTCCACTCTCGGGCCACGGGTGCGTTGATAGAAATGGCGCCGGCGCTACCTTTGCCCTGTCATATGACAGGGCAAAGGTAGCGCCGGGGCCATTTTGGTTCCTGTCCCCCGACGTCACGAGCGTAGGAGATCGCTCCCGGACCCCCGCTGGACCCCCAGGGACTTTTGGCCAGCTTGGGGGGGCCTCCTGACCCCTGCACGCCGGCCATCTGATGCCAGTACTCAAAATGGCGCTGATCGCCTTTGCCCTCACTATGTCACAGGTACCGATGGTAGGGCCCTGTGACAAGTGAGGGCAAAGGCGATCGGCGCCATTTTGAATACTGGCAGCAGATCGCCTTTGCCCTCACTATGTCACAGAGGCCGACCGTCGGTACCTGTGACATAGTGAGGGCAAAGGTGATCGGCGCCATTTTGAGTACTGGTATCGGCCAGCCGGCGTGCAGGAGGTCACTCCTGGACCCCCGCTGGACTTTTAGCAAGTCTTGTGGGGGTCAGGAGCCTCCCCCCCAAGCTGGCCAAAAGTCCCTGGGGGTTGTAGTTAGTTTGAATTTTAGCCGGCACACAAATAGAAATCGCCGTACTAATGCATCGGGGCGCCATACGGCCGAATGCAATGTATCTGCTCCCCGACAAATCCGAATCACGAATGCAATGTATGGCATCCCTCTGCATATCCCTAACACCTGATGTCATTTCCAAAGGATCAGGCTTAAAGTTGGTCTTCACTAGCGGCTAAGATGCTACTGATTAGAGGCATCAAATGCTCTTTAGCAACTAGCTGTTTAATATATTTTGAGTCAGAGAATCTAGGACATGATTCTTCTTCTGAATCAGTTTTTGAAAATATTGCCTTCATTACCTCAAAAACAGTAATAATGGAGAAGTGTGGTCCTGTTGTTCCAGGTACTATACTTCTCTAGTCCTTGCCGTTTTATTTGATATAATCCATTGAAGGCTAAACACTGGATGAGATCAATAATTGCAAGAACTGTAAGGGAAGGAAGTTTGAAGAAAATGTCTAAGAGAGCATGAAACCATTAAAGATAACTGGATGAATAAAGCCTGTGTAAAGCATCAGATGGCCAGGGCAAGAGCAAGAGTCAGCAAGTACTGTAAGGGAAAGGGATTTGGAAAAATCTTTGAATACAGCCAACGTAGAAGATGCCTGTCTCAGCAGAAGAAATGTACTTGATCCTACCAGTAGACTCTCATATGCTTCTGTCAGACTGTAAAGAAAAAGCCATGCTCATGTTATGTAGAAACAGCTAGTGCAGTGATAGATGGTTTATAAATTAATAAGAAAATAAGAAAATATCTGTGGCATGGCAGGTAGGCATGCCGCAGGTAGGCAGAGCTGCAGCAAGACCTTCAAGGTGCTTTCAGCCATCTTACCACTTGCAAGGACCTTCTGGAAACCCAAACAAAGGCAGATTGATTTTCAAAAAGACCAGCTTTTCCATCAACTCTGGCACCAGACTTGAGAGATGAGGGCCTATGATGTCTCCTGACATTGAGAAGACACATTCATTGGGTATGCTAGTTGGTGGGTTATAAAGATAGAGTTGAGCCACCTTGGCTAGGTCTGGCCAGACTGCAGACTTTTGTGCCTAATAGGACAGCGCATCTGCATCCATGTCCTCGATAGGATCTGTGAAATAGCTTGTCACAGAAATTTGTGCTGGAGTCTTTTTTGCTGGGGTGGACCAAGGGTCTCTCTTGCCAGATGCTATAGCTATGACCTGTGTCTGGAGAAAGTATTCTTTGTGGGCAATGTGGCTTTGGTATATTGAGGTGGAAGAGGTAGTGGTAACTGACAGGATGCTGCTCCTGCTTGCACTACTCTCTGAAGTTGCCACTCTTTCCTGTGCTATGTCTCCACTGTGCCTCAGTCTCTATGACTCCTGATCATACATCCTAGGTATCAACATCTCCTTCATGAGTGAGATGTTGGGACTGGAAGACGACTCCTTTTCACTCAAGAATTATAGAGTGTAGCAAGCATGTATGTATTTTCTGTCAGATATCAGTCTCTCTTGCACCTGCTGCTGTAAGTCCACAAACTGCAACACCTCTTACTCATGAAAGCCCTCTACCTTTTCTTCAGAAGATTTACTATAAGGATGACCCCACCCAGGGTGATGCTTCTAGAAATCAGATCCTCCATGATGTCCTTAAAGATTTTCAGGATGTCCATCAGCTGCCTCATCATTACCCAATCATGATGTTCCAGACAGCAATCCACACCTATCTCTGTTTCCAGAGATGGATCATGAAAGGGTATTTGCTGCTCCATTAACCTCTGCAGCATTATATAGGTGGAATTCCAGCAGGTTCCAACTTCTTGAATCAAATGCTTGTAAGACATTCCAAATTCATTCTGCTTATCACAGATAATCTGACTTCCCTTCTCGCTTTGATGGAAATGCCCTGCTATTTTCTTGTACCTTTCTATGAGATCTTTCAGGAATAGATTCCCATGGTGCATAGGCCGCAGCCTCAGGGCATTCCTCAATGCCAGGTACAGCAAGAGCGCAAAGCAATGGATACCCTGAAAATGCCCATATTCTATTGCCTTTACTATATTTGCACTACTGTGTGTCACAAAGAAACCTGCCTGAAGACTCTTGACTCTCTGTCTAGCTGCCAACCATCCAGCATCTTTCATATTGCTCACAGAATATTGCATGTGGTATAGTAGCTATCCTATTGTCTGTACAGCAAATCTCACCTGCATTCTGATGCTCTGTTCATGCTAGAGCTGTTGCCTGCCTCTGCCTTAGCCAGTTTCCACCAGTGTGCCATCAAGGAGAGGTATGCATATTTAACATTCATACTGGTCTAGATAACGCTGGGGGAAATGCACGCTACTCCCCTTTGCCTTAGCCAGCTGCACCCAGCATGTGACTGCAGCACTGGTTGTACAGGGTGGGGATGGCCTTCCTACTAGATATAGTCCTGAAGGGAACTTTGTAGTTTTGGGCTAACACATGAAATAGACACTTAATTCTCACGTTCTCCACTACCTGAAGGGGCTTGTCATCCAGGACAATCATTTCCCTGATGCTCCTCCTTACTACTTTAGATGCTGCCTGGGTCTTGCCCTGAGACAGTGCTACAGAATACCACCCCATTTCCTCTAAGAGTTGTTGCCACTGCAGATGCATGGTAGGATGCTGCTGTCCTACCATCGTACTGGTATAAGGGGCCTATAATGTTTGGCTAGTCATGGGTCTGTCCTGAAATTGGTTGCAATCATCCCAGGATGCTGTAAGCTGCTACTGCGGCAAGGACTCCACTGATGCCCTCTTTTATTGCCCCCGTGTGTCACCCTAGGCACACATGCAAGCATCATTTAACAGCTGATATAGTCCCCATGGTGGGAATAGAAACTCTGCACAGGGAGATGATGTCAGCATTGGCTGGGGATTTAAACCCCAGCTGCTCTTCAGCTGATGCCTCAGCAATATGTCATCCTGCATTGCAGTGCATATTGCTACTCATCTTTGTGCCTTTTGCCTTGTCTTGCCTCCTTGTTGTCCTGCCTTGCCTCCTTGTTGTCCTGCCTTGCCTCCTTGTTGTCCTGCCTTGCCTCATTGTCTCCTTGCCTCGCCCTACTTCTCTGTTGCTTTGTTTGTCTGCCCTGTCTGTATCTCGGTCCCCTGTGCCTTCTCTTGTCTTGTCTGTCCATCTGCCTGATTCCTGGTTCAGACCTCTGCTATGGATACTGACTACTCTTCTGGAGTACCACCTACCCTGATCACAACTTGGACCATGACCTGCCTTTTTGATGCCTGCCCCTGGACCCAGATATTGTTTGCTCACGGCGTGCCCCGACCTTGGCCTGGACCTGGATACTGATTGCTTTTACCTGCCCTGACCTTAGCCTGGATCCAGATTTCATTGCTCGTTGCTCGGTGCTAGCTGTGAAGTCTGCCTGAGACTTGACTTCATCAGACCACTCCTTACGGGATTTTTGCCTAAGCCCTGCCAGCTTCTGGATCGTAAGGGCTCAATCTGCGGGGAACGGGGCTGGTATAGGTAAAGCTCCAGTTCCAGTCCTAATAAGAGTGAGTTTACCTGCTGTCAATGTGGGCTTAGTAGTTTTGCCCGCTAGGCTGCATCAACCAGGCCATAACCTAAGGGCTCACATTCGTGACAGGGCCATGCGGTCAGCTTGGGGAAAAGTATCTCCATTTTCAACCTCTTTCCTCAGAGCTTTATTTTGAGAGGCAGAAGTAGTCATCAGGCTAGTACTGCCACACTCACTTGATGCCAATGCTAGTGGTTGATGCTTCTCCAGGTGATGCAGCATTTCAGCATTTTGTCAGATGCCTCATTTTTTTCTCTTGATTGATATCTCTACTGCAGTGAATACAAAATGCAAGTCCTTCCTCAATTTAAAGTGCTTTCAGATCAGAAATGTCTTCTCTACATCCTTGGGTGCTGATGCTGGCACTGGAGTTGATGTTGTGGATGGACCCAGGTGCATCACTCAAACTCTGTATTTGTGCTGCCTGCTCTTGTTGCTCATTGCTATCATCACTGTCGGTAAGAACATAAGACATGCCATACTGGGTTAGTCCAAGTGTCCATCAAGCCCAGCATCCTATTTCCAAAAGTGGCCAATCCAAATTACAAATATCTGGCAAGTACCCAAACATTAAAGAGATCTCAAGTTACTATTGCGTATTGATTAAAAGCGGTTTATTGATTTTTTTTTTTCCTCTAGGAACATATCCAAACCTTTTTTAAATCCAATTACATTAAATTCTGTAACCACATGAATTCCACAGCTTAAATATGCACTGAGTGAAAAGGAATTTTCTTTAAATTTGTTTTAAATGAGCTACTTACTAACTTCATGGAGTGCTCCCTAGTCTTTCTGAGAGAGTAAATAACTGATTTATATTAACCTGTTCAAGTCCTTTCATGATTTTGTAGACCTCTATCATATCCCCCCTAAATCGTCTCTTCTCCAAACTGGACAGCCCTAACCTCTTCAGCCTATCCTCACAGGGGAGCTGTTCCATACCTCTTATCATTTTGGTCAACTTTCTCTAGTGCAACTATATCTTTTATGAGAAATAGTGACCAGAAATGCACACAGCATTCAAGGTACGGTCTCACCATGGAGCGATACAGAGGCATTATGACATCCACCTATTAGGATTTTAGGTGGTAGCCAGGTGAAGGGAACACCACCTCCAGGAGCGGCATAGGACAGAAGGACTGGAACAATTGCAGGTGGTCCGGTGAGGCTGGGTAGAGCAAGATGCAGGCTGGATTGAGTCTCTGGAGTGAGGTGCAGGCTGGGCTGAGTCCCTGGAACGGACTGTGGTACATGGAGGTAAGGGTGAATTTCAGGAACACTGGAACAGAGTATGGGTATGCATGGAAGTGGGCGCAGGCATGGTTGTAACCAGAACACAGGAACAGAATGCTGGTAAGCATGGAACTGGAGGATGGGAACCAGAACAAGAAGTCAGACTATAACAAGACAGTACAAACCAGCACAAGGACTACACTTAACATGAACACAGATTGCCCAAAGGCAGCAAAGCAAGAGAAGCCTCAAGGAAAAGGCAGGGGCTAGAGAATAGGGCAGGAGGCCAAGCCTCAAGGGAGAGACAGGAAGTCTTAGGCTGGGTAAGGGGAATAGAAGGCTAGGATAAGCTGCTAGGCAAGTAGGGAACCAGAAGGGCTGAAGGCCAGAGATCAAGGTAAGCAGGAAATTAGAAGGCCGTACGCCACAGAGGAACACAGAAACATAGAAATGACGGCAGAAGAAGAGCAAATACTTTGCATTTTTTTTTAAACTGTGAGAACTTCTACAAACATATCTTTCATTGTCAGCAGCTAGAGAGGAAATATGAACTGCTTCTTGCACATGCTCATACTTTACAGTGGGAGTGGGTCAGCATCACTTGATACAAATAGCAGCTATAGGCTATTTAAAAAGATGTGTACCATGATTTGTCCCCTCTGTGGATTCATTGCCAACTTATCCTGACTCAGCTCTGACAAGGCTGTGAGGTCACACAACCAAGAGCTGGTAGCTATAGTTACTTTCACCTTTTGAATTACTCAGAGCACATCCATAGACTTGAATGTGCCATAGAATTGAATGGGAAACATAAACAAATGAGACAAATATATTTTTTTGTTTCATTCGTGGGACCCCCTCCATTTGTTTTGGTGGTCCATGAATTAAATGAAAATGGACTTATTTGTTGTGTTTTACCCATTTGTTTCAAAGGAATGCATATCCCAAAACATCCTAATACAAAGCAGCAATAACTCAGCTTCTATAGCACAACATGTATTAGGTAAGTCAAGCTGAATCTTTATATAAACGTCTTAAAACTCACTTTTATAGATGTATTAAAAATATAAGTTATGTTTGACAAACATAACTGTTTGGTCATATACTATTCATCATTGTTTCTTGAAAAACAATGACACAATGTATTGTCTTTTTATGGTGTCATAGAAACCAAAATAAAAATACAAAAAATAACAATATTCATTCTGTATTTACCCAGTCAAAAGGCAAGGCTTTTAAAAGTGTCTTTCCAAAAATCAGTATTATCTTATAATTGTAGATTAAATTTAAGTTAGCCTATTCATATGACCAAAGGGCGCAGCAGCCTGTACTGTGCTGGCACACAGGGCAGTACTATAATGAGGCAGGTTGAGGCAGCCACTTCAGGTGGCAAGATTTTGGGACAGCAGCAAGCATCCCTTAAAATACTCTTTCAGTGGCTGCCTCACTTTATACTTGGATTGCTAACACCAGCGGGGTACCCACACCCCACTGGCAGGAAGACCATGGCTTCATAGGATAAGTTGCTGATAGAGTTCCCACTCCAAGTCAGAAATTAAAAGTTCCTCTGTGTGTCACTGGATGACATGCTAGTGGGGCTCCCACTCTACACCATCAATGAAAAGATCCCCGTAGGCACTACTGAAAGGATACTATGAGCACTGGTGGATGATGTGTTGGCAGGGTTCCCACTGCCCACCAGCAAAGGAAAGACCTATGGTGCCAATGACATGCTAGCATGGTTCTTGCTCCTTGTCAGCAGGAAGATGACTCCACAGTGGAACTTGTCCTGGCATAGCAATGAACAAAAAAGAGAGGGTGAGAGTGTGTGTGTGTGTGTGTGTGAGAGAGAGTGAGGCAGTTTGCTTGTGTATGAGGGAGAGAGGCAGCTTGCTAGTGTGTGCCTGTATGTGAGTGTGGGAGAGAGAGAGCAGCTTGAGTGTGTGAGAGAGGCAGCTTGTTTGTGTGTGCTTGAGAATGGCAGCATACTTGTGTGTGTGAGGCAGCTTGCTCTTGTGTGTGTGTGTGCATGTGAATGAGGGAGAGGCAGCTTGTGTGAGTGTGACAGAGAGGTAACATGCTTGTGTGTGGGTGTGAGAGGCAGCTTGCATATGTGTGTGAGAGAGACTGTGTGTGTGTATGTGTGTGTGTGTGTGTCTGTATGTATATGTGTATGTTTGTGAGAGAGCATGTGTGTGAGAGAGAGGATATATTTTTTGCATTCCCTCCCATAATCCATGACAATCTCAGGATTTCTGGAAATCAAAAGATCCCTTATTAGTTTTGTTGGATGTTATTTGATGTGTCTGTTTTGAAATATTTATTGGGTTTTTTAAAAACTTTACAAAAAATTTTGAATTTAATTGAATGATATTCTTATTGTCAGCTCTTTTAAAAATATTTCTTTCTATAGTTTTACTATTATGTTTGAAATATTATATTTCATAATTTTATTATTGTTTTATGAGGTTTGATTGTGTTTTTATTTTCCATTTTTGCACTGCATACAGTCTGGCTTCTTGTAGTTTCCCAGTTCATTTTTTCCCTGCACGTTTCTGTTTTTATTCTGTATTTGGTGAGGGTCCATCTATGTGTGACCAAGGTGAGATATTCTGCTGCCATTTAGTTTCTGTGTAGGGATGTATAGCATCCTGGCTTGCTCTGTTTTCCTAATAGGAGGTATATTGACGTTTTAGCACCTGGGGTAATAATTTAGTGTTTCCTTTTTATAAGTAGGGTTGTTACTGTTTGAGTGCTGGCATTATTTATTGCTGTTTTGTATGAGATATTTACAAAATTGTAATTGTAATTTCAGTTGTAATTGTAATTTCAGTTTACATATAGCTTTCTGAGGGTCAAGCTCCCATCAAATGCACTATACAATAGGCCTAGTACTATATGAGTTCAAAGTGTCTTTTTGCAGTGTTTTCTGGTAGGCACCATAGCAGTGCATGTAAAAATAATAAACATATTGTTTTTTTATTTTTGCCTCAGACTATGATTGTCCTTTTTCATGTAAAATCTATTGTTATAAATGCATGATTTTCAGTATGGTGAAGGCTGGGGGGAAGGGAGTGCAAGACAAAATTCCCCTAGAGCACCTAATACCCTTGCACAGAACTGGAGACCCTGCCACACACAGAGGGAAAACGCTGGGGAAACAGGCAGATCATAGAGTTCAGGAGAGCGTGTGGAAGGGTTGCCAGTTCCCTAGAAGTACTATAACCATCTGCCACTCCTCTGGTAACTCCCCCTTCTGTAGCCTTTCAAATCATCAAACGGGCCAGACTCTAAGGAGACACCCTGCCCCTTGGCCCTCTCGACGATTTGACCTGTGCTGTAATTTGGAAGGAGGGGATGGGGGGGGAAGCAGCATTTCATCCCTTGCCTCAAGCAGCTGAATGCCTTGGCATAGGAGGCAACAGGTGTCCAACTGGGGACCGTGAAGAGGAGCAATCGCTTGATTATGACCAGAAAGGAGGGGAGAAACCTAATCCAGATAAATGAGAGATGAAGGGGATCAGGAACGAAGAAAGAATGGGGAGGGGGGAGAAGAGGCAAAGGAGCAGAGATGAGGCTGGACGGGGAGAGGTGAGGAAGAGGAGGATGAGCAACATTGGTAAAAAACAGACAAGAAGGAAGAAAAAAGATAAGTCGATCTAGGGACAGTTGAGGAGAGATGTGATGAGGGAAGAGGGCAGTAAGAGGTATTCATATTTTTCTAATTTGTTATCCTCTGGAACAAGGGGTCATCTCATATTTGGATCAATACAGCACTACTCTTAATATTGAGGTGTGTTTATGTTAATGTGGTTTTGTGAATGCTTATTGTAACCTACCTAGGAGTAACAATAGTGTGGGTAATAACTATCTTAAATAAAATAAAAATGAAAAAAAAAACCAAATCTTTTTCATGTGTAATCATTTTTGTTGTTCTTACAACAGTGACATGAATTAAAATCTATCTGTAATTATCTGCTGTAGAGGCAAAGTGTTTCCATAAGACATCATCATGCATTTTTCAGACCCCTAGCTCTTTCAGATTTGTGCCTTTGTCATTATCAGCAGATATTTGCATCTTATTTTCCTTTATTATATGTTGCCTCTTTAGATCTCATTATTGCTAAAATTACTTCTGGTTCTTTATGCCTTATTCAAAATGCAGTGCCAGGTATATATGTGCTCCCATTGGGATAAATGCAGGATAAATGCAGTACTCAACACACACACAAAAATCCTCCAAAAAACCATCTCAGCTGAATAAAATGAGAAAGGTAACATGTGGTGGTGGCTAGGGGTAATTACTAGGTAAAAGCACTGGATAGAAACATAGTGCTGTACTATTTCTTTGATAACTAGGGGGTGCTTTTGATTTACAAGAAAGTAATTGTACTGGACTAAATAAACTACAAAGCTGAAGGAGGAAGGAGCTGCTTATCCATGGAAATATTCATTTTAGTTATTTCAAGTGCTGCTCAGTTTATATAATTATTCTCAGAAAAAGCTGAATAGTTGATAGGCTTAATAAACTTTGATCAGCCTGTTTCAATCACCTACTAAATGTTTGTAACAAAAAATGCTATAAATAAACTGAAAGACAATTTTTTCCATTTAATTAAGAATGTGCAGTGTGTTCATTTAGCTCTTTCCTAAGGACCCATTGAAAGGCCTACTTCTGTTTTTTCATCTGCCCTGATACACTCCAGCCAGGAACCAAACCAGCCATGGATCTAAATCAAATCATGTTATATACCATTTGGGCCTGAATATGATAATTTGTTTTCTAAACAATTTGCATGTCCAAAACTTGACTTATAATCACTTGTTCAAAACTTGTCTTATAATCACTGTCAAAGCACTCTTCCACTTAAAAGTCAAATGCATTTGCCACGCATAAGAATATAAGAAATTGCCAGACTAGGTGAGGCCAAGGGTCCATCAGGCCCAGCATCCTGTTTCCAACAGTGGCCAATCCAGGCCCTAAGAACCTGGCAAGTACCCAAACACTAAGTAGATCCCATGCTACTGATGCCAGTAATAGCAGGGTGAAGGTTCTACCAGTCAAAGACATCCATTACTGCTGAAGACTGAAGAAGGTAAGAGAAGAGTTCTGCTAAAGTGGTCCAATGGACCCTATACCATTGGGCCATAGAGGAGCCTGTTGCTGCTTCTCCTGCCTCCTGCTGTAACTTTATCTCAGACTGTTCAAGAGCACAAATCAGCTGCAGGAGGTGGAAGAAGCAGCTTGGTCCATAGCTGGATTTGCCATTAATAGACACATGTTTAGGGGCACCTGCTTTGTGTAGGGCAGCACAGGAAGGAGAGAATGACAAAAACAAGGAGGTCAGGGAAGGAGCAGAGTTTCTTCAATGCAACCTTCAATTGCCTCAATTTCCACCATAAAGGCTCAAATGTAAGGGGGTTATTTTATAATTAAGGTTGTCTTATATTTGAGGTTACAACATATTCAGACCAATACAGTATAAAATAGCATCCTTCATAGCTTTATTTTTTCAAAAGCAGTGTTGTTTATTTTCAATGAAATTAATACAGCAAATATAGGTGAAACATATTGTTTAATTTTAAAGATCATGGTAGTTATATTATATTATGTTATTTATAATCTGTTAGTATGGATTTTCTATGCTTTGGAAGAATCTCAACTGGGCAGATTGGATAGGCCAGTTTGTTTTTCTGTTGTCAGTGAATGGCAAAAGGTTGGTAATGAAGCACAAAGCAGCAACTTCAGTCCAAAACAGCAGTGACTTCATTGCATTGTGCTTCCAAGAAGACATGATAACCTGTACAAAGTGGTAGTTATATTTTCAAAGGCAGTAGTACCACTCTGAGGGATTGGGTGAGGGACAGGGAAGTGGGAGTGGGTGTGAGTTCCATATGGGAATTCCTAAGCACATTTACCTGTAGTAGATAAATCACAAAACTCTGTGGGCCAATTTGGTCTTTATCTGCAGTCATGTACTATTACTTTGTTATTAAATTACCAGACTTAATTGAAAAGTGAAGCAATCCCAGTCAATGGAAGCCCCCCAAAAATTCCAGAAATGACCTATGATTTTCTTTAGGAGACATATATAGTAATTTTTATAGGTTTAGAGTGGATAAGGCTGGCCATTCTTGACTTTATAAGTGAGCATACATATATACAGATATATATTTATCTATGACAAGAGGAGGTCAATAAATAAGGTGAGCAGTTTAAGTTTAATTTCTTGACTCTTTTGTGTGTGTGTACTGTGAATACCTATATAACAAATAAATGCTCCAAAGGAAAGGAAAAAAAACACTTGTATGTAAATAAAGTGGTAACAATTAAAAACTAAATGTTTATTGATTGTTATTCAAAACAAAAATAAATGAACACGTTAATACTATTAAATATATCACATGAATCAAGCTAACGTGTCCCTATATTCATGTATCTATTTACTAATTACATACATATAAACCTCTGTCGATACAAGGCTTATTTGTGAATTCTGATCCACTATTATAACATATCAAAATAGATCACATATCAAAACCTTGAACCAATTTGTTGTAAACGGTATTAATTGACAATACATGGTAACGTGAATTCACACAGAAATATAAACCCATTACATGTTTACATATCATAGAATAGTATCAATTTGTAATAAGAACAAGCTCAAAAGCTTTGCTTTAGGGATATAAAGACAGTTGATAAGGCAGCAAATATGACCAATTTTATTTGCTCATGAATCAACTTTAAGATTGTAACAATATGATGTTCCTCCTGGGTATGATGTCTTTATATCCCTAAAGCAATGCTTTTGAGTTGGTACTTATTCAAATTGATACTATTCTATGGCATACACATGTTATAAAATCTGATGTCCGTGCGCACATGTACACTGGATTTTAACATTGCGCACGCACGAGGGGCGGAATTTTCAAATTACGTGTGATGTCGCGATTGGCCTTTTCTCCAGTTCTCTCCCAGTCCGCTCCAATTAAGGAGCGGACTGGGAGGGAACTTCCCTATCCCTTTGCCTAACCTTCCTTCCCTTTCCCCTCACCACCCCGACCCCTAACCCCTACTTAGCTACCCAAATTTTTTTTTATTAAACTACTTACTGCTCCCCTGGAGCAGAAGTATTTTCCTCGTGCTGACTGGCTGCCGGTGCGCACTTCCCCAAGACAGCGGCTAATGGCTAATGGCCGCTGTCCTGGCCCGCCCCTTTCTCAGGGCCCGGCACATCTGCCCATAATGGTGATTATGCTCATGGATGGGCCCATTCTATAATGCACGTGGTGCATGCAGGACCCAGCCATACGTGTAACCCTGGTTTTTACGTGCAGTCCTTGAAAATTAACTTGATAGTTTATAATTGTTAGTGCGCGTGTAAGGGCATGGCCAACAGTGCTGAAGATGAAGGGGCTCCGGCGTGAGGCCTGGTGCGCAGTGGAAGGCCCAGCAACCGCCACCGCGGGACACCGGGGCCTGGAAGTGCTAGCAGCTGCCGCTAGGGAGGCTGACTCGGGACCTGCCGAGGAACCATGAAGGTGAGCAGGCCCGGGCACGGACGTGGTGCGTAACAGATGTTTCTTGGAACTCTTTACCTAAAAGCATAAGAACATAAGAAATAGCAATGCTGGGTCAGATCAAGGGTCCATCAAACCCAGCATCCTGTTTCCAGCAGAGGCCAAACCAGGCCACAAGAACCTGGCAATTACCCAAACACTAAGAAGATCCCATGCTACTGATGCAATTAATAGCAGTGGGTATTCCCTAAGTAAACTTGATTAATAGCCGTTAATGGACTTTTCCTCCAAGAACTTATCCAAACCTTTTTTGAACCCAGCTACACTAACTGCACTAACCACATCCTCTGGCAACAAATTCCAGAGCTTTATTGTGCGTTGAGTGAAAAAGAATTTTCTCTGATTAGGCTTAAATGTGCTGCTTGCTAACTTCATAGAATGCCCCCTAGTCCTTCTATTATTCGAAAGTGTAAATAACCGATTCACATCTACACGTTAAAGACCTCTCATGATCTTAAAGACCTCTATAATATCCCCCCTCAGCCGTCTCTTCTCCAAGCTGAGCAGCCCTAACATCTTCAGCCTTTCTTCATAGGGGAGCTGTTCCATCCCCTTTATCGTTTTGGTTGCCCTTCTCTGTACCTTTTCCTTCACAAGTATATCTTTTTTGAGATGTAGCGACCAGAATTGTACACAGTATTCAAGGTGCGGTCTCACCATGGAGCGATGTAGAGGCATTATGACATTTTTCTGTTTTATTAACCATTCCCTTCCTAATAATTCCTCAGATGAACGTTCATGGAGGTGGTGATCAATTCTACCTGCAAGGTCAATGAGTGAGTCCAAGGTGTCAGGCAAATCACGTGCTGCCAATTCATCCTTGATGCAGGAGTGAAGACCCTCTAGGAAAATTGCACGTAAGCACCCCAGGTCCCAATAAAGCTCTGAAGACAGGGTCTTGAATTCAATAACATAGTCTGGACGTGACTTAGCTCCTTGTTGGAGGTGTAAAAGAGCAGATCCAGGGACAGTTTTGTGAGCTGGGTCATCAAATACTGACTTGAAGAGAGAATGAAAACCTGGCAAGTCACTGAGGATTGGGTCATTGCGTTCCCAGAGAGGTGAAGACCAGGCCAGGGCTCTCCCATCTAAAAGAGACAGGATATACGTAGTCTTAGCTACTAGTACATTAGGGAAGTAAGTTGGTTGTAGCGAGAAGTGCATACAGCACTGGTTGAGAGTCCCTACACAACAGGAGATCTCCTGAGAAGCATGTGGGGGCTGGAAGAGGTACTTCAGTTCATACAGAAACCACTTGCGATGAAGCATCTTTATCAGATGTGGTAGAAATGTTTAGTCGGGAATTCAACTGATTAACAGCATTAGCCAATGTCTCTAAGGTCCTCTGTTGTTCAGCAACATGTTGGGCCAGGCCAGGAATGACCTGAAGGGCTGAGACCTGAGCCGGGTCCATGGAGTTAGCAATCTGTTATAATCTGGTATGGTTGTGGACCCTGGATCGTAGTGAGAGCTGACTCCACCCACAGGGAAGAGCCCTGTGTGACTCACTATGATAGGCATGGCCTCAGTTGAGACGGACACAGAAGTAAGAGACTTTATTAGACTGGAATGTGGGTAATACCCACAGAGTGGAATGAAGACACACTCCAGAGTAATGAGGTTCCTCAATGATGATATCCCTGGTAGTGGCCCACAGAGCGGGGGTACGCCAGGAACTCCTCTCACGATGACACACCTCTCAGGGTAGATCCGGTAGTGGCCCGCAGTGCAGGGTATGATGAGAATCAGTGAGTAGTAGTTCAGAGAGATGCAGGAGGTCAGTAGAGCAAGGTAGATGATGGTACTCACCCCAAAGTGTAGAAGAAGGCAGCTGAGATGAGCATCTCAGTGAAGCATCTCCAAGAGAAGTGGAATAAGCAGGAAGGAAGTCCTTGCTAACTCTTAGGAAGCATAGGCTGGATGGATTAAATACACTGGCAGGTGATGTCATGCAGAGGGGACGCCCTCGAGGTTCCCACCATGACGTGAATAAGAGAGGGCCTGGTGCACGCGCCTTAGGTAATCCCTGGTTCAAGATGGTAGACAGGATCACCCACGCCGTCCTGGGGATGCTGAGGAAGGCGGCATTTGCAGGCTGAGGCCTCCATGGCTCTGAGAATCACTGGTGCAGGGAAAAGAGAGGTGAGTAGCAGAGGTCGCAGCCTTCAATCTTATTAATCTTCGTTTAATATCAAATCCTCTTCATTTCAAAAAATCCTTAAAAACATATTTTTCAACTTGCATTTAATATTTCATCAACTCTTCCCACCTCCACCACTCAATTCTCTTCTACCTCCTCCCTACCTTTATGATACTTTTTTTCAGATGACCCATTTTTCATTCAAAATCAGAATCACCCCCCTCCTTCCCCCCCCTTCTCTTATTTAGAGAACTCTTTTTATACTTACCTTTGTCTTCCCCTGCCCGTTCTTCCTCTTAAACAGACCTATGGCACAGCATTCTTTCTTTTTAATAAGATTTTGTTTAATGCTAGCAATCTATCTAGCTATATACCAATTATGTATTTTAATTTTAAATCCATTTTAATTTGTCTTTATACTTCTGTAAACCGTTTTGACAAAATTTATTTTTAAAAGCAGTATATAAATACTTTAAAATAAATAAATAAATAAATAAATAAATACAATAAACACACACAAGGCCAGTTAACTAAATGCCCAAATAATCAGCTAAATTCAAACATGGGAGTTTAGGTTTTTAAGTTTTTCAGCTATCGCACCAAATATATGAAACAAGATATCCAGCTAACTTATCCGCTTATTGGCCTCATAGCTGAGATAAATTTTAAATAATCAAAATAAAAAACACATAATCCTGATTCCTTCAAGCCATATACCAGTTTGAACAAAAAGTAGTATGTACAGTTGTATTTAGTGACAATGTTAAGCTTTGTAAGCAAACTGTCATTTACAATCAATAAACAGTTTGAATGTAAAGCACTTAGATGAAGCTAAACTGCAGTTTACTTGATCAAAAAGGAATTCACAAATGCACTGACTATTGAGTTAAACAAATCATTAAAAGTCATCAAAGGAGCGCTTTTCCACTTTTTGAATTGAGTTCCTGGATGAAACATGAGATATAGGTCAAGCTTGACTGTATATAGCTAGAAACAAATTGAATCTAAAGTGTACAAAATTCAACAATTCTGATACAGTGATTATGAAATTTGGGAAATTGACCAGTACAGTATATAAGGAAACATTAATTAGCCTTTACAGGCTACAAAAAGAGGAATGGATTAGTGCGTTAATGCTCCGACTAGAACAAAAATGGTGAATTTATTTTATCCTGGGCCATTTAACTGCACACTTTAAAAGGTTCAGACTAGAAAAAATGCAAGTGATATTGGTTGAAGATATAGTTAAGCTCTGAAAAGAGAGGATCTAGAAAAAAGTGAAACCACATGTTTATTTATTTATTTTATTTATTTAGTTAAAAACGTATAGTCCGCAACTTCCTACATATGTTCAGTGTAGATTACAGATATAATATCAAACATACACTAAAATTACATTTAAACCATAAAATTACATTTGGCAAGTAACATGATTATGTCACAGCCCCATTCTTTAGTAAAAAGTAACAGGCAGCAAGTTCCAAAGAGCTGGTGCATAATATGAAAAAGCATGCAAACAAGTTATTTGCAGTTTAATATCTCTTCCCAAGGGCACCGCCAACAAATTCATACCAGATGAGCAAAGCACTCACTGCAGTTTTCCCTGCCAAAGAGCAGGGAGGCTCACCACTCAGCAGCTTATGAATAAGAAACAATACTTTAAACCTTACCATCATTCTAACTGGGAGGCAATGGAGTGTGTGTGCACACATCACAGTGTTACAATTTCAGCTGCTATGCAGCCTCATCATACCTTGACTAGGACACCTCCCTATCAGCAGAGACCACCGGTGAGCCTCACTCAGAACTGTTCTCACTATCTCATCCCTGGTCTCATGACTCAGCCTGTCTTGCAGCTTCCCCTCAATCGAGGGATCTGAATGAGCATACTCTCCAGGCTGGCCAAGCTCCTTGTCCCTGCCTGCACCACATCCAGACTCCAGCCCTACATAACCCTACCTTTCCAAACCCAAGATGCTTACACAGCGAGTCACCCTTGGCTCCTTGCCCTAGTCATTCTTGCCTTGCGGCCTCCCCAGGCCTATCCTTGTTTTGCCTTGTAGATTCCAGGCCTTCTTACTCTTTGTCTTGCCTCATGGTCTTTGGGTCTTCTGACCTCAGCCTTGCCTTGTGCACTTTATGCCTTCTTGCCTTTTGCCCTGCCTTATGGCCTATATAGGCCTTCCCTTGCTCTGTGGCCAGTCTAGGCCTCTTCCTGTCTTGTTCCTTGGGGGCTTCTTGTATTACTGCCTTTGGGCCTGTGTGTTCCATGTTCTGTCTAGTCCTTGTTTTGTCTTGTCTTAGTCTGTTACTGTCCAAGCCTTAGTTCAGCTTTATGTGCACGCTGTTTCTGTCTAAGACTCAGTTCCAGCCTTACCTACATGTTGTTCCTGTCCAAACCTCAGTTTCAGCCTTACCTGCATACTGTTCCTGTCCAAGCCTCAGTCCGGCCTTACCTGCACACTGATCTTGTCTAAGTCTTAGTTCCAGTCTTGCTTGCATGCTGTTCCTGTCTAAGTCTCACTTCCAATCTTACCTGCATGTTGTTCTTGTCCAAGTCTTGCTCCATCCTCATCAACCTATCCAAGTCTTACTCCAGCCTTACAACCTGCCCAAGCCTTGCTTCAGCTTTGTCATGCCATCCTGAGTCACTCCGAGGGTGATGTTCCTTATGCTTTGCCTGAACCGGAGCCATAACGCACAGGGGATCTGTGGTCTCTACAACTAATACCAGTCAGAAAGCAAGCTGTTGAGGGCTGAATTGGTTGTAAAACCCTAAAATACTTCATTGGAAGTCCATATATAAACTCTTACAGTAATCCAGCTGCTCATTAACCATAGTTTGAAGCACAGTTCTAAACAAATCTATAGGCAATATCTGTTTAAGTGGCTTTAATAATTTAAGCTTAAAAAAGGAAGAATTTGAGAGATCCAAGATGGCGCCGTAAGGAGAGGACGCGCCGAAGGAGCTCCGCACTCTTGAAATATTTTTTCTTCTACGTACCTTGTAAAGAATGCCTCATACCAAGAGGAAGGGGAAGGTGAGGCTGGTTTCCACACCCACCGCCTTACCGGGTCCCCTTCAGCCGACGATCGAGGGTTTCTTCGGCGCGGCAATAACTTCAACCCCAGAGAGAGGGTCCGCGGTGGCGCCGGGTACAGAGCAAGCCCAGACGCCATTGGACATATCAACATCGCTGAGTCCTGGGGCACCCAATACTCCCCCTCCCCCTATTCACGGTGAGTCCCTCGAGCAGACCTGGACCGTGCGACCTGAACGGCCAGCAGGGGAACAGGCGGATGTGGCTGCGACTGGGCCTGAAACCGTCAGAGCAGCTGTGCTTGCAGACGCTCGTGGAGAGCAGGATAAACAACTGAGAGCCGCCATGCAGGTCGGGGCGGTTGAGAGCACGGCTGCAAAAACCATCGTAAGGGGAGAGGAACCGGCAGAGGAAATGTTTAGGATTTCGGAGGTCTGCCGGAGGCAGGAGGTAAGCCTTGAACCCAGTTTCAAATTATCAAGGCCACAAGTAATAACATTAGACATTGTGTGGAATGCCCTGGTTGCGCTGGAAAAGGCCATTTCAACATTAACTGTGGCAGTAACAGGTTTATAGCAAAAAGATAATGAGTTAAAACCTGTAGTGGATTCTCATGAGCAGAAACTTAAAGAAGTTGAAGAAAGAGTAACTAAAATTCAAGAAGTCCAAACAAAGTTAATACAAAGTGAAGCAATTACAATGAGGAAGCTGGAAGAACTGGAAAACTCGCAAAGATATTTAAATTTGAGGTTACTTAACTTTCCTTCTATTAAATATGTCTCATTGCGAGATATATTTAAAAAATACCTGATGGAAGTCCTCTTATTTCCAACAGAGGCTATACCACCTGTTTCGAGTATATATTTTGTAAAGAAAACAACTGTATCATCCCAACAGGAACAAAATCCCCCTATTAATATAGGGGATGACCTAACAGCAATTCTTGAATCCTCTACAGTGGATCAGTTGGAATTTCGAGGAACTGTTATGTGTACTTTTGTATTTTCTGGAGACCGAGATTCGGTATTAAAATGCTTTCTTCGTAATAGAGAAAAATTGTTTTTTGATGAAAAAATTAGAATATATCCAGATATAGCAAGAAGTACTCAGTTACGCAGAAGACAGATGTTACAAATGTGCCAAGAAGCCAGACAACTGGGGGCAAAAATAACAGTCAGATACCCTTGTAAATGCCTGATGTATATTAATAATAATAGATATGTGTATTATGATCCCTTACAACTGCGTTCTTACATTGATAATTTTGAAGCTGAGAGAGCTGAACCCTAGAGTAGGGCAGTAAAGAGTTTGCTAACTCTCCTTTTGATTTTGTATAACTATAATGATGGAAATAATGCTCTAGTATATTCTCTTGGATCTCCCATTACATTCCTTAATTTTTTATAGTAATGTGCAGGAGTTTAAGTGTGAAATTTGTTTTTGGATTTATTGTGTAAAGCAATGTACCTTCTTGGAAGTAGGATAGTTATAAGAATATTGTATTATAGAAAATCCTGAAACTTCTGTTTAATTATTGAAAAATTTAATAAATATTAAATTGCAAAAAAAAAAAAAAGGAAGAATTTACAACCTGCTTAATCTGGGCTCTTAGAGCCAATCTTGAATCCAAGATTATACTCAGATTGCATGCCTCATTGACTGCATTAATACCTCGTAGACTATAGTTGGCAGATAGAAAGAGCCTTACCTATACCTACCCATGTATTGAAGTTTTTGCCACATTAAGTGCTAGCCTATTCACCTTTAACCAGGTAGCCATGGCATCCATACAAGTCCTAAAGAAAGTATTAATTGAATTTTTGCTTATTCATTGGAATACAGAACTGGATATCAGATGAATATATGAAATAGGATATCCCCAACCCACATACGATTAAACAAAGGGGCTGCAAATAAATATTAACTAGGACTGGAGCAAGAGAAGATCCCTGGGGAGCTCCATGAGTAAGAGGCATCCAATCTGAGCAGGTACCTCCTCTCTAACAGAAAAGAGTGAAACCATGATAAAATTGACTTGCCCAATCCAATAGAAGCTAAATGTGATATCAGCACCTTATGATCCACTATATCAAATATTGCCATAAGGTCAAATTGGATCAAAATCCCTGTCTGCTCATGATTCAACTCACAGAAAAAGAAATCCAGTACAGGCAATATTAAGATTTCTGTACCATGATTCGCTCGGAAACCATATTGTGTTTCAACTATATGAATGTTACATTTGCACATTGGAAGAACTACTGACAAATGTTTATTCACTTCTGCCAAATATATTCCATGGCCTACAGAGAAAATATTAGAAATCTTTTAGGTCTGGATTTTCTAATATCGCAGAGCTATTTGAATCCCGCGGTAATGGGGGATGGGGGGGGGGGGGGCAAAGCAGGGGCGGGCCTGCGAAAGCCGGCAGCGATCACACCACTGCGGTGTTATCACTGCCGGCTTTCGCACCCAATAGCGCCACTGTGAAAGGTGGTGCTATTGGGTGCGCTAATGGCGGCGATAAGGGGTCTTACCTTTTCACCGCCAGTGAAGTGTCCGCCACGTCCACCCCGACGATGCCCCGACCCCTTCTCTTCCGGTGCCGACTCCGCCCCTATCTAGCTATCGCACGCGAAAAGGGACTTTTCATGCGAAAAGTCCCTTTTCTCCTGCGATAGGGATAGAAATGACCCCCTTAGGGTTAGGGTTAGGTTTAAAGCTGTAGTATGCATGTCAGAAAGTCCTCATCAAAACTAAGGAAATATAAAAATCCTGTAGTCAACTGTTACATAAAATTCCCACCTGAGCTGATTAGAAAAATCTCACAACGTTTAAAAAGTTACAAACATGCTTTTGACTTTAATTATGATAAAACAGGAAGAGTTTTCAAAATGTTTTGAAAACTGGCTGAAAGCATGAGTTATCAAATTTTTATAGATGAGTAACTTTTGTAATGGTTGTATATTAATGAGCATGTAGTGTGTAGAATCTTGCTGCAACAAACTTAGCAGAAAATTCTATATAGTGAGAAAAATGCTGATTAAAGGAAAAAAAATGACTATATTTGAATCCTCAGCTGTTTAAGCAATTAAAAGGGTCAGACTAAGAAAAATTCCATTGATATTTGTTGAAGGTATAGTTAAGTTCCGAATAGAAAGGAACTAGGAAAATGTGAAAACCAGACATGTTATCATATAGATATAGGGAGGATAACTTTCAAACAACTTAGCTCGGTGCATATATACTCTGATTTACTATAGTATTTTATAACATGTGTATGATATATGCACATTTACAAAATACATGTATCTCTACTCTGTAGCATATGTAGGCTTACATGCAAAAACACGTAATGCATTGAAACCATGAATATCAATGCACTGATAATGCATACTGTCCCGATTTACATGAGTAAGTTGGAGAACTTTATAACATGTGAGTTGATGAAATTACCAGTTTTAACAATTACTCCACCAATTTGCCCAGTCCTTTTCCAAGTCAACAAGACCCTCCTGTTTCTTTAGCTTAAACTCTACCCAGTTCACCCAGACCTCTCACTGAGTACCAAACAATAACCATGTTTAACATCACTTACACCAGATAATTAGCAGGTGTAAATACACAAGTAAGTTGGAAAATGTACACATGCATCTTTTAAATACCAACTTATATGCATAATTGTTGGCACCATCTAGGAATGCCCCAGAGCACCTCTTTTTTTACACGCATGTATATGTACACAAGTGAGAATACCCAAGTTTTTTGGACTTTTATAAAACATGGAATACATGAATAGAGGCTACTTATGCTCATATATGCCCTTGGTGTGAGCACGAAGGAGCGCAACAAAGGAGCTTGCCCCTTTGTGTGCCCCTTTGTGCACACCTGAAGTGATGCCTGAAGTAAATATTTAAATACCACCCTTACCAAACAGCTATTATAATGGAGCCGACCGACCTCATTGAAACCATCACAGGATAAGGAATATATGATGGAATAAGAAAATCTTCACAGAACCTCAAAACACAAGCAAAGTAAGAGTGCAAAGCTGATCTACATCACGATAAGTAAAAAATCTCCTGCAATCTCTTCCGGCCTAATGTTTAGTCGCCTATTACTAAATGCTCAATCACTGGCAAAGAAAATCTCATTGATAAATGATCTGCTAGAAGAACTAAAATCTACTACCTTCTGCATTACCAAAACAATGTTCTCTTAAATCAATTGAATCACCCCAACTTTGATATCTTTCTCTTCCCCAGACACAAACGAAAAGGTGGGGGTCTATTAATAATCAGTAAAAAAATAAATTAAACTTAAATCCTACAAAGTAGAGATTAACCCTCTCTATGAGCTGGCAATATTAAAACCAACACAATGAAATATAGGTACAGTCTATTGTCCACCAGGAATACTCCAAAAAGACTGCTCACCCCTGATTGAAATTTTCACTAAAGCATTTCCATCACCCAAATCCACTCTAATCGTAGGGGCATTTAACCTACATGTAGACAGCATACCTAAAACTACAGCATGTGAAGTCTTTCTAGATATTATGGAAGCAATGGGTTGGTCACAATTTGTAACCAACTCTACTCATAAAGCATGACACATCCTGGACCTAATATTCGCCAATCACAATAAATAGAGATGTGCTTCGGGTAAAAATTTCATGTTGGGCTTTGTTTTGGGACCCCCCCATGGGAATTTCATTTTTTCCCGTGGTTCAGGGTTTTTTTTTTTCGGGGACCCCGATTTTCGGGTTAGTGCATGCTAACTCCCGAAGCACTAACTAAAAAATGAATTTTTTTCCCAAATTTCAGAAAAAATCAATCGTTTCTCGGTTCTCCCGAACCATTCCGAATTAGGCAATTTCGTTGACATTGCCTATTTTGGGAAAAACAATTGTACATCCATAACAATAACTGCATAATCACTTCATCTCACAACATCCTACCCTGATCTAATCGCCAACTAATAGAAGCAGAAATAACCCTCCTCAATACACAGCAAACAATACCATATATTAATCAATCATTCACATACAGAAAATTCGAGAAGAAACTATTAAAAATAAGATAATTGATTTTAAATGTGATAATGCCTCCTCAGGTTTTGACTCCTGGGATAAAATCATCAATGAAATACCTGATACCTATGCCCAGTCCAAAAAAAAATTCTAAAAAGAATGCAATACCTCTAAACAAAAGAAACCTTGGTATAGCAAAGAGCTAAGACATATTAAAACATGTGCTAGGCAACCATGTGGTCAAGAGTGTTTGAAATCAGACCGCGGGAGAAAGAAACACAGGAAAATTAGCCATTTGAAGATTAAGTTTATCGCTAATTAAATTGAGAGAGGAGTCGAGACTGCATTTCTCCTGAAGCAGGACCTGTTGGTTCGAAACACGATCGTGTCGAAACTTGTGAGAGAGGCTGAGGGCCTGTAGAGTGTATATGTGTGCGTGTATGAGATGAGTTGAGAGATTGTGTGTGGGAGTGAGGACCTGAATGTTTGCAGAGACAGCATGTGAGAGCCTCTGTGTGTATGAGTCAGACAGCATGTGCCAGTGAGAGACTGTGTGTATGAATGATTGTATGAGAGAGAGCATGTGGCAGTGAGAGCCTGTGCTTGAGCAAGACAGCATGTGGGAGTGAAAGAGAGCCTGTGTGTGTGAATCAGACAGCATTTGACAGTGAGAGCCTGTGTGTACGATTGATTGTATGAGAGAAAGCATGTGACAGTGAGAGCCTGTGTGTGTGTGTGTGTGTGTGTGTGTGTGTGAGAGAGAAAGCATGTGAGAATGAGAACCTGACTGTGTGTTTGAGGGAAGAAGATGGAGAGAAAAGAAATAGAAAAAAGACAATATAAAAGGAATTGGCAAAAAAATAAGAAAGGGAAGGTGGAAAAAAAAAGCCTGTGATCAACCGATTAGAAAACTAAGATCAGACAGCAAAGGTAAAAAAAAAAAATACTTTTTAGTGATTGGCACATGTAATCTTTGGGAATGTGCAAGAGTAGCACTTTCTCTATGCGGATCTCACAATGTACGAGATTAGCATGGAGGAAGTGGAAGCCCATGGGGCCTGCACAGAGGAGGCAGCAGAATGGGCTTCAGTGCCAGTAGCAGCAATTGGCGCCTCTCCAATAGTCATGCGGCAGCAGTACCAGTGGCAGCAGAGGAATGAGAGAGGTTCCGAGGTTGCTGGCAAAAGAAATAGAGGGGGGTATGCCTTTAGTGTGTGCATTTGTATGAATGGGACTCTGCCTGGGGTGTATGTGTGTGAATGCAGGGTGCCTGCCTGGGAGTCTGTGTGTGTGAGAATGAATGTGTGCATGCCTGGGGGATGGGGAGGGAGTGGTATGAAAATGAATGGGAGCCTGCCTGGGGGTCAGTGTGTGTGTGTGTGTGTGAGAGAGAGAATATGACTGGGAGTTTGCCAGGGTGTGTGTGTTTGTATGTATGTGAGGGATCCAGTGGGTGTGAGAGGATGAGTGGGTATGAGAAAATCCAGAGGAGTAAGAGTTTGTGTGGGGGGGATGTGGAGGGGGATGTGGAGGGGGAGAGAGTGTCTTAGAGCCTGAGAGTGTGTCAGTGTCTGTGAGAGCGAGAGGTTATGGTGGATATAAGAGCATGAATATGTATGTATGTGACAGTGTATGTGTGAGAGAGAATGGACATGTGAGTATGTGAGAGAGGATATAAACTCCTAATCCCCGACACTATCAGGGTGACTGGAAATCAAGAGCTCCCACAGAAGGGGACAGCAGGGGCTTTTTAAAATCCTTATTAGTTTTCATTATTGTATATTATTTGATATATGTGCTGTTTTGAAATATTGTATTGGTGTTTAGGAAATTGTAAAAAATGTATATGATTTTAATTAATAGAAATTCTATTTATCAGTAGTTATAAAATATTTTATTATGGTTTTACTATTATAACTGATGCTTTATATTTCCTGATTTTATTTGTTTTATGAGGAATGGTGGTTCTGTTTTTCCATTGTTAATACACAGTCTGGCTTCTTGGAGTTTCCATTTCAGTTTTTGTCTAATTTGTGCTCCTTTATTTTGTATTCTGTATTTGGTGAGAGTCTGTCTCTGCTCTGTGTGTGTGATCGTGATGAGAGATTCTGCTAATATGAAGTGTCTGTATAGGGATCTATAGCAATCGGGTTCGTTTTGTTTCCTCAGTAGGTGGTGTATTGGTATTCTAGGACACAGTGTAATATTTACCCTTGCTTTTTCACAGGTAGGGTTATTATTGTTTGAGTCCTTGGTGTTATTACTGTTATGTTATGATGGGATAGCAGTATAGATTTTGAGTGTCTTTTTTGCGGGGTTTTGTGTTAGTTCACAATGTGCCTGGTAGTGGAAGGTGTTTGTGCTGCTGTTACTGTGAGGTGACACCAGAATTTGAAAATATCTTTTACTATGATGAGCTGTAAGGGAAACATCCAAGCTCCATTGTTTGGGGGAATTTCAGTGGATGCACAGAGTTAGAGAACTAGAGGTGCAGGATTTATATTGACATTCTGTCCCTTCCTATAAATTCCAGACTTCACTCTCATAGCCATATAGAATTAGTTGAATGAGGTTATCAAATAATGTTATAGTAGTTTTACTAGAAGTGTGAAACTGGCCAGCTTTTTTAAATTACGCAGAAGATCCTTTGGACTTTTTTATTAACATTTTTTTTTTGTAACCAATTTTAAAGCAGAATCCATGCTGGGTGTGATAAAGAAATGTCATTTTGGCTCCCCCCCCCCACCCCGCCCAAAAAAAAAAAATTCTTCTGTCTAGAGATGCCACTGATTTTCTGTGACCTTAAGCATTAGTACAAAAAGGATTAAGGAAGGGATGCTGGAGAGGCACGCAAATGCATTAGCCCTGTATAAGAGTTGTTATTGGTCATGGGGAAGATTTGTTTTGTATTACTTTTTTGATTCTGTTTTTGAATTTGCCTTCTTAGTTCACCGTAGATGCCCTGTCCAAGTATAGGTTTGATAAAGTTTATGTGCTCCATTGTTAGAATGGCTTTAGTTAATCGGAAAGTTTATTATGGTAGATGAACAGCAGGCTAGCACTTCAGGTGCACAAGAAGGGGGCGCACAAAGGGGAAAGCTCCTCTGTTGCACTCCTTTGTGCACTTCAAGGGTGCGCACCCACCGGAGACCCTTGGTACACCACTGGGTGCGAACCATATGGGGCTGCAAGTGGCGGCAAAGAGGAGTGGAGATTTGGCAGGCCACAAGCAGTGCCCAACCTGCTCACGACCCAGAAAACCACACAGTCGGTGGGCGTCATCGAGAACAATGTAGGAGTCAGGGCCAAGACCCGGGGGGTTAGGGTTAGGGGCCGAAGGGAGAAGTCTCACCTAAGGTGCCTAATCCCCTTGCACCGGCCCTGCTCATACCCCTCCAACCCTCCAACAATCTGAAAATGTCAATGCATTAACACTTCTTAATTTTATTCCTGAGAGAATGGGTTATGCCTTCCCAAAGCACTGACAAATCTTCCAGTGCAGGTGCTTTCCTATCCTCCCTCACCTTTGGCTGATTTCTCCTGCAATCCTGAGGGCCAACCTTATAAAGAGCTAGATGAAGATGAAGAAGTCATGGAATTATAGTTAGATGTGCCATAAGGACTGGAATGCCCTCAACGCCATCTGTGCTTGGACCTACACTGCTCCTTTTTCTTTGAGGCCCCTTCTACCAAATCCCCTGCTTAAAATGATCCACAGCTTTGTCCTGAGGTACCACAATGCAGACTCACACTGTAGAACTGCAGAGGTAGATTCAATAACACTATCCCACAGACTCATCTGGCTTAATATTGGCCTGCTCCCTTCCTTCCACTTCTTCCTGAGAAACACCTCTTTGACCCGGACCAAACTGTACTCATCCTCTGCATTGTGCCCGCTGGAACATTTCTCCATTCTTCCTGATGAGATGTGCCAGGACCATCCACCACATCCAGATCCCTGCTGTGGAAATGGCATCTACAAGGAAAACACAGAAGATGCAAGAGGTGGACAAGCAAAGGCTGTGCCAGGCAACATCCATCCTATGGTCTGAGGTCCTGACCCAGACAAAAAACATTCCTGAGACATGCCTGGGACAGCATGCCAATCCCTGAAACCCCTGAAAGCCTGAGACTACCAAGGCTTTGTGCTCTGATCCCCCATCCTAATAGTAGCTACCCAGAGTGAAAACCCTGAGCATCATCACCAGACACCAAAACCTGTCATGAAATCCACCCTTGACCCAATGAAGCACCCCACAACTACTCCAAGCCCCAATGCCAGGCAGGTTGCAAACCCCTAACTTGCTGAACCCACAACCAACAAAGCAATTCCAGCCAAACAAACATCACCAAGATAAACATCACAAAAAGCATCCCCTTGTCCCATCAAGGCAGCAGAAAAATGTTTTTCTAAATCACATGTCGACCCAGGAGTGAGCCCAGCAACATTTGATATTTTAGGCTAAGGGGCTTCGGATCCACTCTATCACCAGCAGCACTACGTCCCGACTCAGCAGCAGGTCCTGCTGATACATCTCCATCACTGGCAGAGCTACAACCAGTAGTAGAATCAGGCCTTGCTGACACAGCCCCATGGCTAAGCTTCAGAGCACTGACTTGGGTACTATCCCTTTTCTTTTCAGCACCACTAGAGCCACAGGCAGCAAAACCCCCACACAATGCACTCACCACAGACCTTTCACTCACTCCAGTTGCCCTACCCCATGCCGACGTTGGCTTCCCATTTTCCTGGCCCCAGTCCTGTGTGCCCATGCCATGAGAAGCAAGAGCTACCCCTCCATCCTTGGGCCAAATATGTCTGCCTCGGCAACTAAGAGTCCTGGGAGAGCCAAAAAGCCCAATTTGGCCTCATTTTAAACTAATTGTGCTCACTCCCCTCACAGGCTCCGGCTGCCAAGTCAACACCTCCTCTACCTTGGGGCTCTCATTGCTCACTGCTACAGGAATCTTTGCAGCCATTTGCTGGGACCTCCTCACCATGCTACAGATAATGGACAAGCCGCAACAAAATGCAGCCTGAAGCAGCAGCCAATCAAGAGCAGGAGAGGTCTCTGGCCCCAGCTCTTAATTGGCCGATGACTCCTATTCTTTTCCCTAGTGCTTTGCTGTACCCATCCAACCAGAGTACCTGATTCAAACCAGCACAGCACCAACTGTACCCCAGAAATGGATCCAGAAAGGTCCAGAACTTATTACTGTCACTCTTTACCTCCAAGGGAGCTCAAGGTTGAGTCTGGCACTCACTTTATCCTGGGCAGCCAGGGACTTGGCCCAGTCTGCCCCTTACAGTCTGTAATAGGAGGTAATAAAAGGTCAATGGAATGATTCTGATATTTTCTCTGGAGACTGCAGAATATACTTGGCAGATGTTAATACAAATCTTTCAGTAGTTCTGATGATATACAAGTGTAAACATATCATTTTCACTTTTTCCTAGTCCCTATCTTTTCAGAGATTAACTATACCTTCAAATATCATTGGCAGTTTTCCTAGTCTAAACCTTTGAATTGAGTAGTTAAATGGCCAAAGATTCAAAAATATTCACATTTTTTGCTCTAATTGGAGCATTTTTCTCAATTGTACATTCCTTTTTAGCTTCTAAAAGCTAATTATTGTTTGTTTGCATCCTCTGCAGGTGAATATCTTGCATTTCATAATCACATTACCAAAATTGATGAATATAGTACTCTTGTATTCAGTTTGTTACCAGCTATATATGGTCAAATTTGGCCTATATCTTATGTCAGAATTTGGAACTCAATTAGAAAAGTGGAAATGTGCTGCTTTGATTTTTTTTTTTTATCATTTGTTTAATTCAAAAAGTTTAGTGCATGGATTTTCTAACTTCATTTTTTGGTCGTAGTTAATATGGCTATATAAATTACAATTTAACTTTAAGTTCTTTACATTCAAACATTGTTTAATCATTAAGAATGATAGTTTGTGTACAAAAGTTTGGCATTCTCAAGAAACACAAGTATACATACTTCTTTCAGACTAATTTTAAAATGAACATGTGTGTATCCATATCTGCGCGTATGGGCGCATGAGTGGAGATATGCTGGAATTTTAAATCATGTGCGCACTTGCGCACCTATGATTTAAAATACACCTACCTTGCATTTTAAGCAGTTACTCGAAGAAACTACTTTGCATATCTTCCTTAGGACTTTGCCGGCTTTAACTTGCTTATGTAAGAGGATTTAAAAACAAACTCGCGTGAGGGACATTACCAGTTTGTCCAGTCAGTCTCGAGGTCACCTAGACCCCTCTGGTTCTTCTTCCTGCACACCCCCCAGTTGACTGAGACCTTTCACCCTGTCATATAAGCCCTAAAATGTAATTTCTACAGACTTGCTTCTCATCAAGATCAGCAGTAAATGTACGCGGCTAACAAGCTGCCGCACGCTGTTTTAAAAATATGGAGTTATGCGCATAACTGTTAGCCCTGCTCTGGAACACCCATGCCCCGCCCATGTGTAATTAGTGATTTTAAAATCTGCCTTGCTCATGCTTGGCCCACATACGCACATATATGGGCATTTTAGCACATGCAACGCTTTTAAAATTCATCCCTTTTTGTTCAAACTACTATAATGCTTCAAGGAGTCAGCAATATGTGCCTTTAATTAGATTATTAAACTTTATGTAATCTATGAAATTAATTTGTTTGCATCTTTATAGTAACACTCAACTCAACCCAGGAAAGCGGAACTCCCTGGTAAGGCAGCAAGATGCAAGGCTTTGGGAGTTGTAACCTGTCTGAAATGGCATTATACCACAATGGTTATTACAGCCACAATATTGATAGTGGTATTAGGCTTCAATGGTCATTGTGATGCAAGATTGTGATCTCAGGGCCAAACGTAATTCTTGTTCATTGAACAAGCAATGTTGTACAGCCTTCTTAAGAGACTATTGTGTAATCTCATTATGAGCCTAACATAACTTAAAAGCATAATTTTTGATTCTCTCCATTTTTCATGTGTTGTCTTTTCTGTGATTCTCTTTTTAGCTCACGTTACCGTGCCCGACCGGCCACCTTTCTCTGAAACATTGCTGAAACCTTTAGCTTTCATCAGTGAATCACCAAACAAGGTTTAATACAATGAGCAAAACTAAAACTCTTACTTTTAAAATCCAAGAGTGCAGTTTTCATTATTGGGTTTATAATGTATAATCAATATGTACTGAATAACAGAATATGAAATAAAAAAGCAATTCATTAAGAATCATTGCATGTTATGAGCGTAATCTCTTTCCCTAGTTAACTCATTCCTCCTCCCCTTGGTTCATGCACTTCCCCCTTGCAATCCCTGTGCAGTCCTCCCCCCATCCCCCAAACCCTTCATTCATCTGGTTCCCTCCACAAACTGTCCACCCACCCCAGTTCACTCCCTCCATCATGTGGCAGTAGCACTGTGCTCTGAGTTCTGAGGGCTGTGGGTTTCAGTCTGGCTTGGAGGAATAGGGAGGGAGACAGAAAGTGCATACTAGTCAAGCTTTTTTGGATCCTGCCAGGTTCTTATGGCCTGGATTGGCCACTGTTGGAAATAGGATACTGGGCTTTATGGACCTTTGGTCTCACCCAGTATGGCATGTCTTATGTCTTATATCTTAAACCCCTCACTTATCCCTGTGCACTGCTCTCCCTAACAAACCTCTCACTTTCCCCTCCCTCCCCTCCCCACATTCCACAAATCCCCCAGGTATCCTGGCTCCTCTTCCACCCCAATGAAACCCTAACTCATGAAAGTTAACTTCCTCCCCCACTCCACCAAGCACCTATTTTCCCCATTCACTCACTCCTCCTTCTTCATGATTCACTTACTCCTTCCTCCCCTTAAGTTATCCCTGTTCTGTGCATTCACTGCCCCTCCCCCCAGTGATCCCGCATTCGTTCTCTCCCTACCCCACCCATAACCCCTTGCTCACCAGCTCCATTAACAGTGAGGCAGGAGGAGGAGGGCAGCATTATAGTGGCTCTAGTGCATCCTTCCTCCTACTCTGAAAAGGCCTGAGCATCATGCATTGATGCTTGGTCCTTGGTAGGGGAAGATGGCGGATGCATCAGAGCCACTACATTGCTGCCTCCTCCTTCTGTTTCACTGTCAATGGAGCCAGTGAGTGAGGGGATACACTTGGGACAGGGAGAGAGTGAAATAGGCAATGCAGAGGTCGGGGGTATGGTGACTTGCGCCATCCACTTCCATGTTAATCTTGTGGAGTGGGCGGGAGATGGGAAATACACTGTTCACCAATATTTCACAGCTTATTTCACTGGGAATAGGTACAGTAGCTAGGCAGGGATATACTTTGGAGAGGCTGGGTGGTCTGGAGCTGCTTTTTTCTGCCTGAAGCAGCTGCCAATCCCTGAGAGTTGAGCCCTTGGGTGCAGCAGCTGCCAGGACTTCCCAGGTGGAAGCAGGTACCAGGAAAAACTGAAGACCAGGACTGGAGCAGAAAGCAGGACTAAGACCAGAGCGGGACTGCAGGAACAAATCCAGGCAACAGTATAACACAGAGCAAACTCTATATGGACTGTTGGACCAGCAACAGGCTAGATATACTTATATACAGCTCTCTATTTGGGATGTACACAATGCTGGTCCAATAAGGAGCTTCCAGACACATGTATTTGTATTTTCTGCAGGGTTCTTTATGATTCAGTGTTCCTGTGGCTCCACTGTAAGATGCCCTGACCTTGAGCACTTAGGGCTGCAGATTTCATCCTTGCTGCCCCTGACACAATGTTAGTCTTCTGGGGTGGGTGACTGGGTCCCTGACTTATATCTGTTATGACCGTCAGTCGTAGACGGCTGTGACCGATTCAACTCACGTCATGTGCTGCCCTGCTCTACTCTCCGGGCCTATTTAGGCTGGGGCTAGCCGCTACTGCCGCATACCTCCTCGTGGCAGCCAGGCCACCGCTGCCACCCACGGCAGCTCTGGATCTTCTAGGCACGTGTGTGCGTGTCACCAGGCCTTCCTTTGAAGGCCCAATGGCAGGAACCTCAGGGGAGTCCTCGACTGATGACATCACTAGGTTGGGATTCTTAAGCACCGCCTTCGCCCCTTGCAAACTGACTTGGCAACGAGTTCCTTCACTACTGCTGCAGTTCCTGTCTCCTCGGACTGTGGTTCCTGTATCGGACCTTCCAGGTGGTCTATGGACGTCAGTCTCTACCACTGCTTCCGCTTCCATTATCTGTGCCCTCTCCAGCGGCACACTCAACTGTCCAGGAGTTGCATCAACTTTGGAACAGCACTAAGCAGCTACTTCAGCAAGCCACCCAAAGATAAAAGAAGTTATTTGATGCACACATCGGGAAGCACCCCAGTTTAAACTGGGTGATAAGGTATGGCTCAGCACCTGGTTTATCTGACTTAAGCTGCCTTTGGCTCTCTTCGCTCCCAGGTACATCGGTCCCTATCCTGTGCTCTGCCGGTTGGGCCCAGTTACCTACAGACTCCAGCTGCCTTCTTCTCTCAAAATCCACAACACCTTCCACATCTCACTACTAAAACCCCTGGTTCTGTCTGGCTTCTCAAAAAAAAAAAACACCGGAGACGCAACAACTCGCATCTGAAGTGGACGTCACGTATCAAGACCAAGATGTCCTGAATGTAAGGAAAACGTGGTAGAAAGTGGGAGTATCTCCTTTCCTGGGAGGCTTTGGACCTGAGGAGAACAGCTGGGAACCTGCTGCCAATATCTTTGATGAAGACCTTATCAGGCAGTTCCACGCCACACATCCTCAAAAATACAACCCCCCGGGGGGGGGGGGGGGAAGGTCTTAATAGGAGGGGTACTGTTATGACCGTCGGTCGCAGACGGCTGCGACCAATTCAACTCATGTTATGTGCTGCCCTGCTCTCCTCTCTGGGCCTACTTGCAGCTGGGGCTAGCCACTACCGCCACATACCTCCAGGGTCTCTAGGCTCCTCGTGGCGGCCGGGACGCCGCCGCCACCCACGCCGACTTCGGACCTTCCTAGGCGCACGCACGCATCACTGGGCCTTCCTTTGAAGGCCCAATGGTGGGAACCTCAGGGGCATCCCCGACTGATGGCATCACTAGGTTGGGATTCTTAAGCACCGCCTTCACCCATTGAAAACTGACTTGGCAACGAGTTCCTTCGCTACTGGTGCTGTTCCTGTCTCCTCGGACTGTGGTTCCTGTATCAGATTTCTTGCAACTTAGACTCTGGCTCAGGTACCCGCTCCTTGGGGGCCTGTTTGCGTTCCAGTGGGAGACCCAGTCTCCAGGCTTCCCTCTCCTTGGGCTAGCCCTGCGCCTTCCAGAGGTCCTGCCTGCCAGCCTCCCTGCTCCTCGGGGTTGACCCTTGAACTGCCTTACTGCTTTGGAGACTCGATTCGGCTCTTCCTCGCTCTTTGGGGCTCTTTGGGGCTGAGCCTACACCAGTGACTGTTCCTGTGCTTCCCCGCTCCTCGGGGCAGTGCCTACGTTCTACACCAGTGACTGTACCTGTGCTTCCCTGCTCCTCAGGGCAGTGCCTATGTTCTACACTTGCGACTGTAGTCTGCACCTCCTCGCTCCTTGGGATCATGCCTCAGTTTCTCTATCAGAGATTCCTTAGTGCGCAACCTCGCTCCTCGGGGTTGCTTACGTCACTACTTCAGAGATTTGACTCGGGCTTTCCTGCTCTGCGGGACAGCCTACATCATCACACCAGAGCCTATCTTACTACGCAGCCCCGCCCCTCGGGACAGTTTCTACTGCAAGCCTCCAGAAGTTCCTGTCTCACGCTCCCCATTCCTCAGGGCCTGCCTAGCGCTTCTCTGTCAGAGGTTCGAGCTCTGGTACCTGCATCTCCAGTTCTGCAAGAATACTGTGGTTCACCTCTGAACTGTGTCTGTTACCCCGCTCCTTGGGATCCCTCACAGTACTCTCTCTACAAGCTCCTGGGATCACATGGCCATGACACAGGTCGCTCTATTCCTCTACCACTACTATCTCCTGCTGCAGCTGACCGCGCCTCCCGACGGTGAGGACCTGTGGAGCTCCTACCCACAGATGGTATCAACCCTCATTCAGGTTAAGGGTCCATGAAACCCATGAATCCTAACAATATCTTTATTTAATTATTTCTAACACAGGCATGAGGTATGAAAAATACCTCAAACACAGCGGCCAGGATCCTTACAAACACACATCGCAAGGACCATATCACACCAATCCTAAAAATCCTACACTGGCTTCCCATCCAATATAGAATACTTTTCAAGGCTCTCACTATCATCCACAAATCTGTCTACCAGCAATCCACACTCCAACTCACCTTCCCACTCGAATTACATACTTCCGCAAGACCGATCAGAACTGCCTACAAAGGTTCGCTCAAGGCCCCCCCCCCCAACAAATCCTCGGTCCACAACTCTATTCACAAGGGAGCACTTTCGACAGCAGGTCCGCTACATTGGAATTCGCTTCCCCAAGACTTACGCCAGGAACAATGCCATCTAACATTCAGAAAGAAACTGAAAACCTGGCTGTTCGCAGAAGCCTACCGTTGAAGGAACATCTTCAACCATCACTGACTCTCACCCTTCCACCCCTCCCTAATCTCTCCCCCCCCCCTACTCACCTCCCCTCCTCTCCTTCTCCCACTGGACTTACCATGTTAATAATCGTCTAGGATAAATCTCTGTTTATGTATCACTAACATATTGTTTTGTTGATTATATTTATCACTCTCCAGTTGTTATAGTTTAAAATCTGTCCTGTCTTCCATCTCCCATGTTTTACGCTCCCTGTTTAATGTAACTTTACTTTCTACCTAGATGTTAATTGGTTTCCCCTCAGTTCTATTGTAAACCGGTACGATAAGACCTGGTCTTGAGTATCGGTATAGTAAAAGAAGTTAAATAATTAAATAACACAGCATATCAAAAAATGGAAAAAACTGCTCTAGAGAATCGCCCTATCTAATATTCACCACAATTGTATTATAATGTGTGCATTCTTCATGTAGCAATCCTGGTTGACAGGTTTCATGACAACTGTCTCACTGAATAATTATGAAAATATGGAATATAGAATGAGAAATATCAGTTATTGATACATAAACAAAAATAATCCAAATTGTAAGCCTTAGTATTACAGTTTACAAAATCCTTATCTTTCTATGTTCCCTGATTATTGCTGTGTGTGTGTGTGTAATGGGGGGGAGGAGTGGTGTGGCATTTCTTAACCAAAATCCCCAACCCCAAATATATTATAGTATTGCTACCACACTACCTATATCAGATACAATGATGGTGAAGACAGTTTAGATAAGCAATATTCCTATTTCCCATATTTCTATTCCTTTCCAATCTGATTATCTGCTGTAATGTGATTAACAACATACCTTTGCATTGATTTGGCAAAATCTTCCAGTTTGTTGTAGGGTAATTAACTCAGCTGTCACTTTTACATGTTTTAACTGCAAATAGTGTGTCTTCCATTACTAGCCATTCTTCTGAGAATGTACGCTTAATATATGCAAAAGGATAGAAACAATTAACCTTTCATTAGAGATTGAACAATGCTTGCTGAAATGCTGCTTCATCATTTTCTTTCCACTTACTGCTATATCTGTATATCTATATATGCAGCGGTGATCTGTCTGTCTCTATATTTCCGTATCTATCAGTCCAGGCATCCCTCCAAATCGCTGTCAGTCTCTCTATATATCTATGTACCTATGTATATATGAGTACATCTATCTAACTCTAATGCAATGATAGAACAAGTGATGGCTAGACAGATGCAGAAAGATCATTTAAACAAACCTGTTAAATAAAAAATTTATTACATTTATAATGCTTAATATTTAAATCCATTCATTGAAGAGAGAGTGATGGATTTACTAAAGGACTTTCTAGTTCCAAGCTATTTGTTGCATTTGGAAGTCTGCGGGCTGCTCCCACGAATCACCACATTCACCTCCCCCGGCCAGGCCCATCTCACGGCTCCTCAGCATGGTGGGATGCCGCCAGCTGCCTATGCGACAGAATGCCGCCAGCCTCGACCCCACCCCAAAGCTCCTTAATGCAGTGGAACGCTGCCGGCTGCCTACGCAGCAGGACACTGCTAGCCAGGATCAGACACACTTCTCCTTAGGCACATGTGTACCTGATGTCATCAAGGCCAGTGGCGCTTCTTGATGACCTCACAGGCTCTGCCCTACAAAGAACCCTCTCTATTTTTCCCTCACTACTTCAGCAACAGGTTCAGCTACTCAATAGTAATGTGTGTTGCTTCCCAGCATTTAGACTTTGTCCAGCTTGTCTTCTGCCTTCGTCCAGCTTGTCTTCAGTCTTGTCCCAGTCTGTTACATCCTCCATTGCCTGCTTGCTCCAGCCCTTGCCTGCCTGCCTAGCCCTATCAGTCCCACTCATTCTCCTTTTGATGGATACATGGTTTGACCTCAGTCTGGACTTTGGATACACCTGACTACCACTGCTGCTGATCCCTGTGTGGACTTTGGATATGCCTGCTTGCTACCTACCTACAACCCTAGCTGGCTTCGGACCTTTTCTCCTCTCATTGGCAGAGATCCCACCTAAGTCCTGCCAGCCCCGGCATCCAAAGGCTCAACCTGAGGGGAATGTGGGCTGGTATAGTTGAAGGTCCTGACCAGTCTCTGCCTTGCCTGGGTCCACCAGCCGATGGTGAGAACCTGCAGGGCTCCTCCCTGCAGGTAGAGCCAATCTTGCCTTGGCCTAAAGGTCCACAGACACAACACTATTGATGCATTTGGTATATTTGCAAGGGGGTAACCTGCATGAAATGCAATTAGAGCTCAAAAACAGCAGTGATGTGACTTCATCAGGGCTCAAAGAATGCATGGAGAGGTCAACAGTTTGATGGTCATGATGGACTTGTCCATACTTGGGACAGATATGAGAGGAGGTTTGAGAAATTGGTTGGAAAACCCAAGGGGAAATTGATGTTGGGTTGCATTTGGGAATTTTATATGCACATTTACCAAAGAAGGATTAATCTCAACTTGGTAGACTAGACAGACCATTTTGGTTTTTATCTGCCATTATTTACCATGCTACTTTAGTTAACATCATTTCATGGGTATTATTTTACCTTTTGAAGGAGAAATCTCAGCAAATTGTCAAAACATTTTTAAAACCTAGATCAGAATAAAAAAATATGGTTATAGTATAATTTTGATTAAAATCTGATGCTGCTGTTTGAATATTGGAATGGGAGTTGCTGCCCAATAGGGATGTGCAGAGGGACTGCATACATTGCATTCGGTATTCGTATTCGTCGGGGGTGCAGATACATTGCATTCAGCAAGGGGGGCCCCCAATACATTCATGTGTTCATTCTTATTCGTTTCCTGGCTAAAATTTAATTAACTACAACCCCCCACCCTCCTGACCCCCCCAAGACTTACCAAAACTCCCTGGTGCTCCAGCGGGGGCTCCGGGACCCATCTACTGCACTCATGCCGTCGGCTGCCAGTACTCAAAATGGCGCCAATAGCCTTTGACTTACTATGTCACAGGGGCTACCGGTGCCATTGGTCAGCCCCTGTCACATGGTAGGAGCACAAGATGGTGCCGGCTGTCCATTGCTCCTACCATGTAACAGGGGCCAACTAATGGCACCGGTAGCCCCTGTGACATAGTAAGGTCAAAGGCTATCGGCGCCATTTTGAGTACTGGCAGCCGACGGCATGAGTGCAGTAGATGGGTCCCAGACCCCCCGCTGGACCACCAGGGAGTTTTGGTAAGTCTTGGAGGGGTCAGGAGGGTGGGGGGGTTTGTTTAAATTTGCTCCTTTAGACGGCCGAATAATTCGGTGAAGATTCGTTGTATTCGTGGGGAATCACGATACATTTCGCTTCCCCACCAATACAATGAATATGGCCCTATACGTTGTGAATTACCAATACGTTGCAAACGAATGCACACCCCTACTTCCCAAGCTAACCAAGTTTTAGGAGCGGAAACAGATGAAAGTTTGATGGAAAAATGTAAGGTTTCTTGGAGCAAAGGCTAGTGTTGGCATTTTGTCAGATGCTAATTTAATGTAATTTAAGACTTTATTAATTGCCATTACATGAAACTGATCGAAGTGATGTACAACAAAATTAAACATCAATATTACATAAACAATATTACAATATGGCCAAAGTAATCCATAAAACAACCAAACACAATATATACCCATGACAATTACCAGGCAAAAGATAAAACAGCAGCAAATTAAAAAGAATGTAACCAAGGCAAAAACATAAAAACAAATCTATATTGAACAAAAATACATTTTGGATCTGTACCAGAATATACTGTTGATAAATTAATCAACTTTTAGTTTAATATAGAATAACAGAATATAAACTGAAATAACTGAACTAAATCTATTACTGTAAGGTAAATTTATCTGTCAGTAAAGTTTCCTTCCTAGTACAGCATGGAGCAATTTAATGTCAGGGCTGGGTGGAGTCGCACCGGCGTATTATATGAGCCACAATTTTACATTTCATACAATTGTTCTGCTAGATTCTTCAAAACATGAACTTGGAAGGGGTTTTGGCTATTTTCCTTTTTGTATTGTTCTTCTATGACTCCCTTCTTTATAGTGTAGAGATATTTTTATATGTGTTTGAAAAGAAAAGACCTGTTCATAGTAGCAGGTCTTTCAGTTTCTAAAATGCTTCTTCCCTGAAATTACTCTGCAGCAACTTGTGATCCAAACATCCAGTACCCTTGGAGTGGTACACATCAGAACATACACATTTCTTATGACTATGTATGTGCAGCAAGTAAACATTTTTTAAATTTGTTTCAGGGGGACCCTAATTTGTTTTTTTAGTTTCAAACTGAAAAAAAACCCATTTTTTTTAGTTTGATTTGTTTTGTTTTTTTTACATTAAAGTCAGCCTTTTCTTGGACTGTTCTGTTGCTAACCCAACAGTCTTATGACCTTGCTTGACCTCTGCCAGCCTCAACATCTGCTTGGACATTGTCCTTGATTGTTCTCTGCCTGCCTCGGCCTCTGTTGGCTGCCGATCTTGCTTGTTCTCTGTCTGTCTTGACCCCTGCCTGGACCTCAACCTTGCTAGTTCTCCGCCAGCTCTGATCCTTGCTGTTCTCAATTCTGTTTGAACACTGCCAACCCAGTCCTTGGCCCACCTTGGTCCTGTCTGACTTGGCCCTCTTGTGGGCTCAACCCAAGAGGGAGGAGGCTGGTTAGGAGGAAGACCTTGTCTTTTGGAATGTCAGCAGCTGCCTGATAGGGCCTAGACTCTGGTAGAACATCCCAGGTTGTGCCAACCTACCAGTGTCTAAAGGGCTCACATCCCCCAGAGCGTGACAAGCAATTTAGAAGTGTCAGACCATTCTACTGCTGGCCAGAGGAGAGAAGGAGTTACTAACCACTTCTTGGCTCCAGAGACAGGAGACTGCATCCAATGCCAGGACCATCTTTGTGTCTGGAGCAGATATTCAAAACTACACCATTACCTCTGCCTTACCATCTGCGTGTCTGGCACAGTTCTTCCTCTGTGGCGGTAATTAGAGATGTGAATCGGAACCGGTATCTGTTCTGATTCCGGTTCTGATTCACATCGTGAAATTTTTTTCTTGCAGTCCGATCGGTTTTTTTTTATCGGCTGCACCCGAGCCGATAACCAAAAAATACAGCCGACTCTTTAAAATGAGTTTGTTAGTATCCCCTAGGGGTGTGCATTCGTTTTGAACTTATAGGTAAAACGCAACTTTTTTTTTTTTTTTACCTTAAAGTGATGAGGCGAAAACGATCGGCTTTCCAACTTATTCAACATAGCTATGTTGAATACGTTGGAAATCGCGATTGTTGATCCTAAATAAAAATTTAAATCCCTCACCCTCCTGACCCCCCCAAGCTGGCCAAAAGTTCCTTTTGGGTCCAACGAGGGTCCTGGAGCGAACGCGCGGGGAATCACGTGACGTCCGCGTCACTCCGACGTGAAGCCGACGTCACGTGCTCCTCGCAAAGGAGTACAGAAATGGCGTACTGACTCCCCGCTAGACCACCAGGGAGTTTTGGTAAGTCTTGGAGGGGATTAAGGAGGGTGAGGGGTTTAAATTTTTATTTAGGGAATCGGTGCACGTATGGACATAGACTCAACTTATGGAATTCTCCATATGTCCATATTGACCGAAATTGACCCCCCCTTTCGACTTATGGACTTATGAACATAAACTTTTGGTCTGCACATCCCTAGTATCCCCCCACTCTCCGGACCCCCCCTCAAAAAAAAAATTTAAATACCTGGTGGTCCAGTGGGGGTCCCGGGAGCATTCTCCCGCGCTCGGGCCATCGGCTGCCAGTAAACAAAATGGCACCGAATGCCCTTTGCCCTTAGCATGTGACAGGGTATCCGTGCCATTGGCTAGTCCCTGTCACATGGTAGGAGCAATGGACAGCCGGCACCATCTTTAAAAATGGCGTGGGCCATCCAGTGCACCTACCATGTGACAGGGGCCGACCAATGGCACTGATAGCCCCTGTCACATGGTAAGAGCAAAGGGCCATTGGCGCCATTTTGATTAGTGGCAGCCGACAGCCTGAGCACGGGAGAATGCTTCTGAGACCCCCGCTGGACCACCAGGTATTTAAAAATGTTTTGGGGTGGGGTCCGGAGGGTGGGGGGATACTAACAAACTCATTTTAAAGGGTCAGTTTGTGTTTTTAGGTTGTGTCCTTTCTTCCTGCCCCCCACCCCATAACGATAAGAAAACCCACTAAATTAATCGTGGGGTTTCCTATCGCTTTCGGGGACCCCCCGATATCTGACGATATTGAAAATATCAGACAATATTTTCAATCGTCAGATAAACGATTCACATCCCTAGTGGTAATATCAGCTTCAGCACAGCATACCTCTCTTTCTCTCTCTTTGGACCCCATTTCCTTCTGCCAGCAGCACTCACTCCCCTCTCTGGACCCCCTTCTCTCTGCCCAGAAACTCCCACTTTCCTCTCTCTGGACCCCTGCCCCCTGCCCCCTACCCCCTACCCAGCAAAACTCAGTCTCCTATCTCTGGTCCTTTCCTCTTAGCACAGTAACACCCAGTTCTTTCTTTCTGGCTTCTCTCTTATGCCACCTTGCTCAGCTCCATCCTGAGGCCTTCAGTATGTCCCTTACTTATATGATTCAGACTTTCAGATACTTGAAAGGTTTTAATGATGCATGGTCAACAACAAACCGTTGGAAAAAAATCAGTAGAACTAGGGGTTACGATTTGAAACTCCAGGGAGGAAGACTCAGAACCAATGTCAGGAAGTATTTCTTCACAGAGAGGGTGGTGGATGCCTGGAATCCCTTCCGGAGGAAGTGGTGAAGACAAACTGTGAAGGATTTCAAAGGGGCATGGGATAAACACTGTGGATCCCTAAAGGTTAGAGGATGGGTATAAAGAGAAGCCATAGGGGTGGCTTGCTGGAATAGTGGCTACTACCTGGTGATTACTACTAGGAATGTGTATTCGTTTGCAATGTAATAGGAAATAAAGATGATATTTCCTATTTTGTTGCATTTCGGGGGGCTGATGAAACAATAGGAAAACCCACAAAACGTCACGTGATTTTCTTATCGTTTTTAGGGGGGGGCACATTAAAAACAAACAAAACCCAAACCCACTCCACCCTTCAAATTTAATTAATTGCAACCTCCACCCTCCCGACCCCCCAAGACTTGCCCGACCCCCCCAAGACTAAATAATATAAGGGAAAGGGCAATTTCCATTGCCGGTCCCCAACTGTGGAACTCTCTACCACAGGAACTGAGGTTGGAATCAGACATTAAAATATTTATAAAGGGTATGAAAACATGGCTATTCAAACAAGCCTTTCAGGAATGTTAACCAAATGATTATGTACCCTAATAATATATATTCAGATTTTATGTTTTATCTCTGTTCTTACTTTCCTACTTCTTTAACTGTGTAAATTTTAAGATTAATTATTTTACTATTGTATTTGTATTTAATTATTTTGAAACTCTGTAATTTTCTTTTCTCATTTAATTTTGGAAATGCAAGTATTTTTAAATGAATACTTGTTAACTAATGTAAACCGAGGTGATATGTTCTCATGAAACATCGGTATATAAATATTAATAAATAAATAAATAAACAAGACTTGCCAAAAGTACATGGTGATCCAGCGGGATCCCGGGAGCGATCTCCCCCTCTCGGGCCGCCAGCTGCCACTAATCAAATTGGCGCCGGTGGCCCTTACCATGTGACAGAGGCTATTGGTGCCATTGGTCGGCCCCTGTCACATGATAGGAGCAATGGATGGCCCATGCCATTTTTTAAGATGACGCTGGCCGTCCATTGCTCCTACCATGTGACAGGGGCCGACCAATGGCACCGATAGCCCTTGTCACATGGTTGGTAAGGGCAAAGGGCCACCGGTGCCAATTTGATTACTGGCAGCCGACGGCTCGAGAGGGGGAGATCGCTCCCAGGAATCCTGCTGGACCACCAGGGACTTTTGGCAAGTTTTGGGAGGGTTGTAATTAATTAAATTTGAAGGGTTGGGGAGGGTTTGGGATTTTCATTTTGGGGCAGCCGAAAAAAAATCAGCCCGAACCGCGGGAAATCAAAATTTCCCGCAGCAGGAATCACATCTCTAATTTCTACCCTTACTCAATAAACCTTCACATGGTTAATGCAAATCCAACATTGCTCTCTGCTTCAATAGCAAGGGGAAATGTGGAAAAGAGGATTTGCATTCAGACAACAACCAACAAGGACTGAACTACACAGTCTGGGTAAACAAATAAGCGTGGGGGTAGCTTGCTTATTGCGGTGGTTACTACCCTAAACCAATTAAGCCTGATACCATTTTGAATGCATAAACAGTGTTGCTTTCTGCTTCAACGGCAGGGGGAAATATGGAAAAGAGGATTTACATTCAGAAAACATCTAACAAGGCATTGATCTGTGCAGTTTGGGTAAACAAGCATCCGGGTAAAACTTGCTTGATGTGGTGGTTACTACCCTTAACCATTAAGCCTTATGATTCACCTTTGATGCAACTCCAACATTACTCTCTGCATCCACAACAGGGGGTGGCAGGAAATTTGAATCAGTTACTAACAAGGGCCCTGAACTTGGTGGATGGTGAAACAGATAAGTATGGGAAAATAAGTGTGGGAGCTTGCTGGGCAGACTGGATAGGCTGTTTGGTCTTTTTCTGCTGTCATTTCTATGTTTCTTGATGGAGAGCCAGGAGACACCAGGCAGAAGATCTTCCTGAATACAATTGCAGCCCGAAAAGACAGAAGCCAGTCTTGAACTTGTGATCCAGCATTTGCTCAAGGGGCCTGCCCTCTCTGACCTCATAGGTTTCCTCTTACTAAAGGAACCCATGTGGAGAGTGGGAATGCTGCAGGACCCTTGAATGAGCACTGGATCATAGTGCTCAGGCTGGATTGGGTTGGCACTTTAGGCATCTGTCTACTTTTCCCCTCCCAGCACTGACTTTGGCTATTCCTCTCTTCCAGCTCACCCAAATCATATTGGAAGGAATATGGCGAGGCAGTAGTCAGTCTGTGGCTCATTTTATTTTATTTTTTTTGGCCCAGTCTAGGCTGAAGGAGAGAGGAATGAGCAGGAAGAAATTGAGAAGAAAGCGGCAGGACCTGGCAGCTAGCTGCTTTTTGTTTCTTCAGCCTATGGGTCTATTGTGAGAGATAGAAGGGGCCAGAAAGAAGAAGTGACCTGCAATATTTTTTAATGCTTCTGCATTGGGCACGCTCTAGTGGAAGGGAAGGGAAGTGAAGAAGGACTAGCTATTTTTCAGCTCCACACAGGAAGAAGGGAATGGGGGGGACGTCAACAAAATGTTGGTATTCTAGGCAGCCATCTAGCTTACATAATGGTTGCACTGGCCTTGTATGGCAATGCAAAAAAGTATTCAATAAAAGTGTCCCACTTCCACAGGTTGGAGATATTTACAACATTGCATGATGTAAAAGTGGAAGCACCCAGCAGCAGTAGTGATGGATTTATGCTTTCCCTGTGAGCAAAGCATTGCATTTGTGTTAGTTCACTTTAATAACCTGCCCTTATGAAGGAAGCATAGTTCCTGAAAGCCAATTATAGATGTACTGAGCTAGTCTAATAAAAATGTATCGTCTACAACTTGTTTACTGACTCTTATTTCTATGATTTCTTTATGAGTGTTTACTAGAGATGTATGAAAAATGTAAAGTTGAACTTGAAGCAGGCAAATTTCTGCCTTATTTGAGCTCAATGCATTTTTGTTTTTTCACCAAATCTGCTAGAGAGATTCATTGAATTTTTCCTAGTGAATCTGTGGGGAATGCAACTGAATTTGCTTCAATTCATTGTGAATTTTCCAATTCATGGAAATTTCTATCAAATCTGCCCATTGCGAAGTGCATGACCCACTACAAATTTGCCCCCCAAAAATAGACTGATATTCAAATGCTACTTAGCCAGATAAATAGGACTTATCCAGTTAAGTGACAGCCACTAATTATCTGACTATTTTCAGTGGTCGCCGCTTATCCGGCTAAGTAGATAGCTGTAGAAATTGTGGGTGGATCAGGGTAGTGCTGCTTATCTGGTGCTACTAAACCAGATAAGTAGCAATATTTTTACTTATCAGATTAAGTTAACTGGATAAGTTAGACCTGCCATAGAGAAGGTCTAACTTAGCTGGATATAACTTATCTGGCTAAGTGGCAGTTTTGATGGAGATATTCAGCAGCATAGCTATGTTGTTGAATGTCTAATATAAGTTAGCTAGATAAGTTTTATCCAGAAAACTTTCATAAACATTTAGGAGTGAATATTGACCTCATAACTTGTCGAACTAATTTGTGAACTTAAAAAAAAAGTTTCCACATCAATAGGAGGCAATTTTCAAAGGAATTTCCTCAGGTAAATGAGTGTTTACTTGGGGAAAAATGTCTTTGGAAATTGTTCTCCTTCAAGCAGGGAAAAAGGGGCAGTGATGGAGGCAGGGCTAAGGCAGGTTGGGTGAAGTATATATGAGGAATTCATTTTGAAATCCCTGTACATGGGGTCAAGAATCCCCACATCACCGGCTGCCACTGAATTTTCAATGTGAAACTCAACCAGGAGTTTTCCTTTAAAAATTGTCTTGCAGACCTGTAGATACAAAGTACCCACATTCCAGCAAGTACCATTGGCTTTTTAAAAATTACCCTCTTGATGTTCACCTCTATATATTCATTTTTATCTCCCAATCCTCCATTTCTCCCTTCTTATGTAAACCCTAAAGGGGCACACAAAATGTGAGAGGTATCTGATGCCAGTTTGAGGACTCCGCATCAGTTTCTCTGTGGGTTTACTAAAATTGGTCAAACAGATGGGGTAGTGAACCAGGCAAAGAGGCAAGGACAATATTTTCCAAGCTGGAAAGAGAAACCCAAATCCCATCTGCCTCCCCTTGTAACCCCCCTTTGACTGCTCCCCATCTTTCTTTGACACCGACACAAGCCTCTGATGAACCCACACCTTGGAATAAAGGAGAGTCTCACACAAAAGGTATCATCAATAAACAAACTTTTATTTCTGGGGTTTCCAGTAGTCAGAGTAGACACAATATCAAGACATATTAGAAGAAACTGAATTGATCAGCCCTCATAGGCTTCCACAACAGCACTGAAGCAGTATAAGCAACCAATGGAAAACCTCCCCCCCCCCCCCAAAAAAAAATAGCAATCTTCTTCCTCCAAATGTGTAACACAGAGAGTATATAGCAAAAAAAATATCAAATTTGCTTCTCCTCTTCTCCCTTCAGTAAGCTAGATTATATCATGTTTCTCTCAAAGATTCTCCTTCAAACATAGACACATCATTACTCATCTCACACAGACATCATAGCCCTTCTTACCCCTGCAGCTATTCAGCATTCCCCTGAGATGTTATAGAATCATTCCTGAAACCAAAAGCAAGGAATCCCAGGATTCCCCAAGCCTCAATTCCCCTGGACTGTACATCTAGCCTCTTCATGGACTGTGGAGTTCTAGCTCTCTTGATCCTCGATCCTGTGGTAGTTCCCCTTGGGGAGAAATATTCTTCTAACCTTGGGCTTTTATCCTTGAGAGGAAAAGCCCCTGCAGTATCCTCTTCTTGAGGAGAGGAATTCTGGGCACTCTAACCTTCTGGTAGGTCCCTCCAATCTCCTTTCCATTAAACCTTGAACTCAGGCCTATATAGTCCTCAGAATACTCGCTCTAGTGGAGCCTTCTCTAATAGATACTTAAGACACACAGAGATTTCATTCATAATGACGGAATTGATAGGCCATGTAACCTATGATTGTAATCTTCTGTCCAGTTCAACTTAAAGTAGCAGATCAATACTTTTTGAAGTCACATATTACAAAACTGTCTAATAATTATGTTTATGAGAATGGAAACTAAAAGACTTTGAGAAGGAGCCTAAATCAAGGTTTTCAGATAAGTACTGAATGTCTTATCTATAGTAAGATGTGCTGTTCTTGCTTGCAGAAATAACTGAAACTTAAGATTTGAGGCATATTTATGCAACCAACCCTGAGATACTTCTCTCTTTCTCTTAACATAGTATTTAAGTTTCACTGTATGTAAAGGATTTCATAATGCTATTGGAGCTTGATCCTAGTAGCCTTCTATTTGTGATATAAGGGAGGAGGAATAGCCTAGTGGTTAGAGCAGTGGGCTATAAACCAGGAGACCAGGCTTCAAGTCCTGCTGTTGCTCCTTGTGACCTTGGCCAAGTCACTTTACTTTACATTGCCTCAGGACAAACTTAGATTGTAAGCTCTCTGGTGATAGGGAAATACCTACAGTAGCCAAATGTAAACCAATGTGATATCTCCAATTGAATGTCAGTATATATAAATAAATATCACTTGCAATAAAGCAGCATTATTCTGGAATTGAGTCCTATCTGTTTTTGTCAGTGAGTCAAGAGGGAATAACCCCAGCCCCAACATATACTTCCCATTAGTTAACATACATCATATTCTTCTACAATATGCTCTGCCATCTGGTTCTTGTTTAAGGCAACTGTCTTATCAGTTTTTTTTCCATGAATTTTTTCTTTTCAATCAAACATTCAAAAATATTATCAATCATTTGCAAAAGCCCCAAATAATAGGGCATGGGACCTCCCAAATCTCTCCAGGGCCACACTCAAATGGCACAGGGCCATACTCAAGTGACACAGGGCCCAATATCCTGTGTTTCTAAGCCAGAACACTGGGGCCTATGGGAGCTAACAAAGCACGCGATATTATTGTCTGCTTCCATGACTATACCCAGAAAGAGAAGATAGCCAATCTGGCCAGAAAACAAATTCGGTGGCAGTGGGAAAATCAGGAGATATCGATATTTGCTGACCTCTCCCAGGCCACCTTGCAAAATAGAACCGAACCCTTAGCTTCTTCTAAACCAGGACCCAGGGATCTTCAAGGGGTTTGAAAGGCCATTGTGTATCCCATATCATCCCCATATTTCTTCAAGAGGAAGAGAGATTTACCTTTCTGGGCCCAAGACATTGAATAGAACTGTTGTGCACGTGGACCCTTGGCCCAAAGTGGTGTTGGCGCTACCTGTGAGGGAAACCCCCACAGATCCCCACTATCGGGAGGCGAGGCCAGAAAGGAAGCAGAGGCCATCAGGAGCTTCGCCACTACCAGCCCTCATTTCCCGCAGGTTGAGCCCTTGGGTACCGAGGCTGGCTGGTCTTAGGCGGGCTTCTGCATAGATGATCCCATAAGGCACAGCCAGGTGAGGAGGGCGGCCAATATGGAGCGATGGTCCAAGGCAGGTGGTAGAAGACATGGTCAAGAAGCAAGCTGGGTCAAGAACCAAGGTCTGTCTGAGGGGAGAGGAACAAGAACTGGAACATAGGAGCAGGAACTGGAACGCAGGAGCAGGAACTGGAATGCAGGGGCAAGAACTCAAGTATGCTGGACGAAGACAGTGAGGAGACCTGTTGCCAAGCCACCTGCTGGGAGCCCGATGCAGCCTTAAATAGGCTGGAGCTGGTGATGTCATCGGGGAGGGCTGGCAGCAATTTCTCACCACTGGTCCTTTAAGGCCTGGGAGGAGGCATGCGTGCATAGGAGGGACCTGCAGAGGAGTGGCAGTTGGCAGCATCGCAGCTGCCAGAGAGGGAAGAGCGGCAGCAGCTCCCTGAGGCTACCAGAGAGCTCGGGCCTGCTGCCACAGCTGCAGGGCAGCAACAGATGAGCGAGGCCAACCGCGGGTCTCTGCGGTTGGCAGGCATAACAGTATCCCCCTTCTAGGCCCCCCTCCAGGGGGTTTCGGCCCCACAGGATGTAAGGCATGAAATTGCTTGATCAGGTCTTTATCTATTAAGTTGGAGGCTGGTTCCCAAGAGTATTCTTCTGGTCTTCTTATGTTCAGTACATTGGTGTCAGTCTCAGAGTTGAGGTGTTATGGTTCGGGTAACCTTCTAGAAGGCCAGGATAGAACCAGGGGCTTTAGGAGCAAGGTGTAGAAGGAGTTGTGAATCCTTAAGGATGAAGGCAGGTGGAGCTGGTAGGTTATGGGACCCAGTTGACGGACCACCGGGAAGGGGCCAATGTATTGTGGCACTAATCGCATGGACAGGAGCTTGCGGCAGATGTAACGCATACTGAGTCAGATCCTCTCACCAGGTTTGAAGCATGGGGCCAGTCTACGGTGAGCATCCACAAATCTCTTGGCTTTAAGTCCTGCTTCATGCAGCAGGTGCTGTGTATGGTTCCACAGGGTGTGTAACTCTTGGGCCAACTGAGCCGTGGACGAGGGGATAGTCAATGGTAGAGGCAGAGGAGGAAGTGGTTGCCTTCCATAGACCATCTGGAAGGGCGAGGATTTGGTGGCAGAACAGGGATGTTGGTTGAGAGTGAACTCTGCCCAGGAGAATAGTGCTGCCCAGTGTTCTGATGTGCATTGATGTAGGTGTGGAGGGATCGCTTGCGGATGGTAGGTGGTCGTGAAGTCCAACATGATGTTGAATTTTTTACAAAGAGCTCTCCAGTACTTGGCTATGAATTGGGTTCTGCGATCGGATAGAATATGCTTGGGGAGTCCGTGGAGACTGAATACATGTTGGACGAAGAGTTGAGCCAGTTGAGGAGCCAAGGGGAGACTGGGCAGGGCAACAAAATGTGACATCTTGGAGAAGTGGTCAATTACCATCCAGATGGCCGTATTTCCATCCGAGAGCAGGAGGTCCACGATGAAGTCGATGGAAATGTGCATCCAGGGTTCCTTGGGGGCTGGCAACAGCTGTAACAGCCCCCAAGGTCAACCCACCAGGGGCTTTTGCTGAGCGCAGATGGGACAAGAATCCATGTAGTCCCAGACATCTCTTCAAATACTTGGCCACCAATAGAATCACTGGAGGGAGTCGAGGGTTCGAGCTCATCCGGGGTGCCCAGTGACACGGGAATCATGAGACCAGAATAACAACTTGTTACGGAATTTCTGGGGAATGGCCATATTCCCAGGTGGGACAGTCATGGTGGTGGAGAGCAGGACTCATGCGGGATCTATGATATCTCTGGTGGTTCAATGGTATCTTTGGAAATGAAGGACCGGGAGAGGGTATCTGCTCGGAAGTTCTTGGCTGCAGGTAATTATCAGAGCTCAAAGTCGAAGCAGGCAAAGAAGATGGCCCATAGGGCATGATGGGGGTTCACCCGCTGGGTCTAGTGTAAATATTCTAGGTTCTTATGATCCATGTAGACAGTGATCCAGTGTTGGGCTCCCTCCAGCCATTGATGCCATTCCTCGAAGGTGAGTTTGATAGTCAAGATTTCTATGTCACCAATCCCGTAATTTCACTCCGCTGGGGAAGATTTCTTAGAAAAGAAGGAGCATGGGTGGAGAGTGTCTGTGGAAGAGTACTGGCTTAGGATGGCCCCTACCCCTTCAGAGGAGGCATTGACCTCCATGATGAAAGGGCATTGTGGGTCTGGGTGCAGGAGACACAGCTCCCGAAGGAAGGTTACCTTTAGGTTCTGAAAAAATGTTACCACCTCGGGAGGCCTCTGCTTAGGATTCTCCCCTTTTTGTGTCAAGGCCGTGAGTGGGGCCACCAGCTTTGCGTAGTTGTGAATGAAAGTATGATAATAATTGGCAAAGCCAAGGAATCTTTGCAAGGCCCACAGGCTGGTCGATTGTGGCCAATCCTGAATACTCCTGAGCTTTTCTGCATCCATTAGAAAATCTTGTCTGGAAACTATGTAGCCCAGGAATGGAGGCTCTCCCTCTCAAAGGAACACTTCTCTAGTTGGCAAACAACTTGTTATCCTAGAGGCATTGAAGGACACGGGAGACAGCTCAGCAATGGGTGTTTAGGTCTTTGGAAAATACCTGAATGTCGTCTAGGTATACGACCACACACTCGTACAGCATATCTCGGAATACTTCGTTCATGATATTTTGGAAGATGGCCGGCGCATTACAGAGTCCGAACGGCATTACCAATTTCTCGTAATGGCTGCCCCTGGTGTTGAAAGCTGTATTCCACTCATCGCCTTTATGGATATGGATCAAGTTATAGGCTCCTTGAAGGTCTAGGTTAGAGAACAATATAGACCCTTGCAAGCGGTCAAAGAGTTATGCAATGAGCGGCAAAAGATAGTGGTCATTTTTTGTGATGGCAATCAATCCCCAGAAATCAATGTATGGGCGAAGCATCCCATCCTTCTTAGCCACAAAAAAGAAGCCTGCCCCCGCGGAGGAGGTAGATCGTCGTATGAAGCCTTTGGCCAGGTTTTCTGGAATGTTCTCCGACATTGCCCGGGTCTCGGTAAGAGATAGAGGGTAGACCCTGTCCCCTGGAAGCTCAGTGTTGGGCAGGAGGTTGATAGCACAATCATACTGGTGAGGTGGTAGTGTCTGCTCCCTATTTAGAGAAGACATCCACAAAGGACGCATACTGGGGTGGAAGACCAGAAGGGAGGAGTGAGGTCATGAAGCAGTGCTGGACGGTGACCTTCTCCAGACAGGAGGTGTGGTAGGACAAACCCCACTGGGACAGCTGCAGGGAAGCCCAATCAAATTGGGGAGAGTGCTGCTGGAGCCATGGCAGGCCAAGGATCACAGGGTGCTTGGCTTTGTTAATGACATGGAACGCTAAGTGCTCCACGTGGAGGGAGTCCATGCAGAGTTTCACAGGAATGGTGGTGTGAGTAATCCTGCTAGGTAGGGGTTCGCCATGGATGGATGAAAGTGGCACCGGATATAGACTAGTAGGAATCTGAAGGTGTTCCACCAGCAGCTTCAAGATGAAATTACCTCCTGTCCTGGAGTTCACTAGTGCAAGGGTATGGAAGTCATGGTTGTCCACCAAGAGTGTCACAGGAAGGGTTAGTGGGGGGAGCTGGTGAGGTCAGGCCTAAGGACAGGCCCAGGAGTTTACCGTATGTACCAAACAATGGGCTATTACGTGCCCAGCTTCTCCGCAATAAAGGCAGAGGTCAGACCGCCGACATCGGAGGCGTTCCTCAGGAGTTAGCCTACTGTGGCCAATTGCATGGGTTCTTCTCCTGTGACTCCGCTCAGAGCGGGGCTTTGCTTCAGAGAGGGAAATGCCGGGAGCGCTGCGAAGTGGGTGGATGTTTCTTCGATGTCTGCAAGACCCTCATAGACCTAGCCAGCCACATAGACTGCCGTCTGCAAGAGCAGACTGCCGTCTAAGGAAGGTAGAGGTCCAATGAGGTCAGATTATTTGGATCATAGTCTCCTTTACTCCAGTGCAGCTCAGATTAAATCCAGATCTCATGGCCTTGAATGTGAAAGCTTCAAGCCAATCCCAATTTGCCTCCGATCTGCCATTTATGACCCATCTTAGCTTAGGAATCAGACCCTTTGTTTATAGTTAATTGCTGATTAAGGATTCTAAGATTGAAAGCCCTGTATAAGGAGCTGTGCACATCTCATTCTGTCACTCTAGAACTAGAAAGTGAGTGAGAGGGAAGGATAGAGCAAGTAAGATTAACAGACAAGACATGGAGACAGGCTAGAGCAGTAACGCTCAGATCCAGTCCTTATGGTTCCCAAACATGTCTGGTTTTCAGGCTAACCTCCAACAGCTCCTCCTTTTCTGCCCTCAGTGTCTACACAGATGCATCAGTCTTGTTCTCCTGTACATGCACTGGTACCAGATGCATCTATTTATCTATTTATTTATTTATTTGTTTGTTTGTTTTTTAAAGGATTTATAGCCCTTGCACTCCAAAGTTTGGGGTGGGTTACAATTAAAACATTCATATTAAGAATATTAATATTTGCATGGACAATATAAAACAGAAGGCAAAGAAAAGCCAAAAAGATGATATACAAAAATAAAGCCTATGAAGAATCTAGGTGGAAAAGGTTTAAAAAGACTTGCATGATCTAAAAAACAAGCTAGGCTGGGAAACACTATTAATGCTTGACTAAATAGATGATGTTTAGGGGCTTTTCTTAAAGTCCTCAGCTCCAGAGATAGAACTAATATGAAGCGGGATAGAGTTCCATATAATGGGACCAGCGATAGAAAAGGCATGCTCATGAGTTATTTTGAGCCTTGGAGAAGGGACTTCAAACAAGAATTGATTTTGAGATCTGAGATTACGTGATGGAACATAAAAATGAATAGCACGCAACCAAGGGCTGTAATGATTATTGGTGTTTGGGTGGATCCATGGACACTGTGGCAGCTCACCACGCCCATGGGGGGCAGTCCTGTGAGGGACCACGGTGTCAGGCTAGACTCTGGACACACAAACACAGATTGAATCTTTATTTAAACAGTTTTGGAAACCACCAGAGGTGGCAGTAGTGAGTAGTAGATGTTGAACCCAGCTGGGCGAGTATCCCACAGGACGCTGGAACAGCGGGTCCTCTGCTTGGCTGTGCTGTAGTGGAAAGAGACTGAGAGTTATGAGTACACAGTGAGAAATATACAGAGTCCCAGGTAGAATTGGTGAAGCTCTGAGACAGGGAGACTCCATGGTATAGTACTCACACAGCGTTACCACTAGACGAGAGGTCTGGCACTGGAACAGAGGGCAGGCCCTTGAGGAGCGAGTACCTGGTTCCAGAGAAGCAGTACTGTTTAATAGATGGTAGTTGTACTCACAGATGGAATTCTGATAGTGAAGTCTTCCAAGTAGAGAAGATGGTAGATGCAGGCAGCGATTCAGGGAACATGGGCCCTCGAGAAGCGAGTACTGGTTCCTGATAGCACCTGAAAGAAATAGAAGAGGCCCCCGAGGAGCGGGTACCCAGTTAGCAGTAAGAGTTCCAGAGAACGCTGGAGTGGCAGAGTAGCTTCGGTACGGAGAGTGAATCCCATCCGCAGTATCCGAGTCATTGCTAACTCGATTAGCTAGCAAAAGAAGTAGGCTTAAATATCCGGATAGCGTGACGTCATCTCAGGGGGAAGCCCCTGAGGTTCGCGCCAATGAGGAAATAAAGATGAGGGCTGCGTGCGCGCATGCACCCTATGGTACCTTGGAGGAGCATGGCGGGAAGCAGCACCAAAATCGGTCCAGGGACGCTGGAGAGGTCAGCAGACAGATGCTGCTGCAGCCAGTAGTCCGAGGTGAGCGGGAGGAGCCACAAGAAGAGTAAGGTAGGCGGGGCGAAGCCATCGCAGACCGTCAGTTGCAACAGGGGCTGTTAACATTATGTATGAATTGTGGATATTATTTTATACATTTTTCTCCATTAAACAGGTAGCCAATGTAAGGAATGGAGAATTCCTGAAATGTGATCATGAGGTTTGGTATGTAAGTTATCTAGCAGCACACTTTTGAACAAGTTGAAGGAATTTAATTGTAGATTGCGGGAGACAATAGTCGATGCCAGTGAGTATCAAAGATCGAAGAACAGTCCTAAAATCATCAGGTTCAAGCAGAGGTTTAATATATCTAAGAAGGCAAAGTTTATAGTAGGATGCTTGTGACACCGTCTTGATGTGTGATTTCATATCCAATTTGGTGTAAAAAATGATTCCAAAATTACAGACAGTTTGTGAGATTTAGAGTGTGATATTATCAAAAGAAAACGTTTTGTTTAAATCTTGGGAGGAGGAATAGCCTAGTGGTTAGAGCAGTGGACTATGAACCAGAGACCAGCATTCAAGTCCTGCTGTCGCTCCTTGTGACCTTGAACAAGTCACTTTACCCTCCATTGCCTCAAGTACAAAATTTAGATTGTAAGCCCTCTGGGGATAGGGAAATACCTTCACTACTTGAATGTAAACCAATGTGATATCTTGATTGAGATCGAATGTCGGTATATAAAAATAATAAATAAATAAATCTGAAAAAGATCAATTTCCAGGAATCATTATTTCAGTTTTTAAAAGATTCAAACAAAGGGGGTTATTTTACAAAGGCTTATCACATGCGAAAAGGCCCTTTTCACGTGTGATAGCATGCAAATTAGATTGGGGATGGAGTCAGGGCAGGGAGGGGCGGGATCATGGTGGGGAGGGGCGGAGTCAGCGGCAGTAGCATGCCGAATAGCCCCACCTTTCACGGTGGGGCTATTCGGTGCGAAAGCCGCAGCCAGCACACTACAGCCGCTGAAATTGCACTGCCGTGGTCTGAAGGCTGCGGGCTTTCACAGGCCCGCCCCCCGTTTTCACAGGATTCATCATTCTGATCACTATTGCCAAGTGGTCCTACCACGTTACCTCTTTCACCAAATCATGCACTCCATTGAGAATTCGATCTAAAATTGCTCCCTCTCTCATCAGTTCCTGAACCAATTGCTCCATAAAACTGTCATTTATTCCATCCAGGAACTTTATCTCTGTAGCATGTCCCGATGATACATTTACCCAGTCAATATTGGTAATTGCAATCTCCCATTATTACTGCACTACCAATTTGGTTAGCTTCCCTAATTTCTTTTAGCATTTCACCGTCCATTTCACCATCTTGGCCAGGTGGACGGTAGTATACTCCCATCACTATAGTCTTCCCCAACACACAAGGGATTTCTACCCATAAATATTTGATTGTGCATTTAGTCTCATACAGGATGTTTATCCTGTTGGACTCTATACCATCCCGGACATAAAGCGCTACACCGCCTGCAGGGTGCTCCTCTCTGTCATTGCAATATAATTTGTATCCCGGTATAGCACTGTCCCATTGGTTATCCTCCTTCCACCATGTCTCTGAGATGCCAATTATTTCTATGTCATCATTCACTGAAATACATTCTAATTCTCTCATCTTACTTCTTAGACTTCTGGCATTAGCATACAAATATTTCAAAGTTTGTTTTTGTTTGTATTTTCATTCTTCTTTTTAATTGATAGGGATAAGTTAGAATTTTTTAGCTCAGGTGAGTTTTTAGTTACAGGCATGTGGACTACTTTTCTTATTATTGGAACCTCACTGTTGGAATGCCCTAATTCTAATACATCATTAGTATCCTTTGAAGGTACCTCCCTCTGAACCATGTGCAGCTGTGTGACTGTTGGCTTTCCCCTTTGTTCTAGTTTAAAAGCTGCTCTATCTACTTTTTAAAGGTTAGCACCAGCAGTCTGGTTCCACCCTGGTTAAAGTGGAGCCCATCCTTTTGGAAGAGACTCCCCCTTCTGCAAAAGTTTCCCCAGTTCCTTACAAAACTGAATCCCTCTTCCTTGTACCATCGTCTCATCGACGCATAGAGACTCCGGAGCTCTGCCTGCCTCTGGGGACCTGCGCGTGGAACAAGGAGCATTTCAGAGAATGCTACCCTGGAGGTTCTGGATTTAAGCTTTCTACCTAAGAGCCTAAATTTGGCTTCTAGAACCTCCCTCTCTCATTTTCCTATGTCATTGGTTCCTACTTGTACCACGACAACCGGCTCCTCCCCAGCACTGTCTAAAATCCTATCTAGGTGACGCGTGAGGTCCGCCACCTTCACACCAGGTAGGCATGTTACCAAACGAGCCCAAAAAGCAACAATCTAGAAAAGCCGTGAGCAAATGTAGGAAAGTAGATGCCAAAGAATGTCTTTTTCAATATCTTTATTGGCAGGAGACATATGAAAGCAATAAAAACGCCCAACTCAGGCCGAGTTTCGCCACATCAAAGTGGCTGCCTCAGGGGCTTTAAAAATCACTTTGTCAAATGTTGTAGCAGATTGGTAATTATTCTTAAAAGCGATTACACATGAACCGCAGCACTGACGTATCTTAATTGAATGGAGACGGCGCACATTGACTGACGGCATAAACGTATGAGGCACCATTAGGTATATGGAGCCTTCAAGAATGTATGAGCTACATTTCTTTCATTAAGATACATCAGTGTAATCATTAAGATACGTCATGTGTAATCACTTTTAAGAAAATTACCAATCTGCTACAACATTTGACAAAGTGATTTTTAAAGCCCCTGAGGCAGCCACTTTGATGTGGCGAAACTCGGCCTGAGTCGGGCAATGTTACCAGACGATCCTCACACCCACCAGCCACCCAGCTGTCTACATTCCCAATAATCAAATCACCAACTATGACGGCTGAACTAACCCTTCCCTATTGTCTAATTTGTTTAAAACAAATGCACATCACTATTATTGGATGTTCGAATATATTTTGAGCAGTAATTCTTTTTTGCTGTGTAAGGTAGTGAGTATTGTGTTCTTGATTTATTGATGTTTAGAGCTTTCTCCATATGTTTTCTGATTTACAGAGAGCTTTTTTTGTAATAATGTATGTGTATACCAGGGAACATGAAATTGTCTGTAGGAAGAAACCTTTTTTATAGGAGCAAGTTATCCATGGTGTTTAGCAAAGCAGAGGCCCAGGCATTGACCATTTGTTCAGTAGAATCAGCAGAGAGATAAGAGGGAGAAACTCCTCCTTAAATTGCAATGGATCAAGATATTTTCCGTTGAGAATACATGAAGCAGAGCGCGTGCTATCGGCTAGGGTGGAGCAAAACCTAAGAGTGGTAGCAATTAAATAATGGTCAGACCAAGAAATGGTTGAGACTGTGACACTAGCAAGATTACTGCAAAATTCTTTTAGATTTAGAAGTATTAAATCTAATTTGTATTCGGCTGTGTGTGTGTGTATGGGGGGGGAGGGGAGTAATGATTTGTTGCCAATCACAATCAAGCATAGCATTAAGGAAGATTTCAGTAGCATGTGAGGGGGGATCTTGAAATACATGCAGATTAAAATCACCCAAAATAAAAGTATTTTCAGAAGAGGGGAGAGAGATAAAGAAAAATTCAATAAGTGGGGAACAATTGTGAGCTAAGAGTCCTGGAGGCAGTATACCAGAGATTTGCTTTTTTGCTTGTAAATAGTATAACTCCATAGGGTGCAGGTAAATCAGTATGAATTTGTGAGAAGTTTAGAATATGTTTATAATAGATAACAAGTCCTCCACCTCGGCAACCCGTCCAAGGTAGGGAGCAATAAGTATATTCTTGAGGACAGCATTGGTTAAGAAGTGATGTATCGCTATCTGAAATCCATGCTTCGGTAATGCAAAAACAGTAGAGAGAATATCATAAATAATGGGTGCTCTTTTCGATACAGATCTAGAACATGAGAACATAAGAACATGCCATACTGGATCAGACCAGGGGGTCCATCAAGCCCAGCATCCTGTTTCCAAGAGAGGCCAAACCAGGCCACAAGTACCAGGCAAGTACCCAAAAACTAAGTCTATTCCATGTTACCGTTGCTAGTAATAGCAGTGGCTATTTTCTAAGTCAACTCAATTAATAGCAGGTAATGGACTTCTCCTCCAAGAACTTATCTAATCCTTTTTTAAACACAGCTATACTAACTGCACTAACCACGTCCTCTGGCAACAAATTCCAGAGTTTAATTGTGCTTGAGTGAAAAAGAACTTTCTCCGATTAGTTTTAAATGTGCCACATGCTAACTTCATGGAGTGCCCCCTAGTCTTTCTATTATCCGAAAGAGTAAATAACTGATTCACATCTACCCGTTCTAGATCTCTCATGATTTTAAACACCTCTATCATAACCCCCCTCAGCCGTCTCTTCTCCAAGCTGAAAAGTCCTAACCTCTTTAGTCTTTCCTCATAGGGGAGCTGTTCCATTCCCCTTATCATTTTGGTAGCCCTTCTCTGTACCTTCTCTATCACAATTATATCTTTTTTGAGATTTGGCGACCAGAATTGTACACAGTATTCAAGGTGCGGTCTCATCATGGAGCGATACAGAGGCATTATGACATTTTCCATTTTATTCACCATTCCCTTTCTAATAATTCCCAACATTCTGTTTGCTTTTTTGCCTGCCACAGCACACTGAACCGACGATTTCAATGTGTTATCCACTATGACGCCTAGATCTCTTTCTTGGGTTGTAGCACCTAATATGGAACCTAACATTGTGTAACTATAGCATGGGTTATTTTTCCCTATATGCATCACCTTGCACTTATCCACATTAAATTTCATCTGCCATTTTGATGCCCAATTTTCCAGTCTCACAAGGTCTTCCTGCAATTTATCGCAATCTGCTTGTGATTTAACTACTCTGAACAAATTTGTATCATCTGCAAATTTGATTATCACACTCATTGTATTTCTTAAAATACTGACCAAGTAATAACAAACCATCTAAACAACAATGCATATGTCATATTTTCAATGCCACGCAAATCTTGCAGAGGAGGGAGATTACTCCTAATCATAAAAAAACATTTCTCAATGAAAATGATCCCACACTATCTCCCGAGACAATACGAAATATCCTCTTTCACTCAGAAAACCTGCAAATATGCCTAGTATACTGCCCCCCCTAAACTTCTGGATAATGAAATCTGCCCCCTCTTAGAATTCCTAATAACAAACATCAGCATGAAATAGCCGACAATCATACTTGGAGACTTCAACCTCCGCACAGACACCAGCCCCAGATCGCAAAACTGCCAAACCATGCTTGACATGCTATCAAGTTTAAACCTAAACCAACAAGTGAACAACCCCACACATAAAGCGGGCCACACACTGGACCTGATTTTCACAAATCACTTCTTTTCAGACACATCAATAACATAAAAGCTAGTCCCTTGGTCTGATCACTACCTCCTACAATGCAAGACACAAGCAAACATCAACAACACGACAAAAACAAATTAATCTTTATCTTTCAAATACCGACCACCCTTCCAACCCAAGATTCTCCAACAAGAACTCGGAAAACAACTAGCAAATCTAGATCTCTCCAACATAAACAACATCATACAATCCTGGTTCCAACTTACAGAAGAAATTGCAAACAACATAAACCCCGAGAAATTAAAACAGATAAAGAACAACAGAGAAAAACACAACCCATGGTTCAACTCCCAACTAAGAGTCACAAAATCCAACCTTAGGAAAAAAGAAAAGGACTGGCAAAAAACCAAATGTCCCTCAACACTGCAAAGATACTGCACGCAACTCGCCACCTACAAAAAAATGATTCATGACACCAAGCGTGACTACTATAGTCAAAAAATGAAAAACTCCACCAATAACTCCAAATCTCTATACAACATCGTAAACAACCTCATATCTGAAAACAACAACTCCCCCACAACAGAAACCAAAAGTTTAAGCCAAGACGTTGCCATGTTTTTCAAAAACAATAAGCATAATAACTGGCGCCATCAACAATTGCTCGATCACAGAAGACCAAATATCCACTACAAACATAATACCATGGTCCAATTTTGAACCAATCTCAACTACTAAAACAGAAAAAATGCTAAGAAAAATAAACCCAGCACGCCATGATCTAGACATAATCCCAACATGAGATCTAAATGAAATAGCTCATAACATTAGCCCCAACCATAGCAGCAATTATAAATAAATCTCTCTCGAAGAAGGTGAGCTACCAGACAAATTAAAAACCGCAATGATCAAACCAATAATAAAGAGGAAGAACCTAGATCCAGACGATCTGAACAACTACCGTCCAATCTCAAACCTACTCCTACTCGCAAAATTGACAGAGAAAGTAGCCCTGAAACAACTCAATGAACATCTCGAAACCAACAACATCTTACATCCAACCCAACATGGTTTTAGGAAAAACCACAGCACTGAAACTCTGCTACTCAACTTATCAAACAATATATTAAGAGGTTTCGACAACAAATTAAGCCATGTACTAATTCTACTAGACCTCTCTGCTGCATTCGACACAGTAGACCACAAAAGTCTAATATCAAGACTAGCAAACATCGGTCTCTCAGGCAAAACTCTAGACTGGTTTACATCCTTCCTCAAAAACAGATATTTCAAAGTCAACTTCAACAACAACTCATCAGAAGCCATCCCCCTTGAAACCGGAGTGCCACAAGGGTCTGCTCTCTCGACCACACTCTTTAATATTTATCTACTTCCACTCTGCCAATTCATCTCAGGTCTAGGCATTACATACTACATGTACGCCGATGATATCCAACTCCTCATACCAATAACTTCCACTGTCGAAGATGCATTGATACTTGCAGCCTCTCACCTTGAATCAATAAGAAACATGCTAAACCATCTGAAGCTTTGCCTCAACATGAACAAAGCAGAATGCATTCTGATAGAAAGAAAAAACTAACGCCTTCTGAAAATCCAAGTACACTACATCTACCGGTTCACCTTTAAAAAGCTGATTTACGTGCGCAGGGGACTTGTGCCCTGGCACGCCTATGTCGCATAGGCCACCGGCGCGCGCAAAGCCCCGTCAATAGCTTCAAAGGTTGCATAGGAATACTGACTAAAGAGTTCCTGAGTCAAACGGGTCAAGATAAAGCAGTACTACCTCTCTGACTTTAAAGTGTTCTCCGGGACTCTTCTGCCTGACCACCAAGGCAGATCCTGGAAAAAGGACATGATGCACTTACTGCCAGTCGAAGGCCAGTTCCCAGAGACACCTTAACTTCCCAAGGGCACAGGCAGATGAAAAAAAGAGAAAGGGATGTGAGAGAAAGAGAAGAAAGGTTATTGAAAGATGAAATCTAATGGTAATTTAAAATTGTCTTTCTTCCTCTTCAACTTCTAAATGCTGCTTATCTGTTCCAAAGCTCTCCCAAATATAATAGAGAACAATATTCAGCTGCTTTCAGAGTGCTGAAGCAAGCAAGATAAACTTATCCAGCTAACTTTGGTTGAGATAGTCAGTGGTGCAATTATGCCATTGAATATACTCGTCTTTCTTAAAATGCTGCTTGGGTGGTTTAGGAGTGTTCAAGACTCATTCCAGTGAAGACAATGCTTTGCTTTCTTCATTGGCTCCCCATTGCAGCTCATATACAATTCAAAATCCTAGCATTGGTATTTAAAGTCATGAGAGGCAAAGGCCCGCTCTGTCTGTTTTAGACACTGAGTTGGTGCCATCAACAGCATAGCTTAAGATCTAGCCAGAGAGCCTTAATTGCAGAGTCCATCAGTTAAGGTTATGCAGAAAAGCCAGATTAAAGAGAGAGAACATTTTTGGTGTTGGCATCCATTCTGTGAAATAACTTACTGGTACAGGTGGAAAAGGAGTTGAATTATTTTATTTTTTTGCAAGAAGGTGAAATCTTAGCTTTTCCCAGAACCCTAGCTGATGCAATATTTTTAGCCTTCCATGAGTTGGAGGGGGCTTTGGGCTTTTTTTTCAAGGGTTTCTGTTGTGCTGGCTGTCAGATATTTAGTTATATGGTTTGGGATGATGATAAGGTTGTTTTTAAACTTTTATTTTTATGGGGAGTCGGCAGTGGATGATAAAGTATTGGAAGGGATTGATAGGGTGTTATGCAGGGCCAGTGCAATGGTATTAGGCGCCTTAGGCGAATCATCTCTCTCTCTCAGCAAGATGAATGTGCCCCCGTCATCAGTCGCAGCCCAGTTGATGAGCATCCTCAGTTCACCATGCTAGTGTGCGCAGCCCGGCTGACACTGCTCCTTCTCTACAACGCATGGGCCTTCCACTGCTGCTCTGCCTCCTTCTGGTCCGGCAGCCCTAGCTGATACTCCTTCTGACTGCGCCAGCTGTCAGCTGTTTCCTGTCTTCCAACCCCGCAGGGCTGATATTGATCAGAGCCGGAGGGAGCACTAGCCCACTACCCCTAAACTTCTGTGCTTTAGGCGGCTACCTACTCCGCCTAGTGCTTCCAAAGTTCCTGGTGTTATGGGAGTAGATTTTTATGGTATCATTTTTTTTGTTTGAACAAAGCTTTGGATGACTTGAGAGAGCCGTTAAGGCAGTGTAGAAAAATTATAATAAATAAATAATAATGGATTCTGGCTAACTTTAGGACAGCTGAATTGCTGCCCTTGACTCGTCTGGCTAACTAAGCTGGATAATGTTGAATATTGGCTTTTATTCGGCTTTAGCTGGACAATTGTCACTGCTCTAGAACTTCCCTGCCACCCCTCACTTAATTTTTTGCCAGATGAACAGTTAACCAGCTAAGCGGTAGCCTCTAACCACAGTAGTATTTAAATCCTGCCCCTTGTCCAGCAAAATCCAAACTTAGCCAGACCAATTGCAGTAAAATATGAACTCCATAGGGGTAGATATGCTTTTGTGTTTATGGGGAAAATATTGACTATCTCTGATTCAAAGGCTCAAGCAACAGAGGATAAAGCACCTCAATCCTCTCTCACTTCAACAACCCTGATAACAGTAATGAGAAATTACTGAACATGCCCGCATTTGACTTCCCCCACCAGTTTCAAACCTTTTTTTTATGCATTCAAAGATAATTGAGAAACTCTTCAATTTTCAAGTTTAGTCTTCCAATCTACATGCATTTTGTGAAGAAAGTTAAATGAGCAGTACACTGTGGCTGACCAGATCTCACAAGAGTTTGCCTGCATTTGCTCTCTGGAGTTTCAGAATAAATGTTATGGGAGTCTCTGTTTAGTGGACCCTTGAGCTGACCTGCTGGAGACGGGGAAAGATGGTCAAAGTCTCTAGTGAGTAGCAGGCCGGGAGGCAGATGTTCAGGCAGGACGTAGATGCTCTTCACCCTGGAAGCTGGTACTCCCCCAGGAGGAGCCTGTAGGGGCCCGGCCGCTGGGACTTAGGCGGGTTGTGGATCAGGACAGGTAACTGGAACCAGACTAAGACAGTAGCAATACTGTAACTGGATTTGATTTCTGGAACCAGACAGGAACTGTAGCGAGACTCGGGTATTGGAACCAGGCAGGAACTGTGGCAGGATTCGGGGTACTGGGACCAGGCAGGAACAGCAACAGGCACCGGGTACTGGGACCAGGCAGGAGCTGTAGCAGGATTCAGGTACTGGAACCAGGCAAGAACTGTAGCAGGCGGACTGGGGCCAACCGGGTACTGTAGCAGGCTGGCAGCAACCAAACCGGTACTGAGCAGGCAGGCACGAACCAGCAGGTACTGTAGCAAGAGAGCAGGGACCAGCAGGTATTGTAGCAAGAAAGCACGAACCAGCAGGTATTGTAGCAGGAACGGAGCGACGAAGCGAAGCGAGTCACTCCAGGGCACAGCGCAAGAGGAAACCAGGAGGCTAACCCGTTGCAAGGCAAAGACTAGATGGCCGCGGCCGGCTTATCAAGGCCGCGACGTCTGACGTCAGAAGTTGGGCGGAGTCACCACTGGTAGGAAACGGCCTAGAAAAGCGCCCAAGTGGCGCGCGCGCGCGCCTAGGAGCCAGGCATCCCTGGGAGGGCTTGCAGTGGCACAGCCTCAGCGGGGACGCCATCAACCAGGCCACAAACCAGGCCTCTGGAAGCGGGAGCAGGTCCGGGAACGCGGAGGTAAGGGCCTGGCCGCGGTGCTCGCGGCCAGAACTGCAACAATAAACTGAAAAATTGCAGCTGGCTGTGAAAAGTCCCAATCTGATCCAAGGCAGATGATAGCCAGCTCTGTCCAATATTTGAGCCAGGTATATGCAAACTGTGATCAAGGACTGCATAGTTCCTCCAGTACCTGCAAGGCCAGCCCTACCAAAACTACTAAATTCAGGACTAGTACTGGCCTATATTTGTATTCATATTGACAATTCCTGAAGCTATCAGGTTTAGGATTAAAGCTGGAAGCCCATGCAGCTGCAGTACTCATTTTAGAGTAAGTACAATTGTTGCCTACAGTCTCTCCCTATCAATGTCAAGAGCCCAATTTGTATTTCTAAACAGGTGAATAAGTTGGTAAAGACCTGGTCCCAATGTTTCCCTATAAATGTTTTAGTAAACTCATTTTCTGCTGCTGTAAAGATCAATTTCATCTCTGTCCCTGAAGAAGATTGTCAACTGACTATGCAACTTTGAGAGAATGAGAGAGTCTATTTGTCTTCAAATAATTGTTCAGTCCTTGATTTAATGGGTTCTTTAAATCTTTTCCATTAACCTCTTTCATATAAATTTTAATGAACAGATGAATCACTTCATTCTGGTGGTTTAAAGAAATTGCCTTAACTTCTGTATCTACTGTTAAAATCCAGCTGTGTGTGAGTAATTTGGTTAGCTGGTGAAAAGATTTGTCTTTTATTCTGCACTGCACTCTCCTTTTAATGACTTTAATTTTGCTTGTCTGCAGATTGTGAAAATCATTCTGTCATGATCTGTCTCTCTTTGTCTGCATCGCAGATGCGAAAACTTGGCATCCACTGCTGGCATCTTCTAACTTCCTGACTGCTCTTTTATTTCTTGTCTTTGAGTACTTGAGGGCCACGAATGAATCTACTTTTCAGTACAGCTATAATGTGCAAAGCATCCCTGCTCTTAATGAGAGCTATTGTATTTAAATGTATCTCCTGAATATTCATTGCAGATATCCTGAGACCTGTATGCAACCCCAGGAAGTTGTATACAATGAGATCCATATTCAGCCTCTGGCCAGCAAGAAAAGTTAGCCAGATAAACATCTCTGGCTGTCTAAGCTGAGATATTTAGTGGTATGGGTACACAGCTGAATATACACAGCTATCTTCAAATTAGCCAGATAACTTTATCAAGGCTAATTTTTGGACCGCTCTTCAGTTGTCCTGAAGTTATCTGGCTATGTTAGCAGGATTATACTGAAAATTGGCATTTATCTGGCCATGTTAGCAGGATTATACTGAAAACTGGCATTTAACTGGCTAGCTTAGCTGTATAACCAATAAGCCGCAGAATATCTACACCATGCCCCTGAGCTAGCCAAATAACTTCAACTACGCTAAAGTTATCTGGCTATGTTAGCAGTATAATGCTAAAAATCTACATTTATCTAGCTAATATAGCCAGATAATTGGTTCTGCCCCAGGACACCACTGACTCTCCCCTGATCTAGCTGGTGCCAGTCAGTGCAGTGTAGTTTTCAAATGCTGCCATTTATCTGACTAAGGGCCTCATTTTCTAACGTATCGCAGGCCTGCGATACTTTAGAAGATGAGGGGTGGGGGGCCGAAACGGGGGGCGGGCCTGCGCTAGCCGACAGCGATCGCACTGTCGCAGTGCGATCGCTGCCGGTTTCGCACCCAATAGTGCCACCATAGGAGGTGTAGCTATTGGGAGCGAAATAGGACGTGAAAAGGCACTTACCTTTTCGCTGTGCATGCCGTTGTCGTGGAGTCGGCCCTTACCGCGTGCGATACGTTTGGAAAATGAGGACCTAAGTCCAATCTTTACCAAACAGCACTGAATACCTCAATGTTTTGTTTTTGCTAGTTTCCCTATTTTGTTTACATTAAACATTTTGTGGATGGGTCTATGATTGCCACATTACTGTGCTTTGAATGGTAAGAGCTAACAAATGTATGAGAACCCATTATGCACTATTTTTTCACTAGCTCAGTGGTTCTTAACCCAGTCCCGAGAAATATCTTAGTGGTCTGTTTTTCAGGTTGTCCACCATGAATGTGCTTGAGGACTATTTGCTAAAAGATAGTGAGTGGATGGTATAGAGAATGTGTATCTAAAAATATTATACAATATATACCGTAATACGTACTGTATTGAAATAAATTAATAAACAAAAGAAAAATAATTTAAAATGATTATAAAACACTGTATAAAAATTAATATAATTACAAATTTATTTATTACAAGAATTTATACAATAGGCACATATTCATAAATAAACACGTATATATACATAAAACCGATTCCTGACTTGAAGTAAACTCTATGATGGAGGCATAGACCCTTGATGCAGGCATAGATCGCAAAATGTGGCTATGTTGTGTTTTTCAAGATCTTTTATCAATTTCTGCAATCGTTTTTATGTACACATACATGTGTATGTTTATTTATGAATGTGTTTTAATTTTTTTCAATTTTGTTTAATTTGTTTCAATATATTATACAGTATATTACATAATAGTTTTATACACTCTTATTCTCTATACCATCTGCTCAGTATCTCTTGGTTTTCCTTTTTTTGCAGTTGGATTGCTTCTCTATTGTTTTTTAGTCTGAAAATCATCCCACTAGGAAGCTCCTGAGTACTGGGTTGAGAACAGCAGTCTGGACAGAGTCCACAATCTGTTCTTGATTTGATCTTGTGAGTATGTTTGAGTGTAGATTGTATTTTCCTGCTATCTGTGCTTTGCTGTATGCTTTTACTACCAGGTTAATGATCCTTTTTTGTAAACCTGTGATTAGAAATTTGCAGGTAACTAATGCATCTTCTGTCATGGCAAATATCCTTTCATTGGCCTGAGTTATGATCACTTGAGGGACATTGTTTCAATGGTCTGTTAAAAAAAACAACAACCCTTAAACCTAATATGGATCAGGGCATATTTATTTGTCTACCCTATATTGTAAAATTCTCTAGAATCTAATTTTGAGACTGTGTCTATTTTTTTTGAAAATGCATAATAGAATGTCAGTTTTTAAAGACAGTAATAATGTTGAAAAATTAGTGATATACTTTTTAATCTTTAGAGAACATTAATTATATGTTTTGGGGAGTATGCTGTTTTATAAAGGTCAGTAACCAATATAGATAGATATAGCCTACTAGTAGTTAGGAGAAATCACAGGGTATGAGCTGAAGACTCATCGCTGCTACTGACTTTCTATGAGCCTGAGCCTCGGTTAATTAGAATAAAACACAAAGTAGTTCATGCACTCTTTAGAGGCTGGAAAGTAAGTAGTGGTGAGCAATTATTAAAGAAGATTAGGCAAATATGTTAGATGGTATCCTGAGTTTAAAAAGAGGATCCTCATGAACCAGAAAAGTGGCAAACAGACCAGGAAGGAGGGGATTTAGGACTAGTCTTTCTCTGCAACATCAATGGCCTTAAGATAAGCATGAGGGTCTCTATGCTTTTCAGATATGTGGAGGACAATTTAAAAGCAATTTATTTGCATAAAAAGCTGGCTAGTGGTCAGAGGTTCAGGCTCCACACACAGGCAGGCTAAGGAAGTATTGAGAACAACTACTTTGACAGTCAGCTGCACAGCATGTGCTAATAAATGTGCTTAGTTCAGTTTCAAACCTTGGTACTGATTTCTGAAACACAATGAGACAATCCACAGATGACAGGACAACAGTACCTGCACCTGATTTCCATAGGAGATGCAACCCAGCTGATCAGATTCAGGCCCAGCTCTCACTGCAAACAAATCTGTAAACTGCTCCTGCAATCTACATGCAAGGCCAGCTGCAGGAAGGCAAGCATTGTGCTATCTTTCCAACTTATTGCTGTCTTTTGGTGCTCCAGGAGTCAAAGGTCAAGTTGATTGTTTCATAGACTCAGTTTTAACTCCCTGCTGGCATTTTCCTTCTAAAATCCCTCAGATTCATCAAGTACCAGGTGCTAAATCTTCCAGCCTTGCCAGTCCATGATTCTCCTTCCGTGACCGGAACTTATTGAGAGCATGGGATAGAATGGCTGGAAAATCTGTTTGCACTGATGAAGAAGAATATACTACAAAAAAGGATTGGCCATGCTCCTTCACTTTGTAGGCAATGATGTACATCAAATTTTCAAGATCTTACCAGATACAGGGGAAAATGATTGCAACAAAGTTAAGGAAGCTTTGACAAAGTACTTCAATCTTTAGAATGAAGTTCTGTGAAATACATGTTCTCCCAAGCCCATCAAAAAGAAAATGAAAAAAATGAATTTCATTCCCACTAGTGCCACCTGGCATCCTCCTACAATTTTTCAATTACAGATCAAGCAATAAAGAGGAAAATCATCTATGGTTGCTTACCTACTAAAACTGAGAATACATAGTCTGAGGAACCCTGATATCACACTCACCAAAATCCTGGATATAATCATATTTGTAACATTTTCAGTCTTCTATTTTGTTTGTTTTGCCTCTTGTTATATATTTTTATAACTTTGTAGAAAGAGCATGCAGCTGCCACACAAAAGGAATTGGTTCTTCAGTCTAAGGCCTAGATTTACTAAATTGCGTTATGGCAATAAACAGGGTTTAACACATTAAATGCTGTTTATTGTGCAATATCACCATGTTGCAGTGATATCACATGCTATTTTTACATAAACCATCCACTATTAAAATGAGCTGCTTTGCATGCAATTTGCATGCACGAATCTTGCAAATCAATTCAAAGTAGCTCTTGCATAGTTAATTCTATACAAATAAAATAACATGGCTGACTAATAAAAAACGATATCAATCACAAACAACACCCACAACCACACAAACGTGTATTCCAGTGAACCTCTATTTGTAAACACAAAAAATCTAATAAATGGTTAAACTGGTCTATTTTTTATCATGTTCAAATAGCCATTAAATCTTGTAGGACCCTTACTCCTAGAGTCAGTATCCAAATCAAACTCTATTATGGTATAGGGTCACTTTGCTTTATTTCAATTCACTATATTTTGTTCATTTTTTTATATCTTTTTTTGTTGTTAAAATAAAACAAGTCTCTCAAGCATGCTGAAGAACTGTAAGTTGTCGAAAACCCATAAGAACCAACATAATGCGTTGTGAATCAATAATATAAATGTCAAATCACAATAAAAAATATTTAAAAATGTGATACTCATTGCAAACTGAATCAAAGTCTACTTCTTCTTACGCGGTCTGTGTTCAGACTCGCAGACTGCGTAAGAAGAAGTGGATGAAGTAAAAGCCATTTGGAACTATGCTGATGGAACGAATATAGATCTCAATAGATGTCAAAGTTAGAAAGCTTGGAAGGAGTCATCTCCCCTGAAGCAGGACCTTTTGGTTCGAAACACAATCGTGTCAGGACGCAGGACTTTGATTCAGTTTGCGATGAGTATCACATTTTTGAAATACTTTTTATTGTGATTTGACATTTATATTATTGATTCACAACGCATTACTTTGGTTCTTATGGGTTTTTGACAACTTACAGTTCGTCAGCATGCTTGAGAGACTTGTTTTACTTTAACAACAAAAAAGATATAAATAATGAACAAAATATAGTGAATTGAAATAAAGCAAAGTGACCCTATATCATATTAGAGTTTGATTTGGATAATGACTCTAGAAGTAAGGGTCCTACAAGATTTAATGGCTATTTGAACATGATAACAAATATACGAGTTTAACCATTTATTAGATTTTTTGTGTTGACTAATAAAAAAGTCAGCCCCTTTATTTTATTGTGAATACAGGAGGTGTAGATAAAACAACTCGGAGGTATCGGGATGCTAACACGCATCACAATGGCCCTGCACTGTTTCTTAAAGGCCAACTAGTCCAAATCACCCCCTCCCCCCCAAAAAAAACCATGATAGGGTCAATGGCAGGCAAGATGTTGTCGATCAGGCCTGGAACTATCTGGGCATTCATTATACTCAACCAGCCTTCTGAGAAGTAAGGGGGGCCAGGATTGGTCTGAGAGGGTCCAATTGCTTTCCCAGAGCACCAGGGTCTTTTTTTTTTCTGGTAGGGGGTGGGGGAGGGGTTTGGGGAAAATAAGAGACCCCAGGAAAAAATTTTTATTTTGACTGGGAGCAGGGAGGGGAGAGGGGCTGCTGCTGGGTGGGTTATTGGAAAAGAGGTTGTTTTGCTTGGGACAGGGTTAGGTTTTAAGAGAAAGGGAAGGGGTTTGGGAAGGGAGTAGGGCATTACCACCCGATTGAAAAGCTTAGCTTTTTATTATTCTTGTGTATGTCTTTGTCTTGGAAGGCAGCAGGGAGTGTTGGGGTCTTGAGAGACCCCTCCCGGGGGGGAATTTGTCATGCTTCAGGGGTGTTTTTAGGTCCTTGAAGCCGATATTTTGCTCAGATGGGCTAAATATTGCAGCTATGCCCCCTGGGGTATTTTACCCCCCCCCCCCCAATCTAAACTAGCGTGCCTTGATAAACCTACCCCTAAGTTTGAAGTAAACATGCCTGCCGTACATGGTGGTTCACCCTGTGGTGGAGGTAATGGGTACCTCCTATCTTGCTTTCCATTTTCTGGGTTTTGTTGTGTTAGGAGTGTATCTTTTGTTATCTTTTTTTCTCTTTTAGCCCATTCTGACATATTTCTTCTCTAGTACCAGGACATGCTGGCAGAGGAGGAAAAGGATGCCCCAGAGATGAAAAAGGCTCCTATACCATGGAAGTTGCCATCAGGATTGTGGTAACTCAGCTACAGTAAGCAGATTCCAATACCCTCCCCTTCCTGGAAGGTTAAACAAAATTAATAGAGGTGTGAATCGTGTGATCGATCGTCTTAACGATCGATTTTGGCTGGGGGGGAGGGAAATCTTATCGTCGGGTTTTTTTGTTTTAAAAAATCATTAAAAATCGTAAATCGGGGGAGGGCGGGAAAACCGGCACACCAAAAAAACCCTAAAACCCACTCCGAACCTTTAAAAGAAATCCCCCACCCTCCCGAACCCCCCCCAAAATGTTTTAAATTACCTGGGGTCCATTGGGGGTTCCCAACGCGATCTCCCTCTCTCTCTCTGGCCACAGCTGCGTTGAGAAATGGCGCCAGTGGCCCTTTGCCCTTATCATGTGACAGGGCAAAGGTAGCGCCGGCGCCATTATGTTTCCTGGCTCCCGACGTCACGACTGCTGGAGATCGCCCCCGGACCCCCGCTGGACCCCCAGGGACTTTTGGCCAGCTTGGGGGGGGCCTCCTGACCCCCACAAGACTTGCCAAAAGTCCAGCGGGGGTCCGGGAGCGACCTCCTGCATGCGGGCCGTATTGCCAATCTTCAAAATGGCACCGGCGCTACCTTTGCCCTCACTATGTCATACGGGCGACAGTCTTCTTCTCCAAGAACGTACCCAAACCCTTTTTAAACCCAGCTACACTAACTGGACTAAACACATCCTTTGGCAACAAATTACAGAGCTTAAGTGCACTGAGTGAAAAAGAATTTTCTCCGATTAGTCTTAAATGTGCTACTTGCTAACTTCATGGAATGCCCCTAGTCCTTCTATTTCCTGAAAGTGTAAATAACTGATTCACATCTACTTGATCAAGACCTCTCATTATTTAAAGACCTCTATCATATCCCCCCTTAGCCATCTCTTCTCCAAGCTGAACAACCCTAACCTCTTCAGCCTTTCCTCATAGGGGAGCTGTTCCATCCCGTTTATCATTTTGGTCGCCCTTCTCTCTACCTTCTCCATCGCAACAATATCTTTTTTGAGATGCAGTGACCGGAACTGAATACAGTATTCAAGGTGTGGTCTCACCATGGAGCAATACAGAGCCATTATGACATTTTCTGTTTTATTAGCTATTTCCTTCTTAATAATTCCTAACATTCTGTTTGCTTTTTTGACTGCTGCAGCACACAGAGCTGATTTCAAAGTATTATCCACTATGATGCCTAGATCTTTTTCCTGGGTGGTAGCTCCTAATATGGAACCTAACATCATGTAACTACAGCAAGGGTTATTTTTCCCTATATGCAACACCTTGCACTTGTCCACATTAAATTTCATCTGCCATTGGATGCCCAATCTTCCAGTCTTACAAGGTCCTCCTACAATGTATCACAATCCACTTGTGATTTAACTACTCTGAATAATTTTGTATCATCTGCAAATTTGATAACCTCACTTGTCATATTCCTTTCCAGATCATTTACACTTTGTTACTTGTTCTCTGTGAAGCTTGTTGCTGTATTTAGTTATCTGTGAACCGAGATGATGTTCCCAATGTATCCCGGTATATAAAAACACTTAAATAAATAAATCATTTATAAATATATTGAAAAGGACCAGTCCAAATACAGATCCCTGAGGTACTCCACTGTTTACCCTTTTTCAATGAGAATATTGACAATGTAATCCTACTCTCTTTTTCCTTTCTTTTAACCAGTTTGAATCCATGAAAGGACATAGCCTCCTATCCCATGACTTTTTAGTTTTCTTAGAAGCCTCTCATGATGGACTTTGTCAAACGCCTTCTGAAAATTGAAATATACTACATCTACTGGTTCACCTTTCTCCACATGTTTATTAACCCCTCCAAAAAATGAAGCATATTTATGAGGCAAGACTTCCTTGGGTAAATCCATTTTGTCTGTGTTCCATTAAACCATGTCTTTCTAAATGCTCTATGATTTTGATCTTTAGAATAGTTTCCACTATTTTTCCTGGCACTGAAGTCAGGCTCACTGGTCTATAGTTTCCCGGATCACCCCTGGAAACCTTTTTAAATATTGGGGTTACATTGGCCACCCTCCAGTCTTCAGGTACAATTTATGATTTTAATGATAGGTTACAAATTTTAACTAATAGATCTGAAATTTTATTTTTGAGTTCCTTAAGAATCCTAGGATGCATACCATCTGGTCCAAGTGATTTGCTCCTCTTTAGTTTGTCAATCTGGCCTACTACATCTTCCATGTTAACAGTAATTTGGTTCAGATCATCTGACTCATCACCCTTGAAAATCATATCCGGGACTAGTATCTCCCAAACATCCTCATTTGAAAATACAGAAGCAAAGAATCCATTTAGTCTTTCTGCAATGGCCTTATCTTCCCAAAGAGCCCCTTTAAGGCCTCAGTCATCTAATGGTCCAACCGATTCCATCACAGGTTTCTTGCTTCGGATATATTTTTTAAAGTTTTTATTATGAGTTTTTGCCTCTACAGCCAACTTCATTTCAAATTCTCTCTTTGCCTGTCTTAAAAATGTTTTATACTTAACTTGACAATGCTTATGCCTTTTCCTATTTTCTTACAATTTTTGAAGGATTTTTTTTTGGCTAAAATAGCCTCTTTCACCTCACCTTTTAACCATGCCAATAATCGTTTTGCCATCCTTCCACCTTTCTTAATGCATTGAATACATTTTGACTCCACGTCTAGGATTATATTTTTCAATTTATATTTTATTGAAAATTTTCATTATATACCATCCATAATTTCAAATAAACAAAAGAAATCTTGTTATACAACATCCAATAAAATTCAAATACCACTTTCTGAAAATCAAACAAATATTGAACAAGAAATTATAAATGGGGGATCACACTATAATTCATATAACCATTCAATAAAATCAGAGAGGGGAGAGAGTATCAATAGGTTTTCTTTCTGGCCTCATTGTATGATGTTACTAAACTCTCTTTGTCTCAGATTTATCTGCAAGGAATGTCTCCAAATGTAATGGGTCAGAGAATATAAATTTATTTCCCTGAAAATTAATATAACACTTAGAAGAAAACTTTAAATAGAAAGTAGCCCCAATCTCTAGGGCTTTACCTTTCAGGGCTAAGAATTGTCTTCGATGGGCCTGTGTAGGCCTCGAGACATCAGGAAATATGTATACTCTTTGCCCACAAAAGGAGCACTCTTTGGGGTAGATTTTATAATTTTGCGCGAGCGCATACTTTTGTTCGCGCACCAGGCACGGACAAAAGTACACTGGATTTTATAAGATACGCGCGTATCTTATAAAATCTGGGGTCGGCGAGCACAAGGGGGTGTACATTTGTGCAACCTGCACGCGCCGAGCTCAGCGCGCGCTGCCTGTTCCCTCTGAGGCCGCACCGATTTCGGAGCAGCCTCGGAGGGAACTTCCTTCGCCCTCCCCCCACCTTCCCCTCCCTTCCCCTACCTAACCCACCCCCCCGGCCCTATCTAAACCCCCCCTACCTTTGTTGGCAGATTTACGCCTGCTGAAAGCAGACGTAAACCTGCATGCGCCAACCCGGGGGCTGGTCCGGAGGCCTCGACCACGCCCCCGGGCCAGCACCACACCCCAGGCCCGCCCCCGAAACGCCGCGTCACGCCCCCGAAACGCCGCGTCATTTTCGGAACGTCCCTACACGCCCCTGACATGCTCCTTTTACGAAGCCCCGGGACTTACGCGCGTCCTGGGGCTCTGCACACACCGGCGGCCTATGCAAAATAGGCGCGCCGGCGCACGAGGGCCCTGCGCGCATAAATCCGGCCGGATTTATGTGCGCAGGGCATTTAAAATCCGGCCGTTTGTTCCTAAAGAACTTCTCAAATACCTGGTCCTTCTCTCTCTCAAGAGAGAAGGAAACAAATAAAGTTGTTCTTTTATTTATAATATCCAGTGATTCCTCCAAAAAAGAAGAAATCCCTGGACTTTTCTCCAGATCTCCATCCTGTGAAGATCTAGATTGTAAGGGGAAATAAAATATCTTAGATATAGTTGGAATCTTATCAACTTCATATGAAAGATTTTCTATTAGAAATTTCTTAAACATTTCATATGGTGACAGTAGTCTCATTATCGGAAAAATAACCAAGCGCAGATTTTTAATACACAACATATTTTCCATATTTTCCAGCTCTGAATGGAGTGATAAACTATCTACAATATGCATATTTTCAGCATTTTGAATATTTTGAACATTACCAATTATAGATTTCATAGCTGAATCTAATTCTAATATTTTTTCCCCTGTTCCTCAATCGAAAGTAAGGGATTCATTTACTTGTGAGACATTAGAGTCTAATTTAACCAGCATTTTCCACAAGTCTCTCAGCGTAATGTTTGATGGCTGTTTAGGACTCAACAGACTCTTACTAGGAGCTCCTAGTGTGGCTCTATCTACAGTTCTCTGCGATATTCCATCAAAAGAGCTTTCTGGGATGGAGGAAACTCCTTCTCCCTTACTCACGCTTGCTTGACTATCCTCAATAGATCCTTCCACCATTAACGCTCCTGGAGATTGCGGAGGTGCAGTTGGACCATTGCCCGGAATCAGGGACACTTCAAGAGTGGCACTTTCACAGTCTGTCTGTGGCACTTTCCTATTGACATGAGCATCCATAGGCCCAGTGTTATTTGGGGCAGGAGAAGAGGTATAGATTCTCGCCTTTCATTTCCTGCCCATATAAATACTCAAAATAAAAATACCAATTAAGCAAAGTCCATCAGAAGAGATCGCTGCCAATCAGACAGTCAAAGGCAATTGAAGCCGGTCGAAGCCAGTCAAAGCCGCGCGCCGGCATCTGATGTGCACTGCTCAGCCGCGGGTTTTTAAATATCCCGTGGTCCTACGCAGATGACGTGAGCCAGCTCAGCCACACTCCGTCGCAGATGTTTTCCCTCTCACCGTCTCTCCTGGGACTGGCTCTGCAGGTAAGCGTGCCGGGAGATCCTCTCTCCTCTCTCACGATCCCCAAATCACGCCGCTCAGCTGCGGGTTTTTAAATATCCCACGGTCCTGCACTGATGACATCAGCCAGCTCAGCCGCACTCCATCGGAGATGTTTTCCCTCTCACCGTCTTTCCTGGGACTGGCTCTGCAGGTAAGCGTGCCGGGAGATCCTCTCTCCTCTCTCACGATCCCCCCATGATTTCTCTTAGCATTTTGTCATCTGTCTGACCATTTTGTCCAGGTGGATGGTAGTATACTCTTATCACTATACTCTTACCCAACACTGATGGGATTTCTACTCATATAGATTCTACTGAGCATTTAGTCTCTTGTATGATCTTAAGCAACCCTGCATACTGTTCGATCTCTTCACAGCCCTTCATACGGTATCTTGGTGTCCTGATAGAACAGCAATTAAACTTCAAAAAACATATATACACTGTCCTAAAGGAAGGTTTCTACAAGCTCCATGTACTGAAAAAACTAAAACCCCTACTCCATACATACACCTTCCGTACAGTCATAAAGGCGACCCTCTGTTCAAAGATGGACTACTGCAACTCTCTACTTCTAGGCCTCCCTTATGCTACCATCAAACTGCTTCAAATGTTGCAGAATGCGGTGGCTTGAATCCTCACTAACACCCACAAATCTGACCACATAACCCCCCTCCTCAAAGAGCTCCATTGGCTCCCCATACCCTCACGTATCCTCTACAAAACTCTTACCATCATTCACAAAGCCATCTACAACCACAACTCTAATTGGCTTGATGAACCTTTCTGTTTCATCACCTCCAACCACCCAACTAGAGAATCCCGCAAAGGTACTCTTCACACCCCATCTCACCTCCACGAAGGAGTGAGCTCTCTCCGTTGCAGGTCCTACAAGTAGGAGCACAGCAATGCGATGAGAAAAGTAGCCGTAAAATCCCAAAGTTTTACTTCAAAGGCTGAGGTGGAGGAAGAATGGTATCAAATGGTATCAAAAGTCTGAGAAATGGTGCAATAGGCATGAAAAACAATAGATTTTCTTTTCATTCATTTCATTTATTTGTCTTGATTAATCGCCTTTCTTTCATAAGTTAAAGAGATGTACAAAAGAAAAAAATAATAAAATACAGTTCCATAAGCAAATTATTACAATGATATCAACTAATGCAGTAAAATAAAATAATGTACTAGCAAACTAAAAGTATATATAGATTAAAGAATAAGTAAAATGATATAAAATAGTATATTAAATCATTGTTTATTAAAAAAAAACCTAAGAAAGTATCACTAAAGGCAATGACCTAAATAATAAAAGACTACTAGACATAAATAATAAATCTGGAACAGTGTACTGGTTGGTCATCATCTAAGTAAAAAAAAAAAAGACAGAAAGTAATAGGCCATTGTCAGGGCAGTTAGTAGGCCATATCTATTATGACAAAATATAAATAATTTAACAAAAAATGTTAAGAGAATATTTAGAAACCAGTTACAGTAAAAATGATCAACAAAAATGATCAACAAAAGTTGAAAATCAACTAAATAAAACTAAATCCAGACCCTTAAACATAGATTAGATGGGATTATGCTTCAATGTAATCTTTAAGGAAGCTGATCTACATAGGCTTATGTAAAGAGGAATGTCTTTAAAGATTTCCTAAACTTTGCTAATCTTTTTCTAGCCTCAGCCCTAAAAGAATAGAGTTTCAGAGGCTAAGAGAAAAGTAGGAAAAGCTAATCTCTTGAATACTCTGAAGTCATATAGCCTTCAGAAATGGCAATTAATTAATCTCTGCAGCATCATATAGGTGGAATTCCAGTGGAAGCCAACATCTTGAATAAGGTGTTTATGATGCATCCCATATTCTTCCTGCTTTTCATGGAGAAAATGTTCTGCTATTTTCATGCACTTCTCTATCAGCTCCTTCAGGAATATATTTCTGTGGTTCTTGGGCCCCAGCCCTAGGGCATCTTTCACTACCAGGTGCAACAAGTGTGCAAACAATGAAATCTCTCATCTATTATTGCCTTTACTATATTTGAAACATTGTCTGTCATAAAGAAACCTGCATTTAGACTCCTGGATCTCTGGTCTAGCTGCCATCCCTACAGTTTCTCTCTTATGAATGGTAAAATATCGGCTGAGATATGGGGGCTATATATCAACAGGGAATGCAGAAAAGTCCACCTGCACCCTGATGCTCTATGCCTGCTAGAGCTGCTGCCTACCTCTGCCTCAACCAGGAACTACCAATGTGCATTTGCGGTGCTTTAGATATCACTGGTGAAATGTACATTACTCACTGCTGCCTTAGCCAGCTGCACTTGGATGCAACTATGGCACAGCATTAAGGATAAACTCCCATGTCGCTCATCATACTAGTACATCTACCCTCCCCTGATGCCAATACTAATGGTGCTGCTTCTCCAGGTGATGCTGCATACCAGTGTTTGTTAGATGTCCCTTATGCTTTCCTTGGCTAATATCCATCACGCAGTGAATACATTGAGTGATAGTTAGGTACTCTTTCACTTTGAAGTACTTCCAGATCTGAAATTTATTTCACAATTTCTTCTCTACATTGTTGGTGACTGATGCTGGCACTGGGATTAAGGGACAGAGTAGATCCTGAAGAACAATGGCAAAAGTATTGCTCACACTTTCAACCTTTGCTGCCTCCTTTTCTTTACCCTCCTCCATTTACTCTATCTGCTCCATCACTGACATGGAGGCTAAGATGCTTCTAACTAATCTTCCAAAGGTTTGTTCAGCTAGTAGCTCTTCAATTTCGGATTCAGAGAATCCCATACAAGATTCTTCATCTGAATCAGTTCTTGCAAATACTTCATTCACAGCCTCAAATCAGTAACAAGAGCACATTTCTGGTATTAAGCATTGTGCTTCTGCTACCTCTAATGTCCTGCTATTGTCTGCCTTTGATGGTTCTCCTGTCTTCTCAAAAACAACAGGGAGAGGAACAGATGGTAGTGACATCTCTTCTCCAAATTTCAATTTCTTCTGGTTGGAGCTGCCTTCCTCTCCTGCCATAATGGACTTGAAAAAGTCCCTCTTCAATTTAGGAACAGGACTGCCCTTTTAATTGCTGCTAACCCTGCCAATATCCCATGTCTCCCTTTTCCTGACATAATAGAATTTATTCAGGTGAGGTTAGTGCTATGTGTGTAAAATTGTCTGTCTGTCACACACATATATAGACAGTATGTGTGTTATGCTGCATGCAATGCCAGGTGTTCACTAGTACTGATAGACTTCACATACTGAAAAATATGATTGGTGTTTAACAAAGACTGTCAGCCTGATCTTTACTTTAGCCTCTATACACTGCTCAATCGCCTCACTGATGCCTAAACACAGACAAAAAAATCTGTAGCGCTGCTGCAACTCTCCACACTGTTTCTACCCATACCCAGATCCTCCCCCAGTGAAGAGAAAATTCTGCAGTAGGTACCACTGCTTGTCTTTCTGTGGTAACTGGCACAATAATTAACACCAGTGTAGGTCAGATAAGATTATAAGTAGCCTACCAATGCCAAAAATCCAAAATGATTAAGCTGCTTTTTAAAGCTCTCATAGAGCTTTCTCCAAATACATCCTTCTCTGGCCAAAGCTAGAGAGGGCATACAGTACTTCTTGCATGTACTCAAACCTTTTGGTGGTAGTGGGTCAATATCACTTGATCCAGAGAGCAGAGATAGACTAGCTTAGAACAATGCTTCACTGTGATTTATCATGTGTGTGATTTCATTGCCAAAGTGCCCTGACAGCTCTGACAAGTTAGTGAGGCCACACAGGGAAGAGCTGGTTGTTATAATTACTTGCCACTGTTGCAGAGCCATAAACTTTAAGGGACCATAGAAATGAATGGGAAACATAAACAAATTGGTTGAAAAATATTAGTTGCATTCATGGGACTCCCTCCATTCATTTCTGAGGCCGACAAATAAAACAAATAGGATCCCTTTTGTTATGTTTAACTCATTCATTTCAAATTAATGCACATCCCTAGTAGCAGGCAGACCCTGAGGAAACATGCCAGGGACTCTGTCATACTCTCTATCTGTGCTGCCTGCTCTTCCTGAGGATTGATCTCAACATTGTCAATATCATCTCCCTCCCTTATCACTGAACAGGAGGCTAAGACACTACTGACTAAACTTCTCAAATTCTCTTTGGCTACTAGCTCTTCAATATATTCTGATTCAGAAAATCCCAGACAAGATTCTTCCTCAGAAAATATTGCCTTCACTGCCTCAGAAGTCACCAAAGAGGAATGTGCTGCTGGTTTTGGGCATTGCATTTCTTTTGCTTCTGCCCTCCTAATGCCAGTCTTGGATTGTTCTCTTACCTATTCTCTCTGCTATAAATCAAAAGGAAGAGGAACATATGATGGTGGCACATGCCTTCCAAATTTCAATTTCTTCTTTATTGAACCTTCTTCTTCTCCTGATATTGTGAAACTAAAAAGTCCCTCTTTACTTTAGATGCAGGATTGCTTTTTTTATTGCTTCCCCTGCCAAGCTGCCAACTCTGCCAACATTCCCTCCTCTCTCTTTTCCTGACATGATGGAATGTAATGAAGTACACTGCATACTGGGGGTTTGGATATTATAAATTTATTTATTTATTGATTGTGTAATATACCCTTATTTGCAGTATCACTCACTGAATGGATAACTGTCTCTCATACATACACACAAACACATATACAGTGTATGCATGCTATATTGTGTGCATTAGTTCTGACTGACCCCCTACACACACACACCCAAAAAAAAACCTGATAAACACCAACAAACCAAAAATGTTTGCAATCTGGTAGGACTCTTCAATCTCTGAGTGTGCAATGCTCACTGCACTGATCCAGACAGAAGAGATAAAAAATCACTAACACTTGCAACTGCAATCTCCACACTGTTCCCACCATTACCCTCTAGTACAGTGAAGAGAAAAATCGAAATCAGTAACAGTGTACTGCCTCTGTTTCTGTGTATGAGATCAATGGATTATAGAGAAGAGAAGTAGCATTCACCAGTGCCAAAGCCAAATGTTTCTAAGTTTTTTCCTTAAACTCTAAGAGATTTTATAAGCACACATCCATCTTAGCCAAGAGCTAGAGAGGAAGTAGAGAACTTCTTGCACATGCTCAGAGTTTCCTCTAGGAGGATGTCAGCATCACAAGATCCAAATAGCAGCTATAGGCTAGCTATTTATTTATTTATTTATTTATTTATTTATTTATGGTTTTTATATACCGATCTTCTTACATTATATGTAAATCAAATCGGTTTACAGAGAACAGTTGAATAAGCTTGCTTGTGGGCAATTACATATAACAAAGAACTTTTTTGAGTAACATATTGTATAACTTTTTGAGTAACATTTAGAAAGATGTTTTACTGTAATTTGTCTTCTATGTGGCTTCCTTGCCAATTTGTCTTGCCTTATCTCTGGCAAGACCTTGAGGTCACACAGGTATGAGCTGTTTGCTAAGTTACCTGCACTTGCTAATTTACTTAAAGAAAAGCCATAAACTTAAATGGGTCTTAGTCTTGAATGGGAAACATAAACATATTAAGATGTTTTGTTTCATTTGTGGGGACCCCCCTCCATTCATTTTTGGAGAGAGGGTCAAAAAATGAAACAAATATGGGTTCATTTGTATGTTTTATCCATTTGTTTAAAATGAATGCTCATCCCTAGCTGGGAGTCTCCATACAGTAAAAGGACATGGGTGTCCTTATTGACACCCAATACCTTGAAATCTTTGGCTCAGTGTGTGGCAGCAGTCACAAAGGCCAATGAATATAAGGAATTATTTGGAAAGTAAAAGAAAACAAAACTGAGACTATCCTAATCCTCAATATTAAAAAATATATGACTATATAAGTTAGCCAGTAAAGACTTATCCAGCTAACTTACATGGGATATTCAGCAGCACTGCTGAATTAGTTGCTGTACATCAATATGGCACAGCAGATGATATCAGTTAAAGGACACAGAAGAAGATGTGACCAATGAAGCTTCAAGACCTTGACTCTGGGCCTGGGCCCTGGCCTAGCCTGAGGCCCAGGCATTGGGACACGGCCTTTTGGTCAGGTCTCAGGTCAGGCCTGGTGATCCAAAGCCCAGATGTTAAGATCCAGTCTATGGGTTAGGTACCAGCATTGAGCCTGGGTCTGGGCCAAGGCCCTGGCATCGGAACCCAGCCTCCAAGGTGGGCCATGGTGTCAGACCTGGACCTGGGCCCTGGCTTAGGCCAAAGCCCAGGCATCAAGACCAGGTCAGGCCTTGACCTCGGGCCTGGGTCCAGGATCTACTTTAGGCCAAGGCCCAGGCATTGGGACTTGGCCTCTGAGCTGGGCCCCAGCATTTGGACTAGGACTGATCTGAGGCCCAGGTGTTGAGACCTAGCCTCCAGACTAAGCCCCGGCATTGGGCCCGGGCTCCGGCCTAGGCCCTGATGTCCAGCTTAGGCTTAAGCCTTGGGAACAGGCCTTCTCGCTTTGGCCTTGCATACAGCCTAGGCTGAGGTCATAGCAACCTACTGTGGCCTCACCCTTTATAAGACTGAGGCTTCGGCCTGGGCCTAGGCTTGCCAGTGGATCCCCACTGGACTAAGTGGGGACCAAGGGAGTTCCTGGCCTGTCCTTTTTCCAGGTGTGGTAAGGAGGATTTTGGAGGCCATGTTTCCTTCTCATTTAATGTTTGATTTTTTTTAAAATAAAAGAAATGAATGAAACATTAAACAAATTGAATTTTGGGGGGAAGAAACCTCCCAAAAATGAAACTAAAAATGAAACACATTTTTTACCCCTTGCAGCGTTTCAGGAAGCTTAGCTGTTCTCTATTCCTGATGCCTTTCAACTAGCTTGATCACTCCATTCTTATACTTCACTTTCAATGCATATCCAGCATAGTTCTCTGCTTCAACAGCAGGGGAAAAGAAAAACTGTTACTTCACACATCCAGCAGAGCTCTCTGCTTAAACGGCAGGGGAGAAGAAAAAAGGGTTCGCACTCACAAAGCGGGGAGTAGCTGGCTTGTTACGGCGGTTACTACCCCAAACCAAATGTACCTGATACTTCACTCTCGACGCATATCCAGCATGGCTCTCTACTTCAACGGCATCGGAGAAAGACTGATACATCACGAATTTCCAGCATAGCTCTCTGCTTCAACGGCAGGGGAAAAGAAAAACTGATACTTCACGCATATCCAGCATAACTTCAACGGCAGGGGAGAAGAAAAAAGGATTCACACTCACAAAGCAGGGAGTAGCTGGCTTGTCACGGCGGTTACTACCCCAAACCAAATGTGCCTGATACTTCACTTTCGATGCATATCCAGCATAGCTCTCTGCTTCAACAGCAGGGGAGAAGATAAACAACCAATAAGGGCTGTATAACATAATCTGGGTAAAAACAAATAAGCATGGGTGTAGCTTGCTTATTGCGGCGGTTACTACTCCTACTACCTCTAACTAATCAAGCTAGATATTTCACTTGGATGCAGCTCCTCCACCGCTCTCTACATTAATGGCGGGGGTGGAAGGGAATTAGAACCAAGAGCTAAGAGAAGCAGATAAGTATGGGAGAAGAAATGAGGGAAGCTTGCTGGGCAGACTGGATGGGCCGTTTGGTCTTCTTCTGCCGTCATTTCTATGTTTCTATGTTTCTATGTTTCTATGTTCTGGAACAGGAACAAAGGTTTATTTACAGACTTCAAAGATACAGTAAAACAAAAAACTCACCTCATTTTAAACATCCAAAGCAGTTATGCATACTCCATATGGGCATACCATGGGGTCAAAATAGCTCCCCGGGGCCTTCCTAACCCTTCTGGGCCTTGATCCTTTATACTGTTAGAAAGGGATCCTTCTGGGACCCAGAATACTTTGCGAGTCTGCACATTAAGGTGGACTATGGCAGATGGCTCTATCCTGTGTTTTAAGGTTGTTTGAGGGAGTCTTTGGTATACTTCCTAAACATACCCTTCCCCTCAGCTCACCCTTATTTATTTTATTGATTTATTTAAAGGCTTTTCTTTGCCGACATTCGTAAGGCACATCATGCCGGCTTACATTGAACTGAAAGGAGGAAATACAATAAACAAAAACCATATCGTAGTAAAAAACAAAACAAAAAAACAAAAAGGTAAGAGGGGAACTATGTACATAGAATGAAGCATTATAAAACAGTTATTTGAGGGCTAAGTAAGCAAGAGGGCAAAAGCACTGACATTAAGGTGAGTCAATTAAGGGTGAGTGCCTGACACAGACAGGCACTCACCCTTAATTGGGTGAGTGGCTGTCTGTGTCAGGGACATCTATCTTGACAGAAAATAAGCGTTGAGGTTCTCCTTTCCAAACCTATACTCAATTTTATAACAGTAAGGTTGCAGGGTTTGAAGTCAAATCATCATCCTGGAGTTATTCTCCTTGTTCCGGTTTATACATATGAGTGGTTTGATGGTCCATCACCAGGGTGAACTGCTGCCCTAAGAGGTAATACTGTAAGGCTTCTAGAGTTCATTTTACTGCTAAGGCCTCCTTCTCCATTGTAGAGTACTTCTTCTCCCATGGTAGGAGCTTCTGACTTATACAGGCCGCCAGATGCTCTTGGCCATCCTTAATTTGACTGAGGACCACCCCAGTACTACCTCTGAGGTATACATCTAATAATGAAGGGTTCCATAAAGTCTGAAATTATTAGGACCAGGTTGGAGCAAATTGCTTCCTTTAGCTATCTGAAGGCTTTTCTGTCTTGGCTGACCATTGGACTTTCTCCAGTGATTTCTTCAAAAAGAACCTCATGAGTGGCTCTGCCTTCTCGGGGTAATTAGATATAAACTTTATATAGTAGCCTGTCAGGCCTAGGAATGCTCTTACTTTCCCTTTGGTTTGTGGGACCATTACCTTGGTAATTGCCTCAATCTTCTGGGACTGTGAGTGGACTTGACCCTTCCCCAAAGTATAGCCTATATATTGGACTCCTTGTCCTCACAAGATCATCTTTGAGTATGCCATCAGCTCAGTCTTCCTCAAACTGGATAATACAGCTTGGAGCTGGCTCAGGTGAGGCCTCCAATCTGGGCTGTAGACCACTATGTTGTCAGATATATGGCAGCATAGCCCTGGTGTGGGAAGAGCATAAGGTGACCAAGTGCTAGAAAATTGCAGGTGCACCTTGGAGGCCAAATGGCAGTACCTTAAAATGGAAGATCCCTGCCGGTGTCAAGAAAGCTGTCTTCTCCTTCATCATTCAAATGAGGGCTTCTGGCCAGTTGAAATGATAGTTTATTGCCAGTATGGTGAGGTCCAGAGTTGAGATGAACTGAGCCAATCCTAGGCACTCTATCAGCTCATCCACCCTTATATTCCTATACAGTTTCGGTTCCAGGACTATGGGCAAAGATCGGTATCTATTAGATTCTTCTTTAACTCTAAACTGGAGCATTTCTTTCACTTCTGTTTCAATAATGCAACATCTGGCTTCTGAACTTCAGTATGGTCATTGAAGTACTATCATATCAGGTGGTGTAATGATATGTTGGACCAAATGGGTCCATCCTGGCAAACTGTAGAAGATTTCCCTATTCTGCTCGAGTAGCTACTTTAAATCTGCTAACTGAGACGTTGACAGCTCCTCCCCAAATGGCACCTGGTCTAGTCTGCCTCAGGTCTGAGCCCAGGGCTGAATTCTCCTTGAACCACTCCACACTCCTTTGGAGCCCATTTTTTTAGTAGGCTGACATGGTAAATCTGAGTTTTCTTCCTTTTATCTGGCTGAGCTTTTTTATAATTGACTGGGCTGGGTTTTTCCAATCTATTTCTACTGAAATTATGAAAGTGTCAGCCTCTTGCATGCTAATGTCCACAAAATGACAATAATGCAGTGTCACAGCATTAATATTCATAGCTTCTTGGTGGTGATGGCCCCTGGCAAAATGGCAACTTTCTCCACAAGTGAAGCATGGGGCCCTCCCCAAGTTGGGCACTGGGGTTATGAGCCGCATTCAGGCCAGTTCTTCCAGCAGCCAGAGCCTCTGATTGTTAGGGTTTAGTTGGCCTCTAAACCTATCTCGTAACTTTTCCAGGGATCGTGATGTCTCTGGTATAGAATGAGCCTGGTAGTAGGCCTCGGACACTTCCAAGGCCTTCTCTAGTGTCAGATTCAGTGGTTGGCAGACCCACTGCCGCATGGGCCGTCTGAGGCTATTTAGTAATTGCTCCAAGAGAATTGTCTTGGTAACTTTCTTGCCAGTTTTCCCCTCTGGTTGGAACTACTTCCAGGTGACCTCTGAAAGCCTGTGGAAAAGTTTTTTTAGATTCTCTCCAGGATGTAGGAACCCACACCAGAAGTATTGTTGTTAGGTTTCTGGCGTTAACCCAGCTCTCTGATGAATGGTGGTCTTTACTTCCTGGTATGTGGCTGTGCCATCAGGCTTCACGGTCTGGAAAGCAGTTTGACAGTCTCCAATTGTAAGTTACCTAGATAGGCAGTCCACCTATCCTCCAGCCAGTCAGTCAGTCTAGTGGTTCTCTCGAAATTATTTAAGAAGCTGTTGGGATCCTCTCCATGAGACCTCTTCAGTAAGATCGTGGCCAAGGGAGGTGGTTTAGTCACCATTGTTTGCACTGCCTGCACCACTTGAGTCAGCAGGGGTGTTTTGCTGAGCTACTTGCTCCCGCAGCAAGCGTCTGCTGCTGGTCGATCTGTACACTCCCTCTCACCCTTACTACGGATCCCTACTACACACTATATACCCTCATACCTGCTCTCTTAATCTACCTTGTTGCTTAAAAGAAAACTAGTGAGCTTCTCACTTTTGTGATTTTCCCCACAATCTTTATTTCTTCATTGTGAATGAAATCTCAAATCTATTGGCTTCTATGTGCCACCCAGTTAATCTATATTAAATGCTTTTCACCTTTAGCAACATTGAAAGAAAAAACATTTTCAGCCAATTTGCACATATATATCACTATTTACCAACCTATTTCGAAAATTGCTTTCAAAGTACATTAGGATACTGTTCAGACTGAAGGTGTAAAATAAATCCTTATTATTGTGATTTTTTTTAAATTAACTGTGTGTCATAAACCATCTATGCCATATTAGAAGAAAAAGAATGGCGAAAAACAGACCAAAGATAAATGTTGATTCTGGATAGGCTTTATTTTCGGTTAAATCCAAGCACTCAAAACTTTTATAGGGAGGGACATGTTTTCACTCTTATTTCTGTGCTATTTGTTAATGAAGAAATAAGGGCTACAAAAAGATCTTGTCTCATATGTTTGTTCAACATATTTATTTTTGGTTAAAAACATCCCTTTGAAACATCCTTCAGACATATGACTGCGCATATGAGAGCAAAAGCAGGCAAGATGAGGATTAAACTGGAACCAGACAATAAGGACGTTTCTGGAAAATGTGGTTAAATCTGCTGAACAGCTGACTACTGCAGGCCATCTGTCAGATTCAAGAGTTATGATTTTAAAATTAAGAATCAACTATAGTTGGCAAGCTTGAGATAGTGTCAATCTTAATATTCATTGCATATTCATGAATGTCCACCAGTTGATGCCAAACAATGAGGAAAGAAAACACCCCGGGTGATGGGATATTCAATGTATTGTGCCTGCTTGGCATTATGAGCTTTTCCTGTAAAGCAGTATCACTGCCATTATTTTTATCTAAAAATTAAATCTAAAACAAGTTTAAATATTAAAAAGACCCTTTTTTTTTTCAGGACTCCTTGTTGCGGTTTCTACCACTTCCCCCTTGCTAGCCGTGTGCAGGACTCACCTCCGGGGCCGGGAACGCCGCCTCCGTGGCTCTGCTGAGCAGTCAGGGCGTCCGCCATTGCTGGGCCGTCTCACTGCCGCCCCGCGCGCACGCGGGGAAGCGCGTTATGGACGTACGCTCACCGGAAGCCTGACCCTTCCTGAGCTGACCACGCCACGCCCCAAGTCCGATATAACCGGCGTCTCTCCGTTCTCTCATTGCCTTGCAACGAGGGTCGCTACAGTGTGTAGTTCTTAGTTGCACTTCCGTTGTTCTGCTTCAGCTACCGACCTCTGCTCGTTTCTGACTCTGCTTCTGCCTGCCGCCAGCCACCGACCTCTGCTCGTTTCTGACTCTGCTTCTGCCTGCCGCCAGCCACCGACCTCTGCTCGTTCCTGACTCTGCTTCTGCCTGCCGCCAGCCACCAACCTCTGCTCGTTCCTGATTCTGCTTCTGCCTGCCGCCAGCCACCGACTGCTGCTCGTTCCTGATTCGACCGCTGCCTGCCGCCTGCCTCAGCCCACGGCTTCTCTGCCGCAGCTGCTACAGTCCTGTCCTCAGGGCATTGCCTCCTGCAGGCCTGGGCTGGAACCACTACCAGACTGTCTTGGGTCCCGAGACCTTCTACTTCCTGCCAGGCTCTGGCCTACTCGCTGCTGGCTCCCAGCTTGCACCCTGCAAGTTCCAGTCAAGACATTATTGACTCTGATCCTGCTTCCACTTGCTCTGTGCTCCCTGGCCTATTGGCTCTTGCTACTGGACTCTGTGCTTACTCATTGCCCGGGCTTCCTAGAGAGACTACACTGTGCAGAAGTCCCAAGGGACTAGGACCCTACGGGCTCCTCCTGGGGGGTTCCCAGTTCCCGGGTGAAGACCCCTACGTGTGTCTCCTAAGTCCCAAGGCTCCAGGACCCTACGGGCTCCTCCTGGGGGGTTCCTGGTTCCCGGGTGAAGACCTGTGCCTGTGGCTCCGCCTCCCGAGCTACTCTACCCAGGGTGGTTCGGCTCAAGGGTCCACACTCGAACCGCAGCTTCCCAGGCTGCAACACTCCTTTACATTCCTGAAAGGCTGATGAATGAAAACATTTGCTATTGAGTGTTAGAGGCTGAGTGGAAGTCCAAACAATGGCAAATTGGGCAATAATCCATGTATAATTAATCATTTTGGGCCTATCCTGATCCGAGTTGAGGAATATACTAGATGCCTCGTTTCCCTATGCATGAGTCCAATGATTCTTTATTGGATGGGTAGATTTGCTTAAGGGACACTGGTCGCATTTTGAAAAAGAAAGGGAAACTGCACTGAGCATGTGTGATCTAAGAGCAAGAAGCCAAATGTGCATCCTTGTTCAGAGCAAAGAGGTATGCAGGGCATCCTAGCCTGGAAGGCACTATGTCAGTCAATCAGGCCGATGCAAAAGGTATGCTCAGCCCAGCACACAGCCTGAAACGTGGTTGGGCACGCATTTTGTATGCGCTAGAATATCTCCCGTCGCAATAATGGGATTAACATGTCCAAAGCAGCGTGTAGCTAATAGCGCTCATCACATGTAAATGCTATGTAGATGAGGCTATTAGCTATTGCTCCGAATGCAAAAAATCACTGTGCGTCTGACGTGCATGTTTTAACATGAAAAAATTAATGTCAGCCCCGGAGCTGGCGTTAAGTATTGAAGCACCCCAAAGCTCCAAAGAAAAGTTAAAAATACTGCTTTTCTGTGGTTCTTCCTACTTAATATCATCACGATACTAAGTAGGAGGAACCACAGGAAGCAGCATGAAAAACAAATCTTGACTGGAGTCAGGCTAGGAAAACGGACACTCACTTTTTATGAGTGTCCGTTTTCCTAACCAGTGGCTGTGTTTGGGTTAGGCAAATGGACGATTGTTAATTGAGCGTCCATTTTCCTACCTCACACACAGCCACATCTCCTGGTTGCCTGATACCATGGACACGCTAGGGACACACAATTTATCCCTAGCACGTCCTTTCTAGCACGGCAGCTGATTTGCCTATTGCTGTGCGCATAGCCCCAATATGTATGATGTCTGTGTTATAGAATGTTGCCTGTTTCTTACAGGAATGAGATGAATAAATGCAGATCCCTCTCTGTTATAACATGACTGCTGAGGATACAGGGAAGGTGACGCAGTGATAGAACCCTTGTGTGTGACAGTAGCTGGTGCTTCTAGCCTTGCTGGCCTATGTGAAAGGAGATTTGAGATTGTGAGGCCATGACAGCAATATAGAGGTTGAAGATTGTATGATGTATATGGCTAGTGAAATATGCTAGGGAAATTTACATGGCTAGTGTCCAGTGGATAATGTCTCTTCATAGAGAGGACAACTATGAGTAAAGGATTGTGTAGATGTGGAAAAGAAATTTGTTCTTTAAATATTTGGACACATGCTGATCTCCCATGTCTGTAGTTCCTGCATCTTGTTAATGTATTGGCAGTTTGTTTTCTGACTGTAATAAACATTTTTTAACTTATGCATTATAGAAATGCTGGGGATTTCTGTACTTATTCCTATGAAACTGGGGTGAATAAGTATTTCAGAGAGTATGCAAATGAAGCAGTGAGAGATTAAAGTTTGGGGTTTCTTGCCTTTAGGTCAGGCATGTATGAGACAAATTGCATACAACTGAGGCAGTGTGTATGCAAATCTATCTCATGTATATTCTGAAAACCTGACTGATTGGTGGCCCTCAAGGACCAGAATTGCCTACCCCTCCTTGCTTTAGATCATGCTGACATCACAATCCGAGCATTTGCATGGCTTCCCATATTTTGCAATAGGAGACCAACAACACCTGAATAACTTTGCTTGTGGAAAAAAGAGATAAAATGAGGCAGGACTCCATGTTCCATTATGCATTCATATTCACTTTTACTTGACCTCCAATACAGCCACTGTTCAAGTTTTGAAAAGTAAATATTTTTATTCCCTGGCTTGCCCAAAGTTATTCCCTGGCTTGCCCAAAGTTATTTGGATATATCACAGCTCCAAAATAAGTGGATTTTATACTAAGACTGTAAAGTATTTGCAGATTGTAACTATATTATTTTCTTTTGTTCACTGGCAACGCTAAATACATGCACATAAAAAAAATAATTGTTATTATAAACTATGAGCATGATGCACTCAAACCTAAAAAGCAAATAGCTTGAAATACTGCAATTTTTTTGGAATTTCTCTTGTCATAAAAGAGGATATTTGGAGCTATTGCTTGATGGCAGAAGCTCTATTCACAGAGCTGAACAAAAGATATAGTATTTGTCAGCAGGCGAGGGAGGAATCACCATCAATGCTCTATTAACTCCCTTGGCTCTCTTCCAAGAAGAGCCCACCAGGACTTATGCAACCATGGACACACACAGCTTTTAGTCATGTCCAGAAAGCCTTCAAACCAATTATGTTTACTCCTGCCCTGAGAAGGAGTAAGTTAGCCTCGAGCCTGCTGGCACTTTGCAGCTCACATTATTTTCTATGAGAGAAAATTTCTCAAAAGTATACTTTTCCTCCCATGGAAATCATGAGAGCTGGTTCCTGTGACCTTTTGTCATTTCACTCTTTCACAATCCACTAGTGAAAGAAATTTCCGGACTGAGATCCCTAAAAGTCCTTTTTCTGGAGGTTTTTTCACAACTTTTAAAGGGGCAGTATCATATTATCTACCACACACATCATGGCAATGTCCTACTAGTTAGCCTCTGTTCCCCATATCAGCCCTCATGACCTTTTAATATCTTCCCGTCTCAGCATTTTCTTCATAGTTATTTATAGCACACCCTCTTCCAGAGTAGTTAAGTAACAGCATTATAATATTCATGGACATACATGTGCATCTTTTATTTTCTCTAATTTAATAAAACCATCATCTTCACAAAGATGCTTGTAGCAGTGTCCAAAAATGAGTAGAAATTATAAATACAGAATAAAAATAATATATAATAAATATAAATAAAAACAAACACCCTTATAACATTACTTGTTAATAGGCAAACCTCTTCCATTTCATAAGTATTTATCATGTATACAAAGTTTCAGCTCACTTATTCAATGCATCAAACATGCTACACATATTTATATCTTGCCTCATTTCAAACAATCCATTTCTCAGTTAGTACTGCACTCTGTTTTACTATATGCCAGCACCATGGTTGGTCACAAATATTACAACATAAAAACAGCCCACTAGAAAAATGTTTCTTTTAGAAAAATGGAGTATAATCAAACTAATTAGGTATGGAAAAACTAGAAGGAAAAAGACCTTAGAACTGAAATTATAGGCATGATAACCTAAAAGGCTCTCTTTCTTAATCACACGTCAAAAAACCTCTGATTTACTTTGATCCAAAATTGTTAATACATATGTGCTTGTGCTCATTTTTAGTGTTCTTCAAAATTAATTCTTATTCAAAATTTCAATGAAACAAATAACTTGTCTTATATTGAGTACTTCAAAGAACAGCTTAAACTTCTGTTGATTTCATTCAGTTGCTTCAAAAGAACACTATATAATATATATATCTAGTTCAGGAGAATAACTCTGATGATTCAAGCTGTAAAATCATCAAGCTGTTTGAAGAAACATGGACATAGCCAATGTTTCACTTGGTTCCTGCTTTAGGACTTATCTGAATAATGAACCAATGTTGGCAAATTATCTGATCAAATATAAACTAATAATACTCTTCACACTTACAAATGTCCTTTTGCTGTTCAATAAAGTGACACAAATACCTACAATGCTTGAATGTAATCCACTTTGAAGGGTCTGAAAGGCGGAATATAAACAAATAAATAAATCTAAACTCCATACTCATGTATAGACCGAAAACTTATCAGCCTTACCTACAGAGGAGCATAAATATGACTTCTACACAACAGGTCATCCTTCAATCATATATCATTAAATCAATCACTAACAACCTATATTTACTTTAAAGTATGCAACAAATTGACTTGTTTTAATAAAAATGTTTTTAAAAGAAAAAAATAATAAAGAAGCCCACAATAGAGGGCCTTTTGTATGGCTGGCTACTTGATCCAGAATAGATGGTTATATGGGTGGCCTTTCCTCCTCCTTAATGTCTAACAGCTAAATTTTAAATCCCGTGCATGCGGGGAAAATGGAGGTTATGCTTGTGGCTGAAACTTGCGTGTGCTGCGCGCATTTTAGAAGAGGCTGCTCTGGCAGCCTGCCTCTCCCCCCCCCCCCCCCAACATGCGCATATTATAAAATCATGCATCCGGGAGTCCGAGGTGGAGGCGAGGAGGTTCATAGTAGCCTACCTGGAATCGACGAAATTGGTGAGACTTGATTAGAAGAACCAGCTGAATCCCAAGTTGTGTGTCGACGTCATCTTCCAGAGACCGTGGGACCTTTAAATATTGTGGCAGTGCGGCATTCTGTGGTATCCGAGGTGGAGGAGAGGAGGTTCACAGTAGCCTACCTGGAACTGATGAACTTGGTGAGACTTGATTAGAAGAACCAGTCGAGTCCCTAGTTGTGTGTCGACGTCATCTTCCAGAGACTGCGGGACCTTTAAATCCCACAGCAGTGTGGCGTACCATTGCTGCTGGCGTGTGGCTTAGACCAGCTTCGACCGCGTTCAACTGAATTCGACGTAATAGCTGAATTTGCCTTATTGATTTATATGGGTCATAAAAGAAAGGCAAAGATTGTTACCTCATCTCCAGCCGCCTATAGGATTGGCCCAATGGACGCCCATGTTAATAGGCTAGATATGCCGCGAGAGGACTGCGCTCGAGACATATTGGATGCCTCCCTGAGTCTGGGCAATGGCCCAACACCTCCTCAACCTCCAGGTGTAAGAGAGGGAAAGCGCCATTGGAAGTGATCTAGTAAATGTAAGTGATCAAGAATTAAATTCTCCATCGGTGGATTTTGCCGTAACATCTTGCTTGAATTTGCAACATCAAGAAGCAGAGAGTGGAACCCCCATTGTAAGCATTGGAAGTTCTCAGGTTAATACTGTAGATTCATCCAATGTTACACTTGGGGGTAGATTTTAAAACCCCTGCGCGCGTAAATCCTCCCAGATTTACACGCGCAGGGCACTCGCGCACCGGCGTGCCTATTTTGCATAGGCCGCCGGCGCGCGCAAAGCCCCGGGACGCGCTTAAGTCCCGGGGCTTCGTAAAAGGGGCGGGAGGGGGCGTGCCCGAGAGGCGTGCCCGGGGGCAGGGGGCGGTCCAGGGTGGGTCCAGGGGCGTGGCAACGGTCCAGGTCGGGCCGGGAAGGCGGTCCCGAGTCCCCCGGCACTGCGGCCTGTGCCAGGGAATGCCGGGGTGGCGCGTGCAAGTTACGCCTGCTTCAAGCAGGCGTAACTTGCCCAACAAAGGTAGGGGGGGGATTTAGGTAGGGCTGGGGGGTGGGGTAGATAGGGGAAGGTGGGGGGACGCGGAAGGAAAGTTCCCTCCGAGGCCGCTCTGATTTCAGAGCGGCCTCAGAGGGAACGGAGGCAGGCTGCGTGGCTCGGTGCGCGCAGGCTGCCGATTTTGCGCAGCCTTGCGCGCGCCGACCCCGGATTTTATAAGATACGCGTGGCTACGCGTGTATCTTATAAAATCTGGTATACTTTTGTTCGTGCCGGTGGCGGGAACAAAAGTACATGCGTGCGTATGTTTTGAAGATCTACCTCTTGGAGACTTATGAAGAATGCTGGTTAAGCTTGACACAAATGTAACACAGGTGAATTCTTCTCTTTCTTCTTTAGTGAATGTTAACAGATTATCTATTCAAGCTCAGGGAAAAAGATTGACTGAAATGGAATCTTCTGTAAAATTTTTATCTACGAAAGTACAGAATGTTTAGAATACTGAGAGTATGCACATTACTGACAGTCTGATGAGACATACTGAGTTAGAAAATATTGAACATTTGATAAGAATCAAGAACTTATATTTTGTTAATTTTCCAATAACAAGACTGTTATCTCCGTATGAAATGTTTGTAAAGTTTTTATGGGAAAATTTTGCATATGAAGAAAATGAGATCCCATCCATATCTAAAATCTTTTATTTTTCTACCCAGCCAAATAATATATCAGGCAGGGTAGAGAATAGCCCAGGAATATCAACATTTCTTGAAGAATCTATTGATATTATACATAAAAGAGCAACACTGTTTGCTTCTTTTTCCTTGGAATAAGAGAAAGGACTCGTATTTGAAAAATTCTTTAAAAACAAGGATTTACCTTTCTTGGCCAGAAAATATTTGTTTTGCCAGATATCTCTAAGCCTACTCAGGCTCATAGAAGACATTTCTTAGCTTTGAAAAATAAAACACTAGAGATTGGGACAACCTTTTATTTGAAATTCCCGTGTAGATGTTTTATAAATTTTCAAGGCAATAAGTTTAATTTTTCTGAGTCATCTCACCTTGAAAATTTCCTAAGAGATAAAACTGAGGTTAATTTGGGTCAAGAAGAAACAGCTGAGTAGGGCCTGAAATTCAATTAATTAACCTCCTCTTCTTCAGTTATATAATTTCCTTTATCTTTTTTGTTTTCCTTTAAATGGCCCCCCCAATTATATGGTTCTTTTGAGGTGTGTAATATTTATTTTTTCTTTTCCTTAAAATTATGTAAACTGTACACAAGATAGCCTATATTATATATTGTGATATGTTTCAGTCTGTAATAATGAAATGCCTAATAGAGAATTATAAAAAAAATAAAATCATGCGTCCAGGTGCACTCGTCGGGTAGCGCGTACACATGGACGCATGAGCATATTTTTTAAAAATCTACCCGTTAATATCGATCCATAGAAATTCCTCAGTGTGTGTGTGGTCTCTTGCAGGACTTTTATCCTGGTTGATTCCATACCATATCCATCACAACCTCTTCCCCACAAGAACCACTGTATTCTAGTGTACCGTAGTGTGTATCCACAAATCCAAATAAATGGTACAACCAGTAAATCTAAAACTAATATCCAAATCTTTCACCAAATATTTGTAGGCCCCTTAATCCAACGGTCTGTATAACATCACAGACTCTGTTACGGTCCAGGGTCACCTTGCTTTAATTTATAACATCATTTTTTTGTTTTTCATTTTTGTGTTTATAATAAAATCTCCAAAGTCTCAATGTACTCTTATTGATTTTCTCACGCTTATTTTTTCAAAACATGCACACTATCCACAGATATAAAAGGAGCTCTAATACTCATCCATTTTAGATTTACTGGTTGTACCATTTATTTGGATTTGTGATTCCATACCATAACATATAGTGGCACTCCTTTGCCAATTTGACCTGGCCTATAATTTGAATATAATTTGTACCCTAATATCATAGTGCCCCACTAGTTAATCTCCTTCCACTAGGTCTCTGAGATGTTTATTTTATCTACCTTTTTGTTCAGTGCACACATTCCAACTCTCCAGTCTTATTGTTTAGACTTCTGGCATTCTTATACAGACAATTAAAAGTATGTTTTTTAATTTTATTAATCTGCCTAGCAATTGAACTAGGCAGTTAGGAATGATTTATCTCTACCAACTTTTTGATGATTTACTAGCTAAGGTTCATCATACTTCCTTTTCAGCAGATGAGAAGGCTCATTTGGAGGTTTCTTTCACTAAAGAAGTTACAACTACTGTTTTTTCTTTGAGGTTGGGAAAATCTCCACATCTCAATGATTTCTCAATTGAATTCTACAGAGCATATCATATAGAGCTTGTACTTAAGTTATTAATGCTATTTCAGGACCTGAAAGTCTCTGAACTTTCTTTTTCTTGCTTTAATGAAGCCAAGATGGTTGGCTTTCCTAATCCGAAAAGGGATCCCCTATTTGTATCTATCTATAAACCAATTTCTTTGTTAAATGCAGACTATAAAATGTTTGCTAAAATGTTAGCCCATCAGCTGGAAACCAGTTCTGAGTAATCTGATCCATCCCAATCAATCTGGCTTTATTAAAGACCTCAGACTTGAACCCTGCCCTCTAACCTTTCAAAAAAAAACTCAAGACTTGGTTTTCCATCAAGCCTTCCCCTAACTCCCTAAAACCGTCAATATACCACATATTCAGACTCTACTTCTCAACCAGATGCCACGGTTAATTCGGCGGTCTCTATATTTCCCATTTATTTAGTTCCATTGTCCTTTGCTTCTGGCTACCCTAGCCCCCAAGTTTATATTTCCTTGTTTGATGTAACTTTTTGCTTCTTTGTTAAATAGTTTATTCAGTTAACCCCCTTGTTCTATGTAAACCGATTTGATGTGAATCTATTCATGAAGGTCGGTATAAAAAAGTCATAATTAAATAAATAAATAAATAAATAAATAAATAACTGTCAAGACTCTTCTATTCCATAACATTTTGGCTGTTGCACATTCATTATTGAAATCTGCAGTTGCCATTTCTATTGATGCAGAAAAAGCTTTTGACCATGTAGAATGGGACTCTCTGTTTCATATTCTCCACTGGTTTTGGTTTGGAGATTTTTTCATTAAGGGCCGGATTTTAAAAGCCCTGCGCGCGTAAATCCAGCCGGATTTACGCGCGCAGGGCACTCGTGCGCCGGCGCGCCTATTTTGCATAGGCCGCCGGCACGTAAAAGGGGCGGGGAGGAGGAGTGTACGGGGGCATGCCCGGGGTCAGGGGGCGGTTCGGGGTGGGACCGGGGGCGTGGTGCCGGCCCGGGGGTGTGGTCGAGGCCTCAGGACCAGCCCCCGGGTTGGGTGATGGCGCGCCAGCAGCCCACTGGCGCGCGCAGATTTACGCCTGCTTTCAGCAAGCGTAAATCTGCCAACAAAGGTAGGGGGGGGGGGTTAGATAAGGCCGGGGGGGGTGGGTTAGGTAGGGGAAAGGAGGGGAAGGTGCGGGGGGGAGTGGAAAGAAAGTTCCCTCGAGGCCGCTCCGATTTCGGAGTGGCCTCGGAGTGAACAGGCAGCGCGGGCTGGGCTCAGCGCGTGCAAGTTGCACAAATGTGCACCCCCTTGTGCGCGCCGACCCCGGATTTTATAAGATTCGCGTTGCTACACGCGTATCTTATAAAATCCAGCGTACTTTTGTTTGCGCCTGGTGTGTGAACAAAAGTACGCGCTCGCGTAATTTTATAAAATCTACCCGTAAGTGTATTTGGCTTTTGTACTTTTACAGTCCAGGGAACTGATATGCAGACATTAGGGGAAAAGTGCAGGTTTGCTTCTATGGACAAGAGCAAAAGCAAAGCACATTGAAACAGCAGCATTGTATGAATTATCAGGAAGGTTGCGCACCCCATAAAAATGTTGCTAGTAGTAATTTTGCTATGGGTTTGACAGTTGCTTGGTTTTGATTTTTAATATTGCTACCTTTAACATAGGGCTTGGGGTAACCTGCTGGACAAACTGGATGGATCATTTGGTCTTTTTCTGCCATCATTACTATGTTGCTCCAGCTCTTATATTGTGGTTAATGGCTTTCTCTTGAGTTCCTTTGTAATAGAAAGGGGCACTAGAACTTCTATTAATACTATTGCATCAGGTTACTGATATTCTGGTCCATGAGACTGAATGAAAATTATCTGTTTATGCTGATGATGTTCTGCTACATGTGTGTAACCCTGAAATGGCTATTCCTAATATAATGGATATTATTTCTTTCATTTCTTATTGGCTCTAAAGTTAATTGGCATAAATCGGGGGAGGAACACGGGAAGAATACTGGGTGAAACTGAGGGAGATGGAGAAAGAAATCAGGAAAGCAAAAAGTCAAGCAGAAGAAAGGATTGCTGAAGAGGTAAAGCATTTTTTAGATATATCAGAGAAAGAAAGAAGGTCTTTAGTGGTATAGTGAAACTGAAAGGAAACAAGGAACAATGTGTGGAGAGAGACAAAGAAATGGTAGAAATATTAAACAAATTCTTCAGTTTGGTGTTCATTGAAGAAGATCCTGGAGAAGGACCATTGCTGGTAGACAAGATCATAGATGGGGATGTGGTAGACGAAACTCTGTTTATGGAACAAAATGTATGAGAAGAGCTAGGCAAACTGAAAGAGGACAAGGCTATGGGGCCAGATGAGATACATCCCAAGATTCTGAGGGAGCTCAGAGATGTGCTGGTAGATCCAATGAAGGACCTTTTCAATAGATCCCTGGAAAAGGGAGTTGTTTCGTGGGATTGGAGAAGAGTGGTGATGGTTCTGCTTTACAAGAATGGTAGCAGAGAGGAGGCTAGAAACTACAGGCTCGTGGGAGCACTGAGAGGAGAGGATTGCCTTGCTGGTAGCTGAAAAGAATTGGGAAATACTTATTGGAGAAATTTTTAAAACTTAAAAGTATTGGGGAGAAGTAAAATTATTGGGGTATATTATTTAATGTGTTTATGTGTCGAATAAAGGTGGGGGTCAGAGGGGGTGGGTTAGGTAGGGGAAGGGAGGGGAAGGTGCGGGGGGGGGGGGGTGGAAGGAAAGTTCCCTCCGAGGCCGCTCCAATGTCATATGGGCCAACGTCGCCCGTATGACATAGTGAGGGCAAAGGTAGCGCCGGCGCCATTTTGAATATTGGTAATACGGCCCGCGTGCAGGAGGTCGCTCCCGGACCCCCGCTGGACTTTTGGCAAGTCTTGTGGGGGTCAGGAGGCCCCCCTCCCAAGCTGGCCAGAAGTCCCTGGGGGTCCAGCGGGGGTCCGGGAGCGATCTCCTGCACTCGTGACGTCGGGTGCCAGGAACCAAAATGGTGCCAGCGCTACCTTTGCCCTGTCATATGATAAGGGCAAAGGGCCACAAGCGCAATTTCTTTTAACGCAGCCGTGGCCAGAGAGCGGGAGATCGTGCCGGGACCCCCCCACTGGACCCCAGGTAATTTAAAACATTTTGGGGGGGTTCGGGAGGGTGGGGGATTTGTTTTAAAGGGTCGGGGTGGGTTTTAGGGTTGTTTTGGTGTGCCAGTTTTCCCGCCCTCCCCCCTCCCCCGATTTATGATTTTTTGATGATAAATCGGGGGAATTGCTATTGATTCGCGGCTCTAATGATTTTTGACGATTTAAAATATATCTGACGATTGTTTTAAATCGTCAAAAAACGATTCACATCCCTACTAACCACATCCCCTGGCCACATTCAAAAATTGGAAGAAGGATCCATCAGAAGAAAATAGGATAAAACATAAGAATTGGCAAGTTAAATGTAAGACATTGATAAGACAGGCTGGGAGAGAATTTGAAAAGAAGTTGGTCGTAGAGGCAAAAATTCACAATAAAACTTTTTAAACAGCCTGCAAGGGAGTCCGTTGGGCCATTAGATGATCGAGGGGTTAAAGGGGCACTTAGAGAAGATAAGGCCATTGCGGAAAGATTAAACAATTTCTTTGCTTTGGTGTTTACTGAAGAGGATGTTGAGGAGATACCCATTCCAGAGAAGGTTTTCAAGGGTGAAGATTCAGATGGACTGAACCAAATCACGGTGAACCTGGAAGATATGGCAGGCCAGATTGACAAACTGAAGAGTAGTAAATCACCTGGACTGGATGATATATATCCCAGGGTTCTGAAAGAACTAAAAAATGAATTTTTCAGGGGAGGGGCCCCACTATTGCAACAATACCCCCCCCCCCCCGATAGTGGGACTCCTCCTGTGACAAAAGATCATGGCTTGATGAATCTAGGGGTTTGTTAGCTGGATAAGTAAGTCTTCCTCAGAATACCATATCTCTCATACCACTTATCCGGCTAACTACTTAGCTAGATAAGTAACTATCCAGCTAAGTGGCAGCATCTGAATAGGACCAGATATTCACCCTCCAAATGTCAAAACCTAATTTTTCTGGATACCAAAAAAGATAATTGTGTATCAAAATTCAAAGTTTTATCCTGTTACCATTGGGCAGCAAATTACAAGTTCAGTGTTTTTATGCTAATTCTTACATCCTTCAAAATTACTAACTGTTGGGAAGCGCTAGGGAGCGGTTCCACTTTCAGGGAGAGTGTGCGAACTTGGGCCACGGCTCGATCCCAGAGGAACTCCGAAGAAGTGCCAAGGCAGGCGAGGCTTGCCCGAGCATGGGCAGAAGAGGAGCAAGGCTGGACTGAAGACAAGCGATGGAATCCGTAACAGGAACAAGGCTGGGCCTGGCCTCCACTGGACCTGCACGCACCAGTGAGACCCAGCAACGCAATGCTGGTCACAAGAGTAGCCCTCCAGCCACTCAAAAGCCCTTTTAGACCCGCTGCTTGGGAACGATGAGTGCGTGAGGCCAGATGGAGACTGAGGGCAGGAACACGAACACTCAGGTGAAGACTCAGGATACTCAGAAAACTCAGACGAAGACTGAAATACTTGGAAGACTCAAACGAAGATTTGGATACTCAGATGGAGACTTGGATATTCAGACACAGACTTGGATACTCAGAAGACTCAAATGAAGACTTGGATACTCAGATGGAGACTTAGATATTCAGAAGACGCAGACAAAGACTGGCATACTCAGGAGACTCAGAAAAGGATTTAGGATACTCAGGAGTTTCAGGCAAGGATTCAGGTTACTCAGAAGTTTCAGGCAAGGATTCAGATGTATTAGGTTTTGCTGATTTTCTTGTGTTGTTTTTCATGCAGGCACAGCAGAACAGAGTCGTCCATGCACAGGACTGGCACATCGGTAGACCAGGATGGGCCATCGGCAGACCTGGACATATCATTCGCCCATGGACAACTATCTTTGGTATGTCCGAGCGAGATGTAGTCCGAACCTACCAGATGAGCTCACGGGCAATCCTGTTCCTCTATGAAGATCTGCGCTGCAACCTTGAGGCCCTGTCCAATCGCCTCCATGCTGTGCCAGGGTTGACGAAACTTCTTGGTGCCTTAAATTGTTCTGGTACCGGAAGTTTTCAAACCCCTGTGAGTGTCATTGCGGGTATGACACAGCCCTCCTTCTCTGTTGCAGCTCCACTGGATCCTATGGATCCAGTGGAGCTGCAACAGATCCTCAGTGGGTTCATGGGTATTGCAGGGATGCCTAATGTGTTGGGTGCTATAGACTGCACCCATGTTGCATATACCCCCAGGTTGGAGGAAAAGAGTTCATTCTGGAATCGCAAGCACTTCCATTCAATGAATGTTCAAGTGTTTGCGATGCACACTTTCGGATTCTAAATGTTGTAGGGAAGTATCCTGGGAGCTGCCATGATGCCTACATTCTGGCACATTCATCTATAGGGACCCATTGCCAGAAGGAAAGTACAGTGAAGGATGGCTACTTGGTAAGTGACATCGGCTACGGCCTGGGATTCTATATCTGGGATGTTCGGTAAACAATATGTATGCATTTATATATGTGATGTGTTTAAGATGTTAAGCACTGTAAAGTTGTTTTTGATGCATTCCTGATTATTCCCCCTATAGGTGATGGCGGCTATGGCTGTAAGCCCTGGTTGCTAACTCCACTCCAGTCTCCACGCACTGCGTCAGAAAAATGCTACAATGAGGCTCATGGCAGCACCAGAAACGTTATCAAGCGAACTTTTGGAGTTCTGAAAGGACGATTCCGATGTCTGGATCACTCTGGGGGAGCTCTGCAGTACAGTGCAGAAAAGGTGGCAAACATCATTGTTGCCTGCTGCATGCTACACAACATTTGTCAGCGATTTGGTGTGCATGCAGAGGTAGCAGAAAACTTGCTGCCAGATCTACCTGTGGAACCAGCAGCCGAGGCGGACAATACCACAAGGGGGAATGATGTCCGACGAAGGATCATCGAATCTTATTTCTCGTGTAAGTTCTTAACTGTTATACATTCATTTCTCCATACTGATGTGGCACTTTTATTGTAGTACATAGCTCTGCAAAATTTGAGATATAATTGTTTTATGACAGTACAGTATGTTTAATCTTGTGTTGTGTTTCTTTCAGGAGCTGTGATACATCTATCAACCATTTCCCAGCAAGCAGAGAAGTTTATTTAAAATAACAAATAATAGTGAAACAAATAAAATTTAGTTGGAGTTTTCCCTTGTCTTCTCTGTGTTTTCCATTGCATTATTTAGTTCTTGAAGTATAAAATCAATAAATTGTGATCCCATTTAATCCTCAATAAATTGTTTCCTTTCCTTTTATTATTGCTTCTTACGTTATTTCAGCGTCCATGATGCTCCGTGAACCAACGGAGACATGGATGCCTCTACGGACGCCGGGAGAAGGACGCCACACCAGGCCTTCTTCCGGCGTCTACAATTAAACGTCCCTGCAGCTCTGTGGGTCCATCGCAGACATGGATGCCTGTATTGATGCCGGGTGAAGGACACCGCGACAGTCCTTCTTCCGGTGTCTACAATTAGGTGTCCCTGTGGCTCCGTGGGTCCATCACCTGTACAGACACTGGGAGAAAGAGGCAGGATGCTTGCATGTGGAACGTCATGCCCGGGCGGCCATTTTGTTAATGCTTTCCAGCCAACCGACTGCCAGCATGCCACGTGGGAGGCTTCCGAATTTTACGGAGGGGCATGTCAGGCTGCTGGCATCTCTCATAGTGGAAGATGAAGCCCACCTGTACTTCCGCCCTGGGCGCCCGCGGGACCAGGACCCAGCCGACGAGACCTGGCGGGCGCTCAGGGCGCAATTCAACGCCCAGTCTTCGTACCGGAGGGCGGTAATTTCATAGGTCTATGTTGTGGTTGGCCAAGGTCTGGTTTATGTTGCTTGTAAGGAATGACACAGCTTATACTTCTAGCTAGCAGGAAAAAAAACAAGTTAAATTACATTTAGTATTTTGGTGTTGTTTTGAATTGCTGGGGGTCAGAAAAGAAAAACTGACACTTGACATGGACGCCCGGGTGCTCAGGGCTGTGGCCATGCCATGGACATGGAATGTAGTGAGGCCTGCCTGCCTCACACCACGCCATGGACGTTCCCGCCTCTTTCCAGACGTCCATGATCGGAAGCCCCGCTGCCTTACAACGTCCATGGCCACTGCCTTGAGCGCCCGGACGTGGAAGGTAACGGGGCTTCCGATCATGGACATCCGGGTGCTCAGGGCTGTGGCCATGCCATGGACGTGGAATGTAATAAAGTCTGCCTGCTTCACACCACACCATGGACGTTCCCGCTTCTTTCCGGACATCCATGATCGGATGCCCCACTGTCTTCCAACGTCCATGGCCGCTGCCTTGAGCATCCGGACGTGGAAGGTAACGGGGCCTCTGATCATGGACGTCCGGGTGCTCAGGGCTGCGGCCATGGACGTTGGAAGGGAGTGGGGCCTCCAATCATGGATGTCTCGTGTCCATGCGGGGGTCTGTTGGAAAGAAGCATCCATTAGTATGCCCTTACCTGCTGAAAGCGTTGCCGACCTTTCGAAAGATATCCAAAAGTACCGCTGTAACCGCTCTGTCCTAGCCTGAACCAAATAGAAAGGGACTTTCTTGGCGATGCGACTTATATACATGTCCAAGGTAGGATTATGACGCGGGATAAGTTTCCAGATCGATGAAAAGTTTGGAATGTAACATTTTCGTTACATTTTCAAAATGACATTTCCCGTTCCATTGAAATGACATGTATGGAAGCAGCACACCCTGGATACTGTGTAGGCATTCTATAATGTCCTATATAGTAAAATCGATTGCGAATGCCTACCGCTTGATAGGCGTGCCTTTGGTGTCACTTCGATTTGCGTCTAATTTGAATACTGAATCGAGTGGATTGTGAACCAAAATGTGCGCGTCAAATGAGCGGGCGCCGGACACTGCCGCACTTTTTTTTAACGCGTCGGTACTATATTGGCCCGTTTGTCTGGTTTGAAGTTTCCAGATCCTGTACTCCAACTTCATGGGGTCCCTCCTGGCTCCCAGCACAACTTCTTCTCAGAGGCTACACAGCTCTTCAAACTCCTCCACCAACTCCAACAGCAACTTTCTCTTTCAGCAACAACTCCACCACCCAGTTCTTGTGGGAGCACACTATATACTGTATACCCTCATTGAAACCAATCTGCTTTTTGGGGAAGGCCCCTCCTTTCAATCAACTACTAGTTCAAGTCCCCTTGAACCTTCCATTCCTAAAAGATTCCTACTATTAAACATTGCACACCTTTTTGTTGCGAGAGTAACAGTGGATCCTTGAGCCGGCCTGACGGAGAGAGAGGATGATGGAAGAAGGAGTCTCCGTGGAGAGAACACAGGCCGGGAGTCGGATGCTGGCTGAGTGAGAAGAAGCTCTTCACTCTGGAAACCCGAATCCCTCCGGGAGGAGCCCTTGAGGATCCGAGCCGCTGGGGCTTAGGTGACCGAAGGAGATGACTTCACCCTGGAAGCCCGAGGCTCCCCCGGGAGGAGCCCATGGGACCCCGGGATGCCGGGACCTAGGCGAGCAGCAATCTAGAAGAGACGGTCTGAGGTCGATACAGGCGGCAGGCGAGCAGAGTCTGAGGCAGGCAGAAGTCAGCACCAGAGAAGCAAGCCGGAACAAGTGAGGAAGGTCTGGAACTGGAACAGAAGCGGAGCAGGAACTGGAGAACGAAGAGCCGGGACTGGAACAAAGCGGGAACTGGAGCAGGAGAAGAAGAACTGGAACCGAAGACGAAGATCCAAACCTGGAACTGGAACTGAAGAGGAAGGTCCGAACCTGGAACTGGAACTGAAGACGAAGATCCAAACCTGGAACTGAAGCTGAAGACAGGATCAGGATCCCAAGAGAGAATAGACACCGTCTGGGGCACACAGCAACATGGAAAGCAGGAACCTTGTTGCAAGGCACTGATTGAGGGCAGACGCCGGCCTTAAATATCTGCCGACGTCTGACATCACAAGGGGTGGCCCGCGGTCCAGCGGGAAAAGGCCTTTAAATTGCCCCCCTCGCGCGCGCGCCTAGGAAGGGAGGAGCAATGTTCAGCGACTCGGCGGTGTCTCCCTCATGGGGACGCCGCTGAACAGGCCGCGCAGGCCCGCCCGGACGCGGCCCTCCGACTGGCGGACTCCGGACCCGGAACCCCAGTCGGAGAGGTAAGGTCCCGGTTGCCAACGCTGCAGCCGGGACTGCAACAGTTTTAACCTATAATAAGGCCTAAACTATTCTAGTGAAGTCATCTCCCCGGCACTTCCTCCCTGGAAATGTTATGCTAACTTCTACCTGAGACAACTCTCCAGCCGAATTCAGCAACCTTATGTTAATTTTCATCTATTTCGTTACCATTTTGGTAATCTCCAGTTGTATTAGTTTGAAATCTTTCCTTTCTTCAAAAGTCCATGTTTTGCCCCCTGTTCGATGTAACTTTTTTTACCTTCAACCTATTGTTAATTGGTTTTCCCCCTAGTTTCATTGTAAACCGGTACGATAAGACCGCGTCTTGAGCATCGGTATATTAAAAGAACTTAAATAAAATAAATAAATAGTGCCCCACATATCTATATCTTTATCTATATCTATTCAGTTTATTGTATATGTGCGTGTATGGACCTGCCCTACTTCCAAATTCTAGTAGAGCTGTCTGTGCACTCAGCCCAGTTTAGCAATTTATATGCACAGAATTGCTCTGCTCTCTAATGCTGCCTTTATGTAAACCTTTATGTAAACCGTTGTGATGGTTCTCCAACTTAACGACGGTATAGAAGAGTTTTTAAATAAATAAATAAATAAATAAATAAATAAATAAATAAACAGCCCTGCAGTGGCTTCTAACTCGGTTCCAAATGCTGGCATGTGAACGGCTGTCTCCAGTCCAATTTAAAAGTTTATAGGCACAGAACTGCTCTGCTTTCAAATCTTGAAATCCCTGTAGCAAATTAAACAGTCTACAAGAGTCTATTCCCCTCCGCAATGATGACAGCCCTATCGCTGCTTCCAGGATAGTTCAACCATTATAGACAAAAAAGAGGCTTTTTTTTTTACCATCTTTGAGGAGTTGCTTTCCATCATCCTTCTGCTTCCTCCTTTCTTGTCATCTCTCTCATTTTCATATGCCCTTCTGGAGAGTCATCTGTCTGTATATGTGTAGGTTGGAGGGGACTTGGCCAACCACCTGTCCAGGATCCAGTCCTTAGAGTCCTATTCATTCCCAAAATGCAAAGTGTCTTGCGACTTTAGTTTCCTCTTCTACCCCACCTGTAAGGGCTTTTAGAACCACCTACTGGGCAGTATTATACTTGTAAGCAATGTAGACTCTGTTATACCCATGGACAAATTCAAGACAAGGGAGAGGGAGGAAAGAAATAAAGATTCATCTGTTGAACTTTCCTGATGAAATTAGAACCATTGGTAGATATTCTATTGCATCATCAAGCACCATAGAGGAAGACATAGTGGTGGACCAAGAAATCAAGGCCCATCCCCAGTAGGGGACTGAATTTCTGTCTCTATTCATCTTTACTTGTCTGTATCATCAGCAGGTAATGTTTCTTATTTTAACTGCTAATATTATATACTAGCATATTCCACTGTGCAATCACTGATGTTATTACAATGGTATGCATGAGCAGTGAATTTATTCACTAAGTCAGCCAAAAATTTCATTTTCTGCTTGATGGAGTATGCATTTGATATGGAGTCTTCATGTCAGCTAAATGAGGAAATATACATTTGTTTTGGATCACTTAAGCATTTCAGCAGAAATAAAAAAAATATGAGCAATGAAGTTCTGTGGGAATGAAATGCAAGCAATGCGATACAGAATCAAAACTGATTGCTCCTACTCAAGTACCTTGCAGAGAGTATAAGAAGCCTTGTATTTATTACTTATTAATGTCAGGCAGTTTAATTCTATGTCATACTGCTTTGTTATTAATTTTGAATTTTAACATAGCCACATTTTGCTAACAGCATTTGGTGCAAGCTTAATATTGCGCAACTTGAAATTTCCTGAATGAAGATCATTCGAAATGATGGAAAAGGATAATATTTTATCCATTAGAAGAATTACACAGACTTTTGTTTTTACATAACTATGACCTGCTAGATGAGATCCTTCCTTAAAACAGTCAAAATTGGCTGGATATTCAACATCATAATAGGGAGTAGAAGGAAAAAAAATAGAAACTAATGAATTGCAAAAATAAACGTATCTTAAGAATTGTTGGTGCTGTTTTCTTCATAAACTTGCTTATTTGATTTTTCCACACTAATTGTTTACATTGCATGCCAAAAGATTTTGGAATGGTCTGCAGACTAGCTCAATTAGTCTGAACATTCAGGTGAAAAGTGAAAAAAACCTTTGAGTTTCTCTATAGGGAACAGAAAGTATTTCCAAAGATGGCATCTGGTGGATCAAAAAATAGGTGTTGCGTTTGGCGTCTCACAGCTTCCTGTGAACCTCCACACTCATCTCCTACCCAGGCCTGGCTCTGATGCTTCCCAACACCAGGGCCGACCCCTGAATCAGCATGATATCGGCCCTTGCTCTCATCCGCTGTCCTCGCTGGTGCTGTCTCAGCTCCTCTTTGTGCAGTGTGGCAGGCCGCCGTGCACAGTCTCCCTCCGAGGACACTGTTGGGCTTCCCTCTTTTTAGGGCACGTACACATGCTGACAGTGCTTGATTTAAAGAGCTAGCAGTGGGAATCCCGGCGAGGTGCCCATTGATGACATCGTTAGCTCGATACTTTAAAAGGACTCCCTGGATGCCCCTCCAGTGCCTTAAAAACTTCCCCAAGCAGTACTTATCGATTCTGTTCAGCCACCTGCAAGGTGATCCTCTCCTCTCAGTGCTCCTACTGGATTGTGCATTTAGTCTCTTGCAGGATCTTTATCCTGTTGGACTCTATGCCATCCTGGACATAGCGTGCCCCCCCCCCCCCCACACACACACACACCAAGTTGATCCTCCCTATCATTGCAATATAATTTGTACCCTGGTATAACACTATTCCATTGGTTATCCTCCTTCCACCATGTCTCTGAGATGACAATTAAGTCTATGTCATCATTCACTGCTATACACGCTGACTCTCCTATCTTACTTCTTAGACTTTTGTCATTAGCATACAAACATTTCAAAATGTGTTTTTTGTTTGTATTAACATTCTGCTTTCAGTTGACAGCGATAAACTGAAATGTTTTAGCTCAGGTGAATATTTAATTCTAGGCACTTGGACTACTTTTCTTATTATTGGAGCCTCTCTTTTGGGATGCCCAAGTATCTTTCGAAGATACCTTCCTCCGAACCATATCAGCTTTCCCCTTTGAGTTAGTTTAAAATCTGCTCTATCTCCTTTTTAAAAGTTAGTGCCAGCAGCCTGGTTCCACCCTGGTTAAGGTGGAGCCTATCCCTTCAGAAAAAAACTCCCCCCTCCCCATAAGGTTTCCCAGTTCCTTACAAAACTGAATCCCTCTTTCTTGCACTATCGTCTCATCCACGCATTGAGACTTCAGAGCTCAGCCTGCCTCTGGGGACCTGCATGTGGAACAGGAAATGGATTTCAACTTTCTACCTAAAATCCTAAATTTGACTTCTAGAACTTCCCTCTCACATTTTCCTATGTCATTGGTCCTCCCCAGCACTGTCTAAAATGCTATCTAGATGGCGTGTGAGCTCTGCCACCTTCACACCAGGTTAGCATGTTACCAGGTGACCCTCACACCCACCAGCCACCCAGCTCTCTACATTCCTAATAATCGAATCACCAACTATAATGGTTAACCTAACCCTTCCCTCCTGGGCAGTAGCCCTGGGAGACACATCCTTGGTGTGAGAGGACAATGTACCACCTGGAGAGCAGGTCCTTGCTACAGGATCATTTCCTGCTGCACCAGGTTGATGCTCTCCGACCAGGAGACCTTCCTCCTCCAAGGCAGCACCAGAGCTACCAGATTGGAGTTGGAACTTGGCTACTATGTCCCTGAAGGTCTCAACTATATACCTCTCTGTCTGCCTCAGCTCCTCCAGGTCTGCCACTCTAGCCATCAGAGATCGGACTCATTCTCTGAGAGACAGGAGCTCTTTGCATCAGATGCACACTTTCAACTTCTCACTGGCAGGTAAAAAATCATATAAGTGACACTTGATGTAAAATACTGGGAGGCCCCTCTCTTGCTGCTGGACTACTGCCTTCATCTTAAATTTGTTCATTTCCTAGTTAAGTTTATGTTGCTATGGGAGCAGGAATGCATACAATTAGCATCCTTTAAATGTATTAGTGTATAGTATATATCTGGTAGTGACCTACAAGGGAATGATTAAACTGTTGATAAGGCATGGGGAATTTCTGAATTTAATTTAAAAGGCAGCTTATTTTTTTTTTTTTTTTTTTTTAATGTGAAAGGCTCGCCTGCCTATAAATTAAAGGATGAGCTAAGAGTGGGTGGGAGGGAGGGAAAGACAATACACAAACTCCTGGTTTTTGCTTGCCCTTTGACTAGCTATTTAATACAGACACACAAACACACTAAAGAATATACCCCAATAGTTTATTTCCCCCCCCCCCCAAATCTTTTACATTCTAATTTACTGAATCTTTTCAGTACTTACCATTTCTTTTCAGCACCAGCAAGGTGATCCTCTCCTCTCAGTGCTCCAACTGCTTGATAGCTGTACCTCTGAATATCTCTTCTAAATTAGCCAGATAAGTTATCTCTTTGAATATTTGGTCCCCAATATCTGGCCCTTTACATGACTGGCAGTATGAATCATTTGTTCAATTCCCAATATTCACAAAGCATCCATAAACTCTTCAACATTATTAATCTGGAATCATTAAAAAAAAATTAAACCCATTATCAGAAGAGTAGCAGATGTAATCTGCAAAGTATACAAAACTTCTACTAATTGCATCATTTCAGCCTTCATAACATTAGGCGGATGATAAAATAAACATGTATCTGATTACTTAATTTTATAGCTAAACCCTTAATCAGTGGGGGAGCATAAATCAGCAACTGTTCATACTTTATCTTCATGTTCACAAAAGCCAAAACATTACCCCCAACCCAACCCAACCCATCCTCAGTATAACTAAGTAAGTGTGAGCTATTGTAGTCATTTAATTTAATAAAATCATATCAGCATCTGTATGCCAAGAGTCAGTAACACTCTTCTTTCAAACCGAATTAGCATTAATATAGGCAATTTCAATTGTCCCATGATACCTTATAGGAGACATTGCTGGCTGACTCGTACTAACCAAAAAGTAAATGAAAGAAGATATAGTAATACTAACTCATTCATTTGGTTTCATTTGAAGACCCTCCCCATTAGTGCCCCCTTCCCAACTGAGGTCAACTGCTGATCTTGACTCATCACAGCATGCATAAATACAAAACTCAGATAAGAAAACTGATCTGGCATCTTCATAAAATGCCATTCAATATTGACTAGGAGCCTCCCTCTTAAAAATGGCCCAAAACGCTTAACAATACACCCACAAGAGAGGAACTAAACTCAAAAGAAAAAAAAACCCACAGAAACAAAACCAGCATTCTAAAAAGATATTATTTAATTATTTAAGAAGATTTGTGCCAGGCAGTTTACAATATTTACATAATGCAATATCAAAATGCAATCACATGCTCAAAGTAAAATGCATAACAATCACAGCCATAATATTAAAATACAAGATAATTTTACTGAAAAGCTTCCTGAAAAAGGTGAGCTTTTAATTGTTTTCTAAAAACACAAAAATCATTTATGAAATGCAGGGAAGTAGGCCATTGGTTCCACCAGGTGGGGCCTATAACCAAAAAGGCCCGTGACCTTCTAGCTTGTAAATGATATGCCTATAAAGCTAAAATGCACTACGTAGTACTACTGTGCAGTCAGGCCTGAAAATCTCCTTCTTACAAAGTGGCAGCAATGGTTAATGAGATCATGCTCTCGAGGGAGAGTCAGGCTTAACAGACAAAAGACCACAGCAAAAACAACTGATCTCATAAAGAAGAAACAATAGCCAGGATTAAAAAAAATGTTTACATAATGAAAACCCCTGGAAAAAGAAAAACCAGAAGCAAATGTATTGCAATATAAAGATAATGTGCATGCTCAGAATCATGCAGAAAGGAGCAGCTCCTTCCCAGAATCCCCAGCTTTGGATGCTCCTTGCACAGCAGGGAACCACTAATGGGTGTCCTGACATGTACACTACTAAGACCCAGCAGAGAGATGCATAGGTGCACGTGCTCATCGACACGCATGATTTTGTGCACATTGGAAGTTGAGCTGGACGTTCACCCCGATAATTATGTTACACACCAGATTATTTAGCCAGTCTGAAGAGGGCCTTCTTCCCTTAGCAACAGGTTTGCTTGGCTTGTTCCTGGTTTCTGTCTTGCATGTTGTGCCTGGTTTTGGATGTGCCTGCCTGCTTCCCACTTGGACTGTTCTGGTGTTTGTCTGGATCTTAGACTGTGTTCTGGATTGGATTTTGTATGTTTGTTGCCTGCCTGGACCTTGGACTATGTTGGTTTCTGTTTGTTTGCTGTCTGTCTGGATCTTAGACCATGCTGGTTTCTGTCTGCTTGCTGCCTGTTTTGATCTTGGACTGTTCTGTTTTTGTCTGCTTACTTGCTGCCTGCCTGAACCTCAGACTGTTCTGAATTCTGCCTGAACTGTTTTGGATCTTGTTTACCTGCCACCTGCCCAGACCCTGGATCATCTGTTGGACTCTGCTGCTCACCGGTTGCCCTGATGTATGCTAGTTCCTGTCTCTCTCCACTTCCCTGCTTGGGGATCTGTCTGTACCTTCAGACCATCTGCATCTGTGCCTTCTCTGCTGGAGCAACCATGGCGTAGCTGTAGTGATCGCTGGTGCCTTCCTGGTAATTCTGCCTGTGGTCAGATTAGCCTCTTGGATTCGCCCATACAGCACATTGTGTTACTTCACACACATGAGTCTACGTCATCAAAGCCAGTCTGAAAAGGCTTTGGTGTGGCCAGAGGGCTGCCCTCTACCATCAGCAAAGGCTGCCGTCCTAATGAAATTATTTTTATCCCATGCCCTCCAAGGTTCGGGGGAGGAAACAGAAGTACAAACATAAAATATAAATATAAATACAAGCATAAAAATACATGTAAGGGAAAATACAAAGACAAGACCTAATAACGGCAAACAGACTAAAACAAAAATAAAACAAGACAACAAAAGCCTCGGCCAGTAATTGATCCAGCCAGATGTACCAATTAAGAGGGCCTGGATTTAACAGAAGTGAGACTAAACTTACAAGAGAAGCCTGAATCAGAGGAGGAGAGAGCGCGTGGTGAGTGTGCACCCTTGGCATGCAGCATCTCTGGCATCAATGCTGGGATTGGAGGGCGGGGTTGTTTAAGCCCTCCAAACTCCTGAGCTCATTGGAGCGAGGGACTGGGGTAGGACATGAGCCAAGCAAATGACATCCTCATAATAACTGCTGCTATGTTCAAAAAAAACACACTTGCAAACAAGATGGGCAATATTTTCAAAGTCCTTTCCAAAGATAAAACTCTGTTTCACCCATGGAAATGGCTTTGAAAATTACCCTCCATATGGTTTTAATGCATGCTAAATGAACCAAAACAAAGGAAAAATGAAACCAAACTTTTCCCCTGCACATCGCTTACAAGAAGCCCTCATTTTAGTCCTATATTCTACTCAGGCTATCCTTTCACTTGCCTCTACTGGATATCCTAATTTATTTATTTATTAAAATGTATGTCTTGCTTTCTCAAGCTGTATAGTGCTTAAAGTGAGTTACAAAGATTAAAAACAGAAAACAATACTAAAACCATTGAACCAACTCATAAACCTATGATATACTACAACACAATAAAAGACAAAAACAATCCAAATTCCATCATTGTATCCTCCTCTACACCCAACTAAATCAAAAAACCTTAAATATCTACAGAAAGGGGGTCGAGAGAGAGAGAGAGGAGCTGGTTGAGAGGGGAGAAGGCATCCCGGCTCCTACCTTGGACATTCACCTTACACCATGCCTTATATACACTCCTCCCGGCGTCTTAGATTCTGACATCTCTCCTATCATCGAATGCATTGCAGCAAACATCAGCAGAGACATACCTGCCATAGTCCTTGGAGACTTCAACCTCCATATTGACACACTCCCACTCTCTCACAGCTGTGAAACCCTCCTCTCATCTTTTAACGCGATGGACCTCCATCAAATCATTACCAGCCCCACGCACAAAGCTGGACACTCCCTCGACCTTATTTTCATGAACTCCCACCTCCTCCCACAACTCACTACATACACTCCCGTTCCCTGGTCGGACCATTTTCTTATTAAAACCTCCTGCTCAATCAAGAACATCACCAGCCAACCTAACACAAAAACTACAATTCAATACAGGAGAGCCTGTCCTAGAGATGACCTCATTGACACCCTCACTGATAACCTAAAAAACCTTGACCTCTCAGATTCCCAAACGGCCATCACCACATGGAACCACATCACTAAAGACACAGCCAACAAACTTTGCCCTCTAATAATGAAAGAAATCCAGCCATCCACTAAAACGAAGCAACCCTGGTACACCCCTGAACTAAAACTACAAAAACACAATCTCAGAACTCAAGAAAAAATATGGCGCAAAGACCCCTCTGCCAAGCAACTTGCCAAATACAAAACCTTACTACACGATTACAGAACCAACACCCTCAAAGCCAAACGCGACCACTACACCGCCAAAATCCACGACTTTCAATTCAACCCGAGAGCTCTGTTCTCTCTTATATCAAACCTCACAAAGACATCCCCAAAGACCCCACCATGCGAGGACCCTAACACCAAATGCAAACAACTCACCCAATATTTCCACAACAAGATCGCCACTATCGCTTCCCGCTTTCCCCCCGTGCCCTCACCGACCAAATTTTCTCCAAAAGTCATTGACTTCAAAATGGACACATTTGAAAGCACTTCCTCATCTGAAATTAGTTTTCTCCAAGTACACGTTTGATTAACTTTTGCTTGAACTGTATTTATCCTTGGAAGCCAATAAACGTGAGTAAATTTGGATTAATCTCTCTCTCTTGGCCCCCATTAGCAAACTGTTGGACTTAAGGAATAACAGAGATAATACACAGGAGAAGTGGGCTGTTCCTGGATGTACAATTGGAATGCCGCATACTAAAAGGAAGGCTCGCATAAGGGAGGTTTTTACATCCTCTCCTGTATCGGGCCAAGTTCAATCCCATATTCCATCCTTCTTTCTGTCTACAACAACTGACAATCCGGCGGACAGGGCCGCATTAGAAGTGGACTTGGAGCGAGAGTCTGCTTCTTTGGCCGAAGCCATCTCGTTAAGCCCCGGAGCTCCCAATGTCCCTACCCCCCCATTAGTCCTACAAGAATCTGGTGTTGTAGAGTCTTCTAAAATGAAACCACTTGAAGAAGGGCTGGGGATGGGAAACACTGATGCAGGGGGAGGTGAGAGGGGAAAACCTGAAGAGAGTATAAGTTTAATTCCACCTCCATCAGTGATAACAATGGATGTGATCTGGGCTGCAATTAAGTCATTAGAGATGGCAATCTTAAAGTTGACTAATACTCATTTAGAAGTTCAGAAAAAAATAGTAGAAGTAGAAAGAATAGCCATAGTACATCAGGATAAATTGGAATTGCAAGAACAACGATTGAATAAGATAGAAACTGTCCAACATAATTTAGTTAAAAGTGAGACCTTAAATACGAAGAAATTGGAATTAATGGAAAATAATCTAAGATACTCAAATATAAGAATATTGAATTTCCCATATCTGAGAATGATCTCACCTAAGGATATGTTTAAAGAATATCTTCCACAACAAAAATAACCCAACACCACTGTATTCCAGTGTACTGAACCGTTTAGCAACGATATCGTTGCTAAAGAATATCTTCTACATGTATTAAAAATACCAGAACAGGCTATTCCTGCTCTGGTAAAGATTTACTATATTTTGAAAAAATCTACTGTAAGAGAGAGCAACTGGGGCAATCTATTGATTTATCTGATGTTTTGGAAACAACTTTGGATACAGTGATAACATCGAGAGAAACTCTATTTGTCTCCTTTATGTTTCCTCAAGAAAGAGACACAATCTTGCGTTTATTTTTACGCAATAGATTGTTAAATTACCATGGCCAACAGATCTGGATTTATCCAGATCTGTCCAGGGCTACACAAATAAGGAGACAGGAGTTTCTCAAACTGAAATCTGGCACCATTGCTAGGAGAGCCAGATTTCTTTAGAGATATCCATGCAAATGTGAAGTGTGGTATAAAGATCAAAGTATGTTTTTTTGAAGTTGTGGCACTACAGGCATTCCTCGATTCACACCCCCAAAGTGCAGAAAATGTTTGAGAGCAGTGAAATAGAATCGGTTGCTATCTCTTGTTGCCTTGTTTAAATGATGTTATCATATTTACCTTTTTTTTTCTTCGCTCATATTGATTCTTTATCCAACAGTTTACTATTTTTCTTTAAGACATTGCTGTATTTTGATTATAAGGGTAAAAATTTAAGATTTAACTTGATAATGTTGGATACTTTGTATTACGAAGTATTTTGCTTGTTATAATTAATGAGAAAATTAAAATAAAGAATTAAAAAAAAATATCTACAGAAAGGCTTCTGAAAACAAGAATGACTTAATTGCCTTGTGGAAGCTCCACATATTGGTGAGCATTCATCCTTCTTTTGGAAGAATAAGCCACAGACTAGGAGAAGAAACACAGAAAGCTTGATTCTGCATCACTTGCAGTCTAGCTATTTACACTGAGGAAAGTGCTAGTAAACTAAATTGAGAGGAATGCAAGACTCTGATCGGGTCATAAAGCACTAATTTATCTCATAAATAAACCAGGGCTAAGCACTGCAGCAATTTAAACACAAATCACACTATTTTAAAATGGGAGAATGTCAATCCTGAGAGTCTGTGCAGTGATCTCAGAACCAGGTAATGTGATCATCCAATTTTAGAGCCACATTCAGTTGAGCTGTACAACTTGCAACCTACACCACAGCCTATTTGGTAACCCCATGTACAATGCATTAGGAGTGGGAAGAAAAAAAATGTTCATTTCGTTATTCATTTCATTTTCAGGGGGTTGATTTTCCATGGGGCCTCCCAAGCTGTGACTAGGGATGTGCAGAGCAAAATTTTATGTTCATATTTTTTATGTCCGAAAGGGGGTCCCACTTGCGGCCAATATGGACATAAAAAAAATCCAATGAGTTGGGTATATGTACATATGTGCAAAAAAAAAAATTAAACCCCCTCACCCTCCTTAATCCCCCCCCCAGACTTACCACAACTCCCTGGTGATCGAGCGAGGAGTGAGGACGTCATTTCTGCAATCCTTGGCGAGAAGCATGTGACGTCGGTGGCACGTCGAGTGACGCGGCGTCACGTGATTCCCGGCTCGTTCGCGCCGGACGGCTCGTTCGGCCCAAAAAGAACTTTTGGCCAGCTTGGGGGGCCTCCTGACCCCCCAAGCTGGCCAAAAGTTCTTTTTGGGCCGAACGAGCCGTCCGGCGCGAACGAGCCGGGAATCACGTGGCGCCGCGTCACTCAGACGCGACGTCACGTGATTCCCGGCTCGTTCGCGCCGGACGGCTCGTTCGGCCCAAAAAGAACTTTTGGCCAGCTTGGGGGGGCCTCCTGACCCCCTCAAGCTGGCCAAAAGTTCTTTTTGGGCCGAATGAGCCGTCCGGCGCGAACTTGCCGGGAATCACGTGACGTCGGCGTCACGTGATTCCCGGCTTGTTCGCGCCGAACGAGCCGTCCGGCGCGAACTTGCCGGGAATCACGTGACGTCGCGTCTGAGTGACGCGGCGCCACGTGATTCCCGGCTCGTTCGCGCCGGACGGCTCGTTCGGCCCAAAAAGAACTTTTGGCCAGCTTGGGGGGGTCAGGAGGCCCCCCCAAGCTGGCCAAAAGTTCTTTTTGGGCCGAACGAGCCGTCCGGCGCGAACGAGCCGGGAATCACGTGACGCCGGCGTCACTCGACATGCCGCCGACGTCACATGCTTCTCGCCAAGGATTGCAGAAATGGCGTCCTCACTCCTCGCTCCATCACCAGGGAGTTGTGGTAAGTCGGGGGGGGGGATTAAGGAGGGTGAGGGGGTTTATATTTTTATTTTGGCTCAACAATCGCGATTTCCCACATATCGAACATATCTATGTTCGATATGTGGGAAATCCGATCGTTTATGTCGAATCAATTTTTTAAGTAAAAAAAAAATATGAGTTGCGTTTTACTAATGCGGTCAATCCGAATGCACACCCCTAGCTGTGACCCATCCCTCCCACCCGAAAAAATGTCAGGGCCAGGATCCTCCCTGACCCTCACTCACCCGGTCTGGAGGGCATCCGATGCCAATGCCTAGGCCTAGGCAAAAGCCTGGGCCTTGTGTGGGTCATAGACAGAGATTGCAGCAACCTACCATGGCCTAGATCTATGCAAGGCTGAGGCTTCAGCCTGGGCCTAAACATCAGGGTGCTCCCAATGCTTAGACCCAGGCAGAAGCCTCAGCCTTGTGTGGGCCTAGGTCATGGAAGATTGCTGTAGCCTCGGCCGACACCATGCACAAGGCCCTGGCTTTAAGGCCTGGACCTGATACCTGGATCTCAGCCTAGGCAAGGGCCTGGGCCAAGGGCCAACACCATGACCCACTACAGAAAACAGGTCCTGATGATGGGGTCTCAACCTGGATCCAGGCCCAATGTCGGGACCTGAATCCAAGGCCAATGGTTCCAGCACCTGGGCCTCAGCCCAGGCCGGGGCTCGGGCTCCGGCCTGATGCTGTGACCTAGTCTGGAGATCATATTCCAATACTGGGACCTCGGCCTGAACCCAGGCCCAAGGCCAGTCCTGAGACCTTGGCTTCAGCTCATCTCATGGAGTCCAGGACTCAGAGCTCATGCCTTGGAGTACTCCACTTCTGTCTTCTTTCTTCAATTCTTAAAGCCAATTAACGCTGTCCTCTGGGGTTGCGCCAGAGTTAATTAACTCCAGTGTATTCACCATAGCCGATGGAGCCATTTAGTAGGGATGTGAATCGTTTTAGGACGATTAAAATTATCGTCCGATAATTTTAATATCGTCTTAAACCGTTATGGAACACAATACAATAGAGATTCTAACGATTTATCGTTATAAATCGTTAGAATCGTGAGCCGGCACACTAAAACCCCCTAAAACCCACCCCCGACCCTTTAAATTAAATCCCCCACCCTCCCGAACCCCCCCCCAAATGACTTAAATAACCTGCGGGTCCAGCGGCGGTCCGGAACGGCAGCGGTCCGGAACGGGCTCCTGCTCCTGAATCTTGTTGTCTTCAGCCGGCGCCATTTTCCAAAATGGCGCCGAAAAATGGCGGCGGCCATAGACGAACATGATTGGACGGCAGGAGGTCCTTCCGGACCCCCGCTGGACTTTTGGCAAGTCTCATGGGGGTCAGGAGGCCCCCCACAAGCTGGCCAAAAGTTCCTGGAGGTCCAGCGGGGGTCAGGGAGCGATTTCCCGCCGCGAATCGTTTTCGTACGGAAAATGGCGCCGGCAGGAGATCGACTGCAGGAGGTTGTTCAGCGAGGCGCCAGAACCCTCGCTGAACGACCTCCTGCAGTCGATCTCCTGCCGGCGCCATTTTCCGTACGAAAACGATTCGCGGCGGGAAATCGCTCCCTGACCCCCGCTGGACCTCCAGGAACTTTTGGCCAGCTTGTGGGGGGCCTCCTGACCCCCACGAGACTTGCCAAAAGTCCAGCGGGGGTCCGGAAGGACCTCCTGCCGTCCAATTGTGTTCGTCTATGGCCGCCGCCATTTTTCGGCGCCATTTTGGAAAATGGCGCCGGCTGAAGACAACAAGATTCAGGAGCAGGAGCCCGTTCCGGACCGCTGCCGTTCCGGACCGCCGCTGGACCCGCAGGTTATTTAAGTCATTTGGGGGGGGTTCGGGAGGGTGGGGGATTTAATTTAAAGGGTCGGGGGTGGGTTTTAGGGGGTTTTAATGTGCTGGTTTTGCGATTTTTCGATTTTTCGATTTTTCGATTTTTCACGATTTTTCACGATATTTTACCCCCCCAAACGGCAACAATACGATTCCCTCCCCCTCCCAGCCGAAATCGATCGTTAAGACGATCGAGGACACGATTCACATCCCTACCATTTAGATATATGACAATGCCGTACACTGCTGTACATCAAAATGGTGCCATCTGCTGGGGTGAATGTGCCGGAGTTAATTAAGTCCAGCATGACCCCAGAGGATGGCGTCAGTTGGGTTCAAGAGCTGAAAAAAGAAGATAGAAATGGACCGCTTTAAGGCCTGGGGCTGACCCTGGGCTATGACCCAGGTATTAGGATCTTGGTCTCGGACCGGGTGGTGGTGTCAGGCCCCAGGCTAGGCCGAGGCTCAGGTGTCAAGTCCTGGCCTCTGGGTCAGGTCTTAGCATCGGGCTTAGGTCTGGGATGAGACACCAGCATCGGGATTCAGTCTCCGGACCAAGTTGCAGCATCGGGCCTAGGTTAAGGCACAGGCATCGGGACCCAGCCTCTGTGTTAGGTTGCAGCATTGGACTTGGGTCCAGGATGAAGCTCTGGCTTCAGGACCCAGTCTTTGGACTGGATTATGGCATCAAGCATAGGCCAAAGCCCAGGTGTCGGCCCTAGGCCTGGACAGCATCACTGGATCCCTGGATCAGGTAAGGGTTTTTTTTTACATTTTGGGGGTTTCAGTCAAGGCACCAGCATTAGGCCTAGGCTTGGGCCTTGGCCGGGACCCTGACATTGTGCTTGGGCCTAGATCCTAGTTCGTGCATTAGGCCACATCCTATGCCTAGGTGTGACGCCGGCCTTTGCCTAGGCCCAAGCTCTGGCGTCTCACTCTGGTCTAGGCTGAGGCCTTTGCTTTGGGTCTCGGTCTATTCCCTAGGCGAGGCCCAGTGGATCAATTTTGTTTTTCAAAAACCTCATGGGACTGCCATTGCCTTAAAGGACTGCTGACCTGAAAGAAAAAGACACATGCAAATGGGGAAGTAGAGCAGGAGTCAGTGCTGGCCCCCTTCTCAACCCAGGGCAGCCACTCAAGTTGGCCTTAACTCTCCCAAAATGTTAATTTAAAAAAAAAAAAAAAAAAAGAACTGCATGGCATTGACCTTGGCCTCCCCTTTCTCCTCCCCCCTCTGCAAAGCTAAAACAAAAAATGTGGCCCTGTCCCCGCTGCCATCCTCCCCACCCTCCACCTCCCCAATTGTCAGAGATTGCCCCTGCTGCAATACTCTCCACCACCACCTCCCCAAGTGACAGAGATCCTTCCCGAAAATTAAAAAAAAAGGTTCCTGGGCCCAGCCCCCTCTTCCCCCCCCCCCCCTTCCTCCACCCCGATTCCCCTCCAATATCCTCATAGAACCTTTAAAAGGATCCAGCATAAGGGCCGGGTGCACCCTCGCACCTGGCCCTGTCTGTACCAATTTCCATAATGGTGCCGACCTGTTCTTGCTCTAGCCATGAGACTGGGGTAAGGTCCAGGGATCAGCCCTCAGTCAGTTCCACATAACTTTACAACTGGATGTTCCTCATCGAAGCAATGTCTCAGAATACTGTACTTTTACGCTACAATTAAGCTCACTTTTACTAATCTGGAGCCTGACTGACCGATTTAAGAAAAAATAACAAAGGTTCTAGTACATTAGTACAACCACTGCTCCATCTGGTTTTAAACTGAAACCCTTACTGGCAATCTTAGCAGGGAGGCCAAGTACTAAATGATTGAATTAATAAAGTACTGAGACTGAATTAACGTTTTAACCTTAATCTCTTTAGAAGAGGCTTGAAGCACAGATGTGGGGGAAGCGTACACAGTCGTTGCCTATACTGTACCTCTCTATGAATAAATGGAACATTTTCAGGGCTGCCAAGCAGACTTTCTTACACCAGTACTCAATTCCCCAAAAATCTCAAAGAGGAATAAATATGTTTACGATGATGATGCGTCTGGCATTGACCCTAGACTCTGATCTTTGAAAGCACTGCGCATAGGCATGGCTTTTACGGAAACTCCAGCACCGGCAGACTGCTTAGGCATGGTGTTAGTCACACTGGAGTTTTGTTCAACCGGGAAGAAGCACCAAAAATGTAGTTTGTGTACCTCTTCACTCTGTCTTGGAGGTAGGAAGGCATTTTTATATGACAAAGTTAAAAATAACCTTAATTTTCTTCTTGTCTTTCCTCCAGCCCAGAAGATGATATTGTCCCCCAAAGAAATTAATAAACGAAAAGCATTAGATGAAAATGACATATGATGTGTGCAGAATAATTCAGAACATGTGTTAATATGCTCTAGGTGCTATAATCCTTTACTTGCTCTGTCACTCTCTATATTATATGTATTAAGTGTTGTTTTTTTAAAATTCAGAGTTATATTCTATTTTACATTCAAAATTACTTTTCGCTAACACATGCATTGGGATTGTTCCGTTGAGAACAGAATTTATTTACTGCATTATGATGAGAGGAGCCTGGGCCAAGAGAAACACAAATTCCTAGCACAGCTGGGGTTTTTTTTTTGTGTAGTTTATTTAAGGGTTGGTTTTTTTTATTCATTTCACTTTTAATAACTGATGTTCAGAACCTCTGATGACCAGGAATGTTTAGAACCGTTCTCTATTAGGCTGAGTGCCCCAAATGGACACAGGTCAGAGTGAAAAAAGAGCAGTCAGACTCATTTGTGGCGTGAAAACAAGAACAGGACAACAATGTTGGGCCATGATTTATAGCAAAATGAGTAGAGGATCAAGACACGTTTTTAATAGGGCTCCTAACTGATACTCTGTACAAATCCAGTGATTTTTAAACACAAGAAGGATGCTTCCTGTAAAGTGCATTTGAACCTTGATTGTGTAAAGTTCGCCAGTTATCCTACTTATGTGCACTTCTGGTTACCTGTGTGCAGTTTCCAACCACACCTCCCAAATGCCCCCCACTGGAATACCTCTATCCTGCACCCCTGAAAGTGTGAGCATGGTGTCACCTTGCTAAAATGCCATGGGACTGATTTTGGAAGGTTAACCCTTGTTTAATGTGCATAAAGAGCACATAAGTCATTGAAAATTTACCTCATAAAGGGGCAGATATTAAAAGCCCTGCGTGTGTAAATCCGGTTGGATTTACACATGCAGAGGGGTTACGCGCACCGAGCCTAATTTGCATAGGCCCGGCGACGCGCGCAAGCCCCAGGACGCGTGTATGTCCCGGGGCTTTGAAAAAGGGGCGGGAAGGGGGCGGGGCATGGGTGGGGTGCCAGTCCGAGGGCAGTCTGGGGGCGGGACCGAGGCCTCCGGCACAGAGAAAATAAAGGTGGGGGGGATTTAGGTAGGGCTGGGGGACGGGTTGGATAGGGGAAGGGAGGGGAAGGTGGGGGGAGCAGAAGGAAAGTTCCCTCTGAGGCCACTCCGATTTACTCTCTCATTTTGAAAATGTTTTACCATACAGCAGGTAAGTAGAAGTACAAATCAAAAGTAAAAAAGAAAAAGAAAACTTCTACCACAATTTCTTAAGCAAATCTTATGTCTGAATAGATTAGCAAAATCAAGTGCTTCATAAAACTTGATAAATAAGCATCATGTATATCCTCTAATTTTGTATTCAAATGATGAGGATGTCATGCCCCGAAGTCGGAACCAGAAAGCTAAATATCTCATTGTTCAAAGTTTAAAGCCTGAGAAAATTGAAGAAAGGTACTTATCTTGTTAGGAGCAATTTGTATAATGAATTATGCAGCCAAACATCACTTTCTGAAGGCTGATAAAACCAAAGTCCGATATTGAGGATTAAAGGGCTGAATGCCCTGATGTCAATCAAATTCTCAAAGCCAACGTTAGCCAACGTTTTGCCCTCAGGCTGTCTCAAGGCATTTATCGATACACATAGGGGTAGATTTTCAACACGTTACGTGCGTAAATCCGGGGATTTACACGTGTGACTGGCCTTACGCGCGCCGGGCCAATTTTCAAGGCCCAGTCACGCCCGTAAATCCCCAGGATGTGCGTAAGGCCCGGAGGCCTCGGGAAAGGGGTGTGGAGGGGGCGGTCCAGGGAGCGGGGCGGGACTATAGCCCCTAGCACAGTGGCCATTTGCCGGGTAGCGTGCACACATGGACGCGCGTGCGCATCTTTGAAAATGTACCCCATAATGCATTAAAATACCTCTTATCACAAAACAGTTAAAAAGGAAGAAAAACTTCTTAATACTCGCTTCAAAATCGCAGAGTTCAATGCTTTTTCTGTGGGGATCAAGCCGCTATTGGTATCTCTATTGAAAACTCTGGCCTATGCACTCTGTATTTTCTCTTTTTGACTTTTGATTATTTATCAAGTTTATGAAGCACTTGATTTATACTAAAACAAGAACATATATATAAAATATTTTTTGGAAATTCAAATAAAGAAATATACAGAGGTTTTTTTAGACCTATAACTGAATTACCTAGTAATATGCATATGGTGTTCCTTAGAGAACTTCTGCATATTTAGTTCTGAGTCTTTTTTCTCCTCCTTATAAAATAGTTTCTGAATTTTGCTGCTCTATTCAGACATAAGATTTGCTTAAGAAATTGTGGTAGAAGTTTTTTTTTTTACCATACAGCAAAACAGAAGAAAGCTTTTTAAAAATAAGTTCCCTGTAATACTGAAGGTTTCCGATTTGCTAAACTACAGCGCTCAAATTTACCAAAATTGAATTTGGATAATTAAGTGAAAATCTGAAGGTTTTTTTCTTATGTTAATATTTTATGCTGCTAACATTTTCTTCTATTTAAAGATAGTACTGTACAAACTTATTTGGACCATTTGGTAGGAGGGACTATCACAAACACTCCATATTTCCCCAGACTCTCTTCTCTTATCATGCATTAAACCCTATTTTTCAATAATCTCTGCAAAAAATGTGCACGATACGTATGATATGAATATATTTTTTTCATACCTGAGACAGGAGAGGAAGGAATCTGCAGTTGGTGCTGCTCCAAAGGAATCCGTGGGAGTCCTTCTTACACCCACTCACATTTCAGGAGCACTTGTCCTTTTGTGTGCTTCTCTTTTTCCCTTCTTACTTGTAACTTCCATTGTTCTCTCTCTTTTACCTCCTTTCACTTTTCCTGTATTGTTATCCCACACTTCCATATTGTTCTCTCCTTTCTGTATGTCCCCTGGGATTAAATGTTCATCTCCAGGAAACTGCTGTGAGCAATGATGGACAAAACGTATAGGAAATTTTCAAAAAAGCATGACAAATGTGGAATCAAATTTACCTTAGCAACTTCTCAGTTTCCTGAATGAACCAATGACGGTGCTGATTTAGGCCTGGATTTATCAAAATGCACTACATATCATATGTTATAGGAAAAGGGGTGTGTTTTATGGTAATAGGCAGTTTATCACAATTTGCACTAATACCTATGGAAAGCACAAACTGCCAGAATTGAGAGAGAGAAAGAAAAAAGAGAGAGAGAGAGAGAGCACCTAGCCATAATGCCCTGACACCAGATAGGTATTTATATCTCTATGGGAGGCCCACCTAGTAATTCGCGGTGAGGTTTAGGTATTAGTGTAGTGGGTTAGGGGCCACTATAAGAACATAAGAACATGCCATACTCGGTCAGACCAAGGGTCCATCAAGCCTAGCATCCTGTTTCCAACAGTGGCCAATCCAGTCCATAAGAACCTGGCAAGTACCCAAAAACTAAGTCTATTCCATGTTACCATTGCTAGTGATAGGAGTGGCTATTTTCTAAGTCAACTCAATTAATAGCAGGTAATGGACCTCTCTTCCAAGAACTTATCCAATCCTTTTTTAAACACAGCTATACTAACTGCACTAACCACATCCTCTGGCAACAAATTCCAGAGGTTAATTGTGCATTGAGTGAAAAAGAACTTTCTCCGATTAGTTTCAAATGTGCCACACGCTAACTTCTTGGAGTGCCCCCTAGTCTTTCTATTATCTGAAAGAGTAAATAACCGATTCACATCTACCCATTCTAGACCTCTCATTATTTTAAACACCTCTATCATATCCCCCCTCAGCTGACTCTTCTCCAAGCTGAAAAGTCCTAACCTCTTTAGTCTTTCCTCATAGGGGAGCTGTTCCATTCCCCTTATCATTTTGGTAGCCCTTCTCTGTACCTTCTCCATCGTAATTATATCTTTTTTTTTAATTCGGTGACCAGAATTGTACACAGTATTCAAGGTGCGCTCTCACCATGGAGCGATACAGAGGCATTATGACATTTTCCGTTTTATTCACCATTCCCTTCCTAATAATTCCAAACATTATGTTTTCTTTTTTGATTGCCGCAGCACACTGAACTGACGATTTCAATGTGTTTTCCACTATGACGCCTAGATCTCTTTCTTGGGTTGCAGCACCTAATATGGAACCTAACATTGTGTAATTATAGTATGGGTTATTTTTCCCTATATGCATCACCTTGCACTTATCCACATTAAATTTCATCTGCCATTTGGATGCCCAATTTTCCAGTCTCACAAGGTCTTCCTGCAATGTATCACAATCTGTTTGTGATTTAACTACTGTGAACAATTTTGTATCATCTGCAAATTTGATTATCTCACTCATCGTATTTCTTTCCAGATCATTTATAAATATTTTGAAAAGTAAGGGTCCCAATACATATCCCTGAGGCACTCCACTGTCCACTCCCTTCCACTGAGAAAATTGTCCATTTAATCCTACTCTCTGTTTCGTCTTTTAGCCAGTTTGTAATCCACGAAAGGACATTACCACCTATCCCATGACTTTTTACTTTTCCTAGAAGCCTCTCATGAGGAACTTTGTCAAACGCCTTCTGAAAATCCACGTACACTACATCTACCAGTTCACCTTTATCCACATGTTTATTAACTCCTTCAAAAAAGTGAAGCAGGTTTGTGAGGCAAGACTTGCCTTTGGTAAAGCCATGCTGACTTTCTTCCATCAAACCATGTCTTTCTATATGTTCTGTGATTTTGATGTTCAGAACACTTTCCGCTATTTTTCCTGGCACTAAAGTCAGGCTAACCGGTCTGTACTTTCCCGGATTGCCCCTGGAGCCTTTTTTAAATATTGGGGTTACATTAGCTATCCTCCAGTCTTCAGGTACAATGGATGATTATAATGATAGGTTACAAATTTTTACTAATAGGTCTGAAATTTCATTTTTTAGTTCCTTCAAAACTCTGGGATGTATACCATCCAGTCCAGGTGATTTACTACTCTTCAGTTTGTCAATCAGGTCTACAACATCTTCTAGGTTCACCGTGATTTGGTTCAGTCCATCTGAATCATTACCCATGAAAACCTTCTCCAGTACGGGTACCTCCCCAACATCCTCTTCAGTAAACACTGAAGCAAAGAAATCATTTAATCTTTCCGCGATGGCCTTATCTTCTCTAAGTGCCCCTTTAACTCCTCGATCATCTAACTGTCCAACTGACTCCCTCACAGGCTTTCTGCTTCAGATATATTTAAAAAGGTTTTTACTGTGAGTTTTTGCCTCTACGGCCAACTACTTTTCAAATTCTCTCTTAGCCTGTCTTATCAATGTCTTACATTTAACTTGCCAACGTTTATGCATTATCCTATTTTCTTCTGTTGGATCCTTCTTCCAATTTTTGAATGAAGATCTTTTGGCTAAAATAGCTTCTTTCACCTCCCCTTTTAACCATGCCAGTAATCGTTTTGCCTTCTTTCCACATTTCTTAATGTGTGGAAAACATCTGGACTGTGCTTCTAGGATGGTGTTTTTTAACAATGACCACGCCTCTTGCACACTTTTTACTTTTGTAGCTGCTCCTTTCAGTTTTTTTCTAACAATTTTTCTCATTTTATCAGTTTCCCTTTTGAAGGTTTCTCACGAGAACCATGGATTTGCTTACTGTCCCCCTTCCAGTCATTAATTCAAATTTGATCATATTATGATCACTATTGCCAAGCAGCCCCACCACTATTACCTCTCTCACCAAACCTGTGCTCCACTGAGAATTAGATCTAAAATTGCTCCCTCTCTTGTCGGTTCCTGAACCAATTGCTCCATAAAGCTATCATTTATTCCATCCAGGAACTTTATCTCTCTAGCGTGTCCCGATGATACATTTACCCAGTCAATATTGGGGTAATTGAAATCTCCCAATATTACCACATTACCAATTTGGTTAGCTTCCCTTATTTCTCTTAGCATTTCACTGTCAGTCTCACCATCTTGACCAGGTGACGGTAGTATACTCCTATCACTATAGTCTTCCCCAAAACACATGGGATTTCTACCTATAAAGATTCAATTGTGCATTTAGTCTTATGCAGGATGTTTATCCTGTTGGACTCTATGCCATCCCGGAGATAAAGCGCCACACCGCCTCCCGGGTGCTCCTCTCTGTCATTGTAATATAATTTGTACCCCGGTATAGCACTATCCCATTGGTTGTCCTCCTTCCACCATGTCTCTGAGATGCCAATTAAGTCTATGTCATCATTCACCGCTATACATTCTAATTCTCCTATCTTATTTCTTAGATGTCTGGCATTAGCATACAAACATTTCAAAGATTATTTTTTGTTTGTATTTTCATTCTGCTTTTTAATTGATATGGATAAGTTAGAATTTTTTTAGCTCAGGTGAGTTTTTAGTTACAGGCACTTGGACTACTTTTCTTATTATTGGAACCTCACTGGCAGGATGCCCTAATTCTAATGCATCATTAGTATTCATTTAAGATACCTCTCTCCAAACCATGCGCTGCTGAGCGACTGTCGGCTTTCCTCTTTGTTCTAGTTTAAAAGCTGCTCTATCTCCTTTTTAAAGGTTAGCGCCAGCAGTCTGGTTCCACCCTGGTTAAGGTGGAGCCTATCCCTTCGGAAGAGACTCCCCCTTCCCCAAAAGGTTCCCCAGTTCCTAACCATACTGAATCCCTCTTCCTTGCACCATTGTCTCATCCATGCATTGAGACTCCGAAGCTCTGCCTGCCTCTGGTGACCTGCGCGTGGAACAGGGAGCATTTCAGAGAATGCTACCCTGGAGGTTCTGGATTTAAGCTTTCTACCTAAGAGCCTAAATTTGGCTTCCAGAACCTCCCTCCCACATTTTCCTATGTTGTTGGTGCCCACATGTTCCATGACAGCCGGCTTCTCCCCAGCACTGTCTAAAATCCTATCTAGGTGACGCATGAGGTCCACCACCTTCGCACCAGGTAGGCATGTTACCAGGCGATCCTCATGCCAACCAGCCACCCAGCTATCTACATTCCTAATAATCAAATCACCAACTATGACGGCTGACCTAACCCTTCCCTCCTGGGCAGTAGGCCTTGGGGAGATATCCTCGATGCAAAAGGACACTTTGACATTCAAAGTAAGACGTACGAACAGAACACTGCTCTCTTGTGAAGATTTGATGACCTTCGGAGAGAGGAAACTCACCCAAAGATGAGATTTGTGCAATGTTCTCTCAACCTAGATTGATGGACTCTCTACCTGGGTAACATCAAGCTAGGTTGAGAGAACATTTCACAAATCTCATCTCATCTTTGGGTGAGTTTCCTCATTCCAAAGGTCATCAAATCTTCACAAGAGAGCACTGTTCTGTTTGTATGTCTCACTCTGAATGTCAAAGTGGCCCCTAACCCCTACACTCCTACTTTAACGTCACCTCGAGTAACTATGTGGGCCTCATATAGAGGTATAAATACCTACCTAGTATGAGGACATTATGGCTAGGTGCTCTCTCTCTCTCTCTCTCTCTCTCTCTCTCTCTCCCCACCCCAGTGATTATAGGTAGGAATTACAGCAGTTGTGGCACTTACCACAAAGTTATCGCACTTTGCGGTAACACCTATGCAAAGTGCTATGATAGCACACTTTGCAATAAATAAGCTATTACCAAAAATCACACCCCTCTTCCTATCACATGCAATAGTTTGATGAATCAAGGCCTAAATTAGGTGCCTATTTTCAGCTGAACTTAGGAGCCTAAGGGCCCGCTATTCATTGCCACTTAGCCGGCAGTAGATGAAGACTATACAGTAGAGAGAGATCTATACTTTTAACAATTTAGAATAACCTTCTCTCAGTGAAGACCAGTTGCAGACATTAAATACCCCAGTTTCCCTACAGAAGGTCATAGTGAATATTAAATCAAGTAAAACTTTTAAAGTCCCTGGTATATATACATTAAATTCAGAATATTATAAAATTCTCCTTGATCAAATATCTGTACCACTAATTAATGTATTTAATGAAGCAGTGAGTTCTGGGAAACTACCAAAATCATTGATGAAAGCCTTCATCGCTTTGACACCCAAAACAGGAAAACACCCAGAACTTCCATCTTCATACGTACCAGACCAATTTCTCTTCTTAACTTTGTTGTTAAGTTGTTTGCAAAAGTATTAGTGAACAGACTAATTCCACAATTGATCTCTAAGGATCAAGTTGGATATGTGAAAGGGAGAAACATAGGAATGAGTAGCTTCAGTGGAGCATAGTACAGATGAAATCATTTATGTTAATATGTTTCAATGCAAAAAAAAAGTGTTTGATCAACTTTCATGGACTTACATATTTTTTATTTTATTTTAAATAAATTTGCTCTTGCAGGAACAATAATTGATTATATAACACTGTATTAATAAATTCAGCTGTCTTGAAATAATTTGCTTGACAGAGAGTTACAAAGTAAGACAGCTCAGTCTCACTCCTTTTATTTATACTAACATTAGAACCTTTAATTAAGAAGATCAAGAAAAATTCTCACATAAGTGGTATACAAATTAATGATCATGAATCGCAGACTTTGCAGTAACCTATGTTTATATACTGTATTATGACACCAGAATAATCTTTAGCTGTTACTATACATGAACTGATTACAGATGGAAACATCTCAGGCTTTAAAATAATTATGAAAAATATGAAATCCAGTAAGCTCAGTACCTGACAAATGAAATCATGTGCATTTTCAGAAGTATCAGGCTTTAAGATAAACATGGAACAAACTGTAACAGTGGAGATGAGATGCAACCTAGACTGGGCACAAAAGGTATGCCCATTCAAGGGGGTTACCTGCAAGGTCAAATAGGTAGCAATATAGGGGCGGATTTTCAGAGCCCTGCTCACCTAAATCTGCCCAAAACCGGGCGGATTTAGGCGAGCAGGGCCCTGCGCGCCGGTGAGCCTATTTTACATAGGCCTACCGGCGCGCGCAGAGCCCCGGGACTCGCGTAAGTCCCGGGGTTCTCCGAGGGGGCGTGTCGGGGGCGGGCCCGGTCGTTGCGGCGTTTCGGGGGCGTGTCAGCAGCGTTTTGGGGGCGGGTACGGGGGCGTGGCTACGGCCCGGGGCAGTCCGGGGGCGTGGCCGCGCCCTCCGTACCCGCCCCCAGGTCGCGGCCCGGCGCGCAGGAGGCCCGCTGGCGCGCGGGGATTTACTTCTCCCTCCGGGAGGCGTAAATCCCCAGAGAAAGGTAAGGGGGGGGTGTAGACAGGGCCGGGCGGGTGGGTTAGATAGAGGAAGGGAGGGGAAGATGAGGGGAGGGCGTTAGAGGATTCCCTCCAAGGCCGCTCCGATTTCGGAGCGGCCTTGGAGGGAACGGGGGTAGGCAGCGCGGCTCGGCGCGCACCGGCTATACAGAATTCATAGCCTTGCGCGCGCCGATCCAGGATTTTAGTGGATACGCGCGGCTCCGCGCGTATCTACTAAAATCCAGTGTACTTTTGCTTGCGCCTGATGCGCCAGCAAAAGTACGCCTATTCGCGTTTTTTGAAAATCTACCCCATATTGAATAAGATAACAGAATTGTATGACAGTGATGTTAGAGATGGGGTTTCCATACATTTGTAATGATTTCCGCACATGATGCTTTGCATTTTCCAAAGCCCTTTTAATAAGCACATTTTTTACACATGTGTGAGTGCTGGAGTTTTCCCCATTGAAACCTATGGCGCAAAAATGAAGTGCCTCAGAGAAATATGCAAATAAGATGGTGTGAAGATAGAAGTCTGGGTAGGCATTTTTGGTTTCTTGACCTTAGAATACACTAACATCACGGCCTGAGCATTCTTAGTGCAATTTTCCAACTACTTTCAATAGATGACTGATTTCTCTAGCATGACTTTGCAGAACCGAAAAGGGATAATGATGCTCATGCATAGGAAAAGGAGACAGCTAATATATTCTGTAATTTGGAGCAGGGCAGGCTTAAAATGCTTCATTATAGTTCTAATTTCCCCATATTCACCCTTTTTATGCTTCCTGTGCAGCCTCTGCTCCAGCTTTGAAAAGCGATTATTTCATATTGATTGGCCTGGCCAAATAGCTATTTGCCATTGCATTCTTTTCAGCTTCAACAGGATGCGTGCTGTGTGGTCACAACATTAATTGGTGCATACGCACTCACTTTTTTTCATCCCTTTTCCAGATGCACGGGTCATCGGATAGATTGGTAAGCTGCAAATCCCGTAAGGAACAAAAAAAGGAGGTGACACAAATAAGAAAGATAAGAACGTAAGAACATAAGAACATGCCATACTGGGTCAGACCAAGGGTCCATCAAGCCCAGCATCCTGTTTCCAACAGTGGCCAATCCAGGTCATAAGAACCTGGCAAGTACCCAAAAACTAAGTCTATTCCATGTTACTGTTGCTAGTAATAGCAGTGGCTATTTTCTAAGTCAACTTAATTAATAGCAGGTAATGGACTTCTCCTCCAAGAACTTATCCAATCCTTTTTTAAACACAGCTATACTAACTGCACTAACCACATCCTCTGGCAACAAATTCCAGAGTTTAATTGTGCGTTGAGTAAAAAAGAACTTTCTCTGATTAGTTTTAAATGTGCCCCATGCTAACTTCATCGAGTGCCCCATAGTCTTTCTATTATCCGAAAGAGTAAATAAATGATTCACATCTACCCGTTCTAGACCTCTCATGATTTTAAACACTTCTATCATATCCCCCCCTCAGCTGTCTCTTCTCTAAGCTGAAAAGTCTTAACCTCTTTAGTCTTTCCTCATAGGGGAGCTGTTCCATTCCCCTTATCATTTTGGTTGCCCTTCTCTGTACCTTCTCCATCGCAATTATATCTTTTTTGAGATGCGGCAACCAGAATTGGACACAGTATTCAAGGTGCGGTCTCACCATGGAGCGATACAGAGGCATTATGACATTTTCCATTTTATTCACCATTCACCATTCACAGAGACAGGGTTTGAATGCCAGGGAAATCCCATTCACTTGAAAGGACTTAGCTACTTGGTGCACCAGAAATCATATTTTTTAAGTCAGAATGGCAATATTTTCAATCTGAGCTACATCAACTAATTTGTTAGATCTGTGCTAACAGTGAATAATGCCTTAAAGCACCGAGGAATGTATCTTGTAAAAATCTGTATTTTCTCATCTCTAAATGTTATTGAACTTTTGGGATATTTATGGCTTGACTTACATGTTTATTCAGAATGACCCACGTACAGTCACATTTCAAGTTTTGGTTTCTTATTGTTTAGGGAGGCTTAGCCGGACATAGCAAAATCTATCTTAGCTTGACTGTCAGCAGAAGCTAATAATGCTACTATGTTCTCATTTGGAGTTGCTCTGGTCACCAGAGGAAAAGAGAAACCACTATCAATCATCATCTAGCTCTTCTATGGTGATTCTAAGTACATCCTTATTGCCGGAACCATGACAGCATGTTATAACACAAAAGCACATCTCCAGATCTGAGGCTGTTTGTGGCCAAGTGCACTTCCTCTCAGTCTGGCTTATTGTTCAGATAGGAGGGTGAGTGTCTGCCCATACAACTCTCAGACACTTTTATATATTTTCAACCTAAAATCTTCTTTGGATCAAAAAATGAACAAGAACCATTTTAACCTGCAGAATGTTATTTTCAATATACAGTAATTGCAAGTTAGAATTTCTTGTCATTTAAGAGAGCAGATAAGAAATTGAAATTTTTCATAGTTTGTATTTACATCTCCCTTATCTTGTAATGATTTCCTCTCAGTGAGAAAGAAATTTAAAAATTGGCATGCTGACCTGTGAGTACAAAGTGCCCATGGACCTGCAAGTTAGCTGCATTCTCTAAAAATGCTCTTCCCCAAGACAAACATTATTTGTTCCTCGTTATTAGAGAAAAACAATAGTAAAACTCAGCATAATATTTGACCTTAAAAACTAGGTTAATATGGATAAAGTAGTACTGCTACTACTACTTGCTGTTCCCCTAATGTATGTTAAGAGTCAAGCTGGCAAGGTTTAGTTCCTATTGCAAGAACAGATACATATGAGAGCAGGTTACATGCATACTTTTACACATAGAACCTTTGATTTGATTTTCAATGCATGATTTCTGTGCATAAAACTGTTTTATTTGTGTGTTACACTTTGAAAATCTAGCCTTAAGGTATAACTGCAAGTATTCTATCAGACATCATTGTACTGATTTATACAGAATGTAATATGGGCACAAAATATTTTTTTATTTCAGACTAAGGCCTAGATTGATCAAAATTAAACGTAGGCCTAGACTGATCAAAATTAAACATAGGCCTCAGATTAAACGTAGGCCTCCCAAGTTCCTACCACATACCTAACTGTAATTAGTTATCAAATTCCTCCTCGCTGCATTTCCACTTCCCAGTTGTATTCCCTTGTTTTTTTTGTAACTTTTTCTCCTTCTAGTTATGGTTTAATGTGTACTGTTACTGTTAAGGTCTTTGTTCCCTGTAAACCGATTTGATTTGATTTGTATCACGAAAGTCGGTATAAAAAAAAGCTTTAAATAAATAAATAAATAAATAATAAATACATAAAATGCTATAAATATAGTGGAAATAGCACCTGTGATAAAAAAAAATGGGCATGGTTAGGCAAATTATATAATGACCATATCACTTGTTTTTAATGTATACAGTATGTTATCACACATTGTAATGCATGAGTGAGAGAGAGAGACTAACTCTGTATAGAGGGAATGTGACATGCTATATATACCACTGTAAAGGGACACACTTTCAACTTGGGGCGGGTTTGGGGGGGGGTCTTTTACATACACAGTCAGAGGAATTAACTGCAAATTAGATATGACTGATGAATTTCTATCATTGGAATCAATGAAAGTTACCAACATGAGGAGTTAATTTAAACAAGGCAGTAGAGACTGCTTTGTGGTAATCAGTTCCTCTTGTTGGCACTTTTCATTGATTCAAATGATAGAAATTCATCAGTCATATCTAATTTGCAGTTAATTCCTCTGATTGTGTATATAAAAGACCCTCCCAAACCTGCCCCAACACATTGATTCTATACACAGTCTCTCTCTCTCTCTCTCATTAATCCTGCATTACTCTATTGCATTCCATGCAAGCAGACCCTCATTTCCATTAACTCCTCCACTTGCATACTCAATGTACCATTTGCGTTGCGATAAGGCTCTAAAATGACTTGAAAAGTGAACGTGTAGGTTTGCATGACCACATTCTCTGGCAATACATGCATCTTGAGGGAGTTGCTTTAAGCAGGAACTGCTAAGATTATGATTTGGCACTGACTAAAATCTGGTGTCTCTCTAACTTGCTTAACTAAACTTCCTGCTGGGATGTTTGCTTGATTTTTTTCTGTTAGGGAAGTTTGCGTGATTGACTTGTCCCTTTTGTAGTTTATTTCTTTCTGCTTGGGACGTTTGCTTGACTGATGTATGCCTTTTGAAGTTTTTTTACTTCTGTTTGAAAGTGCAATATTTATTTTATTTATTTATTTATTTTATTAACTTTTATTTACCGACATTCGTGAAACAACAATAGAGTTGTTTCCTTGTTTGTTTTTCCCACCCATGCAACCCTATCTCAAATCTACTTGTAAACTATGGGGCAGGGAGAAAAATTACATAAGAGGAGCCAACTAGTACTTTACAAAATAAACTTTCATTTAAATTTGGTAAAGTATTTCCCGTTTATGGGGTTTTGAAAAATAATTCTGCTTAATATTATCACTTAGTGGCCCACTGGCCTTACACTAATAAGTGTAATTAAGTTGACTTAGAAAATAGCCACTGCTATTACTAGCAACAGTAACATGGATTGACTTAGTTTTTGGGTACTTGCCAGGTTCTTATGGCCCGCGCCATCCATTGCTCCTAAGAGGCAGGCCAATGGCACCAATAGCCCCTGTCACATGGTAAGGGCAAAGGTCCACTAGCACCATTTTGTTTACTGGTAGCTGATGGCCTGAGAGTGGAAGATTGCTCCCAGGACACCCGCTGGACCACCAGGGACTTTAGGCAAGTGAAGGACAGGTAATGGCAGTGGCCACCATTGACTTTTATATTATATGGTTATGTATGTATATGGTAATTTAACACCTAGAAATGTTGTTATGGATGATCATAGCTACATTGAAGTTATAATAGGTAACAGAGGCAGTAGACCACATTTACATGGAATGGTGGAAGCCTTACTGCTGTAAGTATTGTAAATGCTGTAAAGAAGAGATGGAAGTGCAGTTAGTGTAGCTGGGTTTAAAAAAGATTTGGATAAGTTCTTGGAAGAGAAGTCCATTACCTGCTATTAATCAAGTTGATTTAGAAAATAGCCACTGCTATTACCAGTATCAGTAGCATGGGATATACTTAGTTTTTGGGTGCTTGCCAGGTATTTGCAGCTTGGATTGGCCACTTTTGGAAACAGGATGCTGGGCTTGATGGACCCTTGGTATGACCCAGTATGGCAATTTCTTATGTTTCACAATTAATGTGCATGAGACAGTCATCTATGCCCAGCTGAGTATATTCCTTACTCATTAGCATGCATTCTACTAGATGATAACAAGAAAAACTGTATGAATTGGTGTTGGCTAATGAGTGACCAGAGAAGCACAGACATTAGGAGAGCTATTAATGAACAGTGTATAGAGAAGGCATAAATGAGGGGCAGTTGCAGGATTGATGTTAATGCAGGAGGATATTCCCACAGCTACATTACTTTGAAGCTCAGTATCATGGCGAAATATAGTTATAGTAATCATTGTCACATATCAGTTTGGAGGTCCTTTTAGCACCTATAGAGCATACTCATGGTAGCTTCCCATTTCTTTCCTATAGACCTGAAGAAGAAGGCCTGGTGGCTGGGTCTCAAGAAGAGAAAGCGGCTCGAGTGGTTGCATGCGGAGTGGGCTGGCCTGGTTGTAAGTGAATCTTCCATGCTAATGGGCAATGTTCTTACATGGATTAAATGTTTTTCCGCATATAGGTACACTTTATTCTGACCCCTGCTTTTGTTTTAACCTGCTCCAGACTCTGAAGAAGAAGATGAAGCACCAGGCCCAGATCCCACACCACCTCATAGGGGGAGGGAACTGGATTCTCCCCCCCCCCCCAGCCATGGAACATCAGGAAATGGAACCACCTCCAGCTGAAGGGGCGCAGCCGGGGCTTCTTCCTGTTTTGCCAGAGAATTAGGAACATGAGGACACAAATGGGCCAGCCTTTGCTGGTCCTGGCAGACATCCATGGTCCTCTCATTTCTCTGTGCTCCCCCCCCCCCCCCTCACTTGATCAGCCCAGAGGCTCATCATCGGGAGCACGTTCTCCCGATGATGAGGCTCTAACTAGCAGCAAATTTAGGCCAAATTTAGAACTTACGTGAGAGGGGTGCAAGAGGAGCTGAGGGCTATGCTTGCCTTCCAAAGGAGGATGCTGAGGACCATGGATGTGATTCTCTGGGCCAGACAGCTGCTGGGGGCAGCTATAACAGTCCTGGGAAATTGCATGTCACAGTCGTGAGCATCCTCCCTCGTCCCTGCCTCCCTAACTCCCTGAAGGGGATTTTTTTTTTTACATATTTTTTGTCCCTAGTGCTCCCCTCCTCAATCGTTTTTTGAATATTTGTATATATTGTAAATATTGTACATATTTTGTGCATAGTAAAAATGTAAACATTTCAAATGGTGTAATGACATGAGGGGAGAGAAAATGGGGGAGAGAAAAAGGGGGGGAAGGGAAAGAGAGGTGAAGGAAAGGGGAGAAAGGAAGAGGGGGAAGGAAAAGAGAGGGGAGAAGAGGGGAGAAGAGAAGACGGGGGGAGGAAAAGTGGGGGAAGGAAAGGGGAGAAGGGAAGAGGGGAGAAGGAAAAAAGAGGGAAGGGGGAGTACTTAGGAAAATTCCCCTGCAAAACCAAAATTATAGTTGCAGTTTTACAATTGTAGACATTTATTATGAGTTCAGGTTTTTCTTTTTTGTCACCTTCACCAAATCTTCCAACGGTCAAGGAGGAACAGCCATCTGCCAAGCCACGGAGGTGTGGCATCAGCAGCAGCAGAAGCAGCAGCAGCGTTGGAATGAATATCTGCCGCGCCATCACCATCGCCACATACAGCTGCAAGGTGCAGCTACAAGGACATCCAGCACATGTAAAAAAACAAATTGCTCACATTTCCATTGCAATCTTCTTTTCATTATTTCAGTATAGCTCAGGTAACCAGGGAGCCACTCAGGGTTGTGTACCAAACTTTTCCTTTCATAGCACATGTTTACTCTATTATGACTAAGACAGGGAAGATTAAAGACTCAAAGGGGATTGAAGACTCAAAGGGGGTTGCACATAGGGATCATTATTAACACAGAGTGAAGGGGGAACTGAGTACACACATAAAAAATTATGGAGTGTGCTAGGGATAGGGGTTTTTCATCTGCAAAGCAAAGAGCAGGAAGGATTTTGAGGGACAGAACACAATTGCACTTAACAGCCCTATTCCTTTTTCCACCGTTAGACAGAATGTCTGGTCTGCACTACTCCTGTACCTCATCCAGTATATACAGACTGTGAAGAAATATCTAGGGGCAGGCTTAAGCAATAATATATCTTTAAAACATAGACTCTTTAAATATTACAGCACATATATACTATATCATACAGACAGAGTACTCGTAGCTACCTATCAATTTACCACTCTTTCACATCCATAACTTTAAGCTAGTACACACATCCACATGCTCATATTCTTTAGGATAGAAAAAGCCAAATAATTTATCTAACATCGTATCTTTTATAGAGCTTCAGGCAGCACCCAGCCTTGAAAATAGGCTCTGTTGTTGTTGCGCTGGTGGTGGACCCTTGACCCGAGGTGGGGTTGACGCTACCCGTAGGGCAAGCCTCACAGGTTCCCACTGTTGGGAGGCGGAGCTGACTAGGAGACGGAGGCCAACTGGAGCTTTGCAAATACCAGCCCTCATTCCCTGCAGGTTGAGCCCTTGGGTGCCGGGCCGGCTGGTCTTAGGCGGGTCTCAGTGAGATGACTCCCAGTAGATGAGGTGCAAGGGTTGCTGGGAACCAGCAGAGGTATCACAGGGCCGACATAGGTCTGGATGAGGCAGTGATCCGGGCACCAATAGGAACAGGGCGGAGACAGGGGGTGCCCAGGTAACAGAGGCTGAAGCCTAAAGGCCAAGTCCAGGTAGAGATCAAGGCATAGTCAAGGCAAACTGGTGTCAGGGCAGGCGGCTGAGCAAGATAAGGTACTGAGTCAGAGTAGAGCAAGGGTCAAAGCCAGAGAATCAGTCCAGAGCGTAGTCCAACGTAGCAAGGGTCAAAGCCGTAGCATTAGTTCTAAGCGTGGTCCAATGTAGCAAGGGTCAAAGCCAGATAATCAGTCCTGAGAGTGGTCCAACGTAGCAAAGGTCAAAGCCAGAGAATCAATCCGAGACAAGGAAGGGACCAGGGTACGGATCAGCAGCAGGAACCAGGAACGAGATCAGGAACCAGGAACAAAGTCAGGATCAGGAACCAGGAATGATGGATAACTAGCACATGAACAAACGTGGAGGCCTGTTGCCAAGGCAAGGAACTACTGGCGGGGCCCTGCCTTAAATAGCAGGGCCCGATGATGTCATCATCCGGGGCCATGGGCTAGTTTCCCGCCACGGCCCCTTTAAAAGTACAAGAGGTGCATGCGCCTAAGCCAGGGTCCTCAGGAGGCTGGACGATGGCATCTCTCCGCAGTCCGCAGTGGAATCATGAACAGCCGAGGAGGCAGTAGGTAGGTGTAGGCAGCTGCCCACAGCTGCGAGCGAGGATGGTCCAGGTCCGGGAGCAGAGCTGCAAGGCTGAGTAGGCCCAGTCGCGGGCCTACCGTAGACGGGATATGCAACAGTAACCCCCCCTTTACCCCCCCTTGGAGGCTTGGGTTTGCCCAGATGGGCATGATGGAAGCGAAGGAGAAGTCCTTTGTCCAAGATGTTGCTTGCAGGCTCCCAGGAGTTCTCCTCAGGGCTGTAACCTTCCCAAGAGAGAAGATACTCCCAACTAGAGATGAGTTTCGTTTTTCTGGGTCGGGTCGAGTTTCAGTTTTCCCACGGATCATTTTTCGGCAAAAATGAAGCTGAAACCCGAACCTGAAACCGGAAAAACGAATAAAAAAAAAATCCGAATCAGAAAAAAACCCACCCCAACCCTTCAAATTTACTGTATTACACCCCCCCCCCCCCCCACCACCACCATCCTGATCCCTCCACAAGACTTACTAAAAGCCTTGGTGGTCCAGCAGGGTCCCGCAAGCGATCTCTCCCTCTGGGCCATTGGGCTGTCGGGCCTGCCACAAATCAAAATGGCGTCGATGACCCTTTGCCCTTATGATGACACAGGGGCTACCGGTGCCATTGGTCGGCCCCTGTCACATGGTAGGAGCAATGGATGGCCGGCAATTTCGTTGAAATTGCCTAATTCGTGATAAACGAATGCACATCTCTACTCCCAATGCGGGCCTCTTCTTCGGCAGTCAAGGACTTCTTGTACATGATACGCGGTATCGGTTTCCATGGTAAGCTGGGAAGGTTCAGGAGCCTTACAAGAAGGCCACAAGAGTACCACCAGTTTGAGTAGGGACACGTGAAAGGAATTGTGTGTTCCAAATGTAGGTGGTAACCTGAGCTGTTAAGTAACTGGTCTAATACGCTGGGTAACAGCAAATGGGCCAATAAACCTGGGTGCAAACATCTGTGAAGGAAGTTTAAGTTGAATGAAATGAGTGCTTAGCCAGACTTTTGGCCTAGCTGGAACTCGGGAGCCTGTCGACGGTGGGCATCAGCAGATTTCTTAGCACGTGCCGCAGCCTGGTGAAGGCGTTGATTTGTCTGGGTCCAAAGTGCTTGGAAAACATCTGCTGTAGCCTGAGCTGCTGGTGAGGGCACCGAAAGTGGAATTGGCAATGGTAGCCGAGGTTGTCTGCCGCACACAATGGAGAAAGGAGAAATTCCAGTGACTGCTGCAATGTGGGAGTTGTGGGAAAATTCTGCACAGGGTAACAATTCCACCCAGTTGTCCTGCTAGTCATTCGTGTAGGCATGTAGGAAGTTCTTAAGTGAGCGGTTTGTGCACTCAGCCTGGCCATTAGCTTGAGGGTGGTAAGTTGTAGTCAAATTATTGGTAATTCCAAACTTCTTACACAAAGAGTGCCAGTAACGGGCGATGAACTGGGGACTCCTGTCCGAGACAATATCCATGGGCAGACCATGAAGGCAAAAGACATGCTGAAAGAAGAGACGTGATAGTTCTGGGGCCGATGGTAAGGCAGGCAAAGGGACAAAATGAGCCATTTTGGAGAATCGGTCTACAATAACCTAGATGACCTTATTCCCCTTGGATGGTGGGAGGTCCACCACAAAATCTGTGGACAAGAGTGATGGCTCTTCTGGTGCAGGCAATGGCTGGAGGAGGCCCCAAGGTTAACCTACTGGTGGCTTCTGCTGGGCACAGGTTGGACATGGGTCCACATAGGCATGAGTATCAGATACCATAGTGGGCCTCCAGTAGTAACGTTGGAGTACGCATAGTGTTCGGGTACGTCCCAGATGGCCGGCTAGCTTGGAGTTGTGCACCCAATGCAGGAACCTTTCTCGGAGCTGGCGAGGCACGACGGTCTTCCTGGCTGGAACCGTAATGGTGGCTGACAAGCAGATACAGGCAGGGTCTATAATGTACTCGGCTCATCTTGAACATCTTCAGGGTCGAAGGAATGAGAGAGAGCGTCTGCTTGGAGATTCTTCTCCGCCGGACGGTAACGGAGCTCGAAATTGAAGCGAGAGTAGAATAATGCCCAGCAGGCCTGGTGAGCATTGAGACGCTGGGCATGTCTGAGGTGCTCAAGGTTCTTATGATCCATAAAGACGGTGAACTTAAACTGAGCGCCCTCCAACCAGGGGTGCCACTCCTTGAGGGCAAGCTTGATAGCTAATAACTCCCTGTTCCCTATGCTATAATTTTGTTTGGCATGGGAGAACTCATGGGAGTAGAACAAGCATGGATGGAGAACTCCTCAGGTCGAGTACTGGCTCAGAACTGCCCCAGCCCCTATAGCCAAAGCATCCACCTCTACAACGAAGGGGTGGTTCGGATCTGGATGGAGTAAACAAGGACCAGAAAGGAAGGCGTTCTTGAGGTCTTGGAAGGCAGCTAGAGCTTCAGAGGACCAGTTATTCATGTCGCTGCCTTTCTGAGTTATAGCCATGAGGGGCGCTGCCAGCAGGGAGTAGTTTGCTATCAAGAGATGATAATAATTTGTAAATCAAAGGAATCTTTGAAGTGCCTGATGACCCACTGGTCGGGGCCAGTCGTAAATACCCTTTAATTTGCTAGGGTCCATAGTAAAACCTCACTGGGAAATGATGTAGCCTAGGAAAGGCAAGCTGGATCTTTCAAATAGACATTTGTCCAATTTGGCGAACAAATGATTTTGCCATAGGCACTGGAGTACAGTGCAGACATCAGCTCGATGTGTGCTCATGTCTTTTGAGAAGATGAGGATGTCATCTAGATATGCTATGACCTTGGTATACAGGAGGTCGCAAAGAATTTCATTAATCATTCGCTGAAATACCACAGGAGCATTACAAAGTCCGAAAGGCATGACAAGATAGTCATAATGCCCGTCTCTGGTGTTAAATGTCATTTTCCAAGCATCCTCCGGGTGTATGCGAACCAGATTATAGGAGCCACAGAGATCCAGTTTGGTGAAAATGGTAGCTCCCTGGAGGCGGTCGAACAGTTCCGAGATTAACGACAATGGGTATGTATCCTTGTGGGTTATAGCATTAAGGCTGCGGTAATCTATACATGGTCTCAAAGACCCATCCTTCTTCATGACGAAGAAAAAGCTTGCGCCCGCCGGCAAAATGGATGGGCGGATGAAACCCTTAGCCAAGTTCTCTTGAATGTACACTTAGCAGGTAGAAATTTGGAAAATTGGGCATCCAAATGGCAGATGAAATTTAATGTGGATAAGTGCAAGGTGATGCATATAGGGAAAAATAACCCATGCTATAATTACATAATGTTGGGTTCCATATTAGGTGCTACAACCCAAGAAAGAGATCTAGGTATCATAGTGGATAACACATTGAAATCGTCGGTTCAGTGTGCTGCGGCAGTCAAAAAAGCAAACAGAATGTTGGGAATTATTAGGAAGGGAATGGTGAATAAAATGGAAAATGTCATAATGCCTCTGTATTGCTCCATGGTGAGACCGCACCTTGAATACTGTGTACAATTCTGGTCGCCGCATCTCAAAAAAGATATAATTGCAATGGAGAAGGTACAGAGAAGGGCTACCAAAATGATAAGGGGAATGGAACAGCTCCCCTATGAGGAAAGACTAATGAGGTTAGGACTTTTCAGCTTGGAGAAGAGACCACTGAGGGGGGATATGATAGAGATGTTTAAAATCATGAGAGGTCTTGAACTAGTAGATGTGACTCGGTTATTTACACTTTCGAATAATAGAAGGACTAGGGGGCATTCCATGAAGTTAGTAAGTAACACATTTAAGACTAATCGGAGAAAATTCTTTTTCACTCAACGCACAATAAAGCTCTGGAATTTGTTGCCAGAGGAGGTGATTAGTGCAGTTAGTGTAGCTGGGTTCAAAAAAGGTTTGGATAAGTTCTTGGAGGAGAAGTCCATTAATGGCTATTAATCAATTATACTTAGGGAATAGTCACTGCTATTAATTGCATCAGTAGCATAGGTTCTTCTTAGTGTTTGGGTAATTGCCAGGTTCTTGTGGCCTGGTTTTGGCCTCTGTTGGAAACAGGATGCTGGGCTTGATGGACCCTTGGTCTGACCCAGCATGGCAATTTCCTATGTTCTTATGTTCTTATGTCTAGAACGGGTAGATGTGAATCGGTTATTTACTCTTTCGGATAGTAGAAAGACTAGGGGGCACTCCATGAAGTTAGCATGGGGCACATTTAAAACTAATCGGAGAAAGTTCTTTTTTACTCAACGCACAATTAAACTCTGGAATTTGTTGCCAGAGGATGTGGTTAGTGCAGTTAGTATAGCTGTGTTTAAAAAAGGATTGGATAAGTTCTTGGAGGAGAAGTCCATTACCTGCTATTAAGTTCCCTTAGAGAATAGCCACTGCCATTAGCAATGGTAACATGGAATAGACTTAGTTTTTGGGTACTTGCCAGGTTCTTGTGGCCTGGATTGGCCACTGTTGGAAACAGGATGCTGGGCTTGATGGACCCTTGGTCTGACCCAGTATGGCATTTTCTTATGTTCTTATGTTCTTAGGTCCTACCCCTAGGAGGCATGGTACCAGGCATCAACTCAATAGGGCAGTCAAACTTACGCAGAGGCAGGAGGATATCCGCCTTCTGCTACAAAAAGGAGTTCGCATATGGAGGCGGAAGACAAGAAGTAGTCACCACAAGAGGAATCGCAGGAGAAGCTGCCACCTTCTTGAGGCACTGTTGACGACAGGCTGGACTCCACTCGACGAGCTGTAAGGTTCCCCAATCAAACTGGGGAGAATGGCACTGGAGCCACAGTAATCCCAAAACTACTGGATGGATGGACTTCTCCAGCACAACCTCCTCTTCATGTAGAGCTCCAGTGAGAAGATGTACAGGTGCCGTCAATTGGGAAATACTTCTGGGTAGCGGTTCACCATGGATAGAGGCAAATCACAATGGTATCTCGATGGTACGAGTGGAGATGCCTAGTAGGTATACCAGGTCCTTAAGAATAAAGCTCCCACCTCCTCCAGAATCAATTAGAGCCATGGTTGAAAAAGAGTGAGAGTCCCAAGTCAGGGTGACTGGCAGAGACAATTGAGGGGCCAGAGTAGTAGCGCCCAAGTTCAGGACCCCCCACTGAACTTAGGTCTTGGACTTTCCTAGATGGACAGGAAAAGACAGGAGGCGGTGGCCAGAAGCCCCGCAGTACAGGCACAGACCCAAATGCCTCCGTCTAAGGCATTCCTCCAGAGTAAGGTGCCCTCGACCCAGCTGCATGGGTTATTCCATCTTGGTAGATGGCGGGACTCCACTTGTTGCAGACCCTGTTACAGGTGGAGAATGGGAACGCTCCACAGTAAGACGTCGGGGTGTCTGAACTTCACGGTGACGCTCCTGGAGGCAGTGATCAGTAGGGATGTGCAGACCAAAAGTTTAAGTTCATAAGTCCATAAGTCGAAAGGGGGTCCCATTTGCGGTCAATATGGACATATGGAGAATTCCATAAGTTGAGTCTATGTCCATATGTGCAAATAAAAATTTAAACCCCTCCCCCGCCTTAATCCCCCCCCCCCCCCAAGACTTACCAAAACTCCCTGGTGGTCCAGCGGGGTCAGGACGCCATTCCTGAACTCCTTTGCAAGGAGCACGTGACGTCGGCGTCATGTCAGAGTGACGCGGCGTCACGTGATTCCCCTCGGGTTCGCTCCCGGACCCCTCGTTGGGCTCAAAAGGAACTTTTGGCCAGCTTGGGGGGGCCTCCTGACCCCCCCAAGCTGGCCAAAAGTGCCTTTTGAGCCCAACGAGGGTTCCGGGAGCGAACCCGAGGGGAATCACGTGACGTCGGCGCCACGTCGGAGTGACGCGGCATCATGTGATTCCCCTCGGGTTCGCTCCCGGACCCCTCGTTGGGCTCAAAAGGAACTTTTGGCCAGCTTGGGGGGGCCTCCTGACCCCCCCAAGCTGGCCAAAAGTGCCTTTTGGGCCCAACGAGGGTTCCGGGAGCGAACCCGAGGGGAATCACGTGACGTCGGCGCCACGTCAGAGTGACGCGGCATCACGTGATTCCCCACGCGTCCGCTCCCGGACCCTCACGGAACTTTTAGCCAGCTTTGGTAAGTCTTGGGGGGAGGGGGATTAAGGAGGGTGAGGGGTTTAAATTTTTATTTAGATCAACAATCGTGATTTCCAACGTATTCAACATAGCTATGTTGAATAAATTGGAAATCCGATCGTTTAAGCCTCATCTTTTTTTTAAGTTAAAAAAAAAAAATAAGTTGCGTTTTCCATTTAAGTTCAAAACGAATGCACACCCCTAGTGATCAGTACGGCCTGCCAGAGTGATAAGATCCTCTTAAGAGGAAGGTAACTTGCGGGCTGCGAGTTCATCTTTTATTTGGGATGAGAGACCATCCAAGTAAATGGCTTGAAGGCAATCCTCATGCCAAGCCAGTTCTGTAGCAAGAGTCTGAAATTTGATAGTGTAATCATTAAGAGTCTGTTGACCTTGCTGCAGACGTAGAAGACTGGTACTAGGTATAGCCTGCCTCCCTGGGTCATCAAATGTCTGATGGAAGACAGTCACGAAACATGAGAGCTCTTGAAAAAGAGAGTCTGAACATTCCCACAGGGGAGAAACCCTTGCCAGCGCCTTGCCTTCCAAATCAGAGAGAATGAAGGTAACCTTTGTGAGTTCATCCTGGAAGATGGAAGGCTGAAGAGCAAATTTCATATAGCACTGATTAATAAACCCTCTGCAGAATTGAGAGTCCCCGTTAAAGTGACATGGAGCGGGTAGGGCCAGCAGAGCCCTAGAGGGCGATGGTACAGACGTTGGTGCTGTAATTCCAGTGTGGGTTTCTAGTCTAGCATAGAGATGCTCGACGGAGGCGGCCAGTGCCTCTAGGAACCAATGCTGTTCCTGGATCTTCAGAGCTAGGCCCGGAATGGCCTGGAGGGTGGAGGGCTTCACTGAGTCCATGGCCGTGGCAATCGGTTGTGCTGGTGGTGGACCCTTGGCCCGAGGTGAGGTTGATGCTATCCGTAAGGCAAGCCCCATGGGTTCCCACCATCAGGAGGCGGAGCTGACTAGGAGACGGAGGCCAACTGGAGCTTCGCCAATACCAGCCCTCATTCCCCGCAGGTTGAGCCCTTGGGTGCCGGGGCCAGCTGATCTTAGGCGGGCCTCCATGTGATGGCTCCCAGTAGATGAGGTGCAAGGGTTGCCGGGAACCAGCAGAGGTATCACGGGGCCGATGTAGGTCCAGACGAGGCAGGGATCCAGGGACCTGGATGCCAATAAGAACAGGGCAGAGACAGGGGCACCAAGGTAATACAGGCCGAAGTCTAAAAGTCAAGTCCAGGTAGAAACCAAGGCATAGTCAAGGCAAGCTGGTATCCGGGCAGGCGGCTGAGCAAGAAAAGGTACTAAGTCAGAGCAGAGCAAGGGTCAAAGCCAAGGAATCAGTCCAGAGTGTAGTCCAACGTAGCAAGGGTCAAAGCCAGAGAATCAGTCCTGAGCGTGGTCCAACATAGAAGGGTCAAAGCCAGAGAATCAGTCCTAAGCGTGGTCCAATGTAGCAAGGGTCAAAGCCAGAGAATCAATCCAATGAGACAAGGAAGGGACCAGGGTATGGATCAGGAGTAGGAACCAGGAACGGAGTCAGGATCAAGAACCAGGAACAAAGTCAGGATCAGGAACCAGGAACAAGGGGCAACTAGCACACGAACAAACGTGGAGACCTGTTGCCAAGGCAAGGAACTAGTGGCGGGGGCCCTGCCTTAAATAGCAGGGCCCGATGATGTCATCATCCGGGGCCGTGGGCTAGTTTCCCGCCGCACCCCTTTTAAAGGTACAAGAGGCGCACACATGCGCACCTAAGCCAAGGCCCACAGGAGGCTGGATAGCAGTGTCTCCCCACAGCCCATGTGGGGAGACCCGCCGGGAGCTGAGGAGGTCTGCGGATGAGTCAGGACAGCCAAGGAGGCAGTAGGTGCTCAGGGGCATAGGCGGCTGACCACAGCCGTGAGCGAGGATGGTCCGGGTCCGGGAGCAGATCTGCAAGGGTGAGTAGGCCCGATCATGGGCCTACTGCGGACAGGACACGCAAGTTGTAGCTGGTATATAATGCTAGTCCCCTCAACCTCTCAAAAGGCTTCTACATGCAAAGCTGTAGAATACAGTCTTGCTAGGAGCTATTTAACAGAAGAGATTCTGGTGATGTGGAAATTTCACCAACTAGTTCTAATTGAGTATTGATCTCACATAGGGATGGGAGGGAAGCAGATAAGACATGTTTGAAATCTAACATCTGGCATGGATCCTTTCAGAGAGAAAAGATACATAAAAGAAAATAGGAGATACAAACTATCCACATAAATGTCTCTGAACTGATAAAGTTAATAGACATGACCCCCTGGGCTTTAATTTGCAAACTATACTTACCAGAAAGTTTTAGTCCTGTTCCTATAGCAGCTGCATGCCAAATGCCAGTCTAGATATCGAGCACATAATAACCCTAGTGAAGACTGCAGGATCTGGATCGCAAGGTCAGAGAGAAGATCAACCCAATCATGGCTAGGTGATTATCAATCCACTCCCTCACACAGCAAGGCAGTCATTTGTTAATGTTCTCCACAATGATAAAGCTTAAGTTTCAAAATGCTTCCCTTGATGGCTTAAACATCCTCAGCCATTTCACACTGGATATTATTAACACTCGAGCCAACCCGTGCGATGATGAGTGGGTGGAGAATTGCCATTCCTAAGCCTCATTCTAATTAACTCATGTAGCTATAATGAATTTTCTTTACATGTGCTGAAATCAAACAGCATTCACTTGTGCGGCACCAATGTTAATTGCAGCATGCCCAAATCAGCCGGTGCGCACATCCCACATCAATTTTAATGGGCCACTTGCTCAACTTCTATGCGCTCAGATTGGACCCACTGATGCACGTAATGTACGCAGGGAGGTGCACAAATTATGCAGCCTATAAAAATATCTATTGCACCATTCACTGTCCTACTTGCACCATGTCTCAGGTATGTAGAGCAATGATCAGAAAGCCCAACTTCCTACCAGCTGAGGTGGACTTGCTTGTTGAGCATGTCGTGCAGTTACAGAATGTGCTGTATGGTTTCCAGTCCAAGATGGTGGGAGCCTACAGGAAGAAGCAGATATGGAAGAGGATCAGACATGCAGTCAACTCTGTGTTCCACCACAACTGTAGCATTGGGGAACTGATGCATAAGTGGTGAGACCTGAGATGGCATGTCAAGCAGAAGCAGGCATGGAGGATTGCAGAGGGACAAGGCAGCTTCACCCCATCAGAACAGCTGGTGATGAGCACCTTATCTGAAGCAGCTGTGGGTGAAGTTGGGCAGCTAGACACCATGCAGCGTCTACGGCAGGAAGGTGAGCATTGTATTTTGCATTCTAAAAGTAGGCTACGTGTACTTCTTTATACAGCCTTATTAAACATTATGCCATAGTAAATTTGCTCATGTATGCTATGCAAGCCATTATTGGCTACATCTCTACCTATCTGTATGTACACAGTGTAGACCAAAGCTGTTTGTGGTCAGCTCATTATTCACCACACAGGACAGGTTTCTTTAAAGCTCTAAAAACATTGCAGGAATGCCTGATCTACACATACATCTAGAAAGACAGCATACACCTTTTGTTGATTTCACTTATGTGAAAGGGTGCAGTGATCTTTCTGGTGTGTATGCTGTCAGCTATAATACAATTGGGGGGTTTTTTAATGGAAAAAAAGTACAGTGTTTAATGCGTTGTTGCTTAGCCTATATTTATTTATTTATTTAAAATTTTTATATACCGGCATTCATGATACAATCACATCATGCCGGTTTACATAGAACAGGGGTGTACAAAGAACAAATGAGTAACCTATTAGTGAGGAGGAAGCAGTTACAAATAACTACATATATATATATATATATAAAATATATATTAAAGTTCCCCAAGGGATAGCAAACATATGTGGGCACAAAAATAACCTTCTATACCAATGGCAGAGGTAACATCTATTGTGTGTTTTCTGTGCTTTCCTACAGCTTAAGAGAAAAGGCACCCGTACAGAGGAGCCTGCAAAAACAGGATGTATGTTTAAAGCATGAGTGTGTAAAATGTGTGTGCAGGTACAAGCAGGGCCCCAAGTTTTAAACAAGTTAGGATGTAATGGTTTTCTATCTCATAGCCATGTGTTCCTCAAGGCTCAGGGGCTGTGCAAACCTTTAGCCTCCATGGTGTGGGGTGGGATCAGCTAACAGTGAATGCATCCCTGACCACAATACCTGTCCTACACAGTGACTCCAAAAGTCCACCCTGACTGTGTCTTGTGTCCCAACAGCAGAAATTACATTAGGGGTATCTTTATGACTTTCTCTGCTTCTCTCCCCTTTCATTACTCTTCAAAAGACAGGACCTTGTCTTTGTGTCAGTGGTAGACTGTGACCCAAACATGTAGAGCACACTTAAAGTGCTCTGTCTCCTTAGAAATTCATAATACTCAAGCACTCTGCAGCCTGGATTAAGCCCTCCATCTGCCTCAGGGTCTCCCACCTGGATTTATAGCTCTGTACCAAAGGACTAGTAATTAGGTCTATCTAGTGGAGGATGCAGGGCATATGAACCAAAGTACAGAAAACACTGAATGCCAGTATTTGATATTTACCTATTTCTTTTTCTAGAGGTGATGAGCATCCAGGACCTGCACCTAGACAGCCCCAAAGGCAGCATCGTTGTCTGCAGGTAATCCCTGACAATTCAGATGAGGAGGGAGCGAGCCCATGAGGAGCTGCAACAGCCTGAGGAGGAAGAGGAGCAGCAGCGGCAGGAAGAGGACCTGAGGACACATCTGCTACAGGATCGCCCGCAGGACAGCAGTGCATCTGACCAGACAGGCTGAGAGGCTGTTAATACAGCAGGCTCTTGGATAGGATCTCAGGCCTGTATGATGTGGTGAGGCAGGAATCAGATGCCCTCTTTGATACCATCAGGGAGGAAGTGCAAGGCCTCCATGATACCATGGAGATTCAGCAGGTGGTATGGGACCATTGCCGGGCAAAAGATGATCAAACTGCAGTGTGGAGGGAGATGCTGCAGCAGATGCCCCCTCCTTCAGCCACAGCCACCAGTGGCTCCATGGCCTTTCATGGTGCCCTGGATGCATTACCCTCCAGCTTAGGGGCCACCATTCCCATGGATGGCACCTGCCCGTGCTGAAGAGCCTGCTGTGGGACAGCCACCTGCACCTCAGCCTGCACCAGGCTATCCCTGGATGGCATCTCAGCAAGCACCACCCCTGCCTGCACTACATGTCATGCTTCCACCACCAGCACCACCACTGCCACTGCTGCCTCCGGCTGTATCTTCCTACAGCAATGAACTTGAACTGCCACAACCTCCTTTGCCCTCTGAGAGCATCGTGAGCAGTGGCAGGAGTCCACTGCGCAGGAGCTCCAGGGTGGGGTAGCCTAAGTTTCCTGAAGCCAGAGAAAGAGGCCGGCCAAGGAAGTGATGCTTTGTTATTCTTTATTTTGCTGCACTTTTTTGTAAATAAATGCGCTGTTTTGTAAATAAATGCACTATCACCTTCTGAAATGTCTTCTAGTGAGAGTGCTCCTTTCTTGTATAGCCTGCTTTTGACTTAAGTGATGTATTTCCTGCAATTCATCCTGAGTCATATGCTCTTCCTCTTCGTTCTCTTGAGGTCCTCCTCCGGAGAAGGCATGTGTCTGTTTTTGGCAAGGTTATGTAGCATACAGCAGGCTAGAAAGATCTCACACACTTTAGGGGGGCTCTAAAGAAGGCATCCTCCAGATCTGGCCAGACAGCGGAAGCGTGTTTTAAGTAAGCCAAAGGTTCTCTCTATGACAGCCCGGTCTTATGGTGTGGCCTGCTGTAGCGACACTCAGCTACAGTTGCTGGGGTGGCAATGGGGATCATGAGCCAGGTTTTCAGTGGATAGCCTCTGTCGCCTGTAGGAGGAGAAGACACAGAAATCAAGGTTACATATACCTTCTGGGATTTATAGTGGCACAGCTCACAGGGCTAGTTTACAGGAGCCCTGCAGTGGCACCCTAAATATAAGGGTGACAAAAGTAAGCAAGGGAAATGGGTAGGTGTTAGAAGTAGTGGGTTTCTTCCTACCTAGAAGCCATCCCCCAGTGATATGTCCTTCCTGGAAGTGTTCATGAATTCTTGATTGTGAAATAATGTAGGCATTGTGAGTGGATCCTGGAAAGTGGGACACCATATTCATGATGATGCCCTTAGTGTTGCAGACCACTAACAAGTTTAGGGATTGGAATCCCTTGTGGTTGTGGTATGTGGCCTCGTCTACTCCCGGTGCCCTTATGGGCACATGAGTGCAATCACTAGCTCCCAAGACCAAAGGAAAGCATGCAATTTGATAGAAATCAGTCATTATTTGGTGTTGTTCCTGTCTTCTGGAGGGGAAGGAGATAAATTCTTTGTTTTCCTGGGCAAGGCATCCAGGACCTGCTCTAGACACCTTGAGGTTGCAGACTGAGTGACTCCAGATGTGATCCCTAGAAGGGTTTGTAAGGTGCCAGTATCAAAAAAGGCCAGGGAAGTAGTACCTTGACGTGTACTGGCAAGATATGGCCCCTTTGGGTGGTTCTGGCTCTAACAGTTAGCGTAGGCACAATATGGTTTCCTTGTTAAAGGGGACTGAAGGAACTAAAAAATAAAATTTCTGATCTATTAGTTAAAATTTGCAATGTATCATTAAAATCATCCATTGTACCTGAAGGCTGGAGGGTGGCCAATGTAACTCCAATATTTAAAAAAGGCTCCAGGGGCGATCTGGGAAACTATAGACCAGTGAGCCTGACTTCAGTGCCAGGAAAAAGAGTAGAATCTATTCTAAAGATCAAAATTATAGAGCATATAGAAAGACATGGTTTAATGGAACACAGTCAACATGGATTTACCCAAGGGAAGTCTTGCCTAACAAATCTGCTTCATTTTTTTGAAGGGGTTAATAAACATGTGGATAAAGGTGAACTGGTAAATGTAGTGTATTTGGATTTTCAGAAGGCATTTGACAAAGTGCCTCACGAGAGGCTTCTAAGAAAACTAAAAAGTCATGGGATAGGAGGAGATGTCCTTTCATGGATTACAAACTAGGGATGTGCTATCGTCAAGAACGAATTAGGAAATTCCAATGAAATTGCCTAATTCGTCTTGGTTCGGGGACCCCAAAAACCCAACATATTTTTTCCAAAATTTCAGAAAAAATTTGGTTTCAGGTTAGTGTGCACTAACTCCCGTTAGTGCGTGCTAACGTTAAAATGTTAGTGCGCACTAATGGGGAGTTAGCACGCACTAACTCCTGTTAGTGCGCTCTAACTAAAATTCAGGTCCCCCCTGAATCACAAAGGCCCGAACCACGGGAAATACAATCTTTCCTGCGACAGGCTGAAAACAAAGTTTTGCACATCCCTATTGGTTAAAAGACAGGAAACAGAGAGTAGGATTAAATTGTCAATTTTCTCAGTGGAAAAGGGTAAACAGTGGATTGCCTCAGGGATCTGTACTTGGACCAGAGCTTTTCAATATATTTATAAATGATCTGGAAAGGAATATGATGAGTGAGGTTATCAAATTTGCAGATGATACAAAATTATTCAGAGTAGATAAATCACAAGCAGATTGTGATGCATTACAGTTGCAATGGAGAAGATACAGAGAAGGACAACCAAAGTGATAAAGGGGATGGAACAGCTCCCCAAGAGGAAAGGCTGAAGAGCTTAGGTTTTGTTCAGCCTGGAGAAGAGACGGCTGAGGGGGGATATGATAGAGGTGTTTAAAATCATGAGAGGTCTAGAACGGGTAGATGTGAATCGGTTATTTACTCTTTCGGATAGTAGAAAGACTAGGGGGCACTCCATGAAGTTAGCATGGGGCACATTTAAAACTAATCGGAGAAAGTTCTTTTTTACTCAACGCACAATTAAACTCTGGAATTTGTTGCCAGAGAATGTGGTTCGTGCAGTTAGTATAGCTGTGTTTAAAAAAGGATTGGATAAGTTCTTGGAGGAGAAGTCCATTACCTGCTATTAAGTTCACTTAGAGAATAGCCACTGCCATTAAAAATGGTAACATGGAATAGACTTAGTTTTTGGGTACTTGCCAGGTTCTTATGGCCTGGATTGGCCACTGTTGGAAACAGGATGCTGGGCTTGATGGACCCTTGGTCTGACCCAGTATGGCATTTTCTTATGTTCTTATGTTGGCCCCTAGAGTGGAGCATGAGTCTTCAAAGCGTGGTGACGTGGAGGAGGTCTCACTGTGAACAGCGGTTCAACATGGGTCAACAGGCGCTAAGAGATAGGCTGCAACACCGGGGAGAGTTCCCTTTCCTTTGAGCAGGGAAGGATTCCCTGGAATGGGTTGGCCCCTGGAGTGGAGCACGAGCCTTCAAAGCGAGGCAATGTGGAGCAGGGTCTCACTGTGGTTGACAGATACTAAGAGAGAGGCTGCAACACTGGGGAGAGTTCCCTTTCCTTTGAGCAGGAAAGGGCTTCCTTGGAATGGGTTGGCCCCTAGAGTGGAGCATGAGCCTTCAAAGTGTAGCAACGTGGAGCAGGGTGCCATGTGAACAGCGGTTCAACATGGGTCAACCGGAGTTAAGCTGCAACACTGGGGAGACTTCCCTTTCCTTTGAGCAGGAAAGGGCTTCCTTGGAATGGGTTGGCCCCTAGAGTGGAGCATGAGCCTTCAAAGCATAGCGAAGTGAAGCAGGGTGCCATGTGAACAACGGTTCAACATGGGTCAACCAGTGTTAAGAGAGAGGCTGCTACACCGGGGAGAGTTCCCTTTCTTTGAGCAGGAAAGGGCTTCCTTGGAATGGGTTGGCCCCTAGAGTAGAGCACGAGCCTTCAAAGCTGTCCCAGTATACTTGAGTCTGCTAAACTACCCAGTACCCACTGGCACAGTGCCTTGATATGCACTAATGTAATGTGTATGCACACATCGAGCTTGTAACTACAAAAGAGGCACACTGGGGATTTCACTGCACAGACTGTCCCGATAATATACTTGGGTCGGCTAAACTACCCAGTGCCCACTGGCATTGATGCCCAGTGCACAGAGAGATTGAGTGAGTTCAATTAAACAAATGCAGTTAAAAAAGCTGGAATTGTTGGCACAGCAGGAAAATTGATGAAATATATTTTTCAATGGCAATTCCAGCAAACTAGCTAGAAATTGGATGTATCTCTCCCACCCACAACACCCAAATGGTGCTTGCAACCTACCCCAGAGGGTGAATTAAACAAAATGTCACTGCTAGCAGCTTCTCTCCCTGGCACAGAGAGACCGTCTCAGAACAACTAAAAAAAGTAGGGATGTGAATCGTGTGCCCGATCGTTTTAACGATTGGGTTCAGCTGGGGGGGGGGGGGGGGGGAATCTGATCGTTAGAGATGTGAATTGGGATCGGTTCCAATTCCAATTCACATCACTAATTTTTTTCAGTGAGGCCCGCGCTGATAAAAAAAAACCCACCTCAACCCTTTAAAATTACCCCCTTAGCCTCCCCCACTCTCCCGACCCCCCCAAAAAATGTTTTACACATACCTGGTGGTCCAGAGGGACCGCGGGAGTGATCTCCCGTTCCCAGGCCATCAGCTGCGCTAAAAAAAAATGGCGCCGATGGCCCTTTGCCCTTACCATGTGACAGGGCAAAGGTAGCGCCGGCGCCATTTTGAATATATTATAAATACGGCCTGAGTGCAGGAAATCGCTCCCGGACCCCTTGCTGGACCCCCAGGGACTTTTGGCCAGCTTGGGGGGGCCTCCTGACCCCCACAAGACTTACCAAAAGTCCAGCAGGGGTCCGGGAGCGACCTCCTGCACTCGGGCCATATTGCCAGTATTCAAAATGGCGCCGGCGCCACCTTTGCCCTCATTATGTCACAGGGTCGGCCCCTGTGACATAGTGAGGGCAAAGGTAGCGCCGGCGCTACCTTTGCCCTTACCATGCACTAGGGCCGTGGGATTTTTTTGTAGGTGTAGAGACTGAATCAGGGATAGTATTTGACCAGAAGCCCTCTAAGATTTTTTAAATTCTCTCTGAGTGTAAGGATCCAGGTTACTTACGCTTTGCCCACTTGGGGAGATTTTGTTCTATTTTCTACTGTTTCTCCCCTTACCTGGTGGTCTTATTATAAGTTGCTGAGGTGGGCTACAATTGTGATGCTATCGAGTATTTTGTTCTGCCTCTGCTTAATGGTCATAACTGTATGCAAATTTCTGCACTAAAGAAGGAAAGTAGGTATCATAAATTGTTCACACATCTCCTTCTTTCAGTCCTATAAGCAAAACAATTAGCAGCCTGTTTATATCAGCAATATTGAAACACGGTTTCCTCTAGTTTGTTTGTTTTTTTTTTTAAAGGGATTTTACATCTCTCCCTACTCCTAGACAAAGGAAGTTCGGAGGTCTTGTCTGGGACTACTGACACAAATAAGAATGAAATAATTAAACATTGCATTTTGCTGATGGCACAAGGATAAGACATCCTCAGTTTTAGAGGTGAATTTTAAAAGCCTGATACACACATTAATTAGGGGATGTGCTAAGAAGTTGGGCTTGCGCCCAGCGAGCGGATTTTAAAAGCCGCCAAGATGTGCACGTAAGTCCCGCAGAGCCCGCTTCTCACCATGGGCAGGGCGTGGGCGCTCCGGGCCATGAAGCAAAGATGTGGCCCAAGGCCCCCTGCTGCATAACTTTAGTTCTGCTATGGATGCTGTGTAAGTTAAAATTTAAAGAAATCTAGGCAGATCTGCAGGGTTTTAACGGTCAGGGCTAACTGAGGGAGGAGTGAACTGGGGGCGAACTGGTAAAACTGGGAATGGCGTCTTCGCGCGTCCATTTTAAAATCCCCCAATTTACACAGGTACACACCCACTTAAAATTTGGTGCACATGTAAGCACGGCCAGGCAATTTTAAAACATGCACACATATGCATGCGTAGGTTATACAATGGCCATGTACCTGGGCATGGGCCAAGAGAATGCACACAAATGTGCATCCGTGCGCCCCCTGTCTTAATCATGGATATTCACTCTTCTTTCTTTTGCTGTCTTTTTCTTGGGAAGTACCTCTTTCCTTTTTTTTTGCCCCTGAGATTTCTACTGTGTGGCTGGGTCTGCAGTAACTCAGGCAGAGAAAACAGTGCCCTGTCCTTCTCAAACCTCCGACTGGGCTGATTGAACAAGTTGACGTGCCTCCTTGCTAGTGAGATAACATGCAAATGCTGCTGTGCTTTATATAATTCATTGATTGAAAGATAGAGAATTACTCCAGGTGGCGTACCAAGCTGCACAAAGATTACAAAGAAATATACAATTGAATATATTTCCTGCCTATTCTTTCTTCCTACATACCAGCACCACAATGCTCTTCCAAGAGTACTCTAGGCAACTAGGCTATGAAATAATGGCATTTGATGTTATTCAATTATCACTATCCTGCTGTGTTCCAGGCATGAGAGAAACGACAGAGGAGAAGTAAACTGAACCTATGGCCATGGAAAAAAGATAAAGGGAACAGCTACTCACAAATTGCTGTTTCTGTTCTGTTTCAGACGGAGGACCTGTTGTTGTATGTTAGGTGAACATGAAACTTTAACTTTGTAACGATGCCAAAGAGAGAGGAAGAGGCACACTCCTGCCATTGGGCAAAACAAAAAGCCAGCCACTACCGTAGAAAAGAGGAGTTATATAGAGATGCTACTGGTGGAGGGAGAGGCAGAAAGCTACCATCATGAAAAGGGATAGAAACATGGACAGACATGCCAGGAAAAAAAAAAAAAAAAAGAAAAAGAAAGCAATGAGGCCACTTTCCCTTTAAAAAGCAAGCATGGAAGCAGAAACCTGCAAGTCAGCAGCACAGAATACAAATCAATTACCCATTTGTAAGTATGTGCAAGTTTCTGGGGTGATCCAAGTCTAATATTAAATGTGTCATTGTCTTACCAGATCAATTCATATGGAAGGAAGGAGCACTTGCGGTTGTTTCACTGTCTTAGCTTCTATACATCTTTCAGTACTCAATCAACAGAGCTCTGTCTTTGGTGTTACTGCATGCCGTGATGAGTCTGAAGTTTGTATGAACAATATGGAAAGAATAAATTGCATTTCCTTAATAAAACTCATTCAAGCCTTTGCTTTGATGTACACTCTACGGAAAGTGTTTTCCTGCAGCTTTTTTGACGTGTTATATTCCTTTTCTAGAGGCTTATTGCAGCTAGAAAATAAATGAAAGAAACAAGAGAAGAGGACTGGTACACCTTTCTCACTCTGGTCTCTCAAAAGGCTGACAGCTTGAGACCTAGGTTTCTGCAGTATGACAGCATAGAAAACTTCTGTTTTCTTACTATGCCACCTCCCCTTTTCTGATTTACTGAGCTTTTTTCCTTCGTAGACAGGGAATAAAGCCTTAGTAAATCAGGGCCTTTTTTTCTACCATAGTGCACTACTGTAAATATTCCTTGATATATTTATCTTGCTCTTTCATTTCCTCTAAAATTTAAGACCCTAAAGATAGGTATAGATTAGGAACCTCAAGCAAGCAACTATTGACAAAGAGTGCCTCAAGCAAAAGACATACATGGCTTGGGTAAAAGTACCATTTCAGAAATATATCTTTGTGCAGAATAAGCGCACTGGAAAATGAAGGTAATAGCATGTACAAATTGTTTATCAGAAGAAAGTTCTAAGGGTACTACTAGGATGCCATATTCAGTTTATAGGAAGTCATGCATCATCCCAGAAACACTGAAATAAGCACAAGAGGCCTTTTCATCAATCTTGGGTACAGAACCCAGAAATGAGATACTGCACCTATTAAAAATAAGCACAGTTGAAAAATATGTTCATTATGTTTCTGTAAAACAAAGACATGGGCAGAGGGAGATCCATTTTCTGAAGCTTTTCCGTAGGTAAAACACTGTTTTACCCACAGAAATGGGCTTTTTAAAAAGTGCCCATCTAATATGCTGGCAAACTTGCATGCATGTGTTCTGTTCACATGCACATTTACTGGGACTGATCAGAGGTGCTCCTGTGGGTGGAGATGGGGAAGGGTTTACACTTATGCACATACTTTTAGATTTTAAAATGTATGCACATAAATTTTCATGGGAAATTTGTGTGGATATTTAGCAGGTGTAATTGGGTAAGGATAAATTTGGTGGGATAATTTTCAAAGCACACTTATGCACATCTGTCTGCTTTGAACATTGGTGTAACATGAGCGTATTTGCCAGGTAATTTATGCACAATTTTACAAAATTATCCCTAAAGGGTATACTATGCTCTATTCAAAGAGCCCTTGTAACCACTCCATCGTTTAAGTCACTAAGGAGCTGATGCAAAAACGTTACGCTGAAAGCGGGTGCTGAGTGTTCAGCGTCCGTTTTCCTAATGCTTCCCCAGGCACCTCTCCTGGGGGTGCGATGCAATATTTAAATTAGGGATCACGCTGTCGAGGAGGTGCTAGGGGCAACCAGCTGTCCACTGGTTAGGAAAACAGACACTGATAAATTAGGCGCCCATCCTCCGAACCTGACTACCGACACCTAAGGAGTGTATAAATAAATATTAAAGTGTCGGGCATTTAATATTAAATTATTCACTCCTTCACTTATTGTCGATGGGTCCCTTCACTGTCACATATAAGTGAAAGGACCAATCACCTTTCAGAAGGCTGTCCTGAAATGCGATTGATCCTTTCACTGACAACTGTCAGTAAAATGTCAGTGAAAAGGACCAATGGGCAATAAGTGAAGTTGTGAATAAATTAATATTAAGTGCCCGACACTTTAATATTGATTTATTCACTCCTTACAGTGTGGGCAGTCAGGTTAAAAAAATGGATGCTGAATTTATCAGCGTCTATTTTCCTAACCCGTGGATGTGCCAGGGGTTCAAGAACCAGACGCTTGCCAACTGAGTGTCCGCTTCCTGCACCCGACTGCCGGCGCTTTTTTTTTTTTAATTATTTTTTTAAAGAGCTGTTCCTCCTACTTAATATCCCAACGATATTAAGTAGGAGGCAGTACAAAAAAGCAGTTTTTTCTGCTTTTCTGTACTAGTTTTAGGAGTGCTCAGCAATTAACGCCTGCTCTGGGAGTGAATAGCTGATAGCCTCATTCACATGGATTCACAATTTATGAGTGCTATTAGTTTCACTCTGGTTGGATGCAATGTAGAGGTGCTAATCCCCTTATTGCATAAGGGGATTATTTAGCACCTATACAACCCACACCCAACTGCCGGTTATACGGTGCACTCGGCTGAGTACACTGTATTGCATCAGCCCCTAAGGAGAGTCAGGATGAGAGCAAAAGCTTTTTCAGTGGCTGCTCCTGCATTGTGGATCAAATTACCCTTCAACTTCAGGCAGGAATTTAACTACTTGAGTTTTAGCAAGGAAACTAATCTGTTTGTAAGGCAAGTAAATAAAGGAAAGAGGAAAAAAGAGGCTGCTATGGTTTTCTAAAGATGTCGCTGCAAAGGTTTATTTTATTTATTTATTTATTTATTTATTGCCATTTTTTTTATCAGTTTACAGATAAAAACTTTCACCCAAAGTGATGTACAAAAAATACAATTTACATAAAATTTTACATAAAATAATATCTGTTAAAAAAAAAGGAGAAAAGGTTAACATTCATAAGCTACAATAAATCTCAGAAAGTGGAAGACAGGCACAATATCTGGTAAAATTAAGAGAAGCTGGGAAAAATTCAAATGAAAGAAAAAAATAGCAAATACAGTAAAATTTGGAACAAGACTTTTTAAAATATGTTAGTGATAGAAAGAAGTGCAAAACTGGTTTTGAGAGTCTCAGAGATGAAGGGGAAAATTATGAATATGAATATGAATAGAGGCTCATGAAGAAAAAGCAAAATTGCTTAGCAAATACTTCTGTTCAGGGTTTACTATGGAAAATTCTGGAGCAGGACCACATAAAATGAATACAAATAAGATTAGACATGAGGTAAAGCTCAATCGATTTTCAGAACAGTGTGTTCATGAGAAGTTAACTAAACTTAAAGTAGATAAAGCGATGGGGCCAAATACAAATAGGTTACTTCCGAGGGTATTGGAGAAACTTAGAGAAGTCCTAGCAGCTCCATTGGCTGACCTGTTCAATGATTCTTTAGAGTGGGAAGTAACTCCATAGGACTGAAAAGGGGCAGATGTGGCTCCTAGTCATAAAAGTGGAAGTAAGGTGAAGACTGGGAGCTAAAGGCCAGTTAGTCTGATCTCTGTGGTGAGCAAATTGATGGAATCACTGATAAAAGAGAGGGTAATGCAGTTCTGAAATCCAATGGATTGCAAGATCCAAGGCAACTTGGTTTTACTAGAGGTAAACCTTGCCAGATGAATCTGATCAATTTCTTTTAATTAGATGACCAGAGAGTTGGATCAAGGGAGTGAGCTAGACATTGTATAGTTGGATTTCAGTAAGACCGTTGCCATGGTTTCACACAGGAGACATAAATAAATTGAGTGCCCTTGGAATGGGTCCGAGAGTGTCTGATTGGATTAAAAACTGGTCGAGTGGGAGGTGACAAAGGGTAGGGGTAAATAGAGTTGAGTTTACTCTGATGAGGGGGGTATTACTAATGGTGTACCTTAGGAATTAGTCCTGGGACTGGTTCTATTCAACATTTTTGTGAGCAAAATGGCGCAAGGAATGATGGGAAAGATTTATCTTTTTGCTGATGATACCAAAATCTGCAACAGGATAGACAGCCAGGAAGGTGTGGAAAACATGAGAAGGGATGTAATAAAGCTTGATGAATGGTGTAGAGACTGGCAGCTAAGATTTAACACTAAAAAATGTAGAGTAATGTATTTGGGCTACAAAACTCCAAAGAAGAGAAACAGTATTGGAGGTGAAATTATTCTAAGCATAAAAGAGGAGCGGGAACTGGGGTGAATGTATCTGATGATTTTAAGGTGGCCAATAGGTAGATAAAGCAATGGCAAATGCCAGAAAGATGCTTGGTTGCATAGGGAGAGGAATAATCAGCAGAAAAAGGGAGGTGATATTGCCCCTGTATTGGTCTCTGGAGAGACCTCATTTGGAATACCACATCTTCAAAAGGATATAAACCAATTGGAGTCAATGCAGAGTGTGGATATTAAAATGATCAGTGGTCTTTGTTCTAAAGAATATTAGGATAAACTCCAAGATCTAAACATGTACACCCTAGAGGAAAGACGAGATAGGGAAGATATGATAGAGACATTAAAATATCTCAAAGGTTTCCATACATAGAAGGTGAACCTCTTTCAATGGAAAGGAGGCTCTAGAACAAGGGGTCATGGGATGAGGGTGAAATTCTTGAAAACATGGGATAGATGCAGGGGATCTCTGAGGAGTGATGAACTTGTAAGGGCTAGATAAATTACATGGATGGTTAGATTAGATGGGCCATATAGGGGTAGATTTAAAAAAGGTGCGCGTGGGCGTACATGTACACCTGATTTTATAACTTGCGCGCACAGGCGCGCTTAAGTTATAAAATCAGGGGTTGGTGCACGCAAGGGGGGGGTACAATTTTTGACCTTGCGCGCGCCGAGCTGCACTGCCATGCCCAAGTTGTGTGCGCCGGCAGGCTGCCAGCACGCGATCCTTTGACACAGCAGCAATGGCCGCTGTGTTGCAGCCCTCTGGCCCCGCCCCCTGGCCTCCCCTTTAGTAAAGCCCTGGGGCTTTATGCGTGTCGCTGGGCCTTTTTAAAATAGGCCCGGCACGCATAACCTTTGGAAAATCCAACCCATAGTCTTTTTCTTCTGCTGGAATATTTCTGTGTTTCTATTCTCCTTGGATGGCTGCAATTTTGGTAATTTTGCAGGTTTGTTCATTGATTTTAGCATGTTTATGTTTATATTGAGTTTTAAGTTGCTTTTTGTTTTTACGTTTTTATCCTATTTATATTTTGCTGTGCTTAGATTTGGTTCATGTGTATTTATTTACTTGTACATTATTTCGTATGTGTTTTTCTTTACTTGATACCTAGGGACATTTGTTTTAATTTTTTTTTCTTTTTTTCCTGGGAATTTCAATATAAGATAATGTTACAATCAGTCTTTGTCTTTTCTCTTCATGTAATAACCACACTTAAGGGAGGGGGCCACATAAATAACTCCAACTCTCAGCTGTGCTATTTAGAATGGGCATGCATAGCATGCCCACATAACTAAAGGTACTCCCAGGATTGAGGAGGAGAGGTTGGAGCAGAAAATAAAAGTAAATTAAAATTAAAAAAAACACAATATTACCACTATTTCAAGTAATTTAAGCAAAATTAATGCATGCAAATTTACATAACACATTTAGGGGGTTATTTTCCAAAGCCTTATTGTACGCGATATGGCCATATCGCGTGCGATAAGCCTCTATCACACGCGAAAAGGCCCTTTTTGTGTACGATAGCATGCAAATTAGATTGGGGCGGAGTTGGGGTGGGGAGGGGCGGAGTCGAGGCTGGGCAGGGCGGAGTCAGCAGTGGCTTCGCTGCCGGTGATAATGTTACTAACATTATCGTTGGCTGTAGCGCACCGAATAGCGCCACCTTTCACGGTGGAACTATTTGGTGCGAAAGCCGGCACACTGCGGCCGCCAAAATTGCACTGCTGTGGTGTGAAGGCTGCGGGCTTTCGCAGGCCCGCCCCCCATTTTCGCAGGATTCATCATTCTGCCAAGAATGATGAATCCAGGCCTTAGATTCTTATACTCTTTAGGAAGCAGAAGCAAATGGCATTATAGTAAAAGAAGAATTTATTAACATTGGAAAATTAAGAAAATTAGTTTTTGATTGTTAGAACAGTAACACATCCTACCCTCTCTCTCTGTTTTGAGATCAGGCAAAACTAAGAATAAGTTCACAAAGTTCCTACCTAAATGCTCACCAGAATATTAGAAAAAACTCTCAGTTTAATCTCCCATGATTGTTAAATACTTTAGAAGAACTTCTCTATAGTCCAAATGGTTTATGAAGTAGTTGCTGAGGCTTGAGAAATCCACAATTATTTCCAGTGGGTCTGGGGATCTTCTCCAAAATAAAGAATAAAAATTCCCTGTCTATTCTGAATACATTTTCTGAAAATTCCCTCCAATTTAGTTAATATTTGTACTTGCTGTGATCCCTGCTCACAGGACAGGCCCACGAGTGGCTCACTCATCTCCCAGTGAGGCTTTGTGCCACCACTCTCCGTGGCTGATGGTGCCACTGTCACTGCCTTGTGTTTCTGTGCAGCCAGAGCACTGCCTTCCTCAATGCTGCCTGGACCTGGCTGCCATTTCCTGCAGTTGAGAGATGCTGCCAATATGCCCATGATCTTCGCAGCTCGAAATGCTGCCATCTTCCAATCTGCTGCCCAGCGCTGTCCTAGTCTTCATGGCCTAAGGGCCACCAACTTCCATCTCTGCTCCTGCCGGTATTCTCCTTAGGTGCACGTGCATGCCATTGCTCTGGATTTAAAGGGCCCACAGTGGGAAAGGCCGTGGCACCTCCCAATGATGTCATCTCCTGCCACCTTATTCAAGGACTCTTCAGTCTGCTCTAGGCCTTCACAAACATCTGCTAGCACTCCATGTTTCCTGTTTCATGTTCCTGGTCTCCTGGTTCCTGTGATCTCTTTGTCGTGTTCCCGAATTCAAGTCTTTGCCTTGTTCCTGAATCCAAATTTCACCTTGTTCCTGGTTCCAAGCTTTCATCCTGTCTAGAGTCTTCAGAGTCTTCTTTGCTGGTTCAAGTCTTCGAAAGCCCTTCCTTGGTTTTAAAGTCTGAGTCTGAGTTCCTGAGTCTGAGTTCCTAGCTCCTGAGTCTGAATTTGAGGTCCTGAATCCTGTCCCTGGTCTTTGAAGTTCTTGTTCCAGCTTCTATCTTGTTCCAAGTCCTTGAGTCCAATGCCTGCACTGCTATTGGCATGGTCCATGGCAAGCTCTGGGGTTGTGTAGGGTGTGTCAAGGATCTCACAAAAAGAATCTCCAAATTTGGATCAAAAAGAGTAAACACAGCTTCAAATAAGTCAGTCTGGCCAACTGGCTTAAAAAGGGAAAATACTCTGTTAGCTTCTCCATTTCAATTAGCAGACAGAAGATGGAGAGCTCCTGCCTTCAGGAAATCTAAAATTTCCATGCCCTACATTGATACCTGGTGGTCAAAAAGGCTAAGGCAACATCATATCAATCTCCACATGGGGGAGTATAATCCAACGCATTATTTACTAAATCTCTCTGAACCTCCCCAGCAAGTTAGTACATTCCTTCTGGTAAGGAAACTCCTGTAACAATAGGGAGAAGGATAGCTTGGTGCCATTCAGGTACTGGGGTAGATCTTAAAAAAATATGCGCGCAAGTACTTTTGTTCACGCACCAGGCGCGAACAAAAGTACGCTGGATTTTATAAGATACGCGTGTAGCCGCGCGTATCTTATAAAATCTGGGGTCGGCGCGCGCAAAGGGGTGCACATTTGTGCAACCTGCGCGCACCGAGGCCAGCGCGCGCTGCCTGTTCCCTCCGAGGTCGCTCCGATTTCGGAGCGGCCTCGGAGGGAACTTTCCTTCGCCCTCCCCCCACATTTCCCTCCCTTCCCCTACCTAACCCACCCCCCCGGCCCTATCTAACCCCCCCCCCCTTACCTTTGTTGGCAGATTTACGCCTGCTGAAAGCAGACATAAATCTGCGAGCGCCAGCGGACTGCTGGTGCGCCATCACCCGACCCGGGGGCTGGTCCGGAGGCCTCGACCACAACCCCGGGCCTGCCCCCGAAACGGTGCGTCACGCCCCCGAAACGTCGCTTCATTCCGCAATGCCCCCAACACGCCCCTTTTACGAAGCCCCGGGACTTACGAGCGTCCCGGGGCTCTGCACGCGCCTGCGGCCTATGCAAAATAGGCGCGCTGGCACACGAGTGCCCTGTGTGCGTAAATCCGGCTGGATTTACGCGCGCAGGGCATTTAAAATCCACCCCACTATGAGGAAGCAAAGTTCAGAGAAAAAAGCATGGAAAGGTAGGAGATAAATGACTGTGCGAAATGGATTTCATCTTTAATATTTCACCAACATTGGTAGGGAAGTATGGAGCTTGCCTTAAACCAGTGAGATGGGAGAAACAGCAGATTAACAACTGAATCAATGTATTTAAACATTTTAAACTTATGCAAGACTAAAAGAAATCACACATTTATTTAAAACACTCGTACCATCGAAACGAGAACTGAACCTTTGTAAAGAACATTTCATACTGACTGGCTAATTTTAAAAGGAATGCACGAGCACCCATAAACATGCATCTCGGCGTGAGCGGAGATATGCTGCAATTTTATATCGTGCGTGCAAGAATGCGCATATCATTTAAAATCCCCCTGCTGCGTGCATGTGTGCGCATACTCTTAAGAGGCGGCTCAAATAAATGTCCAGTGTGTGTTTCTGCTAGGGCTTTAGTAGCTTTTACACACGTATGCAGGCGGATTTTAAAATATGCTTGCGCAAGGGGAAAAAACTGTTTTTCCAATTAGTCCACCAGTTTCTCCAGTTGATATTGAGGTCTTCAAGACTCCTCTGGTTCTTCATCCTGTAAGCCCCCACTTGACCCCAAACTTTCATGCTGTGCTGAAAGCCCTAAAATGCGAGATCTAGACTTGCTCCTCATCAAGACCTGCAGCAAAGCTGCGCGGATAACACACAGATGCATGCTATGGTCAACTTTTTTAAAAATTGGAGTTACACGCGTAAGTCTTAGCCCTACCCTGGATCGCACATTCCCCATCCCTCCCCCCCCCCCCCCCTTATTCTTGACGCCTGCATGGGTATGCACTCACATATTTCGTGGATTCTTAAAATTTGCGTTCCTCACGCGCGGCCCACATGCATGCGTGCGTGGCTGTTTTTGCGCGAGCAACGCTTTTAAAATCTACCTCTATATGAATAAAAGAATTGTTGGAAACCAAAGTCAGCTTCTAGTGTGCTTTTCGCTGCAAAGTGATGTTAGTGCTTATCAATGCTCTATACAAGAACGGTAAACTAGGACTTAAGTGAATACAATGCAAGGACCTTGAAAGTTGTCTTTTTCCCTGCTCAGGGAACTCTGCATTTTGAGATATTTTAACATTATGAGAAGTTTACCACCTGAAACTGTGATTTGAGATATGGCTACTGGTACCACCATCTGGGAACAACCAACCCAGGGGTTATATATAATTTCCTTCAGGTGGCACTGAGTAATTTTGGTAAGTTTAAAATAGACAGAAACATCTGTTCTCAATATATACATATATATATATACATGCTAACATACACTTTATTTTACATATATGTAGAGAGAAATAAAGAATTTGGAACATCACATGGCTTGTTGGATACACACTGAACCAGTGCCAGTATGGAGGAGAATACCCTGAAATATTTCTTTGTAGTTTACTAAGAAAAATGAATGAAATGATTATATTATGCAGAATATTTTTCACAGTTATTAAATAACAAAGCTCATTCATTATTAAATAACAAAGTACATTCAGAATATATTCATTTCATACCTGAGCACTGTGGACCTTTAAAACTACTCCAGTTGTACTAGATAGCTCACTGCTATCGGGTAGTGTGGGACAGCTGCTTCAACAGAAGCTACTTCTGCTCAGGACCCGAATGCTGCTACTTTTCAAGTCAAAGAAGATACAGTAGATACCTCCTCATGCTTTGGCCTTGCATATGACAAACAGAGGGAAATGACTTTTAGTGAAGAATTAATAGGCAATTTATGAAAACACTAATTTGGCAACAGGAAAAAGAATCTTGAAAGTATATCCAAAAATCTGATGTGGGTTTGGAACATCTGTGTGCTGTGAGAAAACTAGTGAATCGCTGGTCATGCAAGTTTAAAGCTAGCCATCTGTTGTTGGGATTTGGTGCTCTAGTTTGCTAGATTATAGCTTTTTCATATTCGCCATCATATTTTACTGCCTCCACCATCTAGCCCACTATCATTGGATGGACAGTAAAAAATATATAACTTGCTTCACAGGCAGTGTTTCAATAACATGGGAGTGCTCCATGCTGATTTGCACCTTAGTTACTTCATATAAAAAACGTATAAGAATATTGTATGCAACTTAAAAAAAAGTTAACAACTATCACTTTTGAGTAGATAGATACTGGGATAGCCATCAACCTTTTTCTGTGTATTAGTATACAGTGTATGCTATAATACTTCACATCATATAACCCCAAATTTTCAGTTGCCCCAATGCAACATGATTTGTATGATGGCTGGGGCAGCCAAACTCCTTTCTGGTTTTGAGGGGAGGCAAAGCCAACTAAACTCTGTCCCTCCTCATTCCACTCCATCCTTCTATCTCCCTGTCACCCACCCATCTCTCTTTCATCCCCTAGCACCCACACCTCCCTCCCCCTCCCTCTTTCTCTCCTGACCTCTCTCCCTTCTCCTGCCCCATTTCTCTCTCTCTCTCTCTTTCTCTCTCTCTTCCTTTTTTCCTCCCCAGGACCCCCTTCCATGCTGATCAGTGACAGGGTGAGGAAAGCAGTGGTGCCTTAGGCAGAGGTTGAGCCAGTATCGAGCCGTGAACTGAGGACCCCGGTCAGAGGTGATGTGTTGTGGCAGTCCGTGGGTACGAAAAATGTGGAGCATGAACAATTGAGCCAATCGTGGAGCAGACGGAAGGGAGGGGAGGGGAATGAAGTGGGCCATTTTAGAAAAGCGATCTACCACTACCCATATCACAGTGTTGCCTTCAGATGGGGGAAGCTCCACTATAAAGTCTGTGTAAATATGTGTCCAAGGCTTACTGGGAATGGGTAAAGGTTGTAGTAGACCCCAAGTCCTCCCTGTGGGAACTTTATGTTGTGCGCAGATTGGGCATGAGTCCACATAAGCTTGTATATCCTTGCGCATTCCGGGCCACCAATAATATTGTTGAAGAAGTTTTTGGGTTCGTACTCGACCAGGATGGCCAGCGAACTGGGAATCATGGCCCCACGCTAGTACTTTATTATGGAGTCTTTTAGGTACCACTGTTTTCCCTGGTGGTACCGTGAAAGTAGCAGAAAGGATAATGCGGGCTGGATCGATGATATGCTGTGCTGGTTCCTCAGTATCGTCCGTAGAAAATGATCTGGATAAGGCGTCAGCCTTAACATTCTTATTGGCTGGACGATAACAGAGTTCAAAATCAAAACGTGTGAAAAAGAGAGCCCAACGAGCCTGCCGGGGGTTCAGACGTTGAGCTTGTTGAAGATATGTCAAATTTTTATGGTCGGTGAAGATTGTTATACGGTGTTGCGCTCCCTCCAACCACTGCTGCCACTCTTCTAGTGCTAACTTAATGGCTAGAAGTTCTTTATCCCCGATGGAATAATTGCGCTCTGCTGAGGAAAATTTCTTAGAGAAGAACGAGCAAGGATGCGAAATTCCTGATGTATTGGTCTGACTAAGGACGGCCCCAACTCCTTCAGCGGATGCATCCACTTCAACAATAAATGGTCGTTTAGGGTCGCCCTTCTACTGCTGCTGCTGCTGGGGGCTTGCGTGGCCGTGGCCAGGGCAGGTGAGCGGGGGCTGGGGGAAAGTTTGCCCGGGACTGTGAAATTTCGTCTCTTTCTGCTGGGGCTTGGATTGGGTTGGTTTGGTCTGGGACTGTGAAATTTCATCTCTCTCTGCTGGGGCTTGCCTGATGCTTGGATTGGGTTCGTTTGGTTTGGGACTGTGAATTTTCGTGTGAAATTTCGTAATTTACCGCCTACCCTGACCCTGGCATTAGTGTGAAACCACATTAATGCCAGGGTCAGGGTAGGCGGTAAATTAGCAGGTAAAAGATGCGGAAAGATAGCAGGTTAAAAAGGAGATAGCACGTTACTGTATGGGTGGGAATAGCTAATCGGATCGTTTACATACATTTACATGCCGCGGGCGGAAAGGGATACGCGTCAAGTAAAAGAAGCGGTAAGGATCGGTAAAAACAGATAGTGAATCGCGGGTTAGACTTACGTGGCCAAATTGTGAGTACACAGAGGGTTAGAAATGGGGTAACTGCGGGCGCGCTTTACTGTATCGGCCTGCCAGTTAGTTAATCCATTGAACAAAGACGTTAGGTTATCCAAGATCAGAATGTGAGCTTATGGAGCTCCTGACCTCTGGAACAGATTGCCTAAGGAGTTGCTTTTTATTTGATATTTTGACTTTTTAAGACATAGTGATTTGTCCAGGCATTTCCAGAAGGGGTTAGTGATGATCTGATAGTTGTAGTGTTACATCTGAAAATGACTATTTGGGATAATTGTGGGGCTGTATTAGTCTTGGAAAATGGGTGGTTATATGGTTAGGATACAAATGGACAAGTATTTAATGGAGGTTTGGTTTTTAGAAGGGAGTCTGTTTGGGGAGGATGAGGGAGGGTCTTTTTTGTTTTCATTGATTGCATGTGATGTTGTGCCATGCTTTGGACACCTTATTTATTTATTTATTTATTTATTAACTTTTATTTACCGACATTCGTGAAACACATCATGCCGGTTTACAAAAAACTCAAAGGAGGAAAGTTACAATATAACAATAACACAGTAAAACTGATAAATAGGTAAAACAATAGCGTAGTAGAGCAATAGTAGAGGGGAGGGGAGTGGGAAAGGGAGGATACCGGGGAGTGGGAGAGGGGAGGCTAAGGGAAGATTACCTTAGGAGGTAACATGCGTTAAGAAATACATGTTATTATTGTACTACTTTTATGGGAAAGGGAAGAATACAAGTTATGTGTAAATAAATAAATGAAATTAATAAATGCTATTTAATCATGTCTTAGAGACCTCCCATGGTAGAGCTTCCATTATCTATTCAGATAATGTAATTTAGTTAAGTATGATTAGAATAAAGTCAAATCTAAATCTTCTTTCTAAAATGTAAGCCCATTATTCTTTATTCTTTCTGTACCAGGGCTTTCCAAACCTGTCCTGGTGACCCCACAGCCAGTTAGGTTTTCAGAATATCCACAATGAAATTGCATAAGATAAATTCATATATTATGGAGACTTGGTGTATGCAAATGTATCTCATGCATATTCATTGTGGATATCCTGAAAACCTAACTGGCTGGGAGGTCCCCAGGACAGATTTGGTAAGTACTGTTCTATAATCCTCTAGAGATGGAAAACAATGGTATTGCATCCCTGTCTTTGTTTGGAGAGGAGATTGGAGCTTACAAGAGTGGAAAGAAGCAGGGAAAAATTAAACAGGAACTTAGCAACTTTGTAAGAGCTTTAGGTTAAGTAGAAATAAGTCACAAAGAGTTGCTGGATGCATATAACTGCCTTTTTTGTTTAGAGGTGAATATACCTTACAGACCAAGGGCTTGACAGATTTAAACTAAAAAATTAATCAGCAGTCAAAAACATGATAAAACATTAAGAGGAAGAGGGGAGGAGCTTGAACCCAAGTACGGTTCTATTAAAACCTATCCATGGTGGCAGCTCACTGGCTAAATAGGGATTCCAATTTGAAATGGGGGTGCTCAGGTGCCATTGCAAAAGGGGCATCGGAGCTGGTGGTCAGTATTAATTTAGTTAAACTTGGGCTGCTGATAGCAAGGGATGGGAGAGGGTCTGGGGAATAAATATTGAAAATGCCTTCACTCAGACCAGGCCTACGGTTGATAGAAGTAAAGGTGGAAACAATAAATACAGTAACTCAGACCATGAATACTGGTAGTCAAAAGAAAAATTATAAAGGACATTGCTAAAGTTTGTAAAAGCAGCATGGCACAGTTGTCCCAGGCCCCAAAGTATCCAGTATGGCTCAACTGGTTGAGAAGGAAGCTTTTGACTAGGGTATGGCAGTTACTAATAATAGGGATTATCGAAGGACAATGTCTAGGTGTTTTATATTTTGTAGCCATCCATTTGAAAAATGTTTTTGGTGTTTAAAGAAAAGACTAGTGTGCTTATTTGAGGGAGGGGGTGGGAGGTTTTTATGGGGGGGGAATGGCTAAGACTAACAAACATGTTTATGTTTACCCTTCTCTTTTCTTCTCTAGACCAAAGAAGATCACTGATCACTGGCAAGTTGACCAACTATCAAACAATAGAACTAGTCCTGAATAGAAAGCACAATCAGTATTAACGGGCATTCTTTCACACAACAGGACCAGCATATTCTAGTTGCACAATTTGGATGGATAGGTAGGTACTGTGAAGTCCTTTGTTAGTACAGAAGGAAACTAAAGCAGGTTTTTGCTGAGTGGCCTTCTAGCAAACAGCATATGATTCATTTATTTAATGGATGTTAATTTGTAGCATTTAGTTTGGCTAGGCAATGCATGCCGTGAAATGAAAGTTGAACTTCCTGAAATGAGAATGACTCATTTTGTGGTTCTACAAAACAAAAACAAAAGTCATTATGGGAAAGAAAAAAAGCAGGAAAAGGAAAATGTTCTCATATCAAGATGACTTAATACCACTATCATTTTAAGCTCAGATGTAGAATGGATAAAATGAAGACTTGATATAAACAGCATCATGCTCTTTTTCCTAGGGTGTCTGATAAAATTCATTTTTTCTATATGATAAAATAAGAATGTCCCAGTAAAGAAAGGAACTGTCATAATGTGTCAGCAGATAGCCCAACATCAGGAAGCTATGGCCTAGCAGCAGTGGTAGTAATTTCTGCAAAAGTAATTTCTGCAAAAGTTAACTCTAAAACAATAGTTTGGCTCACAAGTTCAGCTGGAGCAGTAAGCAGGTCAGAGACAAGCTATATTGCCAAGTCCAAAATGGGAAGGCATAGTAAACATTAGAATGGCTAAGCAAGATCCAGTATGTTGTGCTCAGCTGGCCGTGGAATGGGCCCACGACCTGCCATACTTACCTGAGATGCCGGACTGCCAGAAGGACCACTGGCACCGTGAGGTTGCCCTGACTGCAGGTGCTGCAGACTGCTGCACCAATAGGCCATGTCTGCAGGGAACTCTGCTCTGCCAGGTGAGCATACCTAGGCATGTGCGTGACTCAGGCCAATTTAAAGGCCTCGCGTAGGGAAAGTTCCTGCGGTGCCTCCTGATGATGTCATCATGGCCTTCCTATATAAGGCTGGGCCAGACTAGCTATCGGTGTCTCAGCAACAGGTCGAGCTCCTAGAGAGAAGCTGGTTACCTGACTCCGTGTTCCTGATTCCTGTCTTTCATCTTGTCTTCCCCTGGATTTATTCTTTGGCTTTGACCTCAGACCTCCTCTGGACTTTGATCACTGCCCATCTTGACCCTTGGCACATCTACAGACTTTGCTTCATCGTCGCTCGCCTCGACCCTTGGTATGTCTTCTGGATCCCTTGTTGGCTGACTGCCCCAACCCTTGGAAAGTCTTGACTCTGGTTCAGTCTGCTGCCCATCTAGGGATTCCTCGTCATTGGAGACCTGTGCCTAAGTCCAACCAGCCCCGGCACTCAAGGACTCAGCTGTGGAGAAAGAGGGCTGGTATTGGTGAAAGTCCTGTTGGGTCTCCACACCAGCCAGTTACGCCTGCCGACGATGGGAACCTGCAGGGCTCCTCATTTCAGGGAGCATCGATCTCGTCTTGGTTCAAGGGTCCACACCAGTAACACAGAAGATGACCAGGAAGTGTCCTGGTAACCTTGGAAAGGGTTGAAGAGGCTGTCAATTGGCTCAGTGAGCAATGAGATGTGCATCTGGCTTTGTACCTGAGAGGAGGCATGAGAAATGCATATACAGCATTGGATAGCAAGGCAGTGAGAAGCTACACAGAATTCAAAAAGACAATGCTGGACCATCTGGGCATCACAGTACAGAGTCACAGATGCTAGGTCAGGAGATTCTGACTCAATACCAAGCCACTATTCATTCGACAGTTCCTGCAAGACTTGTATTGGCACTGACTTCAGCTCGAGGAATTCTCAGTTATAGATGATACAGAGCAGATGTTGGAACAATTACTTGAGAGGGATGGAGACCAATGTCTCTGGGATGGAAGGTGTTGAAGAGGGAATGTCCCTGGGAGATAAAGAAGAGACTTTCATAGGAGTTCCAGCTGCTTTTGACTTAGTTTTTGAGACCTGTTCCTACCCAGAAGGGAAGTCACTCCTGTCTAAGGAGGGGCAGGATAAGGACCTGTTGTCCCTCACTGCAGAGTGAAAAAGAGGGTTAGCAGAGTCCTGCATTAGAAGAAAAGTTTTCATTGCTGAAGACAGTTTTTTCAGTATTTTGGGGAGAAATATTTTTACCAACAATATTCCTATTCACCTAAGGAAAGAAAGAATGATTTTGGACTTTCTGTCACCAGAAGTAGATCTCCATCAGAAAAGGAACTCGGACTCAGAGAAACAGTACCTGAGAGACAAAAGCACTTGGATTTTTTTTATTTTGTATAGATACATGATGATGTAAATCCTGTTTTATATTTTCAATAAGTTACTCTGTAAAAATAAGAAATCTATATCTTATTTAATCTATGTTTCACTGTAAACCGATGTGATATCTTGAATCGAATGTCGGTATACAAAAATAAATAAATAAATAAAATCATGATTTTCCAAAGTTATTTTTGTGAATTAAGACTCTGAATGATTTTTCCTTGGTTTCAGTATACATTTTTAAATTTGAACACCCACTTCAAGTGTGCTGTCTATTTTTTCAAGGTCAAGGAAGTCCAAAAGTCAAGACATTTAATAGTGAGTACATCTGTGATTGAAACTAAGGAGAGCTTAAGAGATTATCTGAGGGGGTCCCCATCCCTATGAGCCCCCCCCCCCCCAATGGAAGAACTCCAGTACCTCAATGGCTTACTGAGAATTGTGGATGGTGTGTGAAAGTAGTAAAGGAGACCTGGGAGAGACAGTGGGCCTGAGGACTGTTATGCACCTCTGCATTCTGGGAGGTCCCCCTAAGAGGGGGTTACACAAGATGGCACCTGAACAGAGACTCTAGGGCTTCCACGGGGTGATCTTGGATGAATGTAAGTAGAAATTAACTGTATAAAGTATCAAAAGCTAAATAATGGATAAGATCAATAACTATAAAAACCATAAGGGAACACAGTTTGACAAAAACATCCAAGAGGGCATGAAACTGTTAAAGATAACTGGATGAGTAAGGCCTCAGTAAAGCATCAAATGGCGAGGGCAAGACCAAGAGTTTGCAAGAAACATAGAGGAAGGGGATTTGGAAAGAAGCTCAAAGACAACTGAAACAAAGGAGGAAGCATCCTAAGGTACCAGGACTGGCTTGGAGCTGCAATGACAACAGTGGTGCTGGTGATTAAAAGCAGAACAATAGGAACAGAGCAATGTAGCAAGAAGAGTGGCTGAAAAATCCTGAAAGTGTACCTTGAGTGATGAGGATGGAGGAAGAATGCCATAAAAAGACCAAAGCACCAAGAAGGGCAAAGCAGGAGTGACATGAAGGGCCTGAGGAATGGTGCAACAAGGTGCAAACAATGGATGGCCAGGGCAAGACCAAAGGTTGGCAAATATTATAGGGAAAGAGGATTTGGAAAGAACTTTGAAGACAGAGCAGAGGTTGAAATGCCCTGAGGTACCAAAAACTGCATCTCTTTGGGTCCTCTCTAGAGGACTTGGTGGCATGGTGCAGGAATCCACCACTGGGACCTTTCTTTGGCATGGCAAGGCCAATTCACTCAGCAACTTACCTAGGGGCCTGAGAACAGATATGGAACTGGCCACTTCTCTCTATAGCCAGGGCAAGGAGAGAGTTGGTGCCTGCTATGTGCATATTCCTTTGGCTTTCATAACTGCTCTCTTTAGAATATGGGACCATCCCACTCCCCAACCCTTTATGAAAAGCAACACTAAAAATATTCCATATGGCCCTAAAACACCAATACATCCTCTAGAGGGAAAACATATAAAGCTGGACTGCTCAGATCCCTACACAGAAACTACTTGCAAGTAGAATGCTTCACCTCTATTGTACATACAGAACATAAAACCTTTACCAAATCTAGAATAAAGGATAACTAATTAGAAATAGAAATATGCAGAGAAAAATTCTGCTATCCACTCCAGCATCACCTCCACCTCACTCTTTACCTATTCCCTGCAGACAGGAGAGAAGAGCGAACATGAGCTTTGGGGGCACTAACCAAAAGAAAGTCTTGTGTATTTATGTCTATAGGAAGAAGTGGCTCTGATGATGATGCCCCCTTGGGCTTGGCACCCGAAGAAGCTACCCCTGCACTTCCCCCCTAGTCATGGCCCTGGTACCACCTTTGGGGTCTTGCTACTATTTTGCCTACCTTCTATGCCCCTGATGTACTACCTTGGAGGTCTTGCTGCTACTATACCTATCTGCTATGCACCTTTATGTAACTCCTTAGGAGTCTTATTGTCAATCTGCCTATTTGCATGCCCCTGATACACCACCTACTCTGCCTACCTGCCATGCCTATGATGTACCACCTTTGGAGTTTGGATTCCTACATGTTTTTTGCTGTTTAGATCCAAATCTAGTTCTCCCATCCTACATTTTCTTTGCCATATTGGGTGTTTTGTCCCCAAAATAAAAATGTGAAAAAAGAAAAATGCAAGTTTCTCCTCTCACTCCACCTCTCTTCTGGTTTTCTGTCTTCATATCTGGCCTGTCTAGACCTTTATGCTATTTGCATTTGATTGTATGTCTTGTGGGTTTTGACACCATTGTGCTGTTTGTGATTCCCTGTATTATGTCCTGGGAGTCATTGGTCATTGGCATGTATTAGCTCAACAGTTTTCACAGTTATCCAAGTAACAAATAGAACCAGAACTGATTTAATGAGCCATTCACAGTTTTGTTGTAACAGCTATGTGATTGGCTCAATCTTTACGTTTTTATAGAAGCAGATGCTAATTATAGGATCAACCAGATTGCCATGCCGTTGACTGAGACAGGCACTCCATACAGTTGCAGGTTGCCATGTACTGAACAGGGACCCACCCTCTGCTCTCCAGTGGAAGGGAGGGCCTTGGCACAGCTGAGAATGAAAAGGCTTTATTTCATGTCTCAGTTGGACGACTGAAATGGCCTGTACATAGGCCTCTCTGAGATACTTATGTTCAGGCTGCAAGTGGTCCAAAATACAGTTGCCAAGATTGTGCCCCAGAGCTCTTGTAGGGCATGTATGATTCTGGTGTTACAGATACTTTATTGGCTACCAATTAACCATATATTCTGTTAAAGTTACTGATATTAACACTTTGTCTTTTTTGGGAGTTGGGACCAAAATATTTTACTAATAAACTGAAATGGTAAATATTAGTTTGACAGCTAAGATCAATCAGCATTAAGAACATAAGAACATGCCATACTGGGACAGACCAAGGGTCCATCAAGCCCAGCATCCTGTTTCCAACAGATCTGTGAAATGTTAATGGCAGATATTATGTTTGTTGTTTTCCAGTTTGTTTTGTTTATTGTGTGTTTATTCAACACCACCTTGGGTGAATCTTTGGAACCAGAGAAATGGCCAATAAAATTTTTTAAATAAATAAATACATATAAACACCCAGTTCCCCAGTTTTGTTAGATCCTCTTGCAATTCCTCACAATCAGTTTGTAATTTTAATTATATTGAATAATTTTGTGTCATCCGCAAATTTGATATTCCCTTTCTAGATCATTTATACATATATTAAAAAGCACTAGTCCCATTACAGATCCATGGGATACTTCACTATTTACATTTATCCATAGAGATAAATGACTTTTCAGTCCTACTCTTTGTTTCTTATCTTTTTTCCAGTTATCAATCCACAATAAAACATTGCTTCCTATCCCATTACTCTTCAATTTTCTGATGAGTCTTTCATGAGGGACTTTGTCAAATGCCTTTTGAAAATCCATATATACCACATCAACTGACTCACCCTTGTCCATTTTTATAAGCCCTTCAAAAAAAATCTAACAGAGGATCCCTAGTGGCTAGAGGATGGAAATAAATAAATGGAGTAACCAGTGGTAACATTAGATGTAACACTTAAACATGGGGGTAACCTGCATGGATCAGCAGTTGCAACCCTAAACACATTTCTGGGCAGACTGGATAGACCATTTCAGTTTCTATCTGCCATTGTTTACTATGTTAGATTTGTAAGGCAAGACTTCCTTTTGCTAAATCCATGTTGGCTCTGACCAATAATTTCTATCTATCCAGATGGCCAGAAATTGTATTCTTCAGAATAGCTTCTACCATTTTGCCCAGCAGTAACCTCAGAAACACTGGTCTGTAGTGTGCTGGATCACTGCTGGAGACATTTTAAAGATTGAGTGTTACACTGGCCACCTCCAATCTTCAGGTACCACAGCTGATTTGAATGAGAAGTTAGAAATTACTAGTATTAAGTCTGCAATTTCATTTTTTAGTTCTTTCAGAACTCTGGGGCATATACCATCTGGTCTTGATTATTTGTTACGCTTTAGTTTGTCAGTTTGCTCCTTTAAATCTTCCCAGTTCTCTGTGATTTGCTTCAGGTCCTCTGAATTATCATCCACAAAGAATGCTTTCAGGATTGCTATCTCCTAAAACCCTCCTGAGAAAAGGCCAAAGCAAAAAATTAATTTAGTTTTTCTGTTATGGCCTTGTCTTCCCTGAGCGCCCCTTTTACCCTGTGGTCATCTAGTGGTAAATCAACTCCCTCACAAGCTTTTCACTTTGAATATAATTGAAAAAGTTTTCACTTTGAGGTTATGCTTCCCTGGCAAGCTTCTTTTGAAATTCTCTTTTGGCTGCCTTATTAACCACTAGCAAGTTAGATGTAAAGCATTAGCTCTTTCCTGTTTTATTCATTTAGATCTACTTTCCAGTTTTTGAAAGAAGACCTAGTGGCTTTAATAGCCTCTTTTACCTCACCATTTTATCATGCTGACAGACATTTTGTCCTATTTCTACCTTTTCTAATGCATGGAATACATCTAGTTTAGGTTTTCAAGATGGTGTTTTTAAACAGCATCCATGCTGAATGAAAAAAAATTTAATTTTGCAACTACTCCTTTTAGTTGTTTTCCCATCTACTCTCCTCATTTTATCATAGTTTCCCTTTTTAAAGTTCAATGCTGCCACACTAGTTTTCCTTAATTTCCTCCCTTCAGTGGTTATGTTAACTTTGATTATGTTATGATCAAAATGTCCACATAGCTCAACCACTGTTACCTCTCATAATAAATACTGAGAAGCAGTGAGGATTAGATCTAGAGTAATCTTTCTTATCATTTCCAGGACTAGCTGTTCCATGAAGCAGTAACAGGACTAGCTCTAGGGAAGCGGATTTCCTGCCAGGGTCATCGAAGACTGAGAAAAATAAGGCAAGAAACCCATGTAGATCTCGAAGAACCAGGTCCACATGCTCCCAGAGGGGTGAGGCCCTTGCCAAAGTCTTGCCATCCAGGAGAGAAAGGAAATAAGTAGTCTTGGTAATCACAACTGGGAAGTAAGCCGGTTGGTAACAGAAGTGCATGTTGTATTGGTTCAGGAAACCTTTGCACATAAGAGGGTTCCCAGAGAAGCATGGAGGTACCGGCAGTGGCACGGTCGGCCGAAGAACTGGCATACAGTTGGAAGGGTTGAGCTTGGGAGACGTTGTGGTAGGAAGTCACTGAGGCATCTAAACGAGTACTCAAGTTGTCTACGGCAGCTGCTAGTGTTTCCAGGAACTTTTGTTGCTCACTGATTCTTTGCACAGACCAGGGATGGCCTGGATAGCTGAGACCTCCGCCGAGTCCATGGACTTGGCAATCTTCTAGGTTTTGTAGGTTTCGTGGACCCTTGGCACTTGTTTAACCTGTTCCTCAGTTAGCTGGTCATTGATATTGACTTCTATGCCCTCTTGCATCTCACATACTTGGGGCCATAAATCTGCTCCATTCTCTTCTTTTTCCCAATCCCCAAAGAAATTCTCCTGGTCATTCCATGGTTTTAGCAAATTAATATGGTAAACCTGCTTCCTCCCCCTCATTGTTCTACTTCATAATCTAGAGGTGCCAACTTATGTTTTATCTGATAAGGCTATCTCTAATTGGCAATTAATTTATTCTGAGAATTGGGAACTAACACCAATCACCTGGGGCAAAGGAGAGCTCTCAGGCTCCTATTTGAAATTCCCCCTCTGGCTCTCTTGTACTCTTTCCAAACCTTATTCAGCCATTCAAGAAATTGTGCCCAACTTCCTTCAAAGATCAGTGATTTACCCATCTACACTGTTCTGGTCTTCTTCCTGACCCACACACAGCTCTTTAACTATATCCAATAGATCCTATGGTTGCCTCCCAAACATTAGCTCAAATGGGGAAAAGCTGGTTTGGCATGTGGTACCTATCTAACTGCAAATAGGAGAAAGGGGATTAATCTATCCCAGTTCCTTAAATCCCATTCCGTATATTTCCCAATCATCCCATTTAGGGTCTTATTAAAACTTTCTACCAGCTCATCTATTTGTGAATGGAAAGCAGACATATGCACATGCTGGATGTCAAACATATCCCAAACTTACTTGATGAGGTGTGACATAAAATTCATATCCCAATCGGTAAAATCTTTCCAAGGAAAACCCATTTGACAGAAGATTTTCAACAGCTCTCAAGCGATAATCCTTGTTGTGGTCGTACAGAGGCGTACAGCATAATCCACTACTTCTGGCATATATTGATAGCCATTCCTGTTCTTATCGATTTGCCCTATAATGCCTAGCCCTATTCTACAAAAAGGTTTAGTCATAATGGGCAAGGGGACCAAAAGAGCCTTAGGCAGTATATGAGTCACTATACTTTGGCACTCTGGGCATGATTCACAAAACCCCTTGTTAGGATTCTTGGGTTTGTGGACCCTTGGCCCAAGGTGAATGTTGTTACAGCCTGAGGGGAGGAGCCCCACAGGTCCTCACTGTCGGGAGGCATGGTCAGTAGTAGAACACACAACTGTAGTATAGTGTAGTAACATGATAGCAAAAGAAATAAAGGGCCAGATTTTTAAACCTACGCGCGGGTGTAGATTTGTGTGCACAACCTGGCATGCACAAATCTACACCCAATTTTATAACATGTAATGTATCATCGGGACAAGCTAGAAAGATAAAGTTCCTGGATGGAATAAATGACAGTTTTCTGGAGCAATTGGTTCAGGAGCCAATGAGAGAGGGAGCAATTTTAGATCTAATTCTCAGTGGAGCACAGGATTTCGTGAGAGAGGTAATGGTGGTGGGGCCGCTTGGCAATAGTGATAATAATATGATCACATTTGAATTAATGACTGGAAGGGGGACAGTAAGCAAATCCACGGCTCTTGTGCTAAACCTTCAAAAGGGAAACTTTGATAAAATGAGAAAAATGGTTAGAAAAAAAACTGAAAGGAGCAGCTACAAAGGTAAAATGTGTGCAGGAGCTGTGGTCATTGTTAAAAAATACCACCCTGAAGCACAGTCCAGATGTATTCCACACATTAAGAAAGGTGGAAGGAAGGCAAAACGATTTCCAGCATGGTTAAAAGGGGAGGTGAAAGAAGCTATTTTAGCCAAAAGATCTTCATTCAAAAATTGGAAGAAGGATCCAACAGAAGAAAATAGGATAATGCATAAGCGTTGGCAAGTTAAATGTAAAACATTGACAAGACAGGCTAAAAGAGAATTTGAAAAGAAGTTGGCCATAGATGCAAAAACTCACAGTAAAATGATAGAGGTGTTTAAAATCATGAGAGGTCTAGAACGGGTAGATGTGAATGGGTTATTTACTCTTTCGGATAGTAGAAAGACTAGGGGGCACTCCATGAAGTTAGCATGGGGCACATTTAAAACTAATCGGAGAAAGTTCTTTTTTACTTAACGCACAATTAAACTCTGGAATATGTTGCCAGAGAATGTGGTTAGTGCAGTTAGTATAGCTGTGTTTAAAAAAGGATTGGATAGGTTCTTGAAGGAGAAGTCCATTACCTGCTATTAAGTTCACTTAGAGAATAGCCACTGCCATTAGCAATAGTTACATGGAATAGACTTAATTTTTGGGTACTTGCCAGGTTCTTATGGCCTGGATTGGCCACTGTTGAAAACAGGATGCTAGGCTTAATGGACCCTTGGTCTGACTCAGTATGTCATGTTCTTATGTTCTTATGTTCTTAAAAACATTTTTAAATATATCCAAAGCAGAAAACCTGTGAGGAAGTCAGTTGGACCATTAGATGATCAAGGGTTTAAAGGGGCACAGAGAAGATAAGGCCATTGTGGAAAGATTAAATGATTTTTTTGCTCCAGTGTTTACTGAAGAGGATGTTGGGGAGATACCTGTAACAGAGAAGGTTTCCATGGGTAATGATTCAGATGGACTGAACCAAATCACGGTGAACCTACAAGATGTGGTAGGCCTGATTGACAAATTTAAGAGTAGTAAATCACCTGGACCGGATGGTATACACCCCAGGGTTCTGAAGGAAATCAATAAAAAATGAAATTTCAGACCTATTAATAAAAATTTGTAACCTATCATTAAAATCATCCATGTACCTGAAGACTGGAGGGTGGCTAATGTCACCCCAATATTTAAAAAGGGCTCCAGGGGGGATCCGGGAAACAACAGACCAGTTAGCCTGATTTCAGTGCCAGGAAAAATAGTGTAAAGGGTTCTAAATATCAAAATCACAGGACATATAGAAAGACATGGTTTAATGGAACAATGGCTTTACCAAAGGCAAGTCTTGCCTCATAAATCTGCTTCACTTTTTTGAAGGAGTTAATAAACATGTAGATAAAGGTGAACCGGTAGATGTGGTGTATTTGGATTTTCAGAAGGCGTTTGACAAAGTTCCTCATGAGAGGCTTCTAGGAAAAGTAAAAAGTCATGGGATAGGTGACAATGGCCTTTCATGGATTGCAAACTGGCTAAAAGACAGGAAACAGAGAGTAGGAATAAATGGACAATTTTCTCAGTGGAAGGGAGTGTACAGTGGAGTGCCTCAGGGATCTGTATTAGGACCCTTACTTTTCAATATATTTATAAATGATCTGGAAAGAAACACGATGAGTGAGATAATCAAATTTGCAGATGATACAGAATTGTTCACAGTAGTTAAATCACAAGCAGATTGTGATAAATTGCAGGAAGACCTTGTGAGACTGGAAAATTGGGCATCCAAATAGCAGATGAAATTTAATGTGGATAAGTGCAAGGTGATGCATATAGGGAAAATTAACCCATGCTATATTTACACAATGTTAGGTTCCATATTAGGAGCTACCACCCAAGAAAGAGATCTAGGCGTCATAGTGGATAACACATTGAAATCATCGGTTCAGTGTGCTGCGGCAGTCAAAAAAGCAGACAGAATGTTGGGAATTATTAGAAAGGGAATGGTGAATAAAACAGAAAATGTCATAATGCCTCTGTATTGCTCCATGGTGAGACCGCACCTTGAATACTGTGTACAATTCTGGTCACAGCATCTCGAAAAAGATATAGTTGCGATGGAGAAGGTACAGAGAAGGGCGACCAAAATGATAAAGGGAGTGGAACAGCTCCCATATGAGGAAAGACTAAAGAGGTTAAGACTTTTCAGCTTGGAGAAGAGACGGATGAGGGGGGATATGATAGAGGTGTTTAAAATCATGAGAGGTCTAGAACAGGTAAATGTGAATCGGTTATTTACTCTATCAGATAATAGAAAGATTAGGGTGCACTCCATGAAGTTAGCATGTGGCACATTTAAAACTAATTGGAGAAAGTTCTTTTTCACACAAAGCACAATTAAACTCTGGACTTTGTTGCCAGAGGATGTGGTTAGTGTAGTTAGAGTAGCTGTGTTTAAAAAAGGATTGGATAAGATCTTGGAGGAGAAGTCCATTACCTGCTATTAATTAAGTTGACTTAGAAAATAGCCATTGCTATTACTAGCAATAGTAACAAGGAATAGACTTAGTTTTTGGGTAATTGCCAGGTACTTATGGCCTGGATTGGCCACTGTTGGAAACAGGATGCTGGGCTTGATGGACCCTTGGTCTGACCCAGTATGGCATGTTCTTATGTTCTTAACAGAGTCTCTGGTATGATGACGTAGGGGCTGCCCCGAGGATCGGGGAAGTACGGAGTCAGTCCTTGCAGCACTGACGTAAGCTGACCCAAGGAGCGGGGAGCAGGATAAATGTCACTCGAGTAGAGATGTAGATGCTGCCCTGAAGAGCAGAGAGGCGTGCAACAGGTTGCTGATGCAGCGACGTAGACCCTACCCCGAGGAGCGGGAAAGAGTGGAACAAGTTGCTGGTGTGGAGGCATAGGTGCTGCCTTGAGGAGCAGGAACTGCAAAGCAGGTTGCTGGCGTAGAGACATGGGCACTGCCCTGAGGAGAGGGGAAGTGCAGAGCAAGAGTCTCTGTATGGTAGTTCCAGGGCAACCCTGAGGTGCGGGGAGGCCAACAGGCAAGATCTCTGGAGAGATGCAGGGACCACCCCGAGAAGCGGGGAGGTATGGAGACAAGTCTCCCTAGAAGTGCACACAGGCTCCCGAGGAGTGGGTACCCGTGCCAGAGTACAGGAACCAAGGTAGAGATCCAAGCAGGAACAGACATCCAGGCAGACAGGCACAAGCACCAGAAGCAAAGGAACTCATTGCCAAGTCGATTAGTGCAGGCCCAAGGTGGTGCTTATGAATCCCGGCTGGTGATGTTATCAATAGGCGATGCCCCTGAGATTCCCGCCATAGCGTCCTTAAAGGTAGACTCTGTGGCGCACGCACATGCCTAGGAAGGCTCGGCAGAGGCATGGAGGTCAGCAGCATCCCAGCCACCATGAGAAGTCCTGGGAGAAAGGCGGCATGCATCGGGAATGGCTAGCCATAGCCATAAGTTCACCCAGAGAGTAGAGCAGGGCCGCACATTACATGAGTGGTCATAACAGTTCCCCCCTTCCTAGGGCTCCTTTCCTAGGGCCCGCCCTGGGATTTGGGTTTTTGAGGATGTGTGGCATGGAACTGCCTGATGAGATCCTTATCAAGGATATTGGTGGCAGGTTCCCAGCTGTTCTCTTCAGGTCCAAACCCTCCTAAGACAGGAGGTACTCCCACCTTTTTCCACATTTCCTCACATCAAGGACGTCTGGAACTTGGTTTGTCTTGTCGGCCTCCAATGACAGTGGTTGAGGAGCTGGTGGTTTCTTAGAGAAGTCGGACAATACAAGGGTTTCAACAAAGAAATGTGAAAGGCATTGTGGATTTTAAGAGAGGAAGGCAACTGGAGTTTGTAGGTGACTGGACCCAACCGGCGTAGCACCGGAAAAGGGCCAATGTATTTGGGAAAAAAGCGAGACGATGGCAGTTTGAGTGAGATAAACCGGGTACTGAACCACACCTTGTCACCCGGTTTAAACTGGGGAGCTTCACAATGGTGCACATCAAAGAATTTCTTTGACCTTTGGGCTGCTTGTTGTAGTAGCTGCTTCGTGGTATTCCACAATTGATGCAGTTCCTGGGTGGTCGACTGGGCCGCTGGGGAAGGAACGGATAGTGGAAGCGGAAGTGGTGGCAGAGGCTGACGTCCATAAACCACTTGGAACGGGGATGAGCCGGTGGATGCGGACTGATGAGAATTTAGGGCGAACTCTGCACAGGGAAAAAGGTCAACCCAATCATTCTGACGTAGATTCACATATGCACGTAGAAACTGTTTCAAGGTCCTATCGGTTCTCTCTGTTTGTCCATTGGATTGGGGGTGATAAGCCAAAGTGAAAGCCAAAGAGATGTCAAACCCTTTGCAGAGAGATCTCCAAAACCGAGCAGAAAATTGGACTCCACGATCCGAGAGGATATGTTTAGGGAGCCCATGGAGATGGAACACGTGGCGGATAACAATTTCGCTAGCTGCGGTGCTGAAGAAAGTCCAGGTAGAGCAACGAAATGGGCCATCTTTGAAAAACGATTGACAGTGACCCAAATTTATTTATTTATTTATTTATTTTTGGATTTTATATACCGGATGTTCCTGTATAATATACATATCACACCGGTTTACAAGGAAGAAAACTATCGCCTCGTTGGCGGTTTACATTGAACAGTTAAACAATTAACAATTAATAATTTTTTGCTGAACAATTAACAAAAAACATGAAGGCGCAAGGAGGAACTTAGTGGAACTTACAGTGAACAGAAACATGATTATTTACATTTCAATAGTGAACTCTTCAGGAGTTGTTGCCACCGTAGGAAGTTGTTGCCACCGTGGAGTTGTTGCCACCGTAGGAAGGGAGATCCATGATGAAATCTGTAGCGATATAGGTCCATGACTCACTCAGAGCAGGCAGTGGTTGCAAGAGTCCCCACGGATGCCCCACTAGAGGTGGGACAGGACTCGACATAGGCCTGGGTGTCTTTCTTCAAGGTAGGCACCCAGTAGAACCACTGGAGAATACAGAGTGTTCTAGACTGCCCTGGGTGTCCAGCAGTCAGGGAGTTGTGAGCCCAATGGAGAACCTTCTGGTGCAGTTGACAAGGGACCACTGTCTTCCCAGATGGCACCGGAAAGGTGGCAGAAAGGAGGACCTTGACGGGATCAATTATGTGCCATGGAGTGTCAGAAACATTCTCTGGAACAAAGGACTTGGAGAGAGCATCAGCTCTGCAATTTTTGTTGGCTGGTTGGTAGCACAGCAGGAAATTGAAGTGGGCAAAAAAGAGGGCCCAATGGACCTGGCAATGGTTTAGATGCTGAGCATGATGTAAATATTCAAGATTTTTGTGGTCAGTATACACTGTGATCTGGTGTTGGACTCCTTCGAGCCAGGGGCGCCATTCTTCGAAGGCTAGCTTGACAGCTAGCAACTCCTTATCCCCGATCGCGTAGTTCCATTCCACTGGGGAAAAGCGTTGGGAAAAAAAGAAGCATGTGTGCAAGGTATGGGTGGTTGAGTATTGACTTAGAACCGCCCCTACTCCCACATGGGAGGCGTCGACCTCAACGATGAATAGTTGCCTGAGATCCGGATGGCGGAGGCACAGTTCCTGGAGAAGGTCTGCCTTGAGATCCTGGAAGGCGGACATGGCTTTGGGTGACCACAGAGAAGGGTTGGCCCCCTTGTGAGTCATGGCTATAAGTGGTGTAGTCAGTGTGGAATAATGGTGAATAAATGACCAATAGTAATTGGCAAAGCCAAGGAATCTCTGTAAGGCCTTGAGGCCCGTAGGTTGAGGCCAGTCACGAATACTTTTCAACTTCTGGGGATCCATTCTGAAACCTTGACTAGAGACCATGTAGCCCAAGAAAGGAAGAGTCTCTTGCTCGAAAGAACCCTTTTCGAGCTTGGCATAGAGCTGAATATCTCGTAGACGCTGGAGGATGCAAGCGATGCCGTGGCAATGACTCTGTAAGTCCTTGTAGAACACCAAGATGTCGTCAAGGTACACCACCATGCATTGGTACAACATATCCCTGAAGACCTCATTCATCAAATTCTGGAATACCACAGGGGTGTTGCAAAGGCCGAACGGCATCACAAGGTCGCGGGAATTAAATGAGGTCTTCCATTCATTGCCTTTGCGGATACGAACTAAATTATAGGCACCTCTGAGGTCCAATTTGGAGAAGATCTTAGCCCCTTGAAGTCTGTCAAAGAGTTCAAAAATCAAAGGCAGAGGGTAGCGATCTTTTACGGTGATCTCGTTCAGACTCCAGTAGTCAATGCAGGAGCGGAGAGAGCCATCTTGCTTCCCTACAAAGAAAAATCCTGCTCCAGAGAGAGACGTGGAGGGTCGAATGAACCCCTTTGCCAGGTTCTCACGGATGAATTCTGACATGGCCTGAGTCTCTGTAAGTGACAATGGGTAGTCCCTACCCTAAGAAGGTTCCGTGTTAGGCAACAAGTTGATTGCGCAGTCATAGGAACAATGCGGGGTCAAGGTATCCACGGCCTCTTTAGAGAACATGTCAGCAAATGATGCATATTGTGGAGGAAGGCTGGGAAGTGAAAGTGAAGAGGTCAGGCAAGGCAGAGGCGAGACAGGCTCCAGGCAGTTAGCATGGCAGGCAGAGACCAGCGGGAGAGTTGTAAGATGGCCCACCTGCATAGGCTTTTCTTCCATTTTGCTTGGAGCCATGTCCAGCTTGGGAGAAGATGAGCATTAACTTTGAGCTGAGGTTGGCATGGATTTTTTGGAAGCTCTAGACTCTTGTGAGCATTCCTGCAGCCAGCAGTCAATGCAACCAACAAGGTCTATCAACGAATCCAAGGATGCAGGCAGTTCCCAAGCTGCTAACTCATCTTTGATCTGGGGACCCAGTCCCTCTAGGAAAATGGACCGTAAGCAATCTGCGTCCCAATTGAGTTTGGACGACAAGGTCCTGAATTCAATGACATAGTCTGTTAACGGCCGGGTACCTTGTTGAAGGTAGAGAAGAGCAGAACTTCTGCCGGGATTGTCGAAGTCAGAGCAGAATAGAGCCAAAAACCCAGGCAGGTCCTGAAGAATCGGGTCGGCATGCTCCCAGAGGGATGACGCCCAGGCCAGGGCTTTACCATCCAGGAGGGAAAGGATGTATGAGGTCTTGGTAATCACATCTGGGAAATAAGCTAGTTGTAGGCAAAAGTGCATATTACACTGATTCAGGAACTCTCTGCACATAAGAGGATTCCCAGAAAAACGTGGAGGTGCCGACAAGGTAACAGTAGACCGGGGAACCGGCATAAAGGTGGAAGTGATGAGCTTGGAAGGCGTTGAAGTAGTAATGACTGCAGCATCCAAATGAGTGCTCAAGTTATCAATAGCTGCTGCAAGTGTTTCCAGGAACCTTTGTTGCTCACTGATTCATTGTGCCAGGCCAGGGATGGCCTGGATAGCTATGACCTCTGCCAGGGCCATGGACTTGGCAATCTGTTAGGATTCGTGGGTTTGTGGATCCTTGGCCCAAGTTGAGTGTTGTTACAGCCTGAGGGGAGGAGCCCCACAGGTCCTCACCATCGGGAGGCGTGGTCAGCAGTAGTAGAACACACAACTGTAGCATAGCGTAGTAACAGAGTCTCTGGTATGATGACGTAGGGGCTGCCCCAAGGAGTGGGGAAGCGAGGAGTCAGTCCTTGCAGCAGTGATGTAGGCTGCCCCGAGGAGCAGGGAACAGGAGCAAAGGCACTCGAGTAGAGATGTAGACACTGCCCCGAGGAGTGGAGGCATGCAGCAGGTTACTGATACAGTGACGTAGAACCTACCCCAAGGAGCGGGGAAGAGTGGAACAAGCTACTGGCATGGAGACGTAGGTACTGCCCCAAGGAGCGGGAAGTGCAAAGCAGGTTGCTGGCGTGGTGATGTAGGCCCCGAAGAGTGGGAACTGCCCCAAGGACCGGGGAAGTGCAGAGCAAGAGTCTCTGTATAGTAGTTCCAGGGCAACCCCGAGGAACGAGGAGGCCAACAAGCAGGACCTCTGGAGAGGCACAAGGACCACCCCGAGGAGTGGGGACATCTGGAGACAAGTCTCCCAAAAAGCGCACACAGGCCCCTGAGGAGCGGGTATCTGATCCAGAGTACAGGAACTGAGGTAGAGATCTGAGTAGGAACAGACGTCCGGGCAGACAGGCACAAGCACCAGAATCCAAGTTGATTTGTGCAGGCCCAAAGCGGTGCTTATGAATCCCGGCTGGTGATGTCATCAATAGGTGACACCCCTGAGGTTCCCACCATAGCGTCCTTAAAGGTAGACTCAGTGGCGCGCACGCGCGTACACCTGGGAAGGCACAGTGGAGGCATGGAGGTCTGCGGTGTCCCAGCCGCCATAAGAAGTCCTGGAAGATAGGCGGCATGCGTCGGGAGTGGCTAGCCACAACCACAAGTTCGCCCAAAGAGGAGAGCAGGACCGCACATGACGTGAGTTGGGTTGGCTGCGGGCGGCTGTGGCCAATGGTCATAACACCCCTGAATCTCCCGATTGATTCATATCCAAAAAAATCTTCATAATGACCTGGCGAGCGTACTATGATAGCCCATATGTCCTACCAGGGGATGCAAATGCACCAGGACTATAAATGTTTTCTGAAAATCATTGGTACTAATATTTGTTTATGGATCTCCCCAGTCACATCCTTCATTGCCTGATAAATGAACCATCCTTCAGTTCACATACAGGTATTGTGTCTTTATTTACTTGTATTCCATCCTCTCAGATATGTGTTCGAAGGACCTCCTCAAGTTATCATCTCCCCATAATTCCTATCTGAACTGGGGAAATTTGGCTAGCATTTCCTCAGTCAGCCCCAAAACCTCAGCTCCCTGTTCTTTGCTAATCTGATTTCATCTTATCCGCTTCTTAGCTTTCCATTGTGCCCTGTGTTTCCTTCCATTGTCCGGTGGCACAACAACCTCTACTCCTGAAAAAGGAAAAATATCTGCTAGTGTGGGCTCTTTCTGTGCTTTAGCTTGCTTCTCTTGGGCCGTGTAGTAACCCACAACTCCATTCCTTTGAGGTTACTCCCTAAACATTCCCAATCCCTACAAAGGTTCATAGGTACTGGTACCTCCACTACCTCTGTCACCAGTTGATCCCATCTACTTCCCTTCTTGATCTCTATCTCCAAGCCGGACTACTCCATAATAACCTCATGAACACATCAGACCTTGAGGCAATGGTTCCCCCTTTTCCTGCGACCAACTACTCTCCTGGCCGGACTACTTGCCATTAATGTTTGGTCACTACCGGTATCAAGTTTAGCTCGGACTAGCATCCCACCGACAATGACCATCTGAGTATACGGTTATCACTATGAAGGTAGGAACAATCACTAGTCACTCTACACCCACTAAAAGAGTAGTCCATCTGGGGGCAGTCCCTACAAAGGTGGCCCTCTTCTCTACAACTATAATGCTAAAAGGGTATTTTCACCCTGTAACCCCCCCCCCCCCACACACACACACACACACACACACACACACACAAACACAAATGGATCCCTAATAGAGATGGGCGGTGTGACCCTGCTGAGTCCCATTTAGGAGTTTCTTCTCTTCCCGGTCATCCCCTTGCCAGTTTATCAGCTTGTTCATAAGTGGGCCTACCTCTCATGAGTACTTCTTTCCCCTTCCTAAGGAAGGTTATCCCTGGATCCCATGGGCAGGTCCCTGAGCCATCAAGGTATTGCTCAGTTAGGGTGACAGCCTCTGTCAAAGTAATTACCTCTTTTCTCAGGACCCACACCCTTATCCTCTGGGGTAGGACATCCAAGTACTGCTCTAGAATTATTCTTCAGCGACCTCCTTTCCTGACTGATTCTCAGGGAGCAGCCATCTATATTCTCAATCTATGAACTTCTGAACCACCACCCAGGGTCTCTCTCCCATCCCAAACTTTGCCACCACCCCCCCCCCCCTGAACTGTCTCCTAAAGCACTCTTATGTCATACTCAGCCTATCTTCAATGATCCTCTGTACCACCTCATAGTCTTAAGCTGACTCTGGGCCGCGGGCCCTATACACAACCTGAGCTTCCCCAGTCAGCAATGGGGCAATCCGCATCTTTAGGCCAGCCAATGGCTTGGGCTATCTTTTCAAATGTCACAAGGAAAGCCTCCACAACATCTTTAGGCCTCATTTTGGACAATACCAAGTCTTTTCACGATTGGAACAGCACTCGTTAAGCATACAGTTCATTTAAAGGCCTGCAATTTACAATGCTAAGTTCATTCAATCCTTGTGACTATTTAGATACTGAAATAAGTCATTTAGGTTGAAGACTCATTGTTTATGCAAATAATGTGAACAATATGGAGGCCATTTAAAATTGGTTGCATTTGAAGATTTGAGTAAACCCACACAGTTTTCATAAAAGTTTATTAAGATTATTAAAAAAAATGTTTTGGATTTTTAATTTGGAGGTTTTTTATGACTAATGATTTTGCTATATAAACCAGTTCACATAGTAGCTGCCCTAGAAATGGCATCTGAGGTCTTTTTGATCCATTTTAAATATTTTCCTGTTCACATTAAGTATTCAATATAATTAAGCAAAATTTAAAAAATCTCAAAAAATAAATACAAATTTTGCACGTATTTTTCTTGGTTCCAAATCTATACTTGGTAGTCTTCTCTTATTTGATGTAAAAAAAAAAATAGCATGGATGTATACTAACCCTGATTTATATGCTGAGGCAGGTATTTTATAAAGTATATGTGTACACCATTTTGAAAACACTTACTTCCACACATACTTGAAATCACCAGTTCCCCCAGTCCATCTCCAGTTCACCTAGATCTCTAGCACTTCATCCTGAGTCCCCACAAGTTGATCCAGACCTCCGACCCAAAACCTGCTGACAACAGACAAATTCAATTTCACTCCTGTGAATCAATTAGCAGGTGTAAAAATGTACGAATAAGTTTGGTAATATATATCTCTTGCGAAAAAGCAACTACCATGAGTACTTTTGAATCCCAGCCTGGAACACCTCAGCTTTCTCCTTTATACTGCTGGTAAAATGTATGCATGAAAGGTAATATACACATTCACTCTCAATGTTCATAAAATACCATATATACAAATATATGATACTTAGATGCATATAGGCTATTTTTATGCATTAAACCCCTTTCAAAATTTACTCCTTAGGTTCTTGCTTGGCTCTTGATTTAATCATATATACTATATAGCCTACGACTTTCAGTTTTCTTATTTATGTATTTATTTTTAACTTTTATATACCGACATTCCTGTATAGAATACAAATCACGCCGGTTTACAATGAAACATAACATTGCATGAGAGCGTTACATACAAATAACAGTGCATGAACTTTGAACAAATAACATTGCAAATGAGCGTTACATTGAATAAAAAGGGAGACGTTGAAAACAAGGGGAGAAACAAGTAGAAAGGTAAGATATATGGGCTTAAACTAATCTGTTGAGCTATGAGATTTTACTCAATAAATGGTTAATAAATACTTAGTCAAAGCTTGATAAAATACTTAATAAACACGATTAAACAAGATAATGAGCTGGAAGATAAAATATCATTCCAGCAGAAAGGGTGTAAGAAAAACTTCCAAGGATTGCCCAAGGATCATAAATAGAAGTGCATATCTGAAGGTGATCTAAGACAGATGTCAGGGTCTGAGGTCCCGCACTGAGAGAACGTGACGTACAATGGAGCATTATTCTCATAGTTGAGGGTTCGATTGAAGTTAGACACTAGGTAGGAACGATTGAAAGTAGACACTAGGTAGGAGCAGTGGAACCTGCATAGATGGACACGAAGTAAAGGCCTGCTAGAATGAATTGGTCAGGCAAACGAGAAAGTATGAACTGGTATCTTCATTCTGGAAACGCTGATCTGAAAAGCCACGTTTTGAGGGTTTTTTTTAAAGATATCGGGCAAGGGTCTTGTCGGAGATCCGATGGGAGGGCGTTCCATTGAGGCGGACCTGCTGTAGATAGGGCTCATTTCCTTAGGGATGTTTTTGCTGGAGGGGCATATAGAGTGCCTTGATAGGCTCTTCTGATCGGTCTGACGGAGGTGTGAGGATGAAGATGGATGGTAAGATCAATAGGGGTGAGATTGTATAAGTTTTGTGAATTATAAGATCAATAGGGGAGAGATTGTGTAAGGTTTTGTGAATTATAAGAGTTTTCTTGTATGAATAAAATAAATACATTATATAGCCACTATGATTTTCCATAATGTTCTCACAGATTAAGATGAATTTACATTAGATTATAGGAATTCATCAATTTTTTGTTCATTACTATTTAGAAACCAAGAGTCCATATTCAAAAGCACTTAGCTAGATAATTCAGAAGTTATCCATCTAAATGACTTCTTCTGACAAGAACATTCTGGGATTGAGTTATCCAGCCACTGGAGCAGACCATAATCCCAGTAGTTTGTATTTTTATTTTATTTATTTATTTATTTATTTTTAATTATTTTATATACTGTTGTTCCAAATAAAGATCACAGTGGTTTACAACATAACATACATATAATGGCATAACTTAAACAATGACTAAATGTATGACTAAATGCAATCACATAACATACATAGGTATTAACATTGGCAATGCAATCAAGTGAGATATAGGTCAAAGGGGTGTTCTAGAGTTTTGACTAAAGGTAATGGGATAAGAGGTTAATGGTTTATAAGATAAGTTTTTGATTTTTTATTTTGAAGTTGTTGGGGGTGTGATGGGCTATTTAGTTCTATTGTTGGTTTATTAATGTCTTTGACCTTATTGGTGCTTGTTCTGAGCACAGGTAGTTTTAAATTGTCCTTATTGGTGTTTGCTCTGATTTCAGGTAAGTTTTAAAGTAGGTAGTTGACACTACCATTCCTCCAAAGTTCATGCACTTTAAGTCCAGATCAGATTACAGCTTCCAACAGTGACCCTCACAAGGAATTCCATTCCAGTAATGAGTAAGACCCACAATATTCAGGTAAAAATGCATTGCTACTCAGGTTGATGGTAAAAATGTTTTCTATTACCCTCTCTTGCAACTCCACCTGCTTTGCCTAATCTGACCCACGTAACCTTGGCTCAGTCTTGCCCATGTCTAAACAGCCTATTTTCATCATGGGTACCCTCCCCCTTTGGGCTTAGCCCAAATCTTCATTTAATCCTGGACGTCAAAGCAGTCATTTTATAACCAACTACATTAATGCAAAGTCTATTGGTACTTTTTACACAAATTTTCAAAGGGAGAGTGTACATGATCTTTCCATTTATTTATTTAATTATTTGTTTCCTTTTAGCAATCACCTCTATATGACACTCAAGGTGATCTATAATCATGGTTCAGCATATAACAAAATGCAAAGTATACGAAGCAACAAATACCTCCTGGCTTCGAGCAAACTGCCTATAAGGATGAGGTCCCAAACTCCTGTTCCCTAACATGTAGTTCAGGTGTTACTGAGGGGGACTTATGATGGGATCAAGAAAAGGCACTCTCAATGTCCTCTTCCCTGCTGGGTTGTGTAATGTAAGGGCCTGAAACCCACTATTACATTCTCCTACAGATAGGAAGGGAAAGCAGGTATATATAGAAGTAAACTTTTAAAAATACTTAAATTACCAGTAAATAGATGTTGTTGCTTCTGCTTTCAAAAGTGTTATTACATTGAATGAATTAAATTTACTAGCTGGAAGAAGAATTAAAATGTTTAACAGCTATTTTTCAGTCAAGTACTTTTAAAGCAAACATTACAAAGCAGTAAATTTAGAAACAGTTATTTCAGTAGTATTATCCAAATGTTTTCTCTGTCTTTTCTTTCAGAGTTATAACTTAAGTTGCTTTCATCAGATAAGGGCAGATATAATTATTTTTTTTATTGTTTAACTTTTGTTTATAAAGTCTCTCAATGTTATGAGGAAAACTGATTCTTTTCACCCACCCTTTATTTGTCTGTTACAGAACCCAGTTCGCCTTGGAATTCTTTCAGGTAAGTATAAGCTTTCCTTTCGTTCTATGTCACTATGTAATTATCTTTTTTTCAGTTTGTATTTCTCTTTGTTTGTATTTGCTGTTATGTCTTCTTTTCCTTATCTCTTTCTCTAAGGCTTTCTTGTATGGGGCACCAATTTCCAAGTTCTTTGACTTCATCTTTTAATACCTACTACTCCATCTCTAAAAATACAATAAAAGAGCTTACTAAACTGCCACAATCTTCTTCTATGAATCTGTATCTCTCTATATTCATGTAGGATACCTAGGTATTTTGTGTAATGGCTACCTAAATGAAAAATAAACATAAAAGCAGTATACCAACTATTTTAAAGAGACAGTTTTTAAAATTTAATTAAAAAAAACTTTCTATGTGTGTTCACCTTGTGTGAATCATGTTCAAAGTTTCTCAATCACTCTCACATTAGCATAGCTAGAAAATGCTCTGACATCTTCAATCCTTTGCCTTTTTCCACTGACTTTGCTCTTACAGCTTGATGCTGTAGATTGTCACTGTAACCTGTGAATACTCCATTTCAAAGAAATAACTTTAAAACCAAAGTTAATTACTTGCAATGACTCCTTTATTCCTCTCTGGCAAGGAAAGTCAGATTTCAAATATTTGGATTATTTCCCTCATAGTTTTGACCATATTTCTCCTTCCCAGTCAGTAAGTTCTCTAAAGCTGGCAAGGCAGTAATTAATTTCTGAGAAACTGGATAATGAAACAAGACTTCTCACTCTGAAGTGTTTGTTTATATATTTACAGAGTGAAGCTATCTGCCTCTCAAGTTGTATTTTCTCACTGATAATAGTACTCAAATATATGGGGTGATTTTCAAAACTTTCCACACTTAAAAATTAGCATATACACAATTAAGTAGTCTCTACTTGCATATTCCATATTTTATAAAAGTAAAAAATACATATGCATTTTCACTTTCATGCATATATATATATATGTGTATATATATATATATATATACATGCATAAAAAAGAGGCAGTCTGGGGCGGGGCCAACACTTACGCATCTACATTACATTTGCCATTTTAAAAGAACATAAGAAATTGCCATGCTGGGTCAGACCAAGGGTCCATCAAGCCCAGCATCCTGTTTCCAACAGAGGCCAAACCAGGCCACAAGAACCTGGCAATTACCCAAACACTAAGAAGATCCCATGCTACTGATGCAATTAATAGCAGTGGCTATTCCCTAAGTAAACTTGATTAATAGCCGTTAATGGACTTCTCCTCCAAGAACGTATCCAAACCTTTTTTGAACCCAGCTATACTAACTGTACTAACCACATCCTCTGGTAACAAATTCCAGAGCTTTATTGTGCGTTGAATGAAAAAGAATTTTCTTCGATTAGTCTTAAATGTGCTACTTGCTAACTTCATGAGCAGACATTTGCTAGCTTACTTGAAATTGTTTAAACCTGCTAATTATCTGGCATAAGTGATATTAAATGTGTTTATTGTGAAGTACTGACTGGGTGGGAGGTTGGAGTAAATTGGAGGTGGTTAAGACTAAATAAACAGGAAGGTCTTGATGACCTGGGTAGAATAATTGGTAGATTAATTGATAAACTGGTTAATTTCTTTTACATGCACTTACTTTACTTTTTCACGTAAAATATAAATGAGTATATTTTTTAAATAGGTAGGAAAAGAATTCTCATTCAATGCATTGCATGAATTTGCACATAAGCGTAAGTGATGGGATAAAGATACATCTATTTTGTAAAATGCATGTATATCATATGTGCAGATTATAAAATACTAGCATATATCTGCTTATGGTCTAAGTTATCCTCTATATGTTTCACGCATTCGTTTTCAGACACTTCACTATAAATAAAACACTTTTTTTTTTCATTTCCACATTTCTGCTTCTTAAATATATTAACTGCACTGATTCTTACCTTTATGGTGCTTAAATCAAGTTTAAAACTCATTCATTCATCACATTCACACATTGAATCCATTAAAATTGGTTTAAAATTCTCTCAAGTGTCAAAATAGTGATTTCACTGTAAAGCTGCATCTTAATATTAAATTGAGAGAGTTTTTCTCAGAAACAGGCAATTTTGCTCTGGTTTGTGTGGAACAACTACTACACAGAACTTGTCTCATCAAAAATCTTCAACAGTCTTTCTGTCTCAACTGTATAATTGATTAGTACACCATGTCAGCAAAATATAGTTCTTTTTTAAAAGTCCTTTATTCTCCTCATATTGGTCACTTAGATGCACTCCTTACCCTTCCCAATATAGTGCAATTTGCAACACGTTTGCCTCTTTAAAATAGAGTAAAACATCCTCGGTATCCTAGCAGAAGCCAGTTAAAGTATGACTCCCTTATACTTCTGCCTCCCTTCTATTATCAGCTGCTCCATTTCTGTCCATGAGGTTCCTCTTGCTTAGAAACAGTTGCAGTAGTGACATGTAAATGAGCAGTTGCAAGGAATGGAATATGGTATGGAACCCTTGTGTTCCTGCCTTCATTTCCTTGAGGAGCAACTTTATTGTGGCTTGATACTATATAGGCCCTGCATGGCCCAAACAGGATGGATGAGGAGGTCATGGGGGAATCTGTGCAAGTGAGGAAACCTGAGTGGAACCTTCAAAACAAGAGGCCTCAGCCAAGGGGAAAAGCTCTTTCTTCGAGAGGCACTTGTGGAGGGGAAGGGTTGGAGAAGAAAGAGAAAGGGACGACACAACCTTCAACTCTGCATGGGGGAGGGAACATTTAGGTGGACTTGGAGAAGAAGAGGAGGTGGCTTGCAGAAGGGGTCAGACAGGGACAGGAAGAAGGACTACTAAAGGAAGAGGGAGACATGGAGGAGATGGAGGTGAATGGAGAATCCAGAGCCAGAGCCGAGGCCAATGCTGATGGAAGTGGGTGATGAATGGTGGAGACTCCCTCAAGGAGACCTGGATCACTAACACTAGACAGGTTAGAGTCTGATAAGGAGAAACTGCCGGAGGGTGGTTGTAGCTGTAGTTGGGCAAAGCAAGTGTATGAGTCTCTCTCTACAAGCTACAGTGGGTGGTGGCAATAATGGCTTGAGAACCCTCAAACGAAGCCCACAAGCACTGGAATCAGTGCCTGAAACAGGGAGGGTTAAACCCAGTGGCAAAATCCAGAGACTGTGCCTGAAACAGGGAGCTTTAAAAATGTGCTCCTATTTGGTGTTGATGGAGCTCCCCCAGTATTTTAGTGCCTTATGAATATTGTGCTGCAGCCTCACTGGGATTATGCCATGGCCTATTTGGATGATGTAGTCATATTTTCAAAAACATGAGATGAACACATGCAGCATCCAGAGGCTGTTTTAAATTATTTGCGGCAAGAAGGGTTGAAGGCGAATTCAAAAAAATACTCTCTGTGGCAGTAGGAGGTACAAAACCTACGACATGTCGTGGGGGAATGGGGTGATAAAGCTGCTGGTCCAGAAGGTAGGGGCTATCACAGAATGCCCTGTTCGAAGAACAAAAAAAAAGAAGTCTGAGCGATTCTGGGCTTAGCGGGGTACTATTATATGTTTATTCCCCAGTTCACAAGCCTGACTGCTCCCTTAATAGACCTGTCACAGAAAGAAAAGCCAAATCAGGTTCAGTGGGGTCCTCAATGTGAGTCTCATTTACTCACCTTAAAGATAAATTATGTCAACATCCAGTATTGTATAGTGTAGATTTTGGGAAACCCTTCTTGCTCCAGATAGATGTTTCCGGAGTGGAACTGGGGGCAGTGTTGTCCCAAGGGGTACAGAATGAGGAACGCCCAGACCTGTACCTAAACTGTAAGTTATTGAAAAATGAGCAGGCCCATTCAACAATAGAAAAATAATGTTTAACGATTAAGTGGGCCATCGAGTCATTAAAATATTACCTAATGGGGAGACGTTTCACCCTGGTTTCAGACAATGCCCAGCTAAAATGGTTGAACTAGATGAAGGATATGAATGTGCAACTAACTTGATGGTATTTGGCATTATAAGTATATGATTTTAAGGTTCAGCATACAGCTGGGAGGGACCATAAAAATACTGACTTCCTATCGAGGGAAGCACTGGGAGAAGGAATGAAGTTAGAGACTCCAAAAAAGGGGGGAGGTATCTGATGGTTATTATATAACCTGAGAGAAGTTGGATGAGGGGGTCTGGGGGGGTGGGGGGAGGAATCTGTGCAAGGGAGGAAACCTAGGTGGAACCTTCAAAACCCAAGAAGCCCCAGACTAGGGGAAAAGCTCTTTCTTTGATAGGCATTGGGAGAGGGGGAGGGTTGGAAAATAAAAAGGGAGGGATGGCAGAGGCTTTACCTCAGCAAGGGGGAAGAGACACCCAGGTGGACTGGGAGAAGAAGAGGAGGTGGCCTGCAGAGGGGATCAGACAGGGGGTTGGTCAGAGGAAGAAGGACTACTAAAAGAAGAGGAAGACATGGAGAAGATGGAGGTGGAAATGTTGGAGAATCCAGAGCCAGAGCCAGGGCCAATGCCGATGGAGGTGGGTGATGAATGGTGGAGACTCCCTCAAGCAGACCTGAATTACTAACACTAGACAGGTTAGATTCTGATTAGGAGAAACTGCTGGCAGGTGGTTGTAGCTGTATTTGGGCAAGGCAAGCCCTCTACAAGCTATGGTGGGTGACGGCACTAAGGGCTTGGTGTCCATCAAACCAAGTCCACAAGCAATGGAATCAGTGCCTGAAACAGAGAGGTTTAAACCCAGTGGCAGAAGTCAGAGACTGTGCCAGAAACAGAGAAGTTTAAAATCCAGTGGTAGAAGCTAGAGACTGATCACCGGCAGTTCTCTTCATAATCTGTAAACCCACATACTGGAATATTATGTAACCCTTCAGCAGCTGCAGGGGTGGGGAGTAACCCTTCTGCAGCTCCTGAACTGTCAAAAACCACCAGAGCTCAATCAATCAGGAGCCAGAAAAATCTGGGAAGCCCAAGGGGAAATACACAAAATCTCAGGGTCCATACCAAATAGTAGTTACAAAGCAAAGAGAATTTATTTCAGGGTCCAAATAATCCAAAAGAAAAAAACTCCACAGCGCTAAATTCAGCAGTAGTCCAAACCCGCAATGGGAAAAGAAAAAAGAGGTAGAGAAAAATAAAATTAGTCCCTTACAGTCTCCTCTCAGTGCAAGTCCCAAGACAGAATTTACTTAAAAAATTGTCTCAGTTCTCTTTCAGTTAATACAAGGTTATCAAGTCAAATACAATCTTTGTCAAGCTGCCTTCACTGTGCGCCGGATTTTAAAAGCCCTGCGCGCGTAAATCCGGCTGGATTTACGCGTGCAGGGCCCTCACGCACCGGCGCACCTATTTTGCATAGGCCGCTGGCACGCGCATAGCCCCGGGACGCGTGTAAGTCCCGGGGCTTCGTAAAAGGGGCGGGAGGGGGCATGTCCGGGGTGTGTCCAGGGGTCAGGGGGCGGTTCGAGGCGGGACCGAGGGCGTGGTGCCGGCCTGGGGGCGTGGTCAAGGCCTCCAGACCAGCCCCCGGATCAGGTGATGGCGCGCCAACAGCCCGCTGGTGCGCGCAGATTTACGCCTACTTTCGGCAGGCGTAAATCTGCCAACAAAGGTAGGGGGGGTTTAGATAGGGCTGGGGGGGGTGGGTTAGGTAGGGGAAGGGTGGGGAAGGTGAGGGGAGGCGGAAGGAAAGTTCCCTCCGAGGCCGCTCTGATTTCGGAGCGGCCTCAGAGGGAACAGGCAGCGCGCGCCGGGCTCAGCGCTCGCAGGTTGCATAAATGTGCACCTCCTTGCGCGCGCCGACCCCGGATTTTATAAGATACGCGCGTATCTTATAAAATCCAGCGTACTTTTGTTCGCGCCTGGTGCACAAACAAAAGTATGCGCACTTGTAAATTTATAAAATCTACCCCTGTGAGATTACCCAACCAAGACAGAGACTATCTCACTCTGCAAAGTTCTTACCCCTTTGGATGGATCTCCAGTGATCACCGTAGGAACCCCTTCTTGGCTCCTCCTGCACTCAAATCTTCTCACTAAGAGAATCTTTGGCTAGGAAACCTCTGACACCTCCCACATCCACTTTATAAACTCCCCTGTGCCTCATGCAGAAGCAGTATTTATATTTCACACCAACTTATCCACTCCCGGGGGAAAAACACCTCCCCTCAAAAGCAAACTTACTCTTAGTGACCTCTGGCAGGGTTACAACTACAACTACAACATATAGGGGCAGATTTTTATTCTTACACGCATGGGGTACATTTGTGCACGCTACCCGGCGCGCACAAATGAACACCCGATTTTATAACATGCGCATGCTGCCGTTGTGCCGGAGGACTCAGGACCGCCCCGAGACCACCGGAGGACTGCCGCCACGCCCCCAGGTCCGCCCCTGCACCACAACTACGCCCCCAGCCCCGCCCCTGGACCGCCGCCATGCTCCCGGTCCCGCCCCCGGGCCGCCCATTTTTTAAAGCCCTGGGACATACACGCGTCCCGGGGCTTGCGCGCGCTGCCGAGCCTATGCAAAATGGGCTTGGTGCACGCAGGAGTAGATTTACGGGGGTTATGCACATATCTTACGCACGTAACCCTTTGAAAATCTACCCCATAATATTTAGCAATCTAATGAATTTTGGGACTGATACAATATTTGTGCACAGAAAACTGGTGCTCAGTGTTGAGTGCCCGTTTTCCTACCACGCACCTAGTCACCTCTCCTGGGCATATGATGCAATATTTAAATTATGAGTCATGCAAAAAAGGAGGTGCTAGGAAAAATGTGTGCACCCCTAGCACCTGCTCGGCATCAGGTGCACAGGAGAGGTGGCTGTTAAGTGCGTTGGGAAAATGGACGCTCAATCTACGTTGACGTTTAACCGGCTTTTCTCTGCTGTCTTTCCCTGACATTCATCCGGTGCATCTGCACCCAGATTTCTCAAACTGGACTTCACCTTTCTCCGAACCCAGCCTGACTGGACACCAGATCTGCTGCTCAAAAGGCTATTATTCAATATCATCTGAAACAAAAGAAATGCAGGGAACAACCACCTGCTGATTAGATGAATTTCTCTTAGTTTGCAGACAATACACTAAAATGGGGGAGTGACTTAGGGACCAACACAAATTATAAGCTTCCCTGTGTACAGAGCACCATGGTGAAATTAGCAATTGTGGTGAAACTGCTAAAACATTAGAACACTAATTAGTTATAACATACAAGGACTCTTCTTTTTTTATTGTTGCTACAGAAGGAAGGAAGCAGATATCCATCTTGAGACACATGAACAGGACAAGCATTAGGAGGGGCAGGCAATAAGATAGAGAGGGGGAGCAGTAAAAAGACATGAGGGGAGAATAAAAATGGAGGTGGAGGGAAATGGGAGGGTAGGGGAGAGAAAGTTTTAAGGAGAGGGGTGAATAGTGAATGAGATGTATCAACTCTCATTATTTTCCCCCTTGCCTTTCTCGTTTCCCCCTCACAAACCTCCAGTTTAAAATTTAGGTTTTAATATTGGAATCTCCGAGAGCCCAGATTATTTATTATTTACTTCTTAACATCTGATATTCTGCCTTTTCCCAAACTTGGTCTCAAAGTGGATTACAATAAATTTAGATGAACAGCGGCAACAGAACAGCCGATTGCATTCCTATGTTTTTTTCTTCACGTTTCCCATCCTTTTCTCTATCTGAGAGGATTTCCCAAGTGCTTAGGATGCCCAGTTGGTCAAGGACTGGAGAGTAAGCTTTCCCTGAGCTGGAATCCTTTAGTACTGCTTGTGTACTAGCAACAGGGGTCACCCCATAGTGGCAATTATGTTACCTTACCTAGGACTCAGGCACCTCGCTAATCGTGTTGGTTAGCTCGGACAGTAAGCAGAGCTAATGAGGCCAAGCCATGAAAGGGAAATTATTGTGAAAAACATTCTCTTTAACAAAAAAAAAAAGATTTATTCTGTGTCTGTCAAAACCCTTTTGAAAACTTGGAACATAAACTTACAAATATAGAAACAAGTACTTCTTTGGAGTACTCACTGTGTAATTTCAGCTGCAATAATAATTTTGTTTCTGAAAAGGAATAGATATACTATTAAGTATTTATCAGCTATAGATTTAGCTGGTGGCTGTTGTTTAAGAAATCACATTGAATCACAAGAAGGAAAAATAATGTCTCTTAAGATTTATAATAATGCACAGAATACAGTTGTGCAGCTGCAATATCTACAGAGCTAATGGCCAAGCAAATGAATCACAAATTGTACAACAGTGGGGAGAGCTCCCCGGAAGAACTCATCCCTCATGTTGATGTTGCTGTTACAAAGCATTTGACTTTAATGCTTTTTTTCAAGCCAAGCAGTTTTGTAGGAAAATAATTTTCTGTGGCTTTTAAAGGTTTGGCCTGTTGGTGCAGCCTGAAAATGACATGACAAGAGCTCAAAACCAATTTAGACATAAGCCAATTCTGGAAAGAATAGAATCCTGAATCAATGCTGCATGAACATCCAACATCTATGGGGAGAAAAACACTATAACTCAGCTTCACTGCAAAGTATAGCGCTAATGAAAATTCATGGCCAGGTTGCACTTGTATGGGGCATGAGGCAAACAGCTACAGAACGAGCTAGTCTGAAGAGTCCACCATAGTAAATTCATTTGGAAGTTTCTTATGTGATTCTTGAGTCTGAATTTAATCTTGTTTGTTTAGCAGGCACTAGTATTCAAATTGTTTTAGATATTTGAAGAAAGCTTCCAAATTTGAAAGGAAAATGAATGCTTCCAAGTTAGACATTACAGCTTCTACCTTTTTGCTTAGAATTGACAGTTCTGGTTAGACTTACTCCTGGAGGTTTCATAATGTGATGTAATGGGTTTAAGGATTGTCCTAACTGAAAATCATGTATGATGGAAAAAACGGTTTATTTGCAGTTTGCCCCAATAGGCAATAAGCATGTGAGTGTGTGTGTGTGTGTGTGTGTGTATATATATGTGCATTCACGCAAGTGTGTGTGTGTATGGGCATGAGATTTTTTTTATGTATATGCAATATTTAAATGTTACATAAACATTATCACTAGCAATACTGTGAATTATTTTTCAAAGGAAAATGGCATTTACTGCCACGTCTCTGGCTTTTTTTCTCAGGATGAGAAATCTTATCTTCTCCTTCTCCTGGCCAAGGGCCTCTCCCCTTGGTGGGAAGAGCCTCTGCAAGGCCCCATAACCTACTTGGAAGGTCCTCAGGCCCACCAGCCTGCGGGCTGGCTACCCCAAGCTCCCTACATCAAAGAGACCACTCCACTCTCTTCCTCATTTCAAACTCAGAAAGGTCAACTCCTACCAAATTGACCAGTTTCATACCCTCCTAGGACAGTCCCCCACCAATTAGAAGCCTTAATAATATTTAGGTCAATACCTTACAATAAACTCAATATAATCCACAGCTCAGCACTATACTTGATGTCATCCAGCGGTCATCCAGCAGTACTACAGGCCAAATTGATATTTCTTTTAATAAAACTTCAGATCAAGGACTCCAGGATCCCTCCCACTCAAAATGCCTTGAAATATTAATTCGTGATCGGGGACACAACAGGTGATCCTATCACATCTGACTCTTTTTGGCATCATCACTGGAAGCAACGTGGGGACATGGATCATTCCCCACGTTGCTTCCATAATATGCGTATATGTGCTTCTAGCAAGTAAGTCAGGGAATTTTAAAAGGGGCGCACATCTATGCCATTTCCAGTTTCATCAGTTCGTGCACCAGCTCACCCATAACAGCTAGGTCCTCCAAACCCCCCTGGTTTGAAAGTCTGCACTCCTCCTTGTCATCTCAGACTCTTTGAATGTTTAAGAAATGGCTCTTTCTGTTTATTTTTTAAGTTACATGTCCTCCATAGCAGAAGCAAACTTACATGGCAGGAAATCTGGGCATGTGCCCAGGTGCGTAAGTATTTACGCCTACCACTCTTGGCTATGCCCCGAAACGCCCATGACCTGCCCAGACCATGCCTCGCCCCTTTTTGAAGACTTTTAAGATGTGCGCGCAGTGGGAGATACGTGTGGGCAGCTTTTACAGTTTGGCGGGCACGCGCGAACCTGACTTGTGCGCATATCTCCCGATTTTGGTGAGCAGCCGGCTTTTAAAAATCACCTCATTGTGAGAAGGAGATAGGGGAGTGAAAGTGAGGGGCTGACAAGAAGATGAGGGTGTTGCGCAGGAGGTGGACCCTTGAGCCGAGGTGGGGTTGACGCTACCCGTAGGGCTTGCCCTACGGGTCCCCACCATCGGTAGGCGGAGCTGGCTGACTGATGGAGGCCAGCTGGAGCTTCGCCAATACCAGCCCTGCTTCACTGCAGATTGAGCCTTTGGGTGCCAGGGCCGGCTGGAGTTAGGTGGGCTTCAATCCGAGGTCTTCTGATGGACGAGGAGGAGGTCAGCCAGGGACCAGCAACGGTAGAGTGGAAGGTCTGAACTGAAAGAGGCAGAGTCCCGGAGACCCGGGCGCCTAATGGAACGAGAGACAGACAGGGGGCACCCGAGTATGAACAGGCCGAAGCCTGAGAGGCCAAGTCCAGAATAAATATAGCAGAGGCATCGTTGAACAGGCTGGAGTCAGAGCAGGTGGCAGGCAAGGAAGAATGGAATGACAAGGCAATGGTCATAACCAGGAGACAATGAATAGTGTAGTCGGGCAAGGCAGAGGTCAGGTCCAGAGATGATCAGTAGTGTGGTCAGACAAAGCAGAGGTCGGGTCCAGGAGATGATCAGTAGTGTGGTCAGGCAAAGCAGAGATCAGGTCCAGGAGTCAATCCGTAGAATAAGTAGAGTAAACGCAGGACACAGGAACAAGGAAGAGTAACAGGACCAGGATCAGGAACACGGACGAGACAGGAACCAGGAACATGAAGGAATTACCAGAGGAGGCAACAAAGTACACGACCAGCATGGAGAACTGTTGCAAAGGCAACTAACTGAGGCTAGGCCCGGCCTTATATTCCGGGACCCAGTGATGTCATCATCTGGGGCTGTGGGTTGGTTTCCCGCCATGGCCCCTTTTAAAGGAGAGAAGATGCGCGCATGTGTGCCTCGGAGGGGTGCGACGCAGGCTGGCGGCATCTCTCCACGGACCATGTGGGGAGGCCTGCCGCGGAGCACGGACATCCGTTGCAGAGACAGGAGCACCAGGGGTGGCCTGAGGTCAAAGGTGGCAGGCCATGGCCGCGAGGGAAGTGGAGCCAGATGCTGGAACAGGCAGATGAGGGTAAGAGGGCTCGGCTGCAGGCCTGTTGTGGCCAGCAAACACAACAGAGGGTGTAAAAGAGGCAGATAGAAATGTGGTGGTGAAGACACAGAGAAAGAAAGATAGAGGGGGAGATGGAGAAAGAAATTTAACAGGTGAAAGAGAAGAGAGAAAAGGAAAGAGTGAATGAGAGATCATGATATATGTAGCATAGTAGTTACATAGTAATATAGTATAAGACAGTAGAAATATTTATTTTATTTATTTATTTATTTAAATTCTTTTACTATACCGATACTCAAGACGAGGTCTTATCGTACCTGTTTACATTAGAACAGGGGAAACCAATTAACAACTAAGTAGAAGGTAAAGTTACATTAAACAGGGAGCAAAAGCATGGGCGATGGAAGACAGGAAAGATTTTAAAACGATAACAACTGGAGAGTGATAAAAATAATCAACTAAAAACCATAGAGTAGCGAGTCTTAAACAGAGATTTATCCTAGGCGATTATTAACATAATATATCCGGTGGGAGGAGAAGACACGAAGAGGTGAGCAGGGGGGGTGGAGTCAGGTCAGGGACTGGAAACAGGGAGGGGGGAGGGATTAGGGAAGAAATCGAAGGGTGAGAGTCAATGTTGGTTAATAGAGGTTCCTTCAACGGTAAGCTTGTGTGAACAACCAGGTTTTCAGTTTCTTTCTGAAGGAGAGATGGCATTGTTCTAGGCGTATATCTGGGGGAAGCGAATTCCAATGGTGCGGACCTGCTGTCGAAAGTGCTCGCTTGTGAATAGAGCTGTGGACTGAGGATTTTTGGGGGGGGCCTTGAGCAAACCTTTGTAGGCGGTTCTGGTCGGCCTTGCGGAAGTATGTAGTTCGAGAGGGATGGCGAGTTGGAGTGTGGATTGTTGGTAGACGGATTTGTGGATGATGGTGAGAGCCTTGAAAAGTATTCTGTATTGGATGGGTAGCCAGTGTAGGATTTTTAGGATAGATGTGATGTGGTCCTTATGCCGTGTGTTTGTAAGGATCCTGGCCACTGCGTTTTGCAGCATCTGTAGAGGTTTAGTAGAAGAGGTGGGGAGACTGAGTAGTAAAGCGTTACAGTAGTCGATCTTTGAAAACAGTATGGCTTGAAGCACTGAACGGAAATCCTGGAAGTGTAAGAGCGGTCTTAGCTGCTTCAGGACCTGAAGCTTAAAAAAACATTCTTTAGTTGTAGCGTTAATTAAGTTTTTGAAATTCATTCTAGAGTCAAGGGTGGCCCCAAGGTCTCTAACCTGGCTTGCTAGTGGAGTAATTGAATTGTTGGCGAAGGGGTTGTTATCGCTAGGGGAGATAACCAGGAGTTCTGTTTTGGACGTATTAAGGACCAGGTTGAGACTCGAGAGAAGAAGGTTGATGGCGTGTAAGCAGCTGTTCCAAAAATTTAGTGTAGAGGAGAAGGGGTCCAAAATGGGGATTATGATTTGCACATCGTCCGCGTGAGGTGAGGTTGAGGCTATTGAGTAGCTGGCATAAAGGGAGTAGATATATATTGAACAGGGTAGGGGAAAGTGAAGAACCCTGTGGTACTCCTTGATTTGAAGGAATGGGGTGGGATTCTTTGTCATTTATTTTAACTTTGTAGTGCCTGTTGTTCAGAAAGGATTTGAACCAGAGCAGTGCAGAGCCAGAGATGCCTATTTCCATTAGACAGTTGATGAGGATAGAATGGTTTACCGTGTCGAACGCTGCGGAAATATCGAGTAGGGCTAGAAGGTATGATTGTCCCTTGTCGAGGCCCATCAGAATGTTGTCCGTTAAAGAAAGAAGGAGAGATTCTGTGTTTAGGCGTTTCCTGAATCCGAATTGAGAAGGGTAGAGAATATTGTGAGAGTCCAGGTAGTCTGTGAGTCAGATGTTGACCAGCCTTTCCATTAGCTTGGCTATAAACGGTAAGTTTGCAATGGGGCGAAAATTTATAGGGTTGGCTGGGTCCAGGTTGGGTTTTTTTAGTAATGGTTTCAGCGAAGCAATTTTTAAACAGTCAGGGACAGATCCTTGATTGAGGGAGCAATTTATGATGTCTGCCAGAGGTTTTGCTATGGTGTTAGGAATGGTGAGAAGAAGTTTGGTCGGAATTTGGTCCAATGGGTGTGAAGAAGGTTTCATTTTCTTGATTATCGATTCTATTTCCAGGGATGATGTAGGTTCAAGAGATTCTAGCGTCTGTTTGTGTATAGTTGGTGTAGGATTTTGGCTTGGTGGTTGCGAGGGATTTGATGAAGTGTTGGATGTTGCCAGGGGGGCAAGTAGGTTTTTGATTTTGTTGTCAAAGAAGATTGCCAACTCTGTAGATTTGTTTTGGGCTTCTTCTTCTTCAGGGAAGGTCAGGGGAATAGGGGTGGTGAGTGCTGCAACAATTGAGAACAGAGTTTTTGGGTCGTATAAGAAGCCGTGAATTTTTTTGGTGTAGAAATCTCGTTTGGTGCGGGTAATGGATGTCCTATAGAAGTTCATTGCTGTTTTGTAAGAAGCCAGTGAGGTAGGGGAGAGATCTTTCCACCAGCGTTGTTCTTTGTGTTGTAGGTCTTGTTTGAGTTTTCTTAATTCAGTTGAGAACCAGGGTTTTTTGTTTGTGCGGGCCGGGTTGATAACTTTTGAAGATAAGGGGCAGATTATGTTTGCTACCGAGTGAGTGATAGTTTGCCAGGAATTAATAGCAGTATCAGCATCAGAGAGGTCCAGTTTAGTTAGGTCTTTTGCAAGGCTGTTGTTGAGAGTGTCCATGGAACAAGGTTTCCTGAACTGGATAGAGGATTTAGTAGCAATGGGGGTCTGTTTTTGCTTTATAGATAATTCTGTAACTATCAGCGAGTGATCTGACCAGGGGATGGGGGTGCAAGAAGGTGGGGAGATGGGCGAGATGGTTTCATTCGTGAATATCAAGTCAAGCGTGTGGCCTGCCTTGTGTGTGGGATTGTTTATAATTTGTTTGAATCCCATAGCCTGGAGGGAGGAGAGAAGGGCTTCGCAATTTGATGATGGGGAGGGGGAGTCAACATGGATGTTGAAGTCTCCTAAAATGATAGAGGGTGAGTTGGAGTTGATGTGTTTAGCTATAATTTCGATGAGGGAAGAGGGGTCGGTTTCTAGGAGCCCCAGTGGGGGGGGGGGGGGCATAAATAAGGCAGATTTGAAGCTGGGAGGATTTGAATAGTCCGATTTCTAGTTTGGTCGACGATTTGAAGGTTTGCTGGGAAAGTCTCAGTTTTTTTTTTTGCAATTAGCATTATTCCACCCCCTCTTTTTTTAGGTCTGGGGATAGAGAAGATGTCATATTATTGTATTGGTAGTTGGTTAATTATGGCCGTATCTGTGTTTTTCAGCCATGTTTTGGTAATGGCACAGATGTCCGGTTGGGTGTCCAGTAGGTGGTCGTTAAGCATGTGAGATTTTTTTGAGAGCGACTGCGAGTTGAGAAGGGTTAAGGTGATTAAAGATAAGCCTAGGAATTGTGTTAGTGGGGAGATCATGATTGGAATCAGGGATCTCTTTGAGCGTAGATTGAGCAAGGGTGGATTAGCTCTGTTGGAGAGTGAGCGAGGGATGATCGGTATGGGGAAGGTTTGTAGCATGTTGTCTTTTTGGAGGAAAGTGGATGATGGTTGTGAAAGAGGAGGGAAATATAGCTGCTAGAAGAGGTGAATGATGTGAGGATGCTGGGTGGAGGAGACGTTGAGTGCTGGAGTGATTGCTGGCGGAGATGATCGTTGGATGACTGCTGGAAGTTGGAGTGGCTAGATGAATGCTGGATGCTGGAGAGGTTGGACGGTTGCTGGAGTGGTTGGATGAATGCTGGATGCTGGAGTGGCTGGATGAGTGCTGGATGCTGGAGTGGCTGGAAGATTGCTGGATGAATGCTGGATGCTGGAGTGGCTGGATGAATGCTGGATGCTGGAGTGGCTAGATGAGTGCTGGATGCTGGAGTGGCTGGAAGAGTGCTGGATGAATGATGGATGCTAGAGTGGCTGGAGTGGCTGGAAGAATGCTTGAGGAGAACTGATTTAGGGCAGTAGGATTATGGAGAGGGTGGAAAAGCATGAGATAGCACGGGTGGCTTCAAGTTCTATGTGCTGGTGCGCATGAAGGGGCGCACAAAGGGGCAGGACCCTTTGTCGCACTCCTTAGGCGCGCAACGCCTGTAGCTGTTTCAGCCATTTAAAGGGCTCTGGGGAGGCGTCGGGGCTTCCGGGGAGGGCTTGCCGGTTCCCTTCCGATTCCTGCTTCCTTCTGCTGTCCGGTTTTCAAACAGCTGCTTTTTTGTTTTTTTTCTTTAAATTTGTGCTCGCCTCGGTGGCCTCGCGAGAGGCTTGTCACCAGTCCACCTCCCTTGGCCCCAATGGGCCGATGCCGACCGCGTGGGGAGGCCGACCAGAGCCAAGGGGTAAGTGCAGGGCGGCAGTGCAGGAGGAAAAGGGAGCGCCTGTAGCTGTTTCAGCCCTTTAAAGGGCTCTGGGGAGGCGTCGGGGCTTCCGGGGAGGGCTTACCAGTTCCCTTCCGATACAAATGACCCATCCAGACTGCCAATGAGGATTTTTAGGGCTGTAACTGCTGCTAGGTTAGATTAGCCCCACACCTTCTGTTTAGCGATTTTACCCCTGTGCTTTATAACTATCCTAGAGATCCTTTAAATTTATCCCATGCCTTTAAGGGCATTTGAGGGGTAATAGAGAGGAGGAACAGAAAGATGAGACTGGAGAGCCAGAAAGTAGGGCATCAGGACAGCACTTTCAATTTTTTTTGTCCCACTTCAGCAGCTGCACGTTTGAATGGCTTGTGTATGTGTTAGTTAATTTCATTCTATTCTTTAAAAAAAAAAAACTAAAAGAAAATCTGTAGTAGCACAAAGTGGCTGATACCTCCAACATATATTCATTAGACACAGAAACAAAACATAACAACATTATTGTATTTAAATTACAAAACTCAATCTCTTGCAACTGAGTGGCTTTTTTCCCTTTAGATCTTGACAATGCAAACACTAGCTAGAGTACAAACTCTAGATATGCGAAACTAATGAGAAGCTGATAACAAGCTAGATCTGATTCATTGATCAGTAATCTGCCTGGAGAATTCCCTATGAGTTTTCTCCCACAGTTCCATTTATGTATTTTATTTTTATTTGTTTAGGAGCATAATTATGCCACATAACCCAAAGGTCTAATTGGCTTACAAAAATATATACAATTAAAAATAAAACAAACATAAAAGATGTATAAAAACATAAAATATCACTAGCTCCACCAAATATACCCATTATACCTATCTACTGTCCTGCCATAGATCCTGCTTGATCACTTTTCCTCTCTCATCATTGCCCTGCCACTAAGGACCCTGTGGGGTTCATGTTCAAAAAGCTCTAAACATTGGTCAGTCAAATGCTGATTTTAGGTCGAATCTAGCCATTAAAAAATGTTGTTAAAATTAGGGAGCTTTACCTAATCTTAGCTGGTTAATGTTGAAAATCAGTGCTCGCTTCTGAAGTCAATTCCAACACCCAAATAAGATGTTTTACTACGATACTTAAGTGATTACTGGAAATTATTTGTTTTGTCTGTGTGCCTCAACTAGATTTTAAGCTCCATAAAGCAGGGACTGTCTCTTTAATGTATCTATACAGTGCTGCACATGTTTAATAGCAGTACAGAAATGTTAATTACAGTTGTAATGCAAACTGGCAGCCCTCCAGATCTTCCATTCCTTCTGTTGTTTCAAAGTGACCGGGAGGGGGGGGGGGGGGGGGGAGAGCATGCTGACAGCAAGCCCCCTGCCACAATCTCTCCTCCCTTCTGCCTGAGTTTCAAAGTAGAGTTGGGTAGGCCAACAGTCTCTGCTAATCCCTACTTCCTTCTACCCCAATATCAAAGCTAGCAATTGCGGAGTGGTGAAAGGGTCAACAGCAGCTCTTTTCCAGATTCTCCCTCCTTCTTGCCTGAAGGTACTAAATTCCTCCCATGATCTTCTCTCTTGATTCCTCCAAAAACCTCCCAAATCTTCCTCAAGCCAATCCGGGAGGAGAATATAGTCTTGTCTGCTCACAGCTTGGTATCCAGCATTGCTCAAACAATGATGTTCCTAGTGGGAGGATGGAGAGATCATGGGGGAGGAGGGAGGTTAGTTTAGTTTACTTTAATTACATTAATTTTAAATGAATTACCTAGTAACTTCATCGTGTGTCTCCTAGTCTTTGTACTTTTTGAAAGCATAAACAACTGATTGTTTACTCGTTCCATTCCACTCATTATTTTATAAACCTCTATCATATCTCCTCTCATCCATCTCTTCTCCATGCTGAAGACTCCTAACCTCTTTAGCCTTTCCTCATAGGGGAATCGTTCCCTCAACTTTTTTCAGTTTGGTTGCCCTTCTCTGTATCTTTTCTAATTCTTTTATATCTTTTTTGAGATGTGGTGATCAGAACTATGCACAATACTCAAGATGAGGTTGCATCTATGGAGTGATACAGAGGCATTATGATATTCTCTGTTTTATTCTCCATTCATTTCCTAATAATCCCTAGTATTCTTTTTGCTTTCTTGACTGCTGCTGCATACTGAGCAGAAGATTTTGACATATTATTGACAATGACGCCTAGATCCTTTTCCTGAGAAGTGACTCTTAGGGCCGGATTTTCAAAAGGTTACGCTCGTTGGGCCTATTTTATGCCCGGCGGCACGCATAAAGTCCCGAGATGTGTGTAAGTCCCGGGGCTTTACTAAAGGGGCAGGGTGTGGGCATGGTGGGGTAGGGGCGGTACCAGAGGCCTGCAACACAGCAGCCATTGCCACTGTGTCGAGGGATCGCATGCCGGCAGTTGGCCTGTGACGCAACTTGCGCCTGGCCAGAGGCAGGCGCAAAAGGTAAAACAAAGATTTTGGGGGCAGTTAGAGTAAGGCTAGGGGGTAAGGTTAGGGGAAGGGATGGGAAGGTCAGGTTAGAGGGGAGGGAATGGAGGAAGGCAGCACAGCTTGGCGCACACAAGGTACACAATTGTGCAACCTCTTGTGTGTGCCGACCCCAGATTTTATAACTTCTGCGCGCCTGAACTATGTAGCTATAATTTGGGTTACTTTTCCCTAAGCACATCACTTTGCACTTGTCCACATTAAATTTAATTTGCTATTATCAGGAGTAGATTGAAGTGCAGACAGGTCCTGGGACAGATGATTTGTTTGGGTTAGTAGATTGGTGGAATACTAATATTTGAGAAACTTTAGATAATGAAGACCCAGAAAAGGTAGGAGATAGAAGGACCAAGCCATCTACACTTTGCTTCTTCCTAGTATTGTGTGATCAGAGAAGGAAAGTTAGGAGATTGGAGATGACATGGGTAAAAACACATAATTTGATAGCTATGCTTCTGTGGCAAATAGAAGCTAATAGATATTGTGGAAAGGTGGTTTGTGCAAAAAAACCCAGTTTTTGGAAGACAGAATTTTAGTTGCTGAAAATAAACCAAAGGAAATTTTTACATCAGTTTGTTCTGCTTTAGATGGTGATTGTAGACCAGGGGTAGTTATTTCAAAGGAACTCTGTGGCAACAGTTTTGTGGATTTTGGAAGAAAAAGGTTCAGGAGTGTAGTCTTTCATTACTGAATATGGTAAAAGTGTGGGATAATTGTTTGGAGGGAGAAGATAAACAAAATGAGTGTATTTGAGAGATGAAAGCTGGTTGGTAGAGTGTTATATACCAAGAAAAACAGTTTGCTTCAGTGGGAATGAAGGAGTTGCAGGAGATGTTGTCTATCTGTAAACTCTCTCATTGTCCCTTAGATATTGCCCTCCCTTTTTGATAAAAGATAATATATTATTGGTGCTATAACAGATTGTTAATTTGACTTTGGATAATGGTTGTTTACCAAATCAGTTAAAACAATCATTAGTAACTCTGGCATTGAAGAAGTTTACTTTAGATAAAAAGTATCATAAGAACATAAGAACATAAGAAATTGCCATGCTGGGTCAGACCAAGGGTCCATCAAGCCCAGCATCCCGTTTCCAACAGAGGCCAAACCAGGCCACAAGAACCTGGCAATTACCCAAACACTAAGAAGATCCATGCCACTGATGCAATTAATAGCAGTGGCTATTCCCTAAGTAAATTTGATTAATAGCCATTAATGGACTTCTCCTCCAAGAACTTATCTAAACCTTTTTTGAACCCAGCTACACCAACTGCACTAACCATATCCTCTGGCAACAAATTCCAGAGCTTTATTGTGCGTTGAGTGAAAAATAATTTTCTCCGATTAGTCTTAAATGTGCTACTTGCTAACTTCTTGGAATGCCCCCTAGTTCTTCTATTATTCGAAAGTGTAAATAACTGATTCACATCTACTCGTTCAAGACCTCTCATGATCTTAAAGACCTCTATCATATCCCCCTTCAGCCATCTCTTCTCCATGCTGAACAGCCCTAACCTCTTCAGCCTTTCCTCATAGGGGAGCTGTTCCATCCCCTTTATCATTTTGGTTGCCCTTCTTTGCACCTTCTCCATAGCAACTATATCTTTTTTGAGATGCGTCGATCAGAATTGTACACAGTATTCCAGGTGCGGTCTCACCATGGAGCGATATAGAGGCATTATGACATTTTCCGTTTTATTAACCATTCCCTTCCTAATAATTCCTAACATACTGTTTGCTTTTTTGACTGCTGCAGCTCACTGAGCCGACGATTTTAAAGTATTATCCACTATGATGCCTAGATCTTTTTCCTGGGTGGTAGCTCCTAATATGGAACCTAACATCATGTAACTACAGCAAGGGTTATTTTTCCCTATATGCAACACCTTGCACTTGTCCACATTAAATTTCATCTGCCATTTGGATGCCCAATCTTCCAGTCTTGCAAGGTCCTCCTGCAGTGTATCAAGATCTGCTTGTGATTTAACTACTCTGAATAATTTTGTATCATCCGCAAATTTGATAAACTCACTCATCATATTCCTTTCCAGATCATTTATATATATATATTGAAAAGCACCGGTCCAAGTACAAATCCCTGAGGCACTCCACTGTTTACCCTTTTCCACTGAGAAAATTGACCATTTAATCCTACTCTATATTTCCTGTCTTTTAACCAGTTTGTAATCCACGAAAGGACATTGCCTCCTATCCCATGACATTTTAGTTTCCTTAGAAGCCTCTCATGAGGGACTTTGTCAAACGCCTTCTGAAAATCCAAATACACTATATCTACCGGTTCACCTTTATCCACATGTTTATTAACCCCTTCAAAAAAATGAAGCAGATTTGTTAGGCAAGACTTCCCTTGGGTAAATCCATGTTGACTGTGTTCCATTAAACCATGTCTTTCTATATGTTCTACGATTTTGATCTTGAGAGCAGTTTCCACTATTTTTCCTGGCACTGAAGTCAGGCTCACTGGTCTATAGTTACCCAGATCGCCTCTGGAGCATTTTTTAAATATTGGTGTTACATTGGCCACCCTCCAGTCTTCAGGTACAATGGATGATTTTAATGATAGGTTACAAATTTTAACTAATAGATCAGAAATTTCATTTTTTAGTTCCTTCAGTACCCTAGGATGCATACCATCCAGTCCAGGTGATTTGCTACTCTTTAGTTTGTCAATCTGGCCTACTACATCTTCCAGGTTCACAGTGATTTCGTTCAGTTCATCTGACTCATCACCCCTGAAAACCATCTCCGGAACTGGTATCTCCCCAACATCCTCATTAATACACACAGAAGCAAAGAATTCATTTAGCGCCAGATTTTATTAATTAGCGCGATCAAGTACTTTTGTTCGCTCACCAGGCGCGAACAAGAGTACGTGGGATTTTAATAGATACGCGCGTAGTCGCTCGTATCCATTAAAATCCGGGGTCTGCGCGTGCAAGGCTGCCCAAAATCGGTAGCCTGCGCGCACCGAGCCGCGCAGCCTGCCTCCGTTCCCTCCGAGGCCACTCCGAAATCGGAGGGGACGTGGAGGGAACTTTCCTTCCACCCCCCCACATCTTCCCTTCCCTTTCCCTACCTAACCCCCCCTACCTTTGTTGGCAAAGTTACGCCTGCTGAAAGCAGACGTAACTTTGTGCGCGCCGGCCGGCTGCCCCGCTCCGTGTTCCAGTCCCGGGGGCTGGTCCGGAGGCCTCGGCCACACCCATGGAATGCCCCGGGCCGAAACCACGCCCACTTCACCGCCCCCGAAACGCCGCATCATGCGCGACACGCCCCCAAAACGCCGCGTAACTCCGGCTATGCACCCGAAACGCCCCCTGACACGCCCCTTCATGCAAGCCCTGGGACTTACGTGCATCCCGGGGCTTGTGCATGCCGCCGAGCCTGTGCAAAATAGGCTCGGCGCACGCAGGGGGGGTTTGGGATAGGTTTTCGGGGGGTACGCGTCTATCCTACGCACGTACCCCTTTGAAAATCTACCCGTTATTCTTTCTGCAATGGCCTTATCTTCCCTAAGAGCCTCTTTAACCCCTTGGTCATCTACTGGTCCAACAGACTCCCTCACAGGTTTCTTGCTTCGGATATATTTTAAAAAGTTTTTATGGAGGGCGCAGAGTAAAAGACCGGACTAACCTTCCTGCTACAGCTGATAGAGACCGGGGTAAGAGAGCTCTCCCTGACGGCGACGCTACAGCCACGCAAATCGACGCCGGTGACATCGAAGGGCGGCCCCGGGGCGGAACCCGGAAGTGCCCCTTTAAAGCGGGGGTGGCCTGGATCCCAATCTGAGGGCGCAGAGTAAAAGACCGGACTAACCTTCCTGCTACAGCTGATAGAGACCGGGGTAAGAGAGCTCTCCCTGACGGCGACGCTACAGCCACGCAAATCGACGCCGGTGACGTCGAAGGGCGGCCCCGGGGCGGAACCCGGAAGTGCCCCTTTAAAGCGGGGTGGCCTGGATCCCAATCTGAGGGCGCAGAGTAAAAGACCGGACTAACCTTCCTGCTACAGCTGATAGAGACCGGGGTAAGAGAGCTCTCCCTGACGGCGACGCTACAGCCACGCAAATCGACACCGGTGACGTCGAAGGGCGGCCCCGGGGCGGAACCTGGAAGTGCCCCTTTAAAGCGGGGTGGCCTGGATCCCAATCTGAGGGCGCAGAGTAAAAGACCGGACTAACCTTCCTGCTACAGCTGATAGAGACCGGGGTAAGAGAGCTCTCCCTGACGGCGACGCTACAGCCACGCAAATCGACGCCGGTGACGTCGAAGGGCGGCCCCGGGGCGGAACCCGGAAGTGCCCCTTTAAAGCGGGGCGACAGGCGGCGCGCAGCAGAGCCGGCGCGCTGCTAAAGCCGCGCGCGCTCAAGGGGCGCGCGCTGATCCGGCTTTGCCCGGCTTCGCCTGGATACGTCGGGACGTCGAAATAATCCATCTGTGTTGGTTACTCCATAAGGTACTGTTACTAAAATATTATACCTGATTTATATTTCCGAACTCTCTGATTAACATCTATATTGCACGCTAAGTTGGTTGGCTGCATAATTGAGTGGACTGCTGATGGACTTGGATTGGCTTATTCGATCATGCCTCCGAAACGCAAGGGGAAAGTGAGAGTGTTTCCCTCACTTCCCTTACCGTCTCCTATCCAACAGGAAATCAGTAGATTCATGCTCTCTCCTGCTTTAAAAGAAGGGTTGAACAAGGACTCTGATGTGCCTTTCAGCCAGGGAGGGCTGAATGTGCCTCCAGAGGAGGCTTCCCTAAGCCCGAACACCGGCATACCACCTGCAGAAAGACTGGTAGGGACAAGTCCTGAGGGGGCTTCAGTAGAAGGTATCCTTGAACGAGCCCCTATGATCATGGGGGAAATTCCAAGCGGTGGAGAAAGAGACTTGGAAACAGCAATCCCGTTAGAAGGGAATGCTGAACCATCCACCCATGATATAAGTCCAGGTTTGCCCACCCGGCCAGCAGTGGTAACTCTCGAGGCATTGTGGGAAAAGATGGAGGGAATGTCCTTAAATATAAAGGGGGTGGAAAAGAAGGTTGATCTGCTAATGACTGGGAATCAACAAGAAATGTTGCAAATACAAAGACAAATTAAGGATATAGCTGACAGGACAAAAAATTTAGAAAATATTCAAAAGAAAAATACTGATTTCCAAGTAGCAGTTGTAAAAGACAGAGAGTCAATAACTAGAAGAGTAGAATCTCTAGAAAACAGTGCCAGGAAATATAATCTAAGATTTTTAAATTTTCCTCAAGTGATTGGGGAATTACCCCTAGTCACTTTAAAAAAGTTTCTATTTGAAATACTTGGTGCTGTTTCTGGGGAAACTATAAATATAGTAAATTGCTACTTTTTGCCAAAAAATAGGAATGCAAATAATAGGTCTGATTTACCATTTCAGGGAGACCTCACCAATTTTCTGGAGTCTAGCGCTCAGATTATTGAATGGGGAACCCTTTTGGTAAGTTTTTTCTCACTTAAAGATATTAATTTAATTATGAAGAATTACTTTCAAAAATATCCTGTCAATTTTATGGATAAACAAATAAAGATATTCCCAGACTTGGCATACCCAACACAATTAAGAAGGAAAGCCTTTTTGGCACTACGCCAAGAGGTAATTGCCTTAGGTTATACCTTCACTTTAAGATTTCCATGTAAATGTGTAATGAAAAAACAAAATGATATATTTATCTTCTTTACACCAGAACAATTAAAAGGGTTTATAGAATCAAGGAAATTACCATCTTCTTCCCCTATCCCGAGTTAGTATAAATGGAAATATAGCAGAGATTATGAGAAGGGCCCTGTTTAAAGTAATTTAAGTGATATACACTCCCTATTGGTTTTCTTATCGTGCAATTAGCCCTCAGGTATTTTTTAATACTAATGAATTGGGTTTTTTATTTTTTTTTCATTAAAGATTTATGCTTATAGTATCTCTTGAGGAATATTTTCTGATTTAAAATAATAAAACCCAGTACATGTATTTCTATGCAAATATTGATATGTTTGTAATAATTGAAAATGAGAAATAAATTTAAAAAAAAAAAAAAAGTTTTTATTATGAGTTTTTGCCTCTATGGCCAACTTCAATTCAAATTCTCTCTTCGCCTGTCTTATCAATGTTTTACACTTAACTTGACAATACTTATATTTTATCCTATTTTCTTCAGATGGATCCTTCTTCCAAATTTTGAAGGATTTTTTTTGGCTAAAATAGCCTCTTTCACCTCACCTTTTAACCATGATGGTTTTCGTTTTGCCTTCCTTCCACCTTTCTTAATATGTGGAATACATATGCACTGCGCCTCTAAGATTGTATTTTTAAACAATGTCCATGCCTGTTGAACACTTTTAACCTTTGCAGCTGCACCTTTCAGTTTTTTTCTATTTTCCTCATTTTATCAGTTTCCCTTTTGAAAGTTTAGTGTTAGAGCTGCAGATTTACATATTGTCCCCCTTCCAGTTATTAGTTTAAATTTGATCATGTTATGATCACTGTTGCCAAATGGCCCCACCACCGTTACCTCTCTCACCAAATCCTGTGTTCCACTAAGAATTAAATCTAAAATTGCTCCCTCTTTTGCACCATGAAGCAGTCATTTATTACATCCAGGAACTTTATGTCTCTAGCAAGTCTTGATGTTACATTTACCCAGTCAATATTGGGGTAATTGAAATCTCCCATTATTATTGCACTGCCAAATTGGTTAGCTTCCTTGATTTCTCTAAGCATTTCTTCATCTGTCTGACCATTTTGTCCAGGTGAACGGTAGTATACTCCTATCATTATACTCTTACCCAACACACATGGGATTTCTACCCATATAGATTCTACTGAGCATTTAGTCTCTTGTATGATCTTTATCCTGTTAGACTCTATGCCTTCCCGGACATAAAGTGCCACACCCCCACCAAGTTGATCCTCCCTATCATTGCGATATAATTTGTACCCTGATATAGCACTGTCCCATTGGTTATCCTCCTTCCACCAAGTCTCCGTGATGCCGATTATGTCAATCTCATTTGCTGCTATACACTCCAACTCTACCAACTTATTTCTTAGACTTCTGGCATTGGCATACAGACATTTCAAAGTGTGTTTTTTGTTTGTTTTTACAACCTGCTTTTCAGTTGTTAGGGATAATTTGGAAATCATTAGCTTCGGTGATTTTTTACATATAGGCACATGGACTATGTTTGCTTTTAATGGAACCTCTCTGTTGGGATGCCCTAACTCTCCTGTTTCATTAGTATCCTTCTAGGATACATTTCTCTGAACCATGCACTGCTGAGTGACTGTTGGCTTTCCCCCTTGTTCTAGTTTAAAAGCTGCTCTATCTCCTTTTTAAAAGTTAGTGCCAGCAACTTGGTTCCACTCTGGTTAAGGTGGAGCCCATCCTTTTGGAAAAGTCTCCCCTTTCCCCAAACGTTTCCCCAGTTCCTAATAAAGCTGAATCCCTCTTCCCTGCACCATCGTCTCATCCACGCATTGAAACTCTGGAGCTCTGCCTGTCTCTGGGGACCTGCATGTGGAACAGGAAGCATTTCAGAGAATGCAACCCTAGAGGTTCTGGATTTCAGCTTCCTACCTAAAATCCTAAATTTGGCTTCCAGAACCTCTCGCCCACATTTTCCTATGTTGTTGGTGCCCACATGTACCACGACAGCCAGCTCCTCCCCAGCACTGTCTATAATCCTATCTAGGTGATGCGTGAGGTCTGCCACCTTCGCACGAGGCAGACAAGTTACCAGGCGGTCCTCACGTCCACCAGCCACCCTGCTATCTACATTGCTAATAATCGAATCACCAACTATGATGGCCAGCCTAACCCTTCCCTCCTGGGCAGTAGCCCTGGGAGACTTGTCCTCAGTGTGAGAGGACAATACATCACCTGGAGTGCAAGTCCTTGCTACAGGATCACTTCCTGCTACACCAGGGTGATGTTCTCCTACTGGGAGACCTTTCTGATCCAAGGCAGCACTGGGGCTGCCAGACTGGATTTGGGACTTGGCTACTATGTCCCTGAAGGTCTCATAAATGAACCTCTCTGTCTGCCTCAGCTCCTCCAAGTCTGCTACTCTAGCCTCCAGAGATCGTACTTGTTCCCTGAGAGCCAGGAGCTCTTTGCACCAAGTGCACACATACAATCTCTCACCGGCGGGTAAAAAATCATACATGTGACACTCAATGCAAAAAACTGGAAAGTCCCCCTCTTTCTGCTGGACTGCTGCCTTCATCTTAGTTTTATTGAGTTCCTAGTTAGGTTTAGGATACTAAGGGAATTGGAATGAGAGTATTTTAAATTTACAGGTGAATTTACTAATTAATCAGCTAGTGTCCTACAAAGGGATGATTAAACTTTCAATAAAGGCTGGTACAATAGTATGATTTAGATAAGACCCTGATTGATTTTTAATCAGAAAGTGTCTCATGCCTAAAAATCAAGGGTAGCCTTTTGTTGGCTAAAGTTATTGAACGCGCTGGGTATCCCCAGTGGTCTTCATATTTCGAGAAATAGTGGCTAAAGGGGCAGATTTTAAGGTCATTGAGTTCATTTTTGAAAGAGAGAACTGCAATGGTACAGATAAGAGGGAAACATTCTAAGCAGTATGGTTTTGAGTCTGGGCTTCCACAGGGTTCCCCATTATCCCCTTTATTATTTAATCTTTTTATGCAGCCATTGGGGAATTTGGTTACAGTGTTTTAATTTCAGGGATTTCTTTATGTGGATGATCTGCAATTGATTTTCCCGGCGGGATGTAATTTAGAGGAGGCTATGAGGAAGATTAATGAGAAATTGGGTTTTTGCTTTCTAAGTGGTTTTATAAAAACTGCTTAGTGTTAAATATTGGGATAACACAGTGGCTGTATATTGGGAAAGAGGATGTGGTACAAAAATCTCTGACATTGAAACAAGAAGGGGTGGACTTGAGAACTAGCCATAAATAAAGAACTCAGGAATGACCTGTGATGATCAGTGGGATTCTGAGTCTCATATCTCGATGGTAGTTCAACAGATCTTTTTTTAAGCTTAGGTTATTGAGACAATTTCAGGTATTTCTATCCTTGGCTGCATTTCAGGTGTTTTACCTCAGATTGATTTACCTCAGATTGATTATTGTAATGGGTGCTGGCAAAAAGTATTCATAGATTACAGGTTATGCAAAATACGGCAGCAAGGTTGATTTATGGTTGTCCTTGGAAGTACAGTGCTGCTTCTTTATTGAAGCAATGGCTTTGGCTACCAGCAAAAAGCACAATTTAAAATCATGTGCTTGATGTATAAAGTTTCTAGAGGACAAATGGTGAAGTACTTACAGTGGTTGGTAGAGTGTTATATACCAAGAAATACCTTCACTCAGCATCAGAAATTTTATTTAGATTACCAACAGTAAAAGAGGATTCATGTATTGCAGTTAGGAAGCATCTTTTTTCTGTTGTGGGACCTGAATTGTGGAACTCAGCACCAAAAGAGTTACAGATGGAGTTAAGTTATCTGCTCTTCTGGAAAAAGGTGAAAATGTGGTTCTTTCTATGGAAGTTCAGAATACAATGCATTTTTAAATTTGTATCTATTTTATTATTGTTGTTATAGTGTGGTTTTATTTTGATTGATTTTTTATGCTGATTTACTTTTTGTATTTTTATTTTATTTTATGTTGTTTCTGGAACTGTTGTACACCTCACTGACCAGGTTTTTCCTGAGCGGTTAATAAGAATGAATAAATAAATACATGAATTTGCATGCCCATTCTCCCAGTTTTGCAAGTTTCCCTCTTGCAATTTCTCACAATCCTCTTGTGATTTAACAACTTTGAATAATTTTGTATCATAGACAAATTTAATCATCTCATTTATTCCTATTTCCAGGTCATTTATAAATATATTAAAAAACAGTGGGCCCAGAACAAATCTCTTAGTACTCCACTATTCCCCTTTCTCCATTGAGAAAGGTCCCTGAAGATCTTGTTGACCATATGACCATATGTTGGAAGACAGCAGAGGCATTGCAGAGGCCAAATTTATGACCAGATACTCGTAATGGCCATCATGGGTGTTAAATTATGTCTTCTATTCATCTCCCTCCCATATTTGAATAAGATTATAGGCTACTCTGAGGTACAGTTTTATGAAAATTTGTGCCCCAGGCAGGCAGTTGAATAGTTCTGTGATGAGGGATAGTGCATACCTGTTCTTCTGGGTTATGGCATTGAGGCCCCTAAAATCTATTCATGGCCAGAGAGAGCCATTTTTCGAGCCTACAAAGAAGAATTCTGCCTCTGCAGACAATGAGGAAGGGTGGATGAAGCCCACCTCCATATTTTCTTAAATGTAGGCAGACATGGCTGTGGTTTTGGGAGTAGAGAGTGGATACCCTCTGTCACTAGGTGCATCTTAACTGGAAGTAGTTCAATTGGACAGAAATAAGACCTATGAAGCAGCAGAGTCTCTGCTTGCTATTTACTGAAGACATTAGCAAACTCTGTGTAGAGAGTAGGAAGGCTTGGTAGGTCAAAGATTTTGGATCAGGTTAGGATTACCAGAGGCACAACCTGGAAGAGGCTCCCCCATGTGTGAACTATAGGGTTTCCCAATCTATAGATGGGTTGTGAAGCATGATCCAGGGCAATCCCAAGATGATGGGGTTGACCACCTTGGATAAGATGTAAAAGGAGATACTATCCCAGTGTAGAATGTTGCATTCGGGGCTGCTCTACGCCCTCTCTCCACCCTCTCTACCTCTGTGGCGACTCCCTCCGGCTCTGATGGATGGCTTGCTGCCACGGCGTCTCCATGCCGCCTCACTCCGATGTACCCGGACAGGCTCAATGCTGTGGATCCGCCATGTTCCTCATGACGTAGGGCACGCGCACACCCTCCAAAGTATGTACCAGCAAGGGTGTGAACCTCAGGGGCATCCCCCTGTATTGACGTCATCCGCTTCCAACATAAAAGGTCTTCACTAAACGCTAACAGATTGAGTTAGCAAGGATAAGCATACGACTTCGTATTCGCTTCAGCTATCCAAGCTACTCTGCCTCCTCAGACTTACCAGAGGTACCTGCTCCTCGGGGGCCTCACTCTCTTTTCTCTATTTCAGATTGCAGATAGGAACCGGTACTCGCTCCTCGAGGGCCCATGTTCCTGAATACTCTGAAGATTCTCTACTGCCTGGAAGCTATTGCAGATACAGACATTTGTGAGTTACCACCTCTCTCTCAGAGCTTTCCCTGGAACCAGGTACTCGCTCCCCGAGGGCCTAACTCTTTCCAGCTACTGAGCCTCCTTAAGAACATATGTGAGATTGTCATCTTTTACTGGCTACGTATGCAGTATACCCTGTCTACTCACTATCTATAGTCTTTCTACAGCTCAGCAACCCTGGGATCGCAGTTCCAGTACTTGAGGGACTTCAGCCCTGCCAGGCATATCAGCTCACTACTGCCACCTCTGGTGGTTCTACTACCTGTCTAATAAAAAAAAAAAATCTGTGTCTGTCTCCATACCCAAGCCTAGCCGGTGGTCCCCCTCTGGATATCCTCCTGAGGGCGCTGTCATCTGCCATTGGCCCAAGGATTCACCTATTTACATTCCTTTCCAGCTGAGTACCTCTCTAGCACTCCGCTGGTACAAATTGCCAACTCAGCAGTCTATATCATACAAGATTGCTAGCTCCACCTACGAAGCATATCAGATTAGGAATGTGAATCGGGCTTCGGATGATTGAAAATATCATGATATTTTCAAAATCGTCAGAAATCGGGGGCTCCCCCAAAACGATAGGAAAACCCCATGAAATTGTTCGTGGGGGTTCTTTTATCGTTTTGGGGGAGGGCGGGAAAAATGGCACACTAAAATAACCCCTAAACCCACCCCGACCCTTTAAAACTAATCCCTTAGCTTTCCCCACCCTCCCGACCCCCCCAAAAAACTTTTTACAGGTACCTGGTGGTCCAGTGGGGGTCCCGGGAGCGATCTCCCACTTCCGGGCCGTCGGCTGCCACTAATAAAATTGGCGCTGATGGCCTTTGCCCTTACCATGTGACAGGGTATCCGTGCCATTGGCCGGCCCCTGTCACATGGTAGGAGCACTGGATGGCGCGGGCAATTTTTAAAGATGGCGCCGGCCATCCAGTGCTCCCTCCATGTGACAGGGGCTGGCCAATGGCACGGATACCCTGTCACATGGTAAGGGCAAAGGGCCATCGGCGCCATTTTGATTAGTGGCAGCCGACGGCCCGGGAGTGGGAGATCGCTCCCGGGACCCCCACTGGACCACCAGGTACCTGTAAAAAGTTTTTGGGGGGGTTGGGAGGTGGGGGAAGCTAAGGGATTAGTTTTAAAGGGTCGGGGTGGGTTTTTTGTTTATCGGCTCGGGCGCAGCCGATAAACAAAACTGCGATCAGGCCAGACGAAAAAAAAACACGATGTGAATCGGAACCGGAATCAGAACCGATTTCGGTTCCGATTCACATCTCTATATCAGATTGCTAAACTCCTCCTTCCACGGGAGCCAGTCCCTAACAGATTGCAACTCCACATGGTGACTCATAGCAGATTACAATAGATTGCTAACTCCTCCCTTCTTGAGGAGTAGAGCACACAGATTGCTAACTTCCATCTGCTTGCTCCTCCCATCAGCATAGCAGATTATAACATAGAAGTCCCATCTGGAGTATAATAGGAATGGTAGCTACTAATAGGCCTCCAGGAAGAGTTTTGCCATATTCTACTTGTTCAAGGACACCATAGGAAGGTGGTATTGGAGGACCAAAGCTGCACCTATAAAGATGCCTCCAGCTCCGGAATCCAAAAAGACCTCAGTTTGCACCTCAGTATCGTGGAAGTAGAGACAAACTGGCAGCAGTAGCTGTGAAGAGGATGAAGGCTGGCCTAGGGTTGCCTCTCTGACTAACCCTAGACTTGGAAGAGTTCCACCTTTTCTGGACAAAGACTGGCAAAGCACTCCTGGGCTGTGCAATAGAGACAGAGGTTAAGCCACCAATGCCTCTGTTTCTATTCCTCAGAAAGGCAGGATCTCCCAAGTTGCTTGGGCTGTTCGGAGGAAGAGGCTACTGGCACATTTGACATGGTGACCAGAAGCTGCTGGAACTTGGATGCCAGTCTGAAATGCCTATGGGACGCCTTCCTCTCATGGGCTGGTTCCTGCAACTGCAGGTCCACCCATATGGTCAGTGATGAAGTGCTTTAATGTGGGTGGCAAGTCCTGACCCATCACCTTGGCTTTTATACACTCCGCTAGATCTTGCCAGAAGATGGCGGTCAGGCTGTCTTCATCCCAATAGAGCTCTGAAGCCAGGGTGTGGAATTGAATAGCATAGTCATCCACAGTGACTATGAGAAGAGAAGTGGAAGGCTCATCTGCATACTGTTACCAGCATCCCCCGGTAGAGGACTCCAGACGCCACAGCAAGTGATCCAGGCTTTCACCTCCACAGCCCCAGCTTCTAGAGACCCCATACCCTTTGCAGTAGAAGAGGACCGGAAGGCTCATCTGCATACTGCTCCCAGCATCACCCGGGAGAGGACTCCAGAGGTCACAGTGAGTGATCCAGGCTTTCATCTCCATAGCCCCAGCTTCCAGAGGCCCTGCACCCTTTGCAGTACAAGAAGAATGGAAGGCTCATCTGCATACTGCTCCCAGCATCCCCTGGGAGAGGACTCCAGAGATAACAGTGTGCAATCCAGGATTTCAACTCCACAGCTCCAGCTTCCAGAGGCCCCGCACCCATTGCAGTAGAAGAGGACTGGAAGGCTCATCTGAATACTGCTCCCAGCATCCCCGGGTTAGAGGACTCCAGATGCCACAGCGAGTGATCAAGGCTTTCAACTCCACAGCCCCAGCTTCCAGAGGCCCCACACCTTTTGCAGTAGAAGAGGCCCAGATGGCTCATCTGCATACTTCTCCCAGCATCCCCCGGGAGAGGACTCTAGAGGTCACAGTGAGCAATCCAGGCATTCATCTCCATAACCCCAGCTTCCAGAGGTCCCGCACTCTTTACACTAGAAGAGGACAGGACAGTTCATCTGCATTATGCTCCCAGCATCCCCTGGGAGAGAACTCCAGAGGTCACAGTGAGCGATCCAGGTTTTCAACTCTACAGCCCAGCTTCCAGAGGCCCCTCACCCTTTGCAGTAGAAGAAGACTGGAAGGCTCATCTGCATACTGCTCCCAGCATCCCATGGGAGAGGACTCTAGAGGTCACAGCGAGCGATCCAGGCTTTCAACTCCACAGCCCCAGCTTCCAGAGGCCCTGCACCCTTTGCAATAGAAGAGGGCTGGAAGGCTCATCTGCATACTGATCCCAGCATTCCCCGGGAAAGGACTCCAGAGGTCACAGCGAGCGATCCAGGCTTTCAACTTCACAGCCCCAGCTTCCAGAGGCCCACACTCTTGCAGTAGAAGAAGACTGGAAGGCTCATCTGCATACTGCTCCCAGCATCCCATGGGAGAAAACTCTAGAGGTCACATCGAGCGATCCAGGCTTTCAACTCCACAGCCCCAGCTTCCAGAGGACCTGCACCCTTTGCAATAGAAGAGGACTGGAAGGCTCATTTGCATACTGCTCCCAGCATTCCCCGGGAAAGGACTCGAGAGGTCACAGTGAGCGATCCAGGCTTTCAACTTCACAGCCCCAGCTTCCAGAGACCCCGTACTCTTGCAGTAGAAGAAGACCGGAAGTGCGCATCTAATGGTGTGTGAATTTCAAATCTTTCAATCCTTTGAGTGAAGATCAACTTCATGGTGGTGAAGAGAATTGGTAAGTATAACTTTGGGAAATCTTAGGACTTAAAAAGGTTTGGAGAGTGGTGAAATAGTGGGAGATATTCTTTGGAGTTTGTGTGTGTCTGAGATAATAAGCAAGCAAGAGGGAGTTCATTCTAGTGTCTCTTTCCCACCCACCCACTCCATCTCAACCCTTGATTTTTAAGCAAGAGACACTGTCTCATTAAAAATCAATCCGGCTCTTATCTAAATCATACTATTGCACCAGTCCTTATTCAGAGTTTAATCATCCCCTTGTAGGACACTAGCAGATTAATTAGTAAATACAACTGTAAATTTAAAGTACTCTAATTCCAACTCCCTTAGTAACCTAAACTTAACTAGGAATCTCAACGAAATTAAGTTGAAGGCAGCAGTCCAGCAGCAAGCAGGAGGCTTTCCAGTCTTTTGCATTGAGTGTCACATGTATAATATTTTACCTACTGGTGAGAGATTGTATGTGTGCAGCCAGTGCAAAGAGCTCCTGGCTCTCAGACAATAAATCCAATCTCTGGAGGTAAGAGTGGCAGGCTTGGAGGAGCTGAGGAAGAAAGAGAGGTACATTGATGAGACCTTAAGGGATATAGTAGCCAAGTCCCAAATTCAATCTGGCAGTCCCAGTGCTGCCTTAGATCAGAAAGGTCTCCCAGTTGAAGAACATAAGAACATAGGAAATTGCCATGCAGGGTCTATCAAGCCCAGCATCCTGTTTTCAACAGAGGCCAAATCAGGCCACAAGAACCTGACAAGTACCCAAACACTAAGAAGATCCCATGCTACTGATACCAGTAATAGCAGAGGCCATTTCCTAAGTCAACTTGATTAATAGCAATTAATAGACTTTTCCTCCAAGAACCTATCCAAACCTGAACATAAGAACATAAGAAAATGCCATACTGGGTCAGACCAAGGGTCCATCAAGCCCAGCATCCTGTTTCCAACAGTGGCCAATCCAGGCCATAAGAACCTGGCAAGTACCCAAAAACAGTCTATTCCATGTTACCATTGCTAATGGCAGTGGCTATTCTCTAAGTGAACTTAACAGCAGGAAATGGACTTCTCCAAGAAATTATCCAATCTTTTTTAAACACAACTATAGTAACTGCACTAACCACATCCTCTGGCAACAAATTCCAGAGTTTAATTGTGCGTTGAGTAAAAAAGAACTTTCTCCGATTAGTTTTAAATGTGCCCCATGCTAACTTCATGGAGTGCCCTCTAGTCTTTCTACTATCCGAAAGAGTAAATAACCGATTCACATCTACCCGTTCTAGACCTCTCATGATTTTAAACATCTCTATCATATCCCCCCTCAGCTGTCTCTTCTCCAAGCTGAAAAGTCCTAACCTCTTTAGTCTTTCCTCATAGGGGAGCTGTTCCATTACCCTTATCATTTTGGTAGCCCTTCTCTGTACCTTCTCCATCGCAATTATATCTTTTTTGAGATGCGGCGACCAGAATTGTTCACAGTATTCAAGGTGCGGTCTCACCATGGAGCGTACAGAGGCATTATAATATTTTCCGTTTTATTCACCATTCCCTTTCTAATAATTCCCAACTTTCTGTTTGCTTTTTTGACTGCCGCAGCACACTGAACCGACGATTTCAATGTGTTATCCACTATGATGCCTAGATCTCTTTCTTGGGTTGTAGCACCTAATATGGAACCCAACATTGTGTAACTATAGCATGGGTTATTTTTCCCTATATGCATCACCTTGCACTTATCCACATTAAATTTCATCTGCCATTTCGATGCCCAATTTTCCAGTCTCACAAGATCTTCCTGCAATTTATCACAATCTGCTTGTGATTTAACTATTCTGAACAATTTTGTGTCATCTGCAAATTTGATTATCTCACTCGTCATATTTCTTTCCAGATCAGTTATAAATATATTGAAAGGTAAAGGTCCCAATACAGATCCCTGAGGCACTCCACTGTCCACTCCCTTCCAGTGAGAAAATTGTCCATTTAATCCTACTCTCTGTTTCCTGTCTTTTAGCCAGTTTGCAATCCACGAAAGGACATCGCCACCTATCCCATGACTTTTTACTTTTCCTAGAAGCCTCTCATGAGGAACTTTGTCAAACGCCTTCTGAAAATCCAAGTATACTACATCTACCGGTTTACCTTTATTTTTTAAACTGAGCTACACTAACTACACTAACCACATCCTCTGGCAACAAATTCCAGAGCTTAATTCTGCGTTGAATGAAAAATTAATGTTTCCAATTAGTCTTAAATAATTACTTGCTAACTTCATGGAATGCCCCCTAGTCCTTCTATTAAAATATATCTGAAGCAAGAAACCTGTGAGGGAGTCGGTTGGATCAAGATTTCCTTCCTAGTTTTAGAGAAAGACATTCATCCCATTGTTCTGGGACTACCCTGGCTCCAAAGATACTCTCCTACCATCCACTGCGACACCTTACAAATAGCAGCCTGGAGTCCACGCTGCTTCTCATCCTGCTCCCGACTTTATCAAGGCCCGGGCTAGCTTGATGGCTATCTCACTCACATTACCTCCCAATATGCTGCATACCAGGATTTCTTTTCTAAGAAAATGGCGGAACTTTTACCACAGCACCGGCCTTTTGGTTGTGCTATAGACTTGCTACCTGGCACAATGCCTCCTAGGGGACGGGTATACCCCTTGTCTCTCCCAGAGACACAAGCCATGTCAAGCTACATTAAAGAGAAGGTGGATTGTGGATTCATCCGTCTGTCTATATCGCCAGCGGGGGCTGGTTTCTTTTTTGTTGCCAAGAAAGACAGGTCCCTCAAACCCTGCATTGACTATCGAGGGCTCAGTGCAATCACACGTCATGACAGGTATCCGCTCCCACTCATTCCGGAACTGCTGGACTGGCTACAGCGGGCTAAAGTCTTCACCAAACCCGATCTCCGTGGCGCTTACAATCTGGTATGAATCTGCCCCGGAGATGAATGGAATACCGCTTTCAACACTCGCGACGAACAATATGAGTACCTCATCATGCCCTTCGGTCTCTGCAATGCTCCAGCGGTTTTTCAAAACCTAATGAACGAGGTGCTCAGGGACATGCTCCAGTCATCCATTATAGTCTATCTAGATGATGTATTGATCTGCTCTAAAGATCTCCCCTCTCATCGCCATCATGTGAGAGAAATATTACAACGCCTCAGAGATAATTGTATTTTCGCCAAACTTGAAAAGTGTATGTTTGAGCAAGAGTCTCTACCCTTCCTAGGCTATATTGTCTCATCAACTGGTTTCCAAATGGACCCAGACAAGGTTTCTGCTATCAAGGACTGGCCACAGCCAGTAGGGGTCAAAGCCCTACAAAGGTTCCTCGAGTTTGCAAACTTTTACAGTTTATTCCCCACTACTCTCAAAAGGTGGCGCCACTTACAGTTCTCACCAAAAAGGGGGCTAACGCTAAGGAATGGCCACCATCGGCTTGTCTAGCCTTTGAAGAATTGAAAAAAGCATTTTTGCAAGATACTTGCCTTCATCATCCTGACCCCCTACGGCCCTTCATAGTGGAGGTAGATGCCTCGAACATAGCAGTTGGAGTAGTTCTCAGCCAAGCTTCAAAAAAAGGGAAGTTATTCCCTTGTTCTTATTTCTCCCTAAAGTTTTCTGCTGCGGAAAGAAACTATGGTATTGGTGATAAGGAGCTCCTCGCTATTAAATTTGCCTTTGAGGAACGGTGGCAGTGACTGGAGGGGCTCAGCATCCTATAGTAGTTTACATGGATCACAAAAATTTGGAGTTCCTCTGCCGCACGGTGGCTGAATCTGAGGCAAGCCCGCTGGTCTCTATTTTTCAGTTGGTTCCATTTTTCCCTAGGCTACAGACCTGCAGCGAAGAATATATGTGCTGATGTGTTATCTCGTACCATGGAATCCAACAATGCGCCGAATCCACCTCAGTACATATTGGACCCTGCAAAGGTAGTCGTAGCAACGACGGACCTGCTTCCTCCTGGCAAGACAGTGGTTCCTGCCTGACTGAGGGAAAAGGTTCTTTCATGGGCCCATGATTCACTTACAGCTGGACATCCTGGTAGAGCCTGAACTGTAGAGCTTCTTGCTCGATTCTACTGGTGGCCCCACATGAGACGAGAAGCCCATCTCTACATCGATTCTTGTCCTACTTGTGCCAGGCAAAGGCCATTGTCTGGTTGCCCCTGGGGGCTTCTTCAACCACTACCAATTCCCGTTGAACCATGGACACATCTCCACAGATTTTGTAGCGGATCTTCCACCGTCCGAGGGGAAGACGGTTATTTGGGTTACCGTGGATCGGTTTTCCAAGATGGCCCATTTTGTTCCTTTGCCCAAACTTCCCTCTGCACTGGAGTTGGTGCAACTCTTCATACAACATATTTTTTGCATCCATGGACTTCCTCTTCACATTACCTCAGACAGGGGACCACAGTTAACGGCTAGATACTGGAAGGCTCTTTGTAAAAAGTTTGGAGTGTGCCTGGACTTCACCTCTGCATTTCATCCCCAAAACAACGGACAAGTGGAGTGCACCAATCGCTCATTAAAAACCTTCCTTCGAACTTTCATAGGGGATCAACAAAATAACTGGGTAGCCATTCTACCGTAGGCTGAATTCTCCTACAATAATCATGTCCATTCAGCCACAGGTGAGTCTCCCTTTCAGCTGATCTAAAGTCATCAATCCAAGTTACCACTACCCCTACACTTGTCTGTACCATCTCCCACGGCCCAGTTATCTGCACAGCAGCTCCACTGTCTTTGGGATTCCATTCAAACCAAGTTATGACAAACTGCGGCCACTGCAAAATGGAATGCGGACAAACACCGTCGTCCCGCTCCGGTGTTCCATCCTGACAATAAGGTATGGTTAAGTATGAAGCATGTTCGTCTTCGCCTCCCTTCCATGCGACTGGCACCCCGGTTTATTGGCCTATTCTGGGTATCCGAGAGGGTTGGCACTGTCTCCTACTACCTTTGCCTTCCCAGTTCGATGAAAATTTACATTTTTCATGTATCTTTGCTTAAACCTTTGGTGCTGTCAGGATTCCACCGCAAAACCCCATATCTGTCCAACATTCCTGCTGAGGATGACTCCATCTATCAGGTTCGTGATGTTCTTGATGTCCACTTCCAGCACCACCAGTGGGAGTATCTGTATTCTGTTAGCTGCAGCCCTGAGGATAATACTTGGGAGCCTGCAACCAACATCTTAGATAAATCTCTTCTCCATGCCTGGAGCATCCGAATCCACCAAAGCCCCCGAGGAGGGGGCGTACTGTTATGATTCCCGGCCACGGGACGCCACGGCCGGGCTTCTACCTCCCTCCAGTCCAGCTCCGGGGTATTCCCCGACGGTCCTCCGCTCCTCTTATGCCGCAACCCGGCCTCTCCTCGGTGGCAACTCCACAAGGGAGATGCCGTCGAGCTCCTGCACTCCTCCTTCGCTCCTTGCCCGCCCCCTAGGTGCGCGCACACATGCACAGGGGCTGATTATTTAAAGGGACCAGCCCGGGAAACTACTCTCCACAAAGAAGTGACATCAGATGCTCCCCAGGTATTTAAATCCTGCCCAGACTCTCCTTCTTTGCCTTGTAATGAGGTTCGCTCTTTGAGTTTTCTAGTTGCTGTCTTCGTTCCTGCTTGTTCCTGTTCCACCGTCCGAGGGAAAGATGGTTATTTGGGTTACCGTGGATCGGTTTTCCAAGATGGCCCATTTTGTTCCTTTGCCCAAACTTCCCTCTGCACTGGAGTTGGTGCAACTCTTCATACAACATATTTTTTGCACCCATGGACTTTCTCTTCACATTACCTCAGACAGGGGACCACAGTTAATGGCTAGATACTGGAAGGCTCTTTGTAAAAAGTTTGGAGTGTGCCTGGACTTCACCTCTGCATTTCATTCCCAAAACAACGGACAAGTGGAGTGCACCAATCGCTCATTAAAAACCTTCCTTCGAACTTTCATAGGGGATCAACAAAATAACTGGGTAGCCATTCTACCGTAGGCTGAATTCTCCTACAATAATCATGTCCATTCAGCCACAGGTGAGTCTCCCTTTCAGCTGATCTACAGTCATCAATCCAAGTTACCACTACCCCTACACTTGTCTGTACCATCTCCCACGGCCCAGTTATCTGCACAGCAGCTCCACTGTCTTTGGGATTCCATTCAAACCAAGTTATGACAAACTGCGGCCACTGCAAAATGGAATGCGGACAAACACTGTCGTCCCGCTCCGGTGTTCCATCCTAACAATAAGGTATGGTTAAGCATGAAGCATGTTCGTCTTCGCCTCCCTTCCATGCGACTGGCACCCCGGTTTATTGGCCCATTCTGGGTATCCGAGAGGGTTGGCACTGTCTCCTACTACCTTTGCCTTCCCAGTTCGATGAAAATTTACATTTTTCATGTATCTTTGCTTAAACCTTTGGTGCTGTCAAGATTCCACCGCAAAACCCCATATCTGTCCAACATTCCTGCTGAGGATGACTCCATCTATCAGGTTCGTGATGTTCTTGATGTCCACTTCCAGCACCACCAGTGGGAGTATCTGTTATCTGTTAGCTGCGGCCCTGAGGATAATACTTGGGAGCCTGCAACCAACATCTTAGATATATCTCTTCTCCATGCCTGGAGCATCCGAATGCACCAGAGCCCCCAAGGAGGGGGCGTACTGTGTTGATTCCCAGCCACGGGACGCCACGGACGGGCTTCTACCTCCCTCCAGTCCAGCTCCGGGATATTCCCCGACGGTCCTCCGCTCCTCTTATGCCGCAACCCGGCCTCTCCTCGGTGGCAACTCCACAAGGGAGATGCCGTCGAGCTCCTGCACTCCTCCTTCGCTCCTAGCCCGCCCCCTAGGTGCACGCACACATGCACAGGGGCTGATTATTTAAAGGGACCAGCCCGGGAAACTACTCTCCACAAAGAAGTGACGTCAGATGCTCGCCAGGTATTTAAATCCTGCCCAGACTCTCCTTCTTTGCCTTGTAACGAGGTTCGCTCTTTGAGTTTTCTAGTTGCTGTCTTCGTTCCTGCTTGTTCCTGTTCCAGCGTGTTTCTGAGTCCTGCTCCGCTCCAGCCTTGTTCCTGTTCCAGCCCTTCCTTGCCTGCTCCTGTTCCTGCATCCCCTTGGTTGGTCTTCCTGGCGTCTGACTTCAGTTGAAGTTCCTGTTGGTGAAGTTCCTGTTGGTCTCCTGGCTCCGACTTCTCCTTTAGACTCCCTACTTCTGGGACTCGCTTCGTACCTTCATCACCAGAGTCCGCGCCCAAGTCACCCAATTCTTCTTTAAACACTTTAACAAATTTATTGAGAAGGCCCTTATTGATGAATTCTCGATAGCTGAATTCTGAGGAGGCTGATATGCCTACTTGTGATCAGTAACATCAGCAGTGAATCTTGTTATGTGCAATACTGGACGTTCACAATTCAAGATCTCACAATGGAAATGTTGTCATTCTGGTAGTCACATTACAAGATAATTTATGGTTGTAACTAGATGATATTGAGACCATAGTGTTCATTATATCTAGCAATTCGAGTCTTAACTAATTCTAAAATTACACAGAAAATGAGAATATAAAGCATAGAACATGGTGGCAAAAACAACAATGTAGTCCATCTAATCTGACAAATTTGCTTCCTGTAATATTGCTATAAATCCCAGTTGATCCTTGATTTTCTCCTCATTTCCTCACATAGAAATAAAGATGAACAAATATGTTGTAGAAGATACTTTTTTAATCTTTCAACATCTTTATTAAACAATAAAACAAGCTCAATAGATTGTTCAAATTTGGCAATTGTATTACATTCACATAAATATAAGAATCTCTTTTTCCATATTTTATTATTCCATCCTTCATTATCCCCACCCCTCCCTTCTCATTACCTTTTTATTGAACTAAATACATTAATGACAAGCTTTTGTGAGTTTTGATCCTTTCATCAGCTCAACCTTTTGGTGAGTGTGATCACTTGCTTCTTCATACAGTTGTATGTGGTGTCTCTCATCTGTTATCTTCCACTACTTCCTTCACTTCTTCAAACTAAGAATATGCTGGGCTTATTCCATGCTTTCTTGGATTTTCACATTCTCGTTTTCCACTGAAAGGCTTTTTCATGCATGAAATACCCTTTCTGTGAGCAATATTTTCTGACGTTATTCCTGATTCTACCACTTTGAATCTCATATCATGGTCTCTGGTTCTAGAGCCTTTTTATCTATTAAAAAGTGTTTGCTTCTGCACTATTTACAAATTTGTAGTATTTTTTAAATTAAATTTAAGATTCTGTTACATTCAAGACCTTTGTGGTATTTGGAATGTCTCCATGACATCCCTTTCTCTCTCTCTCTCTTAGAGAACAGCATATATGTCTTATTTCTGCGCCAATATGGTAGCCCAGCTTTATCTGACTTCTTTTGAAGATTCAGCCTCCAGAGCTAGACACAGTACTCCAGATAAGGTCTCATCAATAACTTGTACAGATGCATTATCACCTCCTTTGTTCTCTTGGTAGTAACTTTCCCTAGGCACCCTAATATTCTTCTTTTTATTAAAATTTAATTTTCTTCTGTACCATTATATTTTAACAATATACTCTCATATGGGCCAATGCAGTATGGTGCGCTCGGCCGAGCACACCATTAGCCTCTGTTTGGCCACGCATTTTCAATGCGCTATTTTTACCCTATATACAGTAAGGGGTAATACCACATGGAAATCGCGCAGCCAACCCCCCCGAAACTAAGAGCGCCCGCAACATGCAAATGCATGTTGATGAGCCTATTAGTTAGTTCTGCGTGATACAGAAAGTAAAATGTGCAGCCAAGCCGCACATTTTACTCTCTAAAATTAACACCTACCCAAAGGCAGGAGTCAATTTCAGCTGGCACCGGGAAAGTGTACAGAAAAGCAGAAAAAACTGCTTTTCTGTACACCCTCCGACTTAATATCATAGCGATATCAAATCGGAGGCCCCAAAAATAAAAAAGTAAAAATCTTAAAAAAAATCTGCCTGCGGCCCGCGGGTTGGAAAATGGGCACTCAATTTTGCCAGCGTCCGTTTTCCGAACCCATGGCAGTCAGCGGGTTCGACAACCGACGCTGGTAAAATTAAACTAGTATCCCTAGCGCCTCCTTATTAGTGCGGGCCCTCATTTGCATAGTGAATTGCATGCCCAGGAGAGTGGCCTGGGCACGCGTCGAGAGAGCAGGCGCTCACCTCGGAGCGCTGGCTCTCCCGCGCACTTTACTGCATCGGCCCGATGGTGAGTATTACAACATAGGCAGCCTTTGACTCAATTAGAAATATCTGCTTTAATATTGAAAAAAGAGCACTATTTTTTGGACCAAATGCTCACTGTTTATAGGTAGATGAGCTGTTAAATATCTGTGGATATTGACAAAACGTGAACTGAATTATACATGGCATGGCTGGGAAGCATGGTTTGTGTTCATTACCTAGGCATGTCAGAATGTGATCAAGCTCAGATCATTGGCTATACCAATTTTTATACAATGACAGTGCATGCCATGTAACATTTTATATGCGTTTTTTGTTCAAATGGGAATGTTGAAGTATGAGGCAGTCTGTAACTTCTGCATCAGCAACAGGAACCACCATCTTCATAAAAAAATAAACAAAAACAAAAAAAACAGTTTTGAGCTGGTTGCTCTGCTCTGCCATAAAAAACAAAAAAGCTGGTTCTGAAAAAAAAAATCCATATCTGATTTAATTTGTCCTGTCTGGTCGCTTAACTTGCCAGGCATTTATTTTCTATTTTTTAAGCTTCTTCTTGTGGTGGTGGTTGGATGAATGCATGTGCAAAAAACGAAATAAAGAAAAGGAGACACAGTCAGACACACACATCCTTCAATGTGTCATTTGTAAGGCAAAGCAATTACCAACCTGTTGAACTGTGATTAGGCTGAACCATGACCTGCAATTTGGTTTGTGCAATGCTGAAGACTTCATCTAATTGTCTGGCATTAAATTCATGAATTTTTGCAAGAAGGTTGCAAACAGATGAAAATTATATTCACTAGATAGTAGCAAGGCTACAGCTGAGAAATACCTGTATATCACACTATATAATATATTTCTATGGCTTGAAATGTAGGCTCCATTAGTGGCTGTCTGGATCTTAACAAGTACAATCTAAGCATTGTTTAATTTTTTCTATTGTATTATTTATTTTTATTCATTTGATATTTCACCTTTTCTAAAAATAAGGTACAAAGCAGATTACAAGAAGCAAAATTGCAACAAAAAAACTAACTCCATAACAAATAGTAGGAGAAGAATATGTAAATGCACAAACACATGCTACATAATATTAAAGCGAAAGTGTACAATTGATAATTGAACAATGTATTGAATGTAAGCCCCAAGAAGTGTTGAAAAATACAACAGAGAAAAATAATACAAAGGGATGCAATCCAAAATACCAAAAAACTTAAAAAAGGGAAAACGTATCAGAACACAGTGCTCAATAATTATAATCCACACAGGATCTTGCCCACAATGGGCTGCAACCAGTATAATATATATATTTGAGCACAAGATTTTACCTCATATATTCATATTTATTATGAAAAAACTTTATTTTAGAAAATATCTTTATACCTCTCAATATTACCTCAAAATAAAAAAAGAAAAATGTATCTATTAAAATTCACTATATTGATTCTTCCTATATGTTTTCACTCCAATTTCACATTATCCTGCTCCACAAGACCAGATGGTTATAATGCCCAAATACAACCTGAGTATCCTGACATTGACAATGTTTTTGCACTTGTCTGTGCCTGCCTCAGGGGAATAGCAACAATCTGAAAAAGAGCACAAAAACACAAAATCAACCAATGTAAACCCATACCAAACATTCACATATAAAGAATAAAAACACTACCCTGTGGTTCTCTTCCAACCTCCAAAGATTTAAATATACCACTCAAATACTGTGAAAGTTCCTAGACTATGGCCAAAAATACCCCAAAATTGAAAGGGACAGAAGTTTCACTTATAGCCAATCAAAAACCTCTTACATAAATACTAACCAATCCAATTCTTTATTAAGACCTAAAGGGAGGACCGTGTCCAATAGATAAATCCAGTGCTGTTCTAGCTATAGCAACCGGGTATTGTTGTCACTCCCCACGTAGCTACTTTGAGCTATTCTAAAACAGTAAAATATAAAACTTCTAAAGTGTTTTGACTAGCAATGCAGTGCTCAACTAGGGGAGCTTCCAACTTCGCACTATGATTCATTGTCAGAAGTTGACGGCTGAGGGGGGATATGATAGAGGTCTTTAAGACCATGAGAGGTCTTGAACGAGTAGATGTGACTTGGTTATTTACACTTTCGAATAATAGAAGGACTAGGGGGCATTCCATGAAGTTAGCAAGTAACACATTTAAGACTAATCGGAGAAAATTCTTTTTCACTCAACGCACAATAAAGCTCTGGAATTTGTTGCCAGAGTATGTGGTTAGTGCAGTTAGTGTAGCTGTGTTCAAAAAAGGTTTGGATACGTTCTTGGAGGAGAAGTCTATTAATGGCTATTAATTAATTTTACTTAGGGAATAGCCACTGCTATTAATTGCATCAGTAGCATGGGATCTTCTTAGTGTTTGGGTAATTGCCAGGTTCTTGTGGCCTGGTTTTGGCCTCTGTTGGAAACAGGATGCTGGGCTTGATGGACCCTTGGTCTGACCCAGCATGGCAATTTCTTATGTTTTTATGTTCTTACGATGCTCGATTAAATGGGTTTTCAAAGCTCTCAGTTTTTCCTATATATAGCAACCGGCATGGACACCAGATCAAATATGCCACTTGCTGAGAAAGACAGGTTGTTCTAACCTTAGGTTTAAAATTACTCAATTTCTCAAAGGTTAATGAGTTAATAGAATGAGATTGTGGACACACTGAACATGATCCACACGGGAAGTGACCACATTCCTCAACCATTGATCGCTTATGACTAATAAAATGTGAATGTACCAACTGGTCCTTTAAATTATAACCCCTTTTATATGCTATCAATGGTTTATCATAAAAATGCGGATATAACTGCAAAACGTGCCAATGTTTATAAATAATCTTCACCACATGCCACATAGATTGTTGTGTTCTGCGGCCGCGGCCCCCTACCTGAACCCCAATTGCGGGCCGCCGTGGCAGCATAGGGGGAAGCTGCTGGTTCTGATGCCCATCGTTCCCGCACCGGCGAGGATCTTCGGGGTGGCAGCCGGGTTGAGAGCTGTCCCTGCTCCTCCCTTGCGGCGTCGGGCAGCTTTCCTCCATGATCCGAAATCCAAGATGGCCGCCACCATCTTAGGCACGAGGCCGTGCCTCCTTACTAGATTTAAAGGGACCTCATCCCTTTAATTGCTTACAGCTGTTTCCAATGCACTGGACCAGGGGAAGTATAAAAGGAGACTTCCTCTGCTCATTCCTTGACTTGGCAACTTCCGTGGTTGGTCAGGTCTGCTTGCTTCAGTGAGTCTTCTTGTTCTTCAGATCCTTGCTTCCTGGTTCCTGTCTCATATCATTGATTCCTTCCTTGGTTCCTGACCGGATTGGCAAGCGGTGATTCCTGGTGTGTGACTTCAGACTGGCAAGCAGTGATTCCTGGTGTGTGACTTCGGACTGGCAAGCGGCGATCCCTTGGTGAGTGACCTCGGACTGGTAAGCGACAACCCTCTGGCACTTGACCTTGGACTTCTTCTGGACCATTGTATGCAAGGGCCCACCTAAGTCCCAGTGTCCTTGGTCCCCACGGGCTCCTCCCGGGGGGACCACGGGCTTCCAGGGGTAAAGCTCCAGTTGGCCCTTGCACCGACCTCACGATTCCTTGACCTCTCAAAGGTCCACCTAAGTCCCAGCGGCCCGGGTCCCTACAGGCTCCTCCTGGGGAGACCGTGGTCTTCCAGTGGTGAAGACACAGTTGGCTTCTTTGACGTCACGACTATTCCTCTGCCTCCACAGTCACCTCGGTCTTCAGTGCGAGGGTCAGCAGGTCACATCCTCTGTTCTGCCTTGCCACCCAACAGGAGAGCCTAAGGATCCACCTCCTAAGGTATACCATCCTCCCATCGGCCCAAGGGTTCACAAGCCTGAGCATAACATAGTTGATGAATAGGGAAGCACACAAGTCAACCGTTGTGGTGATTTTTGGCGTTTCGTCGTAAGCAAAGCATTTCTGTCATTCCAGTGAGCTCTCTTCATGGCGCGGCAAACAACTGCTGCAGGATATCCTCTTTTACCAAATCTAGAGCTCATTTCACCTGCTTTATTTTTGTGTTCCTGTACATCCAAACACAACTGTTGCAACCAAAAAAACTGCCCAGAGGATACTATCTCTTAAATGTTGAGGATGACAATTTGCATAACTCAATAAAATGTTACAGTCTGTAGAATTCTGGTATATCAAGAAATGGAAATAACCATTCAAAATTGTAATAGTAATATCCAAAAAGGATACACTATGACTGCCATACATTGAAGTAAATTTCAAATTCAGATCACAAGTGTTTAACCACACCATAAACTGCTCAAACAAAGTTCGTCCTCCGGACCATAAAATCAAAATATCATCTATAAATCTCCTCCAACAATGGATATAACCACGAAAAGGACACTGAGGGAGCCAAAGTTTTTCAAAATGGCCAACGTATAAACTTGCAATACTAGGGGCCATGGTGGTACCCATTGCTGTACCACCCACTTGCTAGTAAAAAAAAATCATCAAATAGAAAGTTATTATTTTTCAAAGCTAAAGATGCTAATTGAACAATAAATTCTACTGGTGTGCATTGGGAAACTTTATACAATGTCAACTGGTCATGAACCACATCTAAAGTTTCATCTTGTGGTATGTGGGTATAAAGTGCAACAATATCAATCATGACTAGAGAAATCTGACCAAGAGAACCTTGGTAATCTTGTAACGTTGTTATAATGTCACTCGAGTCATGTACATAAGAATCTAAAGCAGATACTAATGGTCTCAGAAAAGTATCAACAAAAATGGATAATGGTTCAAATAAAGAACCCTTAGCTGAAATAATAGGGTGCCCTGACATTTGTTCCAAAGATTTATGAATCTTAGGCAAATGATAAAATACTAGAATAGATGGAAAGTCAACTGTTAAAAAACCGAACTCCCTTTGAGTAATCCATTCTTGCTGTAAACCAAGCTTCAACACATTATCCACTTGGGACTTCAAAAATGATGTTGAATCACCCAACAAAAGTTTATAAAAGTTCCGATCGGACAGTTGACATAAAGCTTCTTCTGATACATAACTTTAGATAGTACAACTATTGCGCACCCTTATCAGCCGCTTTTATTTCAATGTTAGGATCAATCTGTAAATCCATCAGAGATAATCTTTCATCCTGCATTAAATTAGACATACACCGAGATGGTTGCTGAGCAATAACATGCAAGTCTTTGTAAACTAACTTTGAAAAAGTCTGAATGATTGGAGCCACAGGTCCCGGGAAACACCAACGTGAATGCGGTATAACTACTGATCCATCCTTAATGCTTGCTTCTTTAGAATAAAAAAACAAATGCAACCATAAACTTCTTAAAAAATTTTCACATTATTTATAAACCTCAAAAAAATCAAACCAAATTGTCGGCACAAATGATAATCCTTTATTCAACACACTAATATGGTGTGTCGATAATACTTTGAGGATATTGTAAACTACAGATTCTGTTGTGGTTGACCTCTGGAATTGGACTGGATCCACCACCTCTGTGATTGAGATACTCCTTAATTGTCCAAATCTGGGACATGAAATCTGACTTTCTGACTGTTTTGAGTATCCAAAATAGTAGAAGGCATATTTACCGATTCAATAGTTCAAAGATTCCTGTCTTTTGAATGTACTATCTCGTCTCCAGATGAATCATCTGAACCAATATCAAAAATCTTCTTCTGAATTGACTTATGCCTATGTTGCAGATTCATCCAAAAATATACTGACCTTTCTTATAATTTGCTCATCCCAAGTGAACTTCTTCAGTTTCTGTTGTTTCACCTCTTCTGTGAAACCATGTACAGTTAATTTGAATTCTTTCAAATGGGCTTTGAACACTTTAACTGTATTCTGTGTCTGTAACCGTTGCATTAATTCATCTAACTCAGGCCTGGATTTATCAAAATGCGGTAAATATTGCATGCGATGGGAAAAGGGGCGTGTTTTATGGTAATAGGGAGTTTATCGCTAAGTTAACGCAAATTGTGTTAACTTTTTCCTTCTTTGAGATAAGTGCCAGAATGTGGTATTTCCTACATACAACCACTGGGAGGATCATGTTTACTACCAGGAGAGAGAGAGAGAGGGAGAGAGAGACTAGCTATAATGTCATCTAGGGATGTGAATCGTTTTCTAACGAACTGAAATATCGTACGATATTTCTAAATTCGTTAATATATCGGGTAAAAAAGAAACGATCACTTTTCCCCCCGAATTTTTGTAAAAATCATTTTTCGGGTTAGTGTGCGTTAACTCATGTTAGCATGCGCTAACAAAAAAATGTTTATTTTTGTTATTTTTTCTTACTTTTTGCTATTTTTGTTAGCGCGCGCTAACATGAGTTAGCGCGCACTAACCCGAAAAACAATTTTTCACTAAAAAAAAAAATGAGGATTCGCGGGAAAATGAGATTTTCCCACGGCCAGACAATCCTGAAAGTGGGAACGATCGGGCACCCGATTCACATCCCTAATATCATTACCCTAGATAGGTATTTATATCTCTATGGGAGGCCCACCTAGTAACTCGAGGTGAGGTTTAGGTTGAGAGAACATTGCACAAATCTCATCTGTGGGTGAGTTTCCTCACTCCTAGGGTCATCACATGTTCACAAGAGAGCACTGTTCTGTTCGTGCATCTCACATTGAATGCCAAGTGGCCCCTAACCCCCCTACACTAATATCTAAACCTCACCTCGAGTTACTAGGTGGGCCTCCCAAAGAGATATAAATACCTATCTAGGGTGATGATATTATGGCTAAGTGTTCTCTTGTTCTCTCTCTCTCTCTCTCTCTCTCTCAAAACCAGCATCCATGAACAACATCACAACAGGTGATGCAAGCTATCACAGTTTAACACTCCTAAATTGTGCTTAACACATGCCTTAGTGCATTTTGATAAATGAGGGGGCCAGATCGTAGTGCTGTTGCCATCATCTTGGCTCGCTCTATCACCAACAACATTAGATCCAATGAGCACTTATTTAATATCTGATTCCATTTAAGCACAAATTCATCACATTCTGAGTATAATTTAGGCTCCTTATTTAAACACAACCACGAGGAATGCGCTCCACTCGACAATAATTCATGATCCCAACTTTCCTTGTTGCTAGTAGAGGCTGTGTTAAATAAAGGAGGAGCTTCCAAGACTTCCATTAGATATGACTGAGAGAAACTAAAAACATTACTCCACTGGGTAGCCATTATAAGAAAATTAGCTCAGAACTTTAATAAGAATCAAAACAACAAATGAGCTACGCAATCCCAATATTCACAAAGAAAAATAATACAATCAAAGGGATGTAATTCAAAATACCAAAAAACTTAAAAAAGGGAAAACGTATCAGAACTCAGTACTCAATAATTATAATCCACAGGCTCTTGCCCGCAATGTGCTGCAACCAGTAATATATATATATTTGAGCACAAGATTTTACCTCATATACTTTTCCACTTATTAATAAAAAACTTTATTATGAAGAAACTTTATTTTAGAAAAAATCTTTATACCTCTCAATATTAACTCAAAATCAAAAACAGAAAAACGTATCTGTTAAATTTCATTATGTTGATTCTTCCTATATATTTTCACTCCAATTTCACATAATGCCACTCCACAAGACCAGATGGTTATAATGCCCAAATACAACCTGAGTATCCCGACATTGACAATGTTTTTGCACTTGGCTGTGCCTGCCTCAGGGGAATAGCAACAATCTGAAAAAGAGCACAAAAACACAAAATCAACCAATGTAAATCCACACCAAACATTCACATAAAAAGAATAAAAAGACTACCCTGTGGTTCTCTTCCATCCTCCAAAGGTTTAAATATACTGCTACTCTGAGCTACTCTAAAACAGTAAAATGCAAAACTTCAAAAGTGTGTTGACTGGCAATACAGTGCTCAACTAGGGGAGCTTCCAACTTCTGACAATGAATCGCACTATGATGCTCGATTAAATGAGTTTTAAAAGCTCTCACAGTCTTCCCTATATATAGCAACCAGCATGGACACCAGATCAAATACACTTGCTGAGAAAGTCAGGTTGTTCTAACCTTAGGTTTAAAATTACTCAATTTCTCAAAGTTATTAGAGTGAGATTGAGGACACACGGAACACGACCCACATGATTCATTGTCAGAATTTGGAAGCTCCTCTAGTTGAGCACTGTATTGCCAATCAACACAATTTTGAAGTTTTGCATTTTACTGTTTTGGAGCAGCTCAAAGTAAATGCGCAGGGCGGTGATCATAATACCCGGTTGCCTCAGCTAGAATAGTGGTGGATGTATCTATTAGATACAGTCCACCATTTAGGTCTTAATAAAGAATTGGATTGGTCAGTATTTATGTAAAAGTTTTTTGATTGGCTGTAAGTGATACTCGGGTTGTATTTGGGCATTATAACCATCCAGTCTTGTGGAGAGGGATTATGTAAAATTGGAGTGAAAATATATAGGAAGAATCAACATAGCGAAATTTAACAGATAAGCTTTACTTTTTTTATTTTGAGTTAATACCGAGAGGTATAAAGATTTTTTCTAAAATACATTTTTTTCATAATAAAGTTTTTTATTAATAAGTGCAAAGTATTGAGGTAAAATCTTGTAGGGATGTGAATTGTTTCCGGAATCATGTTCGTACTAGAACCGCGGGAAATCTTCATTTCCGGCGGGACCGCTTTCTTTTTTTTTGGCTGTCCTGAGCCGAAAAAGAACCCCCACCCCGACCCTTTAAATCTCATTATTTAGAATCCCCCACCCTCCTGACCCCCCTCCCAAAAAAACTTTTCTAAAGTACCTGGTGGTCCAGCGGGGGTCCCAGGAGTGATCTCCCGCTCTCGGGCCATCGGCTGCCACTAATCAAAATCATTTTTTTAAAGATGGCGTGGGTCATCCATTGCTCCTACCATGTGACAGGGGCCGGCCAATGGCACCGATACCCCCTGTCACATGGTAAGGGCAAAGGGCCATTGGCGCCATTTTGATTAGTGGCAGCCGACAGCCCGAGAGCAGGAGATCACTCCTGGGACCCCCGCTGGACCACCAGGTACTTTAGAAAAGTTTGGGGGGGGGGGCAGGAGGGTGGGGGATTCTAAATAATGAGATTTAAAGGGTCAGGGTGGGTTTGGTGCTTGTTTTTTATGCCCTTTCTTCCCACCCCCCCACCCACAAAATGTTAAGAGAACACCATGAAAATTTCATGGGGTTTTCCTATTGCTTTAGGGGACCCCCCGATTCCTGACGGATGAGAAAATATCGTACGATATTTTCTAGAGATGTGAATTGGAACCGGAAATGGTTCGGATTCCGGTTCGGATTCACATGTGGGTTTTTTTTCATTGGGCCCGATCGCGGTTTTCTTTATCGGCTGCGCCCGAGCTGATAAACAAAAAACCCACCCCGACCCTTTAAAACTAATCCCTTTGCTTCCCCCACCCTCCCGACTCCCCCAAAAACATTTTACAGGTACCTGGTGGTCCAGTGGGGGTACCGGGAGCGATCTCCTGCTCTCGGGCCGTCGGCTGCCACTAGTGGAAATGGCGCTGATGGCCTTTACCCTTACCATGTGACAGGGTATCTGTGCCATTGGCTGGCCCCTGTCACATGGAGGGAGCACTGGATGGCCGGCGCCATCTTTAAAAATGGTGCGGGCTATCCATTTCGGTCCGAAAATGTTTTGGCTGCCTGGCTAGCTTTGTGCAAGGCTTGTTGGGTGATGGTCCAAAGTTGATGCAGTTCCCTGGCAGACAGCTGAGCAGCTGGTGAAGGGACAGTCATGGGAACGGGCAGAGGTGGGAGGGGTTGCTTGCCGTATTCCACTTGAAAGGGTGAGGAACCGGTGGCGAAAGATGGATGGGAGTTGAGGGCGAATTCGGTCCAAGGTAGTAGATCCGCCCAATCATCCTGTTTGTTATTTACATATGCCTGCAGAAATTGCTTAAGTGTCCGGTTTGTTCTTTCAGCCTGACCGTTGGTTTGTGGGTGGTAGGCTGATGTAAATTCTCGAGTAATATCAAATTTTCGACAAAGGGACTTCCAAAATTTAGCGGTTAACTGAGGTCTGTGATCCGATAATATGACTTTGGGCAGGCCATGAATTCGGAAGACATGGTGGATGAATAGCTGGGCTGATTGGGGTGCAGAGGGTAGTCCTGGTAATGCCAATTTAGAAAATTGGTCAGTGATGACCCAGATAGTAGTATTGCCTTTGGACAATGGTAAGTCAACAATAAAGTCGGTCAAGATGTGAGTCCAGGGTTCGCTGGTAACATGCATTGGATAGAGTAGACCCCAAGATCGACACGTAGGATTTTTGTGATGGGTACACATGTGGTATGATTCAACATAGGACCGGGCATCCTTAGCCATCCCTGGCGACCAATAAAACCAGCAAAGCGTGACCAGGATTTGGTGTTGCCCCTGATGACCTGCACTACGAGAATCATGTGCCCAGGTCAATACTTGACTCTGGAGTCGTGGCAGGACGAAGGTCTTCCCAGGTGGTATCAGTGTAGTAGTAGTCAGCAGGACCAGGGATGGGTCAATGATGAAACTAGGGGGTTCCGGTGTATTTGTGATGTTGAAGGCTCGAGAGAGCGTGTCCACCTTCAGGTTCTTAGAGGCGAGGCGGTAACACAAGACAAAGTCGAATTTTGTGAAGAATACATGGATTAAGACGTTAAGCCCGGTGGAGATATTCCAAATTCTTATGGTCTGTATAGACCATAATCTGGTGCTGTGCCCCTTCCAACCAGGGGCGCCATTCCTCAAAAGCCATTTTAATGGTGAGGAGTTCCTTATCACCAATGGCATAATTACGTTCCGCAGCAGAGAATTGGTGAGAGAGGAAGGAGCAAGGGTGGAGAGCGTTGGCGGAGTAGTGGCTGAGAACTGCCCCGACTCCTTCCATGGAAGCATCTACCTTGACAATGAAAGGACAACAGGGGTCCAGGTGGCGGAGGCAGGTGGAGACCACCTCGGGAGGCCAGTGCTTGGGGTTGGCCCCCTTACAGGTTAGGACAGTCAGAGGGGCCACCATAGTTGAAGATGAATGAATGATAGTAGTTCGATAGTAGTAGGAATCATTGTAGAGGATGTAATCCAGAAGGCTGGGGCCAGTCTTGGATGGCCTTGAGCTTCTCAGGGTCCATGTGAAATCCCTGATTAGAGATAATATACCCTAAGAATGGAAGAGCTTCTTGCTTGAAGATTCATTTTTTGAGTTTAGCGAAAAGCTGGTTCTCCCGAAGGCATTGGAGGACCCGGGAAACATCCCAGTGGTGAGCTTGCAGAGATTTAGAGAAAACTAAGATGTCATCAAGATAAATGATGACACACTGATACAATAGATCTCAGAAGACTTCATTCATTAGGTTTTGGAAGACGGCTGGAGGATTATAAAGTCCAAAAGGCATGACTAAATACTCATAGTGCCCGTCTCTGGTATTGAAGGCCATCTTCCATTCATCACCCTGTTCAGTTCAGAGTTAGCAATCTGTTATTTTTGGAGTTAACAGTCTGCTTGGAGTTAGCAATCTGTTATTGATCTGATGCCTGATGGGAGGAGCAATCAGATAGTTCAGGGTGGATCCTTGGACCAGTGGCAGATGACCACCCCCACCAGGGAATGACTCCGAGAGGGGCCACTAGTCAGGCTCAGAGTTAGAAGACAAACACACACACTAGTTCTTTATTAGACAGTATACTGAACCACCGGAGATGGCAGTAGTGAGCTGGCAAGCCCGGCTGGGCTGTAGTCCCTCAGTTTGCTGGTCAGTTTGTAAGACTAAGGGCACCCAGTACCCAGCATCTCCCGAGAACACTTATATTGACTAATAAAAATACATTATACTTTTTACTGAGTCTAAGTGTTCTTGTGTCCCTGGCCATAAGCATAGAGTGAGCTTTACAGGGCCGCTTTCGGCACTAGTATGGGGAGAGTAGAGAATGGATATAATAAGCGCGGCAAGACATTCATTTTTAAGATCGCAATACGACCCATCCAAGAAAAGGTCTCTCTACTCCAGCGATGGAGGTCCCCCTCTATTTTCTTCCATATTAGGGTGTAATTATAGTGGAATAACTCAGATAACCGAGCTCCAATATGAACCTCTAAGTATTTAATAGTATGTTTCGCCCATCAAAAGGGGAAGGTCTCCTTTATAAGGTCTACTTCCTGTTGGGTTAAAGTAAGGTTCAATAGCTCCAATTTATCATGGTTAACCTGGAAACCTGCCACCCTATGGAAGTCCTCTGGTTCGCCCACCACAGCCGCAAGAGAGTCATAAGATTGTGTCAGTGTAAATAGGACATCATCCGCAAAAAGAGACATTTCGCAATGTACTCCTGGAAGTGCAACTCCTATCACCCTGGGCGAAGCGTGCACCTTCGAGTCTAGGGGCTCCAGAAAAAGGGCAAATAACATAGGGGAAAGTGGGCAACCCTGTCTTGTGCCTCTCTGAATGGGAAAGCAAGAGCCATACCCTCCATTCACCTTTACCCTCGCCTGTGGGGAGTCATAGAGGGCCTGCACCCAGCGCTGAAAATAGGGGCCAAAACCCATTTTTTGCATAACTTTAAATAGAAAGGGCCAATGAACAAGATCAAAGGCTTTTTCAGCGTCAATGGCCAGGAGAACTGCAGGGATCTGCTTACTCTGAACCTAGTCTATAAGATCAATTACTTTACGAATATTATCACTGGCCATCCTAGCTGGGACAAAACCAACCTGATCATTGTGAATCAGGGCGGGTAAAATAGCCTTTAAGCGTTCCGCCAAGACACATGCTAACAGCTTAAGATCAAGGTTTATCAGGGAGATCGGTCTATAAGAACCGCATAGTTCCGGGTCCCTCCAAGGTTTCGTGATAACAGTAATACCTGCTACGTTAGAATGTGCGGCTAAGCCTGCGTTGCCCCGCAGGGCATTAAACATTTCTGTGAGAGGCCCAGACAGGATGTGTGCCAGCTTTTTATAGTAGCCCCACCGTGAGACCATTGAGGCCCGGCGCTTTCCCCACCTTCAGCATTTTGATAGCATATTGGACTTCCTAAGTCCGTTATCGGCCCTTCAAGCCATGCCTGTTGAGCGGGAGTCAGGGTCGTCAATTCAACTGGGCCCAAGTAGCAATCAATATCCACATCAGCAATGTTGTGATCCGCTCCATAAAGAGCCACATAAAAATCTGTAAAGCTGAGGCGGATATCATCAGAAGTCGTGAACCCATCGAGTTTTTAATTTTGGCAATATTATTTTGGGCAAGTGCCACCTTAAGGCATCTAGCCAATAGGCGTCCTGCCTTGTTCCCTTCCTCATAAAACTGTTGCTTAGTAATGTCTAATGCCAGATTGGTAGTGTCCATGTCCAGCATTCGGAGCTCCGATCTCACATGTTCCAGTGCCTGTAAATTTTAGGGCATTGCCTGAGTTGGTGCTGCCTAGATAACTGAGCAATGGATGCATGTAGGAGTGCCCTTCTTTCCCTTTCTGTTTTTGACAAAACGTCGCCTGCGAGATGAGCAAGCCCCTAGCGACAGCCTTAGAACATTCCCATATAAGCTGGGGGGGGGGGGGGGGGGGGGGACACTCCGGGGTATTATTGAGATGAAAATAGGAACGCAGTTCTTGCTCCAACTTCAATAGAAAGGCCTTATCCGCTAATAAGGTTTCATTTAACCTCCAGAATCTTTGTCCCGTGTGGGCCGAGGTTAATTTAATGGCTAACTTTACTGGGGCATGATCCGTCCAAGTAATGGGATCAATCCCCACCCCCATGACTCTGTTTGTATCAAAGAGTCAACAAGAAAGAAATCAATCCTAGAATAGGATTGGTGAGCATTCAAATAATACGTGTAGGCTCTTGTGCTCTGAGATCTCTGCCTCCATATGTCTTTTAGATCCCACCACACCATTACAGATTTCAGTGTGGTCTGCGCAGCCAGGGATGTAAAGGAGTACTGGGCGGAATTATCAACAGTTGGATTAATAGAAATATTGAAATCCCCTCCCAAGATCAAGGGGCCTTCTGCATGCGTTAGCAGTATATTGTCTAGAGCAGGGGTGGGCAATGCATATTCATTAGGGGTATCCTGAAAACCCGGCTGGTTTGCAGCCCTCGAGGACTGGACTTGCCCACCCCTGGTCTAGAGTATTAAAGAAAAGGCCCTGTCCCATGTTCGGGGCATAGACGGTGACTAGAGTCAAGACCTCATCTCCGATACGTATTTTCAACAAGATGTATCGTCCTTGGGGATCAGGAATAAAGGCAAGAACCTCATGTGTGAAATCCCTAGCCAACAGGATACCCATTGTTGCGGTCCCGGTCGCTAGGCTAGCGACCAGGTCCTTACCTTTCTGCTGCCTCTCCCGGTCTCGCCGCGTTCCGTTGCTCCTGGGGCCTGCAGGGCCGCATGGCAGCGTCTCTCTCCACGTGGAGACGCTGCCGAGGGACGACTCAGACTCCTCCCACTGCCAGGCAACGCGCGCGCGCGAGCAGGGGGCTCTTAAAGGTCCAGCACCCGGAAGTGCTGAACCGCCCCGTTCCTGACGTCAGACGCTGGCCGGCTATTTAAACCAGCGTCTGACTTCCTTGCTTTGCCTTTGCAACGAGGTCACTCTACTGTGTGCTTAGTTGCTTCCCAGCGTTGCTTTCAGCCTTGGTTCCTGCTTGTTCCAGCCGTGCCTTGCTTCCAGCTTCGGTTCCTGCTTGTTCCAGCCGTGCCTTGCTTCCAGCTCCGGTTCCAGCTTGTTCCAGCCGTGCCTTGCTTCCAGCCCTGGTTCCTGCTTGTTCCAGCCGTGCCTTGCTTCCAGCTCCGGTTCCAGCTTGTTCCAGCCGTGCCTTGCTTCCAGCCCTGGTTCCTGCTTGTTCCAGCCGTGCCTTGCTTCCAGCTCCGGTTCCAGCTTGTCCCAGCCGTGCCCTGCTTCCAGGTCAGGTTCTGTTTGGTCCTGCTGTGCCTTGGCTCCAGCTCTGGGCTCTACTTGCTGTCTACATATCCTGACTCCAGCTCCGGTTCCTGATTCTCCTTGTCTTCTGCCAGCCACGAACCTTGGTCTTCTTCACGATTCTCCTTTGTCTTCAGCCAGCCACGAACCTTGGTCTTCTTCACGATTCTCCTTTGTCTTCAGCCAGCCACGAACCTTGGTCTTCTTCACGATTCTCCTTTGTCTTCTGCCAGCCTCGAACCTTGGTCTTCTTCACGATTCTCCTTTGTCTTCAGCCAGCCACGATCCTCGGACTTCCTCACGATTCTCCTCGTCCTTCAGCCAGCCACAGACCTTGGACTCATTCACGATTCTCCTAAGTCCCAGCAACTCGGACCCCTACGGGCTCCTCCTGGGGGGGTCTTGGGTTTCCAGGGTGAAGACGCCATCAGTCCGCTCCAGCTGAGTGCCGCCTCCCGGCTTATTAACTCCTGTGGACGCTGTCCACCTCAGCCGGCCCAAGGGTCCACTATTGACTTTACTCATAACATAACAGTTTGCAAAGGCCATGGACTCGGCGGACTCCGCTCCTATGCAGGCCATCCCTGGCATGGCCCAAAGAATCCAGCAGCAACAGCAATGTCTGGAAGTCTTGGCTGCTACGGTGGATCGCCTAGCCAGTCGCTTGGATGCCAATCCTCCTCCGGTGGCACAACCCCCACCTCCACCGGCGGTTCTAGCTCCCGCGCAGACTCAGCTTCCAGCGCCTACTCGATACTCCGGGGATGCCAGATCGTGCAGGGCGTTTTTGAATCAGTGTTTCATCCGCTTCACTTTGCTACCAGGGCAGTTCCCGTCTGATGCCGTCAAGGTAGCATATATTTTGTCTCTGCTCGATGGGAGAGCTATGCTATGGGCCTCTCCCATGTGGGAGAAACAGGACGCCATGCTGCACAATTTACAGGATTTCGTGACTCACTTCAAACAGACTTTTGACGAGCCAGCTCGTGCTACCACCGCTACCACTGAAATTCTACAGCTACGACAAGGATCCCGTTCTCTGGCGGAGTACGCTATTGAATTTCGTACTCTGGCGATGGAACTCGGCTGGCAGGATGACTGTTTGCGGGGTATTTTCCTGGAAGGCCTTGCAGGCCGTATCAAGGATGAGCTGATGGCTCGCGACCTGCCCTTCACTCTGAACGGGGTGATAGACTTGGCCGGGAGGATTGACCGGCGATTGCAGCAACGAGCTAAGGAGGGTCGAGTTCCTCGTCGGCCTGTCTCTTTGGCACCCTCCTTCTCCAGGTCTCTGACTTTACCTCACAAGACACCATCAGCCTCCCACAGCCCCTCTGAGGAACCTATGCAGCTTGGTCGGGCGCCCCTAACCGAGGAGGAGAAGACACGTCGCCGCACTCAAGGCCTGTGCTTATACTGCGGCACTAAGGGTCATTTCCTGGGTCAGTGTCCTGCGAGACCGGGAAAAGCTCAGGTCTAGGGAGAGATGAGGAGGTTCCCCTAGGCTATGTTAATGCTACTCCTCAATGTACAGTTCCTATAACGTTGGAGTATCCAGGTGGCTCCTTTCAGACTCTAGCTTTCATTGATTCCGGAGCCGGAGGGAACTTTATCTGGAGAGAACTGGTACACCAATTAGGACTACCTACTAAGTGCCGGATACCTCCATTACGGGTTACCTCTATCCAGGGAACCCCTCTACCTGGATCCATTTCTGAAACTACGATGCCTCTCACTTTACGGACGGGAGTGCTTCACACTGAGACAATCTCCTTTTTGCTACTTGATAAATCGGTGCACCCTGTGGTCCTGGGACTCCCTTGGTTGCAACAACATGCTCCGGTGATCCATTGGGACTCTCTCCAAATTGCGCAATGGAGTCCTTCCTGTTTCCAGAATTGCCTGGATCCCGTTCCTAGACCGGAGATATTACTCTCTCACTCTGCCCTGGACCTTCCTTTGCCGTACCAGAATTACGCTGACGTGTTCTCCAAACAAAAGGCTGAACTGCTTCCATGCCATCGGCCCTTCGACTGTGCCATTGATTTACTACCTGGTTCCACTCCCCCGCGGGGTAGGGTATACCCTCTTTCTCTGCCAGAAACCCATGCAATGTCAGACTACATTACGGAGAATCTTGCCAAAGGGTTCATTCGTCCTTCGCACTCCCCTGCAGGAGCAGGATTCTTTTTTGTGTCCAAAAAAGATGGCTCCCTCCGGCCGTGCATAGACTATCGAGGTCTGAACTCCATCACTAAGAAAGATCGCTATCCCTTGCCTCTGATCCCAGAACTGCTCGATAGACTTCAGGGGGCCAAGATCTTTACAAAATTGGATTTACGTGGAGCATACAATTTGGTTCGTATTCGTCCCGGTGACGAGTGGAAGACAGCGTTCAACACGCGAGATGGACATTACGAATACTTAGTAATGCCTTTCGGCTTATGTAATGCCCCTGCTGTCTTCCAGAATCTGATGAATGAGGTACTCCGGGAGATGCTTCATTCTTTCGTCATAGTGTACCTTGATGACGTCCTGATTTATTCCCAAGATCTCTCTTCCCATCGCCAACACGTCAAACAAGTCTTACAGGCTCTAAGGGACAATCATCTATACGCTAAATTTGAAAAATGTCAGTTTGAGCGTGAGTCGCTTCCGTTCTTGGGATATATTGTTTCCTCGTCCGGTTTCCAGATGGACCCAGAGAAGGTGGCGGCCATTGTCAATTGGCCTCGCCCGTCTGGCCTGAAGGCGCTGCAGCGATTCCTTGGATTCGCCAATTTTTACAGGCCTTTTATACCACATTACTCCCAGAAGGTAGCTCCTCTCACGGCGCTTACTCGCAAAGGGGTTAACGCTCACGATTGGTCCACTACCGCCTCGGCTGCCTTTGAAGACTTAAAACAAGCATTCCTAGCCGCTTCCTGCCTACGACACCCAGATCCACAACGACCCTTCATCTTGGAGGTCGATGCCTCGAATCTGGCTGTTGGAGCGGTGCTCAGTCAACACGATACTTCGGGCAAATTGATGCCATGTTCTTACTTCTCTAAAAAGTTTTCGCCTGCTGAATGTAACTATGGCATCGGAGACAAGGAACTCCTAGCCATTAAGTTAGCCTTCGAGGAGTGGAGGCAATGGCTGGAGGGGGCTAATCATCCGGTGACAGTGTACACTGACCACAAAAATTTATTGTACTTGGCCCGAGCTCAACGACTAAACTCGTGGCAAGCAAGATGGTCACTCTTCTTCAGTCGTTTCAATTTCATCCTCAAGTTTCGACCAGCTGAGAAGAACGTTCGAGCCGATGCTCTATCTCGTACCTGTCAGCCGGAAGAAGAGGACGACTCTCCACGAACCATCCTGGATCCTGCCTGTGTTCAACTAACTACTACTTCCATTTGTTCCTCAAGTAAGACTACGGTTCCTAAAAGGCTTCGGAGGGAAGTCCTGTCTTGGGGCCACGACTCCTTGACCGGGGGGCACGCTGGTAGACTAAGAACTTTGGATCTTATAAATCGTTTCTATTGGTGGCCAGGTCTTCGACGTGATGTTTCCCTTTACGTGAGTTCTTGCCCCACTTGCGCTCTGCAGAAACCGCTTAATGGCCCCCCGAGAGGGTTACTACAACCGTTACCTATACCCACGGAACCCTGGACACATATTGCCACTGACTTTATGGTGGAACTCCCGCCTTCGCAAGGCAAGACTGTGGTATGGGTCACGGTGGACCGCTTCTCTAAAATGGCTCACTTTGTGCCTTTACCCAAATTACCTTCCGCCACTGAACTGGCTTCTCTGTTCACACACCATATATTCCGTATTCATGGTCTGCCTCAGGACATTGTTTCAGACAGAGGTCCTCAATTCACAGCCAGGTATTGGAAGGCCTTATGCAAAAAATTTAAGATCCAGTTGAGTTTCTCTTCCGCTTTTCACCCGCAAAGTAATGGGCAAACTGAACGCATGAATCGTTCTTTAAAGTTGTTCCTACGAGCGTTCATTAACCACAAACAAGATAATTGGGTGGAGCTTTTGCCTTGGGCTGAATTCGCCTATAATAATCAGATACATACGGCGACGGGGAAATCCCCTTTTCAAATTGTGTACGGTAAACAGCTCAAACCACCGTTACCTCTACCTGTACCAACCTCCTCACCCGCTGCTCAATTGTCCGCGGACCAATTGAGTAAATTGTGGTCCTCAACTCAACACCGTCTTCAGAAAGTCGCACGCACTGCTAAACGCTACTATGATCGACACCGAAAACCTGCATTCACCTTCCTCCCAGGCGATCGAGTGTGGCTTAGTACAAAGAACATTCATTTGAGGCAACCTTCCAAGAAACTCTCTCCCAAGTTCTGTGGTCCCTTCCGCGTAGCAGAAAGAGTAGGATTGGTCTCTTACCGTCTACGACTCCCAACCACTTTACGCATTCATGATGTCTTTCACGTCTCTCTCTTAAAACCAGTAATTCTTTCCAGATTCCACCCCAGGCCTCTTGACGACGCTTCCACCACCACGGATGGGGATCCTACGTTTCAGGTACGAGAGGTCCTGGATGCTCGTTTCGCCAACAGACGTTGGGAGTATTTGCTGGCCTGGGAAGGTTGTGGAGACGAAGACAATACGTGGGAGCCTGCCCGCAACATCTTGGACAAGACTCTCCTACAGCAATATCATCTGGACCATCCTGACAGGCCTAGTCCTCTGAAGAGGGGGCGTAAAAGGGGGGGTACTGTTGCGGTCCCGGTCGCTAGGCTAGCGACCGGGTCCTTACCTTTCTGCTGCCTCTCCCGGTCTCGCCGCGTTCCGTTGCTCCTGGGGCCTGCAGGGCCGCATGGCAGCGTCTCTCTCCACGTGGAGACGCTGCCGAGGGACGACTCAGACTCCTCCCACTGCCAGGCAACGCGCGCGCGCGAGCAGGGGGCTCTTAAAGGTCCAGCACCCGGAAGTGCTGAACCGCCCCGTTCCTGACGTCAGACGCTGGCCGGCTATTTAAACCAGCGTCTGACTTCCTTGCTTTGCCTTTGCAACGAGGTCACTCTACTGTGTGCTTAGTTGCTTCCCAGCGTTGCTTTCAGCCTTGGTTCCTGCTTGTTCCAGCCGTGCCTTGCTTCCAGCTTCGGTTCCTGCTTGTTCCAGCCGTGCCTTGCTTCCAGCCCTGGTTCCTGCTTGTTCCAGCCGTGCCTTGCTTCCAGCTTCGGTTCCTGCTTGTTCCAGCCGTGCCTTGCTTCCAGCCCTGGTTCCTGCTTGTTCCAGCCGTGCCTTGCTTCCAGCTCCGGTTCCAGCTTGTTCCAGCCGTGCCTTGCTTCCAGCCCTGGTTCCTGCTTGTTCCAGCCGTGCCTTGCTTCCAGCTCCGGTTCCAGCTTGTCCCAGCCGTGCCCTGCTTCCAGGTCAGGTTCTGTTTGGTCCTGCTGTGCCTTGGCTCCAGCTCTGGGCTCTACTTGCTGTCTACATATCCTGACTCCAGCTCCGGTTCCTGATTCTCCTTGTCTTCTGCCAGCCACGAACCTTGGTCTTCTTCACGATTCTCCTTTGTCTTCAGCCAGCCACGAACCTTGGTCTTCTTCACGATTCTCCTTTGTCTTCTGCCAGCCTCGAACCTTGGTCTTCTTCACGATTCTCCTTTGTCTTCAGCCAGCCACGATCCTCGGACTTCCTCACGATTCTCCTCGTCCTTCAGCCAGCCACAGACCTTGGACTCATTCACGATTCTCCTAAGTCCCAGCGACTCGGACCCCTACGGGCTCCTCCTGGGGGGGTCTTGGGTTTCCAGGGTGAAGACGCCATCAGTCCGCTCCAGCTGAGTGCCGCCTCCCGGCTTATTAACTCCTGTGGACGCTGTCCACCTCAGCCGGCCCAAGGGTCCACTATTGACTTTACTCATAACATAACACCCATACCAGAAAATTTGGAATCTTTAGTGCTTGCCGCAAGAAACTTATGTGGAAATTGTCAGTAGTTCAAGAGGTATTCATACCGCTTACGTATGTGCATTTCCTGTATGAACCCCACAGTAGCATTGTTAGCCACCAACTCGCGCTCTAATAGTGACCATTTTTGGTGATGATTGAGACCCTTGACATTAAGGGAAAAAACCCTCAATATCCCTGCCATACATTACATAATAAAGGTTCTCTCATCTGACTATGACTTCCAATCCCTAAAGCCCAGGACATATCCTTGAAAACAGAAGGCTATAGATATATATACAGAGAAGAGGCACCACCCCCAACCACCACCCCTTCCCCCCATCCATCCATCAAAGAGGATGGCATACACCAAAAGCAGGAGGGCCTCCGATGGCCGTCTTCAGCGCCCCACCTCCCAGATCAGTCACAATCATGAAATATGCTGACATTCTATAACAATGAATTCTAAACAAACTTATTCTCACAAAAACAGACTCCTGCCCTATGTATCGCAAAGAAATAAAGAGGGAAACAGCAGGAAAAGAGCAAACGCAGTAACTCTACAGAGGAACACAATGTTCCATGAAAAGGAACCTGATGAGCCAGTGAATAGCTGAGTTCCCACCACATCAGCCTTGGTCCGACAGGGCCGATCTAGATTCTTCAGAGTGTCTCCTGAAGCGCTTGCCACCCTGGCCCACTCTATGCCATCTTGGTTGGTCTACGAGCTACCTAGAGTCAGATGTGGGCTTAGTGATAGATATGGTGAGACAATAGCCAGCTTTCTCCAACGCCTCGACAGCTGCATGCAGCGTCTTAATTCTATAGGTTGTCCCTTTCATGGCAAATTGTAGTCCAAACGGGAATGTCCATTTATATCTAATATTTTCCTGTCTCATAAAAGAGGTGACTTCTCGCAGTTCATACCTCCGCCACAGCGTAGAAGAAGCCAAATCTTGAAAGATAGCAATAGAATTGTCTTCCCACTTCCAGTTATTCTGCTTTTTGGCTGCGTCCATAACCTCGGTTTTCTGGGTATAGCTGTGAAAACACAGCACTAGGTCTCGAGGTTTAGCATCATTCCTGGGTCCCAGAGCTCTATGGGCTCTTTCAAATTTAATCACTTGCTGACCCGGGGTTTCATTGCTGGACACCTTCCCCTCGGCTAGGATGAAGCTGCAGATCTTCTCAACCACCTCAGCAGCATTGGCATATTCAAGTGATTCAGGTACACCCCGGATATGCAAGTTACACCACCTGGTGCGGTTTTCAGGATCTTCAAGTTTGTCCTGAAGTGTAGAGAGCTCAGTATGCAGGCTTCCCTGTTGCTGACTCAACATATTAATGGCGTCAGCGTGACCCTCTGTGCGAACATCCACCTCATCCACTCTCTGCCCCAATGCTGGGAAATCCTCACAGAGGTCTGAAATAGAGGCCAGGAGATCTTTCTTATGATTTTTGAGATCAGCGTGAAATTCTACAAACCAACCTCGGATTTCATCTTGCAATTGGGCAATACTCGACGGGGCCTGATTTCCACGGCTGCCGCGCTGCAAGAAGCTGTGCCAAAATTTACTGTGGCGCCTTCCACAGCGGCCTGGTCTGGCCTATCCGCGGGAACCTCGGACATCTCCGGCGGTAATTTAGAAAAAGAAAATTGTTTCAAGTCGGCAGTTTTTCATTTCGCTGCCATAATGATCACCCCCCGTGCGAAGAATTTTGCTCTCCTCGGTATTTTTCAAGCTGCAGGGAGCCGTTTCAAAAGCGTAAGTAGGATCTGGGAGGGAGAGCTCAATTTTATGCAGCCATCACCATTGCCGGCAGAACAGCTCCCCCCCAGGGTTTTCTTATCAATTTTGATGAAACTTCTGGGGAGCAATCATCAAAACAAGAAAAGAGCTCCAAGGTACTTAGACTGTGGCAAAGTGGCACCAAAGTGGCATGAATAGCCTAAGGCACTGTAAAGGGGTACAAAGAGTGGCAAGAAGAGTGCTTTAATAGAGGCGCAAAGCAGCAGCGAGAATGTAAAAAAAACACCACAGCTTCAAAAGAGAGCACCGATAACAGATGCATTAACCCCCGAAGGCAGCACGACAGGCAAATGGGCAAGACAAGTGGCAGGACATTAGCAGCTGCTGATGTGGTCAGCACAGATAGTTGAAGCCTCAATACAACAGGCTGTAAAACTGGGCTCTCCAAAACCAGGCAGTAGGTCACCCTATGAAAGTGAGATAGGTATCCTTACCCCTCCTCTAGTCCTCCTGTCTCTCACATTCCACTACAGGTGTGCATTCGTTTGCAACGTATTGGCAATCCGCAACGTATATGTCCATATTCGTTGTATTCGTGGGGTCGTGAAACATATCGCAATTCCCCACGAATATAACATATCATCCGTTCCATATGTTTGGCGGCGCGCGCTTTTCTTAGCTGCCAATTCAAATCGGACAATACCATTTGGGTGTATCCATAGCCAAAAACCAGCCCTTTCCAGTGAGTCATCAGTGACCTCACAGCCCTGTCAGAGTGGGTCGGACCGGTTGGCAAGGAGACCAGAATGCAACATATCAGCGATAAGAAGTTTTGCAATGCAGCCAATCGCGCTCTCACTCAGTGGTCGGTGACGCTTTTCCTGATGACCCAGCACTACATATACTTAAGAACGCGGCGTGCCACACACTTTCTTTGCAGGGGTGATCTGGGGAGGCTGGGAGGTGGTCTGTCTCTGCAGAATGTGGATGCACTCAGAGCTAGTCTGAGTTCTCAAATCTGTATTCAATTGCTAGCTAGGCTAGTTACTTAGATAGAAAAAGATATTTGTGCTTCATTTGGCTGCAGTGCCAGCTAGCCCTGTTGTTGTTTTTTTTAACCCTTTTTTTTAGTTGATCTGAGACAGTCTCTCTGTACCAGGGAGAGAAACTGCTCGCAGTGGCATTTTTTTGTTTAATTCACCCTCTGGGGTAGGTTGCAAGCACCATTTGGGTGTTGTGGGTGGGAGAGATATATTCAATTTCTAGCTAGTTTGCTAGAATTTCCATTGAAAAATATATTTCATCGATTTTCCTGCTGTGCCAACAATTCCAGCTTTTTTGTTAACTGCATTTGTTTAATTGAACTCACTCAGTCTCTCTGTGCACTGGGCATCAGTGCCAGTGGGCACTGGGTAGTTTAGCAGACTCAAGTATATTATTGGGACAGTCTGTGCAGCCAAATCCCCAGTGGGCTTCTTGTGTAGTTACAAGCTCGGTGTGTGCACAAACATTACATTAGTGCATATCAAGGCACTGTGCCAGTGGGCACTGGGTAGTTTAGCAGACTCAAGTATATTATTGGGACAGTCTGGGCAGCCAAATCCCCAGTGGGCCTCTTTTGTAGTTATAAGCTCGGTGTGTGCACACACATTACATTAGTGCATATCAAGGCACTGTGCCCATGGGCACTGGGTAGTTCAGCAGACTCAAAACCTGCAAACCAGCTCATCCAATTTTGAAGCCTAGAATACCTGCCACTAAGATATGTAGTTTGGTTACCTATAGGAATTTGGGGTCTGTCATGAAATAATACAAGCACACATAAACTAAAACTTAAAGTGGCATATCGCACTAAGTCAAACAAGATGTCATAAAGAGAAAATTTATTTCCCATGGAAAACAGTTGTGAGTTCAAGGTATAATTGCTTAAATTTAATTTTGCAACCATCTATAAGTTAATGTGTCACTATGGTTACTTTAATCAGCATAATATACAATACTGCTGTCTAATAATGTCCATCGACAGTATCTTAATCACCAAGGCCTGGCATTAGGAGCAAATTTTTGCCGAACAAAAAAAAAGGTGTTAATCTCATATGCTCTCAAATTAATTGTAGCATTATTCCAGATATTGATTTGCAAACCATATCCAGGTTTTGCAAGATGCAAGTTTCTTTTACACTGTAATTCTTCCCTTACCCTGCCACCTGTTTTCTCTCTGATACCTACAATACTGCCCTGAATTCTAACCTTTTGTGATTACACTTCCAGTGTCAAGTACGATATCAAAACAAGTATTACTATCAAATATACAAAATTATATAAGAGAATTATATAAAACTGACAGAAAAAAGTTGAAAAATATCTCCAAAGGGCATGAAAAGATTAACGGCCTCTTCAATTATTAGCATAAACTTTTAATCCTTAACAGAATTAAAATGCAACACCTTGTAGTCTTTTCAATGCATAATGCTCATTAGTGTGAACAACTAGTAATAATCCACTTTATGACTAATTTAATGATGTTTTGCTGCAGAAATTCCATGACTCAAGCTACATTAAATTTATGTTCCTTTTCCTACAGGTCTTTTTTTTTTTTTTTGGAAAATCTCAGATATTCTTTAATTATGGGGCTTTAAAAAAAAAGAAATCTAGAAGTTGAGGCCTAAGATAACAAAATAAATTGTCAAATAGTAGGTAATGAATCTTTAGTAGGTAACATTTATACACACACACTCACGTGCGCATACGCAACATGCCATAGTTCCCTCTAAGCTGAGCATGTGAACGATTGCTCATACATTTCAGAGCATCGCTTAAAGATTTTACATGGTCGCACACATACATTTTTATTTGTGCTACATACAAAAATGCATCACTAATACTACACTCAAAAATTGTTGGTTTAAAACAATTGTTGCTTGTTATGGGCGCTCAGTTTAGTGGACCCTTGGGCCGACCTGCAGGAGACTGGGAAAGGTGGTCAATGTCTCTAGTATGTGGCAGGCCGGGAGGCAGATGTTCAGGCAGGACGTAGAGGTGCTCTTCACCCTGGATGCTGGTACTCCCCCGGGAGGAGCCCATAGGAGCCCAACCGCTGGGACTTAGGCAGTTTCACCCTTGGAAGCCGAAGCCCCCCCGGGAGGAGCCCGTAGGGGCCCGACCGCTGAGACTTAGGCGAGTAGATGATCAGGACTGGGAACTGGAACCAGACTAGAACAGTAGAAGTACTATAACAGGGCTCGGGTTCTGGAACCAGGCAGGAACTGTAGCAGGCAAGCAGGAACCAAGCAGGTACTGTAGCAGGCAAGCAGGAATGGAGCAAGTAGCAAAGCAGCTCACTCCGGGGCACGACGCAACAGGGAACCAGGAGGTAAACCCATTGCAAGGCAAAGATTGAGTGTCCGTGGCCGGCTTATCAAGGCCGCGGCGTCTGACGTCAGGAACTGGGCGGAGTCACCGCTAGCGAGAAATGGCCTAGAAAAGCTTCCAAGTGGCGCGCACGCGCCTAGAAGCAGGGGATCCATGGGAAGTTTCCCGGTGGCGCTGCCCCCGCGGGGATGCCGCCGAACAGGACGCAAACCGGGCCTCCAGAAGCGGGAGTAGGTCCAGGAGCTTGGAGGTAAGGGTCTGGTCGCGGCACTCGCGGCCAGAACCGCAACAGTTGCTCACATGAAAAATAAATTTGCAGATATCTAGTAACTCCTTGGAGGGAACACTGACACACATATACACACACACACACACACACACACACACACATTTCTACAACATTCTAAAGGAGCCTTATTTAAAGCACATAATCCAATCTGTATGTAGAATGCAAAACAAAAACTTCAGAGAAAACAAAGGTTGGTAATTGACTAAAGCAGGGGTTCTCAACAGGTGTGTGGGGATGCACTGGTGTGTCACGAGGTCCTGGGAGGTGTGTTGCAGAATCAGCAGAAGACTGCTCTCTCTTCATCAGCTCGGATGGGAGTTGGCTGTCTTCTTTACTGGGCATGACTGGAGGCTGCTCTCACTTCCTTCTCCTTTTCATGGCCCAGTGGGAAGTTGTTCCCTCTTCTTTCACTTGGATCAGAGAGTGATAGAGAGAGGCATTGTCAACTCCTGCTCATCTCTGCTCAGCAGGACACCAACCTCATCTTCCCCCACTGGGCCCCGCATTGATGCTGCTGATGATCTCTTCACCCTTCAATGCCTAAAACTGACAGACACCAGGAGCACAAGGGAGAGAGGAGCACCATCTAAACGCATAATCTGCTGCTGACTTCTGCTGCCACTTCCTATTCTCTTGCTCTCATCTGCTGGTAGTATGGAAGGAGGGAGATTCTTGACTGGACCGAATGCTTTTCTGGTGGCTGAGAACCAGTAGGAGGGAGAAATGTGGTTGCTGCTAAGCAGTGAGGAGTGGAGGAAAGAGGTGATAATGGTTACTGCTTGGCAGGGAGAGTTGGGGGAGAAAGGGGATCAGAGGTTGCTAAGTGGGATGCGGAAGAGGAGGTGTGAGTCCTATTAGGCGAGGAGAGGGAGAGAGTATGTTGGAGGTATTAGGTGGGGAAGGGGTGGATAAGAGAGAGAAGGGTATTGATGCTACTAGGCAAGGAGACATAGGGAGATAAGGGTTCAGGAATCTGCCATGTAGAAATGGGTGGGGGAAAGGAGGTCACAGCTGCTGGGCAGAGAGAGGTGGAGGAGAGAGGGAGTTTGGGGCTGGTAGGTGGAGGGGAGAAGGGAGGTCTTGGGGAAGCTTTATGAGAAATGGTAGGAAAGAGGTCTTCAGGGGTCAGCTGGGCAGGTAGGGAGAGAGGGGAGAAAGGGGAGAGAGGGAGCATGGGTAAGAGAATGCAGGGGGCGGACTTAGGAATTCTGCAGAGATGTGAGTAGATGAGGTGATGATTGAAAAAGAGTAGTTGGGAAAAGTGAGGGATGGTGGGAGTGATGATGCATAGAATTCCTTACCAGAAGGTTTAAACCAAAAGTCTGGAGAGGTACAGAAAGATTAGTGAGCAGAGGTTGGGGTGGGAGAAGCAGATGGTGTGCTCTGACTGTAAATAAACCCCTGCCATTATGTCAGGGTGTAGATTCTTAGTTTGATTTTTCCTGAGTTACCTTGCTGAGGGACAGCATTTCTATGCAATCCCTACTTCTGATTATTTTTCCTGGGAAAAGGACTCTGAAGTTCTCACTGACAGAGACCTCGGTAAAGAATCGGAAAGAGAGTGCCTTACCCCTATTTTTGGGTCTTTTTGGATATTTTTGCTGAGGGGAAGAAATTTTCCCACCCTTCCTGCCTCTTATTTGGTTTCCCTTTTAGTAAGATCTCCCCTTTTTTAGTACTTACTGAGCACCCTAGGACCCAGGGATTCTGAATTTTGTCGTCTAGAAGAAATGGAGTCTTTGCTTAGACAGAATCTGAGGCATAGTTGTATCATCTAGAGATGTGAATCATTTTCCATATCGTCTTAACGATAGAAATCGTGTGGCAGGAGAAGAAAATCGTGTTTGGCACGATTATTTCGTTGAAAAATCGTTAAAAATTGTTTTTTCCGATTAGTGCGCGCTAACTCGAGTTAGCGCGCACTAACTCCCCGTTAGTGCGCACTAACTCGATTTAGTGCGCACTAACTCAAAATGATACAAATAGACACTTTCCAGGTCACTGAAGGTCAGTTAGGAATGAATATGTGTTCCTATTGGCTGGCAGCCCTCTTATCTATTGATGTTACCAAGGTTACCACTGAGGTGATGGTTGGGGGGATGGGAAATGGAACTGGAAACTCATGAACACCAACAGAAAATGAAACAAAATGTTCACACTTCCCAGGTCAGTAAAGGTCACTTAGGAATGAATATGTATTCCTATTGGCTGGCTGTGCTCTTATCTATTGATGTTACCAAGGTTACCACTGAGGTAATGGTTGGGGGGATGTGAAATGGAAACAGTTGGAAGCTTGACATGTGATGATCAGCACTCACGTGACTAGAACTTCTTTGTTTATTATTTTTGTTAGCAGACACGTGCATGTTGAATTTGCCAATCACTGTGCATTTTAGAAAGGTGGTCCTGGCTGGAACTATACACAGTTCAAATAAATGTAATTGATTGTTGGTAAGTGTATTTTTTAAGTAGCCACACTGGCACAAGTATGTTTACTTTTCCTCCTACTTAACTCACTAGCTCAGCTTTGTAAGAAGGGCTTCTCTGCTTGAGTGAGGGTCAGGCAGCTCCCCCCTGTCTGTGAAGCCAGCCTCTCACTAGTAATGCAGGGAGGGAGCTGTCTCAGACTTCACCATCCTCCCCCCCCCCCCCCGCCCCTCACCCACACACCATTCACTAGCTGGGACATGGGGGAAGTCAGGAGTGAGAGTCAGGCAGCTCCCCCCTGTCTGTGAAGCCAGCCTCTCACTAGTAATGCAGGGAGGGAGCTGTCTCAGACTTCACCATCCTCCTCCCCCCCCCCTCTCCCACACACCATTCACTAGCTGGGACATGGGGGAAGTCAGGAGTGAGGGTCAGGCAGCTCCCCCCTGTCTGTGAAGCCAGCCTCTCACTAGTAATGCAGGGAGGGAGCTGTCTCAGACTTCACCATCCTCCCCCCCCCCCCCTCACCCACACACCATTCACTAGCTGGGACATGGGGGAAGTCAGGAGTGAGGGTCAGGCAGCTCCCCCCTGTCTGTGAAGCCAGCCTCTCACTAGTAATGCCGGGAGGGAGCTGTCTCAGACTTCACCATCCTCCCCCCCCCCCTGACCCACACACCATTCACTAGCTGGGACATGGGGGAAGTCAGGAGTGAGGGTCAGGCAGCTCCCCCCTGTCTGTGAAGCCAGCCTCTCACTAGTAATGCAGGGAGGGAGCTGTCTCAGACTTCACCATCCTCCCCCCCCCCCCCCTCACCCACACACCATTCACTAGCTGGGACATGGGGGAAGTCAGGAGTGAGGGTCAGGCAGCTCCCCCCTGTCTGTGAAGCCAGCCTCTCACTAGTAATGCAGGGAGGGAGCTGTCTCAGACTTCACCATCCTCCTCCCCCCCCCCCCCTCACCCACACACCATTCACTAGCTGGGACATGGGGGAAGTCAGGAGTGAGGGTCAGGCAGCTCCCCCCTGTCTGTGAAGCCAGCCTCTCCCTAGTAATGCAGGGGGGGGGCTGTCTCAGACTTCACCATCCCCCCCCCCCCCCCTCACCCACACACCATTCACTAGCTGGGACATGGGGGAAGTCAGGAGTGAGGGTCAGGCAGCTCCCCCCTGTCTGTGAAGCCAGCCTCTCACTAGTAATGCAGGGAGGGAGCTGTCTCAGACTTCACCATCCTCCCCCCCCCCCCTCACCCACACACCATTCACTAGCTGGGACATGGGGGAAGTCAGGAGTGAGGGTCAGGCAGCTCCCCCCTGTCTGTGAAGCCAGCCTCTCACTAGTAATGCAGGGAGGGAGCTGTCTCAGACTTCACCATCCTCCCCCCCCCCCTCACCCACACACCATTCACTAGCTGGGACATGGGGGAAGTCAGGAGTGAGGGTCAGGCAGCTCCCCCCTGTCTGTGAAGCCAGCCTCTCACTAGTAATGCAGGGAGGGAGCTGTCTCAGACTGGTATCAGGGTTAGGGCACTGTTTGCAGGAAGATCACAACACTCCTGGTATTAATAGGGATAGGGCACTGTAAGAGATGACTGTAGTAGATTGAATAAAGATCTGATGTTTCTGCTCTCCTCACACCAAACAAAAACAACACACAAGCAGAGAAGCCCTTCTTACAAAGCTGAGCTAGTGAGTTAAGTAGGAGGAAAAGTAAACATACTTGTGCCAGTGTGGCTACTTAAAAAATACACTTACCAACAATCAATTACATATATTTGAACTGTGTACAGTTCCAGCCAGGACCACCTTTCGAAAATGCACAGTGATTGGCAAATTCAACATGCACTAGCATTTCAGGTGCCTGCTAACAAAAATAATAAACAAACAAGTTCTAGTCACGTGAGTGCTGATCATTACATTACTTTTTTTGTCAAGCTTCCAACTGTTTCCATTTCACATCCCCCCAACCATTACCTCAGTGTTAGCCTTGGTAACATCAATAGATAAGAGCACAGCCAGCCAATAGGAACACATATTCATTCCTAACTGACCTTCAGTGACCTGGAAAGTGTTTATTTGTATCATTTTCAGTTAGTGCGCACTAAATCGAGTTAGTGCGCACTAACGGGGAGTTAGTGCGCACTAACTCGATTTAGTGCGCACTAACACGATTTAACGATTTTTAACGATAAATCGTTAGAATTTCTATTGTATCGTGTTCTATAACGATTTAAGACGATATTAACATTATCGGACGATAATTTTAATCGTTGAAAAACGATTCACATCCCTAGTATCATCCAGAAGGAAGGAATGCACATTCATTGTGAGAGAGAAGGACTTGGGAAGTATAGTTCAAGAGTTTTCCTACTGACCCAGGTGAGATTCACTTAGGAAGGAGGTACTATACAGTGCTATGGATGGAGGAGAGAATAGGGAAGATTGCAGGAGATGTATGAGAACTGGGGCTTTTCATTCTGTGATCAAATTTCTACCCATTACCTATAGGAAGAAGCTGAAGATCAATTTAGAAACTGAGAAAAAGCTAAATTACTTAAAGAATTGGCTTAATTATTCTGAAGACTTTTGCTTTAAGAATAAAGTCACACATTTATTACATTTCAACTAGTAAGAATTAATTGGACTATTTACATGGAGATCTATAAAGAATTATTTATTCACTTTACAACTTTGTAAAATTAATTTGGAGCCCACACAGCTTCCAGGATGTTTATTGCTGTTATATAGCATTGAAAGATTATTAGTGCTGTTTACCAAAGACTAAAGGGGCTTTTAAGAACTAAGTAGAGATGTGCTTCGTTTAAAGATATCGGTTCGGGCTTTGGATCGGGCGCTCTGCGGAAAATTTCGTTTTCCCACGGTTCTTTTTTTTCGGCAATTTTCGACAAAGTGCGATAGTGAGCACTAATGGGCCTTATTGTGTACTAACAACCAGTTAGTGCGCACTATCCCCGCATTAGTGTGCAGTACACCGAACAAGATAGTGCTCACTAGCTAGATGTTGATGCACATTAAGGCCTATTAGTGCGCACTAACAGGTTAGTTAGTACACAATAAGTTAGTGAGCCCTAATAGAACTTACAACACACTTGTAGTAGTGCGCTGTAACTAATGTTAGTGCGCACTAAAAAATGCAACTTAAAAATTAAAAAGTATATATATGTTATATGTTATATGTACAGGCACTGCCCAATGGTTTTTTGTTCACTGTGAACCGATACGATGTGCGAACGGATATCGGTATAAAAGAAATGTTAACTAAATAATAAATAAATAAATAAAATTTCAATTCAGAGGAGTTTGTTAGCTAGAAAAACAGTGTGCAGTAATTGGTATTACTGCGCACTAAGAGATATGCAGCACGCAGTAACTCCATTAGTGCGCACTAACACGAATTACGAATTTTGCCAAAATTTCGGCAAAAATCGCTTTGTATAACGGCGCTATCGAACCATGACGAATTAGACAATATCAATGGCATTGTCTAATTCATGAAAAACGAATGCTCATCCCTACTAAGCAATGCAAAAAGAGCTTAGAAGTAAATCCCCCCCCCCCTCCACACACACACACACACACACACACAAACAGGGAATCCTGGACACTCAGAGAATTGGAACACAAGTTTAAGACCTGAGCTCTTAAAAGCTAAACTGAGATGGGAGCCCTTGGGTCCACTACGAGTGGTGATGGGATGTTAAGAGCCATAATATGTCAGTTTTGGGAATGTGCATTTCTTCTATCTTTGTACTTTCCCTAAGGTAGAAGGAAATGTATTTCTGTTTCTAGTTCTTCACTTTTGCACTGCATGCAGAGAGGCTTCTTGGTTTTTTCCATTTCAGTTTTTCTCTCCAGATTTGTAATTTGTGGTCTTTTATTCTGTATTTGGCAGTCAGTGTGTCTGTGTTCTGTGTGTGTGACCAAAGTGAGGTATTGTACTAGCATGTAGGTGTTTGTATCAGTCTTATTTGTTGTGTTTTCTCAAAAGGACATGCATTAGTGGAGCACTTTTGTCTTTTCATGCTATTTCTGTTTGAGTCCTTGGAGTTAGTGTAGTTGTGATATAGTAGGTTTGCTATGCATATGCTGTGTGGTTTTTTTCTCCCCAAGTTTTGTATTTTACAATGTGCCTAGTAGTATAAGGAATTTATGTTGCTGTTACTGAGATGAAACCAGAATCAAATATATTTTTGTATGGTAAGTTGTACATGGGAATGTCCTAGTTCTGCTCTGTACTCATAGCTGGGGATCAAGGGACTCCTGTGGATGCAAAGTGTATGTTTACATTTAACGCCGTGACAGCCATGTGTTCAGTGTGTCACTCATGTGAGCATCATTTGTCAAATGTGTCCTGACTGAAAAAAAGGTTGAGAACCAGTGAACTAAACAATCTGATGATCTTTTGATCATTGGTGATCAGTAATAACAAATGTTCTAATGGTCATTGTCCTTTGTTTAAGGACACAAAAGTGAACAAAAAAAAAAAGACCCCTATGGATTCAATGAACAGCACTTTAAGTTACAGATGCACTCATGCAAATGCAAAGCATTCAACCAGTCCAACAGTTTTCCATTCACTAGAGGCTGGTTTGACCCTTACTATTCTTGCTCACCACAGCTAGAGGTCTTTTATTGGCACCATGCATGAATCAGCAAATTAACTGAACAATTGAGTTTCATGATTATAAGCAAAGCCCTCTGCTGGCCATGATGAAGAAATCCAACTCAGAACAAAGTTAAGAATATAAGAACATAAGCACTGGATGTGGTTTACTTGGATTTCAGCAAAGCTTTTGATATTATCCCACACAGGAGGCTCATAATAGAAACAGTAGGCACTTCCTGTGGCCCCTGAGGTTAAGTCACCCTTTTCCTCCATAAATTGACTATCATATAGCCAACATAGCAGTCAAACTATGAGAGCAGGGGGCCCCCAAAGTCTCGGTGCCTAGAGACCACAGAGGGTCTTAATCTGTCACTGATAGGCATGGATACTAAGTGGGTAGACTGGATTCAGAACTGATTGAGTGATAGACAACATACAACAATGGTAAAAGGAATTCACTCTAAAGAAAGAAAGGTGATTAGTGGAGTACAAGTGTATTTGGCATCCTAACTGAACCTTTGGTCATGCACCTCTTTCCTCCAACTTTCCTCCAACTTACCTCCAACACAGCTCTCTCTCCCACCAGCAGCAGTAGCTCCAACACAGGACTCCCTTCTTCAGCTTTATTAGCTCTAGTACTGCAACTCTCTGGGCCTTGTGCTGGTGGGATTTTGCCAACCCCAAAATGTTGGTGCTCTAGGCAGCCTAGTGGAAGCACCAGCCCTAGTAGAGTGCCTCAGAGATTGAACTTGGGGACAGTTCTGTTCAGCATCTTAGCATGTGATATTGTGGAGTGGTTAGGAGGAAAAGATTTCCTTTCTGCATGTGACACAAAGTGGACATCAGTGAGGGAAGAGAAAGAATTAAAGTGAACTAAGAAAGTTTAAGAAGCAGTTTAATGCTTTGCAGTTAAGATTCAATGCACTAAAGTACAAAGTTCTTTATATGGGGTATAGGAATCTAAGGGAGCAGAACATGATGGGGGCTGAGAAGCTGATGTTCCCTAACCAGGAGATAGACCTCAGGGTTATAATGTCTGATGAAACAGTGTGTTAAGGTGGTGGCCAGAGCCAGAGGGATACTAGGATGCATAGGGAGAAGCATTGCAAAGGAGATAATAATCTATTTATTTATTTATTTATTTAAATCTTTTTTTATACCTACATTCATGTAAACATATCATATCAGTTTACATCGAACAGGGGCATTATAATATTAGAAAGAAGGTTAAGTTACATAAAACCGGGGTCATGAGAACTGGGTCACGCAAGGTACAGGAAAAACATAGAAGGTCGAATCTAGTTACAAATGAAATTGCATACAACATAAACTTAAACTTATAACTTATAACATATCTGGCTGTTAGCTATAAGCTATAATGCCTCTGTGCAGGTCATTGGTCAGATCTTAACTAGAATATTGTAGGGGTGAGGTAGATAAAACTCCATTTACAGAAGAGAATGTAAGGGAAGAGCGAGGAAAAGTGAAAGTGGAAAAGGCCATAGGACTGGGTGAGGTACATGCCCGGATACTCAGATATGTGATGGTGGGTCAGCTGAAAAGACCTGTTCAATAGATCCCTGGAAACAGGAGTGGCAGTCCTGCTTTACAAGAGTAGTGGCAGAGAGAAGGCTGGAAACTACAGGCCTATTAGCCTCACCTTGGTGGTGGGAAAATTAATGGTAACTCTGCTCAAGGAAAGGATAGTGAACCATCTGCAAACTGGTGGATTGCTGGATATGAGGCAGCATGGATTCACCAAGGGAAGGTCCTGTCAGACAAATCTGATTGATTTTCTTGATTGGGTGACTAGAGATTTAGATCAAGGATGTAATTTACTTGTATTTCCACAAAGCGGTTGATACCGTCCAGCATAGGAGGCTCATGAATAAAATGAGAAGCTTGGGACTTGGCGCCATGGTGGTGGAGTGGACCACAAACTGATTGACAGGAGACAGTGTATAATGATAAATGGAACATAATCTGAAGAGAAAATAGTGTTAAGCGGAGTGCCACAGGGATCAGTTTTGGGATCGGTTCTATTCAATACCTTTGTGAGTGTTAAGATTCACTGCCCACGGGTAGGCCTGGTGAGCAATGGCACTCACCCCTGATATCAGTCAGTATAAGAGTGGCTAGAAGCCATTGGAGTCAGCCTCCCATGCCACGTTGTCTCCCCAATTACCCCAACGTGGCCCAGCCTCAGCATGGCAGGAATGCCGCTGGACCCAGCATGACCCAGTCTTTCCATAGGCACACGCGCATGCACATAATATGCACTCAATGGCGGGAACCGCTGAGCGACGCCTCCAAATGACATCAGCCTCTTGGACTATTTAAGCCAAGGCCCTGCACTAGTTCCTTGCCTCAGCAATGGGTCTCCTGCTTTGTGGTGCATATTGCAATGTTCACGAGTTCCTGCTTCTTCAGCTTGCCTTCTACCTTGCCTTGTGCTCTCAAGCCTTGCCTTGCCTTGTCCAGCCTTGCCTTGCCTCTTCCAGCCTCATCCTTGCCTTGTTATGCTCTCCTTGTCTTCTCCTGTTTCCTTCATCCAGACCACCTCATCCAACTTTGTTTTGTTCATCTCATCCAGTGACTTCAGTATGTTTTCGTCCTCCCTTGTCTTGACCTTCCAGATCTTGACCTTCTGCTTGGATGTGACCACAATTTCCTTGCTGCCTGCAACTGACCTTCTACCTGGACCTGGGCACATCTATTTACAGCCTTCCCCAACCTTGGCCTGTCTCTAACTCCATCTGCCCTTTGTCTGTCTTGACCCTGATGTGTTATTGGACTCTTGCTCTTATATCTGCCCTAGAACCCACCTACTGGCTGCCAGAATCCAAGTGTCCAATCTGCGGCAGAGGTGGCTGGTATCAGTGAAGCTCCAGTATGTCCTGCTACAAGGCGTATTTGCCAGTTGCCTGTGTAGGCCTCATAGGTTCACCTATGAGGCCTACACAGCCTCAACTATGCAGCAGCACCAAGGTCTCATGCCAACCTTTACAGTGAGCGACATTACGGAAAGGATAGAAAGTAAAGTTTGCCTTTATATGGATGATACTAATATCTGCAATAGAATGGACATGCCAAAGTGACTTAAGAAAGGTTGAAGAGTGGTTGAAGACTTGGCAGCTGGGATTGAATGTCAAGAAGTGAAGTCATGAAGGTGTTCAGTAATCCAAAAGAACTGTATGTGATGGAGGAGAAAGACTAATGTGCATGGACTGGGAGAGGGACATTAGGGTGTCTGGTGATCTGAAGACAGCAAAGCAATGTGACAAGGTGATAGTTAAAGTCAGAAGAATTCTGGGCTGCATAAAGAAAGGAATAAACAGTGATAATGCCTTTGTACAGGTCATTGGTGAGGCCTAACCTGGAGTATTATGTACAGTTCTAGAGCCCGTATCTCAAAAAGGATAGAGACAGAATGGAGACGGTCCAGAGAAGGGTGACCAAAATGGAGTCTGTATTAGAATTTACCCTCTGTTGCCTCAGGTACAAACATTAGATTATAAGCCCTCTGAGGATAAGGTAATTACCTACAGTACTGAATGTAATCTGCTTTCAAGTGCTAAAATAAAAATCTTAAATAAATAAATAAGACTTATAAAGAGAGACTGAAGGATGAATATGTATACCTTGGAAGAGAGGAGATGCAGGGGAGATATGATGGAGACCTTCAGATATCTGAAAGGTTTTAATGATGCACAATCCTTAAATCTTTTCCGTTGGAAAGTAAACCTTTTCATTGGAAAGGGGTCACAATATGAAACTCCTGGGGGGTTGACTCAGAGCCAAAATCAGAGAATATTTCTTCACCTGCTGTTGCGGAGGTGGACCCCTGGCCCAAGGTGGTGTTGGCGCCACCCGTAGGGGAAGCCCTCATGGTTCCCCACCATCGAGAGGTGAGTCAATTGGGAAGTGGAGGATGAATGGAGCTTTGCCAATTCCGGCCCTCGTTCCTCGCAGGTTGAGCCTTTGGGTACCGGGGCCAGCTGGATTTAGGTGGGCCTCTGTATGGTTGATTCCGGAGAAGATGTCCAGAGGCAGAGTGCCAGGTGGCAGCAGAGGGTTCCGGAAGGATGAAGCGAGAACCGAGGTCAGGACTAAGCAAAGGGTCGAAGGCAGGCGGCAAGAGGCGAGGTCAAGTCCGAGCAAAGGTCAAAGTCAAGGAGGTCAGTCAGAAGATAAGCAGGAACAGGAGCTGGAGCAGGAGTAGCAACAAAGCGCACGACAGGGAAGCTCTGTGGAGACTTGTTTCCAAGGCAGGCTCTGAATGTCTGAGCCTGTCTTATATAGTGGAGCTGGTTGACGTCACCATCTGGGGCCGTGGGAGGCTTTCTCGCCGCGGCCCCTTTAAAGCCCAGAGAGGTACGCATACATGCCTAAGGTCCACAGGCCAGGGAAGAGGACGTGGCGGTGTCTCCCCGAGGCACACATGGGGAGGCCCGGTCGGCCCTGGAGGAGGCCGCCGTGACACAGGAGGATCCTGAGAACATGGAGGGAGCACGGGCCGGTAGGCAACTGCCCACCGCTGCCAAGGAGGTCGGGCCAGCTCCAGGGATCCAGCGCTGGGGGTGAGCGAGCACGGCTGTGAGCCTGATACAGCTGGGGAGCGCAACACCTGCCAGAAGAGGTGGTAAAGATGAAAATAGTAAACAAATTCAAAAAGGCATGAGATAAACACTGTGGATCCCTAAAGGCTGGAGATGGAATGAAGAAAAGAGGGTAACCTGCAAGGAGCGGCAACTACTACCCCTAACACGCTGGGCAGACTGGATGGACCAGATGGTCTTTCTCTGCCGTAACTAATATGTTACTATGTGTCCAGTTCTGAAGGCTGTTTCTAATGGGGAGATCCATTTGCTCACTCCCAGAAGTAGAAGGTAGAAATTAAGAATTAAGGTTAGATATTACAGTGCCAGATGGCTGCCCTAACACAGGAAGGAAAGAAAGGAGGAGAAAACCTTAGGATAAAAGGAAGAGGGAGGTGCAAACTATCCTTGCACTTTATATGGATAATCTGACAAATCCAGAGATCAAAATATTAAGGTATGCACCCTGCATGCATGAAGCAGAGAGAAAAGACATGACTCTGCTCTCAAGTCTTCATTTTTGTCTGAAGCCAAGAAAAACACATACAGTTTGTCAAAGGTCTGCTTGGAAACACTTTGGGCAAATCATTCTTCTTATTGGTATATATGCTACATGAGTAGGCAGGGAGAAAAATGTGACAGGGGTCAATCCCAAGAGAAAGAGGACTGTGCTGTGAAAGGGCTTCTGTTGAATTATGCAATTCTAAAAACCAAGTCATCATTCAGCAGCAGGGGCCTTCCCTTCTCTATTGCTTCTGCCAGCATTTTCTTCTGTGAAATCAAATGGCAGGTTTCTAGAATTCTCAGTTTGCTGGCAGTACAGCTTTTTTTTTTTCACACATTGAAGAATTTGTTACTTCTTTCAAATGTGTGACATAAAAAAGCAACACAGTTTCTTTTGGCTCTTTATCCCAGAAACAAGGCTGGAAAAGTTGGAAGCGGGTTGTAAAGCTGCTTTCAGCAGTATGAAAGCCTACAGCCAGGAAATGCTCTGTAATCACTGGTGACTGCTACTGCAGCTCCCAGAATACAATAGAGGTTTAATTAAGGGTATTGTAGGCAAATAGGAGAGGCTGATGATAGACTCCGTTTCACCACCCTTCCTGCAATGCCAGCACCACCATCAAAAAATATAATTATGTAGCAATGATTCTGTACTAAAGAACAAACAAAGTCTGAAATGTGTTGCCTGCAGAGATAGAACCCTGAGCAAGTTCAACTGGAGAATGTGTCAGATTTCAAACAGCCAGAAAATTAACTTCATAGCAAACAGAGGAACTAGAGATCCAACAAGAATCTGCTCTCCTCTCTCCAAGGGAGTTTAGAATAAGGCCAGAGTGAGATAAAAGAAAGTAAAAAGGACTATTAGTGACCAGACTGTTCATGGTCATGCCACTAGCAAAGCTTTCTTGTGAATTTGATGGTCTTGAAAGGTGTCAGATTCCCAGCACTGGAAGCCAAAGCTCTCCATTTATCTACAGAAGAGGTGCAGCATTGGAAGTGGCTGACAAAGTCTCAGTCCTGTTCTGAAAGAACCAGCTCCAGAGATGAAAGGGTTAACTTTGTAACCATGCCCAGGCACTCCTTGGTAAGTCTGGTGAGGCTGCCAGCAAGGTTGCCAATAAGTGTTAACTGTGATGGTGCTTCTAATAGTAAAGTGGGTTTCTGTCCACTGACCACCAGCTCATTTGTCATAAGCCATTAAATGGCTTTCAGATGGCAATGACACTTCTAGCCCTCCTAATTGAAACTGAATTTGAAGAGGTGATCTAGAGGTGAAAATAGTTTGTTTCCCTGGGCCAATCCCAGAGTCATAGAATTTCTCTCCATCCCACTTCCAACACCCTAAACAGCATAAAATGTCTAGCTATTCTTTAAAGGCAGCGCTCTTCAACCAGTGTGCCTTAGGTGTTGTGTTTCCCAGCAGCGGCAGGCCCACAACCAGCTTTTCTCACCCCTGATGCCCGGGTCTCGGACCTGGCCCTTCCTCTTTGGCAATGGCAGGCAGTTGCCTATGCGCTCGCACTCCTGCTACCCTCCCCGGTTCCTCCGGAAGCTCCGCAGCCTCCTCCGGTCCCAGTCGGGTCTCGCCACGTGCATTGAGGGGAGACGGCTGCCATCACCTAGTTCCAGTCTGTCTGCCTTAGATGCGCGCATGCGCGCACCTTCCCTGACTTTAAAGGGGCTGCGGTGAGAAATCTTCCGTATTCCAGGCCTTGCTACTTAAGGCAGGCTACACCATTCAGTCTTTGCCTTGGCAACAGGCTCCACCCTTCCAGTCATGTGCCTAGTTGCTGCTCGTTTGTGTTCCTGTTCCTGTACCTGATCTAGTTCCAGTCTTGTATTCCTGTTCCAGTTCTTGTGCTTCAGTTCCAGTTTCCTGTTTCCTAACTACCCTTTGGATGGATTCCTTGGCTTTGACCCTCGCTTGGACCTGACCTTGTCTCTAGCTGCCTGCCCTGACTCCAGCTTGAACCTGTCTCTGCCTCCAGCTGACTACTTTGACTTTTCCTTTCTTAGGCTCTTGCCGCCTATTTACAAGCCCGGACTTAATGTGTTCCTGACTCCTAGCCTGCTTTAGCCTGTCCGTGCTTCCGGTTCCAGGCCCTGTCTTGAGCTCAGCTCCGTTGGACCCTGTGTCTCCGCTGCTTCCTGGCTCCTTGCCTTGAACACTCTCCTCAGGATCAACCATGTGGAGGCCCACCTAAGACCAGTCGGCCCCAGTACGCAAGGGCTCAACCTGCAGGGAACGAGGGCTGGTATTGGTGAAGCTCCAGTTGGCCTCCGCTTCCCGTTCTGCTCTTCTTCCCTATGATGGGGACATGTGGGACTTCCCCACGGGTAGCAGCAACTCCACCTTGGGCTAAGGGTTCACCTCCACAACATTAGGAAAAATTTTCCTTTGCCCCTGTGCTAGCAGCCTCAGAAAGATCTACTTCTCTGGGCTCATAGATTCTATTGGACAGTGCTAGAATTCTCTTGCTTGCTGCTGCATCCCCATCAAAGAATCTACCTCTGAGCTGTAGCAGGAAGCTGTGGAGCTGTGCTCCTGGCTTTCAGAGAATGAGTATGATTTCTGGAGGCTAGAGTAGTAGACCTGGAAGCGCAGAGCAGACAGAGAGGTAAAAAAAGGAGACCTTCAAGGACATAGTAGCCAAGACCCAACTCCAGTCTGTCAGGCCTGTTGCTGCCTTGGAGGATGAAGGTTTCCTGGTCAAAGAGCATCACCCTAGTGTAGCAGGAAGTGATCCTGTAGCAATGGCCTGCTTTCCAGATGATGCATTGTCCTCTCGCACTGAGGATGAATCTCTCAGGGCTACTGCCCAGGAGGGAAGGGTTAGGTTTGCTGTCACATTTGGTGATTTGATTAAGAACATAATAGCTGGGTGGCTGGTGGACAATAACATGAGGATCACCTGGTAACATGCCTGTTTGGTGTGAATGTGGTGGACCTCATGTGTCATCTAGATAGGTTTTAGACAGTGTTGGGGAGGAGCCAGCTCTTGTGGTACATGTGGGCACCAATGATATAAGAAAATGTACGTGGGAGATTCTGGAAATCAAATTTATGCTCTTAGGTAGAAAGGTGAAATCCAGAACCTCTAGGGTTGTATTCTCTGAAATGCTCCCTGTTCCACTCACAGGTCCTCAGAGGCAGGCAGACCTTCGAAGTCTCAATGGGTGGATGAGACGATGGTGCAGGGAAGAGGGATTCAAATTTGTAAGGAACTGGGCAACGTTTTGGGGTAGGGGGAGTCTTTTTAGAAAGGACAGGCTCCTCTTTAACCCGGTGAAACCAGGCTGCTGGCACTAACTTTTGAAAAGAAGATAGAGCAGCTTTTAAACTAGAATAAGGGGAAAAGCTGACAGTTTCTCAGTAATGAGGGAGATATCTTCAAAGGACACTAATGAAACAGGAGAGTTAGTGCATCCCAACAGAAGCATTGCAGTAAAAGCAAAAGTAGTCCATGTGCCTATTAGTAAAGAATTATCTGAGCTAAAATGTTCCAAATTATCCCTATCAAATGATAAGCAGGTTGTTAATAAAAGCAAAAAATACACCTTAAAATGCCAATGTCAGAAGTCTAAGAAGTAAGAAGGGAGAGTTAGAGTGTATAGCAGTGAATTAAGAGAGTAGCACTTCTTACCAGTGTGCACCGTCTCTGCCAGCTTCAATCTGATGGGTGGGCCCTACAGTCTCACAGGACTGACTGGTTCTTCACGGTCAAATGTCAGATTGAAGCCAGCAGAATGAGGCACACACAAGTAAAAATAGCTACTCTCCTGCTGGTGGAAAGGGATGGGGGAGGGCGAGAATCATGAAAAATGTGGTTTTGTGTGTCACGAGGTCCGAGCAAATTTTAAAGCGTGCCATGAAAATAGAATGTTGAGAAGCACTGCATGAATTAAGAGTAATGCAAAAAATGGACAAATCCTTGTGCCTGCTCTAGGTTAGTGTTAATAAGGAAACTTAATATTAACATGAAAGTAAACTATTTAGTATGTAAAGGTCTTTGGATCATTCTTTTCACAATCCCAGAGAGCTACTAGTTTTACCTCCTAAAATGGTCTTATTTTGATGATCTTAGGAACAGAGGTGGTTTGGCACTTAATGCTAAGCGTTCATGTGAGCACTGAAAATGTAAAGATAAAATGGTATGCAAGGGGTACTTCGTTTCCTTACCACCAATTTTTCCCTTGTTCTCCCAGGGAGAACTTTGACATTATTTAGACTGAGTTTAAGGTTTTGCAGTCACCCAGGATGCTGGGATTGGTCAGGCTCTGCCTATAAAATCTGGCTGAGCACGTGCAGAGTGTGGCTGTTGATTTTGGTTTTGGAGAGTAAGGAGGAGATTTTTGGTGGTCTGCATATTCAGGCCCACTGCCTCTCCCAGAGGGGGCAGGACTTTGCCCTGCTTGCCAGTGCCCTCACAGGACTCTCCTGGAAGAGAAGGCGAGGGAGTGTTCTTGACCTGTTTGGAGAGATCTTTGTTTTCTCTAACCTGTTCCAGCTCAGGATGGACATCCCCCCTGCCTCAGGGGAATGGCATAGGGTGCTGTCTTGCCCTGCTGTAGTAATTATGTGAGGGTTTGCAGTTGCCCAGAATAGAGAGGTGAAAGGGGAGAAGTGTTTTGTTTGTCCATTTTTGTTGGGAAGAAACCTTTTTGTCATCCATTTCCTGCCCACCAGAAGGGAGAGAGGTTTTGTGTTTTGGAAGCCATTTTGGACTTTGCCATCTGAGGAACAGTATTAGGGATAGGAATACAACTGAGATTTGTCCATTTACCGGGAACCCACTTGGTCACCCAAGAGTGTGGGTTTTCAGGAGACCTCAGCCTATAGGGACACTGCCTCAGAAATAACTAATAGAGGAAAAAGCACTTTGGACTTATTTTTGAACTGGGCCTCTGGAACTTTATTACTGCAAAAAGGACTTTGAATCATTCTTCTTTGTTATAAATACAATTTGTTTTTGGATACCCACCGTCAGAGTCAAGGCTGTTTTCTTCTACAAGGAAGAGCCATCAAGCTGGAACATCTGAGCTGTGAGTGCTAACTGTGAGAGCCTGAGAGACTATGGAAGGTCCCCAGCCCTGTCGGCCTAGGGTCCTGGAGGCTCGTCCTCTTCCCTGCCGGAAGAACTTCAGCAGCCCAGTGGCCTACTGCTGAGTTTGGGCAGCCTTAAAGGGAGAAAAAGGAGATCTGGGAGAGACAGTGGCGCTGGGAATTGTCCAAGAGTCACCCAAATAGGGGGTTATTTACAGGTATGTGTGGCATGATGAGCCTAGCCCCTAACAGAAAGAAAGATAGGAATTGAAGCTGTAGCGCACTCTGAGGTCCGCTCTTCCAAAATCAGTGAAATATGAAAACCCATGCACAAGGAGAAGTGGGGTGATCAACAAATAAAGAAACGCATATTTATTGTTGAAAAATAGGGCTGGAGTGACAAAAGCATGTAACTGGGGTTTACGCACCCTGAAGCTGATGTAATAAAACTTGCGCTGAAACTGGAGTTAAATTTTAGTGTGGGTTTTACTTCACTTACATGGTAATGACATGCAGCCCCCTAGGATGCAGCAAGCTAATGGCATGAAAATGGTCCATGAACGCTGAAGGGGAAAAGTGCACTTTTCTTTTTCAATCTGGGGACATTTGCACGCCTTTTGTAGTGCAATCTATGATAAAAAAAAAAAAAAAAAAAAAAGAGAGGATCAGGCAAGGAGGGGAGAGAGAGGAGCCAGCATGGCTCAATCTCAGGAGTCAGCGGAAGGAAGGCAGTGAAGCAGAAGACAGACAAACTGAAGCTGAGAGCAGTTCTGGCTGGGGATGGAGGCAGGGATTCCTGGAGTGGGCACTGCACTGGTCAAATCCCTCCCTGCCACCCTAATATCTGCAAGGGCAGCTGGTTTCTTGTAGGGATGTGCAGGCAAAACGTTTTCGGTGAAACGTTGATACGTTGAAGGTGAGGGTCAATTCCGTTCAATATGGAAGTATGGAGAAATCCATAAGTTGTGGATCTGTCCATACGTTTCCCAGTTCCCTAAATAAAAATTTAAACCCCCCACCCTCCTTAATCCCCCCCCCCCAACACTTACCAAAACTCCCTGGTGGTCCAGCGGGGAGTCAGGAAGCCATCCCTGCACTCCTTTGCGATTTCCTCACGGCGCCGATAGCCTGTGTCACAGGGGCTGCCCGTGCCATTGGTCAGCCCCTGTCACATGGTCACGGCGCCATCTTGTGCTTCTAGCACGTGACAGGTAGGTCCCAAGCTGGCCAAAAGTTCCGGTTGGGTCCAATGGGGGTCCGGGAGCGGAGGCGCGGAGGAGCACGTGACACCAACGTCACGCCGACGTCACGTGCTCCTCCGCGCCTCCGCTCTGGGACCCCCGTTGGACCCAACCGGAACTTTTGGCCAGCTTGGGGGGGTCAGGAGGCCCCCCCAAGCTGGCCAAAAGTTCCGGTTCGGACCAACAGGGGTCCCGGAGCGACCTCCTGCCACATGACCTACCTGTCACGTGGTAGGAGCACAAGATGGCGCCGGTGACCATGTGACGGGGCTGACCAATGGCACGGGCAGCCCCTGTGACACAGGCTATCGGCACCGTGAGGAAATCGCAAAGGAGTTCAGGGATGGCTTCCTGACTCCCCGCTGGACCACCAGGGAGTTTTGGTAAGTCTTGGGGGGGTCAGGAGGGTGGGGGGTTTAAGTGTTTATTTAGGTTCAACGTATTCAACATAGCTATGTTGAATACGTTGGAACTCGCGATGCATTTCTCCTCAAACCTTTTTTTTCTCTTTTAAAAATATAAGTTGCGTTTTACATATGCGTTCAAAACGAATGCACACCCCTAGTTTCTTGCCCTTCCCATGAAGCTGAAAAGCAGGACACAAATTCCCAACCCTCTCCTCCCCTGAGCTCCCAAACCCAGCCCTGGAGGAAAAGACCTTACCTCCTCCCTCAAGCTTCCAGCACAGATCAGAGCTGTACCAGAATTAATATTAAATTAATCACTTCACTGGCTGGTCACTGATTGGTCCCTTCACTGACAGCAAGCTAACAGCTTCACTGACAGCGGTCAGTGAAAGGACCAATACCCATTCAGAGTTCAGGTTCAAAGCAGAGATAGGTCCCTTCACTGACAGCTGTCAGTGAAGGGACCAATCAGTAGCCAGCCAGTGAAGTGAATAAATTAATGCAGGTATAGCTCAGAGCTGTGCTGGTAACCCTAGGGAGGATGTAAGGTCTTTTCACCCCAGGCTGGGGTTGGGAGTTCAGAGGAGGGGAGGGAAAGGTTGGGATTTTATTTTTTTAATTTGGGTGAGTGGGAGGGTAGGAATGAAGTTCCCCTCAGCCCTCTCAGCTGGTTGTTGTATAGGACAGGAACTGGGCATACTCAAATAAAGCCACTTTCTCAGCTGGGCCCAGATTGTCCTAAAGTGGTTTTTTTTTTGTGTGTGTGTAAATACTTTTTCTAAAAACAGTTAAGTTTCTCAAATTTTACTTCACTGTCAGCAAAATACACAAAATCTGTTGTCTCACAGAGAAAGCCCTCTTAATTAAGTTAGAAACCATCCCTGGACATATGCTTATTAGCATAGTAGAATGCCAATACTGGCTCTCTACCGCAGGAAGTTTTAAGTCCTGCTTTGACCTGGGAGTTATTTTCCTGGGATAAAAAAAGGTGCGCTAGGCAGTCTTCCACCTAATGCCCCTCCCTGCATTGCAGAGTAATTGCTAATAAACTCATGACCTTGCAATCTACTGAAGACCTGCTAATCCTAGAGCAGGTTTTACCCTGGGTTTAAGTGTGGGTGTTTTCAGCCCTAAAACCCCTAGTGCATACAGAGGTTAGGTTAGCACAGAAAAACTCATGCTCAAACAGGAGTTAAAAGCCACGCTAGGGTTAGCGTGACTTATTGCATTGGCTTCTCTGTACGGTCAGTTCCTGGTATTCCCGTGGGGGTAGATTTTCAGACGAGCGTGAACAGCCTACTTTTGTTTGCGCTCCAGGCGCAAACAAAAGTACGCTGGATTTTAGTAGATACGCGCGTAGTCGCGCGTATCGGCTAAAATCCTGGATCGGCGCGCGCAAGGCTATCGATTTCGTATAGCCTGCGCGCGCCGAGCCGCGCAGCCTACCCCCGTTCCCTCCTAGGCCGCTCCGAAATCGGAGCGGCCTAGGAGGGAACTTTCCTTTGCCCTCCCCTCACCTTACCCTCCCTTCCCCTACCTAACCCACCCACCCGGCCCTGTCTACACCCCCCCCTTACCTTTGTCGGGGGATTTACGCCTCCCGGAGGGAGACGTAAATCCCCGCGCGCCAGCGGGCCTGCTGCGCGCCGGGCCGCGACCTGGGGGCGGGTACGGAGGGCGCGGCCACGCCCCCGGGCCGTAGCCACGCCCCGTACCCGCCCCCAAAACGCTGCCGACACGCCCCCGCAATGCCGCGCGCTCCGGCCCCGCCCCCCGACACGCCCCCCTCCGAGAACCCCGGGACGTACGCGAGTCCCGGGGCTCTGCGCGCGCCGGGAGGCCTATGTAAAATAGGCTTCCCGGCGCGCAGGGCCCTGCTCGCGTAAATCCGCCCGGTTTTGGGCGGATTTACGCGAGCAGGGCTCTGAAAATCCGCCCCATATTGGATATGTATACCTCCTGATAGCATCAGGCTGTAATAAGGCTGAAGGGATGACACTACTGACATCACAGCAACAGATGAATAAGTATCAGGAGATATGGAATACTTTGACAGAGTGAAAGTCGAGAGTTACAGAAAAAGGCAGTAAAATTAGTGGCAGGTAATAGTGGAACAGAGCATGGTATCTGGAGCAGAGATGCTCAAATGACTCCTCAGGTACCCCCCCCCCCCCCCCCCGCATCCTGTCAGGTATTTAGGACACCCCTAATGAATATGCATGAGAAATATTTGCATACATAGGGTGTAAGGCATGCACATACATCTCATGCATATTCATAGGAGAGATCCTGAAAGTTTGATGGGCTGTTTGGGGCCCCATGGACCAAGTTGAGCACAACTGATCTACAGCAGGAGTATGAAATGCCAATTTCAGGGGAGGGGGGACCGGCGATGGATGGAATATATTTATGATCCAATCACAGAGCAGTATAATCCACAATGAGTGGGCTTTGGAAGTGGAACCTGCTACAAGGCAGAGACCTTTTCCAAACTTTGAATAACATGCATTCCACATGAGCCAGTACATCTGGGCTCCATTTTCAGCCTGCTGGCTTTGGGACAGAGTCAGGGGTACATTTTGCTTATGGATTCTATAGCAGCATTCAAAGATAAAGAACAACATACACTGAAACTTGCTGTGGGTACAAAGTACACCCCCCTCCCCCAGACAGTAGCACCTGCTTTTTGTTTGAATGGATTTTCTCCAGAAAATAACACACCCAGACTTTGAAAATAGAATTTATGCACGTTAATTTTTTAACCCACCCAAAACACATCACTGGGAATGCTTTCTCCTCCTTACCAAAGCTTGTTAAGAATGCTTGCATTGTTCCACACCATGCTTCCTTGTAGCTGTGCTGAAGGAGGATATTAGAGACTTTTCACTTGTCTGTGTGTCTCAGACTCCGTGGAGCAGGGATTGTCCTTTATATGCACCTGTACAGCACTGCCTATATCTAGTTGATCTTTCAAATGATAAGTGGTAGTAGGGTAATTTTCAGACAACCAACATACCTGTATGTGCATTAACTCCTCTTTATCAATGTTAATTCTTTCAAAATTGTCTTCCCAAGCCTTTTGCATAAGATGGGCCGCTGTTTTCATAGTACTAATTAAGGGAATCAAAATAGGAATAGTAAGGGGTAATAGTGTGTCAAAAATGCCTGGCCAACCTCCCCCCAAACCAATAGTGCCCACAACATGCAAATGCATGTTGATGGGCCTATTAGTTATTCCCACGCGATTCAGTAAGTAAAATGTGCAGCCAAGCCACACATTTTACTTTCAGAAATTAATGCCTGCCAAAGGCAAGCGTTAATTTTGGCCAGCACTGGGAAAGTGTACAGAAAAGCAGAAAAAAAACTGCTTTTCTGTACTCCCTCTGACTTAATATCATAGCGATATTAAGTCGGAGGCCCCAAAAATAAAAAAAAAATAAAAAATCTGTCCGTGGCCCATGGGTTGGAAGACGGAGGCTCAATTTTGCCGGCGTCCGTTTTCCGAACCCGTGGCTGTCAGCGGGTTTCAGAACCGATGCCAGTAAAATTGAGCATCGGCTGTCAAATCTGCTGACAGCCGCCATTTCTGTCTAAAAGGAGGTGCTAGGGATGCACTAGTGTACCTAGCACCTCCTTTTACCGCGAGCCCTCATTTGCATGCCGGCCGATACTGAATTGCGCGCCCATTACACTGGCCTGTGCGTGCATTGGGAGAGCGGGCGCTCGCTAGCTCTCCCACACTTCTTTCTGTATCGGCCCGTAAGGTATTAACAGGACTGGGGATCACTTATTACATTTATGCAGATGATGTCCAGTTACTGATTCCGATTAATGAATCCACAGAAAAAAACCTTAAACTCATTGATATATATATATATATATATAATATATGTCAGCTATACAACAGCTCTTAAAGCACATGAACTTAATATTGAACACTCAAAGAAAATGAAATTCGACTATTAAACAGAAAAGTCTCTTGGCATACACCTATTTCTTTTAACTACGGCTTAACTCAAATTGAGTCCTCCACCCATGCACGGGATCTTGGAGTAATATTTGACAGTGATCTCATCATGAAAAAGCATATTAGCCTTAAAATTAAAGAAGGATATAATAAAATGCATTTGTTAAAGCGATTGAAGCCTCTGCTTAATTACGGCGATTTTCGTTCCGTGCTCCAAACTTTAATTTTCTCAAATTTAGATTATTGCAATTCACCTCTACTGGGTCTCTCAGCAAGTACTTTAAGAACACTTCAATTACGCCAAAACTCCATTGCAAGAATTTTAACAGGTGGAAAATGTATGACCATGTTACTCCTACATTAAGGGATAAATTTTCAAACGCACGCATGCACGCACATCCATGTGCACGCGGTTCCCGGCACGTGCACATGGACGTGCCGATTTTATAACATGCTTGCACTGGCACGCGCGCATGTTATAAAATCACGGGGCCGTGCGCATCTGCGGGCGGTGCGTGGAAGGCGGGGTCAACTTTTGCAATTTTCACGCGGCGACGCAATCGGGCCTTCCCCAGTTCCCTACCCCTCTATCTAAACGCCCTCCCTCCCTCTTTCCCTCTCCTCTCCTCCCCAACCCCTAAACCCTACCTATCTATTGGTTATTTTTTTGTTTTTCAACTTATTTCAGGGCCGGAGCTGAAGTAAGTTGCGCATGCCGGACGACTGCCAGCGCACAAGTCATCAGGACAGTGTACAATGGCGCTGTCCTGGCCCGCCCCGCCCAGACCCCGCCTCGGCCCACCCCTTTGAAGAGGCCCGGCACTTGTGCACATACCGGGGTTTACGCGCGTGGCCGGCCATCTTGGAAAATTTGTACAGCGTGTGTAAGGCCCGGCCACGCGCATAAACCCCGGGTTTTACTCAAGCAGGCCTTTTAAAACCCGGCCTTAATTGAATTACACTGATTACCAATAAAATCTAGCATCAAATATAAAGTTTTATGCTTATTACATAAATCACTGAAGAATGACAAGGTGGAATGGCTGAATGCTGCTATTCATCTGAATGCACCACAGCGAAATTTAAGATCTGCGAGCCAAGGCCTGCTGACGGTCCCTTCGGTTCGGTCTGCACATTTGACTGCAGTAAAGGAGAGAGCAGTTTCAATTGCTGGTCCTAAAATATTGAATTCTCTGCCAGGAGAATTAAGGCTGCAAAGAGATTTTTCTGTTTTTAAAAAAGAATTAAAGACCTGGCTTTTTAAGCAGGCCTATGAGAATTTTGAATGAGGTATATTTTATTTTATTTTATTTTATTTTGTCTTATCTTAAATGTTATTTTACTTGTATTATCAATTTTAAGTATTAATACTTTTATTTTTTCATTGTTTTGTTTTAATATTGATACCTATCTTTATTTATAACTTTATGTACCTGATATCATGATTTCTTCTATTTTATTTTTGTAAACCGCTGTGATTGAATACAGAACAACGGTATAAATATTCTATAAATAAATAAATAGATAGATAAAATAAATGAAGTATTTCTCAGCATGACAAATATTCGACTGTTGCAGGCAACATGAAAAACACTGACTTTTTAAACCAAACTCCTCTCTCTCCGTGCTCTGTGGGAAAAGATCAAGTTGACAGGTGCCTTGTTGGTAGTGCTTGCATGCACTGGAGCTGCTGCACTTAATGAGGCACGGCCATACCTGTACCATCTATTTCCAGAGGCAAGCATTATTCCATTTTGTCTTCAAATTGTTCACAGGCCTTAGGAAACTCAGCAACAGCTGTTTCGTGCTAATTCTGCAGCATACCTTTTTAAACAGGAGAGTATGGTTTTTTTTCACACTACCCGTGATCACCATTTCTTCCATGTCAATGTTCATTCACAGCCAAATCTGCTTGGAAAACTTGAAAATCCTGTCTGTGCATTCTGTAGTGAGTCAGAGCCTACCTTTACAGTCCAGCGCTAATAGATACAGTGACCTAAAAAGTGATCAAGCTGGTTTTGTTGGGTGATGTAGCAGAACTGTTCTGCTAGACAATCTCCATGGTCTGTTTCTAGAGTGCTGCTTTAAAAAAATATATATCGGGCACTTTAATAAATAGTGATATACCATTCTTTTCAGAAGTGGGAATGTTGCTCTTAATGTGATGTTTGACCAGAGGGATGTGTTTGTTCTCTCTGGGTTTGATTCACCCCTGCTTGAGTCTTAGAAAAATGTCCGACTCAAAGTTAATCGCCACTTCGGGCACATACATTTATTTGTGTCTTTTGTTTGTAAGACAGCTGCCGAGATACACTTGTGCATTTCAGAGAAGCCAAATAAAACCTCTTTACTCAGCCCTCTCCCACCGGCACATAACGCAAAAACAAATTCATTACATGGTAACAGAACAGAAAAACATAAACTATGACTGCAGATAAGGACTGTAAGGTTCATTCCTGGTAGATTATCATAGATCCCAATTGATCTCTGTCTTTTCCCTCACTTCTTCGCAAATTGGGGTCCTCTGTGCTTATCTCAGGCTTTCTTAAATTATTCTATTACCATTTTTCTCCCCCCACCTCCAGTAGGGAGGCTGCTTCATGCATCCACCACCATTTCCATGAAGAAATATGTTCTTATGTTGCTGCTGAATTTGCCCTCATACTGCAACTGATTGCTTGAGGCCTGTTATCCCTGTATGGACATGCAGTTGTTCTGCTGTGCTGACATCAGATACATTTAAAACAAAGGAGGAGGAAGCACATACAGAATATGCTCACGGTAGAACATCAGTATGATGTAGGGGAAAGAATCTAAAAATGCTTTCCCATACTTTAATCTCCATGCTGCCTTTCTTAAATGTGCTCTTTATGACCTGCAATAGAGAAAAAAACAGTAGGAAATCACACTTATCCCTCCTACCTCCCCCACAACACATTAGACATGTACATACTAGGGTTTTTTTCATGCCTGTTTTGTTTTCAGACTGGAGGTGGGCCATTTCGGTCCACCCTTGGATAAGAATTTATTTTTTGACACAATTTTGTTTGTTAAAAAAAAAACCCACCCCAAAATCCAATTTTGGTTTTTGCCAGTTATTAAATATAAAGCCCCCCACCCTGCTGATCCTCTCAAGACTCACCCAAAGCCCCTAGTGGTCCAGCGGGGTGGGAAGGTGGTATTTGAGAGAGCTCACAGGCTTGGCATTAAAACTTTTGAACAGGCTAGATAGAGATTATAGCAAAATTGCTCAACTATACCAGCAAGTCTATTATCCTACAAACATATCAGAAGAAAAAAAGAGCTCAAAGATCAAGGGAATAAAGTTCTAATTTTTTAGGACTTTTCCACCAAGTTTCCACCAAGAAAAGTGAATTTAAGCTAATCTGTGCTGAACTTGTGAAACAAAACATAAGATTTGAGCTTCAATTCCTGGCAAAATTAAAAGAGTGGCACAAGAATATAAAATTAGTTATATCCAGGTTTTTTGAGCATTTTGTGGACCATGGTTTCATTGACAATGAATATCTGATGCTTTGCTGTTTAGACCTTGTTGGTCAATTATTTGTCTAGTGTCAACTGTGCATTAATGGTATTTCTTTGGTGGTGCTGAGCCCCTGTGTCTATGTCCTGTTTTTTGGAAAAATAAAAAGTTTAAAAAAAATTCAAATGCTTAAATCAATTATAGAAGTAACACCTTTCTTTAGCCAAGTTCAAATCAGTGTCTGAGAAAAGAATCAGTGTGTGATTGGCTTTACTAGCTGGTTGAGTAGGGATGGATTATTGGAAGCCTATTTGATTCAGTTATCCTAGTGATGATCATGCAAGATTTGCGTTAAAGTCCTGCTGATTGATTTCCTGGGTTACATCCCAATACCTAAAAATATGCATATCTGCAAAATTAGAAGGCCCATAGTGGCCCGTAACCCTGGGTCTGGTCGGCTCTGCACTATATTTCAAAATGGCACCAACCAGAAAGTGGGGTATGGGGTGGGGTGGGTTTGGATAACTAAGGAGCTAGGTGGCCTGGGGTGGGAATCATTGAACAGCAATTTTATCATTTATTTTGGGGGGATTTTGGTGGGACTGCCTCGATTGGTGGCCCTGGAGTTACTGGGGGTTGGGGGTGTCTAACAAGACAGCTGGTGAACGTTTCCTTAATTCTAGGGGATGCCATATTGGACTGTAGGGCCCTTTAAGACTATGGAAGTCCTGGGCATTGGGGGCTGCCATCACGCTTTGTAGAAGCCTCTGCTGCATTTTTTTTGCTCACAGCCTTTTTCTGCAAGACAAAAGAATGTGGTGATACAGCCAAGATGTTTTGCCGAAGGGAGGGGGGGGGGATATCATGGTACTCCACCCCCCACCCCCCGATATTGGACCCCTCCTGTGATAAAATATCACTGTTTAATGAATCTAGGCTTATAAAAGAAATGGATATCTCTTGTTTTATCTGCAGAAAAAAAACTCGAGAAAGTATGATATGGCCATACAACTAAATAAAAATATATTTTTCAAAGTGGAAAAAGCATAATAGATTCTGCTGGCAGATACATTGTTAGGAAAATTATTTGGTAAAGATACAATTTTATCATCAGCTCAATCACTTCTTTTTCACATTAGTGATATCTCACATTACATCTTTAGGTTCAGTTCCAGTTAGGTGACTTTAATTGTACTGTGGATTCCCAAATAGATATACAGTCCCTGCATTCAGCGAAAGTGATGGGGATGGGTATTAATTTTATCTGTGAAAATTTAAAGCTTATAGATACCTGGAAAACATTAAACCTGATGTTCAGGGATCTTACTCTCTATGCAAAGGCTCGTGACACATAAACTAGAAGAGATTTTCTGTTAATCTTGGAGCATTTATTAGCTAAACTGCATAAAATCACAACAGAAGTAGAGGTAATTTCTATACCATGCGTCAGTCTCCTTTTGTGTTGATTGCAGCAAAGACAGGAAACACTTTTAATAATTGGAAACTGCCTATCTGGCTGTATCAAGACACAAATTTTAAAGAGCTTTTAGAAAACCAGTGGAAGATATACAAATCAAGCAACGATCAGCAAAAAACGAATCCAATCCTTTTTTGGGGAAACTGCTGAAACAGTTCTAAGAGAAGACATCAATGCGTGGGCTTGCACCTCATGCACAGAGCCCTGCTACTAACCTGGTGCCTGGCAGGATCTCACCGGGCCCCCCTCCCCACAGATGCTGTCCCGCAATGTCTCCGGCCTCCCCACCACCCTTTTCTCCTCCTGGTGCGTCAAGGAATTGCTGGCATGCCAGTGACATCAGTGGGAGTGCCAACTGCCCCTGTTGACGTAGGCGGTGGGGGACACCATGTGCAGGCTGTTGACGACACAGACCCTTTAAATTCGGGGTCTGGCACACCATCTTTTAGAGATGTGAATCGTGTCCTCGATCGTCTTAACGATCGATTTCGGCTGGGAGGGGGAGGGAATCGTATTGTTGCCGTTTGGGTGTGTAAACTATCGTGAAAAATCATTAAAATCGTGAGCCGGCACACTAAACCCCCCTAAAACCCACCCCGACCCTTTAAATTAAATCCCCCACCCTCCCGAATCCCCCCCCAAATGCTTTAAATTACCTGGGGATCCGGCGGTGGTCCAGAACGGCGGCGGTCCGGAACGGCCCCCTCAATAGAATCGTGTTGTCTTCAGCCGGCGCCATTTTTCAAAATGGCCGCCGCCATTTTGCGGCGGCCATTTTGAAAAATGGCGCCAGCTGAAGACAACACGATTCTATTGAGGGGGCCGTTCCGGACCGCCGCCGTTCTGGACCACCGCCGGATCCCCAGGTAATTTAAAGCATTGGGGGGGGGGGGGGTTCGGGAGGGTGGGGGATTTAATTTAAAGGGTCGGGGGTGGGTTTTAGGGGGTTTTAGTGTGCCGGTTTTCCTGCCCTCCCCCTTCCCCCGATTTACGATTTTTTAACGATAAATCAGGGGAATTGGTATTGTATCGTGGCCCTAACGATTTTTTGACGATTTAAAATATATCGGACGATATTTTAAATCATCAAAAAACGATTCACATCCCTACCATCTTTCCTCTTGTCTGTCTCTTCATTTCAGCTCACATCAACTGGTCCTGTGGTAGACTTTTTCATTCATGATCAGCACACTGGTGGCATAGTTGGCTGAAACACTGGTAGAGCCATGGGCTCAAATCCTCCTCTTTTAATGGGATTTCAGACGTGAGCCCATCGGCGCCTTTTTATCAGTGTAAGTCCCATTGTCTCATTCCGTACATGCGCTCACCTCCATCCACTCCCCTCCCCCCCCCCACCCCTTCACCAAGAAAGCAGGCCTCCATCCTCATGTTGCAAACAACTCGGGCCCATTCGGCAAGCCCCAAGCATGTGGATACAGTGATGATCAGCCTGATAGCGTGAGGGAGCACGTGGCAGCTCACACAGTTTGTCTCAATTTCAACCTGCACAGCATGGAGGAGGGTGCACAAGCCAGAGCTCCAATCTTACGATCTGGGACCAGGTATCAGTCATTCCAATCAGGAAGCACTGAAGGTGGGCAGAGACGGAGGCAGAGGCAGTTGGGGGAGGAAAGAAGTACCGGGTCAGCTGTGGCAGCCCTATCTCATGGGAGATAGAGGTGCCAACGCGGTAGCCATGAAAGGTAACAGTCTACCACAACTGACAAACCAACCCAAGTCCCACTCGATGGATCACTCCTTCCCCTTCAGGGCTCAGAGACACAGTATATTGCCAATATTAGAACCTCCCCGGGGGGGGGGGGGGGGGGGGGGGGGGCGGCACTGGCAACCTCAATTTCACAGCAGAGCCTCCCCAGCAATGCACAGCCTACAGCATTGGCACTCCATTACAATGCCCGAGTCAGCCTGGATTTTTCATAGACGGCAGGCTAGCCTCAGAGACACCAGACCTTCCTCCCACTCACAACATGTTTTAGATGAGTGGCCACATTAGGGACACTGCATGGGCCGGACAAAATAGTTCATCATTCCTCAATGCCCACAGAGCTCTGAGACATTGGTCGGGTTATCTAGCCAGTGGATCTTCAAAACCAGTGACACAGCAACAGGAAGGTGGATGGGCACAAGGCTACCCACACCCCAATCCAGTTGGGGACCCAGCCCTCAGTGGGGCTTTCTGCTTCACCCCAGTTTCTTAAGAGTCCTGTTTCCCCATACCTAAGGGGTACTGGCCCATGCAACATCAGGGACCACAACTCCGACCGGATGTAATATCCACACACACCGATAGCCGCATTGGCGAGAACCTGACCCATTGCACCACCATAGCACTACCTCAATTGCACAACACCATCGGGGAGACAGTGAGGGTGTCAGCTCTTCACCCTTACCTTCTTCAGCACATGCAGGATAGGAGGCTGCTGTGTCTTGGGAAATACAAATCGAGTGACAGCTGAATTCACCTGTCAGGTTCGCTACTAGCATTCAAGGGACAAGCACAACCATGACAAGCACCCTCACAGCAGCAGGTGAGTTAATGGTGGGAACAGGTGGTGATGCACCCTGCAGGGGAAATAGTGTCTGTATCATCAATCAAATAGAAAGGAAAGGCAAAGCACAAGTACAGGGCCAGTCACACACAAAACACCACCAATACGTCAGATTCAGATAATTCTGCAGCAGAGAGTGAGCAGGCATCTAGGGGAGCCCCTGGCACTCACTACCTTATCACAGCTCTAGGAGAGTATGTCACAATATCTTCGTAAGAAGATATGAAAACATACCTACAATGATATTTTCTGGGTTTTGGAAGAAGGAGGAAGGCCACATGGAAGAAGGAAAAGGACATAGATGTTGCATCTGCCATGGACAAGAATGTCCCAAGAAACATAATTGACTGGACATGGGCATTCCTAAGGATTATGAGCATTATAGGTAAGATGACCCATCTCAGTATGGGCCCAGGCTGAGCTACGTGGACTCCATCCTCGAAGCTTACAAGGAGTATGATGCTTGGGCGTGGCTAAACTATGACGAGCGATTTTGCAACAAGATGGAAGAGAACTGATTCATGTCCTGGGGGACCCAAGACGTCAGCTTGTGGCTGAAACAAATGACTAATAAAGCAAGTGAAGCAGGTGCTCATGCTCGGTCCTTTTGGAAATCATTCGCAGTGCCAGCTCTGTTCCCCACACTTCCTCAATTGCCAAGTAATCAGGCCAATACAGTAAAGTGCGCTCTGGCGGAGCGCACTGTTAGCCCGTGTTTGGCCGCATGTTTTCAACGTGCTATTTTTACCCCTTATATAGTAAGGGGTAATAGTGCGTCGAAAACGTGCGGCCAACCCCCCTGAAACTAATTGCGCCTGCAACATGCAAATGCATGTTGATGGGCCTATTAGTTATTCCCGCGCGATACAGAAAGTAAAATGTGCAGCCAAGCCGCACATTTTACTTTTGGAAATTAACGCCTGCCAAAGGCTGGCGTTAATGTTGGCCTGCACTAGGAAAGTGTACAGAAAAGCAGAAAAAACTGCTTTTCTGTACACCCTCCGACTTAATATCATAACGATATTAAGTCAGAGGCCCCAAAATTAAAAAAAAAAAAAAATTAAAAATCTGCCCATGGCCCACGGGTTGGAAGACATGCTCAATGTAGCTGGCATCCATTTTCCGACCCCGTGGCTGTCAGCAAGTTCAAGAACCGACGCCGATAAAATTGAGCGTCGGCTGTCAAACCCGCTGACAGCCGCCGTTTCTGTCAAAAAGGAGGTGCTAGGGACGTGCTAGTGTCCTTAGTGCCTCCTTTTACCGCGGGCCCTAATTTACATACCTGGGCTTTCTGAATTGCGCACCCAGAAGAGTGACCTGTGCGGCTCTCCCGCGCATTTTTCTGTATTGGCCTGAATGTGTGTTGGCAGTACAACAAATCCTCATGCAACTTTCAGGATTGCAGATTGGGAAATTTGGCTCATTCAGAACCTATCATATCCCAGGAAGCATCTGTAAATGATTATTTACCCCCAGAAGAATGCATGGTACAATATGCATCTTTTGACAGTGCCATAGCCTTGCTGAACAGGTGCGGACAAGGTGCCTTACTGGTTAAGGCAGACAACGAGTCCGCATTCAGATTGCTGCCAGTTCACCCAGATCATTGGGTTTTCAGTTCTGGGATCAATTTTATTTTGACAAATGTATGCTAATGGGGTGTTAGGGTTTTACACCTACTTCAAACTCTTCAGTACTTTCCTGCACTGGGCAACTGCACAACAATCCAGTCTGGACAACATCGTACATTACTTGGACGACTTTTTATTCATTGGGCCAAGGGAGTCCAATTCCTGTTCATGCCTTCATGATTTCCAGTCTATGGCCACCAACTTTGACATCTTCTTTGGCACACGAAAAGACCAAGGGTCCCTCCACCAGCATTCATTTTTTGGGCATCAAGCTTGACCCAGAAAAGATGATATCCAGACTGCCAGAGGATAAAGTGTCTTAAGTTGCGAGATATGTTGAACCAAGCCAGGAGCGCTAAGAAGCTTACACTCCACATATTACAATCCATTGTGGGCAGCTTGAATTTCACCCATAGAGTGATTCTAATGGGGAGGATCTTCCTGAGGAAACTTATGCAGCAACTCTGGATGATTACAGGCCTCATCACTTATTAGAATATTGAGGCCTATATGTGATGGGTATCCTTCCTGGCCGACTTCAATGGTGTATCAGTATGGCAGGAACATCCACTTTCCAGTCGGGACCTGGACATACACTCTGACGCCTCGGGAGGATGGGGTTTCAGAGCTTTTTGCCAGGGTGAATGGTCTGCCACACCTTGGCCAGACACATGGGTGGAGGTAGGATTATATTTATATTTATGTTTATTATTACTTGATTAATCACAATTAATTACAAATATAAAACAAAGTGATGTACAAATAAAATTAGCAAAACTTACAATTTAAAACTAGCAAAAATATAGCATAGAACATAAAAAAAATTAAAAAGGCAAAACATAATATAACAGAATGATAAAATAAAAACAAGTCAGGTCAATATACATAAATAAGATAAAAAATAAAATGAGTAAAATAATACAAAAGAATAAAATGTAACCAGAAAAGCAGGAAATCAGGCCAGGTGTAAACAAAATGTGGGAAGGCATGTACAAGCAAGTTCAGGTATTACTCAGATGTGGAAAAGCTTGTACAAACAAATAAGATTTAAGTGTTTTTCTAAATTTTAAGAACTCTTTCTCCAGATGAATGTTGTGAGGTAAGGAATTCCAAAGATGAGGGGATAAATAAGAAAAGCAAATAGCTCTACAACTTTCAAAATGAATGTTTCGAATGGAAGGCAGCACTAGATGTTCTTGTTGTGAAGACCATACCAGATGAGAAGGAAGATTGGGAGAAATCACAGAGGCAAGATAAGATGGAGTGTTCCAATGCAGAGCCTTAAAAGTAAGGCATCCAATTTTGAATTGTATATGAAGGGACACTGGAAACCAGTGTAAATCAATCAAAAGGGAAGTAACATGATCATATTTAGATTTACAAAAAATGACCTTTGCAGCAGTGTTCTGTGCCAGTTTAGGTTGTCTAAGTTGGGTTGTTGATAGACCATGTAATAAAGCATTACAATGGTCCAGTCTAGACAAAACAAGGGAATGAGTGAAAATTTTAAGATCAGAACTGTCCAAAAAAGGCCGACGGCAATGTGTCGATCTGAGGAAAAAATAAAGTCTTAAGAATGTTGGAAACTGAGCTGGCTATCAAAAGCAATATCTAATGTAGTGACTGTCTTCTTGATTGGAATGGCACAGTCTGCCATGATAGGAACTGGGAGAGCAGCAGAGAGAAAGAAGTACGAGTAAACCAAACGGCTTCAGATTTTAAAGGATTGACCGTAAGCTTAGAAGAATGTAACCAGTCAGAAACTTTTGAAAGACAGTTATTAAAATCAGACAGAGTGTTAGTGGATGCTGGTTTAAAACTAGCAAGAATCTGAACATCAGCAAAGTAATACCCAGAGAAGCCTAAACTCCGAATTAAAATGGCAAGAAAGGAAAGATATAGATTGAAAAGTACAGGAGAAAGAATAGAATCTTGGGGCACTCCACTAAGAAGTGGGAGAGAGGCAGAAAGCTCTGAATTCCAACTAATCCTATAAGTGCATTGTTCTAAGAAAGATTTGAACCAGTGTAGAGAGTTTTCACTAATATCAAAATCAGTTGATTGAGTAGAAGCTGATGATAAACTGTATCAAAGGCAGTGCTGAGATCAAGACAAACTATCCAGACAGAGACCAATCTCATTAAGTAATGAGGTAAAAGCTATTTCGGTGCTATGTCAATTCCTATAACCAGACTTTTTGGGTTGAAGGGCCATAGTTTTTAAAAGAAAAGCTGATAATTGAGATTCCACTACTTTTCAATGACTTTAGCAAGAGTAGGAAGGTTAGAAATAGGACAATAGTTCTCAGGGACCTCAGGATCAAGATGATTTTTCTTTAAAACAGGAAGGATGAGTGCAGATTTGAGAGTAGCTAGAAGATTGAAAGTGTTAAAACTGGTGTTGACAGTCAGCCATAAAAGGCATAAGTCCTAAATCATGACTTTTGACTATGTGAAATGGCAGAGGATCTGAAGGTAATGAGACAGGATTAAGTTGTTTAAGTAGCAATGAAAGGGCACCGGATGAAATTTTATTGAAAGCAGCAAGTCTACTAGTAGGTACAACATCTCTTCCTGAGAACTAGGAAGGATTAACCCAGAATGTTACATTCCCCCTATTGCTCCCCATACTGGTGGAAAGAGTGCTCTGGAAGGGTAACCTGCAGAATAAGCAAATCATATTTTGGTGAGAAAATCAGGCAGTGGTGCATGTGCTGAATTGTCAATTCGCTAAGTGCCTGCGTGTACCTGAACTGCTAATAGAGGTGGTGCTGGTGTAAATAGGTATAGAAGGATGGAAATAAAGAAATTAAAGAAATTACCTATAGCTGAGGGGCCTTTTGAGAAGCAGAGACAGGATGAAGGCCAGATGCTAGGCGGTATCCAAGATAGCAGAGAGCAGGCGCTACCTGAAGGCAGAGTAGAGCTGAAGCAGTCATGTCTTTATTTTAATTAAATGTTTCTAGCAATCGCGGTAAAAGGGAGACCTTAATTATTACAAAGGATGAGTCTCAGAGAAAGAGAGGCTGATGATTATGAGAGAGTCGAATTAAGATAAACCCATTGCAGTGCCCTTTGAAGACACTGCCACTGCTGAAGAAAGCCGTCGTGATGCCCTGGTGTTTTTGTGTTGCTGTGAAGGAGGGAGGGACTCACATTGAGTAGACAAGTGCTGGATCACTGCTGTCACCGTAGGACCCATCCCAATGCCGAGGCCAGGCTCAACACCGTGACCTATTCTGGTTCAGTTCCCAACACTAGCGCCTCAGCCCAGACGCAAGCCCGAAGCCGTGACCCAACCTGAAGGCTCGGTCCTGATACTAGGGCATAGGCACAGATCCAGGCCTAATGCTGGGGCCTCAAAGCTGCTTCTTTCTCCTCTTCCTTCTTTCTACATTTGCAAGCCAAATGATGCCATCCACTGGGGTCATGCCAAAGTGCATTCAACCCAGCGGATAGTGCCATTTTGAATTAACTCTGGCATGACCCCAGTGGACGGCATCATTTGGCTTGCAAGTGCCAAAGAAAGAAGAGAATGGAGAAGAGGCTCTGAGGCCTGGGCTCCGAGACCTGGCCTGACCCTGGCTGAAGCCCAGGCATCAGGATCTGGCCTCCAGGCCAGGTCACAGTATATGACCTGGGTTCTGGCTGAGGCCCCAGTGTTGGGACCTGGCCACCACACAGGTTCATGGCATTGGGCCTGGGTCTGGGCCCCAGTCAAGGCTGAGACTCCGGTGTCAGGACGCATCCTCTGGGCCAGGTCATGGCATCGGGTCTGGGTGCAGGTCCTGACCTAGGCCTAGACCATGGTGTTGGGACCTGGCCTTCGGGTCGGGTCTCAGCGTTGGGCATGGGTCTGGGCATAAGCTCTGGCGTTGGGACCTGGCCTACAGATTGTGTCATGGCATTAGGCCTGAGTCCGGGCCCTGACCTAGGCCTAAGCCCTAGCATCGGGACCTGGCCTTCAAGTCAGGTTTCGGCATTGGGCCAAGATCTAGCCTTAGGCCCCAGCATTGGGATTCGGTCTTCATCAGATACCCAATGGATAAGGTAAGGTTTTTTGTTGTTTAATTTTTGGGGGTCTCGGCTGAACTCCCTGGTGTCAGCCCTTTCTTCCACTGAGACCATGGCATCACGCTTGAGCCTAGGCAATGGCCCCTTCTGCACTGTTAATGGTGTCCATTACCATTCTCTGGTGTATTTGGACTAAATCCTGTTGGTGGCCTTTTTCTTCAAGGCTTTCTGCAGTGTTAGTTCATATTAAGAACTTGAGATGCTCTGCTGTGATGAGCTGATAGGTCTGGAAATGAAGCTTTAGCTGCTCTCTATGGTGCTTAAGATTGACAGGGTTTTTTGAGACCTTCTCCTTTTCCTGTTCAACACTGTGCCATTCCCTTTCTACCCTGTGCCTATGCTCTTGTCTGCTTGCCTCATATCTCTCCATAGCTTTCTCTGTGGGTTTGCATAATCTCTTCAATTTACTGCTCTTATCCTTTCTTTCAACATCCTCCCCCTTTTGCTCTGGTTCATCTCTTAGTTCAATGGTTTCAGTTAGCTGTTTTAAGGTGTCTTTCTGTGCTGCTGCATCAGCCATGTCTCTCTCTTAACAGCAAATCAGGTCTGCTGAGACTAGAACGTCTTGCAGTGACTGAGTTAAGAGGGATGAACTGTTGAATTGATACAGAAGTAAGAGGACAAGAGCTAGCTGACACCTCAGAAAAGTTTGTCTCTGGGTGATTAATTGCTTTCTGCTTCCTATCCGTTAGAGTCAGCAGAGATCTCGTATCTATGGCAACATTCAGTAGCAAAATATGGCAACATTCAGTAGCAAGGGGAGGGGGGTGGGGCACACCGGAGAATCACAGTTACTGTCCTTCCAATCTTCATCCCCAATGCTGCAAGTGTTCAGCTTAAATGCAGCCTTTTCTACTCAATTCAAAGTCCACACATTCATCAACTTCTTATTCAGAACCTTCTATTTCTTAATGAAGTCTTCATAATTATTCAGTTCTTTATTTGTTTTCACTATTTTCCTGTTTGTCATGGGTTTCACTGTTCTAGCTCACATAAAACATCCATGTTTTATTACCCAAGCAGCTAAACTTCCTCCCCAATCAGTCCTCGTGACAAAGATTCTGTAAGTCTGAAATTGTTTATTGCACAAGTAAACTTTACTTACAATTGTTGCACTTCAGACGCAAGCCCCAGGTAAGAATCTTTGGTAACTGGAACTATAGCAGGAGAAGGGAGAAAGGAGTTTTCTTGTGTTGCAGGAGTTAGTTTAATGTAGAGGTGGGAAGGATGAGAGGAATATGAGGCTGATTTAGCACATAGAAGAAGGCAATAAGAGGGAAGGTGAAACCCAATCTGTTTCAGGGGGTAACACAGAGCACAAAGCTACTCAGAGGCAAGCATGGAGCAACTGCCTCATGGCAGAGAGCTGCCAAAAGAAAATGCCTCCACACAGCTAGAGGCAGAGGACAGGGTCCAATGGCAGTGAGCCTAAGAACCATGAAACACAGGGGGGATCATGAAGGGCAGTCCTTTGAACCTATAAGGCACCCTGGAAAACTTAAGTTAGGTTGAATAGGATTCAAGCTCTCCCGATGGTGAGAGAAAGTGGAGGGGGGCCTCTTAAAGACAAAGGCTCACAGATTTTATCATAGGTTACAAACAGTGCTTCATTATTAAGAATCCTCAGAAGTGAGGACTGCACTAAACACAGTTAAACTACAATACAGACAGATACAAACATGTACCCACTGCTGGGGACAGAACAGTGCACTTTCAGGTCACTTCTAGGTCACAGCCCAGCCTCACAACATCAGGGACCTTTCTCAGGTCCCTAGCACTTAAAAATCACTCCTTTAGCATGAGCAGCCTAGCATATGCTGTTGCTGCTGCACTGATAACTTTGGGGCTGTTTTTGTCTCTTTTTTTTCTTTAGCTGAGTGAAGTCACACCCCAATGACTTCACTCAGCTGGCAGCTTCAGCATCAGGAGGTACCCATTTGGAGGAAGCAAGATATGGAGCTGATCGCCAGTTTGGTGTAGGAACTGAATTCCTGCCTTCTATTTCCTCTGTTTCTTCAGAGACTGGGACGGATAGATCTGTTTCTACTGAGATAATATTTATTCCTCTGGTAACAATATCATGCTGTATATAATCTGGGAAGCTATTGCCAATTTGTCTAACCAGGTGACACAGTTTGTTTCACAGCAGCATGATCTTTCTAATTCATTTCATGATTCTTAGTCTCAGTTCACTAAGATTAAATCTCAAGAGGACAATTTAGAGACTAAGGGGATCACCTTGCAAAAATCAGTTGATACTATTTCTGCTGGACATTTGTTTTTGCAAAATAAGATGGAAAATTTAGAAAACATCATGCATCGTCGCAATTTAGAATTATAAATTTTCCTAAAAAAACAATTTGTTACTCCAGTTGAGATGCTGTGCAGATACTTTATGGAAATTCTATCCTTTAAAGAAAGTCTGCTTCCACCTATTTCTAAAGCTTACTACCTTCCAGATTCGAAAGCTTCAAGATCAAATGATCCCTCTCCAGAGGGTTGCCCCATTGACTCTTTTCCTCTTTCCTCCTTTCTTGAAAATTCAACGGAAGAAGCTGTAGTGCCTTCTGCTTTACTTGTTACCCTTGCCCTGGACTCTAAAGTAATTCAGTCTAAAAGGAAGCAATTTTTGCTTATGTGCCCTGCTGTAATTAGTTTGGGAGCTTTCTTTAGGTTGTATTTTCCTTGTAAATTTGAGGTTAAATTTCAGGGGGTTAAATATGGTTTTTTTTTATTCTTCCCAGCTAAATGTTTTTATTAATGATAAAATTAGACAGCATTCAGCTGAACCTACATCCAACCCATAGTTTCTGTTCAGTGCATTCATATTCCTGGATTCTTGCCCTCAGCATAATCGGCCTTCTTCCTTTGTATTGTTTGTGTATTTCTTCTCTTAATTACCATTGGTGTTCCCCTTATTAGTGGTCTGACAGTGTATTATAGAGATCATATATTTCTTACTATGTTAGTTTCCTATTTTGTTTTATTGGATCCCTTATGTACCATTCCTTGTCAAGTTGTATTAACTTGTTCACCAATTTAAAATGATTAAAAAAAAAGTGTAAAAAAAAAATGAGCCCAGGGCAGATCCTGTGGCACACCACTAAACACCCTTCGGTTTTCAGAGTGATTTTCCTTTGTTGTCTATCAACCAGTTTCTAATTTTTTGTCCACTACCTTGGAGCTCAGCCACAGGTTGCTCGGTTTATGGGTCTGTTGTGCAGGACTGTTTCAAAAGCTTTGCTGAAACCCAAATACAACATAATCAGAACATTCGCCTGATCTAATTTGAGGGGCACCAAATCAAAGAAATTGATCAGATTTAATCTCTTTTTTGGAAGAACCATGCAGCTTCGAATCCTGCATCCTACCTGATTCAAGATACTTTCTATTCTTTCCTTTAATAGTTTCCATTAATTTACATACCACTGAGATGGTAACCTCTAACATAGGGCTTCCCAAACTTTTAGACAATATGACCCCATTTTAGCACTTGAAAATTCACCCGATCCCAGAGGACAACCAAACCTAATTTAGCCGGGGTGTAGTTCACCTCCAACAATCTCTCCACTCACCATTCCTGCACTCCAACTGATCCCCTCTCTCGACCTCCATCCCCTCCAGAGGGCCTCTCAACCTCTGCCCCTCCAGCTGATCCCCTCTTACATCCCCCAGTTCCTCTCCCCTTCCCAGCCTAGCCTCTCGCTCACCCACTCCAGCTTTTTACATCCTCCCCACTGAACCTCTCTCACCTCCAAGCCATTTTTGTAACTCCAATTGATCATCTGTCATCCCCTTCCTCTCTCTTTCCTTATATACCACCCTCCCCCAGTTGATACTCTCACCCCTAGCTCCTCTCTTGCATCCCCCCTCTCACCTTCCACAGCCAATCCCTTTCCCACTGATCCAACCCTCAAACCCTTCCTGTATCTGATCCCTCCCTTCAAACAGCCCCCACCCAAACATCCCCTTGACTAGGATCAGCAGCAACATTTTCCTTTGGGTCTCAGGTGATAAGGGAATGAAAACTAGTGGGAAGAGAGAGCAGGTTGATGATAGGGGTAATATTTTTCTCTTATTTATTTATTATTTATTTATAGATTTTTCTATACCGGGGTACGTAAATAACATCACCTCGGTTTACATACAAACAGTAATTCAGCATTGCGCTTTACAATATAACATGGTAACTTGAATACAATACCGTATATAACTTTGTATTCATAACATATAAACAATATATGATAGATTGTGGATGTTAGGAAGAGTAGATGAGGATTCAGATTATTGATAGTAGGCTTTTTTAAATAGCCAGGTTTTAAGGTTTTGTTTAAATTTTTTGTGACAGAGTTCCTGGCGTAATTCAGAGGGCATGGTGTTCCATATTGTTGATCCAGCAATGATGAAAGATCGATCTTTTGTACTAGAGAGTTTAGTCAGATTGGGTGCAGGAATGTTTAATTTGGCTAAATTCTGGAATCTCGTTGGGCGGGAGGAAATTTTGAATTGTAGTTGATCTGTGAACCAAAGCATTTCTCTGTTTTGAATGGCTTTGTGTATCAGAGACATAGATTTATAAATTATCCTGTAAGCCACGGGTAGCCAGTGCAAAGACTGAAGAGCTGGAGTGATGTGATCATGGCGGCTTGTGTCAGTGATAATACGGGCAGCTGCATTTTGCAGCATTTGTAAAGGTTGAATGGTGGTTTTAGGTAGACCCAGTAACAGAGCATTGCAGTAGTCAATCCTTGATAAAATAGTAGCCTGTAATACTGTGCGGAAATCATATTGGTGTAATAGAGATTTAATACGTTTAAGCGTGAGTAGTTTAAAGAAACCGCTTTTTACCGTATCCGCGATGAATTTTTTAAACGTGAGATTACTGTCAATGATGATACCAAGGCTGCGTACTTGTTGTGAAATAGGGTAGTTGTTTTGAGAAATCTCAGAGTTAATCAATATTGTGTTTTTTGGAGGTGAAATTATGATAAGTTCAGTTTTGTTGGTATTTATAGCCAATTGGTTGTCAGTGAGGATAGTTTTAATTTCTAATAAGGCTATCTTCCAGGTACTCAGTGCATTTGTGATTGTGCTGGTTATGGGTATGAGTATTTGAACATCATCTGCGTAGATGAAGTGTTGAAGACCCAATTTAGAGAGAAATCGGCACAGCGGTGTAAGGTAAACATTGAACAATGTGGAGGAGAGGGAAGATCCCTGGGGGACTCCTTGAGAGAGATTTCTTGGTTTGGATTCACTTCGTCCACATCTAACGCTGTATGCTCTATTGCTCAGGAATGACTGAAACCATTGTAAAGCTGATCCCGAAATACCTATTTCAGAAAGACGGGTAATAAGGGTGTTGTGGTTTACCGTGTCGAAAGCAGCTGATATATCAAGAAGGGCGATGAGGTATGATTTGCCAGCATCTAAAGCTTTTAGCAGCACCTCAGAAAGTGATATCAAAAGCGTTTCCATGCTGTGGTACTTTCTGAACCCATATTGGGATGGGAAGAGTATTTGATGATCATCTAAGTAATCAGTTAGTTGTTTGTTGATGACTCTTTCCATGATCTTTGAAAGGAAGGGTAGGTTCGATACAGGTCGAAAGTTTGCTGGATCAGATGAATCTAGGTTAGATTTTTTTATCATTGGAGTAATGATAGCATGTTTAAGTATAGAAGGAACTATGCCTGTGGTGATGGATTTGTTAAGAATCTTAGCAATAGGTTTTGCTATTGTAGAACGTATTGAAAGAAGAATTTTAGTAGGTAAGATGTCTGTGGGGTGGAAAGCTGGTTTCATTTTCTTTAGAATTGACTCAATTTCAATACCAGTAGTAATCTCAAGATTAGATAGCTTTATTTCAAATTTATCTTGAGTGGCAGATGTAGCTTGGTTGGTGTGTAAAGGAGCAGGAAGAGACATAAATCGCGTTAAAATAGAATGTATTTTGTTATAAAAGAACGTAGCTAGTTCCTCACATTTTGAATCATCATTGTTGTTTGGATTGTTATGAGCTGGAGCAGTAACAAGGCTTTTGACATATTGGAAAAGTGCTTGAGGGTTGAATTGATATTGATGAATTCTGGAAGCATAGAAATCTTTTTTTGTTTTATCGGTGGCTTGGCGATATTTGTGTAGTAATGATTTGAATTTTAGTAAAGACATAGAATTTTGGTTTCTGCGCCATTCTTTTTCTGTCTTACGTAGCTCCATTTTCATAGCTTTAAGCTCGGGAGTATACCAAGGTTTTTTCTTCATTATTTTTTCAGAATTGATTTCCTTGGATTGAATAGGACAGAGTTTCTCTGCTATGTTACTAGTGATTTTAAACCAAGACGAAGTAGCTGATTCAGCGTCTGTGAGATCTAAGTTTTTGAGATCTTCTGATATCACATTATTAATTTCATCTGTTTGACCTTGTTTTCGGAAGTAGATGGTTTTTTTGCTTTGAACATTAGATGGTAATTGTTTTATTGTACAGCAGGTGTCAATCCGAAAGTGGTCTGACCAAGGAATAGGAGTGCAGAGGGGAGGTTTTGTATCTATATGGGAGTTAGTAAAAATGACATCAAGGGTATGACCAGCTTTATGAGTCGGGTTAGTCACAGTTTGTTGAAAGCCTAGAGCATTAAGAGAGATCAGTAAGGATTCACAGGCTGGGGATAGAGGGATGCGATCAAAGTGTAGGTTCAGATCCCCCAAAATAATTGTTGGGAGGTGAATATCAAGGTTTTTGATGATAAATTCTGTAAGAAGAGATGGGTTGTTCTCAAGTGTGCTGGGGGGGGGAGTAAATTAGGCAAATTTGAAGATCCTTAGATTTGAAAAGGCCAGTCTCCATTTTGGAGGAAGAGGAAGTAGTTTGAACTTTAAAGTTAAATTTCTTTTTGGCAGCCAGGAGAATACCTCCACCTTTCTTTTTGATCCTTGGAATGGAGAAAACATTGTAAGTATCAGTGGGAAGTTGATTTATAATGGCTGTGTCAGTGTCTTTTAGCCATGATTCGGTGATCGCACATATGTCTGGTTTTTCATCTGTGAGGATATCATTTAGTAGGGTGATCTTTTTTAAAAGAGATTGTGTATTTAAAAGAAGGATGGAGAAAGTTACTAGACCTAACATTTGAGTGATAGGTGTTACCATAATAGGTGTTAAAGTTCTGGTTAATGAAGAGTGATGGAGAAATCTAGCCGGTTTATAATTCACGTTGAAGTGTTTGATAGTGGGAATGTGGTGAGAGAACATTTCTAATTGGTGTATTATTTAATGGTACTTAGAGAATGGGCAAAAAGCAGGGGTAAGTTCTTTTATTGCTGTATGGCCCAGAAATTGAAGGACTTTGGACGAGCAGGAAGTCTTTGAACACAGCGTGGTCAGATAAGGAAAGCCACAGAATAAAGGAGGAGAAGAAGAAATAGTAGTTTTGAAATTAGTCAGTAGGAGAGGGATTTGGGTCAAAGTGAAGTTTGCTGGAATATATCTGTGGTTATTGGAAGTCCGAATGAAACTTGCTGGAGTGTGTCTGTGGTTGAGAGAGGTCCAATAGAGGCGTGCTGGAGTGTGACTTATAAATTTAATTATAAGGTGTGAAAAGGGTCAGGAGCCAGTGGAGTTATAAGTGGAAGTTGTTTTAGATATGTCATGCACACGAAGGTCGAACGAAGGGGCGAACAAAGGGGCAGGCCCCTTTGTAGCGCTCCTTCGGCGCGCGACGCCGGCACGCGGCGCCTGAGGGGAAAGAAATTTAAAAGTCCCTCTGCGATCCCCTATAGGCTGCTGCAGTTGAGGGGCGTGTTTTTCGGCCGTGCGAATGAGGCTGGTAAGCGTCGCTGTCTGGGTGATCGCGCTCAGGCTCGCCGGGGGGAAGGGAATAAAAAGGCCTTACCCCGACGGGTCTGGGCGCCGATCGCGCAGGCCTCCTTCCTGTGAGCGGCAGCAGATGTAGTAGCAGCGACGGTGGTGGCTCGGAGATCACAGGCGCGGCGCCGGAGGGGAAAGAAATTTAAAAGTCCCTCTGCGATCCCCTATAGGCTGCTGCAGTTGAGGGGCGTGTTTTTCGGCCGTGCGAATGAGGCTGGTAAGCGTCGCTGTCTGGGTGATCGCGCTCAGGCTCGCCGGGGGGAAGGGAATAAAAAGGCCTTAGATAAGTTCAGTGATGGGAGAAGATAGAGAAGAAATGACAACCTGCACAGACCTGTGCACACTATGCCCACTCTTCTCCAATGGCTTTTTGGAGGTGTGTTGGGGGCGTGCACATGACTTACATGCATATGATCTATTTTTTAAGGGACGCACGCAATTCCCCCAGCGCATTCAGTGTATCTCACGTGAATGTATTTATTACTGCCTACCTTGGGCGCAAGGGACTTCTAAAGTGTCCATGATTACTTGGCCTCATCGCTCAGGGACCCTCGATTATGAACAAAGGACGAAGGTGGAAGGAAGAGCTCATGGGACTTACTGGTGGTAACTGGGAAATGTGCATGCGATGCAAAGAGCTCCTGGCTCTCAGAGAACGAGTCCGATCTCTGGAGGCTAGAGTGGCAGACCTGGAGGAGCTGAGGCAGACAGAGAGGTATATAGATGAGACCTTCAGGGACATAGTAGTCAAGTCCCAACTTCAGACTGGCAGCCCTGGTGCTGCCTTGGAGGAAGAAGGTCTCATAATGGGAGAGCACCAACCAGGTGTAGCAGGAAAGGATCCTGTAGCAAGGACCTGCTCTCTAGGTGATGCATTGTCCTTTTGCACTGAGGATATCTCCCCAAGGCCTACTGCCCAGGAGGGAAGGGTTAGGTCGGCCGTCATAGTTGGTGATTCGATTATTAGGAATGTAGATAGCTGGGTGGCTGGTGGGCGTGAGGATCACCTGGTAACATGCCTACCTGGTGCGAAGGTGGCGGACCTCACGCGTCACCTAGATAGGATTTTAGACAGTGCTGGGGAGGAGCCGGCTGTCGTGGTACATGTGGGCACCAACGACATAGGAAAATGTGGGAGGGAGGTTCTGGAAGCCAAATTTAGGCTCTTAGGTAGAAAGATTAAATCCAGAACCTCCAGGGTAGCATTCTCTGAAATGCTCCCTGTTCCACGCGCAGGTCACCAGAGGCAGGCAGAGCTCCGGAGTCTCAATGCGTGGATGAGACGATGGGGCAAAGAAGAGGGATTCAGTTTTGTTAGGAACTGGGGAACCTTTTGGGGAAGGGGGAGTCTCTTCCGAAGGGATGGGCTCCACCTTAACCAGGGTGGAACCAGACTGCTGGCGCTAACCTTTAAAAAGGAGATAGAGCAGCTTTTAAACTAGAACAAAGGGGAAAGCCGACAGTCGCTCAGCAGCACATGGTTCGGAGAGAGGTATCTTTAAAGGATACTAATGATGCATTAGAATTAGGGCATCCCAACAGTGAGGTTCCAATAATTAGAAAAGTAGTCCAAGTGCCTGTAACTAAAAACTCACCTGACCTAAAAAATTCTAACTTATCCCTTTCAATTAAAAAGCAGAATAAAAATACAAACAAAAAACAAACTTTGAAATGTTTGTATGCTAATGCCAGAAGTCTAAGAAGTAAGATGGGAGAATTAGAATGTATAGCAGTAAATGATGACATAGACTTAATTGGCATCTCAGAGACATGGTGGAAAGAGGATAACCAATGGGACAGTGCTATACCGGGGTACAAATTATATCGCAATGACAGAGAGGAGTAGTCGGGAGGAGGTGTGGCGCTTTATGTCCGGGATGGCATAGAGTCCAACAGGATAAACATCCTGCATGAGACTAAATACAAAATTGAATCTTTATGGGTAGAAATCCCTTGTGTGTCAGGGAAGACTACAGTGATAGGGGTATACTACCGTCCACCTGGTCAAGATGGTGAGATGGACAGTGAAATGCTAAGAGAAATTAGGGAAGCTAACCAAATTGGTAGTGCAGTAATAATGGGAGACTTCAATTACCCCAATATAGACTGGGTAAATGTATCATCGGGTCACGCTAGAGAGATAATGTTCCTGGATGGAATAAATGATAGCTTTATGGAGCAATTGGTTCAGGAACCGACGAGAGAGGGAGCAATTTTAGATCTAATTCTCAGTGGAGCACAGGACTTGGTGAGAGAGGTAACGGTGGTGGGGCCGCTTGGCAATAGTGATCATATCACCCCAATCCTTCATCATCTCCACTGGCTTCCGATTAAATACAGGATCCAATTCAAGTCCTTAATGATGATACATAAGGCCTTACATAACATCGCTCCTCTCAACTTAACGTTTCAAATTCAGCTACACACATCCGTGAAACCGACTAGAAGCGCGTATCAGAACAGACTAATCACCCAACCGGCGAAATCCTCTCTGAGGAAACGCGCACTATCCACAGCGGGCCCTTCACTCTGGAACTCGCTTCCTCCAGACCTTCGCCTTGAACCATGCCACGCTACATTTAAAAAGAAACTTAAGACTTGGTTGTTCAAACAAGCATTCCCTTAGAGCTAAGAGCAGGAAGAAAGGCATTTTCACTTTATTCGCTCTTTCCCCAGCCCCCAGCATATAACTTCCTGAAGAGATAAATAAATATTGAATTGTACTTAATCATATAATCGTTATGGACTCATTATATAATCATATATACATATATTCATGTTGACAAACATATTACCATGTTATTTATTTATTAAATCGTATGTTTTAACTGTTTAGCAATATACACTAATTTGTTACTTGGCATTTGAGAGAATTCTTGCCGAGGCAATCAGGACCATCTGGAGTGGTTTGGTGGTGCATGCTGGTAGGCCTAGGAGGAGAGAGTTACAGTAGTCCAGTTTTGGGAGTATGATGGCTTGTAGTACCATGCGGAAGTCTCTGTATAGAAGGAGTGGTTTTAGTTTCTTTAAGGTTTGTAGTTTAAAGAAACATTCTTTTGTTGTGTTATTAACGAATTTGTTGAGGCTGAATCCGCTGTCTATGATGACTCCCAGGTCTTTTACTTGTTGCGAGGTGGCGTGCACGGAGGTATCCGGACGTTGGCTAGTGTTAGGAGGTGTGGGTGGGGCATAGTTTTCCGGTGCTATAATGAGGATTTCGGTTTTGTTTGTGTTTAAGACCAGGTTGAGGCTGGTGAGTAGGTCGTTGATAGCTGAAAGACATTTATTCCAGTATGACATGGCTTTGTGTAGTGAGTCTTCTATAGGGATGAGGATTTGTATGTCATCCGCATACAGGAAATGTATTAGCTTGAGGTTGGTGAGTAGTTGACAGAGCGGGAGAAGATAAATATTGAAGAGAGTCGGAGAGAGGGGTGATCCCTGCGGTACCCCCCTCTTGGATTCGATGGTGTGAGACTCTTTGTTATTTATCTTGACCTTGTATGATCTGTTCTCCAAAAACGATTTGAACCAGTTGAATGCTGCTCCTGTAATGCCAATGTCCGTTAGGCGTTGCAGGAGGCACGGGTGGTTTACGGTATCAAATGCTGATGAGAGATCTAGGAGAGCGAGGAGGCAAGGTTGGCCTTTTTCTAGATTAAAGATAATAGTGTCTGATAATGAGGCTAATAGCGATTCGGTATTCATAGACTTACGAAAACCAAATTGGTTTGAGGTGAGGATGTTGTTTTCGTCAAGAAATTCTGTAAGTTGTTTGTTAACAACTTTCTCCATAATTTTGGCTATCATAGGGAGGTTTGCTATGGGTCTGAAGTTAGCTGGGTCTGAGGTGGGAAGGTTGGGTTTTTTGAGGAGCGGTTTGAGCATGGCTAACTTGAGTAGTTAGGGACTTGGCCTTGGGTGAGAGAGCAGTTAATGATGTCTGCAACATAGAAACTTAGAAACATAGAAACATAGAAATGACGGCAGAAGAAGACCAAATGGCCCATCCAGTCTGCCCAGCAAGCTTCACACATTTTTTCTCTCATACTTATCTGTTTCTCTTAGCTCTTGGTTCTATTTCCCTTCCACCCCCACCTTTAATGTAGAGAGCAGTGATGGAGCTGCATCCAAGTGAAATATCTAGCTTGATTAGTTAGGGGTAGTAGCCGCCGCAATAAGCAAGCTACACCCATGCTTATTTGTTTTACCCAGACTTTGTTATACAGCCCTTATCGGTTGTTTTTCTTCTCCCCTGCAAATAAGCAAGCTTCTCCCCTGCCAATAAGCAAGCTACACCCATGCTTATTTGTTTTACACAGACTATGTTATACAGCCCTTATTGGTTGTTTTTCTTCTCCCCTGCCATTGAAGCAGGGAGCTATGCTGGATATGCGTGAAGTATCAGTTTTCTTTTTTTCTCCCCTGCCGTTGAAGCAGAGAGCTTTGCTGGATATGCGTGAAGTATCAGTCTTCTCCCATGCTGTTGAAGCAGAGAGCCATGCTGGATATGCATCGAAAGTGAAGTATCAGGCTACTCCCCGCTTTGTGAGTGCGAACCTTCTTTTCTTCTCCCCTGCCGTTGAAGCTGAGAGCTCTGCTGGATGTGTGAAGTATCAGTTTTTCTTCTCCCCTGCCGTTGAAGCAGAGAACTATGCTGTATATGCATTGAAAGTGAAGTATCAGGCTTATTTGATTTGGGGTATTAAACACCGTAACAAGCCAGCTACTCCCCTCTTTGTGAGTGTGAATCCTTTTTTTCCACATTTCCTCTTGCTGTTGAAGCTTAGAGCGATGTTGGAGTCACAGTAAGCATGTGTATGTTTATTTAATAAGGGTATTGTCTCCAGGCAGTAGCCATCATTCTGGCGAGTCACCCACGGCTATGGTGTTGGTGATCAGACTCAGTAAGTTTGAAGGAATATGGTCTGATGGATGAGAGGATGGTTTTATCTTCTTGAGGATATTCTCTATTTCTAATGTGGATGTGGGCTCAAAAGTGTCGAGCACTGTTGGGGAAGTGTTGGGCTGTTGAGTGGTTGAGTGCGATGATTGTTGGGTGGTTGAAAGTGATGTTTTTTGGACGGTTGAAAGCGATGATTGTTGTACGGTTGCGTGCGATGATTGTTGATCTGTTGAGTGCGATGGTTGTTGAACGGTTGAGTGTGATGATTGTTGAACGGTAGAGTGCGATGATTGGGAGCTGAAGTTGATTACGTGGTTTGGATGTGTAGATGATCCCTTGAGGGGGGCTAGGAGTGAGGTGATTTTATTGTCAAAGAAGTCTGCTAGTTTGTTCGCTTTGTTGAGAGCTTGATCGTCTGGAATGGTAGGTGCCGGGGGTTTAGTGAGGGTTGAAACATAGGAGAAAAGAGCTCTTGAATCAAAAATGAGGTGGTGGATTTTTTTGGAGAAGAATTCTCTCTTGGTTTTGTTGATGTCATTTCTGTATGAGTTAAGGCACGATTTGTAGATGAGGAGGGTGGTTGAAGATGGGTTTTTTCGCCAATTTTGTTCCTTGCATCTCAGTTCATGTTTATGTTTTTTCAGCTCTGGGGTGAACCAAGGTTTCCTGTTGTCTTTGTTTGGATTGATATATTTAGTCGTCATGGGGCACATTTGATCTGCAACCTTTTTAGTGATGTTGGTCCATGATGAAGTTGCAGAGTTGGTGTCGGAGAGGTCCAGGTGCACTAGTTCCTTGGCCAGGTGTTCACTGAGTTGGTCTCCTGAGCACTGTTTCCTGACAGATATAGTTATTGATTGTGTGGATTGCGGAGGAAGCTCTTTTATTTTTAACACCGATGATATGATTCGGTGGTCTGTCCACGGTACCGGAAGGCAAGTTGGGATAGCGTGGGTTGCGATTCCCTTGTTTAAGAAGATAAGGTCCAGCGTATGACCTGCTTTGTGGGTTGGTTCTGTCACAATTTGTCTGAAGCCCATATTGCTGAGAGAGGAGAGAAGAGTTTTACAGTTGGTAGAGTGAGGTTGGACATCTACGTGAAGGTTAAAATCTCCCATGAGGATGGCAGGTTTTCTGGAGTTTAGGTGTTTTGCTGTGAGTTCTATGATTGAGGATGGGTCTGCTTCCAGTAATCTGGGAGGGGCGTAAATTAGACCGATCGTCAGATGTTTCGAGTTGAAAAGCGCAAATTCGATATTTGATAGGTTATTAGAAGTCTGCAATGCCAGACCTAGCATTTTTTTGGCTGCGAGGAGGAGTCCACCTCCTCTTTTTTTGGGTCTGGGTATAGAGAGAAGATCGTATGCCTGGATGGGAAGCTGATTTATTAGAGCAGTGTCGGTGGGTTTTAACCAGGTTTCTGTGATGGCACAGATGTCAGGTTTTGCATCAGATAGGAAGTCATTGAGTATATGACTTTTCTTAGAGATGGATTGTGCGTTCACAAGAGTGAGAGAGAAAAGAGCCAGTCCAAGAAATTGGGTGACCGGTGTCAGCAGGATGGGCCTGAGCCTCTGTTGACGATTGTGATGGGGGGGAGTGGGGGGCTTGGGTGCTCTCCACTTGTAGTTGTGGATGATGGGAATTGTGAGGGGGTACATGTTAGAGGATGGAGGTGGCTGAAGTCAGATGACTGTAGGAAACATGTTGAAACCTTATGAGAGTTAGAGGGAACATGTATTACATATCAAGGATAACTTATTTTTGTGTCCAGGCTGGGAGCAACCTGAAGCTGTATAACATGGATGAGGTTACCCAAAAACTTTTTTTATAGGTCCTAAATAAATATGACCATGTGTTTGAGGTTTACAAATTGACAATATGAATATGAAAGAATTGTCAAATATTAGGTAGCACTGAGTACTCTGTTTCTCGAATTGAGTATGTATGTGCTGAGATATATAAAGAGGGTGTTGTTTACAGACATTTTTGGCACTATGGCTGCACCCTATACATGGCTTCATGGTGTGTTTAGTAATGCAGAGTCAAAGCAGGTTTAGGGGCAAACGTGTTTGGGCCCTCAGCTGTTCCTCCTTCACCATATTAGGACCCATATCTGCAGTACACCTCCCCACATGACTGTTTGTTTTTTGCTCTGTCAGCTATATTGCTGTAATATTGTGTTAACTTTCTAAGCAAAGAAACCTAAATGTCAGCAATTACCTTTTTGCCTACACTGGCCTGAGTACCCTCCCTGCGTCCCACAGCTTTCAAAAAATGTAAACGTCCAGGTCAGTGAAATGTAGAGATGTCCAGGTCAGTGAACATCCCAGCTGTATGTCTTGCAGGAGATGGTGCTGGCGATCTTCATAGATGATGCGGACTCTGATACCACTCCTTGCCTTCCAAGATGGATCTTCCTTCTTGACCACTGGACGATTAGTTGAACTGTTACTGTACCTATACTCCCCTTCCTTTCCCCCCCCCCTTCCTTTTTTCTCCCTTCCTTTCTCCCCCTTCCTTTCTTACTCCTTCCTCCACCCTCCTTCCATGACCCACCCAGCCAATACATGAGCCCCTTCTCCCTTCCACCCATCACCAAGCAGCATGCCCTTACTTGAAATGAACACACCAGTTTAAAACTATATACAATATAAGCATTATTGAAATAAAAAAGGATGGGAAGGGGAGAACTAGGGAGCAAAACTATTTGCATTAAAAAAAATGGTCTCCTCATGGCTGCTGCTGATTCGTGTTCTGGAGCTGGGCCTGGCCTGGCCTCCTCAGGATCTGTAGCATTGTAAAACAAAAGGATAGGTCAGAATAAACTGTACATTCAGGTTCAAAAAGAAGATAGAAAATTCCAGTAGCATGGAAGGATCACTTACCACCAGGCCCAGCCCGTTCCGCCCGCAGCCGCTCCAGCCACCTCCTCCTCTTTAGGCGCAGCCACCGGGCTTTCTTCTTCAAATCCTCTATCTGTTAGAAGAAAAGGAAGAGAGAACCATGAGTGTACTGTAATAGTGATAATAGGACCTGCATACTTGAATGTGACACTGAGTGGTATAACAACATTTATGAACCCTGAAGAACCATGACACTAAGCTTAAATATTCATGTAAGTAATAAGCTTTGCCAATAATCTTTTAACATTACACTCTCCATCCAATATCCTAAACTGTAACACTCTGTCTGGTTTCTCCTCTCAGGCCTAACCTGACATTCACACTCCCACAGTACCCCCATCTGCTGTAGTAAAGACTGTCTATTTACTCCATGGAGGTGTGAGGCACATTGATTAAAGCGGGCCTGAACCTTCCGCCAGGTTCTCCGTAGGCGGGGAAAGTTTGTCCTATGGCCACGTACTGGAAACAGACTTCTTTCTCTCTCTACAACCAGGGACGCCAGCAGTTCGATGTCCCTAGTGGTGAAATTTGGCTGCCTGCCTCTGCCAGCCATCTTGGGGTGCGGACAAAGCGGTAAGCCCCGCCCTCATGTTCGCATGCGCACGGGCTCGCGCGCTCACATGCAGGAGGTGCACAAGTGTACTTGCGAAGCGAAATATACTTGCGCACGTGGCAGCGCACACTGCAGCATGAGCAACGTGCACATATCACGGCCAATACATGCACAGATTTTGTATAGTGCGCACAAGTGCGCAAGCTATGCAAAATCTATGTCTTCCGCTATGCGCACAGCAGCGCGCGCCATTATATAGGCGTGCGCGCATCTTTGAAAATGTACCCCTTTATGAGTAATAATCTTTGCCATGCTGGTGGCTGAGAGGGATTCAAGATCGCTTAGCTAGAATGCCTTAATATTCTTGGGATTCCCAAATAATTTGGTTAAAAAAAACCCATCAATTTATGGAGGCAGGGATTCAGCAAAATGCTGTATCCCCCCTGAAGTAACTGTGAGAAAGAACAATAAGCTGAAATAGCTTTACTCTTAAAGCATGTTTTTGCAAAGTACTGATTTGTTGCTTTTATTATTGTCTCAAAGCATGGGGTACTTCTTATATTTACTGTGATGTTTCCTGTGGATTGGCCCATGTGAATATTTTCTCTTTTGTAAATAAGTCAGACCACAAAGCAGCATTGCTTGAAATTAGTCCAGATCTGCACGGCAGAATTGTGAGCCACCCCATAGAGGTCCTAGTCACCCTTCCACAGTAAATGTTTCAGTCTCTGGTCCACTATAAAATCTGATTGGCCACTAAATAATTAAAACCCTTAACCTGATCAGGAAGTTGAAGAAACTGGTTACATTTGCATAGCTGTCTTCCAAAAGAGAATATCCGTTATAGGAAATACTGTATATAGATATCATTTCCTTGGTGGTTGGGAGCTTGATGAGAGTAGTCAAAGACATGACCAAGCGAAAAAGATAGTGAAATGGATTAAAAAAAAAGCCAAGGTATCCTGAAATATAAGTGATTGGGCATTAGTTTTTCATATCTTGGCAAGCATAGTTGAGGGAAATATTCCATGCAATGCTTTGCATTGGCAATGATCATAGGAGCCCAAAAGACCTATAGGGAATGGGCTTTGTTAAATTACAACAAAACATTTTGAAAGAGCATGGCTGGTGATGAATATACCACAGGGGGAAGTAATAAGAGCAGAGCAGTCATTGGAGAGATGAAAGAATGGGAGTGTATTAGGGATGTGAATCGTTTTTCAACGATTAAAATTATCGTCCGATAATGTTTATATCGTCTTAAATCGTTATAGAACACGATACAATAGAAATTCTAACGATTTATCGTTAAAAATCGTTAAATCGTGTTAGTGCGCACTAACTCGAGTTAGTGCGCACTAACTCCCCGTTAGTGCGCACTAACTCGATTTAGTGCGCACTAACTGAAAATGATACAAATAAACACTTTCCAGGTCACTGAAGGTCAGTTAGGAATGAATATGTGTTCCTATTGGCTGGCTGCCCTCTTATCTATTGATATTACCAAGGTTACCACTGAGGTGATGGTTGGGGGGATGGGAAATGGAACTGGAAACTAACGAACACCAACAGAAAATGAAACAAAGTGTTCACACTTCCCAGGTCAGTAAAGGTCACTTAGGAATGAATATGTATGTATGTATTCCTATTGGCTGGCTGTGCTCTTATCTATTGATGTTACCAATTTGGTTGGGGGGATGTGAAATGGAAACAGTTGGAAGCTTGACAAAAAAAGTAATGTAATGATCAGCACTTACGTGACTAGAACTTGTTTGTTTATTATTTTTGTTAGCAGGCACCTGAAATGCTAGTGCATGTTGAATTTGCCAATCACTGTGCATTTTAGAAAGGTGGTCCTGGCTGGAACTGTACACAGTTCAAATATATGTAATTGATTGTTGGTAAGTGTATTTTTTAAGTAGCCACACTGGCACCAGTATGTTTACTTTTCCTCCTACTTAACTCACTAGCTCAGCTTTGTAAGAAGGGCTTCTCTGCTTGTGTGTTGTTTTTGTTTGGTGTGAGGAGAGCAGAAACATCAGATCTTTATTCAATCTACTACAGTCATCTCTTACAGTGCCCTATCCCTATTAATACCAGGAGTGTTGTGATCTTCCTGCACACAGTGCCCTAACCCTGATACCAGTCTGAGACAGCTCCCTCCCTGCATTACTAGTGAGAGGCTGGCTTCACAGACAGGGGGGAGCTGCCTGACCCTCACTCCTGACTTCCCCCATGTCCCAGCTAGTGAATGGTGTGTGGGTGAGGGGGGGGGGGAGGATGGTGAAGTCTGAGACAGCTCCCTCCCTGCATTACTAGTGAGAGGCTGGCTTCGCAGACAGGGGGGAGCTGCCTGACCCTCACTCCTGACTTCCCCCATGTCCCAGCTAGTGAATGGTGTGTGGGTGAGGGGGGGGGGGGAGGATGGTGAAGTCTGAGACAGCTCCCTCCCTGCATTACTAGTGAGAGGCTGGCTTCACAGACAGGGGGGAGCTGCCTGACCCTCACTCCTGACTTCCCCCATGTCCCAGCTAGTGAATGGTGTGTGGGTGAGGGGGGGGGGAGGATGGTGAAGTCTGAGACAGCTCCCTCCCTGCATTACTAGTGAGAGGCTGGCTTCACAGACAGGGGGGAGCTGCCTGACCCTCACTCCTGACTTCCCCCATGTCCCAGCTAGTGAATGGTGTGTGGGTGAGGGGGGGGGGGGAGGATGGTGAAGTCTGAGACAGCTCCCTCCCTGCATTACTAGTGAGAGGCTGGCTTCACAGACAGGGGGGAGCTGCCTGACCCTCACTCCTGACTTCCCCCATGTCCCAGCTAGTGAATGGTGTGTGGGTGAGGGGGGGGGGGAGGATGGTGAAGTCTGAGACAGCTCCCTCCCTGCATTACTAGTGAGAGGCTGGCTTCACAGACAGGGGGGAGCTGCCTGACCCTCACTCCTGACTTCCCCCATGTCCCAGCTAGTGAATGGTGTGTGGGTGAGGGGGGGGGGGAGGATGGTGAAGTCTGAGACAGCTCCCTCCCTGCATTACTAGTGAGAGGCTGGCTTCACAGACAGGGGGGAGCTGCCTGACCCTCACTCCTGACTTCCCCCATGTCCCAGCTAGTGAATGGTGTGTGGGTGAGGGGGGGGGGGGGGGATGGTGAAGTCTGAGACAGCTCCCTCCCTGCATTACTAGTGAGAGGCTGGCTTCGCAGACAGGGGGGAGCTGCCTGACCCTCACTCCTGACTTCCCCCATGTCCCAGCTAGTGAATGGTGTGTGGGTGAGGGGGGGGGAGGATGGTGAAGTCTGAGACAGCTCGCTCCCTGCATTACTAGTGAGAGGCTGGCTTCACAGACAGGGGGGAGCTGCCTGACCCTCACTCCTGACTTCCCCCATGTCCCAGCTAGTGAATGGTGTGTGGGTGAGGGGGGGGGGGGGGAGGATGGTGAAGTCTGAGACAGCTCCCTCCCTGCATTACTAGTGAGAGGCTGGCTTCACAGACAGGGGGGAGCTGCCTGTCCCTCACTCCTGACTTCCCCCATGTCCCAGCTAGTGAATGGTGTGTGGGTGAGGGGGGGGGTGGATGGTGAAGTCTGAGACAGCTCCCTCCCTGCATTACTAGTGAGAGGCTGGCTTCACAGACAGGGGGGAGCTGCCTGACCCTCACTCCTGACTTCCCCCATGTCCCAGCTAGTGAATGGTGTGTGGGTGAGGGGGGGGGGGAGGATGGTGAAGTCTGAGACAGCTCCCTCCCTGCATTACTAGTGAGAGGCTGGCTTCACAGACAGGGGGGAGCTGCCTGACCCTCACTCCTCCGGGGTATTGTGATCTTCCTGCACACAGTGCCCTATCCCTGATACCAGGGGTGTTGTGATCTTCCTGCATGCAGTGCCCTATCCCTATTAATACCAGGAGTGTTGTGATCTTCCTGCATGCAGTGCCCTATCCCTATTAATACCAGGAGTGTTGTGATCTTCCTGCATGCAGTGCCCTATCCCTGATAACGGGATGTGTGCAAGAAGATCACAACACCCCCGGTATCAGGAATAGGGCACTGTGTGCAGGAAGATCACAACACCCCCAGTATCAGGAATAGGGCACTGTGTGCAGGAAGATCACAACACCCCTGGTATTAGGGATAGGGCACTGTGTGCAGGAAGATCACAACACTCCTGGTATTAATAGGGATAGGGCACTGTGTGCAGGAAGATCACAATACCCCTGGTATCAGGGTTAGGGCACAAGTTCTAGTCACATTGACTGATCACATTACTTGTTTTGTCAAGCTACCAACTGTTTCCATTTCCCATCCCCCATATACTGTCAGTAGGAAACTTGGTAACATGAATAAATAAGAGGGCAGCTAATAGGAATACATATTCATTCCTAAACTGACCTTAACTGACCTGAAAAGTGTCAAATTGTATCATTTTCAGTTAGTGCGCACTAACTCCCAGTTAGTGCGCACTAACTCCCGTTAGTGCGCACTAACTCGAGTTAGTGCGCACTAATCGGAAAAAACGATTTTTAACGATTTTTTAACTAAAAAATCGTGCCTAAGACGATTTTCTTGCCCTGCCACACGATTTCTATCGTTAAGACGATATGGAAAACGATTCACATCCCTAGAGTGTATATGGTGAAAATGGAGGAAGAGGAGGGACAACGGGTATGAGAAAGGAGCCAGAGGGGCAGTGGGGAGAGGAGAGCCAGAAACAGAGGGGACCCACCGAGGATGTGGTTGGAGAGGAGAACCCAGCAGTAAAGGCAAAGTATGAATGTGAATGTTTGAAGAGCTGGGATAGGGTGAGATAAAGGAGAGGGGAGGGGTTTGTTAGTCATCTTCCTCTACGCAGAATATAAATGTAGGTAATGCAGCTGCTGGAAACAGAAAGAAAGCAAGCACTTGGTACATAAACTGAATTTAAGGATACATTTTCCTAAATTCTTTTTCATTTAAGCATTTTAAAAAATAACAAACATTAAAAATGTGTCCACTGAGCCAAACACAAATCGTAGCATACACATATATGTATTGTATATTTACATTTGTCATTACAGATACTCAAAACTAAAGCAATCTTAGATGAGTAGATATCACATACCTATGTGCTGTCAAAATAATCAGTCTCTCCTGGAGGTACACCTATCAAGTTGAGGTTTCAGGATTGCCACAATAAATACACGAGTTAGATCTGCATACGTTGGAGATCCAGTGTATGCAAATTTCTCATGCATATTTATTAGAAATATCCTGAAACGTGACTGGTTAGGTTTGCTTCCAAGAGAGTGTTGGGAAACACAAATCCAAAGAAATGGGGAAAAAAGCACTGTTTATGTAAATTAGATCATGAAAAACAATCAATCTGCTTTGAACGACTTTTAAAAAAAAGTATGTGTAACTGGGTTGCATCATAAATGGAGATTGGGAAATCAATTTTAGGATCATCCCAATGTAACTTCCACTGTATCTAACCTAGGGGTGGGCAACTCCGATCCTCAGAAGCCACAAACAGACTTGATTTTCAGGATATCCACGATGAATATGCATGAGATAAATTTGCATATTATGGAGGCAGTGCAGGTAAATCTATCTCTTGCATATTCATTGTGGATGTCCTGCAAAGCAGATTTTCTTGTCGCTCTTGAGGACTGGAGTTGTCCAGCCCTGATTTAATCAATTGCCAAACACAGTTCTAATCTCTTTGTGAATCGGAGAACTTTCTCATTGATAAAAGCTCCTGTCATGACAGCTGTCTCTTTTACTCCTTTTCGTGGTGTTTGATAAAACATTAGACGGTCATTACATTAGATTAGCTAGTTAGCAAGTTTGAGTACGATGTTGCATTATAAAGCTTTGCTTATAAAGCCAATATTTTCATACTGACAGTCTTCAGCACCATGCATCACCATAATAAAATTATTCTCTCAAGCTGTAAATCAATTCCTGTACATTCAGGGAATTAACTAATTCCCAGAATGTACCCCTCCCTCAAATACTTCATAATATCTGTTCTTATGTTGACAGATGGCATAGATTTGTTTTATAAAATTGTAAAAGATTTCTGCTCTCCCAAGCATTGTGCTTCTCTAAGTGGGTTTGTGTTGTCCCAATATGACACAATTGTGTTTTGTGCCATAAACAACACACTACAGAGATAAACTTTGTTATATATTGAGTCCATCTGAAAGGATCCATCTTGGCTGCAAGACACAAAAACATAAAAATAATTAAGTCCTTTCTCAGCTAACTGATCCCAAGACCCATAATGAAAGGATTTTAGCAGTTTTATTTTTAGCCAACTTAACAGAATGAAGAAAAGTCAGCTTAGGAGAGCACCACATGCGTGTGTTTGTGTACCTAATAACTTTTGTGTTTAATATCCAATTCACACCAAATTTTCTGCATACATCATGATATCCTGACAGAGAATACTTTTTGGATCTACATATACACTTGCATGTGTTCCAGAAATTACTAGTGCATGGAACTTCCTGTTTGAGCTACCTGTTTATTGTGATTCACCTTGGGATGACCTTGTGAATCGGAATATGAAGCTGGATGTTAAAATAAAGTGAAGTAAACGGATCCCTTTAAAGTGAAATAAATGCCAAGTGGTTTCTTTCTTTGGGGCCAATGCAATAAGACGCACTTTAAAAAGGGTGTTTGAAGATGTGCCCTTTTTCCTAAGATGCATGCAGAGCCATGTCTCCGGGGTGCCCGATGCTATATTTTAATGAGCTACTGTGTTAAAAAGGATGTGCTAGGGAAGAATTAAAATCCATTGTGTGCCCAGGAGATGTGGCTGTGCCCCCACAATTGCAATGGGCACTCAATATAAACGAGTTTTATCCTGCTTCAGGTCGGTTTCTCCCAATATACACGCACAATAGCAAGGGGCAAAATCGGCCTGGAGTGTTTCTGTTGAGCATGTATATTATGTGTCCAGAATTTTTTTTTCATGGACGCCCGAGTGGGCCCCGTACCGCTTGGGCCAGATAATGTGGGCCCAGGCCCACTCGAGAGCCGCACAGTCGGGGGGAAGGGAAGAGGGGCGATGGAGCGCGGAGGGGGGGGAAAGGGGGAAGAGGAAGGCCGAAAGGCAGGCAGGCAGGTCACGGGGAGGCCAGTGCAGGCGGGGGGGGGGGGGGGGGAGGAGTTAAGGGGAAGCGCGAGGGAAGGCAGGGATTGGCGAACATGGCGTGTTGCCATGGTCGCGGCGGCTCCGATTGGCCGGCTGGCCGTCGGGGTCGAGGGAGGATGAGAGTAGTGCGAGGGCACGGGGGCGTGCACGGGAGAGCTCGGGGCGGCAGCGAGAAGGCAGCAGCGGAGCGAATCCCCGCCCACCCTCCCTTATGTTTAGGTTGTTGGGGTTATGCTTGTTGTCGCAGCGGTGTGGGGGGGGCTTGCGGAGGGCCCGAGCCTGAATAGTATATTTGGTTGATTGTTAAAGCAGGGTTTCAGCGGAAGACTGTGGTGACAACTGAGGGGGGGCTGTTGTCAAGGTGGATCTCCTTGCTAAAGTGGCGGGAGATGGCCGGCGGGACTCCTTGCAGGATGGCGGCGGGAGTCCGAACCCGGTGGGGGGGGGTGAGAGCCGGTTTGTCGAGCGGAAGGCTGGTGGTGACTATTCCTGCCGGGGGAGCGGCGGATGGTCAGAGGAGGGGAGAAGCTGAAACCGCTATTGTGAATATATTGTTAATATATTATTAATATGGTTAAATTGTTATGATGGGCTCGGGTCTCCAGGTTAATAAAGCTGCGGCCTTTATTTACCCAAAGAAGGTGTAATGTGATTCTTGGTATGTGAATGGGAATGGTGAGCGAGTGAGGTCCTGGATGTCCATATTATCAATTACATTATACCTTTATTCTTAACACTTCAAGCAGTAGGTGTTTAAGGTAGGAACCACTTAGGACACTATTTTTTTAAATTTCACCCAAGCCCTTAATTCGCGGATTGATTTAATGTCAGCTCCGGGGCTGGAGTTAAATTTGCTGTGTTACAAAGTGTGTGCTGGGTGCCTAGCGATTTTCTGTATCGAGGGATAAAAGCTAATAGCCTCATCTACATGGAATTTACATGTGATGAGCGTTATCGACTATGCGTTTGATTGGGTACGCGTTTTGGACGGGCTAATCTCCTTATTGCATGGGATGCTAGTCTAGAGCGTCTGAAACATGCGACTAACCACGCTAGGCTGTGCACACTTTATTGCATCAGCCTGTTTGTTTCCCCTCACTTGGAAGCGATGCATCTCTGTGCTTGCCTGAAGTATTTTCTGGTGTGGAGTGACGGGCACTTTGGATACTTCAAGCGTGGCGACTGTTTTTAGAACCATGTGCCGTGGCATTTTCTTTTCTTCTAACTGGTGTGGCCACAGGTGAGGGGAGGCAGGAGTTGGAGAGGAGAGTTTCCAGCATATACTTTGCTAAAATTGTTACAGTGTTACTGTGGCTAATCTTAACTTACAAAAAACGACAAGAAGCATGAGCAATAGAGGCGAGGCATCAGCCATAGCAGTTTGCCAGAAAATGTTAATGTGTACTCACTTGAGGGAGAACCTGTACATATCACAGGAGAGTGGCAAAAGGCAAGGAAACATGACTAATGAAAGCTGCTTGAAAGTCTTATTTTAACAGAATACAGGATTCTGTGAAAATGTTAATGTGGTAGTTTGTCTATGGCATGAAAGAACCTGTGAAAGCAGAAATGAAGGAATCACACAGAGATATAGTAATCACATAATTTTTTCTTTATGTACAGTATAAATCAGAAGCAAAAGAGAGAAATCCTGCAGAAAAACAAAACCCCAGGTACATCTTGGCTTAAACACGAGCCAGAACCCAAGAGAATAAGGATATCAAGAGAATCTGTGAAAAATAAAATAGAGTTCAGTGCTTAGCATTTGTTTTACAGAAACCCAACTGAGAAAGTGTTTGCTAAACGTAGCTCTGAGTATTCTGTTCCACTATAGTATAAAATGAAAGGATATAGAATAAAAATAATCTAAGAAATCATTTTTGAGTAAGAAAATAATAATAATTTCCCAAGGAAATGACAAAAAATGAGATGCTACATATGAAAAGCACAATTTTCTAATAGTCCATCTAAATACCATGTCTGCCCATGGACCTAGTTTCCCTATGAAAATTACCCACAGATACAAAGGACCAGCAGACTTTGCATCTGTTTTTCCTGCAGGCAGATGTTTGCTGGTACATAATACACGTAGATTTAAAAATCCAAACTATGTGCATTGTTTTCAAATTCAGCCAAAACACGTTGTCGGGAAGAAAAGTGTGCATGCTATGGAATCCCATGCCTGCTTCTAGCTGGCTTGATTAAAGGACATTTTCAGACAGATCATTTATCATCTGACCGCGCTCTAGCCTGAACTCACTCCCTGTGTGCTCCAGGACTGCATTGGCTCATCAAGAGCAATTGTTCCACTTGCTACCATTTTGCTCCTGTGAGGTATGTCAGCCTGCTTGAGATGTGATCAGACTGATCCCCGCCCCCTTGGTGATGTCACTGAGGTGAGGGTGAAGAGCTGGCGTATGATGCCAGAGGTGCTGTGAGCTGGTACAGGCACATGATCTGTTGCCTGCACAAAAGATTGTGACAAAGGAGCAGCTTCTCTGTGCACTCCTTCAGGCACAACACTGAAGTGAAATTTAAAAGAGATGGGCGTGCCAAAATCAGGAGATGGGTGCGCATCTCGCATACGTGAGTGTTCACCCTATTTTATAAAGTGGACTGATGCGTGTGCATGTGCAGATGTGCGCACAACTTGCATTGGAGAAAAAATGGGCGTGGTGTAGGCAGGGCATGGGTATTCCAGTGCAGAACCAAGAGATATGCATGCAAGTACTTTTCAGCCCCCACCCAGTATAAATATTACACTGAGTCCCAGAATACCAATACACCACCTACTGGGGAAACAAAACAAACCTAATTGATATAGATCTGTACATAGACACTACTAGCTAGCACAGGGGTGGGCAATTCCAGTCCTAGAGGGCCACAAACCTGTCGAGGTTTTAGGGTATCCTAATGAATATGCATGACATAGATTTGCATACAACTGAGGCAGAGTGCATGCAAATCTCTCTCATGCATATTCATTAGGGATATCCTGAAAACCAGACTGGTTTGTGGCCCTCGAGGACCGGAACTGCCCACCCCTGAGCTAGCAGAATCTCTAATCTAGATCACACACACAGAGTAGAGACAGACACTCACCAAATACAGAATAAAGGATCACAAATTAGACAAAAACTGAAATGGAAACCCCAAGAAGCCAGACTCTGTGTATAACAATGGAAAAACAGAACCACCATTCCTCATAAAACAAATAAAATCAAGAAATATAAAGCATCAATTATAATAGTAAAACCATACTAATAAAATAATATTTTAAAACTACTTATAAATAGAATAACTTATAATAATTAAAATCATATACATGTCTTCTGTTTTTAAATATTGTATTTATTTGGTTTATATTCTGCTTTTAAGGATATTTGGGACTAATTAAATAAATAATTATTGGATATTCTTTTTATCAGCTGTTTTGAAAATGTATTCTTTTTATGATTATGGTTTTCTATTATGATTGATGGTTTATATATTTTCAGGAACAATGTCAGGAAATAGTTCTTCATAGAAAGGATGGTGGATGCATAGAATTCCCTACCAGAAGAGGTGGTGAAGACAAAAATGGTAATGGAATTCAGAAGGGCATGAGATAAATAGAAAAGGATCCCTAATGGCTAGAGGATGGAAATGAAGAAATGGGGTAACCTGTGGCAACTTTAGATGTAACAGTTCTCCTTGGGATAACCTGCATGGAGCTGCAGTTATAAACCTAAACAACTTGCTGGGCAGAATTGATGAACCATTTGAGTTTTTAGCTGCCATCATTTACTGTGTTACTATATTACAGCACAGGATGCCAAACCAGTAAGAGATAAAGGCCTCTCTCTCTGCCAACTGGCCTAGGAGGAGGGATGGGGGCCTCAGACTGAGTAGGAGAGGTTGGGGAGAGATTCCTTTGTTAGAGGTGTTCTGGAAAGCGGTGGGATGCTGGAATCCAGACAGGATTGTTTGGGAGGTCTTTCATTGAGAGCTGGCAAACTATTTAACTACAGCCCCTAACCTTTTATTAAATTTACCAGGGTAATGCATCCTTGATAAATTTAGTGCAGGCTGGTAAATAGTATGATAATGACTAAACAACTCATTACACCCCGATTTACATACTTTAAATATGCAGTTGTGCTAAATTTGAGGTACCCATGTTATTTTTAGCACACATGTGTGAGCATTATACTGCTACTATTTATCATTTCTAAAGTGGTACTTTTCACAGTAAGTAAGACACAGGCTCTGCTCCAAGGAGCTTACAATCCAATTAAACAACATACATAAAAACAAGAGCGGGAAGTGTATTTATTATAGAGAAGTGGTTAAGATTTAAAAGCAGCTTCAAAAAGGTGAGTTTTTAGACTGTATTTGAATGTGGCCAGGGAAGGAGCATGACACAACTCAGGAAATCTATTCCAGGCATAAAGGAGCAGCAAGGTTGAAAAGTACAAAGTCAGGAGTTGGCGATGGAGGAGAAAGGCATGGGCAAGAGTAACTCATCTGATGAACAGAGTTTATGAGGAAGGGTCAAGGGTGTAAGAACAGAGAAGAACAAATAGGTAATGAGGAGCTGTAGAGTGAATGCATTTGTAGGCAAGGAAGAAAAGAATATTTTCTGGCCTGTGCTGGGCTTTAATTTATCTTACTATGTTTAGTGTGTGCATAAAAAAAAAGTAAATAGGCTATGGTGTCCTTCCATGGTCTCTAGCAAATAAATGAATGGCAATAGGATATAGAGATTGTGCAGCACAGTAACACAAAGGAATGCCAGTCACAATGTTTTACTGGATCTTGCTAATGTACATAGAAATTATAACTGTGGTATCATGCAATATAGGGCAGTACACAGCATGGAGGGAGATAATCATTGTTCTTCAGGCTCTTGTCACATCCCAGCTAGATTATTGTAATGCTGTCCTCACTGACTTGCCTGACTCCTCGTTTTGTGTCCTTTAAGATTTTTCAAAATTCAGCTGCTCACCTGATCCACCAAGGTTTTAGACATACCCATGCATGCCCTCTATTTGCTTCCTTGCTTTGGCTACCAGTCAAATTTCAGTGTTGATTGCAGATCCTTATTCTTACATTCAAATGCCTGCATGGCTTATCTCTTCTCTAATTAACAGATACATTACCCCTTGCTGTCGCTGCTCCTCTAGCCATAATCCTACTTGCTATCCCATGTTCCCTTCAATCATCATCTCTTTTCACGCTTTCTCCCTTTTGCCACCTCACCTCCAGCAAATCTTCCTGAATGCATCCAAGAGACAACACAGTTGATAAATTTCAAAGCAAGCATCAGGCTGGCTTGCATATGGTTACATTTCATTCTTTGCAATAGCTGTGTATGGATATTTTTTGTCATTTATGGTAAGAAGCTCTGAACTAGGATACCATATATATATATATATACATATGCAGAGTAAATAAATTAAATATGAAATAAATAAATAACTAAATAAATGATCTTGAAAAAAATATTTTAGGACCCCTGAACAAAGCTATTCAGGGGGTATGGGAGATCTGTGAACAGACCTGCCTGTAAAGATTAGTTCAACAAAATATATATGCAGCTGTAACAGGGAAGATTGAATCCTTTTATTCTGGTCGGTAGTTCAGACAAGGTTTTCTAGTCTGCAGGTTAAAACCTGCCTGAGACTAGAGTTTAACATTTTTCCCTATAGCCTGTATCCAGGTGAAGAATTCTTTCTGATTAAGGAGAAGTTCTGATTTATAAGGTGATAGGAAAGGCCATGGAACTGAATCTGTTCTATGAACCATCCACTAGCACACTGATCAGGGTGGTGATTCCCTCCTCGCCTTGTTAGATCTCTCTGCCGCCTTTGACCCCGTTGATCACAAACTTCTGATCCAGCGCTTACGAAACATTGGCATTGAAGGTACTGCCCTAAACTGGTTTGAATCTTTTCTAACAGAACCCAGTTTGTCACTTGGGCCAATAAACCTTCAAAACCTTGAGCTTTCATGTGTGGAGTCCCCCAAGCCTCAATCCTCAACCCAATTCTTTTTAACATTTAAATCTGTCCTTTATGCAACCTCATTCAGGCGTTCAACATTGAGTGCCATCTTTTTGCAGCTGATATTCAATTCTGCATCAAAATCAGAGCTGACCAATCATCCTCAATTTCAAATCTCACTACGGGCCTGATTTTAAAAAATATTTACACACTTAAAACTGGGTTTTACATGTGTAAGTGCACATTATTCAAATAAGTGGGCTTTTGAAAATAGCTACAATAGTAGCTACATTTACACATGTAACTCCTTTTGAACATTACTCCCTGTCTTACGTCACTTGCACAATGGCTCATCAACCAGGAACTCAAATTGAACCCCTCTAAATCAGAACTTCTCTGGATTATCCCAAAATACTAAACTTAGGGATCCTACTTGATCAAAACTTCAATGTGGAAACACAAAGTAATAAAACTCCAAGGTAATAAAAATCTCATTCGCCAACTACGAAACTATCCAGACAAACACAGTCTGGCTACAGTAATCCACACACTAATATCAGCAGAATAGACTACCGCAACTCTTTATTCAGTGGCATCTCCCTATACAATTCAAAATGCCTCCAGTTCCTACATAACACAACAGCAAGAATCCTAGTAAAAGCAAAAGCATCTGACCACATAAAACCTATTCTATCTTGTCTACACTGGCTACCAGTAAAGAGGAGGATCAAGTTCAAAACACTCTGATTCATCTTCAAATGCATGAACAAACAGGCCCCAGAATATCACTGGCAACTCTTTCTCTCTTCTGCCTCCAAGAGAGATCCCTGAAACTGGCTCTACTTTCCATCCCACCTCTGGTCTCTGCTAGACTGTCTTGCACCAGGCTTTGGGCCTTTAGCTGTTAAGTACCAAAGATCTGGAATTTGCTTCCATTATCCCTTTGCTTAGATCCCAGCTACCTCACCTTCAGGAATAAAACTAAACCATGGCTTTTTAGCCAAGCATTCCCAACAGAGACTTCCTGTCCATAACCTAGTGACCACAGGAGTATTCCTATTTCTACAGCAACAACAAAATAATCTAACTATGAATCTGTCTTTAAATATATAGATGCTCAACCAATATTGTCCTTTGGTCTAGTACTGTTGTAACCTACTTTAAATATATTGTAAAAAAAACAGAGTATCAAATGTCAATAATGAAAAACCAATAAAATAATTTTAAATGTTTGCTGCATTTTAATTAGGAATTTGCTGCAGTGTAACTAGGAATAGACAAGAGGGCCTGCTGCCCAGGATACAAAGTCGTTTGTGGACAGGAAAAATAACTGAAATGCAAGTATGGGCTGGAGCAGATGAAAAGCCAAGAAGAAAGCTGCTATTCTCTTGCCATCCAAGTCAGAAGGGAAAATGTGAAAGCGCAAAAAAGGATGGGGATCAGATTGTGAGTGGAAACAGTGGGAAGAAAATATGCTTGCCTGTCCTAGGAGCTAAAATTCCTATTTACAAATCCCAGGGCCGGCTGTTCCATTAGGAAACTAAGTGGTTGCCTACAGTGCCACAATTTGAAGGGGGGGATGGGTATTGTTGCAAAATTCTGGAAACCTCCAGGTGCCACTTCCCTACTTTTAAGAAATCAATGACATCAACTACAAGCATTCTTAAGACTTGCAGCCAGCAATTCCTGACTGCTGATCTCCTGCACTAAGAGATCAGCAGTCAGGGTGTCCAGAAGTGCTAGCCTGCGAGTTTTAAAAATGGTTGACGTGCCGGTGTAGGGCTGCTGTTGGAACCCATCTTACCACTGACCGAAGAGAAGGAGAGGGGCCACGGCTGCTGGGGGAACTCATCTTGCCAACAGCCTGAGCAATTGGTGGTCTAAGGGCTGAGCAGGTGAAGAGAAAAAGAGTGAGAGAAAAAGAGAGTGCTGAGCGGGTGAAGGTGGGGAGAGAGAGAGTATACCGAGCAGGAACTGAATGGGGATGGGAGAGAGAAGGAGATGCTGGGAGCAGGTGGCAGGGTTGAGAAAACAGTCTGCTAAAGCCCCTGCAAAGCAACTGCTAGAGAAGAAAGGACTATGCACATAAAGACACAGCCATACCAGTCTTCTTTTCAGCTAAAATTCTGGATTGTCTGCATTTAGAGAATTGGACTAAAGGACTGCCAGATGGCTGCAACTTCCTGAACGAGCCCTGTATCCAGAACAGACTAAGAACGGCTAACTGAAAGCAAACTCCTGGTAGAGCCCTTTCCCTAAAAAACAGCCTGCCGTCTCTCTGCACAGCTCCAGATAACTATGCCCATGAGGACTAATTCTGCCAAATCCATATGTACCACTTATTCACCTCCTGGAGCTCTCAGAAGCAAAGCATACAATGACAGCTAAAAACTGAAAGACCCACTCAGTCTGTCCAATTTTCTTCCTGGTGCAGTACCAAAGTCCAGATCTGATCCTTGGCAGTCCTTCTCTTGTTTACAACACAGGATCCTCATTGCTTATTCCAGCCTTTCTTGCATTTGTTCCTGTCTGTGCTCTCGACCACCTCCCTTTGGAGACTGTTCCATGCAACCACAACTCTATCTGTCAGGAAATACTTTTTAATATTACTCTGTTTCTCTACCCTCTCAATGCCACCTATAAGGATCTTTTGTTATACAATATCCTTTCTACTGAAAAAAAATGTTGTTTTCTGTACATTTATAACCTGAGGTATTTGAATGCCTCAGTTATATTCTCCATAAGGCTTTTAAAGCATAAGATGCGCCATTCAAACATGATTATATTTACTTCTGCCTGAGGCTCCAGCAGCGGAAGCTGTTACACTGCACCGTTCATTTCAGTAGGAACCTTTTTTAATGCTTTTAAACTTCTTTGATATTTTCATAATTTTATTTGGTTGCTGTACTCACACTTTCATCTTCCTCTTATCAAAAAATTATGTAAAACATTTCACATGTACTGTAACATAAGCAGTTAGTTTCAATCAGGTAAAACAGCAGCTTGTTCTTTATTTCTGAAATCTTTCTTTCAGCTTTCTGTATTGCATCCATCTTAGGAGACACACACAACTCCATAACAAGCCCCACCCAGCAGAGAAAGAACAACTCGAGCATGTCTAAAGGAACAGTTATATCTCATTGTCATTAGGTGGCAATAACATCAACATATATTACATTGCTCTCCATTTAGCTGTTGATTATCAAACTATACATAGACAATACAAAAATATAAGGTAAGGTTATCATCAATAACTACTATACCACTTATAGCAATCCACCGTAACCACTGGTTTATAATTCGGTCTCTTTCTAGGCCTGGGAGACCTTTTTGAACAGCGTAAGATGACTGGATTCATTCCTGGTTCCATCAGTATATGTCAAGGGATGACATATCTCTGCTATTGTCTCAGCAGGAGGCATTCTTAAATCATACTATCATGAGATCACGTGATGCTGTGAAGGAAGCAGACATGATAACTCAGCTCCTTTTGGGCCTCCCTGCCATCTGCCCCAAATACCTTTAATCTGAATCTGAGAGCAGCCAATTGCAGGATATTGTTCCTAAGAGTTGGGTGCTGAACGGATCCATATATGTTTGAGCCAGATCATGCGACTAGACTCACTAAAAAAGACAAAGAAAAAGAGAGAGTCAAAACGGCGGATCCTTAAATGGCCGATAGCCCTACGAAGGCAGTGACGGTCACATCCAACCTGAACGTGTTGATAGTAGCAGTGATGAGAACAGTAGAGAAGGTCATTGATACAAAATTAAATGGTAAATTTGCAGAGATTTTTGCAAAATTTGACGCTCTTTTGGGAGCTTTGGATTCAACCGCCAAATGAATCTCTGAGATTCAGCAGTGTGTGTCAGATCTCAAAGATGGTGCATTGGATACAATGTACAATTGAGGAACAACTTGTAGCCATGGAAAATAACTCAAAGACTTTGAGAATCACTTGCGACATAGTAACTTGCAGTTCATGGGGCTGCTTGAGTCTCTCCTAGACGCTGAGCATTGGGGGGTTTTAGAATCATGGCTGCCTAACTCCCTGCAGTTACCAGATGTATTAGGCTCCATCCAAATTGAGAGAGTTCTCCGAGTCAGGCCAAAACAGGAGGGCCGCAATCATCCACGAGTGGTTATTGCTCGTTTCTTAAATTTTACGCATAAGGTGGCAATACTACAGGCGGTTCGCAAAGGAATACAACCTACCATGGGGGAACAAAAAGTTTTTATATTCCAAGATTAATCGGCGAACTTAGCTGGGCTTTTCAGAGCCTTTTCCCTATCTACAGTTCACTCTTTCAAAAGAAGATTCAATTTACTTTACAATACCTTGCTACATTGCGCATAACACATGCTGGGAGCACTGCAGTATATAACACTCCTGATGAAGCACAGAGTTTCCTGCGGTCGCTAGAGGGTGACTGAATTTTTTAGAGTGGGTCTCCATAGAGGTTTGATTTGAGCTCCGTATTCACTTTATTGCTGGGGCAACTGACTTTGCACACTGTAAAGGTTCGCACGGGGAGATGATCCTGTTTAGACATTCCCTTTGGACTTACATTCTTCGTTGGTCTTCAGTTTATCAAGCAGTATTAGTTCTGGCTAGGGCCTTATGAGCCCGACTGTTAGACTGCCAGATGGTTTTGACACATCAGATGAATACTGTGTTTCCAATTGGCTCGGCAATACAGTGTTTTGGACTGTATTTCGCACCTGATTTTTTTTTTCTTTGTTGATTTGGACTGTAACTAGCCTCATAGAAGATTTCACAAGCCATAGGAGTTATGTACTGCAATGAGAGGCCATATTTACTGTGGCTGGGATCCCACTGTTTACAATTTATCCTCACTGGATAGTTCTACAGCCAATATTCTTTAGATTTAGGAGTATGAATGTATATTTACTTTTTTGCATGGTTTGCTTTTTACTATACTATAGTGGCTATAACTTTGCCTGTTCAATATTTTTTATTTTTTATTTATTTATTGTTTTTGTTATACCGAGTTTCATGATAGGCATCACATCAACCCGGTTTACAAATAACAAGGAGTGTAAAGCATAACGTAACGTAAAAAACAATATTTTCAATAAGAACCTTGAACTTTAAATACAGTGAATCAGAAAAAGGGAGAGGGAAAGTTACAAAAAACAAGGAAAATAAACTTGGGATGGAAGGGGAGAAATTGAACAGCACAATATTTACATTTCAGCCTATTGATACATTAGAATAGCAAGTGAAAAAATAAGACTATGAAACGGTACATAGGTAATCAAATGAATAAATATGACAGTTGTGAATGGTAATAGTATGATAAATATTCAGCAGGAATTAGTGAGAGAGGGTTTGAGGTTGGTTGATTCATGTTTACATTCCATTATTGCATACGAGTTAGTGCTAGTGAGAGGAGGTTTTATTCAAGGCTTGGAAATGCTTTTTTGAAAAGCCAAGTTTTTAGTCTTTTCCTAAATGTTAAAGAGCATGGCTCTTGTCTCAAATCAGGTGGGATCGAGTTCCAGAGAGCTGGACCTGCTGATGAGAAGGCTCTGAGACTCAAGGATTTATGTTGGTAGGTTTTGGCCTTTGGAATTTGGAGTGACTCTTTGTAGTGTTCCCTGATAGGCCTGGCGGAGGTGAATTTTTTAAGTGGTATTTGTAGGTCAAGTTGCGTGTGTTGGTTGATAGTTTTGTATATGATGTTAATGGTTTTGTACATGATTCTATAGTGGATCGGAAGCCAATGGAGGTTTTTGAGAATAGGTGAAATGTGGTCAATTTTCCTGGAATTTGTAAGGACTCTGGCTGCAGAGTTCTGAACCATTTGTAAAGGTTTGGTGTAAGAAGCTGGGAGGCCTAATAGTAATGAGTTGCAATAATCTAGTTTGGAAAAGATTATTGCTTGCAAGATTGTTCTGAAGTCCTGAGTGTGAAACAGCGGTTTTATTCTTTTCAGGATATGTAATTTGTAGAAGCAATCTTTGGTGGTTTGGTTAATGAATGTTTTGAGGTTGAGACGATTGTCTAGGATGGCTCCTGTCTCTTACGTGGGTTGTTTGAAGGAGTGTGGGTGGTTTAGGAAGTGTGTTATTGTTTTCCGGTGATATGAGCAGGAATTCTGTTTTCGAAGCATTGAGTACAAGGTTTAGACTGTTGAGGAGAAGTTTAATTTCTAATAGGCAACTGTCCCAGTATTCCATTGTTTTTGAGATTGATTCTTTTATAGGGATTACGATCTGTACGTCGTCTGCAAAAAGGAAATGTTTCAGGCTTAATTTTGTTAGTAGTTGGCAGAGTGGTAGCAGGTAGACATTGAAAAGGGTGGGTGAAAGTGATGATCCTTGCGGCACTCCTCTATTAGAAGGGTGGTATTGGGATTCTTTATTATGAATTTTGACTCTGTATCCTCTGTTTTCTAGAAATGTTTTGAACCAGTTTAGTGTGGCACCTGTTAAACCAATGTTTGCCAGCTGTTTTAGAAGAAGGGCATGGTTGACGGTGTCAAAGGCCGCCGAGAAGTCAAGGAGGATTAGAAAATATGCTTGGCCTTTATCAATACCAGAGAGTAGGTAGTCCATGAGTGAAATTAGTAGCGTTTCGGTGCTTGCGGCTTTGCGAAAACCATATTGGTTTGGGGACAGAATACTGTGGTCCTCTAGGTAGTTGGATAGTTGAGTGTTTACCAGTTTTTCCATGATTTTAGCTATAAATGGTAGGTTGGAAATAGGGCGGAAGTTGTTGGGATCACATGCATTTAGATTTGGTTTTTTTAGCAGTGGCTTGATTGAGGCAGTTTTTAGGTCATCTGGGTAGATGCCATGTGATAAGGAGCAGTTTATAATATCTGCTAGGGTTTTTGCTATTGTGTCCGGGATAAGAAGAAGCATTTTGGTAGGGATTTGATCAAATGGGTGTGATGACGGTTTCATTCTTTTTAATACATTTTGTATCTCTGTGATTGTGATGGGTTCAAAGGCATTAAGCTGGATGTCTTTATTTTGGGGAAGATATGTGTTATCTGGAGACGTAGTGTTTGGAATCAGCTGATTAAGGAGATCCGATATTTTTTTGTTAAAATGAAGAGCCAATTCGTCTGCTTTAGTCTGGGCTTGTTCGGGTGGTATATCTGGAGTGATAGGTTTAGTGAGGCTGGAAACGAAGGCGAATAGAGCTTTTGAGTCAAAGCTGAGATGATGAACCTTTCGGGCATAGTAGTCTCTTTTGATTTTCAACGTGGTACTTTTGTAAAGATGGAGTGATCGTTTGTAATCAGAGAGTGAGGCTGGTGAAGGGGCTTTGCGCCATTTTCTTTCTTTTTGCCGAAGTAATTGTTTGAGTTTTCGTAGTTCATCATTATACCAGGGTTGACGTTTGGATGTATTAGCAGACCTTGTTTTGGTTGTCAGTGGGCAGAGAGTGTTTGCTATAGATTTTGTTATTTTGGACCAGGATTGGAGGGCAGCGTTAGGGGTAGATACTTCAATGAGTGGTAGATCCGAGGTTAGAGCTTTACTTAGATGTTCCGAGTTGCAAGGTTTTCTGTATAGGAAAGAGGGTCTTGAGTTGAGTTTGGAGTCTGATCGAGGTAAGGAAAAACTGGTGGAGATTAGAGAATGATCTGACCATGGGACTTTTTTGCAATTTGGTTGTTTTGTAAGAGAAATACCAGTGTTTGTAAAGAGTAGATCGAGCGTGTGGCCTGCTTTGTGGGTGGGTTTATTGATTTGTTGTCTGAATCCCATCGCTGACAGTGCGGTGAGGAGGGCTTCACAGTTTGTAGAGAGGGGAACTTTGTCAACATGTAAATTGAAGTCACCCAGGATTATAGCAGGGGAGTCAAGATTGAGATGCAGAGTTATGGTTTCGATGATAGGAGAGGAGTCTGACTCTAGTAAGCCTGGCGGGGCGTAGACTAGCAGGATTTGGAGTTGTTCTGATTTGAACAATCCTAGTTCTAGTTTAGTTACTGTACTGATGGGGTGGTGTGAGAACCTTAAGGATTTTTTTGCAGCTAGGAAGATACCCCCTCCTCTTTTTTTTTGTCTTGGGATGGAGAAGAAATCGTAAGTCTGCGTTGGTAATTGGTTAATGAGTGTGATGTCCGTGGATTTGAGCCATGTTTCTGTTATGGCGCAAACGTCTGGGGTTGTGTCCTGCAGTATGTCGTTGAGTATAAGAGTTTTGTTGGTGAGAGATTGGGCGTTGAATAGGATTATGGTGAATAGGGTGAGGCCTAGTAACTGTGTAGTGGGGGAAATCATGATTGGGATGAGTGATTTGTAGGTGCGTGGTCGGTAGTACATTATTGTTCAGGTTGGATCGGTGCTGGATGAGTGCTACCGGAGCTTGGATGTGCTGCTAGAGACTGGATGTGTGCTTCTGTAGCCTGGATGAGTGCTGCTAGAGATTGGATGCGTGCCTCTGGAGATTGGATGCGTGCCTCTGGAGACTGGATGCGTGCCGCAGGAGACTGGATGCGTGCTGCTGGATGAGTGCCTCTGGAGACTGGATGAGTGCTGCAGGAGACTGGATGAGTGCCTCTGGAGACTGGATGAGTGCTGCAGGAGACTGGATGAGTGCTGCTGGATGAGTGCCTCTGGGGACTGGATGAGTGCCTCTGGAGACTGGATGAGTGCTGCAGGAGACTGGATGAGTGCTGCTGGATGAGTGCCTCTGGGGACTGGATGAGTGCTGCAGGAGACTGGATGAGTGCTGCTGGATGAGTGCTGCAGGAGACTGGATGAGTGCTGCTGGATGAGTGCCTCTGGGGACTGGATGAGTGCTGCTGGAGACTGGATGAGTGCCGCTGGAGACTGGATGGGTGGATGTGTGATCGCTGGATGGATGGATAAGGGTGGGTAATGGCTCTTACTCTGGGACGCTCCAAGGAGCGCACTAAGGGGCAAGCCCCTTAGGTTGCGCTCCTTCGGGTGCGCGACGCCTGGTGCGCGACGCCCCAGGGAGTGTCTGCAATTTAAGGGCCTGAAAACAGTGCTGGGCTAGACGGCTGGGTTGGGGGTGGGAGCAGTATTACTCACCACGTGGTCCTGCTGCTTCTCTTTATTTTGCAGGTTTCTGAGCCCTCTTGTCTCTTTTTTTCTCTTAATTTCCCGGTTCACTGTTCACTGCTGGCTCACAGAAGGGAGGGGTGAGCGGGCTCTTGCCCCGACTGAGCTGTGCCGACCGCACGAGCCCCTGCAGTGGAGGAGGACAGAGACTGAGAAAGGATCCTGGCAGAAAGAGGGACGCCCAGGGAAGCGTCTGTAATTTAAACGCCTGAAAACAGTGCTGGGCTGGGGGTGGGAGCAGTATCACTCACCACGTGGTCCTGCTGCTTCTCTTTATTTTGCAGGTTTCTGAGCCCTCTTGTCTCTTTTTTTCTCTTAATTTCCCGGTTCACTGTTCACTGCTGGCTCACAGAAGGGAGGGGTGAGCGGGCTCTTGCCCCGACTGAGCTGTGCCGACCGCACGAGCCCCTGCAGTGGAGGAGGACAGAGACTGAGAAAGGATCCTGGCAGAAAGCTGGCAGAAAGCTGGCAGAAAGGATCCTGGCAGAAGCTCTGATAGTGTTAGCTGGGATGGGGGCGGGGGTCCTATAGCATCATATACATGTTCATCCTAGTGAGAGGGTGGCCCTTGGGGGGAAGGTGAAGAGTCTGGGTCATGGTTTGGGACTAGGTGGGAGTCAGTGTGGGTGTGGGTTGAGAGGGAGGGATAAGGGTTGGTAGGAGGGTTGGTTGGTTCTACTATGGGCACTAGAGGTATATGGTTCAATTTTTTTAAATTGAATGTCTGAGTGGATGCTTGCAGTGTGTTGGTATGTTTGTCCAGAGTTGGAGATTGAATAGTATGGATATGGGGTTACCCTAAGCTGGGGGAGTACCCTTTATTTAATTATAAAAAATCTACATGATTTTTTCATGAGATGGCCATGTTGCCATGAGTATCAGGGACCTTAGAATTGTTTCAAGGAATGTCTATGGATTCGGGTCTCCCATCAAAAGGCAAAAAATTCTGAAGAACTTGAAGAACCAGTATACAGATATTACCAAGCTGCAAGAAACTCACTTGAATGATGTGGAACATGATAAACTGAGAAGATGGTAGGTAGAGAATGTTTTTTGGGCTTTTTTCCAGTACTGACAAAGCGGGTATGGCAATCCTAGTAGGCAAAGCCGTATCTTTCCAGTGCATGGATACGGTTATAGATACAGGGGGTTGATATCTGATTATTCAGGTCTCCTTGATGGGGAAATCCCAACTCTATGTAATGTGTACTCCCCTAATCTATATGATCATGGGTTCCTTAAGTTGGTTATGCAAACGCTCCAGGGCTTTTCTCAGGGGCCTTTAATCTTTGGAGGGGATCTTAATATGGTACATGACCCTGTGTTGGATAAATCTCATCCTGGCCCTATGAAGAGGTTGTTGTCTCATAAGGGGGTTCCATATATTTGTATAGAATTGGATTCGGTAGATGCCTGGCATATCTTGCATCCCACAGAACATGATTACATGTATGTATCATGTGCGCATGCATCTTAGTTTTGTATTGATTATCTTCTGGTGTCTACCCCTCTTTTTTCCAAGATGGCTGAAGTTGTAATTGGGCCCCTGGAGGTCTCAGATCATGCATTAATTTGGATAAATCTATGTTGGATGGATGCTGGGCAGGCCTTTTGTCCTTGGCATTAAATAGTAATCTTGAGCTCCCATATTTCATGTATATTTATATAATGTACAGAGTTACATAATTTTTCTGATCAGAATATTAGTAGAGAAACAATTATCCTTTGGTCTTCCAGCAAGGCCTTTCTAAGTTGCCTGTACTGTCTAAAATTAGGTTGGAGAATACGTGGCATTCATCATTCTCCTACCATATCACATTATTATGGAACTCACTGTCAATATGCATCCACTTTGAGAAGAATTACATTAATTGTAGGAAAAGTATTAAAACTTGGTTGCTTAAACAGGCTTTTATTATTTGTTGATTTTATCATTTCAGTATTTATCTACTTGAATGTATAAGTTTTCTTAATTTATTTATATACCAAATTGTTTACTGATGTTTTAATTTCTACTAGTATTGTCATTAATTGTTATGTTATTGCTCTCTTTGTCTTAAGTGTTTCATTTTAAACTGTATATATTCATATATTCAACTATTATAATCAATTACTTTATTTACAAACCACTTTGATTTACTTTTTGAAAGGTGGTATAGCAAAGTTAAGAATTAAGCAGAGCTGTTAAAATTTCAGTTATAAGACTCCAGATAAGCTTGGGAAACACATTGAAACCTACTTGCCTTGTCTGGCTGGGGGAATCAGCGGACTTGGAAAACAAAGTGAAAGAGCTTTCTGGAAAGAAGTGTGGACAATAGAGATGTGAATCGTGTCCTCGATCGTCTTAACGATCGATTTCGGCTGGGAGGAGGAGGGAATCGTATTGTTGCCGTTTGGGTGTGTAAACTATCGTGAAAATCGTTAAAATCGTGAGCCGACACACTAAAACCCCCTAAAACCCACCCCCGACCCTTTAAATTAAATCCCCCACCCTCCCGAACCCCCCCCCCAAATGCTTTAAATTACCTGGGGATCCAGCGGTGGTCCAGAACGGCGGCGGTCCGGAACGGCCCCCTCAATTGAATCCTGTTGTCTTCAGCCGGCGCCATTTTGCAAAATGGTCGCCGCAAAATGGCGGCGGCCATAGACAAAAACGATTCGACGCAGGAGGTCGTTCCGGACCCCTGGAGGTCATTCCGGAACGACCCCCGGAGGTCGTTCCGGACCCCCGGAATGGCGGCGGCCATTTTGCAAAATGGCGCCGGCTGAAGACAACAGGATTCAATTGAGGGGGCCGTTCCGGACCGCCGCCGTTCTGGACCACCGCTGGATCCCCAGGTAATTTAAAGCATTTGGGGGGGGGGGTTCGGGAGGGTGGGGGATTTAATTTAAAGGGTCGGGGGTGGGTTTTAGGGGGTTTTAGGGGGTTTTAGTGTGCCGGTTTTCCTGCCCTCCCCCTTCCCCCGATTTACGATTTTTTAACGATAAATCGGGGGAATTGGTATTGTATCGTGGCCCTAACGATTTTTGACGATTTAAAATATATCGGACGATATTTTAAATCGTCAAAAAACGATTCACATCCCTAGTGGACAACAACCACTCAACCCAATTTGTATGAAAAGCACTATGTGTCTTAATTGCTTATCTGATGTTGATGCTTGCTTCTGGCAAATGTTCAATACAAGAACAGGAGTTTATTTCCAAAAGTGTGATAAAGTACCAAACAAATGTATTCAGTTTGTTTTCTTTATCTGTAACAGTGTTTAAGAAGAGAAATACAAGGAGTGAGAGCCCAGAGCTAACATAGACTTAAATAGAAAAAAGGTGAAAGGAATATAGAGATAAACTTACCTGAGAAGAAACATTTTCTCTGCTAAACAAGATGACCCTGTGAATCTATATTAAAAGAAGGCAAAAGGAGAAAAGAAATAAGATACAGAACGTTTTATATAATTGTTGGATTATATTATGGAGTAATTTATCTTTTATCTGTTTCCTGAATGAGAGTCCATTTGATGCACTGAACATCATTTAGCAGTAGAATTAAATTAAATTTGCTTTATTAAAATGTTCTGGTCTTTCAGACAGATATCTAGTCCCATCACATATCTTCCAACCTCCCTGAAACAGAATAACATGTTTTAAACATTTCTTGCAGCTCAGCCTCTCCTCTCAACCTCTGGGAGTAAGGTTGGTTCTTCTATTAGGTGAACTAAGCAGTCACTCAGGACACCACAGTTTTTGAGAGGGGAGGAGGGCGGGAAAAACCTGGAAATCTCCAGGCATTACCTATCCACTGTAAAGAATAGCTCCACAAGAGAGACAGGAATGGATGCTAGGTAGATGTGGGGAATGGAGAGAGATTGGAGAGATACTGGACAGGAAGACAGAGAAAAGAGATGATGGGCACTGTGGACAGGGGGGAAAGGGAGGCCAATGCAGAATTTCGCAGAGGTTGAGAGGAGAGGGAAGGGTAGATGACGACTGAGGAGAGAGAGCAGGATGCTGAACCAGAGCCGTCCCAGTAGGGGCATTAATCCAGGAAGAATTTAGCCAGGTACGTCATTATCCGACTACAATCTAACCAGATAGAAAAGAAGCATTCTAGGCGCATTTCATGGTGGAGGAAAGTTATCCAGCTCACTTTGCTGATTTTCAGTTCTATCCATCTAATTTAGTCAGAAAACTTTTGGCCTGCCTCAGAGCAGGTTTAAAGTTATTCAGCTTCATGCAGCCATATAACTTGCCACTTAGCCAGATATATTCAAAAGATATCCAGTTAAGTGGCACTGTTTTGATATTTTAAAAAAAATAAAATTGTGGGCCTGCCGCTGAATTCTTTTACCCTAATATTTAACAAATGGTCGTACTGGGTCAAGCACCTCCCATCCTATCCATAACTCTCCATAAGGATATAATAAAATGCTCCTTTATTCCCTTCACCCTCTCCCACCCTACCCTTCCCATCCTCTTGATATCTTGAAAAACAGAGGCCTTGTGCTGCAATTGCCATGCCCAAGAGTGATCCCAGCTGCTTTCAACATTGCTAAGAGAGCAATACTGGAAGTTGGAAGGGCATGGAGGGGCACCTAGAGCCATATTATCTGGAACCAGCAAGAGGACAATGGGAAGGCTAACCTGTAATTCAGAAGTTATCCAGCTAAATGAACATTTGGGAGCATTCCGGGGGTGTAACTGGAAGAAGTATATGACTAAATCTGGTATTCAGAGTTAGACAGATAACTTATCTGGCTAACTCTGGTCGGCCTGTAGACCTAAAAACATAAGAAATTACCATGCTGGGTCAGACCAAGGGCCCAGCAAGCCCAGCATCCTGTTTCCAACAGAGGCTAAACCAGGCCACAAGTACCTGGCAAGTACCCAAACACTAAGAAGATCCCATGCTACTGATGCCAGTAATAGCAGAGGCCAGCTAATATTAAGATCCTTCTTATTTAACTGTTCATCTTGTTCTTTATATATACATAGAAATGATGGCAGAAAAAGACCAATCGTCCCAACAAGCTCCCACACATATTTTCCCATACTTATCTGTTTCGCTGACCACCAAGTTCAGGGCCCTTGTTGTTAACTGTTTGATTCAAATTTCCTGCTACCCCCTGCCATTGATGCAGAGAGTAATGTTGGAGTTGCATCAAAGGTGAAGCATAAGGCTTAGGGTAGTAACTGCCGCATCAAGCAAGTTACCCTGATGCTTGTCTGAAAATGAAAGATGAGCATGTCAGAAGTGGGGTTTGAACCTACAACTCCATCAGGAGACCAGAACAAAGAAGAAGGAACATGTAAATTCAGCATCTTACACCACTCGGCCATTATGACAACAAACCTATTTGTGTTCTTTGGTCAATGAATAGAAGTCATTGCATGCTCCTACCTACAAATATATTTGACCAGTTGCAACTCAGAAGTGGGCATTTCCTATAATGGCCCTGTTGCTTGTAATGAATTGCCAGTACAGCTTTGCCTTATTTTTTATATTAAATTGATTCAGAAACAATTGAAGGTTTTACTATTTCAGGAAACGTTTGGCAATTTGGCAATGTGAATGTAAGGGTTGAACTTTTAATTTTTTAGCTGTTTATGTTTGTTTGTATAGAGTGATTTTATTTTGGTGTTTATGTATATTATACGCAGCTTAGACCAGAGCCTGTAATCAGAAGTTAATAAATGTTTTATTAAATAAATAAATGAGATGGCCGCTAGACTGCTAAATATATAGGCTAAATTAGCCAGATAATTAATCTGGACAACTAGCTGAGCCAGATTATGTAATTTCAGAAGGGCTTAGGGAGGGTGGGGGTTGCTTAGCCACAGGGCCACTTGTTAAATATTTGGGAGAAAGGAGTCCCACAATTTACTTTTAAAAAAAAATCAAAACACTGACAGTTAACCAGATATCTTTTGAATATATCCAGTGAAGTGGCTAGTTATCCTACCACATAAGGCCGGATAACTTTCAGATCTAACTGTTTATATTCAGATAGAGCTGCTTAGATTTTAAAGTTATCCATCTACATGTAGCTGAATAAATTTAGGAGAATATATTGAGCAGGATGTTTATCCCACTGATTATTTAGGGAAAGTTACCTTGCTAACTTTAGCCACATAACTTGACCATTCGCTGGCTTACTGAATATTGGCCTCATAAATATGGACAACTTGGCCTCTCTTATACATATTGTTTGTCATTTCTTGATGTCAGGTTATTGGGGTCACCTGCCAGTAAAACACTCCACTCCAAACTTCCACAACTAAGCTTTATTTTAGTATATTCTTTAGGGATGTGAATCGTGTCCTCGATCGTCTTAACGATCGATTTCGGCTGGGAGGGGGAGGGAATCGTATTGTTGCCGTTTGGGGGGGTAAAATATCGTGAAAAATCGTGAAAAATCGAAAAATCGAAAAATCGCAAAACCGGCACATTAAAACCCCCTAAAACCCACCCCCGACCCTTTAAATTAAATCCCCCACCCTCCCGAACCCCCCCAAATGACTTAAATAACCTGCGGGTCCAGCGGCGGTCCGGAACGGCAGCGGTCCGGAACGGGCTCCTGCTCCTGAATCTTGTTGTCTTCAGCCGGCGCCATTTTCCAAAATGGCGCCGAAAAATGGCGGCGGCCATAGACGAACACGATTGGACGGCAGGAGGTCCTTCCGGACCCCCGCTGGACTTTTGGCAAGTCTCGTGGGGGTCAGGAGGCCCCCCACAAGCTGGCCAAAAGTTCCTGGAGGTCCAGCGGGGGTCAGGGAGCGATTTCCCGCCGTGAATCGTTTTCGTACGGAAAATGGCGCCGGCAGGAGATCGACTGCAGGAGGTCGTTCAGCGAGGGTTCCGGCGCCTCGCTGAACAACCTCCTGCAGTCGATCTCCTGCCGGCGCCATTTTCCGTACGAAAACGATTCGCGGCGGGAAATCGCTCCCTGACCCCCGCTGGACCTCCAGGAACTTTTGGCCAGCTTGTGGGGGGCCTCCTGACCCCCACGAGACTTGCCAAAAGTCCAGCGAGGGTCCGGAAGGACCTCCTGCTGTCCAATCGTGTTCGTCTATGGCCGCCGCCATTTTTCGGTGCCATTTTGGAAAATGGCGCCGGCTGAAGACAACAAGATTCAGGCGCAGGAGCCCGTTCCGGACCGCTGCCGTTCCGGACCGCCGCTGGACCCGCAGGTTATTTAAGTCATTTGGGGGGGTTCGGGAGGGTGGGGGATTTAATTTAAAGGGTCGGGGGTGGGTTTTAGGGGGTTTTAGTGTGCCGGCTCACGATTCTAACGATTTATAACGATAAATCGTTAGAATCTCTATTGTATTGTGTTCCATAACGGTTTAAGACGATATTAAAATTATCGGACGATAATTTTAATCGTCCTAAAACGATTCACATCCCTAATATTCTTTCACAAAAAAGCAAGTACTCCTGGCTTATATTTTCAGGATTAGGTGTAAGATTTCTAGTTCTTTCTCTTCAGAGACAAAGGAATTCAGGTTCAATAGAAACTCAGAAAGCCTACTCACAGTTCAGGCCAGATTAGGCCAAATTCCACAGTTTACCCAATAGTTAAGTATTTTATTTTACAAGTACAGCTACCTCTGTTTATAGAAATATGGGTCTCACAGATCTCCTTTGGAACCTCACAGCTTGTCCCTCAGCTCTTGAGTTGCTTGAAATACTATCTTCTTCCCAGCAACCCGTTATAAACCCTGAGGACCAATCTGAATCCTCAGGGGTGTGTTTGCAGGTCTGGGTTTGAGAGAATATGCAAGCCTTTTCTGGGTGGTTCAGCCTCTGTTTAAAGAACTCATATCATGGCTCAGAGACAAGGCTCAAGCCCCAATTTAAACCTGGACAGAGCTTTTTTAACCTTACAACACCCTCTTCCCAGGGTGACCTCTGGTCACCCCTTTAGACCTTCCACGGTCCAACACTGGCCACCATGCGGTGCTTGCAGATCCTTCCTAAAGTGAAACAGATTAATAGAGAAATTGGTACCACAGTGCTCCCTGTGGCCACATTCTCTCCTGTAGCCTCTAGAGTTGGCACTTGTAACTGCCAGAAATAAAAACATTCACGCGATTAAAAGGGCTTACTCATCCACATATTTATTAACACCTTCAAAAAACATCTAGTAAACTAGTAAGACAAGATTTCCCTTGCTAACTCCTTGTCAGATCTTCCCCATTAGGCTACATCTTTGTCCATATCACCAATAATTTTCTTTTTAAGAATTGCTTCTATCATTTTGCCCAGCACCAACGTCAGGCTCACTGGTCTATAGTTTCTTGGATCACCCTATGGAGCCCTTTTTAAAGATTGGTGTTACATTGGCTACTTTCCAGTCTTTAGGTATTATGGCTGTTTTAAATGATAAGACTACAGTTACAGTAAGTGTAAATGGATTTCCGAATTGATGGTGTTAGCTTAAGAGCAGTGTAAGCATATCCTTTTAGAAGGCTAGTAAATGCAAAGACTTACTCCTGAGCAGCTGTAAAATGCACTAATATACTTTACACATTACTTGACATAAAAATGCATTAGTAGAACAATAAGATCTACTTTAAACCCACAAACCATGAAATTATGTCATAAGCAGCAAACTGTGAATGTTAATAGTATACTAATAACATGTAGCATTGTCCAGTTTATTCAGTGCTTACCATTTTCAAGTAAAGGGGGTAGATGTGATGACATTTCTGGAGATCGTATTCCATGAGAACTAAATCTGTTAGATGTCAATAATATAGTGGATGTGAATAACACTGTGCACTGTAATCAAGGAAACAGCTGGATATTTTATTCTGATCTAGGATCTCTCTTGTCTGAATTTGACAGGGGTAGGAAATTTCCAAAGTTCCAAAGCATGATGGTCTCAGATAGAGAATGGAGAAGAGGGAGAGCAGATGAAAGGTAGAATACAAGTCAAATAAATAAATAAGCCAGCCAACCAGTAACTGTTGTATTTTGCCCATTATGGAACCAGCAGAAATGGGTCTAAGTAAGAAACGTTTTGTCAAGGGAGGGTGAAGAGTTGTTTTAAATAGGGATGTGAATCGTTTTCCATATCGTCTTAACGATAGAAATCGTGTGGCAGGGCAAGAAAATCGTCTTAGGCACGATTTTTTAGTTAAAAAATCGTTAAAAATCGTTTTTTCCGATTAGTGCGCACTAACTCGAGTTAGTGCGCACTAACGGGAGTTAGTGCGCACTAACTGAAAATGATACAATTTGACACTTTTCAGGTCAGTTAAGGTCAGTTTAGGAATGAATATGTATTCCTATTGGCTGCCCTCTTATTTATTCATGTTACCAAGTTTCCTACTGACAGTATATGGGGGATGGGAAATGGAAACAGTTGGTAGCTTGACAAAACAAGTAATGTGATCAGTCAATGTGACTAGAACTTGTGTCCTAACCCTGATACCAGGGGTATTGTGATCTTCCTGCACACAGTGCCCTATCCCTATTAATACCAGGAGTGTTGTGATCTTCCTGCACACAGTGCCCTATCCCTAATACCAGGGGTGTTGTGATCTTCCTGCACACAGTGCCCTATTCCTGATACTGGGGGTGTTGTGATCTTCCTGCACACAGTGCCCTATTCCTGATACCGGGGGTGTTGTGATCTTCTTGCACACATCCCGATATCAGGGATAGGGCACTGCATGCAGGAAGATCACAACACTCCTGGTATTAATAGGGATAGGGCACTGCATGCAGGAAGATCACAACACTCCTGGTATTAATAGGGATAGGGCACTGCATGCAGGAAGATCACAACACCCCTGGTATCAGGGATAGGGCACTGTGTGCAGGAAGATCACAATACCCCGGAGGAGTGAGGGTCAGGCAGCTCCCCCCTGTCTGTGAAGCCAGCCTCTCACTAGTAATGCAGGGAGGGAGCTGTCTCAGACTTCACCATCCTCCCCCCCCCCCTTACCCACACACCATTCACTAGCTGGGACATGGGGGAAGTCAGGAGTGAGGGTCAGGCAGCTCCCCCCTGTCTGTGAAGCCAGCCTCTCACTAGTAATGCAGGGAGGGAGCTGTCTCAGACTTCACCATCCACCCCCCCCCTCACCCACACACCATTCACTAGCTGGGACATGGGGGAAGTCAGGAGTGAGGGACAGGCAGCTCCCCCCTGTCTGTGAAGCCAGCCTCTCACTAGTAATGCAGGGAGGGAGCTGTCTCAGACTTCACCATCCTCCCCCCCCCCCTCACCCACACACCATTCACTAGCTGGTACATGGGGGAAGTCAGGAGTGAGGGTCAGGCAGCTCCCCCCTGTCTGTGAAGCCAGCCTCTCACTAGTAATGCAGGGAGGGAGCTGTCTCAGACTTCACCATCCACCCCCCCCCCCTCACCCACACACCATTCACTAGCTGGGACATGGGGGAAGTCAGGAGTGAGGGTCAGGCAGCTCCCCCCTGTCTGTGAAGCCAGCCTCTCACTAGTAATGCAGGGAGGGAGCTGTCTCAGACTTCACCATCCTCCCCCCCCCCCCTCACCCACACACCATTCACTAGCTGGGACATGGGGGAAGTCAGGAGTGAGGGTCAGGCAGCTCCCCCCTGTCTGTGAAGCCAGCCTCTCACTAGTAATGCAGGGAGGGAGCTGTCTCAGACGTCACCATCCTCCCCCCCCCCCTCACCCACACACCATTCACTAGCTGGGACATGGGGGAAGTCAGGAGTGAGGGTCAGGCAGCTCCCCCCTGTCTGCGAAGCCAGCCTCTCACTAGTAATGCAGGGAGGGAGCTGTCTCAGACTTCACCATCCTCCCCCCCCTCACCCACACACCATTCACTAGCTGGGACATGGGGGAAGTCAGGAGTGAGGGTCAGGCAGCCCCCCCCTGTCTGTGAAGCCAGCCTCTCACTAGTAATGCAGGGAGGGAGCTGTCTCAGACTTCACCATCCTCCCCCCCCCCCCCCTCACCCACACACCATTCACTAGCTGGGACATGGGGGAAGTCAGGAGTGAGGGTCAGGCAGCTCCCCCCTGTCTGTGAAGCCAGCCTCTCACTAGTAATGCAGGGAGGGAGCTGTCTCAGACTTCACCATCCTCCCCCCCCCCCCCTCACCCACACACCATTCACTAGCTGGGACATGGGGGAAGTCAGGAGTGAGGGTCAGGCAGCTCCCCCCTGTCTGTGAAGTCAGCCTCTCACTAGTAATGCAGGGAGGGAGCTGTCTCAGACTTCACCATCCTCCCCCCCCCCCTCACCCACACACCATTCACTAGCTGGGACATGGGGGAAGTCAGGAGTGAGGGTCAGGCAGCTCCCCCCTGTCTGTGAAGCCAGCCTCTCACTAGTAATGCAGGGAGGGAGCTGTCTCAGACGTCACCATCCTCCCCCCCCCCCCCCTCACCCACACACCATTCACTAGCTGGGACATGGGGGAAGTCAGGAGTGAGGGTCAGGCAGCTCCCCCCTGTCTGCGAAGCCAGCCTCTCACTAGTAATGCAGGGAGGGAGCTGTCTCAGACTTCACCATCCTCCCCCCCCCTCACCCACACACCATTCACTAGCTGGGACATGGGGGAAGTCAGGAGTGAGGGTCAGGCAGCTCCCCCCTGTCTGTGAAGCCAGCCTCTCACTAGTAATGCAGGGGGGGGGCTGTCTCAGACTTCACCATCCTCCCCCCCCCCCCCTCACCCACACACCATTCACTAGCTGGGACATGGGGGAAGTCAGGAGTGAGGGTCAGGCAGCTCCCCCCTGTCTGTGAAGCCAGCCTCTCACTAGTAATGCAGGGAGGGAGCTGTCTCAGACTTCACCATCCTCCCCCCCCCCCTCACCCACACACCATTCACTAGCTGGGACATGGGGGAAGTCAGGAGTGAGGGTCAGGCAGCTCCCCCCTGTCTGTGAAGCCAGCCTCTCACTAGTAATGCAGGGAGGGAGCTGTCTCAGACTTCACCATCCTCCCCCCCCCCCTCACCCACACACCATTCACTAGCTGGGACATGGGGGAAGTCAGGAGTGAGGGTCAGGCAGCTCCCCCCTGTCTGTGAAGCCAGCCTCTCACTAGTAATGCAGGGAGGGAGCTGTCTCAGACTGGTATCAGGGTTAGGGCACTGTGTGCAGGAAGATCACAACACTCCTGGTATTAATAGGGATAGGGCACTGTAAGAGATGACTGTAGTAGATTGAATAAAGATCTGATGTTTCTGCTCTCCTCACACCAAACAAAAACAACACACAAGCAGAGAAGCCCTTCTTACAAAGCTGAGCTAGTGAGTTAAGTAGGAGGAAAAGTAAACATACTGGTGCCAGTGTGGCTACTTAAAAAATACACTTACCAACAATCAATTACATATATTTGAACTGTGTACAGTTCCAGCCAGGACCACCTTTCTAAAATGCACAGTGATTGGCAAATTCAACATGCACTAGCATTTCAGGTGCCTGCTAACAAAAATAATAAACAAACAAGTTCTAGTCACGTGAGTGCTGATCATTACATTACTTTTTTTGTCAAGCTTCCAACTGTTTCCATTTCACATCCCCCCAACTATATTGGTAACATCAATAGATAAGAGCACAGCCAGCCAATAGGAATACATACATACATATTCATTCCTAAGTGACCTTTACTGACCTGGGAAGTGTGAACACTTTGTTTCATTTTCTGTTGGTGTTCGTTAGTTTCCAGTTCCATTTCCCATCCCCCCAACCATCACCTCAGCGGTAACCTTGGTAACATCAATAGATAAGAGGGCAGCCAGCCAATAGGAACACATATTCATTCCTAACTGACCTTCAGTGACCTGGAAAGTGTTTATTTGTATCATTTTCAGTGCGCACTAACTCGAGTTAGTGCGCACTAACACGATTTAACGATTTTTAACGATAAATCGTTAGAATTTCTATTGTATCGTGTTCTATAACGATTTAAGACGATATAAACATTATCGGACGATAATTTTAATCGTTGAAAAACGATTCACATCCCTAGTTTTAAAGAACTTTTATCAGAATCTGCTGCAGGGGAAATCTTAGATGGGAACATATTCATTAGAACCATATCAGATGATGTTGTGGGCTGCTCGATATCAGCCTGTTAACATACATTGCTTAGCTCATGTTAACAGCCCATATAAATGACATGCAAATGAGTTTTGAGTTTATTTACTATGATCAAAGTTAGCATGTTAACTCAGATTGTTATGGTGACCGGCTGTGGCGCTCCGTGGCCGGAACCAACTGTCATGGCCGCTGGTCGCGGCAGACCTCGACCGGGGCAAGTACCTACCCGTGGGGTCCAACGATCCCCCAGGCTCCGGCAGATGCGGGCAGCCCTTCCCCATTTGATCTTCGTGGCCGTTGCCGCTAAAGGCGTCCGGCCGCATGGCTCCTCCTCGGCCGGGTTGGCTCCGCCCCCCTCGGGGGATGACTAGGGCCGCGCGCGTGGCTGGCTGCAAAATTTAAAGGAACCACGATAGGAAGCTTCCGTGGTTACCCCCTTGGATTTCCTCCTGTTTCTGGGTATTTAAGGCAAGGTCTGCTCCTCGACCTTGCCTTGGTATTGAGGCTTCTGGTTCAGGATTCTGTGCTGGTGTTCCTGGTCTCCGTTCCTGGTCTCCATTCCGCTTCTGTTCTCCTTCCTCGTTGGACTGATTCTTGGCTTCTGACCCCTGGATTGGCTGTCATTCTTCGCTTGGCTTGACCTTGGACTGGCTGCAGACCCTTCTCCTGGCTGCGGACCCTCGGAACTGCTTTCGACCACTCTTCGGCTTCTACTCCTGGACTGACTTGACCTGCTGGAGGCGCCAGCCTCTGGAATCAATGACCTGCAGGAGGCGCCTGCATCCAGACCAATCTTCAGTCTTGAAGGAGTCTCCTAAGTCCCAGCAGCCGGGTTCTTACGGGCTCCTCCTGGGGGAACCGCGAGCTTCCAGGGCGAAGTCTTTACTCAACTGGCGAACCTTCAAGCCTTGCCTTCCGACGGTAGGGACTAGAGAGGGTTGACTCCCTCTTTGGCAGTGCTAACCTTACCTTGGAACAGGGGTCCACTTCTGGATTCGTAACACAGATGTTATTGAAAGTCTAAACTTCACCTCTAGTTATGCTTATTGTGTTAATGGGTCTGTGTTCATTTTGTTCATATTAACAAGCATAATGTTTCTATGTGCTGATAGTTAATGAGCTGTGTTTCATAGTTTTGCATCTCCTTAATTCATTAGCAGAGATTATTGCATTAAAGGCCTTGCGAGCTAATTAACATTTGTTAAAAAATCTGTTAACACACTTAGATTAGATTGCATATCTTAACGGTACTTTTACTGTTCATTAATACTTGAAAAAGTGGTACACTTTAATACATTAGCCTCCAATTGTGCAATATTAGCTTCAGAGGAATAGAAATAGAGGTGTTTTTTTACAAATGAAAAAACCCTCTTTCTTTTAGCCCAGAAATTGACATTTGATGCATTTAAGTTGTAGAAATGGGCAATTGTTAGTTATTATACATAGAGGAGTATATATTCAGCTGCTAAGCAGTTAGTTAAGTTAATCGGATATCAATTTGCCCTATTTCATCTTCCAGAAACATGATAATAGAAAAAAACCCATATATCTGCCCATCCACACTAACTATTCAGCTTTATAATCCATACCGCACTGTCAGAAATCTTAAGTTTATCCCAAGCTTTCTTGAATTCAGATACTTTCTTCATCTCCGCCACCTCCACGGGAAGGCTGTTCCATGCATCCACTACTTTCTTTGTAAAACATATTTCCTTAGATTACTCCCGAGTCTACCTTCTATCACCCTCATTCCATGACCCCTTATTGAAAAATGCCTACCTCCTCCTCTGCATGAAAAACTTGGAGATATTTAAATGTCTCTATCATATCTTCCCTATCCTGCCTTTAGGGTATACATGTTTAATCTTTAAGTCTGTCCCCATGTGCTTCAGAACAAAGACCACTGATCATTTTAGTAGCCATCCTCTGAACTGACTCCAATCAAGTTATATCCTTTTGAGATCTCATCAGAGACTAAAACAGGCAATTTTCCACCACAGCACATGTAATATAACAAATGATGTAAGCATTGGCATGTTTTGACACTATACCGGATGCTTAAGGAATTACCTTGCATAGCGTAGTCACGAGTCAGAAACTTGAGAGATTTGTTGGTGAATTCAGCTATACCTATTAAGCAAGAATTGAAACAATTGCAACATATTGATCACTATGCATGTGGCATGCACATGGTTTGTACCCAAACTATATAAGAGACTCAATGGCAACTTCAGCAACAGGAGAACAGTTTAATTTATGTCATTCAACTACATATATGTCTAAGAATATAGGGGCGGATTTTCAGAGCCCTGCTCGCCGGTAAGCCTATTTTACATAGGCCTACCGGCGCGCGCAGAGCCCCGGGACTCGCGTAAGTCCCGGGGTTTTCGGAGGGGGCGTGTCGGGGGCGTGTCGGGGGCGGGCCCGAACCGCGCGGCGTTTTCAGGGTGTGTCGGGAGCGTTCCGGGGGCGGGCCCGGGGCGTGGCTACGGCCCGGGGGCGTGGCCACGCCCTCCGGACCCGCCCCCAGGTCGCGTCCCGGCGCGCAGGAGGCCCGCTGACGCGCGGGGATTTACGCCTCCCTCTGGGAGGCGTAAATCCCCCGACAAAGGTAAGGGGGGGGGCTTAGACAGGGCCGGGTGGGTGGGTTAGGTAGGGGAAGGGAGGGGAAGGTGAGGGGAGGCCAAAAGGAAGTTCCCTCCGAGGCCGCTCCGATTTTGGAACGGCCTCGGAGGGAACGGGGGTAGGCTGCGCGGCTCGGCGCGCGCCGGCTATACAAAATCGATAGCCTTGCGCGCGCCGATCCAGGTTTTTAGCAGATACGTGCGGCTCCGCGCGTATCTACTAAAATCCAGCGTACTTTTGTTTGCGCCTGGAGCGCAAACAAAAGTAGGCCTATTCGCGGAGTATGAAAATCCGCCCCATAGTGTATGTTATTGCGTGCTCATGTCAATTATTGTATGTGGGACGGACTAGGAGTAAAAGACTGTCTCAAGAATATGCAGCTATAAACTCTCTTGGTCTCTCATTGTATACAGCATACACATTTGCTTGAACAACTTCAATGGTTTGTTATAGAAAAAGTACATAAACACTGCAGGAGGTCGTTCAGCGGCGGTCCGGAACCCCCGCTGAACGACCTCCTGCAGTCGATCTCCTGCCGGCGCCATTTTCCGTACGGAAAACGATTCACGGCAAGAAATCACTTCCTGAACCCCGCTGGACTCCCAGGAACTTTTGGCCAGCTTGGGGGGGCCTCCTGACCCCCACAAGACTTGCCAAAAGTCCAGCGGGGGTCCGGAACGACCTCCTGCGTCGAATCGTTTTTGTCTATGGCCGCCGCCATTTTGCGGCGGCCATTTTGCAAAATGGCGCCGGCTGAAGACAACAGGATTCAATTGAGGGGGCCGTTCCGGACCGCCACTGTTCTGGACCACCGCTGGATCCCCAGGTAATTTAAAGCATTTGGGGGGGGGGGTTTGGGAGGGTGGGGGATTAAATTTAAAGGGTTGGGGGTGGATTTTAGGGGGTTTTAGTGTGTCGGCTCACGATTTTAACGATTTTCACGATAGTTTACACACCCAAATGGCAACAATACAATTCCCTCCCCCTCCCAGCCGAAATCGATCGTTAAGACGATCGAGGACACGATTCACATCTCTAGTATTGATTGGCTATTTTGTAATGAGAAGTTTTTGGAAATATTGTGACTTTCCCTTCTTCAGAAATGCACGATAAGGAGGGATGCTGAGAATGACTTTTGCATTAATTGTACTCAGATGATACACAGCATTCAGGCAGTATAAGGCAGCAGACTTGCACTCTTGAAGCGAAATTTTGAAACATGTGTGGCAGACACCTGGTCCGCACCTGAGGGCCCTAGATCCTTTGTGAAGAAACACAGCTTAGTGAGACTTCCATTCCTTTTCAGCCCCCTGTGATTGGTTGTCTCAGGGTACTTACTAAGGTAATCAGCAAGAATGGTGTATCCATTTTCAGTTAGCTTGTGGAGAGGCAAGAGCTCTTTTTGTTCCCCTTTTTAAATTAGACCTTCTGCCCAATCGAAGGTTTTCCCAGGAGATTCCCCTCAGTGTACTCAGCTGTCTGAGGGGACCTGCCTAAATTTGGAAGAGAGATAGATTTTTGCCAGATTCCTTTTGGATTTTTATTCTGGGGAAAACCTTGATCTTCTTTCAAGGGACCAGGGGCTGAAGACTAGAGATGTGAATCGTGTCCTCGATCATCTTAACGATCGATTTCGGCTGGGAGGGGGAGGGAATCGTATTGTTGCCGTTTGGGGGGGTAAAATATCGTGAAAAATCGTGAAAAATCGTAAAAAATCGAAAAAACGTAAAATCGCAAAACCGGCACATTAAAACCCCCTAAAACCCACCCCCGACCCTTTAAATTTAATCCCCCACCCTCCCGAACCCCCCCCCAAATGACTTAAATAACCTGCGGGTCCAGCGGCGGTCCGGAACGGCAGCGGTCCGGAACGGGCTCCTGCTACTGAACCTTGTTGTCTTCGGCCGGCGCCATTTTCCAAAATAGCACCGAAAAATGGCGGCGGCCATAGACGAACACGATTGGACGGCAGGAGGTCCTTCCGGACCCCCGCTGGACTTTTGGCAAGTCTTGTGGGGGTCAGGAGGCCCCCCCCAAGCTGGCCAAAAGTTCCTGGAGGTCCAGCGGGGGTCAGGGAGCGATTTCCCGCCGCAAATCGTTTTCGTACGGAAAATGGCGCCGGCAGGAGATCGACTGCAGGAGGTCGTTCAGCGCTGAACGACCTCCTGCAGTCGATCTCCTGCCGGCGCCATTTTCCGTACGAAAACGATTCGCGGCGGGAAATCGCTCCCTGACCCCCGCTGGACCTCCAGGAACTTTTGGCCAGCTTGGGGGGGGCCTCCTGACCCCCACAAGACTTGCCAAAAGTCCAGCGGGGGTCCGGAAGGACCTCCTGCCGTCCAATCGTGTTCGTCTATGGCCGCCGCCATTTTTCGGCGCCATTTTGGAAAATGGCGCCGGAACCCTCGCTGAACGACCTCCTGCAGTCGATCTCCTGCCGGCGCCATTTTCCGTACGAAAACGATTTGCGGCGGGAAATCGCTCCCTGACCCCCGCTGGACCTCCAGGAACTTTTGGCCAGCTTGGGGGGGCCTCCTGACCCCCACAAGACTTGCCAAAAGTCCAGCGGGGGTCCGGAAGGACCTCCTGCCGTCCAATCGTGTTCGTCTATGGCCGCTGCCATTTTTTCGGCGCCATTTTGGAAAATGGCGCCGGCCGAAGACAACAAGATTCAGTAGCAGGAGCCCGTTCCGGACCGCTGCCGTTCCGGACCGCCGCTGGACCCGCAGGTTATTTAAGTCATTTGGGGGGGTTCGGGAGGGTGGGGGATTTAATTTAAAGGGTCGGGGGTGGGTTTTAGGGGGTTTTAGTGTGCCGGCTCACGATTCTAACGATTTATAACGATAAATCGTTAGAATCTCTATTGTATTGTGTTCCATAACGGTTTAAGACGATATTAAAATTATCGGACGATAATATTAATCGTCCTAAAACGATTCACATCCCTACTGAAGACCCGTGAGCCATCCCTCTACTCCCTAGGGGAGGCAAGCACCAGTAACAGGACTACCCAGCATGGGATTTTTGATGGCTAGAATGTATCCTGTTTTGAGATTGGAACCTTTGTTTAAATCTTGAAATCTTTTGGAGAATGCAACCCCCTCGAACCCAAAGCTTTTTCTACTCCCTAGAAAAGGCAAGCACCAGTGACAGCATAAAAACCAGCCACAAAGAGATTTGTGAAACAAAGAAAGCATTCTAGATTTGTTTGCGTGGAGGTTTGTTGATCCATCTCTCCTCACATAGGAACTAGGCTGGTGTAGCTTGTTTCCTGTTCTACTGACTTTTCCCTCTCAGATGTTTCCTCTATTGGAATGTAGGAAAGACTGACCAAGATCATGGAGATCCCGCATAGAATCTGCATTCCCAAGGGACCAGGACACAGGCTGGGGACCAGGAATGAACATCTGCATCAAAGGTAGGATTTTTCCTTGATAGAGGGGATCCCACCTCTGCAGGATTTCCTTATAGCGTTGGGCAGTTTATATTCTTAGAGTAAAAGTGGTAAGCTAAAACCCCAGGAGTAAAGGAGAAAGGACATCTACCCAAAAAAGAGAAACATCTGTAAACATCACAGCTTTACATTCACCTATTGGATAAGTTAGACTTTGATTTAACATCAAAGAATGTTAAAAGGGGAGGTGAAAAGGGGGTTAAAAGGAGAGGTGAAAGAAGCTATTTTAGCCAAAAGATCTTCATTCAAAAATTGGAAGAAAGATCCAATAGAAGAAAATAGGATAATGCATAAGCGTTGGCAAGTTAAATGTAAGACATTGATAAGACAGGCTGAGAGAGAATTTGAAAAGAAGTTGGCCGTAGAGGCAAAAACTCAAAGTAAAAACTTTCTAAAATATATCCAAATCAAAAAGCATGTGAGGGAGTCAATTGGACCGTTAGATGATTGAGCGGTTAAAGGGGCACTTAGAGAAGATAAGCTCATCACAGAAAGATTAAATGATTTCTTTGCTTCATTGTTTACGGAAGTGGGGAGATACCCGTCTGGAGAAGATTTTCATGGGTAATGATTCAGATGGACTGAACCAAATCACAATGAACCTAGAAGATGTGGTAGGCCTGATTGACAAACTGAAGAGTAGTAAATCACCTGGACCAGATGGCATACACCCCAGGATTCTGAAGGAACTAAAAAATGAAATTTCAGAACTATTAGTAAAAATGTGTAACCTATCATTAAAATCATCCATTGTACCTGAAGACTGGAGGGTGGCTAATGTAACCCCAATATTTAAAAAAGGGCTCCAGGGGCAATCAGGAAAACTACAGACCAGTTAGCCTGACTTCGGTGCCAGGAAAAATAGTGGAAAGTGTTCTAAAGAATAAAATCACAGAACATATAGAAAGACATGGTTTAATGGAATAAAATCAGCATGGCTTTATCCAAGGCAAGTCTTGCCTCACAAATCTGCTTCACTTTTTTGAAGGAGTTAATAAACATGTAGATAAAGGTGAACTGGTAGATATAGTGTATTTGGATTTTCAGAAGGCATTTGACAAAGTTTCTTATGAGAGGCTTCTAGGAAAAGTAAAAAAGTCATGGGATAGGTGATGATGTCCTTTCGTGGATTGCAAACTGGCTAAAAGACAGGAAACAGAGAGTAGGATTAAATAGACAATTTTCTCAGTGGATGGGTGTGGGCAGTGGAGTGCCTCAGGGATCTGTATTGGGACCCATACTTTTCAATATATTTACAAATGATCTGGAAAGAAATATGACGAGTGAGGTAATCAAATTTGCAGATGGTACAAAATTGTTCAGAGTAGTTAAATCACAAGCAGATTATGATAAATTGCAGGAAGATCTTGTGAGGCTGGAAAATTGGGCATCGAAATGGTAGATGAAATTTTATGTGGATAAGTGCAAGGTGATGCATATAGGGAAAAATAACCCATGCTATAGTTACACAATGTTAGGTTCCATATTAGGAGCTACCATCCAAGAAAGAGATCTAGGTGTCATAGTGGATAACACATTGAAATCGTCGGTTCAGTGTGCTGCGGCAGTCAAAAAAGCAAACAGAATGTTGGGAATTGTTAGAAAAGGAATGGTGAATAAAACGGAAAATGTCATAATGCCTCTGTATCGCTCCATGGTGAGACCGCACCTTGAATACTGTGTACAATTCTGGTCGCCGCATCTCAAAAAAGATATAGTTGCAATGGAGAAGGTACAGAGAAGAGCGACCAAAATGATAAGGGGAATGGAACAGCTCCCCTATGAGGAAAGACTAAAGAGGTTAGGACTTTTCAGCTTGGAGACGAGACGGCTGAGGGGGGATACGATAGAGGTGTTTAAAATCATGAGAGGTCTAGAACAGGTTAATGAGAATCAGTTATTTACTCTTTTGGATAATAGAAAGACTAGGGGGCATTACCCTAGTCCATTACCTGCTATTAATTAAGTTGACTTAGAAAATAGCCACTGCCATTAGCAATGGTAACATGGAATAGACTTAGTTTTTAGGTACTTGCCAGGTTCTTATGGCCTGGATTGGCCACTGTTGGAAACAGGATGCTGGGCTTGATGGACCCTTGGTCTGACCCCGTATGGCATGTTCTTATGTTTTTATGTTCTTAATCAGTTAACTTGTATTTTAACACCCAGAACCTTATCCTGCCTGTTTGTTCCAGGTACAGCATTACAGTTACTAAGGAAGAAGGAGAAACACCACCACCTGGGCTCAAGCTTAAGCTTTCCCCCACAAAAAGGACACGCCCCCCCCCCCCCCTTGGGGATGAAGAGAGAAGGGAAAAGCACTAGCTGGAGCAGCCCCAGAAGAAAATGTGTTTCTGTGCCCTTGGGAAGTAGAACTCCCCAATAAAGGGTTACACATGGAACCGTGTCGAATGCGTCTGACAATATCACTTAAAACCAAGGAAATGATTCTAAGAGTCCATTATTGATAATTTGGATAAAGTATATATTAGAATTTTCTTTGTACACCTTAGGTGCTGTGGGATAAAATTTAAAAAAAATAAAGTATTATGATTACAAACTGTGGTGGTTTTCTCTAAAAGGTGTCCCTCCCACTCAGCTTTTCCATGTATGATGTCCCTCAAAATTTAAATTAACATTTTTATTTTTTTTTGCAGCTAGTTCTTTTTGGTTGTTCTAGTACAAACTATAACATATTTTGCTGTCTTAACTGCTGTATTGTTTGTTACCTTTATCACAATAGCAGGAATTAGAAGTGTGCCAGGACCCTCCCCAACGGACCCTTAGTCACCAGAGCGTCTGGTTTAGGGAAGCCTTTGACGTGTTGCTGAGACTATGCAAATACTGGGAAAATATGAATGTTTTGTGGCAAATTACTGCTGCTTCCAGTTACCCAGTGTGGCCCCTAGATGGTATGTTTATTGGTCAAAGAGCATTGTATATGTAGAAAATTGGAATTTTATGAAGGAAAGTTTCTAGATATACCTGCTAATGTGTGGCCCTTTTAAGAGGGTTGGGAAGAAAATCTTTGTAGGCAGAGTGTTCAAGAGAGTATGGGCCCAATATTCAGCCATATCCGGTTAAGTTGCAAGGGATATTCAGTGATATGGCTATGCCACTGAATATCCACGCACAAATTGCTACTTAGCTGTATATGTTATATCCAGCTAAGTTAGAAAAACAGCTCTATGACTGGTAGAACTTATCCGATTATCATAACCGGATAAGTAGCGCACCCTGATCCGTCCACTGCCCGCCCATTTTCTCTGTGGCTAAAATATAGCTGGATAAGTGACTTATCTGGCTATCTAACGGTCACTGAACATATCCGCCCTAAAATTTGGTGGAGCAAATTTGATGGGAGGAGACTTCGCCAAGGGCAGGATAGAATAGGTATAACCAGTTTGGCTGGTGCGGCCAGGGAGCCCTCCTTTTAGGAGAAGGCCCTGCAGAGGCTTTCCCCTTCAAAGGAAGAGGCCTGATACTAAGGAGGAATTTTTCTCACAAGGAACTACTTAGGGACCTGGTCTGGGTTAAACCATAAGAGGAGATGTCGAGAGGAGTTTATGACCATTCTCTTGGACAGGGATAAAGGATCCAAAAGGTACTTTCCAGGAGGAGTGTGCCAAGGACACTGATGAGTCCAGGAATGCTACCAGAGGACAGAGATACCAGAACCCAAGGAGCTGGAGCAGGGACGGATTGGCTTATTGGGGCTTCGGGCATGCCCCAGTGGGCCGGTCAGGTCATCATGTGACTAGCGTTGATCACAGCAGCCCCATGCTTGCGGAGTTGCTGTGATCAAAGCCAGGCCTTGCAGCAGTTCTCCTGGCTTAGTGGGAGACTCTCTGTTAACTTTTCCTATGCCTTTCATTTTTATTGCCCTGTGGCCCCATGGGCCTGCCATTTGTTTTTCTGGCTCTCATTGTGGATGCAGCCGTGGCTCCATGGGTCTGCCTTTTGCTTTCCCTTTCTTATCGCGGCATCCTCAATGCACTATGGGACTTAATCACCTCATCCCTTCCTTAAAATGGAGGGGGGAAATGCTCCCGTAGCCTCTCCTTACTCTGGCCCTGCCTCTGCCTCTGTCGCTGACATGGGAATGCAACAGACAGACTGCCCTCTGCTTCCTATCAACTAGCTGAAAGGCATTCCTTGATCTCTGCTGCTGATCAGCCCCCACCTTATTTTGAGACCACAAAAAAGTTATAATCCTTCCCACCCCATCCCACCCCACTGAGCATTGGGGCCTTCCTGACTTCCTCTTCCCACACCAGCACTTACCAATGTAAGTAAAAATATTTTTTTAATATATTCAGAAGAAGCATGGGAAAGGAGTAGGTGAGAGTGGAAATATGTCAGTTAGCGTGTATGTGTGTGTGTGCATGTGTGAGCATGAGAGCTAGGTGTGTAAGGGTGCATGTGTGTGTATATCAGCATGTGCGAGGTAGCATGGGTGTGTGTGAGCTTGTGAAAGGGTGCATGAGAGCAGGCATGTGCGTCAGCAAGTCTGCATGAGGGAACGTGTGTGTGTGTATGTGTGTGTGTGTGTGTGTGTGTGTGTGTGTGTGTCAGGGAATGAATGTGTGTCAGAGAGCATGTATGATAGAGACCAGGAGGGAGCATGGGAGTGTTTATGTCAGGGAGCATGGGAGTGTCATAGAGCAGGGGAGTGTGGTTGTGAGGATATGTAAGAGAGGAGAAAGTTTGTGCACCCCCTCCCCACTAATCAACAACAATCTCAGGATGACTGGAAATTAAAAGTTGCAAAGTATATAAATTGGAGGATTTATTAATTTTTATTAGATTTAATTAATAATTATTGGATGCTATCTGATGTGTCAACATATTTCATTGGTATTTGGGAAATATTTTTTTATGTGAGTTTAATTATTGGATGTTCTATTCATCAGCTGTTTTGAAATATTTATTCTTTTTATTAGTATGGTTTTCCTATTACTGATGATATATATTTAATGATTTCATGGTTTGATGTGTTATGAGGAATGGTGATGCTTCTGTTTTTCCATTGTTCTACTGCATACAGAGTCTAGCTTCTTGCAGATTCCCCAGTTCATTTTTAGTTTGCACAATTCTATTCATACGTTATGATCTCCTTATTTTGTATTTGGTGAGGGCTGTGTACTGTGTGTATGTCCAAGGTGAGGTATTCTGCTAGCATGTACATATTTTTTGTATATAGCCTATGTACATATCATTTCCCCATTGATTCCCTGTACATATTTTTTCCTCATGTATCTGTTTTTCACCCCCCCCTACCCCCTCCTTGGTCGCGATCACCCCCACCCCTCCCTCCCTTAGTTATCAAGTTATTTACTCTGTTACTATTGTTTATGTTACACACTGTTCCTTGTAAAGGCTTTGCCTATATATTTTTGGTTTGTAAGTTATCTGTAAACCGGCACGATGTGCAAACGGCTGTCGGTATATAAAATTAAATAAATAAAATAAATAAATGTAGCTTTTGTGTAAGGATTTATAGGGACCTGTTTTACTAACAGAAGGTAAATTGATGTTTTAGGGCCTGATGTAATATTTACAGTGTTGCCTTTACAAAAGTAGGATTGTCATTGTTTGAGTGCTGGAATTTAGTGCTGTTTTGGTATGGAAGGCTTACTTTATAGTAATTGTAATTCAGTTTACTCAAGGATTGCTGAGAGCTGAGCCATCACCCAACATGTGTTAGAATAGGCCTAATGCAATATGGGATACAAGTGTCTTTTTACTTTTTGTTTTGGTAGAGTTTTCTGGTTGGCACCACATGTTGGCACTTACATGCTGTAAGTGATATTTTTACCTCATAAGACTAATGTCCTCTTTGATGTAAAATCTGTTGTCTAAATGCATAATTTTAAATTATGTGTAGGGAGAAAGGGGCTGGGAAGCACAAGGCTGTAAGGTCACCTATGGTGCCTAATCCCTCGCACCCTGGCTCCACTTGGAAAAGCAGGATTCTGGAGCTGTGCTGCTTTGGGTCCTGTGACTCTCCCCCGTCTCACCCAGAGCTTACATTTTCTTTTTCTTTTAACATCTGGTAGAACAACATGGATCACTTCTTGTCCCCCTTATCCTAGAGTAGGTAGGCAATGCAGAGACTGAGGAAGAACTATAAAAGCAGCAGACTCTGTAGCACACAGTCAATGGGAATGCAGTGAAGTGGTGTGGGGGCAAAGAGAAATGGATGCAAGCTACAGTTACAGAAAGGAATGGAGTGAGCCAAGAGGAAGTGGCTGTGCAATGTTGGGGAGGCTTCTGTCTGAAAGGGGCACCTGGCTGTAGAACCAGTGAGTTTCTTAGAGAGTAGGGGTTCCAAGAAGGGGTGGGAATGGGAACGGGAAGGCTGGAAAAGGGCTGGCAGCAAGCAAAAAAACTTTACACAATGTATGAGTACATGAGCAAAAGCACAACAGAATGTGTGTGTGTCAGAGAGTGTGTGTACAGGCATCTTTCTGAGTCACAGGGAGAGAGAGATTCACTCACATACTTTGCGTCTGAGTCTGTATGGGTGGATATCTTTTTTTTCTCTTTCTCTGACACAGAAAGACATCCATACACATTCACCCACACTCTCTCTGTGACACAGACAAGACACATCCACAGACAGAGCGAGAGTGAGTGCTGGGTGTCTTTGTGCCAGAGAGAGAGATACCCACGCACTTTCTGAAAGTGTATGCTGGGTATTTTTTTGTCTGAGAGACTGTGTTTGCGTCTGATACTGGCTGGCAGTGTGGTTCTCTCATTACTTGGCAACGGATTCAAGAGCTAATTGGTTGGCAAGAGACTAAATACTATACTATGAATCCAGCATACATGTATATATGAGAGATGTAACCAAATTTGGGGGAGGAGATAGCATAACTGATTGCATGGATGAAAGGGGGCCTGCAGCTCTATTTGCTCACCTCTGGTCATGGGTGTGCAGTGCACTATTTCTTGCTTATTTAGGAAAAATATAAAATGTATGTTGAAGATTTTTTGCTTCAGTTCTGTCAGGCTCCAGGTCACATGATGTATCTCTGAAGGGTCAGTTTATCATGCTTTTGGGAACTTTTGAAATGCACGCTTCAGGGAAAGCACAAGGAAGTCTGACAGATTCACTGTGGGCTGGTTTTGAAAAAAATCCCCCGGGCTGGTATTTCTCTGCAATCCGCCCCTGAACCGGGGTATTTTGTGGCCATATATGTGAGGAAATTAGTGTGAAAGTTTTGAAGAAGTCACGTTATCTTGTACATAGTTTTGCATGTTACCCTAGAAGAAAAAAAGGTTAAGTGTTTTGGATCAGAACTTGGTGGATGCATTATAGTGACTAGCAATGTTCACCATACAGATAGTAAGGGACTGGGTTCAGAAAAGGGAGACTTTGGGAATCGGGCTTCTTGTTCCAATTCCATTTTGCCCCTCGCTGGGTCCATTATATCATCTGTTTGACCATTTTCTTTTTGAACCCTAACCTGAGAGACTGGCACTTGGCCTACACAGGTGCCAGACCCTCTCAATATTTTGTGTGCCCCATCCAGGGGGTTAAACAACAGCAGATTTTCAAAGTCATTTACAAGATAAAAGGTGATTAATCCAGATAAATTAGCGATCTGAAAATTTCCTTTTTTCAAGGCAGCTAAAAGTATACATCCTGTAAGGACGACGTATATATCTTTAGTCCAAATAAGAAGCATCCCCAGGGACATGTTTTGGTCAGTGAATATGGGATTCAGTAATGGGAGTTAAGCCCTTAGTGAATTCCATGTTTGCAGGAACACATTTCCATGGCCCGAAAAAGCACAAATATTACCAGTAATGTAATTTCCTATATTACTGGCTGGGGGAACACAAGTTCACTGACCCTTATCTCCAGGTTGTAGTCATAAAAGGTGTAGCTAGCTCAAGTTAGCACACACACACCCATGCAGTCATCTAACTTGGGACAGATAGCCCGATTCCCTCACAGAGTGAAAGTTCCTCCCCAGAGTATATTCCCCCTCCCCATAATCCTCCATCCACAAAGCAATCCCCTCTTCCAAATCCCCCTCTGTAGCATATTTCCTTTCTGGATAGCCCCCACCCCCATCTCAAAACTCTGCCCTCTCCACCTAAACATCAAAAATTATCTCCCCTTATGGATATCCTCCCATGCCCCTTCCCCCTGCCTACTCCCCACCCACCTTAAGGACAATATGGGTCCTGAATTAGTTTGAGCAATTCTCAGTTGTTCCTGCCCTGCCAGTGCCATAATTCAAAATTGCACCAGCTAGCTTGAAGCTCTCCTTTACCCTGTACCAAATATCTGGTGGGTAGGATGTGAGGTTTCAGATGAAGTGTAAACCTTGAAAAGAATTCACCACAGGGAGATGAGAGGGGAGCTCTTACTGAAATTGGTGATTGTTACAGGAGAATCTGTGCATAATCAGGAAGGTTGAGAAGGTGCAAAGTCCTGCCTTCAGCCTGTAGGTTGTTCTGGGAGTCTGTTGGATTATCCATTCAGTGGTTCTGGGGGTCTGTTGGATTATCCGTTCAGTGGTTCTGGGGGTCTGTTGGATTATCCGTTCAGTCCTTCTAGCTCTTTGCCTCTCACTTCCTCCTGACCATCTTGTTCTTGTCTGGTTCTGATTGGCACTGCAGTGGACCAACCCATAGTGTGGGTGGGTATCTCTGCCTCACTTTGGGCTGGCCTCATCACTGGTTCATTGTATTGTAATTGTTTTCCTGGTCTTTTTCCTGTTCAGTCATGAATGCCTTGCTTCTGCCAAACATCCTTGTTCTAGCCTTGTTTGACATGAGTTCCTATTTTTGGATCATGTATTTTGTCTTTGCTTTATTTGGACTTTGACTTGTTTTTGCTGTTATGGCTGAATGACATTAAATTGCCTTATTCAGCTTTCTTGCTGTGTTCAGTCTTTGTTTTTGCAGGTTTTCATGGAGAAAATCACAGGGCTTTCCAAGGCTATGTGTGCATCTTAAGGCTCACCTTACAAAGAGGTATGGGAGGCTTAAGAGTTATTCTAGTGCTCTGTTTTATTATTATTTTCTTGTTTGGACTGTAAACTGTATATTTTGTAGAATCCAAAAGACTGGAACCTATTTTTTTGTTTCCCGCTACTTTACTATTCCTCAGTAAACTCTGTGTGGAAAAACATATTTTGGGCCTGATTTCCAAAACAATTCAGGACCCAAATTGTCCTTAAGCACATAAGATCACTCTGAAAATTCGGGCTCAAGTCTGTGTGTAAAAAAGGTACATGCAGTCTTTATATCACCACACACACAGTTATAGAATTACCCTCTCTGTGCAAATAATTTTCTTTCAGTGACTGTGTGTAATCCCTTAGGCCTCACAGCTTGAGCTATTCCCCATGGGAAGAATTGGAATCTGGGCCTGCAGTCAGTTTTTCCTTCTTCTGCAGTACATCCCTTACGTACACAGGGAGTGTCCTGGGAAAAGAAGGAAGTCAATTGCAATTGTTTTGTCATGAAGCATCGCAACAACATTCATATGAATAGGAAAATACAATTCAATAATAAGTGAAAAAAATGTTGGCTAAATAAAGTATTAATTGTTCACTCTCTGATTCAAACACTAATAAGACCCTGCTGTAATTGCTGTAAGTACATTTCAACTGTATAGGACCTTCAGCAAGTACAGTGTTGGATTTGTGGACCCTTGGACCAAGGTGGAGTTGACGCAACCTGCAGGAAGGAGCCCTGCAGGTCCCCACTGTTGGCTGGTGGATCCGGATAAGACAGAGGCTCAACTGGAGCTTCGTCTACACCAGCCCACAGACCCCCACTTAAGCCCTCTCCCTCAGGCTCGGGATTTCTTGGGGTGACGTAGATGGAATTCTTTCAGTAAATTACGATCCAATATATTAGCAGCTGGCTCCCAAGAATTCTCCTCAGAGCCGTAATCCTTCAATGACAGCAGGTATTTGACTTTTTTGCATCTGCGGCGTGAGTCCAACTTCATAGATTGCATCTCCATTAGTGAATATTTCCTATAGTTACAGTGCTGCCCTGGAAGGCCATGAGCGCACTAGTGGTTTGAGCAATGATACTTGGAAGACGTTATATATCCTTAGAGTGGTTGGCAGCTTTAATTGATATGTGAAGGGCCCTAATCGTCGGAGTACAGGGAAGGGTCCAATGTAGGGTGGGGCCAGGTGCCTAGACAGAACTCGCAGATGTAGGACAGATGTGCTTAACCATACTCTCTCTCCAATCTTAAATTGAGGGGCAGGTCTTCTGTAGGTATCTGCAGTCTTTTTGGCCCTGTCACCAGTCTTCTGAATTAGAATGTTGGTCTGTGCCCATAGTTCTTGCAATTCCTTAGCAGACAGTTGGGCCACTGGAGAGGGCACTGTGACCATTAGTGGCAGAGATGTTTCCTATAGATCAGTCAAAAGGGCCAAAATGTGTGCGATAACGCCCTAACACATTTGATGACTCTGTTAGCCAGATCAGGATGAATATCAGCACTTATCTGGCTAACGGCCGATTCAGTAAAGTCCGTGGGAGAGCGGACGAATGCCCACTCTCCCAGCGCGCGCACAGGCCACTCGCCTGTGCGCGCGATTCTGTATTTAAATTAGGTGGTGCGGTAGAAATGGGCAAAAGGAGGCGCTAGGGACACTAGCGTGTCCCTAGCGCCTCTTTTTAACCCGGAGCAGCGGCTGTCAGCGGGTTTGAGAGCAGACGCTCAATTTTGCCGGCGTCGGTTCTCAAGCCCACTGACAGCCATGGGCTCGGAAACCGGATGCCGGCAAAATTGAGCGTCCGGTTTTCGGCCCGACAGCCGCTGGCCCATTTTAAATGTTTTTTTTTTTTACTCTTCGGGACCTCCGACTTAATATCGCCATGATATTAAGTCGGAGGGTACACAGAAAAGCAGTTTTTATTGCTTTTCTGTGCACTTTCCCGGTGCCGGCAGAAACAAGCACCTACCTTTGGGTAGGCGCTAATTTCTTAAAGTAAAATGTGCGGCTTGGCTGCACATTTTACTTTCTGTATCGCGTGGGCATACCTAATAGGGCCATCAACATGCATTTGCATGTTGAGGGCGCTATTAGGTGCCGTGGGTTGGACGTGCGTTTTCCACCACTTACTGAATAAGGGGTAAGGGAAAATGCGCGTCCAAGGGCAGGGTAACAGTGTGCTCCGTCGGAGCGCACTGTATTGTATCGGCCTGATAGTTAGCCAGCTAAGTAGCTCAGCCCTGGAACACCTAGTGCCACTCCTTACTTATCAGGGTAACTTTTTAGCCGGATAAGTGGTGGTCACTGAACATGACTGAATATTGAAAACGGAATCACTTAGCCAGATAAATCTGAATTCATATGGCTAAGTAGTGCTGAATAACGGCCGCATAGCATTATCAGTAAATAGCCACCATGCTGTGAATGTCAGCTGTACAGATGCCATTGTTTAGTAAGAATCTAGATATGGCCTAGTAACTTCTTATAGAAGATGGATGTCCCACAGCTAAGAGCATATCCCTTTGCCTCCAACCCTTCCATAAATGAATGGCACTCTTACAAGTGTTATGATGCTGCAGATCATACTCCAGTGCACAGCAGCTGATGGCTTGTCACACTTTTCTCTTTTCACAGATACCATCAGCTTCTCAGAGGAGAAGGAGAAGGAAACAGACGATGAGGCTCCAGACCTGGCCCCCTCTTGCCAAGGGAGCAGCAGTGCTGGCTGCAGATGGACATCAACCAAAACTACCACCACCACCACCAGCAGTCAAATTCCCCCCTCCCCCTCACACTCAATCAGCAGATTCCCTCTGCTTGATCAGCCTCCTCTTCTTGTACCCATACCTGTAGGACTTCCTTTTCATATTCCCCTGAGACCTCAAGATGCAGGTCCTGAATATGGCTGGCCATTGTAGGGAAAGGGAGGTGTGTATCTCATTGGGCAGCTTCCCCTAGCATCTGAGCAGTACCCCATGATTGCATGTGCTGGTTCTGCAGCCAAGCCCAGATGGGGGCCATAGTCCAGAGGATGGGGAAAATGCAAGCCAACCTCAGGAGGCTAGTAGCTTTGTTGTATCATCAAGTGCAAACTCAAGAGGGCCTCACTGTTACTCTTGAGTTATTAGGCATGTGGCTACCAACTACCATAGCCACCAGCCCCTTAAGCCTAAGAGGACCTGTCCTCCTGAGATCTCTGGGATCTTTTATTGCTATGTAAATAGTTATGCCCTTAGTTGGTACTATCCCTCCCTCTTTTATTTTTTGTTTAGCTTTACAAATAGTTTAATATTCTAATTTATTATAAAATTTGTAAATTTGTTACATTTGGTGTTTCATCCCAGAATCAAACCCCTTTCTGGAGAGCCTACTGCACCCACTCTCACACTGACAAATTGGCTTGCATGTAGTTAGGTATGCAGCTATTTCAATATCTTTCATCCTCCACTCAACAACCCTTATAGCAATCTCATTTAAGATCCAGTTTATTTGGGTTACCTTTCAAGAACTATATCCCCTGAATGCCCACAATACTGAAGAAACCACAAAACCAATAAACTAATAAACAAGATGTCACCTCTATTAAATTATTTATATGTTCTTTTAGCACCTTCAAGAGGAAAATATCTCTCAATACTTAATTGAAAAAACGTTTTGAGGGTCAGATTTTAATCCAAAAGAATTATGGGAAAGAAGAGGAAGGTTTTATACAATCTCATATCACCACATCCAGCAGTGTATAACAATTTTAATCATAAACCGACCTCCTCCAACCCGTGAATTATTTTTTCTATTTTTTAACGTGATTAAATTTTTGTAGTGAGTAATGTGAAATAAAAATTATTTTTATCTCCCCAACTTGGGTTTTTATCTCAAATCTTCTTCACAAAACACCGAACTGTTCCCAAAAAAACGCCAACACAAGATTGTTTCATCTACTAATAGCGAATCATTGTACAGGGAAACTTCCTTGTCACTTATCTGTATGTGTCTTCCTATATCAAATCCATATCGATGTCCCAACAGGGCCTTGTTTCGAATCAGTGATTCTTCATCAGGGGACAGATGTTCTTGGTGTTTGGAAATGCTCGGCGTTTCTTCTCTTCTTAAACCACCATAGGAATGGTCGCCATTTTAATTCTGAAGAACATTAAGTCATAACTTAGGTCTTACCTCCTGAAAGGGCCAGAGATGTGTGTGCAGTTAAATCACAAACACCAGAATAGCCTTAGAGGGATACATCTTGTCTGCTTCACTACTGTTCCCATAACACAATGAAGAGACAACTGCTGAAATGTAGTGGCCCTTTACGAACAGGAAACCTTCCAATAGAAAAGTGTCATATAAGATGTGTAGGTAGGAACTCTTTTCAATAGAAACTGTCTGCATCAAGTTCTAATCATCCACTCCTATCTCCCAAAAGCTGGTAATGTTAATAAAATTAACAGTCACACATTCAGTCTTATTCCATGATGATGATGGCCAACATGGAGTGCAATAGGTGGCAGATGTAACTAGAAATCCAATCCTCACCTTCTTTCTGCTTATACCTATTCTCCTTCCCGGTAGGGGTCAAAAGGATCTCAGCTTTCAGCTAAAAATCTCTTTATCACTGTGAGAACACTAACATCTCTAGAAGTTCTGCATGTCAATGGAGTACAGCCTGTCACTACAGCGGTTTCCCCAGGGCCCCTGTCTTCTATCAGACATGTAGACAAAAGGAGTTCTTGAAGGTTCCTCATTAAATCTTCTAGCTGTGAGCTATCAGGGACTCCTAGATGTTACCATTACTTACTTAGTCCCTTCACCCTCTATAATGAAGAAGGACCCACACAAAACAACCCTTCAGCATTTGAATGAAATCACTCAGCTGCTTCCTATCCAAACATAAATATCACTAAATAAAATATGTAGGTTAGATACAGCAAAGGAGATTCTCTAGAAAAAACAAACCCACCCTGAAACCTTCTAATGCATAGGGCCTATACAGTAACATAGCTAAGTGCATCGTGGTGAAAGAAAGGCCTCACAATTTCTGATTAAATATCTGCTATAAGGATGATGAGCTAGGGCCAATAATATACAGGAAAATACTTCAGATAATGAGTTAATTATCCACACATACCTTGGATTCCTTACACTCAATATTTAGGTTATTCACCAACTCTACATAAACATATGCAACCCTTAACCGGGATGTTTAGTCTCAAGGGTACACAATCACAATTATAACCTCTGGGGCTGCTCCAGCTAGCTGACTCCTTCCCAGCCTGACTGATCCCTGGAAGGGATTCTTTCTATGGGGGGAGACTCTCATCTATGGCTCAGACAATGAAAGAAATTTTAGTGTGTCCTTTGTGTGTATTTATAACTGTGGCATCCTCTTGCTGTGAATAACCAAACAGGACCAGGTGCTGGATATTAAATAATAATTTAATGATTGGTTTAAGGCAAATAAAAGTCCATCTTTCAATACTTGTGTAGGTACAGATGATGTCTTTACAGATAGAATGTTCCACTATGTATAGGTATCCTTTTCTTTCAGCACACTGGTTGAGCTTCCCATGGTGGTGTAAATTGTATACTCAAAGCTCTCCCAGCAGCTTAACTGGGAATACTAGATAAGTTCTAGCACAGTAGATAAGTTCTAGCACAGTAAAAATCCTACCTTATAGTCCAGTGTCTTCCCAAACACCCAGCCCTGTATCCTGGTCCCAAATTAGAGATGATCCAGATTGGGTCTCCTCGCTTTTCCCTGACTCCATTAAGCTGCTCTGAAAGGGTGATTCCTCGGATTGAAAAGTCTTTGGAGGGGAACCTGCTGATCCAGCCAGGCTCCCAGTAAAGAGGGGTGGCTTAAAACCTCTTCACAACAAAAAGTGTTTTTTCCTTTTTAAAAAACAGGATACATTTCGGCCATCAAAAATCTCACTCAAAAGGATCTGGCATTGGTCTTGCCTTCCTAGGGGGTAGAGTGGGGCTCATGGGTTTTCAGTCCTCTGGATTGAGAGCCCTTTTGCCCCAAAGAGGAATCTAGCAAAATTCTATTTCAAAGAACTAAATACTTAGGGATCCTCTGGCAGGTTGTGCACAGAGACCAATCCCCTGCAAAAAAGGAGAAGTATGACGATGCCTCAGCAGGGAGGAAAAAAATACTACATCTTGTTTTGCTGGTGTTGCCTCTAAAATGAAAATAGTCACTCCCTAAATCACAAAATGACTGGTAATAAAGAGCCTGAGTAACCAATCCCAACTCTCCTCAGTAGGAGGAGGGCGAGGGCGATGGATAGCTCTAATGTTGTTTAGGCAAAGGAAATGGAATTAGGGATATTTAATGGCGAACTGGAGGGTTCGGTCACACATATAAGAAAAGAATACACATACATCACTTAAAAAGGGCACTGTGCACACAAACATCATGTAAATGTACATGTATCAGGTTTTATGTGTGTAAAACGTCTCCTATATATGCGTAATTATGTACCCATTATGTATAAATAAGGATATTTAAGGGCATGTCTCATAGTTTATCTTCCTAATGGCACCATGCCTAGAAGAAAAGGACCTCTGCTTATGAATCCTAACTTCCTTCCAGCCATGGGAGATGGACCATCTTGTCAGAAAGGTCATGAAGGTCCAGAACATCCTGCATGGAAAGAGTCCAGGGAAATGGAATCCTACAGAAATGAGCAAACTTGGGAGAAAATCCGCCATAAACTGAAAACTTGGGAGAAAATCTGCTGTCTTCCAAAATAAAAGAAGTGTGCAAGACCTCATTCACAAGTGACAAAACCTTAAACGCAAGGTCAAGAACAAATGAGCCAGAATGAAGGCAGAGGTGCCTACTAGCCAGATAATCTTCATCCAAGCAGAACATTTTGTCCTGAGCAATGTATCAGAGGCTGTAATATGAGAGGTTGGTGAGCAGGACACCTCAGAGGAGCAAGAAAAGGTGAGCTGTCTTTCTATGAAAAGTATTAAGTTACTTGCATATAGGACCTATTATAAAGTTTCTAACTAAAATATAGGGGTAGATTTTAAAAGGTGCGCGCGGGAGTAGATTTCTTTGCGCAACCCAGTGAGAACAAATCTACTCCCGATTTTATAACATGCGCACGCTGCCACGCAGATGTTATAAAATACAGGGTCGGCGCGCGCAAGACTGCGCATAATCGGCAGCCTGCACAAGCCGAGACGCGCAGCCATCCTCCGTTCCCTCCGAGGCCGCTCCGAAATCGGAGCGGCTTCGGAGGGAACTTTCCTTTCAGCCCCCCCCCCCACCTTCCCCTCCCTTCCCCTATCTAACCCACCCCCCAGCCCTAACTAATTCCCCCCCCCTACCTTTATTTTACAAGTTACGCCTGCCCGAGGCAGACGTAACTTGCGTGCACTGGCCAGATGCCGGCGCGCCATGTTCCGGTCCAGAGACCGCAGCCACACTCCGGAATGCCCCTGCGCTGGAACCACACCCGCAGCCCCGCCCCTGGAACGCCCCCAATGACAACGCCGGCTGTGACACGCCCCCGCACGGCCCTGGCATGTCCCCCAGGAAAGCGCCGGAACTTACACGCATTCCGGGGCTTGTGCGCACCGCCGAGCCTATGCAAGATAGGCTCGGCGCGCGCAGGGGGTGGAAGGGGCAGCTTTTTAGGGGTTACGCGCGTAACCCTTTGAAAATCTGCCCCATAGTTTATGTACATATTCACAGATAATAAATGGTCTAAAAGGCAGATAGGGTTTGCAGACACTGGAAGCACCTTGCTGCCAGCCATCTTTCAGTTCATGTTTGTTGATGCTGTTTTTTGAAAGTATACAATAATATTATACACATATTGGGGCGGATTTTAAAAGGAGCGCTAATAGCCTACTTTTGTTTGCGCTCCAGGCGCAAACAAAAGTACGCTGGATTTTAGTAGATACGCGTGGAGCCGCGCGTATCTGCTAAAAACCTGGATCGGCGCGCGCAAGGCTATGGATTTTGTATAGCCGGCGTGCGCCGAGCCGCGCAGCCTACCCCCGTTCCCTCCAAGTCCGCTCCGAAATCGGAGCGGCCTCGGAGGGAACTTTCCTTTGCCCTCCCCTCACCTTCCCCTCCCTTCCCCTACCTAACCCACCCGCCCGGCCCTGTCTAAACCCCCCCCTTACCTTTGTCGGGGGATTTACGCCTCCCAGAGGGAGGCGTAAATCCCCGCGCGTCAGCGGGCCTCCTGCGCGCCGGGACGCGACCTGGGGGCGGGTCCGGAGGGCGCGGCCATGCCCCCGGGCCACCCCAGGCCGTAGCCACGCCCCCGGGCCCGCCCCCGGAACGCTCCCGACACGCCCCGAAAATGCCGCGCGGTTCGGGCCCGCCCCCGACACGCCCCCTCCGAAAACCCCGGGACTTACGCGAGTCCCGGGGCTCTGCGCGCGCCGGTAGGCCTATGTAAAATAGGCTTACCGGCGCGCAGGGCCCTGCTCGCGTAAATCCGCCCGGTTTTGGGCGGATTTACGCGCGCAGGGCTCTGAAAATCCGCCCCATTAGGTATGTTATACTAAAAGGTTGCTCAGTAGTTGGAAGGCATTGACGGCACCCATTTTGCAGTTGTCCATGCGTGTAAGGGAGGTCCAGTGGATGAGAGGATAGAAGACAAGATAGAGTCAGTTGTGGCAATTTGTGTACTTTACCTTCTTTTAGGTGATGATACACACCATGACTCTGATAGGTCAGGTCCTAGTGGCCTGCGAAGGCCTAGGCAGGGTCCATGAGTACTGGACGAAAGTCCAGAGGCATAGAGAAAGTCTGAAGAGGAGGTGTATCTGAATCTATAGCTGCCCAAGAAGATCATGGAAAGGATGTGGCAGGAGATGAAGAGCACATTCAATCTTTGTTAGAGGATGAGTCCTTTCCCACCTATTGTGAGCCACATGTTCCAGATATATTAGGATACGAGGTGCAGAAGAAGGTGACACCAGAAGAGAAGAGGTCAGCTATTCTCCAAGTCTGGACAAATGGGTGCCTTGCACTCCAGCCAAAAGACACATGCTGGTCCAGAATAAGAGTGGCAGATTTCCTTGCAAGCCTATGTCAGAACATACAGAGCCTGAAGAAAGTGCTGCTCGATGAACTGCAGGTTGATAGGATATGCAGGGTGTAACACAGGTGCTGTGGGAGGAATTGCATTCCATGAGTTCTGTTTGGAAGCAGATGTTTCAGAGGATTTCTCCATGTCAGTTGCAGACAGCATGAAATGTTCTTGCCAGCCACAGGTTCCTTGGATGCTGCCTCCCCTAGCATGTCCACTATCACTACTACCATGGCTTCAGCCTTTACCTGCTGTAGTTCTACCAGTGGGAGGCTCCCCCACATGTCCAACACCTCCAATGATGCCTCCTCCTCCTATACCTCCACCACCTCAGTGGAAGGCTCTGCGATGTTCTGGGAGGCTGGTTGGGGGCATGGGAGGATCTGCAGTTGCTCAGAGAGGGGACCAGTCAGGCCACGAGTTGGTCTGGAGTGGGGGGGGGGCCTTTTCCAGGCATGACTTCTGGACCGGGGGATTGGGGGGGGTCCCCCCTGGTTGGGGCTTAGTCAAATCCCTTGAGGAGATGGGAATTGGGTTTTTCCTGGGTATTCTCTGCAGGCATAGGGATTTGGTGGGCCAAAGGATGGAATGGGGCATATTCCGATTGTGGGTTTGGGGATTTGTATGGTGGGTCAAGTTTGTTGTCTCGGGGCGGATCAGGCGTTGCGTGGTTTCAGTCTTGGGGACGTCCACATAGTGGTGCTGTTATTTCTGTTCCTGCATCTGCGTCCACTGTTTCTTCTTCACAGGTTGGCGCATCTGGTTGGACACAGTGTGGAGTGTTGCCTGGAGGTCCTGGGGAGCAGGCAATTGATGACCATGCAACAGGTATGATGGAGGTTGCAGCAGGAGTGGCAGATGTGGCAGTTGCAGGAGTTTCTAGAGCTGCAACAGAGTCCAGTGCGCAGGGTGAATTACCGGTTTTGAATCATTCGGGGACGGAGGTGGATGGTTCTCAGAGGCAGGTTGTGGGGCAGGACGGGGATTCTATGGGAGCTACTGTTAGAGGAGGTGCAGGGGAACAGGTGGAGCAGGTGGTTAAAGATAAAGAGGATGGGAGAGAGTGGAAATGGGGTAAATCGAAGCATAGATGTCGGTAGAGCCGTTCTCGTTCATCTAGTTCATTGTCCTCTCACTCTTCGTCCTCTAGCTCCTCTACATCGTCGAATGAGAAGGGGACGACCACAGTGAAGGAGTCAGGATCCAAGGCTCAGGACAGAGGTGCCCCTGCCTTAGTGACGTTGTCAGTGTTATGGGAGGATGTGCCATGTTCTATGAGATGAAAAATTTGGAAGCGTAGATATATTGATATCTTCAAGCTGTTAGAGGGTAGGGGAGGAAGAGAAAAGAGGGAAAAAAGAAAAAGACAGAGAACATTTAAAAGTAATCCAGAAGAGGGTCCTGCAGACTATTTTGAATTGGATACATGTTTTTTGCAGTTGGCCAGTGTAATTGGGCATCAGGATTCCTTGCAGTATGGGCCTATGCTAGCATATGCATATGCTATTCTAGTGGTGCATAAGGACTTTGAGGGTTGGGTTTTGCTCAGCTATGATGAGCACTTTCAGGACAAAATGGAAGAGAACAAGTTTATGTCATGGGATACTCAGGATGTGAGTCTCTAGCTCACTCAGATGACAAATAAGGCAGCGCTGGCAGTGCAGAGTGGGGGGGGGGGGGGCAGGTAGCGGGACTGCTAGTCATTCCCTTCAGACAGGATCTGCACCGGGTGGTGCGGGTAAAACAGGATCCAGGGTTGGTGATGTATTCTGGTACTTTAACCGATCCATATGCAACTTCCCGGATTGCAAGTTCAAGCATTTGTGCTCCAATTGTGGAGCCAATCACCCAGCCAGCAAGTGTACAAAGTGGGAAGGGGCTGGATGTGGAGGCAATGCAGCAACTGGGAATTCAGGGAAATGAAGGAATACAGAAAGCTCCTTCTCCTATAGTTTTGGGTGCAATGGAGCCATTGTTGCAGGTATATCCCAGGAGACAGGCAGCCAGAGTTTTGTTTGAAGGGTTTTAGTTTGGTTTTAGAATTCCATTTCCAGGTACTTTGGAGCAGTGTGAGTTCAGGAACTGTAGGTCGGTTGTTTCTTGCGGGATATTGTGGAAAGTCAATTGCACGCTTAATTGGAGATGGAGAGAATAGCAAGACTGTTTCATGAGCCTCCTTTCGAAAAAATGATTCTGTCACCACTAGCAGTGATACCTAAGAAGGAACCGGGTAAGTTCAAGCTTATCCATAATTTGTCGTTTCCCACCAAAAAAATTATTTTTCCTCAGAGAAGTTCTCAGTGGTAATGAAGAACTATATGTACTTATGAATGCTGAACCAGTACTTAGTTATTACCACCTTTCAAATAATTGTCATGAAGACAATTTCAGTACATACTTTTCAGCTGTCCTCAGAATTTATTCTAAGGGCATTGTTTGAGACTTTTTCCTCCTTTAAAGGATCACCAACCTTTATTTACAGGTAATATGATTAATATGTATCTGGTTTTTAATGAATATTAAAGAATCCTATAGCTTAGGTGTAATAGAATCATTATTTGATGTCCACACCAAGTCAGACCATGAAAATCTGTTCAATCACCTTTTCTCTCATTCAACTGTCTAATTAAGCTGATAAAATGTCACGATACAGCTATTTTTTGACTTTAAGCGACTAAATATTTTTCTTACTTTTATCATGTTTTAATTACCATTAAACAAATTCCATTCACACCAACTCAGTGTTCCCTGTTTGTGGGGCCAATGCAATATGACACGTATAAAAATAGGCGTCCAAACTGGGCGCCTGTTTTTTCAATGCACGCACATGCACCTCTGTTGGGCATGTGATGTAATATTCTAATGAGCTACTGTGCTAAAAAGGAAGTGCTAGGGAGAAATTGTGCATCCCTAGAGCTCAAAAGCATCGAGGATATGTGGCTGTGCGCGGGTTAGGAAAACAGAGGCTCAATATGAGCATCTATTTATCCTGCCACAGATAATTTACATAGCCATATAGGCCACAGATAATTTACATAGCCATATAGGCATCGCAATTAGCCTATTATTGGCACCATATGAGGTTTCCCCGGTTCAACCATATATAATCTCTTTAAAATTGAGCTAGCCTTATTGTTTATTGTCTATATCTTAAGTGTTTAGCATCACTGGACCTTCTTTTTTTGAGTATTTATACAGATAATTTACTGGCACAATATATACACACAATATACATGGCCTGGAGCATGTATGTTATGCGTTCAATAACAATTTTTTTCATCAAGCCTTTCATTTTTTAAGAATTTTTAGTCATTGCAAGGAGTAGATCTTAGTTTTGCGACAATACTAAGTAGGAGGAACCACAGAAAAGCAGTCTTTTTTGTTTTTTTAGTTTAGCCTTTGACGCCCGGCAGGACTTTACGCCAGCTCTGGGGCTGGCATTAAATTTGCTGTGTTAAAAAGTATGCGAGGGGTGCATGGTGATTTTTTGCATGTGGGGTAATAGCTAATAGCCTCATCTACATGGCATTTACATGTGATGAGCGCTATTTGCTATGTGTTTGTTTGCACATGGGACGTGCTAATCAGGTGCTGAGTGTATTTTATTGCATCGGCCTTTGTATGTTTTCCACATTAATTAGGCCCCTGTGACAGTAACAGGTGACACGGTCCTCCTCTGTCACTCTCCCAGTGTAGCTCTTCTCATTCTAAACTGATACAGTCTGTTTTTCAGTGAGATCATCACAGTGATGTCATGGGAAGTATTTCCTTACCTAGATAAATTCCCTAGTTAACAACCATATAACCAGCTATATGGTTGTTACACTGTAAAGAAAATTTAGGAAACTTCAAACTCTCTTATAATAAAGTTAATTAAGAAACACTACGGTGTTAGCAAGGTAGCTTCAGGTATGCATCCCGTTGCTATGGCGTTTCCTAGGAAACAGATTCAGAATCTTTTTTTTTTCTATCATAAGGCTGTCGGAACTCTTTTTTTCACAGACCCAGCACTAGTAATGTTAAAGAAAAATGAAAAATCCATACAAGCAACGTTCAAAAATCACTTAAAGAAAACCACATTGGTCCAAAACTAATCCATCACTTTCATGCTATCTCCATCAGGTGTCCCATACTCTCCAACCCTTGTTGAACATTTTAAAACATTTAAAAGCCATTCTCACTCAAAATTTAAAAATCTTGATCCAAATAAATGGCCAAACCATTATTGCCATTATTTCATTAGGTGACCACCACCACCAAATACATTTTTCTGAGGTGTTTGAACATTTGTGGATCCCAGGGCCCCCCCCCCCCCCCCTACATAGCAGGTCAAATATCTCCTTAAATAAACACCTTTTTAACCCAAACATTTGTTATGGACAAGTTACCAGCATATCCTAATCTGACCACTACCATAAAATTAAACAATTTTATTAATTTTGAGGTGTTTTTTTTTTATTGTTTTGGCGCTGGGTCTGCCAATGTGCTTCCTGGAACACTAAATACGGTGGAAACTTCTTCTAATGTTCCCCACCTGAAATGCTATGGTTTGGTATTTTTATTTTATTTTATTTCATTTTAAAAATTTGTCTCGGGCAGTCTCACAGTCAGCCCGCTAATGTCATCGCCAACGTCAGTGGGACTCAGACCTTCACCTGTACTTTGCGCCAGGGGTTTGCCTAAGGCCCCCGATGCTTCAGATTGCCTCCTGATGCCTTCTCACAGAGATGCTAAACTTTTAAATTCACCACCGTGGACCAGTCACAGCGGGACAGTATTGACAACCTTACTTATTGCCTGTGAGTTTGGGCTTTTTTTCTATCTATTCACTTTTTTTTTTCAATTTGTGGTTTGTTTATTTTCGAACATTTTTTTCTGCCAATCGCATTTTTGGGGCTCAGTGGGTGGGATTTGAGCCCAGCTGTCCCTGAGATTGGCTGCTGCTGCCGATGAGTGTATCCACCATCAGAGGAGCCTATAGGCAAACAGGCACGATAAGCAACAGTGTCGGGAGATGCTTTTATGCTGCACAGCAAATCTGAATGCTGAATGGAGTGAAGCACTCAGCTGGCAACAATCAAAAAGAAGAGGTAGCTGGAGGGGGAGGAATAAGTGTGCTAGGAATGGGGGAATGAGTGTGAAGGGACCAGAGACATGCTTGCAGGCGGTGGGAAGGGTGAATGAGCATGAGGGGGCTAGAGATTTGCTTGGAGGGAGAGGGTGGGGAGAGGGAATGAGTGTGAGGGGGCTAGGGATGTGCTTGGAGAGGGTGAGGTGGGGAGAGGGAGGGGCCAGTGTTTTTTTATTTTTCACTTTGAAGGAACTAGAGAGTTCAGTGGCTGAGACTGGAGTGGTGGTGCACCAGTTAACCATACAACTGGCCTGCATGGGAGGGTGGCTAGACAGAAGCCATTACTGAATAATGAATTGTGACTTTGAAAATTTACTTTTAGCACATTCTTTCTGGAGCAATCTGTGTAATGTAACGTAATCCACAAAAATCTGCTGGCATTCTAGTGACTATTGCATGCCACTGTAATTCCTCCATTACACTCACAGAAGTATTTTTAAGTGTTATCTGTGTATAAATTCATTCTAATGAAAGTAGTTTTAATCTCATGTGTTTTGGGCTTGTAAAACGTCGAAATCTGCTATAACTGCTGGGACTCCCTCCCTCACCCCACACAACCAGAGAGCCACTCTTATACAACAAGTAAAGCAGAGGCAGAGAAAGAACTGGGTGTAAAAGGCCACAGCTTTATTATTATCATAGTCAGTATACATAATAATTCGGTACACGAGTCAAGGGTCACACCTGATACAAACTTGCCTGACCCTCGCTGTCCGCCATGTTACCTAGCAAGACAGCCTTCAAGCCCGGCCCTCAGCCACGCCATTCCAAGCAAGGGGGCCAAACCGACTGGCAAAGCCAACCCACTGTCTCGTGCACCCACCACCAGCATGAGGTAGTTCTACTTGTCTCATGCCCCCAACACAAAGTTGCGGCCTCCTCACTTGAGGACCTCCTGCATCCTCCTCCTTTAGGACCTCCTGCATCGCATTGTTAAACAGATCACAGCCTATAGCAGAAAGATGAATTCTTTCGTCCCTATAAAGGCCCTCACAAGGCTCGGCTGCCCACGAGTGCGAAATGTGTCATCCCTCCAGTTTTCACACCCATACTCTGACCTTCCTGTTGATCTTTTTATGCCCCCTCTTCCACAATTTACTGTCTCTCCATTTTGTTCGGTGTATGACATCAGACCACACTAGGCAGGTACCTGGGAACTAGGAAGCAATCTCGCCCAAGTCACTTTTCATGTGATGAATCAAACGTATGCAAGCCAGAGACCCCAGATTGCTACCGCCCAGGTGAATAGGCTGGGCTTAGACAGTGAATCCCTCTTGATCTTCATGTAAGGTAATAGCTGATCCCATGACATTCCTCTCTCCCTCACCCATACAATGTATACGTTGCTCATGGCCAATCCCAGGTGCAACCCAAATGTGTGATCTCCGGCCCTTTTTACTGCCTAGTGGAAAAAGGAGTGCCCGACAATCCACTGTCCTTTGTCCCTGGGGTAAACCTGCAAATAGAAAAAAATTCGAAAAACCAGTTATTACGTCAAGTGTGATTTGCCCTAATGTATGTGTTCTCTGCGTCTGACTTCCATCTACCGATTTTTTGGAGCAACCCTGCCTGAGCTGCACTGGTGGCTGCCCCGATCTGGAAAGAGTGCATGCCAAACTCCTTGGCATTGCACCCCGATGTGCTAGGAGCCAAGGCCAATACAGTTGAAAATTGGTATCTGGTGAGAGGTAGGCAATCTGCGTGTGTCAACAGATGCTTACTCCCATTGACCTGAACTGACAAAAAGGTTATCAAGTTCTGCATGGGGCAGGTAACCTGTGATGCTACTTGCCTCAGACAGATTTTGGAGCCCCGATCCACTTGATTCATCTTTGACCTTTGCAAAACTATGCTGACGGATTGTTCTGACACCCTGACATTCCAAAACAATTTGCCTTGACAATTCATGACCTTTTTGGATACGGCGACAAGCTCACTGACACTTAGGGCACTGAAAAATGCTAGAGAGAAGGCCGTTCGAAATAATTTGACTTAGAAAGCTGAGGTGCACATGACTGGCAAAGCCTGCCACAATAGTATCAATAACTTGTGTGTTATTAGGCATCTGTGGTCTCAAACCGGCCCCATCTTTCTTGCTCACCTTGTCAACATGTCCTTCACTATGAAACCCTTGGTCAGGTTTTCCCATCCCCGAACCTTTGAAAAATAGCAAATCCCACTAAATGATTCAATATGGAGCCCCTCGACTTCCCTCTGCCCTTAGCCCATGATATGTATTTTTCTATTAGCCCCTCTAACACCGGCCCATCATCCCAACCGCAACTTCTTTGAAATTCGGACATGACTTCAGAAGCCCTATAATATGTGCCCCTTATGGCTGAGGCTACAGACTGCGGCAGGAGGTCATTAACGGTGTCGTCCCAATCTTCCATAATTAGTCTGGCACGGCACTCCTTCCTTGTCTACTCTGGGAACCTGTTTTTGAAACAAATCCCATTTAGCTTGAGACAGTGAGCTGGCAATGCCATTCCGTATTCCATGCATGTGACATGCCCGTAGTATTTCAATATAAACAAGCAATAATCACCTCCCTCAGGAGCTCTGGTATCTTGTGGCATCTAGTGCTTTGTTTTTTATGACTTACACCACAGCCATATTGTCACACCAGAATATTATATGCTTATTGCGCATCTTCTCGCCCCAGAGGACCAGAGCAAGCAGAATGGGAAAAAGCTTCAGGAAGGTGGCGTTTCATGTCAGGCCCACCTAAACCCAAGCTGGGGGCCATGGTGCTGTGGACCAGGATCTCTGGGCAATAGACGCCGAAACCCCAAACCCTCAGAAGCATCCAAATGTATGTTTAAGACACGTTTGGATATAGGTGGATTCAACCATATGGATATGCCATTGAAGTTGCTCAAAAAGGTAGCCCAAATAGCCAGATCCTCCTTTATCACTTGTGGAACTGTAATGAGATGCTTCGGCTGGCTAATTCTGGTTGTAATTGCTGTCAGCCACCGTAAGAAGGCCCTGCCCATCGGGATCACTCTGAAGAGAAGTTTAGACTACTGATGAGGGATTGTACCCTTTCCAAAGTTAATTTCTTGGTGGACATAGCAATGCCCAGTGCCAACTGCAGCTTCTGAAGTTTATCGTGAGGCAACCATGAAACCATTTCCTTAAATTCCAGCTCAATGCTGAGAAATTTGGTTGTTGTGGTAGGACCCTCCATCTTCTCGTGGGCAAGGGGCACTCCAAACTCATCTGCCAGTTCGTGAAATGTGTTTAATAAATGCATACTTGCTGAAGATTCACAAGGACCTATGAACAGGAAGTTGTCAAGATAATGTACGATGTTCTCCAACTTTGTTTTTTGCATGGTGACCCAATGAAGAAAGGAGCTAAAGAGCTCAAAGTATTCACATGACACAGAGCATCCCGTTGGCATGCATTTATCAAAATAGAATGTGCCTTCAAAACGAAACCACAACAATGGGAAGCTACTGGGATGAACAGGAAGAAGCCGGAAAGCAGATTCAATGTCAGTCTTCATCATGAGGGACCCTCGCCCGCAACGCCGGAGAAACGCTATGGCACGTCAAATGAAGTGTACTGCACAAGGCATGCTTCATCTGGCAGATGATCATTCACTGAGGCTCCGTATAGGTATGACAAGTTCTGGTTTAACCTGTATTTGATGGGCTCCTTTTTCGGTACGATCGCCAAAGGGGAGAGCATCATATTATAAGGTGGTGACCCGAAAGGACCTGCCATCTGACCTTTTGCCAGCTCCAAATTCAGCTTCCGCTGAACAATGTTTGCATGCCTAGCTGCCGAGGGGGTGTTAACCATGTGGATACCTTTGATGCTACCCTGGAAAGTTATGATGAACCCTTCACTAAAGCCTTCCATCAACCTCCTAGCCTTCGGGTAGCAATTGAGTCAGTCATGCATCGCCTCTAAGTTTATCGGGGATGATGCCTTCTGGAACATGCTTCCATCGTTATGGCTTGCCATTACTCCCTGAGTTGTTCCTCTTCTGGCATCTGGAGGCTGGATGAGGGTCGAGGCAGACCAAGCAGGTGTGTTTTTAAACTTGCAGTCCTTGAAGCTGCAAGATGATTTGTTGAACCTCCAACATGTGTCATTGCTGGACCCGCTTGGGTTGCTTGTTCACTGGACCTCTGCGATGATCTTGTGGCAATTCCCAAATCTGCCACTTTATTCTTCATTTGTCTCAGCCACAGCCCAAAGTCCTGGGTGCCCGATGACATAAAGAGGTTCTCTTACATATTGTCCCTGAACTGCCCGTCATAATTGAGTCATGCCCAGCCATCGTACTCCCTGTATGCCTCCAGTATAGTATCTGCTTAATTCAATATCGGGCCGTACTGCAAGGGATCGTCCTGACCCACGACACTTATCATCAGTAGGAAGGGCCTTGTCCAGTTGATCATATTCCTTGGTATCCTTTTATCGGCATCTGGTGCCTTGTCACATATCATGTTGGTTTTCCTATCGTCTCCTTTTTGCTGCCCTTCCATGGTCCTGAAAATATTTATATAAGTCCTCTTCTTAATTTTTCTTTGCAGGGACCTGGGGACACTTTCCCACAGCTGGAGGGCCTCTGGATGATTTGAACCACTCTCCTCCTGCTTCTTGGGGCTGTCATCAGAAGATGACTCCAAATCTAAGGAATTGGAAGAACTGCCAGTGCTGAAACCTGACCTGGCCCTACACTTAGATTTGTCCTTCTGCTTGCCTGCTTTTTTCACCTCCACCCCCTACCCACCGTCTGCATTTCCCCAGAGACACCCGTTGACTCACCCTTGTTTGCTCTGTCCGGTTCAGCTGTGCTATCACTTGCCACTGCGCCTGAGGCTATTGCATCATAAGCTCTTGTTGTGTTGCTCTCACAATGTGTTGCTGCATTGGGACCTGCTGCTGCCGCTATCAAGTGGTGTCATGACCTGTGTAACTGTGGGTGGCGCACTTGACGGTTCTGCTTTACTCACTGGGGGGGCGTCGTGCTCCCTTATGGCCCTCCCATTGTCGCTGTCTCCATCATGGCTTGTCTTGGCACCCCTGCTGGGGAAAACTGCGGACCCCATATTGACGTGCAATAAATTTCTTGACCCCAGTAACCAGAGTAAGGGATGGGGAACCATTGCAGTGCCTGAACTGGGGTGCCTGAGCCCAAGGTGCCATGTGTAGCTCCGACCGCCTGAGCCCATGACTGCTGGGTGAGATCTAGCTCCGGGCCATCTGTGGTTCAACGATGTGGCCCCCAGGCTTGGCTGTGTGTTCATGCCCTCCTGTGTTCGCTGGATCATTCCTTCGACATTTCGCTGGTCTCTCTTTCTCCCCTGCAAGCCCCTCCGTGTGTTTGCTCCAAGTGTATGGGACTGAGAATCGGCCATTGCCCAATTGCAAATCGCAGCAATTAGATGAGAAGGGGATGACTGATGACAACTTGGGCTCCCTGACTGCGTTACCTGATGAGGTTCTGGGGGGGGGCGGGGGGGGGGGGGGGGGGGAGTGCTGTGTGTCGACAAATACCTGACGTCACATAGCAGATGTGGCAGTCTCTGGTGCCCTCCTTTTCTGGACATGAGCCTTTCACACCAATGCATATTCCCTTCTGCCGCAAAACTGTGAGGAAGGCGCAAAGAGAAAGAGGGAGAGCAGGAAGGGGCAGGTCTCTTTATATGGCTGGTGACGTTTTCGATCGGCGCCCGTCGCACTTAATGCGCCCAGGCACCGATCTCGTGATAGTAACCCACAGGCAGGAAGGGGGGAGTGGTTGTCCGGCCTGCAAGAACCCACCGCATCTACCTCCTGCCCCATCGTTGTGTGAGGGGAGGGAGAAAGAGGTCTCAGCCCACAACCTTGACGTTAATGTTGGGCCACTAGGATTTCAGCGTGTGCCCTCATAATTGGGCTTCTTTTTTTGGCAAAATGCTAAGTGCTAAGTGCTTTTTTAGCATTCAGACAGATGAATTTAGAACCAGTGGGTTATGTACCTCTACCAGCAGGTGGAGATGGAGCAAAGTTGACATCATAGTATATATATTCCTGCGAGACATCAGCCTGCCTGTATTCTCTATCTCAGCAGATGGTGAATGTGTATTTTCCTTTGGAGATTGCTTTATGTTTTAGAAGGAGAAAAAGAAGACAATTTAAATTGGCCCACTCTTCTGCAGAGTTACCAAATGGTCTCTCCCCCAGCTGAGAATTCCTGAGGTGGTTTCTGTGGTCCCTTAAATAAGTGCCTTGGTCCGGTAATTGGTTTTTCAGCCAGCATGGACTTAGCTGTTGAAACAGCTGAAAGGCAGCAAGTGCAGGAAGCTGAGCGCAGCGGTGATGGTATATGCCCTCCCCACCGCAGCCGGAGACCAACTCTGTACAGTTCGGTGGGAGAATGTTTGAAGGTTGTTCTGAGTAAGTATTGGGTCATCGGGATTTATTGTAGTGAATATATATTGAGTGGTTAATCAGATAGAAGATTCAGTTTCCTCCCGTGAAATTCAGTGAGTTACGCACGGGTTAGGATTAAGTATGTTAGATATTATTGAAGGAATATAAGGCAAGTTAATATGGAGACTTTCAGGTTTGATGTTAGTGTTTGTTTCAAGAATATTATGATAGAGTCATGTGGATAGCGGTAAATTCCCAGTAGAGATGTGAATCGGAACCGGAATCGGTTCGGATTCCGGTTCCGATTCACATGTAGGTTTTTTTTCCATCGGGCCCGATCGCGTTTTGTTTATTGGCTGCGCACCAGCCAAAAAACAAAAAACCCACCCCGACCCTTTAAAAGTAACCCTTTAGCTTCCCCCACCCTCCCGACCCCCCCCCCCCAAACCTTTTACAGGTACCTGGTGGTCCAGTGGGGGTCCCGGGAGCGATCTCCCACTCCGGGCTATCCTCCCGCTCCCAGGCCGTTGGCTGCCACTAATCAAAATGGCGCCAATGGCCCTTTGCCCTTACCATGTGACAGGGTATCCGAGCCATTGGCCGGATCCTGTCACATGGTAGGAGCACTGGATGGCCGGCGCCATCTTGTGCTCCTACCATGTGACAGGGGCTGACCAATGGCACCGGTAGCCCCTGTGACATAGTAAGGGCAAAGGCTATCAGCGCCATTTTGAATACTGGCAGCCGACGGTCTGAGTGCAGGAGGTCGCTCCTGGACCCCCGCTGGACTTTTGGCAAGCCTTGTGGGGGTCAGGACGGTCCCCCAAGACTTGCCAAAAGCCCCTGGTGATCCAGCGGGGGTCCGGGAGTGATCTCCTTGCACTCGGGCCATCGGTTGCCAGTAATCAAAATGGCGCTGATAGCCTTTGCCCTTACTATGTCACAGGGGCTACCGGTGCCATTGGTCAGCCCCTGTCACATGGTAGGAGCACAAGATGGCGCCGGCCATCCAGTGCTCCTACCATGTGACAGGATCCGGCCAATGGCACGGATACCCTGTCACATGGTAAGGGCAAAGGGCCATCGGCGCCATTTTGATTAGTGGCAGCCGATGCCCGGGAGCCGGAGGACGGCCCGGAGTGGGAGATCGCTCCCGGAATCCCAACTGGACCACCAGGTACCTGTAAAAAGGTTTTGGGGCGTCGGGAGAGTGGGGGAAGCTAAGGGGTTACTTTTAAAGGGCCGGGGTGGGTTTAGGGGTTATTTTTGTGTGCCGTTTTTCCCGCCCTCCCCCAAAATGATAAGGGAACCCCACGATCAATATCGTGGGGTTTTCCTATCGTTTTGGGGGAGCCCCCCGATTTCTGACGATTTTGAAAATATCGATGATATTTTCAATAGTCCGAAGCCCAATTCACATCCCTAATTCCCAGTATACATTTGTTACAGATATGGGATCATATAAAGCTATATAAGGAACCAATATGCGGTACATGTGTGACTTGGTCATAAAGCTCGTGAAATTTAACACCCCAATGAAGAAATGTGTTGGTTGTGAGATCTGCCTATCAAGATGACATTAAGCTGGTATTGTCCATGTGAATGGTGATGGTGTATAAAAGGATGTTTAATACTATGGGAAGATGAGATAATGGTTGTATGATAATAGTACGTTACTTGTTGTTATTCATAGATATCACTGCTATGGAATAGACCACATGTAGTGCAAAAGCACTTCTATGAAAATTCGCTGCTGATCCATGAATATTGTGAAGAAACACATCACATGATGACAGTTTGATGAAAGTTTGATGATAAATATAAGCATTGTAGTTCCCTGAAGAAGCCCTGTTCTGAGGGTGAAACGAGGCTCTCGTTGGAAGTGGATATACATAGGAGGGACATAAAAATGTTCAATGACAACAGGATCATGCACATTTAAGTATTTAACATCAAATATAATGGATTGGAATACGAATATGGTTTAAATGGAAGTATTAAGCATATAAAGCAGATGTACATTCACTTGAATTACATTTTATTGTGTAATATGAGGGTTATGTGATTTATATACTACAATGTTCACTGTATACATTATATGTATGTGGTAAGGTATCACCTGGGTCATTATTATGGAAAACTAGTAATGCTAGGTTCATGTGATCATATTTTAAGTAATATTTGGTATGGATGGTATGAGTAATGTGAATGAAGGGTAATGCATGAATGTAGTGTGGTTTTAAAAAAAATGTAGGAAGGTATTGTGGTCACATAGTAGTGCCATGGAGTAAATGCTGTTTAAATACTATGTAAACAATAAAGTATGGGCATGATATTTTGCCGAGTTCCTCTGAATTGATTGAGTAGTATATTTACATATCAGAGGGAATGCATGTTTATTTTTGACCAGGTGTGGGAGCATGCAGTCTTTTCAAGTATGGTTTGACAGGACTGCGGGCAGCTTCCCACCCTATTCAGAAGTAGCTTGGGTACATCCCACTGTTTCTGAATTAATTTGTCTGGAAGCTAAGAAATGAGAAATTATTATTTACCTGATAATTTCCTTTTCTTTAGACAAGACAGATGAATTCAGCTTCCATCCTTGGCTGCCGAATGATTGTGCTATGGTCTTCCTGCATGGCTATATGTTCTAGGGGTTACTGGTAAGTGTTAGTCCAGTCCCTAGTCTAGTGTTGATACATTCTTTGTCTGAGCTCAGTGTTTCCTGTTGGCTGAGTACTGAAATGGTTATCTGTTATTAATCAAGTTTTTTGCTAGTCTGTCCATAGTTGACTTTTGAAGAGAATACTGGCAGGCTGATGTCACTGCAGGAGTATATATACTGTGATGTCAGTTTAGCTCCATCTCCATCTGCTGATAGGTGTACATAACCTACTGGTTCTGAATTCATCTGTCTGGTCTAAAAAAAAAAAGGAAATTATCAGGAAAGTAGTAATTTATCATTGTTCTTTCATGATTACCTGGCAAACCTGAAGCAGGAGTCCCAGAGCAGCAACAGCAGCCAAATTAGCTGCCCACTCCAGCTTCCGACCCACGTGGCCTCGCCCTGCCAGTACTACTGAGAGCTCCCCAGGCTCCTGCTACACTTCTCAGTTTGCAGCCAACAGCCACTCTCCTCCTCCTTGTGGCCCCAGCTGATTTCAGGAGACGAAGCAGTAGTGGCAACTTTACCAACCGCTCACTCTGGCTCCCGCCCCTCACTGCCTGCTCTCTCCATGCTGCAAGAACTCCCCCAACTTAGCTCCTGCGGCACCATGAACATCGCGGCTGACTGCCACTTCCATTTTTAACACAGCATAGAGCTGCTAGTAGCAGCTACATGCTGCTCTCCCTTCCTGACTTCATTAAATAACAAAAAAAAAAAAAACTTGTGGCTATATTCTCAACTTTCCCAGGTCCATAAAAAAATAATGATTATATCTTCGGGCCTCCCAACTTAAAAAAAAACTCAGACCACATGCTCCTCAGGTCTCTGGTCCTAGCCAGTCACTGGGCGTCCTAATTTTTTATTTTTTTATTTTTAGACCATGACTATTTGAGTCTCCAGGCCCCAGCACATCATTATAAGGCCACAGCCCACCAGGAGCAAACATTCTCTAGGGACTCCAGAAAAACATCATATACCGGGTCAGGTCATGTAAATATATTTCTTATCTTTTATCCATATTTATATTAGGCTGTAGAGAAGACATCTGTCTAATCTGTCCAGTCAGCAGAAATGTGTTTTAAAAAGGCCAAAGATTCTCTCAATGACTGCTTTGGTCTGCTGCTGGTTCTGTTGTATTGGACATCTGCTGCTGTCCGAGGGTATGCCAATGGGATCATGAGCCAGTTTTTTAATGGATATCCTCTATATCTGGTAGGGGAGAAGGCAAAGAAGAGTCAGATATCCCAATCTAATAGCCAGTGAGGTTGTCCCCTGGTAGAGATTGGAGTGGCCCTCCTGAAACATAGAGATAAGACCACTAGAGACAGAGGGAGAAAAAAGGGCAGAGGTTAGTTGCTAGGTCATTGTAGTGACAATAATGTGCATACCTACTAACCATGCCTCAACATACCCCAAACACAGCCACTTTGTTCATGCTCATTTTCCCGCACAGATATGCCAGTTTGCATATATTCAGCCTGTTTTTAAAATCACTTGTACACACGTACATCAAACATATGCACGCTAAACCCCTTTGAAAATGTATTCCTAAATGAGCAGAGTGCAAACTGCACCATTTGTGAAGCCATAGAATAAACTATGCACTCTTTGACTGAAATCACAAAATTGTTCTCTACAAGAACCTTTGGGGATGTCTCTGATCAATCTATTAGTTTAAGGTTACACCACCACCAAGAAGAAGAACAAAACTACTATCACATTTATAAGTATAATAAATCACTCTTGAGTGAGCAGTAAATTACATTTTTATCGGTTTAAGTCTCAGCCTTTCATTTTAAATAAACTATAGATATACTCAAGTTTCATGGCATTTTTTTAAAACATGTCAGATCTTCTTTGTGTGCAAGATTCTTTGTATTTTTTCATTAGGTTTGCCTTTCATGCTGATAATCTCAAAGCTTGGTTACAGCTTATTTAAGCTGTCTCCAGACAGAAATTGAAAAGTTCCCCTAAGCAGATGTTTTCCTCTAAAAAGGAAATACACGCAGTGGTTTGTACATTCACCAAAGGCGTGAATGCTACTGAACAGTTCTAGATAGAAGGTTTGCAATGATTAGGCAATATACAAGAACATGTCAGATACTGCTAAAATCTTGGACGACATGATTATACTTGGAGCAGTCAGTTCCATCAGCTGCTTATAAATGTATTAGCCTGAAGCCGTTCTACATTACCGAGCAGTGCATGCTACGAGTTGACAGAATGCAGATGCGGGCATGTGTGTGGGTATGTGTGCATGCATGCACACATGTACATGTGCCAGGGGTGTTTTGCATATATCTTGAATTCTATTCACAAGGGTGGCGTAAAGGTTTTTCTGCCAGACTGCTTCCTATATGGAGGGAAATAGAAGGGATCGCATTACAAAACTCAGGATTTATAGTCTGTTGACAGCTGATCAATCAGGAAATTAGCTGCTAGACAGAGTGAAAAGGTAAAATGGCATAACACTTTCTTTCCCAACACAAGCAGAATATTTGTAGAATATACCAGATTTGTGTGCCTTATGTCTCATGTGCTAAGGAGAAAATTGTAGCACACATTTAATGAAAATTTGCTATAGATCCTCAGACCTGCCCCACTCATCCTCCCTGTGGCTCAAGAGTACAGCATTTCACTTTTATGATTTTCCCCTCAGACTTCATTTGTTTATTGAAACATGAAATATAAAAACATGATAGCAGAAAAACACTATCTAGTCTTCGGGTATGGAACTTCGAGTATTAATAAATAAAAAGAAATTCAAAAGTGACTTTAAAAGTTAGCTATTCCAAAATGCCTTCCACTTGACAGAAACACCCATTTCCCCATGAATCAGATAACCATATATATATATATATATTGTACAATAAACCCCCCTTGCAAACCCCTATAATCTGGCTCTTTCTTCATGTTTGATATCCACTGTTGTATTACCTCTATCTCTATGAATGTTTATCCACCTTGTAACACACATTATATTTTGTAAGTTTTATCTGTAAACCGTTATGATCTAGTGATTCTCATATGGAATGATGGTATATAAACCATTTAAATAAATAAATCTGAATCCACTGGCTTCCATCCACCACCCTCCTTCTCTGAATGCCTGTCAATATATAATCTGAATTGTTCACTTAGGATCTTTTTTTCCACTCACAGAAAGATGCAGGCCGCCATTATAGTAAAGCCTTTTGTGGTCCATATACAACCCAAGCCTCCCATATATTTAAAACCTTCTTCCTTGCACCAGTTTTTGAGCCTTTCCTCTCTCTTGCCTTGAACAGCAGGAGTCTTTTCCAGAAGCCTAAGACGAGAAGCAGGAATGAGGGTTTATGGAGTACAGATGAGCCAAGGAGACATAAATGAAAAGTTATGAGCACAAATGCTCATAGTATAATTAATACAATTCTTCTCTGCAAGCCTTCATAGTGAAGATAGACCTGGATATTATTGCTAACATGAAGATGTGGTTCAATGGGTCCCATGAATGGGCTAAGGCCATATTGGGCTATAATCCGTTTAGGAAGGATAGGGGTGGTAAAATAGAGGCAGAAGTAACTCTCTATGTAAAAGATAATATCAAAACAACTGAAATTCAGGGAGTTTGGGGAAAAGAAGGGATGCTGTGGGCCATATTAGAAAGGCATGATAGCACATCCATCTGCTCTGGTGTGATTTGTAGACCTCCATGTCAGACAGAGGAACTGATCAAACATTTGGCAAAAGACATCCAAAAGGTCGGCATGGAGGAGGATGTAGTATTGGTGGGTGATTTTTAACCTGCTGGAAGTAGATTGTAGCATCTCTTTGGTGGAATTACTGGGAAGTAGAGAGATACTGATCTCCCTTCAAGAGGCTCTGTTTAGATAAATGATGATGATGAAGAGCCCATGAGAGAATTGGCAGTACTGGACCTGATACTTATTTAGCCCCCTCCTTCAGTGTTTAGGGTTGAATTGGTGCCTGGGACACAGTCCCAGTGCTAAGTCCCAGTTCACAAGCACCAGTTCTTTCACCCTGGGGCATGGATTCTTCAAGTGGGGGGAGACTGCAGTGCCGGAGCACAAGGTGTGCCAAAAAGAAAAACAAGTCCGTTTCTTGTGCTCACTCTCTCTCCTATAGTTGTACTCCCTGTTAGATGACTTCTCTTTTCCACCAGTCTATGTACCAGTACCAACAGACTCACAGGACTCTTGAGTGAGGTGTTCCAAAACAAAAACTTTACTACAACCAATCTTCAAATTCAATTACAAAAATCTTCTCATTTTATCTCCCCAATCAAATCCACTAGTGCCCGCAGTCTAAGTCAGGCTCTTTGACTAAAATCTTTTGATACTTTGTTTATATTCCTTCTCTGTTTTGAATTTTTGATATAAAGATTAGTTATATACCCCTGAGCTTGATTCTGTGCTCCTTATTTTACATGCCTTCACATGTCCTCTCTGACTGGTTATTTTTCTACCATGTGACTTTTTGGTGCCTTTCTGTATTATGACTTAAATGCCTTAGGCTAGCTGTGCCTTACAGATGCTTCCAGTCCATGCTGAAAGCTTGAACTATGTGAGCTTCATTGTATGGGTAAGCTATGTTTACATTCTTGTTTGCTTTGCTTGATGCTGATTGTTTTAGCTGAGTTCCTTCTGTACACAAATGCCTCTTACATTTCTTTCTCTTTTAGACTGCTGTCTCTGCCAATTCAGCTCGCCGTGAAACACAGACCGTGTAGGGGGATTTATCTCTTGTTTGAAATCTTAGGGTGTGATTTTCAAAAGCATTTGCTTAAAACTGGGTTTTACACATGTAAATACACTTTACCCATGGAAGTGGTCTTTTGAAAATTGCTACAATATATGGCATTGAATTGACAATAGACTTTACCTGCATTAAATGCACTTAAACAAATGCTTACTTGATCTAATGTTGTAAATTACTGAAAATACAGGGAGGCCAATACTGAAACTTATCCCATTAAGTGGTGGCCACTGAAATCTGATTATTTTCAGCAGCCGCCACTTTGCCAGATAACTCTTATCTGGCTAGATAGCTGAATAGTCAATGGGCGAGGAATGGGCTGATTGGAGTGGCACTACTTATCTGGTTAACTTAACTGGATAAGTGGTGATATTTAGACTTATCCAGTTAAATTAATCGGATAAGTTAGATCTGCTATAGAGCAAGTCTAACTTAGCCGGATATAACTTATCTAGTTAAGTAGAGACTTAAACACTGATATCCAGCAGCATAGCCATGCTGCTGAATATCCCATCTAAGGGATATTCCCTGTCAAGTGGACCAATTTAGAAAATCATCCATACTCAAATACCTTCAAATTGAATACAATTTTGTGTGGATGTTCGCTGGGGCCTCAAACAAAACTATGCCAAATTTTTCGGCTGGATCTCTATTGGTTCAAGTGGACGAGGCAGCTAAATGAAGGTCATTCTTACAGCCAAATTTTCAAAGGGAAGCGCTCGTAAAATCCAATACATGCACAAGTGCCAAACCTCTTCAAAGGAGTGGGCCGGGACAGCACCATTGTACACTGTCTCAGGGAAGCGTGTGATGGCAGCCGGCCAGCACGCCTAAGTTACTTCTGCTCTCGAGAAGCAGTTTAAGTAAAAAAATGTAAAAATTTGGGGTAGCTAGACAGGCATTAGGGGACGGGGTGGAGAGGGGAAAGGGAAGGAAGGTTAGGTAGGGGGGTAGGGAACTGGGGGAGGCCTGATTGCATACTCATGCAAAATTTGTCCCCCCTTGCACGCGCGCACACATTTTAAAATCCACCCCCTAGAGTACTGTGCTCCGTGCAACACAAAACGGCCCCTTTGTCCGGGCTCTGCAGCCAAACAACCCCCGTTAGGGGCCTAAATTTTGGATTATTATAACCTCTGGTGCTAAGTTGCTATGCAAACTATGCGGAAAAATGTCACAAAAGAAATTTACGGCCTACTTTGACTCTTCATTGCTCCTGATGTATACTTCGATTCAGGCCATAACTGGATTAGTAGTCATGAACATAAGAACATAAGAACATGCCATACTGGGTCAGACCAAGGGTCCATCAAGCCCAGCATCCTGTTTCCAACATAGTCCAAACCAGGCCTCAAGAACCTGACAATTACCCAAACACTAAGAAGATCCCATGCTACTGATGCAATGAATAGCAGTGGCTATTCCCTAAGTAAACTTGATTAATAGCCAATAATGGACTTCTCCTCCAAGAACTTATCCAAACCTTTTTTGAACCCAGCTACACTAACTGCACTAACCACATCCTCTGCCAAAAAATTCCAGAGCTTTATTGTGCATTGAGTGAAAAAGAATTTTCTCCGATTAGTTTTAAATGTGCTACTTGCTAACTTCATGGAGTGCCCCCTAGTCCTTCTATTATCCGAAAGAGTAAATAACCGATTCACATCTACTCATTCAAAATCTCTCATGATCTTAAACACCTCTATCATATCCCGCCTCAGCCGTCTCTTCTCCAAGCTGAACAGCCCTAATTTCTTCAGCCTTTCCTCATAGGGGAGCTGTTCCATCCCCTTTATCATTTTGGTTACCCTTCTCTGTACCTTCTCCATCGCAACTATATCTTTTTTTAGATGTGGTGACCAGAATTGAACACAGAATTCAAGGTGCAGTCTCACCATGGAGTGATATAGAGGCATTATGACACTTTCTGTTTTATTAACCATTCCCTTCCTAATAATTCCTAACATTCCGTTTGCTTTTTTGACTGCCGCAGCACACTGAGCCGACGATTTTAAAGTATTATCCACTATGATGCCTAGATCTGGGTAGTAGCTCCTAATATGGAACCTAACATCATGTAACTACAGCAAGGGTTATTTTTCCCTATATGCAACACCTTGCATTTGTCCACATTAAATTTCATCTGCCATTTGGATGCCCAATTTTCCAGTCTTGCAAGGTCTTCCTGTAATGTATCACAATCCACTTGTGATTTAACTACTCTGAATAATTTGTATCATCCTCAAATTTGATAACCTCACTCGTCATATTCCTTTCCAGATCATTTATATATATATATATATATATATTGAAAAGCACCGGTCCAAGTACAGATCCCTGAGGCACTCCACTGTTTACCCTTTTCCACTGAGAAAATTGACCATTTAATCCTACACTCTGTTTCCTGTCTTTTAACCAGTTTGTAATCCACGAGAGGTCATCGCCTCCTATCCCATGACTTTTTAGTTTTCTTAGAAGCCTCTCATGAGGGACTTTGTCAAACACCTTCTGAAAATCCAAAGACGCTACATCTATCAGTTCACCTTTATCCATATGTTTATTAACCCTTTCAAAAAAATGAAGCAGATTTGTTAGGCAAGACTTCCCTTGGGCAAATCCATGTTGACTGTGTTCCATTAAACCATGTCTTTCTATATGCTCTATGATTTTGATCTTGAGAATAGTTTCTACTATTTTTCCTGGCACTGAAGTCAGACTCACTGGTCTATAGTTACCCGGATCACCCCTGGAACCTTTTTTAAATATTGGGGTTACATTGGCCACCCTCCAGTCTTCAGGTACAATGGATGATTTTAATGATAGGTTACAAATTTTAATTAATATATCAGAAATTTCATTTTTGAGTTCCTTCAGTACCCTAGGATGCATACCATCCAGTTCAGGTGATTTGCTACTCTTTAGTTTGTCAATCTGGCCTACTACATCTTCCAGGTTCACAGTGATTTCGTTCAGTTATTCTGACTCATCACCCCTGAAAATCATCTCTGGAACTGGTATCTCACCAACATCCTCATTAGTAAATACGTCCATGACGTACTTCTAGGATTTGTACTAGGAGGCTTTGCAACCAACTGGAGCAAAGAAATAGTTACATTAAAGACATGAGGTCACCTTTTTATGCAAAAGATGCCTCTTTTTAACATACCGTGCCCACGCATACAAATGATGTATATCGTTGGGGCCTTAATTCTGACCAAAGCAAGATCTGGTCCAAAAAGAAACAGGGTGACTTTTTAGAAAAAAAGATACTCTTTCAAATGACATAAAAAAGAAAAGAATTAAAAACTACACAGTACAGATATTTGCACCTGAAATTTGGCAAACATTTGCAATAAAAAGTTACATCTTTGAGTAGGTACACTGAACATGCCTAGCATGTCTTCTACCATGCGTCCATGCAGGGACTCTTCAGTCTCTTTTTAACAGAGCTGTAAGCCTCACATTGTGATTGAGCTCAATTTAGATGTATTTATTTATTTATTTATTTATTTGGAGCTTTTCTATACCGACGTTCGTTTGCACATCATATCAGTTTACAGTGAAACAAATATAGGAAAAAAATAAGGCGTTACAGCTCAACATTTCAAAAAACGTCTTAACAAGTTAAAGGCAATTAAATTATAGGAGGTAGGCTACAGTTTTAAGGAGAGTGGTGAGAACGAAGCAATCAAATATTATTTAAAAAATATATAGAATAAATATTATTAGTGCGAAAACAACAGAAACTTTATACAATGCTTTTTGTAAATATGCTAGTGCTTCGAGCTTGGATGTCAGTGTGTGTGGGTGTTATGGGAAGGCCTGCTTAAACAGCCAGGTTTTCAATTTTTTTTTTTTTATTTTGAGTGTTGGGTTCTAGTCTTACTTCTTGGGGCATGGAGTTCCAGATGGAAGGACCGGCAAGTGACAGAACTTGTTCGCGAGTAGAGGTGAGGTGTGCTGATTTGGGTGAGGGTATCAACATGGTTCCGTTGTTGGCGGATCTGGTGGTTTTTTGCGGGATTTGAGAATGGAAGGAGGCATTGAACCATATTTTATGTTTGGATTATGTAAGGTCTTATGTTTTAATGTTAGGCTTTTGAAGAGTATTCTGAAATGGATCGGTAGCCAGTGGAGGTCTTTTAGGATGGGGGTGATATGATCATTTCTTTGGGTGTTTGTAAGGATTCTGGCAGTGGCATTTTGCAAGAATTGAAGGGGTTTGATGGTGGCAGCTGGGATTTCTAGGAGTATAGTATTGCAGTAATCCATTTTGGAGAAGATTATTGCTTGAAGGAAGGTTCTGAAGTCATAATGTATGAGGGGCCTTAATTTTTTTTAGTATGTGTGGTTTGTAATAGCAGTCCTTCGTTGTTGTACTTCAGAATTGTTTTTAGGCTGAGTTCTCTGTCTAAAATTACACCTAGGTCTCTTACATCCTGGGTGATTTGGTGTTTAGCTTGAATGGAGGTGATATCAGATAGGATCTTATAATTTAGTTTGTGACATATAATAAGGAGTTCAGTTTTGGAGGTGTTTAGTGCTAAATTCAATTGATTGAGTAGTTGGTTAATGGCAGTGAGATAGGTTTCCCAGAGGTGGAGTGATTTGGGAATGGATTCAGTGATGGGGATAAGGATTTGCACATCATCTGTATAGATGAAGTAAGTGAGTTAGATATAGATGAAGTAAGGTTAGATAAAAGTTTGTATATGGGTAGCATGTATATTAAAGAGGGTGGATGATAGTGAGGAACCTTGGGGCATGCCTTGAATTAGTTTGATGGGTTCTGATTTGCTATTGCCAATTTTGACCTTGTAATATCTTTTTTCTAGATTTGATTTGAACCGTTGTAGAGGGTTGCCGGTTAAACCAATTTCAATAAGTCTGTCAATTAGAATTTTGTGACTGATGGTGTCAAAAGCAGCAGAGATATCCAGCATTGCTAGGATATAGGATTGAATCCAAAAGCCAAACAGGAGATAGATCAGCACTCCAAAAGCAAATCCACACAAAAAAAGGGAGATGCAGGAAAAGTACACAGTCCAATAGTTATTTACATGAAAGAAATTCTTTTCTATTTTTTAAAGATTCAATGTGGCTACTCCAAAGCTCATAATGTACAAAGGTTTTTTTTCAGCTGGGTCCTCCTACACGGACCCGTGTTTCGCCCAAGGCTGCGTCGGGAGGGACTCTAATGGTGTGTAATTTTCACCACTATAATTAAAACACAAATGAAATACTTGTAACTAGAGATGTGAATCGTGTGCCCGATCGTCTTAACGATCGGGTTCGGCTGGAGGGAGAAAAAAATCTGATCGATGGAGATGTGAATTGGAATCGGTTCCGATTCACATCGTTAATTTTTTTTTAGTGAGGCCCCACCCTTTAAAATTGACCCCTTACCTTCCCCCACCCCCCCGAACCCCTCCAAAACATTTTACGAATACCTGGTGGTCCAGTGGGGGCGCGGGGACCGATCTCCCGCTCTTGGGCCATCGGCGCCATTTTGACTGCCACTCAAAAATGGCGCCGATGGCCCGATTAAAAAAAAACCCACCCGACCCTTTAAAGATGACCCCTTAGCTTCTCCCATCCTCCCAATCCCCCCAAAACATTTTTAAATTACCTGGTGGTCTAGTGGTGGTCCTGGGAGCGATCTCCCGTTCTCGGGCCGTCGGCTGCCACTCATAAAGATGGCACCGATGGCCCTTTGCCCTTACCATGTGACAGGGTATCCGTGCCATTGGCCCGCCCCTGTCACATGGTAGGAGCACTGGATGGCCGGCGCCATCTTTAAAGATGGTGGCGGCCATCTTTACGATGGCCGCCGCCATCGGCGCCATTTTTGAGTGGCAGCCAAAATGGCGCCGATGGCCCGAGAGCGGGAGATCGGTCCCCGCGCCCCCACTGAACCACCAGGTACTCGTAAAAAGTTTTGGGGGGGTTCGGGGGTGGGGGAAGGTAAGGGATTAGTTTTATAGGGTCGGGGTGGGTTTAGGGGTTGTTTTGGTGTGCCAGTTTTCCCGCCCTCCCCCCAAATAACTCCCGTTAGTGGTCACTAACGGGAGTAACGATTTTTCACGATAAATCGTGAAATTTTCTATTGTATCGCGCACTGTACTGATTTTTCACGATTTAAAAAATATCGGACGATTTTTTTTAAATCGTCAAAAAATGATTCACATCCCTACTTGTAAAATACAGACTATACAGAAGGGCATAAGTATAAATATTGCCGCGACATGTACCTTCAACAAGGAGTCCATATCTGAGCCTAAGGAGAGCGGATAGTATTGACAGAAGCAGAGATTTAAAGGACTGAAAAAAGGCGTGAAACATTGCGCCAATGAGAAAGCAAAAGCACAGAGAAAATTGGCCAATCACAGAAAAGCAGAGAAAAGGCGCTTAAATGAAATGGTGCCATTCGATTTCATTTTTGAGACACCTTGGAGATAGACTATCCAAGCGATAGATCCATTTCTGTTCTCTGCGGATTAGTATTTCATGTCAGTACCGTGAGATCAGTCTGAAGGGTACTACCAGGTATGGAGAGACGAAGGAACAGGAGATGCTGGAACAAGAGTCACAGGAACAGGAGACGCTGGAACAGGAGACACTGGAACAGGAGACGCTGGAACAGGAGACACTGGAACAGGCAAACAAGAGACACCGGAGTGTATGACCCAATTGCCAAGGTGAGGGACAAGAAGCAGGGCCTCACCTTAAATATCCAGCCTAGATGACGTCATCGGGAGGTGCCCCTGCGGGTTTTTCTGCCATTGGCCCTTTAAAGGGCTGCAGGTCGGCCGCGCGTGCTCCTAGGAGCGGGGCCGAGGACACCGACGACGCGGAGCCCCGACGGGAGCTCTGCTGTGAGACCTGCACGGGAGACTGAGAGCTGGGGAGCTGGGGACGCCGCAAACTGCGGCGTCCCCAGCGGAGGGGCTCTCCTCCTCCCCAGCAGAGGAGGAGAGCCCAGAGCTTGTGGATGGGAGAGCGAGGTGAGCAGGGCCGGCTGCGGAGCGGACGCGGCCAGGGACCACCAACAGAAACAGAATTTAGATCAACTATAAACAATTTTTGGATACAATTCTATCAGGTAAGTTTTGTCTTAATAAGCCCTTTTGTTACTTTGCTCCTTTTAAATTATCAGTTCTCAGTGTCTTATTTCTCTAATTCTTAAGAATTGATTCTGTGTGTCACCTTTACTGTTTTTCAGGAAAAGAAGAGATCTCCTTTCTGAATACTGGTGAGTATATACTTTTGTGCAAGTTTTCTATGTATAGTCTTTCCTTTTCTTAATGTATTTCCCTGTCTTCTCACTTTCTCTTCTTCTAAAAGGCACTGCCTGATATAATATGGGTGCCAGGCTCACTTCAGGAGCTGGGGCGGGGGGTGGGGGGAGGTTGGTTAATGACTGGCATTTCCAGTCAATGAGGGAAGGAGTTGTTTGGATGGTTTGGATTCAAACCTTGGCTGGGCAGGGAGACGATTGGTTCCTAGGTGCTAGGTCTGTAGGGTAATGGGGGAGGAGTTCAGAGGTAAGGGGGTGTGCATGGCAGAGCTGGGTCACTTGCCTGCCGTCGTCACCGTTGCTGCATCCCACCCACCCGCCCTTATATTCCTAGTTGTTGCTAAGGGGTGTTTTTTCGTGATTGTTGCAGCAAGGGGGAGGGGTAGGCGGGTTGCCTATGCCAGTTTAAGTTCAGTGGTATGCTGAATGGTTTGCTGACTTGACGGTGGTCATGTCTGGATTTCTGGGAGGGAACAACTGAGTGCAGTTGTCCCACGAACAGCTCTTTGCTGGGCAGAGGCAGGGGTTGTGGGAGCAGCAACATTGAAATGCTGGTTACCTGCAGGCTGGGTGGCCTGGTGGTGTTCATCTTGCTGGTTGGTGGCGGATGATCACTGTGGGTTAGTTATTTTCTGTGTACTGTTGCCTCGGGCCCTTGGTTGTATGTTGTAATAAAGCTGCGGCCTATTTGATTCCACTCATGTATCAGTGTGTTTATTGTGTTCGATCACTTTGTAAAAGGGAGGATGCAGCGAGAAGTGTAAGTCCTGGCTACCCATATTATGTATCTATTAGTTTGTCATTTGTGTATCTATACGCTCAGGCCTGGCTATGCTTGTTAATGTTTGAAAAAACTCTTATCTGCAGCTCCTTCTCTTTCTGTCCTTGCTGGCCAGTTCTTTTCTCCGCCTCTTCTTCCTCTTTCCTGTGGGGTTATTTTTAACCTACTGACTTGTGCTTTAAGTAAAACCACTCCTGGATCCTCAGTACCTATGTCAGTAGTGTTTCCTGTGTGTTTATGTTACTGCTGGCTTATTGTTACTGGGTTTTTTTTCTCACTAATGAAAATCAAATGATAATTATTGTAGCCCTCTTTCTGTGAAAGAACAGTTCCCAGCACACAGGCTACTCTTGCATTCAGTCTCTCTCTCTTTCTCTCTCTCTCTCTCTTTCTTTCTGTGTTCTTCCTGAATTTTGAGTAACTTGGCTATCAACGAAATAAGCACAGGCAGAATTTCCTCCAGAGACAGTGGGTTACTCAGTTGCTTTTAAACACATCTCCCACTTATTTCGAAGTTGCAGTGGGTTATTCTTGATAGAGTCTCTCTCTGATTAACAAGAATTTCCTAATAATTTCTTCTCCTGGGTGACTTCAGTACCAAATCACTGAATTTCCCTTAGTGTACTGACATTCAGAGTTTAACATCGATAAGGTTCAGACACACTCTTATCACTGACCCTTCAAAATGCCATGCTAACACATGGTACAGCAGGAGATATAATGTTTAACATTTTCTGCCTGACACCTTACCTTGGCTGGAATCACACGCATATCCATTCATAAACCTCTCTTGGTGGTGTGGGGATGGGCAGAGGAGAACTTTCCTTCAGCCTCTTGCTAGCATTTGCTATTTTGAGATCATCTGGCTTAGAAAAAAATTATTTAGATGAAGCTTAGTGAAGGGTAAATTATGCAAAATATTATAAGTACTTTGAGGGAAGGTGGGTTATAAAGTTATATAATTTTCTAGCTCTTAACAAATAACTTCAGGTTTTCTTTTTCTTCTAAATATTATGTTACAACGTTGTGGCCCCGTTTTCCCATCTCCATGTGCAGGACCAGGCTAAACCCAGTAAGGCACTTTCTTATGTTCTTTATTATTTATATAGATTCATTTTTTAGGTCATTGTTTTATTTCTGTGGGGAAATATTCCAAATTGTTAATGGATAAATGCATGTTTACCAATGAAAGAAGGTATTTTAAAAATCCATCCCCCTCTCCCCACTCATCCCCAAGTGGGTAAAAGCACAAGAGTTGTTTCTTCCGTATACTGTTTCCCACATGAAAAAGGTGCAGAGTTTATGTTGGAGGAGTGAAAGTGCACACAGAGATTTCATTTTGAAATCTCTGCTTACTTTCCAGTGTGTACTTTGCACCTGCTCCCATGCAACAGCAAAGCTTGTAGCTATGAAAGTACCCTCAGGTTGTGTATAGTCCAAATTTTCTGAAGGAAATGCTATCAGGAACATTATCAACTGCTGGCTACCTAGGAAAGTTAGCTGGATAAACTTGATATTCAGTGGCACAGGTATACCGGTGAATATGCCCAGGTATCCTAAAGAGAGCTGGATACGTTTATCCGACAGTGGTGTGCAGTGATATTTATAGCAGTGGATTCAGTCTCGTTCCCTCAGTCCCGTCTCTCCTCCCACGTGTGCCGCCCGCCCTCCTGCCCTCCTCAGTCTACCGCACTCTTGCTTCCTCAACCTCCTCTCTCCTAAACATCATAGATACATGGAACCCATAAGGCATTAGGCCTGTTGTAACATGTAATGGGTGTGGGCTTGGACCTCAGAAAGCTATGCATAAACAATTACAATATAGTAAACCTCCCATACCAAGAATAGCACTCAAACTACAACCCTACCAATGAAAAGGCAACACTGCAAATATTACATCAGGCTCGAAAACACCAATATACCTCCTATTTAGAAAACAAACCAAGTCAGGTTGCCTAAAATACTGGTAAAATAAGAAAATACTTGTACCTAAAAGTATTGTACAAAATTTTTTAAAACCTCATAAGTCTCTTCTTCAGATGTCAGATCAGAGACATTCACATCTAAAAACAGGTCCTGTATTGTCTTAATAACTCACTGTTGCGCTGGAGGTGGACCCTTGGCCTGGCGCAGGACTGGTACGGCCCTCTGAGGGTTCCCAAAGGGCGCCTGCCACCAGGAGGCGGAGCACACAAGGAGACAGAGGCTAGCTGGAGCTTCACCAATAACAGTCCGGGGGCTCCGTGGATTCCCAGACCACCTGGGTTTACGTGGGCCTCTGAGGGTCTCCCGGAGAGGTAGTGGAGCGGTGTGCCCACCAAGAGCAAGGGTGCGCGGCTAGTGGAGAACAGATGAGCTAGACCGGAACAGAGAGTGCCGGAGACCACTGGAACGAGACAGCAACTGATGGTCTTCTGGTCAGGATAGGCAGCGCCTAGTGGTCTAGCTTGTGGAAGGCCGTGGGCAGCATCAGAGCAGACAGACCTGGTGGTCACAGGATAAGCAAAGAGAGTGTCTGAGTAGAGTGCTAGGGTCAAAGCCAGGGTATCTGTCCGAAGGTGGTCAGCCAAAGCAAAGGTCAGTTCCAGGTATCAGTCCAAGCGTGGACAGTGGCAAACAGGGTCAGTTCCAGGTATCAGTCCAAGCGTGGACAGTGGCAAGCAGGGTCAGTTCCAGGTATCAGTTCGAGCATGGTCAGTAGGAAGCAGAGGTCAGTTCCAGGTATCAGTCCAAGCATGGTCAGTAGCAAGCAGAGGTCAGTTCCAGGTATCAGTCTGAGCGTGGTCAGTAGCAAGCAGAGGTCAGATCCAGGCAGCAGTCCAAATGTGGTCAGAGGCAAGCCGAGGTCAGTACCGAGTATCAGTCCGAGAAGGTACAACCTGGGTAGCGGAACGTGGAACAGGAATCAGGAACAGACGCTGGAACACAGGAAGGACCATGGGAGCACAGGAACACAGGAGCACTGGAAGACACAGGAACACAGGAACATTGGAACAAGCACAGGAACAAGCACAGGAACAAGGAACGCAGGAGCACTGGAACAAGCACAGGAACAAGGAACGCAGGAACACTGGAACAAGCACAGGAACAAGGAACGCAGGAACACTGAATGGCAGTTAGCTTCACACAAATGTGACGACCCATTTGCCAAGGCGAGGATCTAAGGGAAGGACCTCGCCTTATATCGGACGCTTATGTGATGTCATTGGGAGGCGTGCGGTCTGAGGTTCCCGCCTTGGGACCTTTAAAAGACGGAAAGCTGGCCGCATGCGTGCCTAGTGGCGGGGCCGAGGATGCTGAGGATGCGGAGCCTGTGACAATGGAGGCATTCGAGGCAGGCACTGGGGACGCTGAGAGCTGGCTGCAGCAGCTAGGGACGATGGAACGGATCCCATGGAGGGGAGCCCGAGGTGAGCAGGCCTGGTCGCGGCACCAGCGCAGCCAGGACGTGCAACACTCACATACAGTATTTTTGGCTAATACTTAAATAGGTCCAATAAAAGCTACCACAGCCTGCCAAAAATACAGTTACTCCAAGCAACAAATCTGCCATATCAAATCATTACTACTTCCAAGACTCAAACAGCAACAATCCTACCCAGGAAAAGGTAGTACTGCAAACATTACATCAGGTCTTTGAAGACCAATACACCTCCTATTGAAAACAGAAAAAGACAGACTGCTATAGACCCCTACATAGAAACTATACACGGCAAAAATCTTCACCTCAATCACACATACAGAACAGACAGACCCTTACCAAGGACAAAATAAGAGACCAACAAACAACAACAACAACAAAAATATAAACATCAATTATAAAAGTAAAATCATACAAATAAAAAGAATAAATATTTAAAAACTGATAAGTAGAACATCCAATAATTAAACCTTCATGAAAAATGTTTATAAAATTTTCCAAAATACTAATATAAGATTTCAGAACAGCAGACATCAAATAATACCCAATAATAAAACATAAGAGTTTTAAAAATTTTCCACTCTTCATACCTGGGATATTTTGATTTCCAGCTGCTCTGAGATTGTTGTGGATTGGGGAAAGGGGAGCTGTACAAACTTTATAATCTCTCATACATACACACACACATTCACTCTCTCTCTCTCTCACACACACACATACACACACACAAAGTATTCATCCATCCATACCCACACTGGCAGTCACACATCCCCACACACAGGCTCTCAAACCCCACCTCCACACTCACACAGCCTCTCAAACCCCACCCCCACACTCACAGCCTCTCTCTCACACACATACACCCACACATACACAGAATCTCACTGATTTGCAAAAACACACCCAGGCTCTTACCCACTCACAGGCTTTTACACTCTCCCCAACAATCACCCATCCACACCCACACATAAGCAGTCACACATACACCTCCACACACAGTATTTCTCCTAGCCACACACTCATACACTTTTAACCCCCCCCCCCCCACACACACACACACAGTCTCTCACCCACATATACACAGGAGCTCACCCACACAGGAAGTCACCCACCCACAAAGGAAGTCACCCACCCACACCCTGCTTCTCAAACCCCCACACCCACCCCCAACCCCAAACACAGGTTCTCATCCACACACACATACAAGCTGTCACCCCAACAAACAGGCTCTACTCAAGCCACACACACACAGGCCCTGGGCCTCTTTTTTAGCCACAAGCAGGATAGGATCTGCTAGTGGCACTAGGTCCTTCTTCTCCCGCCACCAGCGGGATGGGTTCTGCTGGCAGCCATCACATCGTCCTTCTCCCTTCCGCCGCCAGCAGGATGGGGTCTGCTGACGGCCACCGTGTCCTCTCGCTCTCGTCAACTTCCAAGGGCCATCTCCGCAGCAATCTGCTGAGTTGTGAGGTGGGAAGCAGCAGGAGCCATCTCTTGCTGCCGTGGGACTGATCTTGCATTCAGAGCTGCGAGATTGGCCCCGTGGCAGCAGGAGATAACATTTGGATAAATGCGACTCCTGCTGGCCGTGGGGTGTTGTGTAGGCCAGGGTATGTGAGATGCCACTGATCGGTTTGGGCAGGGGTTTGGTTTATCCCTGCCTAATCTGATGTATTAAATTGGGGTGGCACTTGCCACTCTATAGCGACAACTATGGCCTGGGGATTCACCGAATCCCTTGAAGGCCCTGACCACATGCCACTGTTATCCAAATAACTTTAGGATTGCTCGTCAGCTGTCCTAAAGTTATTTGGCTGCTTTAACCTGATAATGCTAGAAACTGGGGTCATCTGGCCATCTTAAAGGCAAATTTTAATAACCCAATGCATCCATTAATTAGGAGATTTGCGAATATGTAGGGCAGTGGTTCCCAAATTTTTTGTTTCATGGCACATTTGACACAGGGGCCACTTTGTTGTGGCATCTCACCCATTTCCCCATTTTAACTTTCTCTTCTTTTCTCTTCCTTCTCCCCCACCCCTTGGCATCATTACCTTCTCCCATCCCTCCTACCCCTGCATCAAAATCATGCCTCTCCCTGGCATCATTATCTTCTTCCCTTCCCTATTCCACATGCCCCTGGCATCATCATCATCAGCACTTTCCTCTTCCACCATCTCTTCCCCCTCCCTCACTCCCTGGCATCAACATTACCTTCTCTCCCCACCTCCTTATCCCAGCATCATCATCATCACCCTTTCCTTCTACCCCTCCCTCCATCCCCTGGCATCAGCACCTCCCACCACCCCAATCATCATCACCTTCCCTCTCCCATCACCTCTTCCCCCACCCTTGCATCATCATCATCACCTTCCCTCTCCCTCCATTTCTGTCCCCTATCCCCAGGCATCACTACCACCTTTCACCACTTCTTCCCTACCTCCTCACCTTCCCTCCCCTTTCACCCACAATCATTATCATCATCACCTTCTCTCTCCCCTTGACATCATCTCCTTCCCTCTGCCTCTATCCCTCTCCCTCACCCCTTGGTATCATCATCACCTTCCTGCTGCCTCCACCCCTCTCCCTCCATCCCCTAGCATCATCTCCTTCCCTCTGCCTCCATCCCACTTCCTCACCCCCTGGCATCATCAATTTCCCTTTCTCTCCATCCTCTGGCATCATCACTTTCTCTTTCCACTCCCTCCACTCCTATGCTAATCATCTTCTTTTCCCTTTCTCTTCATCCCCTGGTATCACTTACCCTCTCCCTGGCATCATCATCATCATCATCATCATCATCTTCCCTCTCCCTCACTCCCTAACATCATCATCTCCCTTCTCTCTCCACTCCTCTCCCCCACTGACATCATCATCATCATCATCAATCTTCCATCTCCCCCATCCCTTGCATCTTCTTTTTTTCCCATTTCCTCCACTCCCTGGCATCACCTTCCTTCATCCTCACTCCCTGGCATCATCATCATCATCATCTTCCTTCTCCCTCCACCCTTCTTTCCCAGCCTCTGGCATCATCAACTTCCCTGTCCCCCCATCTCCTTGCATCATCACCTTCCTTTCTCTCTCTCCCCACACCCTGTGGTGCATTCATCTGTCCCTTTCCCCACTCCATCCATAATCCTTGAACAGCAAAAGTCTGAGAGCAAACTTACCAAATGATACTGCCTCCTTTGCCAGCTTCCCTCTGCAATCTGAGCTGCATGGGACCAGCAGGTCTCACAAGCCTCCAGAGACCTGAGCAGTTTTGTTGCAGTGGAGGACCAGCAGAGGGGAAAGCAGGAGGAGCTGCCAATAAGTGCTGCTCTCCCACGCCCCCTGCTGGTGGGAGGGCATCTTGTAGGAAGGAGCAAAAGAGAAAAGGATAATGCATCCGTGGCATACCTGCACTTCAGCCGCGCCATACCAGTTGGGAAATGCTGATGCAGGACTCACGCACACAGAGGGGCGGATTTTCAAAGCCCTGCTCGCCTAAATCCGCCCAAAACCGGGCGGATTTAGGCGAGCAGGGCCCTGCGCGCCGGTGAGCCTATTTTACATAGGCCTACCGGCGCGCGCAGAGCCCCGGGACTCGCGTTAAGTCCCGGGGTTTTCGGAGGGGGCGTGTCGGGGGCGTGTCGGGGGCGGGCCCGAACCGCGCGGCGTTTTCGGGGCGTGTCGGGAGCATTCCGGGGCGGGGCCCGGGGGCGTGGCTACGGCCCGGGGTGGCCCGGGGGTGTGGCCGCGCCCTCCGGACCCGCCCCCAGGTCGCGTCCCGACGCGCAGGAGGCCCGCTGACGCGCGGGGATTTACGCCTCCCTCCGGGAGGCGTAAATCCCCCGACAAAGGTAAGGGGGAGGTGTAGACAGGGCCGGGCGGGTGGGTTAGGTAGAGGAAGGGAGGGGAAGGTGAGGGGAGGGCGTTAGAGGATTCCCTCCAAGGCCACTCCGATTTCGGAGCGGCCTTGGAGGGAACGGGGGTAGGCTGCGCGGCTCGGCGCACGCCGGCTATACAAAATCGATAGCCTTGCGCGCGCCAATCCAGGTTTTTAGCAGATACGCGCGGCTCCACGCGTATCTACTAAAATCCAGCGTACTTTTGTTTGCGCCTGGAGCGCAAACAAAAGTAGGCCTATTCGCGGAGTATGAAAATCCGCCCCAGAGTGAATTTTAAAAGCTACCGAGATAAGCATGTATCTACCGGAGCACGCAAATCTCGGAAAATTTCAAAAAGAGAAGGGGCATGGGCATGGTCTGGGTAGGGCATAGGCATTTTGGGGTGTGAACCTGAGATGTGTACTTAAATAATTACCCGATCCAGTGCATGCCAAGGCCCCCTGCTGTATAACTTTACTTCTGCTATGGATGACATGTAAGTTAAAAAATAAAGAAAAATAGGCAGATCTGCAAGGTTTTAAGGGTCGGTACTAACTGGGGGATATGAAGGCTATTAAACTAGAGAGGTTTGGAGGACCTATTTCTTAACCGGGCAAACTGGAGACGGACTGGTAAAACTGGGAATAGAATCAGCATGTGCCCCTTTTAAAATCCCCTGAATTATGTGGCACTTTCACACGTCCACTTAAAATTTGGCTCACATATACGCATGGCCAGGCTATTGTATAACATATGCGCACATATGTTATAAAATGGCCACATCCCTGGGCATGGGCTGACGTACGCACGCCACTGTGCACCCATGGGCCGGTTTGAAAGTTACCATCTTAGCTGGATTACAGCGCTCCACCCAGGAATGCCCCAGGACCTCTCTAACATAGCTAGATAAATTTTTGGTTTAGTGCAAAACTTGGACAAACTCACTATGGACCCCTATAAGTCTATGGCAGGCTTCCATTATCCATTTGATTATCAGGTAACAGCTAGCAAACATATGAGAACCCACAAATGCATGAAGGTTTCTATAGCTGCTTGGGTAGATTTGATGCTGTGAGTGTTTTCCATTATCTGCATTGCATTTGTCAAGTTGTTTTTATTTATTTATTTTTTTAAGCTAGCAGTAGTTTGCTGGTAAGGCAGGCAGAAGGCAGTGTTGCTCAGCTGCTGAGGGAATCTGTGTCCTTCATTTCTCTCGTTCGCCCATCCTTCTTCCAGGAGCAGAAGCAGAAATAAGAGGAACAGTGATTTATTGACAGTTTTCCATCAGCAGCCAATTAAAATGTAAATTCATCCTTTAGTAACAGGGAAATGAATTGTGTATGTGTGTGTAGGGGGGGGTGCTAAAAGTTAAATGCTAATATCACTGCATCGGTGAGTTTGGATCGGGGGGGGGGGGTGGAATTGATGAAGAACTAAATTAACTTTATGGAAAGGAAAACAAAATTGCAAAAATGTTTACCACTGCAAGAGGGAAGACAGTGGCAATTAAGAAAAAGGAAAGGACTAATTAGTAAAGAACTATTTTTAAGTATGTATATGGGATTGAAGTATGTTTGGTAAAGACAGACTGCTTCCAGCAAATCTAGTGCTATCAGGCATTAATTAGACCACTGTATAATGACAGTGCATAGACACTGTGCTCCCAGTATTATCCTTGTCCCATTATTACCTTAATTAAAGCTAATGGAATTAATTTACCAGAATAAAAAATTGCCTGAAGAAAAATGAGCAGACAGCAAATCGTATGGGGTTAAAGCTCTGTATGTTTGCAGTGTATCAACACCCGTTGAAAAGTGGGTTCCCAACAGACATGATAATAAGAAGTGGCAGGATTCACAGAACAGACCCATCAAACTTCTAAAACCTGGGAATAATATGGCGCCAGCGGTTTGCCCTTTAGAGTCTGAAACATGTGTAGCACTTTTTCATAGAGGTGCTGTGCTTTAGTTGCCGCTAACAAGTCAACTACAGACAGCCATGACATCTCACCTCACATCCTTAACTCCCTGAGCCTTACCCAAGTCAAGAAGCAAGTGGTTTGTGGGAATTAAAGGCTTCAGTTTTATTTATGGTAAATGCATTAAACTCATCATATACCTGAGCCAAATACCTGTCCCTGTCATCTGATTGCCAGCCAAGGATCAGCCAGCCAGTCTATGACGTATCCCTGCCATTCCTGCTGCAGTAGCAGTTAGGTGAATTCCTGGAACTCTTTGGAGCCCTCACCTTGTTTCTATGTTAGGTTGCCAATAGTGGTAGATTAGTAATCAATGCTCTTTTGTGTAAGTTTGCATTTAAGTCCTTTCATGGATTACAAACTGGTTAAAGGACAGGAAACAGAGAGTAGGATTAAATGGATAATTTTCTCAGTGGTGGGGAGTGGGCAGTGGAGTGCCACAGGGATCTGTACTTGGACCAGTGCTTTTCAATATATTTATAAATGATCTGGAAAGGAATATGATGAATGAGGTAATCAAATTTGCAGATGAATCAGAATTATTCTGAGTAGTTAAATCACAAGCGGATTGTGATAAATTGCAGGAGCACCTAGCGAGACTGGAAGATTGGGCATCCAAACGTCAGATGAAATTTAATGTGGACAAGTGCAAGGTGATCCATACAGGGAAAAATAATCCATGCTGTAGTTACATGATGTTAGGTTCCATATTAGGAGCTACCATCCAGGAAAAAGATCTAGGCATCATAGTGGATAATACATTGAAATTGTCAGCTCAGTGTGCTGCAGCAGTCAAAAAAGCAAACAGAATGTTAGGAATCATTAGGAAGGGAATGGTGAATAAAACGGAAATGTCATAATGCCTCTATCTCTCCATGGTGAGAGCACACATGAGTACTGTGTAGGGATGTGCATTCGTTTTGAACGAATGCGCAAACTGCAACATATAGGCCCCTATTTGTTGCATTTGTGGGTTCCCGAAACGTATGGCGAACCCCCAAGAATGCAACTTATCATTAACAAATAAAACCCCCACCCTCCTGACCCCCCCAAGACTTGCCAAAAGTCCCTGGTGGTCCAGCGAGGGTCCTGGAGTGATCTCCTGCACTCAGGCCGTTGGCTGCCGGTATTCAAAATGGCGCCGATAGCCTTTGCCCTTACTATGTCACAGGGGCTACCAGTGCCATTGGTTGGCCCCTGTCACATGGTAGGAGCAATGGATGGCCGGCGCCATCTTGTGCTCCTACCATGTGACAGGGGGGGGTCAGGAGGGTGGGGGGTTATAGTTAATTAAATTTAAAGGGTTGGGAAGGGTTTTTTTTTTGTTTTTCCAACTTTAATGGAAAACGAATACCAAATTCAACTAATGGACGAGTAGGGTTTCCCCCCTATGAAAACGAATGCAATGTATTTGGGTCCCAACAAATACGAATACCGAATCGGACGAATCCATCCCTTCTGCACATCCCTAGTACTGTGTACAATTCTGGTTGCCGCATCTCAAAAAATATATAGTTGCAATGGGGAAAGTATAGAGATTGGCAACCAAAATGATAAAGGGGATGGAACAACTTCCTATTGAGGACAAGCTAAAGAGGTTTGGGCTGTTCAGCTTGGAGAAGAGACGGCTAAGGGGGATATGATAGAGGTCTTTAATATCATGAGAGATCTAGAATGGGTAAATGTGAATTGGTTATTTACACTTTCAGATAATAGAAGGACTAGGGGACACTCCATGAAGTTAGCAAGTAGCACATTTAAAACTAATTGGAGAAAATTCTTTTTCACTCAACACACAATTAAGTTCTGGAATTAGTTGTCAAAGGATGTGGTTAGTGCAGTTAGTGTAGCTGGGTTCAAAAAAGGTTTGGATAAGTTCTTGGAGGAGAAGTCCATTACCTGCTATTAATCAAGTTGACTTAGAAAATAGCACTGGCATAAATAGCATGGGATCTACTTAATTTTTGGTACTTGCCAGGTACTTGTAGCCTGTATTGGCTACAGTTGGAAACAGGATACTTGGCTCGATGGACCCTTGGTCTGACCCAGTATGGAAATTTCTTATGTTCTTATGTCTCCCCAAACAGAAGCACACAACCTCCACTTTGGGCTGCCAGTTGGCTCCAGATTTTCATAAGAACATAAGAAATTGCCATGCTGGGACAGACCAAGGGGCCATCAAGCCCAGCATCCTGTTTCCAACAGAGGCCTAACCAGGCCACAAGAACCTGGCATTTACCCAAATACCAAGAAGATCCCATGCTACTGATACAATTATTAGCAGTGGCTATTCCCTAAGTAAACTTGATTAATAGCAGTTAATGGACTTCTCCTTCAAGAACTTATCCAAACCTTTTTTGAACCCAGCTACACTAACTCCACTAACCACATCCTCTGGCAACAAATTCCAGAGCTTAATTGTACATTGAGTGAAAAAGAATTTTCTCCAATTAGTTTTAAATGTGCTACTTGCTAACTTCCTGGAATGCCCCCTAGTCCTTCTATTATCTGAAAGTGTAAATAACCGATTCACATCTACCATACTCGTTCAAGACCTCTCATGATCTTAAAGATCTCTATCATATCCCCCCTCAGCCGTGTCTTTTCCAAGCTGAACAGCCCTAACCTCTTCAGCCGTTCCTTTTCAGGACCGTCTCATCCACTTCTGGTGTTGCCTTCCAGAGGACGGCTGTGTTCATATTGAGCTCTTTCCTCAGAGATTTCAAAACCTTTATTTTCATTTACTTAGCCTTATAATCTTGATATATTTTAGTTAGAGTTTATTTCATTCATTTAGCCTTTTATTTGATTTGTTTGTTTGAGGGGAAGGCAGCTCCTCCGCCTTCTCCTGTATACTGACTGCAGCCTCTCTTCCCTTCCCCCATTCACTACACACACACACACACACACACACACACTTTTCTTTGTTTTAGTTAGGAAGGGGCAATTTTTCAGGGATTTAGTTTTAGGGTGAGTTATGTTTTAGGCAGGGTTAGTTTCAAAGCATATTTTCTTTCTTATTTGCTTTATAGTTTTACATTCTCTTGTGCTCGTTCCTCCAGCCTCCCATTGGAGTTGAAAGAAGAGTTTTATATCAGTTTTGTTTGATTTAGTTATTTAATTTCAACTCTTCCCCAACAATTGCCATTTTTTATTTTATTTTAGTTTTATAAGTTAATAGAGCATTAAGTTCTTACCTTTTTATTTTCTTTATTTAATCACTGAGGCTCCTGGAGCTCTGGGATGGGAAGGGATCAGCTATTCAGCCAGGCCACAAGCTCTGAAGCCCGGATGAGCTCTAATCAGACGCCTGCTGTAAGCCTTCCCGGAGCAGCCAACGTGCCTTCTTTTCTAAGCAAGTTTTCTTTCCAGTTTTTTTTTCTTTTTGTACTTCTCACTCCCCTGTGAGTGGCATTTTAATTTTGAAGCACAGGTTCACTTGTTCAGTTAAAACTTTTCTGTCTTTTCACTTATTTTTACACATTTAATTTAAAAAAACATTAGAAAAAAAAAGGTTACCTTTAAGCAACCCTGCTCACCTCCCTTTTAATTTCAGTTGAGGCTGCTTCAATCCCTAAGAAAGCTGGGGGGGGGGGGGGGGGGGAGGAAGAAAGGTGTCAGCTGGAAGTCAATACCAAAGAAGAACATCTGTGACTTTCTGGCTGGCACCCCAAAAGCTGCAGCATCTTACCCAGCAATAACTAATAATGACATCTCTGCTGTTGCTGGGCACAATACTCATGTCCCGGCATTGTTATCTGCTGGGGCAGATACCCTATTTTAGAGGACCCTTTAGTGGCTGGCACTACTATGCCAGCTAGGGATGTGAATCGTTTTAGGACGATTAAAATTATCGTCCGATAATTTTAATATCGTCTTAAACCGTTATGGAACACAATACAATAGAGATTCTAACGATTTATCGTTATAAATCGTTAGAATCGTGAGCCGGCACACTAAAACCCCCTAAAACCCCCCCCCGACACTTTAAATTAAATCCCCCACCCTCCCGAACCCCCCCCCAAATGAGTTAAATAACCTGCGGGTCCAGCGGCGGTCCGGAACGGCAGCGGTCCGGAACGGGCTCCTGCTCCTCAATCTTGTTGTCTTCAGCCGGCGCCATTTTCCAAAATGGCGCCGAAAAATGGCAACGGCCATAGACAAACACGATTGGACGGCAGGAGGTCCTTCCGGACCCCCGCTGGACTTTTGGCAAGTCTCGTGGGGGTCAGGAGGCCCCCCACAAGCTGGCCAAAAGTTCCTGGAGGTCCAGCGGGGGTCAGGGAGCGATTTCCCGCCGCGAATCATTTTCGTACGGAAAATGGCGCCGGCAGGAGATCGACTGCAGGAGGTCGTTCAGCGAGGCGCCGGAACCCTCGCTGAACGACCTCCTGCAGTCGATCTCCTGCCGGCGCCATTTTCCGTACGAAAACGATTCGCGGCGGGAAATCGCTCCCTGACCCCCGCTGGACCTCCAGGAACTTTTGGCCAGCTTGTGGGGGGCCTCCTGACCCCCACGAGACTTGCCAAAAGTCCAGCGGGGGTCCGGAAGGACCTCCTGCCGTCCAATCGTGTTCGTCTATGGCCGCCGCCATTTTTCGCCGCCATTTTGGAAAATGGCGCCGGCTGAAGACAACAAGATTGAGGAGCAGGAGCCCGTTCCGGACCGCTGCCGTTCCGGACCGCCGCTGGACCCGCAGGTTATTTAAGTCATTTGGGGGGGGTTCGGGAGGGTGGGGGATTTAATTTAAAGGGTCGGGGGTGGGTTTTAGGGGGTTTTAATGTGCCGGTTTTGCGATTTTTAGATTTTTAGATTTTTCACGATTTTTCATGATTTTTCACGATATTTTACCCCCCCAAACGGCAACAATACGATTCCCTCCCCCTCCCAGCCGAAATCGATCGTTAAGACGATCGAGGACACGATTCACATCCCTAATGCCAGCCATAGAAAACACCATTCCTACCTCAGCTCCTTCCACTACTGACGTAACTATTCTGACCGATGCTACCTTTCCTTCCACCTCAGAGGTGGCTGCGTTGCCAGCCAGAGAGACATGCAGTGTCCCTGCTGCTGCAGAAAATAATAAAACACCTCCTGAGCAGCAGGGCACAATAAAGACAAAGCTCAGAGCCCAAGTTCCTGCCCGGTTATTGCTTCCACTTCTGCTGCAGTCAAACCGCTGCAAACAAGATCCTATGCTGCTATGGTGTCAGGCACAAAAAGCCGGTGGCTCTGCTGGGAGGGATGTAGGATGAGCACAACAGCCAGGATCAGGCAGTAGAGCCCCATACCCAATACAATATGTCACCTACCCCTTCCATGGACTAACCTGGAGACATGGAGTAAGGTTTCTAGCAATGGGAGGGGCAACTATCAAGGACCACATCATGGCACTGGCCGATGTGGTGGGTCCTAGGGGTGTGCATTCGTTTGCAATGTATTGGCAATCTGCAATGTATATATTTGTTGTATTCGTGGAGGTCACAAAACGTATGGCAAACCCCCACGAATACAACGTATCACTAATGAATAAACCCCCACCATCCTGACCCCCCCAAAACTTGCCAAAAGTTCCTGGTGGTCCAGCGGGGGTCATCTAGCAATCTCCTGCACTCGGGCTGTTGGCTGCCGGTATTCAAAATGGCGCTGATAGCCTTTGTCCTTACTATGTCACAGGGGCTACCAGTGCCATTGGTCGGCCTCTGTCACATGGTAGGAGCAATGGACAGCCGGCGCCATCTTGTGCTCCTACCATGTGATGCGTAACTATTTTAGGAAGTTTCTCACTTTGTTCTATGGTCAACCTGTGAGGATTTTTCCTGATTTGGCCAAGCAACACAAGTGAAGAGGAGAGGTTTTCTATTTTTTCAGCAAGAAATTATTTCTCTTGGGTTTTCCTTTGTAAATGTGTTATTAAAAGGAGTGATGAATGTTTTATTTTCTTTTTGCCTTCACTTACCTCCTCCCCGAACCTCAAGTATCTTAGTGCTGTAAGTATTATACTGCTGGTTATCACTATGATATTGCCTTTCTTGGATTATGGTTCTCTTTAGTGTGCTCCCCTTTGTTATTTCCTTCCCACCTTTGGGGCAGATTTTCAAAGGCTATGGGGCGGATTTTCAGAGCCCTGCTCGCCTAAATCCGCCCAAAACCGGGCGGATTTAGGCGAGCAGGGCCCTGCGCGCCGGTAAGCCTATTTTACATAGGCCTACCGGCGCGCGCAGAGCCCCGGGACTCGCGTAAGTCCTGGGGTTTTTGGAGGGGGCGTGTCGGGGAGCGTGTCGAGGGGGCGGGCCCGAACCGCGCGGCGTTTTTGGGGCGTTTCGGGAGCATTCCGGGGGCGGGCCCGGGGGCGTGGCTACGGCCCGGGGCGGCCCGGGGGCGTGGCCGCGCCCTCCGGACCCGCCCCCAGGTTACGTCCCGGCGTGCAGGAGGCCCGCTGACGCGCGGGGATTTACGCCTCCCAGAGGGAGGCGTAAATCCCCCGACAAAGGTAAGGGGGGGGGCTTAGACAGGGCCGGGTGGGTGGGTTAGGTAGGGGAAGGGAGGGGAAGGTGAGGGGAGGGCAAAAGGAAGTTCCCTCCGAGGCCGCTCCGATTTCGGAGCGGCCTCGGAGGGAATGGGGGTAGGCTGCGCGGCTCGGCGCGCGCCGGCTATACAAAATCGATAGCCTTGCGCGCGCCGATCCAGGATTTTTAGCAGATACGCGCGGCTCCGCGCGTATCTACTAAAATCCAGCGAACTTTTGTTTGCGCCTGGAGCGCAAACAAAAGTAGGCCTATTCGCGGAGTATGAAAATCCACCCCTATGCGCGTAAGATACGCGTATAACCTGAGCAAATCTGCCCCTGCGCGCGCTGAGCCTATTTTGCATAGGTTCGGCAGCGCGCCCAAGCCCCGGGACACGCATATGTCCCGGGGCTTGCAAAAAGGGGTGGTCTGGGGCATGGCCGGGGCGTGGTGGCAGTCCAGGGCAGTCCGGGAGCGGGGTCGAGTGCTCCGGCACAGTGGCCTGTGCTGGGGCATGGCGTGCTGGCAGCCGGCCAGCGCGTGCAAGTTATGCCTGCCTCAGGCAGGCGTAACTTTTTCAACAAAGGTAGGGTGGATTTAGTTAGGGCTAGGGGGTGGGTTAGATAGGGGATGGGAGGGGAAGGTGGGGGGCTGGAGAAAAAGATGGGGAACGGGGAAAGCCACCGGGGCTCCCCTCGGGCTCGGCATGCACAAGGTGCACATGTGTGCATCCCCTTGCACGCGCCGACCCTGGATTTCATAACATGCGCATGGCAGCGCACGCATGTTATAAAATCGGGCGTAGATTTGTTTGTGCCGGGTTGCGCGAACAAATCTACGCCCACGCATAAGTTTTAAAATCTGGCCCTTTATGTTTTTTCTGCCTTTATATGGATACTTATTTTGTAGCTGTTTATTTTTAATTAGTAATTTCCTTATTTATTTTGATTTCTTTTGCAGCTATCCATGTTTCTGTAACAAGCAATTAACTTTGTTTGTAACTTAAAATCTTATAAATAAAGAATTTTAAAAAATGTCTCCAAAGCTTCCTGAGTTACAAACACTTTATGTGCATATAAGTTATATTTTATGCACAGACAACATGATTTGTACACATATCATGTTTCTGGTGCATAAAATATACAAAAATGTAGGCATTTTCCACAAATCTTTCATGCAAAAACTCTTTTGAGTAAAATGTTTGCAAAAGCAGCCTTCACAGTAGTAAACGTTTGCGCTTAGTCTACTATATGTGAATGTTTAGTCAAACGCACATTAATGAGCAGCTATAATGCAAAATCCTGCAAAGCAGTTCATTAATATGGTATTTTGCTAAAAGGGCTACACAAAAAGGCTTTGTGGGTCAATTTCTGCAAAAATAGAAACTACACCTCAATGAAGAATAGTTAGTTTTCTATCTGGGCACTGGAAGCGGCGGTTTGTGTGAACTGCAGGGATTTAAAGGGTCTCATGTCTCGTTTCAGCACTCCCCTCTCTACTTCCCCAAATATCATTCAAATGTCCTGATGGTCTTAGTAATCCCCTACCTTGACACCTGAGTCCCTTGTCAGTCCTAAAGGTAAAATCTGAACCCCTTTAGGAAGCCCTATCTGTCTTTCCAGCCTTGTCCCTTAACATTCTATTAAATCTCAATTAGGAGTTGGCCCCACCCCCAAAAGTTCACTTCATTGAAGGTTTGGTCTTTCAGGGGCTGGAGCAGTCCCCACCCTCTCCTGCCCACTGAATTCTGGTTTCAAAATGGCACCGAGTGACCACAGGAGCTCCTTTGCTACTTTCCAAAAGATAAATGCAGTTTTATTTTCCTCACTTAAATTGGGTCTTGCGTAAAGTATCTTGTTGTCTTTCTCCTTAAACCTTGACATTGAAAACAATGTCTGGACTACAGTGTCTAAGAATTTTGAAATGAATGAGAACCTGATAACAAGAAAAATCTGATTCAGCATTTGGTATTCCCTTTGTTGAGGACACCCTATGAATTTTCTTCACGGTTTCTTGCAGCAGTATCCTGAAGGATAACCTTTAATCTGTGGAGACTCCAGGACAGTCCTGGGGAGCTGTTAACCTTTGGTATACTTGAGGAAATGTACAAGGGTCTGAAGTGAAATTGGTTACAACTTCTGAAAGGAATGGGACAAGCTGTGCTATTTAAATAGGGCAAGTCACAGGAGCAGCCAGCCTGAATGAGTTTGTTATGAATGTGAGAGCCTGCTCTAAGAGCAAAGTCAGACAGGAAGTGAGATAAATGCTGTAGTTATAGGATAGAATCACAAGTACACTGTCCTCTTCTCCTTGACAGCAAAACTCAGCAATGAAGCACATTTCCTCCCTGTTTTTTGTTTTTTGTCTGGGAAGGCTACTGCAGAACAAGCATCCTCTTGTTTCTACTTAATTTTTTGTTTTAATTATGTGAATCTCAATAAATGCACTTCACAATTTAGAATAAAAAATCCTCTCCTTTTAAGAAGTTATTTCTAAGGATGCAACAAAACAGATAACGTGTTCAGGGGATGAGCAGTCCTAATATTTTCTATGTTTCAAGCACTGTTTCGTGAGCAAACTGCATCGAGTTTCATTCTGGCTGTTTGATCGGTCTGACTCTGACCTAATGTAAACTTTTGGTTTAGTTTTCCATTACAGAACCACAGAACTGAAGTAGAATGGGATAAAAATGTTTCTTTTAGTGGGCAGTTGGGCACAATTCAAGGGATAAGGGGAATGGAGGAGGAAGATCAGTGCAGACTAAGCAAACTCCCATGTTTATCCTACATGTTTATCAGAGAGCAGACTTTGCCGACAGCAATGAAAATATTTCCAGAGATGCATTTTTCATTTGCCCCAGGGTCTGGCTTCCTTATCACTATGGCTCCTACTCTTCAGGCAGGATGGGCCTAACAGCAGAATGGTTAACTACAGATTACTGGTTAATTTTCTTACTACTTATTCAAGTAATGATTACTTTTAGATTACCTAGAAACCCAAAAGAGCAGTAAGGTATCATGTCCATAGATGAAAATGGAAAAGTATAATCTGAAGACATTTCTAAAATCGCAATGGATCATGTTTTAGAAAGAAAGAGAATAGAGAAAAAATCCCTTTGACAGCCTGTGCTTAAGTATACTGTTTGCATGAGAGCCAGAAAAATGTTAAATTTCAGTCAAATAAGCTACTGGAAAAATTAGGGAAAAGAAATTAAAGGAACTTGATATTGCTTTTGCTCTCACCTCTGAATACTCTAATCACTTGTTTAGATTAAATATTTGAAAACATAACCCCTTATTTTAGTCCATTACTTAGAAAAGTAATCAGATTACAAATTACTTATTACTTTAACAGCCTTCTGTGGTAAGATTGCTGATGCAGCAGTTACCAACCCTGGAGAAAAGAAATGAGTGCAGCTCTGCAGGGATATCTTGCAGCCAGCCAAAGAGAACCGTGCAAGAAGTGAAGAAAAAAAAGCCATGGCCTATTGTCTGCCTCATGAAATGTGACAGCAAGCAGGAGAAGCTATGAGGAGAAAACTTCAGGCTGTGAATTAATGTCTGCTGCTTGGAAAATGGATGGGAAAGAGACCTGCAAAGTACAAAAAAATAAAATAAAATTACATTTTCAGTACAGACTTAAAGCTGCAGCATCTATTGCATTGAATATGAGACAATGGTTAACTAATCTGAATGTTAAGACTCTCTGGAGTTGCTTTAACTAATGCAGTTTTATAAAAGAGAACATCTAGACTGGCAATTCACTCAAAGACTTCAGGAATACTTTGAGCTATACTTGTCTGGGGCTTTTGTTGATTTTCTTTCTTAATTCAAATCCTTTCGGGGGAAGTTGTTGAGCCCCCTACAAGATGACTACTTGAAGTGTTAGCTCCATGGGGATCAAAAAATCATACTTTCCATTGTACTGGATAAAGCAGCTTCCTATGGAAAACCCCCTCAAGGGGTCTGGTATTCAAAAGAGTGGGTAAAACTGAAGCCGCATTCGTGGTCTCATAGGAAGCCAAATGTTTGAAACCAGACCTACCCTTCCACCCAACAAAACTTCAGCAGGCGAGGAACCAGAGGTTTCAGTTAAGGTAATAATTGGCGAGGAACGAAATATTAGCAAAAGAGAATAATGAAGCAAACAAAGAGGGAATTGAGGCAGACTTTGTGGGTATCTTTTGCCCATAGACTTTACACAAATTTTAAAAGTGAAATTACGTGCATTGATTCACTTCGAAAATTACTTAGGGAAAGCTAAACTACCTGCACACATTTACACCTGCTAATTTGTGTGGATAGTTTTTCTGAGGAAAAATGTGTACAGAATTTTGGAATTTCAAAGTATGCCCTAAATGCAAACTCTTTTCCGATGCTGCCACTGGCAATACCTCTTCTCCCTACAGGTAAATATATGCATTTAGTGGCACTAAGTGCATAAGGCAGGCAATTTTCTAAAGGCCCATTCTCCCTAAGAGGAAGGTATGGCACAGACTGTCCATTGTAACATAGTAAAGGACAGCAGAAAATGCCCCCCCCCCCCCGCCTAATTATTCTGCCCACATTGCTGTGGATACATCTCAGCTGCCAGCCACAGAGGTTGGCCACCTGCAAAATTTCCCCTTATTCAGGGCCTTCTCCTTTGTATTCCCTGTAACATCATTTCAGAAAAAGATTCAAGAATTTGAAAATCATTTCAGAAGATAAAATGATACAGTCCCACGAATAAACAAAACAAAAGTGGTGGGTTTTTTCTCTAAAAAGACATCTGTAAGATCTCAGTAATTATAACAGAAGAAAGAATTTGCAAGAAAAGGTGAAAGGGGAAAAATCAAACGAGCTATAAGGAAAGGTTCCTCTCTCATTTTCTGAGGCTTAAATTTGTGAAAGATTTTGAAATAGAACAGCCTCATAGTGCCTTCCCACAAGTCTAATAACACAAAATACTCAAGAGCTATGGTGATTAAAATCCAGCACCATCACCGATTACTGGAAATTGCAGAGAAAACTAGGGCAAAGGCCCCCCTGATACGGGAAGGCAGGGGGGATTCTGACTGAGCTGGACTGAAACAAAATTACTGCTCAGAAGAGGAAGAGATGTCTGACTTTGAGTGAGCAGTTGGAAATTGAGATTTGGGTTGTACTATCCGCCTAGCGGCCCAGGAACAGCATTTTGAACTTAGCATGGGGAGAATCTGCAGCACGATTCCTGAATCAGATCTTTTCTTCCCTCTGCCAGCTGGGGTTTGGAGGATATGAAACAACATATATCTCTAAAAGTAAGAGAAGGTTACGCCAAACTTATGACTCTCAGAAGACTTAAACCACTACTAACACCAAATGACTTCCGGTCAGTACTACAAGCATTAATTTTTTCAAGCACTGATTACTGTAATGCCCTTCTACTAGGATTACCCCACACCACAATAAGACCTCTACAGGTATTACAATACACAGCTGCAATAATTTTAACTGGTAAAAATAGAAGAGACCATAAAACCGATACTCTAATTGAACTACACTAGCTACCCATTGAACAAAGAATTCAATACAAGACTCTTTGCACCATACATAAATTAATACACGACGAAAAGGCAGAATGGCTGAACACAGCCCTTCACATACACGTCCCTAATTTCCAGGGCGGAAACTGCTCGCTCTCCCAAGGTCAAGTCCCTGACCAACTCAAGCTTGCTATTCTCAAGCCTCTCCTTAAAAAACCTAACCTTCCACCTACTGACCCAGCTAACTTCAGACCAATTGCCAACCTCCCAATGATTGCAAAAATCATGGAGAAGGTAGTAAACAGACAACTATCCGAATTCCTAGAAGAGAATGACATTCTAACCTCCAATCAATTCGGATTTCGAAAGTCACTGAACACTGAATCTCTACTAGCCTCGCTTTCTGATAACATCCTCATCAACCTGGAAAATGGTCAACCTTTCCTTCTCGTCTTACTGGACCTCTCCTCAGCGTTCGACACTGTGAACCATACCTGCCTCATTCAGCGTCTAGCAGATATTGGTATAACAGGTTCAGCGCTCAACTGGTTCAAATCTTTCCTTGAAAACAGACAATACAAGGTCAGGATTAACAACAAAGAATCACTCCCTATCAGATCAAAGCTTGGGGTACCTCAAGGATCATCCCTTTCACCAACACTATTCAATATTTATCTCCTTCCACTCTGCCATCTACTATCTAACCTCAAGCTAACACACTTCCTTTACGCGGATGACATTCAGATCCTCATCCCGATAATGGAATCCCTCCACAAAACGTGGTCTTACTGGAACAGCTGCCTTTCGGAAATCAAAAACATGCTAACAAGCCTCAACCTCGTGCTAAATACTAGCAAAACTGAAATCCTCATAATAGCTCCAGACAAGTGCTCTCTATTCAACCCAACTAGTTCCACCCAACTCTCCTTCCCATCAATCGACCACACACCACAAGTAAGAGATCTTGGTGTACTTCTGGACAACCAACTCAACTTCACCAAGTTCATAAACAATACTACCAAAGACTGCTTCTTCAAATTGCAAGTCTTAAAAAAATTAAAACCTCTTCTACACTTCCAAGACTTCCGCTTGGTACTACAATCTATCATCCTCCCTAAACTGGACTATTGCAACTCACTCCTCCTGGGCCTGCCAGCCAACACCATCAAACCACTTCAGATGGTCCAGAACGCGACAGCCAGAATTCTCACTAACACCAACAAATGGGATCACATCACCCCTATCCTCCAAAATCTTCACTGGCTGCCCATAAAATTTAGGATACAATTTAAATCCCTCATGATGATTCACAAGGCTCTTCACAACATCTCCCCCCTCAACCTATCCTTCCAACTACAGCAACACGTCTCCAATAGACCGATCAGAAGTGCATACCAGAACATGCTTCACACCCAGCCAACAAAAACCTCATTGAGGAAACGAGCTCTGTCCACTGCAGGTCCCCATCTTTGGAACCTGCTCCCACCGGACCTCCGCCAAGAACCATGCCTTCCGACATTCAAAAAGAAGCTAAAGACTTGGCTATTCACTCAAGCTTTCCCTGAGAGCTAAAATCTGGTGAAGCGACAGACAATATACCTACCTCTGTACATATGTTCCTGATTTATGGTTCCTGATTTATGGTTCACAGTTACATTTAATTGAGTTTATGAAAGTTCTCTTTTAATAGTTTTCCTGTATACTTGTGTTAATGTATTCTGCCTTGAGGCGACTGTTTTAATGTTGACCTTGGGAGAGCGAGTATTTCCGCCCTGGAGGCGACTGTTCAGTTCCTTGTAAACCGGTGCGATATGTATTCTTTACAGGAACATCGGTATATAAAAATTAAAAATAAATAAATAAATAAATAATAGAAACTTGAGATCAGCAAACAAAGCACTGCTAACTATTCCCTCAGTAAAAACAGCCAGACTAACTCAAGTAAGGGATAGGGCCCTATCCCTGGCAGGACCTATAATATGGAACACAATGCCTTTAGAAATCAGAACACAAAGAGACATCAAAGCATTCAAAAAAAGTTTAAAAACATGGCTATTTAAGCAAGCATACCACAAAGAGAATTAAGAGTAGAATCCAGGGAATTGTATGATGCAGTCCGAAGAATTCCCACACACACACATCAGCTTACTCGAATGGTGTGTGTGTGTGTGTGTATATTTTATTTTACTTTATCTCTATTAGATTGCAACCACAGAGGACCAGACTTAAGTGTTAATTTATCTTATAGCTGATATACTTAAAGTAGACATGACTTATGACAACCACTAAATAATATTTAATATGAAACTATGTTACAGTATTTGATAACACCTGTTTAATATAAGTCAGCACATTTAAGTTTGAAATTATGTGCCTTATTGTGAACCGTTGTGACGGCAACTAGCTTAACGACGGCATAGAAAAGATTTTAAATAAAATAAATAAATAATAAATACTGCAAAGGCCCCTGTGCAGGGGTGAAGTGGGGGGAGCCATGGTAATCGCTCAATGATGACACCAATAGGCCGGAATTAGGGCCCATGACTGTGAGATCCTGAAGGGAGCCGTGGTGCATGGGTCCCCAGAGCATCATCATTGTAATGGCCACACTAGACAAGCAGTAGGGGGAGGAATATAAAAGAAAAGAAAATCCCCAGGTAGTCGTGCATGAAAACTCATGGCGCTGGGAACTCACAACTGGTTCTCACTGAGCTGGAGGCTCAAAGGAGCAAGAGGAAACTACCTGGTCAATAAAAGCATAAATAAATGCTATCTAGCAAGAATGCATGTAACCATAACCAACACCAGAAGGAACTGCAACAATACGTACATTTCCTTTCAGAAAGTAACTTGGAAAAACAATGAATTATTGTTGACTCTCCTAAGTAATTTACGCAACAGGGGCACAGAGGCTGCACAATCAGGGACAGATTTAAATTATGGGAACCCGTAGGCTGTTGAGGAAGAGGAGGACCCCCAGAAATGGCTGAAGGGTGAGGGGGTGGGGAGGAGTTAACTCACTGCCCTCCTCTCCCTGAAGTCATCGGCAGCATGGCAGGGGAGGCAACCCTCACTCTGGATTGCTCATGCCCAGATCCTTTCTTTCTAGCAAACCCCCCTCACTTCACTTGTCCTGTAGATGGAGACCCCCCCACCACCTCAGCAGCAGCAATAATTCCAAATATACAAATTCAGTTTGGAACCTCCTGTAGCTCTCCCATCACCATCACAGGCCCTGCTGTGGCTCTGTCCCTTCCTCCTGCACGGAAGGGGGCAGGACCAGAGCAGGCCCAGTAACAGCAAGACGGGAGGCTGCAAGAACCCGCACACACACTGAAGGACTGGTGCAATACGGTTCACCCAGCCTAGCGCACAGGTTTACGCATGGTTGGATATGCATTTTGGATGCGCTAGACTTGCACCCGATGCAATAAGAAGATTATTAGTGGGTCCAAAACACAACCCAAACAAATGTGAAGCCGATATTGCTCATTACATATAAATTCCAAATAGATGAAGCTATTAGCCCCCGAAGTAAAAATCGTTGGGCACCCAAAGCACATTTTTTAAGGTGGAAAATTTCACACCAGTTCTGGAGGCGGCATTAAGTCAATCTGCAAGTCAAGGGCTCATGAGAAATTTAAAAAGACGGTCCTCTGTGGTTCCTCCTAGTTAGTATTGTTGTGACACTTAAATTTACTGCTTTCAGTGTTTAAAAATAAAGGTATATAAGCTTGATTTAAAAAAAAATGTCTGGATGCACTATGTACACACATGTACATGCCTAATTTACACACACAATAGCAAGGAGTGCTTAGATATGGGCACAAGGAGCCTTAGCAAAATTGGCCGGAAAAGGGATAAAACGGACGCTCAAATTGAGTGCCCATTGCAATTGTTGGAGCCTGATGCATTTGAGCACTAGGGACATGCATTTCTTCCCTAGTGCATCCTTTTCTATGCAGCCCCTCATTTACATACTGCATCGGGTGCCCAGGGGATGTGGCTGTGCACGCATTAGGAAAATGGCCACTCAATACGAGCCACCTGTTTTAACGCGCATCTTATTGCATTGACCCCTGAATTTTTCTTTTGGAATTGTTGCTGCTGTTGCAGCTGCATGGTTGGGGAAAACGCTGATCTACAGTACAAGCAGCACCACAGGGGCAAGACAAGATGGCAGCGGTGGCAGCACACCCTATAAAAATGTGGTTCTGGAGGCAGTTTTTTATATTGTCTATAACTAAATCCAGGCCTGTATACAATTTAAGTGATATGATCTTCTGTGCTAGTGGGGTTTTGAATTTGCAGGTAGAAAATGAAATATAAAAACTTCTTGCAGTTTTAGACTACACAAATCAGGTTACTATTTATCTGAGAATATGCATGAGTAGTTCTCTTAACATATTAAAGCTTATTTATTTGTGAAAGTGTCTTATATATTAATAAGTATACATATATGCCCCTTATGATAGACTAATTCAAATTTTTCTAGATTTTGCAAAGCAAGTAGGTTTAGCCTGATAATTACCTTCAATAATAGGCAGTGACTTTAACCAACCTTTGGAGAGAAATTTTACCAAATGAGTTGACATACTAATTCCCTTTTGGCAATTAAATCTCTTAAAGGGAATTTGATCTCTGGAGAATTTGCATCCAATGGAAAAAGACTATATATTTCAATCAGCTCCCCATCAAACATATACTAGAATAGATTATGAGGTTAATAGAATAGATTATGAGGTCAATATTCATCATCAACAGTGTGGCGAGTGGACAATTTGTTTATCTAAAGACAGCCAGATAAATTGTCACGGATATTTAGAAAAGCACTACCTATTAAGTGCTTTGCTGAATGAATATAGCTTGATAAAGTCTTATTTAGCTGGATAAACTTAATGGTTAACTTTATGACTGCTCTATGGCATGACCAGACTTAGCCAGAAACGTATCCAGCTACCACTGAATATCGGAGTCAACTGGATAAGTTATCAGGCTAACTTAACTCCATCCCAGAATGCACCTGGAATACCTACAACTGTTTTGGATAGATTTCATCCAGCTAAATAGGTGGCCAGATAAAACAGAAGCAGTCAGATTGGTGGGAAATTTAAAACCCATGGTTTATTCAGGTAAGCTCCAAACTTAGCTGGACAAACCGTCAAAATATTGATCTCTATATTTTTATTTCTAGATCTTTGATGTCTATGGTTTTGTCAACTAAGATGTATAAATTGCCTATACACAAAGAACTAGGTATATTAGTATCCAATCATGTGGGGATCATTTTGATAATATATTGAGATTGCAACATTATAAATTCCTCCAACTGGACATTTAATTCAAGTTTATTGGAAGAACAGGGATTGCAGGCTGAACTAGATAAGGCAATAGAGTATTATGAGTTTAATGATTCATGTTCAGTCTCAATAGTCTCTAGATGGAATGCACTAAAAGCAATACTAAGGGGTGTAATTATAAATTTTAGTGCTGGGATAAATAAATTGAGGAAGAGTGAATTAACCAACTTAGCAAAAGGAATCAAACAATTGCAATCTCAACACTTTACAAGAAAAGACAAGTTTACTATGGAAATCAGCAACTAAAATCATCATCTCTATATATAATGCATCTAGGACAGGCAGACCTAAAGATGTCTGTCTGTTAGGGTTCAGTGAACTGCACATGCACTCCCTACCAGCCACTAATCACCCCCCAAAAAGTTTTAAAATTTAAAATAATTTTTAAAAACCCTCCTGGTCCAGGTTACAGACCCTCCACCTGCTCATTAAACCTGCTTCAGTGAAGGCTCCCCCTCATCACCAGGACACCCATTCAACCTCAAGGGTCTTTTGGGGACAAGAGTCATCCCCTGTCGCTCTTGGACCACTGCTCCAGCTTTGCAAAATGGCCAGCACCATTATATTGTACAACAAAGTCTTGGGTTGACAGGTGGCCATTTTGCAAAGCCAAAGGAGCAGGGCAGGAGTGACAGAGGATGGCTGCTGCTGCCAGAAGACGTATGGACCAATGATGGGGTAAAGCTGGGGTGGGTGGAGGCCAGAGAGTCTTGCCTGAAGCAGGTTTGGTAAGCAGAGGAAGGGGGTACTTTTGTTTCTTTGGCTTTTTAAGGGGCTTTTTGGGGTTTATTCTGTTTTGGGTAATGAGTGGGGGGTTGGAGTATGCTGGGGCCAGGTGGGAAAAGGAGGTTGGAGTGTGCTAGATCCAAGTGTTTTAGGGATGGATTAGGGTTGGTGACTGGGAGTATGCTGTGGCCAGACAGGGCTGGAATCGGGTTGTGGCAGGGGGTCAAGATGTGCTGGGGGTCAGGCTGGGGAGAGAGTTCAGAGTATGCTCTGGCTGGAGCAATGAGGGGAAATGGAGTGCTTGGATTGGGCCAGAGAGGGAGATCAGAATGTGCTGGGGTTGGTCTGGGTTGAAGTTGTTCAGTATGTGTTGGAATCAACTTAGTGAGAGAGTCATAATATGCTGGTGTTGGGGGTTTGCTCAGGTCAGCTTAAAGAACAAGGTCGAGTGTGCTGGGGTCAGGTTGGGGAGGGGGGTCAGAGTGTGTTGGGGCTCAGTCAGTAAGGGAGAAAGGAAGTGCCCTGGTGAGAAAGGGTCAGAGTGTTCTGGGTTAGAGTTGGAGAGGGAGAGTCAGAGTGTGCTGTGGTCAGCGTGGGGACTGGGACTCAGTCTGAGCAGATGAGAAGTGATGCGGCAGGGAACATAATAACATAAAAACATAAGAAGTTGCCATACTGGGGCCAACTGAGGGTCCATCATCCTGTTTCCAAAAGTGGCCAATCCAGGATACAAGTACCTGGCAAGTAACCAAACAATATCTATCTATCTATTTATTTATTTATTTATTTGGCGAGTTTAATATACCGTCGTTCGGTTTCGCCATCACAATGGTTTACAAAGTTTCAATGTTTAACAGCGGGTCCAAAAATTCATATGCTTGTTAACATAGTTATCTTAGTCGTTCTAAACATAGTTTGGTTGTTAATTTGTATAGGTTAGCTTCCGTGCTTTTGATTGGTTCTGAATGTTATGGGCCAGTAGGGAGGGAAGTTGCAGCATAGAGTCATAGGGTGTTTTGGTAGTCTTTGGTGAACATCCAAGATTTTAGGGGTGTGCATTCGTTCCTATGAATTAGGAATCCGCAACATATAGGGCCCTATTCGTTTATTTGTGGGGAAGCGAAACGTATCGTGATTCCCCACGAATACAACGAATCTTCGCCGAATTATTCGCCGCCTAAAGGAGCCAATTTAAATAAACCCCCCACCCTCCTGACCCCCCCAATACTTACCAAAACTCCCTGGTGGTCCAGCAGGGGGTCCGGGAGCCATCCCCTGCACTCACACCCTCAGCAGCCGGTTTCAAAATGGCGCCAATAGCCTTTGACCTACTATGTCACAGGGGCTACCGGTGCCATTGGTCAGCCCCTGTTACATGGCCATCGGCACCATCTTGTGCTCCTACCATGCGACAGGTGCTGACCAATGGCAACAGTGACATAGTGAGGGCAAAGGCTATCGGCGCCATTTTGAATACTGACAGCCGATAGCCTTTGCCCTCCCTATATCACAGGGGCTGACCATTGGCCCCTGTGACATAGCGAGGGCAAAGGCTATCGGTGCCATTTTGAATACTGGCAGCCGAAGGCCGGAGTGCAGGAGGTCGCTCCCAGACCCCTGCTGGACTTTTGCAAATCTTGTGGGGGTCATGAGGGTCCCCCAAAACTTGACAAAAGTCCCTGGTGGTCCAGCGGGGGTCCAGGAGCAATCTCCTGCACTCGGGCCGTCGGCTGCCAGTGATCAAAATGGCACCAATAGCCGTTGCCCTTACTATGTCACAGGGGCTATCGGTGCCATTGATCAGCCCCTGTCACATGATAGGAGCACAAGATGGCACCGATGACCAAGTGACAGGGGCTGACCAATGGCACCGGTAGCCCCTGTGACATAGTAGGCCAAAGGCTATCGGTGCCATTTTGAAACCGGCAGCCGAGGGTGTGAGTGCAGGGGATGGCTCCCGGACCCCCCGCTGGACCACCAGGGAGTTTTGGTAAGTCTGGGGGGGGTCAGGAGGGTGGGGGTTGTAGTTAATTTAATTTTAGCAGGGAAACAAATAGGAATTAACGTATAAACATATCGGGGAGCTCCCTTGCCAAATGCAACGTATCTGCCCCCCAACGAATACGAATCCTGAATGCAATGTATGGCATCCCTCTGCATATCCCTACAAGTTTTTAGTTCTTTTTTGAAGGTTTTTACATTTTGTTGTGTTCTCAGTTTGGATGGGGGGGAGTTCCATAGTTCGGAGCTTCCTAGGGATATGGCTCTCTTCTGAGTTGAAGTAAGTTTGTGACGAGCAGGTGGAATTTTTAATAGACCTTTGTTAGCTGAATGGAGATTTTGGTTTGGTGAGTGGAGTTTTATGGATGCACTTAGCCAATTTGTTTGTTTTTCATAAATTATTTTGTGTATTATGGATAGTATTTTGTAGCCTATCCTGTATTTTATTGGGAGCCAGTGTAGTGAGATGAGACTTGGAGTAATGTGATCATATTTTTTCATTCCTATGAGTATTCTGGCAGCTGTGTTTTGAAGGATTTGGAGAGGTCGGATGTTGGTGAGAGGTAAGTTGAACAGCAGGGAGTTGCAGTAATCCAGGGTGGAGAAGATGAATAGTTGGAGGACTGTTCAGAAGTTGTTGGGGGAAAGAAAAGGTTTTAGGTGTCATAGGATTAGGAGTTTGTGATTAGAGATGTGAATCGTGTCCTCGATCGTCTTAACGATCGATTTCGGCTGGGAGGGGGAGGGAATCATATTGTTGCCATTTGGGTGTGTAAAGTATCGTGAAAATCGTTAAAATCGTGAGCCGGCACACTAAAACACCCTAAAACCCACCCCCGACCCTTTAAATTAAATCCCCCACCCTCCCGAACCCCCCCCCCCCCAAATACCTTAAATTACCTGGGGGTCCGTAGCGGCGGTCCGTAGCTTAAATTACCTCCGTAGCCTTAAATTACCTCCGTAGCGGCGGTCTGTAGCTAAATCGGGGGAAGGGGGAGAGCAGGAAACCGGCACACTAAATCATGTAGTCTTCAGCCGGCGCCATTTTGCAAAATGGCCGCCGCAAAATGGCGGCGGCCATAGACCAAAACGATTCACGCAGGAGGTCGTTCCGGACCCCCGCTGGACTTTTGGCAAGTCTTGTGGGGGTCAGGAGGCCCCTCCAAGCTGGCCAAAAGTTCCTGGGGGTCCAGCGGGGGTCCGGGAGAGATCTCCTGCCACGAATCGTTTTCCGTACGGAAAATGGCGCTGGCAGGAGATCGACTGCAGGAGGTTGTTCAGCGGGGGTCCGCTGAACACCTCCGTGTTTTAGTGTGCCACTGGACCCCCAGGTAATTTAAGCCATTTGGGGGGGGTTCGGGAGGGTGGGGGATTTAATTTAAAGGGTCGGGGGTGGGTTTTAGGGGGTTTTAGTGTGCCGGTTTTCCTGCCCTCCCCCTTCCCCCGATTTACGATTTTTTGACGATAAATCATGGGAATTGGTATTGTATCGTGGCCCTAACGATTTTTGATGATTTAAAATATATCGGACGATATTTTAAATCGTCAAAAAACGATTCACATCCCTATTTGTGATATCCGTCTCTGATTTTTGCGGAGATGTGGTTCTTGAATGATAGTTCCTTGTCAATTATGACTCCTAGGTTGCAGGCATGGGTGACAGGGGAGATTGCCATCTTTTGATTCATGCTACTAATCCTGGTAATAAGCAGTGGCTATTCCCTAAGGGGTAGATTTTTAAAAAGAACATGCACGCGTCCATGTGTGTGCGCTACCCACTTTGCACACATGGACACACAATTTTATTTTATAACATGCACGCGCTGGCGCTTGCTTGTTATAAAATCCTGGTCGGTGTGAGCAAGGGGGGGTATAACTTAGCAAATTCGTGTGGTGACACAAACTCGGGCTTCCCCAGTTCCCTCCCCCTACCCTAACCTCCCTTCCCCTTCCCCTATCCTATCCTACCCTCTCCCTATCCTAGACCCCCCCCCCCCATTTTTTTAACTTACGGTTTGCTCCTGCAAAGGAGCAGGAGCAAGTTGCGCACACTGGCACCCTGCTGTACCAGGCGCCTCTAGCCCCACCTCACCCCCCAGACTGCCCCACTGCCGAGGCCTGGCTCTTATGCGCATAACAGGGGTTACGTGCAAGGCCGGGCCCCTTTTAAAATGCGCACGGCACACACAAAGCCCAGCCGCACGCGTAACCCATCTTTTATGCGCGCGGGCCATTAAACATCTGGCCTTAAGTCAACTTGACTAATCACAGTTTATGGACTTCTCCTCCAGGAACTTGTCCAAACCTTTTTTAAATCCAGCTACACTAACTGCCATATCCACATCCTCTGGCAATGAACTCCTGAGCTTAATTGTACATTGCGTGAAAAATAATTTTCTCCAATTTGTTTGAAATATGCTTTTTACTAACTTCATGGAGTGCCTCCTATTCCTTGTATAATCTGAAAGGATAAACAACCTATTCACTTTTACCCATTCTAGTTCTCTATCATATCCCCTATCATTCTATTTCTCTATCATATCCTCTATCATATCCCCCGCAGCCATCTTTTCTCCAGGCTGAACAGTCCTAACTTCTTTAGTGCAATTGATATCAGACTCGTCTGTTGTCTACTTTTGTTGGGTGGGAGGTCTTGGTGAACTGGGGGAAGGTCAGGGTGAAGTATTAGGAAAGTCTTAATGAACCGGAGATGAACTGGGTGAACTAGTGGGGGAGGAATCACTTGCTCTCCATTCCTTGGCATCGGGCCTTTTCCTCTGCAAGGCCCACTCCTTGCTGGAGGGGACCCAAGCCCCACCAGCCCATGAGCTGGCTACTCCAGGACTCTACATCATGGAGGTCCCTCTCTTCCCAAGCTCCAACCTAGAAAGGGGAATTCCTGCCAATCAGATCCAGAATATTTATTTATTTATTTATTTATTTATTTAGTTAAAGTCTTTTCTATGCCGTCACTAAGATATATACCATCGCAACAGTTTACATGTAGGCACATAAGTAATGTTGGAGTGAGCGTACTATAGTACATTCTAACAGGTGTCATTAAGTTTCGGTTACATTAAATCATCAAAATACGCATAAATGTTTAGTGATGTAGGTTCTGGCCAGGCATACCTGGAAGGTATTTTGCAGGTACAAAATCTAATTTCCTGTGTTTTATTATTACGTTCGTTGTGTGCTAAATTTGATAAAATATTGTAATGCACATTTTTGAGAATAGTGCTGTGTGCCAGTGCTCTTCTGTTTACCCTCCCAGGCCATGTCCCTACCAATCATGTCTTCCCATTACTCTTAAGGGGCAACTTCATCAAAACCTTTTCATCTATATTTTGGCCCTGCTATTGGAAATTTGTAAACTATCAATAACATCATTAATGGCCCCTGAAGACTGGAGGGTTGCCAATGTAACTCCAGTTTTTAAAAAGGGATCAAAGGGTGATCCAGGAACTTACAGACCAGTGATTCTGATATCTGTGCCAGGCAAAATGGAAGAAACTATCATAATGAACAAAATTGCTGAACATATAGATAAGCATAGTTTAATGGGATAAAGCCAACATGGATTTAGCCAAGGGAAGTCTTGCCTCACAAATTTGCTACATTTTTCTGAGGGCGTAAATAAACATGTGGATAAAGGTGAGCCAGTTGATATAATGTATCTGGATTTCCAGAAAGCATTTGACAAAGTCCCTCATGAGAGACTTCTTAGGAAATTAGAAAGTCATGAGATAGGTGGCAGTGTCCTGTTGTGAACTGCCAACTGGTTAAGATAGAAAACACAGATTAGGGCTAAATGGTAAATTTTCCCAATGGAAAAATGTGAAAAGTGGAGTGCCCCAGGGATCTGTTCTGAGACTACTGCTTTTTAATATATTTATAGATGACCCAGAAATGGAAACAAGTGAGGTGATCAAATTTGCTGATGACATAAAATTATTCAAATTTATCAAATCACAAGAGGATTGTGAGAAATTGCAAGAGGATATTGGAAAACTGGGAGACTGGGCAAACAAAAGGCAAATGTATTTTAATGTAGACAAGTGCAAAGCGATGCACTTAGGGAAGAGTAACTCTAATTATAGCTACAAAATGCAAGATTCCACATTAGGAGTCACCACTCAGGAAAAGGATCTAAGTGTCATCATTGAAAATACATTGAAATCTTCTTCTCAGTGTGCAGCAGCCAAGAAAGCAAATAGAATGCTAGGGATTATTAGGAAAGGAATGGAGAATAAAACAGAGAATATCATAATGCCTCTGTATAACTCCATGGTGTGACCTCATCTTGAGTATTGTGTGCACTTCTGGTCACCACATCTCAAGAAAGATATAGCAGATTAGAAAAGGTACAGAGAAGGGCTACCAAGATGATAAAGGGGATGGAATGATTCCACTATGAAAAAAGGCTAAAGAGGTTAGGACTCTTCAGTTTGGAGAAGGCACAGCTGAGGGGAGATATGATAGAGATCTATAAAATATTGAGTGGAATTTAACGAGTAAATGTTAATCAGTTATATACTCTTTCAAAAAGTTCAAAGACCAGGGGACACACAATGAAGTTACTGTGTAATACATTTAAAACTAATAAGAGAAAATATTTTTTTATGCAATGCATAATTAAGCTCTAAAATTTGTTGCCAGAGGATGTGGTGAAAGCTTTTAGTATAGCTGCATTTAAAAAAGGTTTGGACAAGTTCCTGGAGGAAAAGTCCATTAACAATAATTAAGGTAGAGTTGCAGAAGTCTATTCCTTATTCTTGGGATAAGCAACTTGGAATCTATCTACCCCTTGGGATCCTGTCAGGTATTTGTGACTTAGGGCCTCATTTTCAAAGGAGTTTACCACGCGCGATAAAGGCTGTTATCGCGATTTCAAATTTGTCAGGGGGCGGAGTATATGCAAAGCTATCGTGTGCGGCGAAACAGCCGCAGTGTTAGCACGGCTGCTATCTACAACCCTGAGATTTGCATTACGGGGCCGCTAAAGGGTTATCACGGTCCACAATAGTCCCAGACAGCCTGTTGAGAGAGAGAGAGAGAGAGAGAGAGAGAGAGAGAGAGAGAGAGAGAGAGAGAGAGAGAGAGAGAGAGAGAGAGAGAGAGAGAGAGAGAGAGAGAGAGAGACTTACTATAGTGCCTATGCCCTAGACAGGTATTTTAACCCCTATGGGAGGGCCACCTACTAACTCAGGGTGGGGATTAGGTATGAGCGTCGGGGGTTGGGGGCCACTTTCGCATTCCACATGAGACCTACGGACAGAACAGGGCTCTCTAGTGCAGATTTGCTGGCCGTCGGAGTGAGGACGCTCACTCCAAGAAGTGGTTTGGGCAACGTTCTCTCCACCTAGCTTGTTGTTGCCCAGGTAGAGTGTCCATCAAGCTAGGTGGAGAGAACGTTGCACAAACCACTTCTTGGAGTGAGCGTCCTCACTCCGACGGCCAGCAAATCTGCACTAGAGAGCCCTGTTCTGTCCGTAGGTCTCATGTGGAATGCGAAAGTGGCCCCCAACCCCCGACGCTCATACCTAATCCCCACCCTGAGTTAGTAGGTGGCCCTCCCATAGGGGTTAAAATACCTGTCTAGGGCATAGGCACTATAGTAAGTCTCTCTCTCTCTCTCTCTCTCTCTCTCTCTCTCTCTCTCTCTCTCTCTCTCTCTCTCTCTCTCTCTCTCTCTCTCTCTCTCTCTCTCTCTCTCTCTCATGGCCCACGATAAAGAATCATCGCACACTGGGAAAACATTGTGAATTGCAATAATGTTTTCGCAAATGGTGAAAACATCGCGTGCGGCAATGTTTCCCCACTGCACGAAAGAAGCCTCATTTGCATTGGTAACGCCCCTACTGCGTTACCAATGCGATATTGGAAAATGAGGCCCTTGAAGGAAATAGGATACTGGGCTTGATGGACCTTGGTCTGACCCAGTATGGCAAGCCTTATGTTCTTATGCCTTAAAATATCCCAGAAACCAGATCCCATATCACACAAAATGCCATCCAGGGGACACTTAGCAGGACTGCAAATTCAACCATTCAACATTTTCCAGGACACTTCAAACAATGAAAATCCAAGGCTCTCCCACACCAAAAATATTTTGTACTACTAAGTGAAAACAGGGTACAATAGAGATTCCCCCACATAAGAATCCCTGAAAGGAAGCTGAAAAGGGGGTTTGGAGTTTAAGAAAATGAAAACGTTCTTATATAAAAAGTAATTTGATGGAGCTTGATTTAGATGGTCTCTTGTTTGGTGGCTAATTGTGCCTCTTTTACAGGGTAACAATTCTCTGTGGTGGCCTTCCTGCAATGTGTTTTTGTATTAAATGAATTATTATTTTTATTTTGTATCTGTACTTCACCTAGTACCTTTGGATAGGAGAGTAATAAATAATTTTAAAAAAATACAATAAATAAGGGAGCCCCTGCTTGTTGATGAGCTGTTTATCTGACTGTTTGGTTTTAATTTATGGATATTACCCATCAAAAATGTGGGTTTTTTCTACTGATTTCCATTCCTCAAGTATCTCAGTAAAACCTTTTGTTTTTGGAGCAGCTCAACCTCTTTTGGATATGTCTTGTTTCCTGACTCCCAAGAGAGGATGCCAAGATCCAAGGGCCTTGAAATAAGTCTTTCCACCTGTTGGAGGAAATCCCAGGAGCCTCATGGGATATGTGATGGCCCAGATGTGTCTCCTATTTCATGCCAGGCTTAGAAAGGGGAATGCAGTAGTTTTAAGTAACCTGGGACCACTTGTGCCACCATAAGCCTCTGTGATAAGTCACTAGAACCAACTTGGACCTAACCACCTGTGTTTCGAATAAGAAAAAAAAAAGATTTTTGTCTTTTAAAACAGTGCTGCTGTTGATATTTACCCAAAATTCTGTTTTCAAGTCTCTTTTGATACCTCAATTGAAGTAGCTTTTCAAAACCTAATCTATGCCAGTGGCGCAGCCACAGGTGGGCCTGGGTGGGCCATGGCCCACCCGCTTTGGGCTCAGGCCCACCCAACCAGGACTGTTGGAATAATGCCATCATGGGATCCCATCCTCACGAGTGTGAAGAGGAGAGCCAGGGCTGCAGTGCTGTCATGGGATCCCATGCCCGTGGCGGCAAAAAGGAGGGCCAGAGCTGCAATTCTGTCGTGAGATCCCATCTCCGCGACAGTGGCTGCAGAAGTAGGAGTTTGTCTGTGCCTAATGGAAAGGCCCTGCATTTGTATGGGTGAGAATGGGAGCATGGGTTGTGTATGAATTACAATGGGCGCTTCAATGTGAATATGTGGGTGAGAATGGGAGCCTGTGGGTGTGTGTATGGGGGGTGAGAATGAAAGCCTGGGCGTATGTACATGTGAGTGAGAATGGGAGCCTGAGCGTGCATCTCTGTATACGAATTGAAGCCTGAGTGTGCATCTATGTGTGTATAACAATAGGAGCCTGGGTGTGCATCTGTGTGTGTATAAGAATAGGAACCTGGGGGGGGGGGGGGTGGCTGAGAGAGTGAGAGCATGTGTGTGTGTGTGTGTAGAGAATGGGAGCTTGTGTGTGAGGGGAAGAGCATATGAGAGTGAGAGCTTGTGTGTGTGTGTGTGTGTAGAGAATGGGAGCTTGTGTGTGAGGGGAAGAGCATATGAGAGTGAGAGCATGTGTGTGTGTGTGTGTAGAGAATGGGAGCTTGTGTGTGAGGGGAAGAGCATATGAGAGTGAGAGCTTGTGTGTGGGAAGGAGGAAGGGAAGAAGACAGTAGGAGAAGAGAGATCCTGAAAAGGAATTAGAAATGATTGACAAGGGAAAAAAAAGACCAGAACCAACTGATTAGATAAATATAAAGATCAGACAACAAAGGTAAAAATAAATTATTTTGAGATTTTAACAATTTGAATATGCCATCTTTGGGAATATGCATTTCTTACATTTTTGTATTTTGTTCTTCAGTATTTCACTGTTCAGAGTCTAGTTTCTCAGGCTATTTCAGTTTTCTCATCTGTTTCTAATTTGTACTTGGTCTCTGTTTTGCCTGTGTGTGTTATGCTCCGTGGCCGCAGACAGCTGCAACTGCTGCTGCTCACCTCCTTTTTTACTACTTTGGCTCCATTGGGCAAACTCGCAGCCTCTGCCAGCTACCACAGGCCTCCCGGCCTCCGTTCCAGTACCTACCTGAGCAGCATGGACACTGCCGACCGCCATCTTACCCTCGGGGTTATCTTGGCGCCTGCACGTGCTTCCCGACCTGCTTTAACCACGTCATGGTGGGAACCTCGGGTCATCCCCATCAGATGACGTCACTCATCTTCAATATTTAAGCTCGCCAGCCCAGACAGCCGGCGACTTGGCAACGAGTTCACTTTGCTGTATCTATCTGCTGTTACTCAGCGTTCTTCCGGTTCCTGTTTCCGTGGTGTGAGACTATTGGGTACCCGATCCTCGGGGGCCCTTCCTCGTCTCTTGGCTATCCGCTCCTCGGAGGGCCTTTCACCCAGACTCCTGTCTGCCTCGCTTCCCGAGGCTTTCTATGTAGGTACTACTTGTGTTCAGGATTTTTCCCTGAGACTCAGGGAATTTGCATCAGTTGCATGGTCTCAGGGGAAACACTAGAAATCCCAGGGCCTCTCTGTATACAGCTCAGTCCCTCCCCTTCCTCAGTAAAGCCTGCAGAGGACAGCGAACCTGGAGCAGACACTGCAAGCAGCATGTGAGGAGAAACTGGAGAGGGGCTGCAACACACACAAACCTCAGCCTGTAGTTGTGATTCCAGGACTTGGAACTCACTCAGCTAAGAGTAGAGTGAGGATGAATAAGTCAAGAGCTGTAACTTTTAGGGGGTGGGAACAAATAGACTGCTGGAAGAGGAAGGGGATTTATGGTAGGATCATCTCTGGAGGGAGACAGGTGATGGTGGTGAGAAAGAGAGAAAAACTGTGGGGGTGGGGGAGGGGGTGGAAGAAAGAAAGCTGATACATATTATTCCATCACTTCCCCCTCCCCCCCCCCAATCATCTGCTAATCAGCAATCTCAGGGTGCCCACAACTCAGAAGTTCCTAGGGATGTCTATAGCTCCACTTCCCCCTCTTTGCTTAACCACATTCCCTGCCCAAGATCTCCTTTCTCTCCTCCCCCTCTCCTTCCAGCATCGTTCCTTTATCTCTTCCCCTCCATCTCCCCCTCTTAAAATCTTTCTCCTCCCAACCCCTCCCCCACAACATATCTCCCCTCTTCCCCCATTTCCGGCATCTCTTTCCCCCACATTTCCCAGTGTTCTCTCTCCTTTCTCTCCCCCATTTCCCGGCATCTATCCTCCACCCTCCCCCTTTTCCGATCATTTAGCTCCACCCCCTCCCCCAGCATTTATCACCACCCTTCCCCTCTCCTAGAGTTTCCCTTCTCTGCACTCCTCCACATCTCTCTACTCAGTATCCCTATAGGGCCTGCGTCCTCCTCCATCACCTGGTTGATCCAGCTCTCCTCTGTGGGGCAGAGGGAGGACGGGGAACCGGCCCAAGCCCAGATGGGCCTTCTTTTTTTTTTCTTTCCCATGGTCCAGGACACCCCTGATATCTCTCTCTCCTGCTGGCAATTCTTTTATTTAAACAATTGCAAGCTGCTCAGAATCTTATCGTGGCAGGAACTGCCCCAGAATGAAGCGGTGAAGGTGTGGAAGGAGGCGAGAGAGTCTGCAGGTGTTCTGCTGCTTCCCGGCCCCATGGTGGCCCACCCTCTTCCTGGTGGAAGGTGGGACCTGGAAGGAGAGCATACGCAGACTCTCTTCCCTCCTTCTGCGCCTTCACCGCTTCATTCTGGGGCAGTTCCTGCCGCGATAAGACTCTGAGCAGCTTGCAATTGTTTAAACTAAAGGTCTGCTTGCAAGGGGGGGGAGGGGAGGAGGGTTGCAGTACCACCAGCTCCTGCACTGCTGCAGGTGCCCTTCCAACAGTGGCGCCTCTATAGCCATGGCTATCTATGGCACTATTGGGAGGAAATTGTTTATGCCTAGCTGATGAAGTTAGGGATCTAAGAGTATTCTTTGAGAATAAATTAAGAAGGGATTCCCGTGTTGCTAACATTGCAAAACTGCTTTTTAAGTTGGAGATGCCGATGTGCAGTACGGAACAATTGCTATACACCAGATTTTACTAACTTGATTTATTCAATTGTCAAGACTGGATTACTGTAGCAGTTTATTGATTGGTCTACTACATAATTTGGTATATATGTTCCAAATGTTACAGAAGATAGCTGCTAGAGTTCTCTCAGGATCAGAGGTGGGAAAGTATTTTATTTGTGCTTAAGAGTCTACATTGACTACCCACTGGATTTGGGAACCAATTTAAGATTTTGACCTTGGTCATGGCAGTAAGTATCTTCAACATCATCTGACAGCTTTTACATTCAGCACAAGAGGCATTATTGTATGCCCCATCAGTAAGGGAAGCCTGTCTCTCAAGAATGCTAATCATGCCTTTTATTATGCATCAGCAGTGCTCTGGAGCTCCCTTCCCATGGATGTTTATTTTTAATTTTTAAGATTAAAGTGTATGCTTTGTTTTGGATTTAAAAAAAGGCCGAAGATCTGTTTTTTCACTCTAGCCTTTAAACAAGCATTTTATAAAGATAAAGAAAAGGAGAAAAATAGTTGAGCGATAAGGATGCACCAAGCTAGAAGTTTTTAGTAACCTACATAAGCACATTAATGTTAAAATCAAACTGCCTAATTTGTTCCTAACAATCAGGTTTACTTTACACACCTAGTTTATTATTTTACATTGTTACCGTACTATGATGGCACACGAGTAATTTGTAATCTATACCACCCATATTTCTCTTTATCGTGCCCTTCTGTAAACCGTTGTGATGGTATTTAACTTAACGACGGTATAGAAATATTTTGAAATAAATAAATAAAATAAAGATCAGTTGTTGACCTATGAAGGTTCATTATGATTTATATTATCTTGAGGTTTAACTTAGTTTTTTAATTCATTTATTTCAGTATGTACTGATTTTGGTAGAATATGTTATTTATGTGATTATATTGATGCTGTTTCTTATGATATGTTTTTTGCTGTTATTAAAGTATTTTTTTTCTTAGTTTAATCTTTTAAAGTGATGTTTTATAGTCTTTTATTTACCTTGTTTTTATTATTTATTATGTATGTATTTATTCTGTTCATCGCTTTGAACTTTTTGCCTAAGTTATTAAGCAAATTCTTAATAAAGATAACGATTTTATGTATTTCTAATGTTGGACCACGCTCTGCGCATGTGATGGAAAAGCATGTACATAATGTATTATGTTATGTTATATTATATATATTCCTGCTATTAAAATAGTCATTGGGGCAGATGCAATAAATATGCGGAGAAAGCGGGCGCTGAACAGTCAGCGCCCGCTATCTTAACGCGTCCCCAGGTGCCCCCCTTGGGGGCGCCATGCAATATTTAAATTAGGGGGTCGCATTAGCAAGGAGGCGCTAGCGGCGTTGGTGATCCGCTGGTTAGGAAAACCGAAGCCGAGTTTATTGGCTTTGGTTTTCCTAAATGCCACACAGCTGCACAGCAAGGGGGTTCAGGAAATGGACGCTTGTCGGTTGAGCGTCCGTTTCCTGCACCTGACTGCCGGTGTTTTGTTTTGTTTTTTTACTTTATTTTATTTTGTTTTTCCTCCTACTTAATATCGCAATGATATTAAGTAGGAGGCAGCACAGAAAAGCAGCTTTTTCTGTTTTTCTGTACTGTTTAAGGAGTGCTCAGCTATTGATGCCTGCTCCAGGAAAGCGTTAATTTCTGATCGCTAAATGTGCATCCTAGACACACATTTTTTTTTTTTGCATCGGGAGTGAAGCCTAATAGCCTCAATCACATGCATTTGCATGTGATGAGCACTATTAGACTCACTCCACGTTGGACGTGCGTTGTAGAAGTGCTAATCCCCTTATTGCATAAGGGGATTAATTAGCGCCTATACAACCCATGTCCAACTGTGGGTTATATAGTGTGCTGGCTGAGCGCACTGTATTGCATCGGCCCCATTATATCTGTATTTCATTGTGGCATTAGCCTGTTATTCTTCATAGCTGTGTCTCTACACTAAAATAGATTTCTCAGTCCATGGTGGAGAAACTGTGTGCACATGTGCATGAACTATCCACAGTGCTGTAACATCACTTTATCCAATGACTTATGTGACAGGGAACACAAAAATACTAAGATGGCAAGTAACATGAAAATGACTCGAAATGCACTTTTGCTGGTCATTTACTAGCCAATAAGAAAGTAATAAGCAAGGAAAACATGAAGAGGTGTGGCTGTGAGAATGCTTTGCAACATACGGTGGATTTGTAGAAATGTTTGGGGAGGGGAATTTGTGATGGGGCATGTTTGGGGGGAATGGGAGGTATAAGGAAGGTGTGACAATATAGGTGAGGTATGTGGATTGTGGCAGTATGTGCGGAGGGGTGGGGATATGGGTGAGAGGAGGGTTGTTCATATGTGTGTGGATGTGTGAGGGGGAGGTGTGTAGAATGAATTGTGAGAGTACAGGACATGTGTTTCTAGGTGTTGATGTGCATGTATGTGGGGGTTATAAGGTTATGTGTTGGTGTGGATGTGCATGTGGAGTGTATGTGTTTGAGTGGGTAGGGGGTTGTGTGGGTGAGAGTTATGTATGTGTGTGTGGGGGCGGGGGGAAGAGGCATGGGAGATGTGTTTATTTCTGTGAATGCTACTATGAAGGTCCTGAACTTTAAAATGCTGCAAACAGCCTTCATTTTACCCCAGCACCTCACTCCTGTATCTCCCTATGCCATTATTACTCATATGGAGCACAACCACTGTTTCCCTAGGAGACTATTCATTTGTCTTGTGAAGTCCATTACTTTTTCATCTGGCAGGCACGTCACTGTGCATTTCTCCCCCTATCCTTTATAAAAGTAGTATCACTTGAAATCTTTTTCTCTCTGTTTCTGTTGAAACCTCTTAGCTTTGCTTTGTTGCTTCCATATCTCCTTTTCATTCCTCCAGATGATCCATTGATGGCAAAACCTAATATACGGAATACAAAACATGTTAAAATAAATAAACGTGTGTTTTCGACACAATGCATAAGAAGTTAGAAATGTCCCATTCACATGCCAGAGCCAAATGTAAAACAATACGACTTACCTAAAGAGGATAATTTTCAAACAGCCTGCATAGGGCTGTTTAGAGTACCCATAGGGTTTATCCTGAATTTTTAAAACACTTTGAAAATATATGTGTGTCCTCCCAAGCAGGTGTAACTTCTGCACATCTGTTTTACATGCACTGGCCTCCAGTTGATTTTCAAAAGGTGATTTTACGCACATAAACTGAAAATCAACCCCAAAGGCAGCAGCTAAACAATAGATTGATTCTGACATTTTAGGGCAGGGCTTCACTGCAGGTTATTTGAGGACAGGGAGAGTGATTTTATAACAGCCCACATAGGGCTGGAGTCCAAGTGGAGGAAGCAGACATGGGCTTCAGCCCTTATTTTCCAAATAGATTTCCCCGCTTAAGTACCCTTTGAAAAGTAAAGAGTTTTGAGGAGCCCTGCGCAGCATACACAGACATATTTATGCCTGGTATAAATGTGCACATATTAGGGTCAATTTTAAAAGGGGTGTGCGGACGTCCATGTGCACGCGTTTTCTGGTATGCGCACATGGATGCGCTGAATTTGTAACATGCTCGTTGCTGTGCGCATGTTATAAAATCCGATACCCGCACGCATGTGTGGGCGGGTGGCGATTCATGCACGCAAGGAGGGAGGGTGAATTTTTTAACAAACCCACTCCGACGCGAGCAGACTGGGAGGGAACTTCCTTACCCCTAGCTAACCTTCCTCCCTTTTCCCCTCTCTGCCCTGACCCCTAAACTCCCCCAAACTAACCTATTTTTTTTTTTTATTTTAGAACTTACTTGCTCTCAAGAGCAAGTGACGGATGCTGCTGGCACGCTGTCCCAGCCGGCTCCCTCCCCATCCCCTCACCACCCACACCCCGTCCCCAGCTCTCCCCGGCCCGCCCCATTTCCGAAACTTGCCCCTTCCATGTGTACCAGGAGATACGTGCGTGGCCGGGCCACTTTGAAAATGTGCCTGGTGCATGCGCAGCCTGGCCATGTGCTTATCTCCCGGTATTTGCGCACACTGGGGTTTTAAAATTGACCTTATTAAGTATGCGCATAAATGGTTTGCCCACCTTAACTCCATTCTCTAGAACACCTATTTTGAGTTTGCATAAAAGAATGGGTGAAATTGCTTCTGCGCATGCTTTTACGTATAGTGTAAGACACCGGGGTAATTGAATAGCAGCTGCATTCCTTCGAATCTATGCTGCAAGTAACGCTGATTTGACTTTAATTTATCAAAGCCGTCCCTTTGAGTTGCTCGGTGGACAGAATATTTACTGACTTACTCTTTCTATCAGACGAAATAATCGCTATGAACCGAATCACATATGATGGAGTAATACTGATCTATCTGTAATCAAATAGTTCATTTGTACTGCCAATGCCCTGTCCATACACCTTCATAGGCAGAGTGGGAGTAACACCCAAATACAGCTGTTTCGCATATACACATAGCCCCCTGTTGCGTGTCCCGTCCACGCTCGGCCCACACCTGCTCACCTCACCTCGACTCCGACAGCTCCCGGGTCATCCTCCCCTGCTACTGCTGCAAGCTCAGCTAGGCCTCGGTGTCCTGCGGCGGCGGTCGCTGGGCCTTCCTCCTCCCACCAGGCCTCACGGCGGAACTCGGCGTCCTCTGTGGCGTCGTCCCCGCCCCTAAGTGCATGCGCGCAGACCGCCCGACTCCTTAAAGTGCCAGGGGCGGATCCCAGCTCCGTGGCGTGCCCTGATTGAACACTGCTTAAAAGGAAGTACCTGCCTGCACTTCCTTGCCTTGGCAATCGGGTCGATCACGTTGTGATAGCTAGTTTGCCATCCTGTTCCTGTGCCTTGTTCCAGACTCCTGTTCCAGTGTCTTGTTACAGTCTCCTGTTCTAGCGTATTGTTCCAGTCTCCTGTTCCAGCGTCCTTCTGTTCCTTCGTCTCCCCAGGTAGTACCATTCGGAATGTCTTCTCGGTACTGACCTCTGCCTGTTACTTCAACTACATTTGACCGCCACCTGGATCTGACCTCTGCTTTCCATTGACCACATCTGCACGCTGCCTGGAACTGACCTCTGTCTCTCCACTGACCACGCCTGCATGCCACCTGGAACTGACCTCTGCCTGTCCACTGATCATGTCTGACCGCCACCTGGAACTTGATCTTTGCCTGGTTGCCCATCCTCGGACTGACCACTGGTATTGACCCTGCTTTGGCTGACCACACTATCCTTGACTCTGGCCTTGATCCTCGCTCTTCATTCAGAGACTCTATTCTGGCCTTCTCTGGCTCCTGAACTGCCTAGCCTGAAGATCGACCTCGCACCCTTGTTCGTGGTGGGCACACCTCTGAACTTTATCTCTCAGAGATCCTGCGAGGCCCACCTAAGACCAGGTGGCCTGGGTAACCAAGGGCTCAACCTGAGGGAACCCTGGGTTGCTATTGGTGAAGCACCAGCTAACCTCTGTCTCTTCCTGTGCTCCGCCTCCTGGTGGCAGGCACTCTCTGGGTCCAACCAGGGAGTCTACCAATCCTGCACCAGGCCAAGGGTCCACCTCATGGCGCAACAGATTGCCAAGGCCATGGACTCAGCAGAGTCTCCCGCCATACGGACCATCCCAGGTCTGGCTGCAACTAGCCAAGAGCAATGATGAGCTCTAGAGTCTCTAGCATCTTCAGTAGAAGAACTCCGCTCTCAACCGCAGGATGCAGTAATGGCCAATCCCGTGGGCCTAACTTCCACCCTGCTACGAAGGGCATCACTTGCTTTGCCAGCTCCTCCCCGTTTCAATGGAGAACCATGCCTCTGCCGAGGCTTCCCCAACCAGTGCTTCATGCAATTCTCCCTTCAGTCTTCAGTGTTCCTGAAGGAATCTACCAAGATCACATTCATCCTCTCACGCCTTTAGGGGAAGGCCCTGATGTGGGCTTCTCCTCTGTGGGAATGTTCTGATCCTATCCTCACCCAACTGTCCCAGTTCATCGTAGCCTTCAAACGAACCTTTGAAGACCCTAGTCGTCAGGCGGTTGAGGTCCATCATCTTCTCCACCTCTGTCAAGGCTCAAGATCCCTCTATGAGTTTACGGTGGAATTCCACACGTTGGCCACAGAACTGGGATGGCAAGAGGACTGTCTACAGGAACTCTATCTAAAAGGCCTGTCTCCCACTCTTAAAGATGAGCTTGCTGTCCGTGAGATTCCCATATCTCTAGAGGATCTGATTTCCCTTGCTGGGAGACTCAACCATCGCCTCTGACCATGGCACCAAGAAGTGAAAGCACACCGGCCTCTTGCTCAACGCCCAGCACATACCTCAAGCCCTCATTTGAAGGCTTTAATGGCACCACCTCCATCTACAGAAGAACCTATGCAAGTGAACTGTGGGCATTTGTCTCCGGAAGAGCATCTTCGGCGCCAGAAGCAAGGTCTCTGCTTATACTGCGGTGCCTCCAGACTCTTGCAACAGTCTTGTCTGGCTCGCGCAGAAAACTTCAAAGCCTAAGCCTGGGGGGGGTGGGGGGTTCCCGAGCTTGGGCGCTATAATTTCCAGCCCCAACTTCTACTTCCTATCTCCCTCTCAATGGAATCTATTTCTTTTGCCACCATTGCTCTTATTGACACGGGAGCAAGTGGAAACTTCATCATGGATGACATCGTCAACCTCCTGAAGATTCCCCTGCAACCACTAGAGGTGCCTCTCCACATCGCATCAATCCAAGGGGAACATCTCCCTGGATAAATAACTCATTGCACGGTGGCTTTCCACCTCACTGTGGGAACCCTCCATGAGGAGGAAATATACTTGTATGTCTTGAAACACTCCATACATCCAGTCATCCTAGGGCTTCCCTGGCTCCAGGAACATGGACCCCAATTTGATTGGAAGTCCCTCCAGCTGGTTCAGTGGGGTCCTCAATGCCAGAAACACTGCCTGAAATAAGTGTCCCCAGCAGTTACCATCCTGAAGACTGCAACTCTCACTGGCCTACCTGCCCAGTTTTCCGATTTCGAGGACGTATTCTCGAAGCAAAAGGCTGATACGATGCCTCCACTCCAAAAGTTTAATTGCCCTATCGAACATCTGCCGGGCACTATGCCTCCCAAAGGCAGGACATACCCACACTCACTTCCTGAGACTCAAGCAATGAACAAGTATATTAAAGAGAATCTAGAGAAAGGGTTCATCAGACCTTCCGACTCTCCCGCAGGAGCGGGTTTCTTCTTTGTCAAAAAGAAGGACGGAGGATTACGCCCATGTATCAACTATCGTGGGCTTAATGTCATTACACACAAGGATCGCTAACTGTTGCTCCTAATAAGTGAACTGTTTGATCGCCTGCAAGGGGCCCAGATCTTCATGAAGTTGGATTTACGCAGGGTGTACAATCTCGTATGCATCCAGCCTGAGGACATTTAGAAAACTGCTTTCAACACCAGGGATGGCCACTACGAATACCTAGTGATGCCTTTCGGTCTATGTAATGCCCCTGCGGTCTTTCAACGACTGATGAATGAGATCCTCCAAGACCTACTTTTTTTGTAGTTGTATATTTAGATGAAATCTTGATCTTCTCAAAGGATCTGAAGTCCCAAGGCTCAAGCCGCAGTTCATGCCTTAAAAGAAGCTTTCTGTTCCAGCCCCTGTGACATCCAGACCCAAACTGTCCATTTATCGTGGAGGTCGACGCTTCTGCCATTGGAGCTGGGGCAGTGTTGAGCCAGTTCTCCTCCAAGGGTTCACTAGTACCATGCTTCTTTTATTCCCACAAATTTTCACCAGCGGAGCAAAATTACACAATTGGAGATCGCAAACTTCTCACTGTCAAGCTAGCACTCCAAGAGTAGTGACCATGGTTGGAAGGAACACAAGTTTACCATGTTCACAAATCATAAAAATCTCGAACATCTAAAAGAAGCACAATTATTGAACCCCAGACATGCCCGATGGGAAGGGAGAATAGATTCCAAGGACTTGCAAGGTTCAAACCAGGGAAGTGCAAGAGACAAAACACCCACACAAACAGGAATCAATAAGGGTGTTCGTTTTTTTAATAGAATTCATCACTAAAGGATAGTTACATTTATAGAATGAGTCCTGAACTCAAACTGCTATAGATTTGACCTGGACAGAATAGTGATCACACTCATTTAACATCTAGCTTTGATTAAAAACTTATGTTACCGAACCTAATGGCACCTGTGTAAACTGATAAATTTTAATAACATTATTTTTGTGCCTTACTGTAAACCGATGTGACGGTACCCACCTTAATGACGGTATAGAAAACATTTTAAATAAATAAATAAATAAAATAAATTGTTCTTTGAATGATTCAATTTTGAGCTGTGCTACCAGCCAGCATCAAAGAACCTCCGTGCAGATGCACTCTTGCATTCCCTCAAACCCAAGAACACACCAGACTCCCCAAGACACATTATCAATCCAGCCTGTGTGTCTCATGGTTACTACCACAGTACCCGCCGGAAAGACGGTCATCCCACGCCGACTACGAGAGCGTGTTCTCCACTGGGCCCACGATTCAAAGCTAGCTGGACACCCTGGCCAGCTAGAACTAACAAGGACTGAACTTCACAATCTGGGTAAACAAATAATCATGGGGGTAGCTGCTTATTACAGTGGTTAATACCATAAACCAATTAAGCCTGATACATCACTTTGAAAGCATATACAGCGTTACTATCTGCTTCAACGGTAGAGGGAAGTAAGGAAAACAGGATTTACATTCAGACATCATCCAACAAGGCATCGATCTGTGCAATCTGGGTAAACAAGCATTGGGGTAATTTGCTTGATACGGCAGTTACAACCCTTAACCATAAGCCTTATGCTCACCCTTGATTCAACTCCAACATTACTCTCTGCATCAATGACAGGGGATGGCAGGAAATTTGAATCAAACATTTACCAATAAGAGCCCTGAAGTTGGTGATTGGTGAAACAAATAAGTATGGGAAAATAAGTGTGGAAGATTGCTGGGCAGACTAGATGGGCCGATTGGTCTTTTTCTGCCATCATTTCTATGTTTCTATGAGATGCTGAGGAGGTTCTACTGGTGGCCCAGTATGGCAAAAGATTCACGCAACTATGTTGATTCATGTCCTATTTGTGTTCAACAGAAGCCTCTAACTGGTCGACCATGGGGACTTCTCCAGCTGCTTCCAGCCCCCACTGAACCCTAGTCAAGTATATCAACTGATTTCATTACTGACCTGCCTCCGTCTCAAGATAACACCGTCATCTGGGTCACCATTGACCGCTTCTCTAAGATGGGTCATTTCATCCCTCTGCAGGGCCTTCCATCAGCTACAAAACTCACCAAGTCTTCCGCTTGCATGGCCTACCCAAGGTAATAATCTCAGACCGAGGGCCACAATTTGCTGCTAAGTATTGGCGATCATTATGCAAAAAGTTCAATATCACCCTGAACTTCACATTGGCCTACCACCCTCAGGCAAATGGACAAGCAGAAAGAACCAACCATACATACGCTGAAGACCTTCCTACGGTCGTATGCGAATGACCAGCAGGATAACTGGGCTGACTTGTTACCATGGGCCGAGTTGTCACACAACACACACATCGCCGCTGCTACCGATGTCTCCCCATTTTCTGTGGTGTTTGGCCACCAACCACGTTTGCCTCTGCCCGTGCCCCTCTCCGTGCCTTCGCCAGCAGCTCAGTTCACAGCACAAACCATCCGACGAGTATGGAACCAAGTCAAAGACCGCCTAGCTCAGGCCGCAGAATGATCTAAGAGAGTTGCCGATATTCATCGACGGGCGGCTCCAGTCTTCCAACTAGGCCAGAAAGTGTGGTTCAGTAGCAAGAATATAAGGCTAAGACTTCCTTCACAGTGACTGGCACCCAAATTCATTGGACCTTTTCCTGTCCTCTGCCGGGTCGGAGCTGTAACTTACCAACTCCAGCTGCTGCGATCAATGGGTATCCATAATACCTTTCACATTTCCCTACTGAAGCCACTGGTCCTCTCCTGGTCTTCCCGCAGAGCTCCTCCACTTCCACAAGTTTCCACGGAACCCGACAATACCCTCCAGGTAAGAGAGGTTCTCGACATCCATCAGCGTCGAAGCCGCTGGGAATATCATCTTGCCTGGGGCTGAAGAGAACTCCTGGGAACCCTCACAAAATATCCTTGACAAGAATCTCTTACGAGACTTTCATCGGGCTCACCCACATAAGCCTTGACCAAAGAGGGGGAGGCCTAAAGGGGGGTACTGTTGCTTGTCCTGTTCTCGCTCATCCTGCGCCCAGGCCTGCTCACCTCACCTCGACTCCGATGGCTCCCGGGTCATCCTCCCCCACTACTGCTGCGAGCTCAGCTAGGCCTCAGCGTCCCATGGCAGCGGTCGCTGGGCCTTTTTCCTCCCACCAGGCCTCACGGCAGGCCTCGGCATCCTCCGTGGCATCGGCCCTGCCCCTAGGCACATGCGCATGGACCACCCGGCTTTTTAAAGGGCCAGGGGCGGAACCCAGCTCCGTGGCACGCCCTGATTGAACGCTGCTTAAAAGGAAGTGCCTGCATGCACTTCCTTGCCTTGGCAATCGGGTCAATCATGTTTTGATATCTAGTTTGCCTTCCTGTTCCTGTGCCTTGTTCCAGTCTCCTGTTCCACTGTCTTGTTCCAGTCTCCTGTTCCAGCGTCCTCCTGTTCCTTCATCTTCCCAGGTAGTACCATTCGGACTGTCTTCTCAGTACTGACCTCTGCCTGTTACTTCGACTACGTTTGACCAACACCTGGATCTGACCTCTGCTTTCCATTAACCACGTCTGCATGCTGCCTGGAACTGACCTCTGCCTGTCCACTGACCATGTCTGCACGCTGCCTGGAACTGACCTCTGCCTGTCCACTGACCATGTCTGACCGCAGCCTGGAACTCGACCTTTGCCTGACTGACCATCCTTGGACTGACACTGGTATTGACCCTGCTTTGGCTGACCACACTATCCTTGATCCTCGCTCTTCATTCAGAAACTCTATTCTGGCCTTCCCTGGCGCCTGAACTTCCTAGCCTGAACATCGACTGTGCACCCTTGTTCATGGTGGGCACACCTCTGAACTTTATCTCTCAGAGATCCTGCGAGGTCCACCTAAGACCAGGCGGCCCAAGTAACCAAGGGCTCAACCTGAGGGAATCCCGGGTTGCTATTGGTGAAGCTCCAGTTAACCTCTGTCTCCTCCTGTGCTCTGCCTCTTATGATTTGGTGGTGTTGTGGGCCCTTGGCCGTAGCAAGAGATGGAACCTCCCACAGGGAGGAGCCCTGTGGGGACTTGCTGCGATAGGATGGCACTATTGGTACACACACAGAAGTCAAGAGAGTCTTTATTATACATCCGATGATGGAAATAACCCGAGGAGCAGGCAGAGAACCTCTGCACAGAGGAGGGTGGTCCCAGAGGAGTGGTCTCGCTGATACTCCGCAGCGTGACCCACGGAGATGAACTCTCACCAATAGATTGTAGATATGGTAGTCGTTTGCAGAGTGGGGTACGCTGTGAATCCACGCTGTAGATGGTAAGCCTGTGAGGTAGATCCGGTAGTGGTCCACAGAGCGGGGTACGCCGTGAATCTACACTGTAGATAGGTGAGAGAGACAAGCTGGAAAGCTGGGGTACTCAATCTGTAGAGATAGGCTGAAGAAGAGAGGAACCTTTGAGGTGCGGAGGCCCAGGACGAGGCAAGGCTCCCGACGAGCGGGTACCAAAGGCATCTTTAGCTGGAACAAGGGTAAACAGGAATGTAGGAAGGCCCCCGAGGAGCGGATACCTGGGTCATCCAAAGTAGTGTACAGAGCGAAGGCATCTGAACCCTGAGCGAAATCAGCAGGAACAAATCCTTGCTAACTTGTAGCTGGAATGGAATTTGGAGTTTAAATACCCGGAGGTAGTGACATCATGTGGAGGGGACGCCCCCGAGATTCCCGCCATGACATACGTAAAAGGAGGGCGAATGTGGGCACGCGTGCCCTAGATGATCCCAGAAGGAAAATGTCAAACGCAATCGCCCTTGCAGGTCCAGGGACACCGGAGCGGTTGGCATGTGGAAGTGGAGGCAGCCATCTTGCCAAATGGAACAGAGAAAGGCAGAAAAGAGGTGAAACATAGAGGCCGCAGCCGTCTGCAGTCGACAGGCGCAACAGCCTCCTGGTGGCAGGCACTCTCTGGGTCCAACCACGGAGCCTACCAATCCTGACCCAGGCCAAGGGTCCACCTCCCAGCACAACAGCCCCTGAGGCAGCTCTCCACAAAGAGCGAAACTCAGCCAGAGTCGGGCTTGCATTATGTCAGAATAAAGTCTCTTTGATACACACCGATCCATTTCTCCAGTTTTTTGGTCACTACCTAGCCAACTTGGATCGGCTTCCGGTCTGTTTTTTGGATCCATCCCTTTTATGTGTGTAAATGCTTTTGAAAATAACCCCCATAAAGGCATATTATGCCTTATAATGCCATTGAGGTGAATTTTAAAAGCCCGATGTATGCATTAATTAGGGGATGTGCAAAGAAGTTGGGCTTGCATGTGCCAAGCGAATTTTAAAACTGCTGAGATATGCTCATGTCTCCCGCAACACGCACATCTCGAATGTTTTAAAAAATGGGTAGGGCGTGGGTGTGGTCTTGGTTGGGCATAGGTGTTTCAGGGCATGAACCTAAGATGAGCACGAAAATACTAACGTGACCTGGTACGCGCCGAGGCCCCCTGCTGTGTAACTTTACTTTTGCTATGGATGTCGTATAAGTTAAAATTTAAAAAAAACTAAGTAGATCTGGGGGATTTAAGGGTCGGGGCTAACTGGGGGGAGAGAAGACTATCAAACGGGGGGGGGGGGGGAAGATGACCTAATTCAACTGGATGAACTGGGAACAAACTGGTCAAACTGGGTATAGTGTCAGCATGCACCCCTTTTAAAATTCCACAGTTTGCACGGTGGAAGACGGATTTGCACGCACATGTGCACTCCCGTTTAAAATAGCCTGCTATAACTCCTGTTATAAAACAGCCTTGGCACAGCCAGGCTATTTTATAACATACTCATATGTGTGCGTATATTAGGGATATGCATCGGGTGCCGATCGTTTTTGCTTTCGGGTTCGTGTGGCCACGGGAAAATCTCGTTTTCCTGTGGATCAGCGTTTTGTTTTTTTTCGTGAAAAATCAGTTTTCGGCTTAGCGCGCGCTAACTCCTGTTAGCACGCACTAACAAAAACTAACAAAAAAGTAGCAAAAAGTAACAAAAACTAACCAATTTTCCCCAAAAATTCAGGGAAAATGGAATCGGTTTTCGTTGTTGCCGATCCATGCCGATTTAGGGAATTTCGTACAAAATTCCCTATCATCAAAAACCGAATGCACATCCCTAGCGTATATTATAAAATGAACATGCCTTGGGCATGGGCCTATGTATGCATGTAAATGTGTTGAAAGTTACCATCCCTTTGTTTAACTAAACAACCCTACTAGTGTCAGAAGTGCGCAAAAGCAAATTGTCCAGTTCTGGCCCCGATTAGCATTAATTATTTATGTCTTCTTTTTTTTCTCATTCAACAGCCTTATTTTGTCACCCGGTTGCAAGTATGCTGCATTTCTCTCTTCCACTCTTCTTCTTTCTTACTTTCTCTCTCTATTAGATCAAAGTAAGAAGAGAAATTGCATATTGATTTTTTTTTCTTATTTAATAGCTTTGCGAACAAGTGATGTTCAGGGCAAGAGTGGACAGTGAAGAGGAGGGAGAAAGACAGAGTGCGTTTTGTTTTATATGTCTTTGTTCCAACTTGATGGCTCCAGCTCTTGAGGTTGCTAATATACTTTTGCCTTGTCTCCACCATACTAGTGCTTAGATTGCATGAGAACAACAAGCCAACTAGTAATTCAGAGACAGACACTGTATCAATCAATAGGGGAGACTGCTCCAAACAATTAAAGCAAAAAATTTTTAAACTAAAAAGAAATCCTAACTGTATCGTCAATGAATGATAGTCAGAAATCCAAAATCTTTTCTGCATTTTCTGTGCGTGCATGTGAAGGTTGAGGTATTCCTTGAACAGTCTTGGGCAGCCTTTATTTGCAGAAGGCAAGAAGTGCAGCTGGAATACATGGAAGCCTTTCCTTTGGATGCCTGTTTGCTAAAGGCTCTCTCCCATTTTGTGTCTTTGAGAAAATGCTTAGTAAATAGGGCCCTTGGTCACAATTCAGTGAATTAAGAAATGTGGACAAGAAATCAAGACAGCAGTGACAACCCTAGAAAAATATATCCAAAGCAACAATTTATTGAAGAAAATATTTTGCTCCTGAGGCAGAAAATCCATTTCTTATGTACATATTTCTTCTGTATCCTCTGGAGCTTTTACATGCTTATGTTTAAGGTACAAAATAGTTTTGAAAATTTCAGTTATCCTTGTTACAAAGTCTACTTAAGAAATTAAAATATCAAGCTCTATTTTATGAGTTTTTCCCATTCCCATGATCTTGTTTCTATATTAAACTTCCTTTAATTATAGCGCACTTGAGCAGAGGGATTAGGTATATCAATGTTTCACTCCAGTTCAAAAATTATTCCAGATTTTCAAAAAGAAAAAAAAAAGCCCAAGGGAAAACAGGAGCAATTTTTGTGTTGGAGCTGAACTTTGATATATCTGCTCCCTCGATTTTATTTTTTGCCTTCCATGCTGCTCCTGTCACAACCAGTTTTATTAAGCGACATCATAAACAAAGAGAAATGTGAGGATCAAAGTTCTTCAAAAACAAAGTATTCATTTGGAGCAAAGGTGCATATGACAATGCCAAATTCTTCTTATATAAACAGTTCAATTTATTATAGGTCCATCAACTAGTCACATAAGTGAGTGCATCAATAATTCAAAACATGAATACATCACTGTGCTCAATAAGAGATTCATTTTTCAAACAATGCGGTCCCCCGGCACAGCTATGTTTTGCCTGCCAGCTTCTTTGGGAGGGACTCGGCTGTGAGATATTAGATTGTAAGCTGTATTGAGCAGGGACTGTCTTTTTGTATGTTTGTACAGTGCTGCGTATGTCATGTAGTGCTTTAGAAAAGTTAAATAGTAGTAGTAGTAGTAGATACAAGAAATAAAAATAAAAAAAAAATTGAAAATTTACAACTGGCAGACTGAAACTATACCACAAGAAAAGAAGTGAATATATCAGATTATATACAAACAAACCCTAAAAAATATATTAAAAAAAGAACATTAACGTCCCTAGAGAGTTGAAAAATAATAGCTTCACAGTAATATATGAATGATAACATAAAACAGACAGGTAAACAAGCTTTCAGAAAAGCCACGAAAGAGTCAGATGATTATGAAAAAACAATCACAGATGAGGATTTGCAGTTAGTTGATAATCGAAATTGTTAAGGATGTTTTAAAGATGGATGGGAAAACGATGTGTCAGGGAGAAATCACACGCAAGACAAACCCCGCAGGGCTGATGTCCAGAAAAACCTTGAGATGGTAAAGAGCTTGAAGAGAATTCTGAGGAGACTAATAAATCCTGTAGATTACGGCCACAATGAAAGGCAAAACGTGGTAGGTTCTGGAAACAATTTTTAAAGGAGCAAGAACAGGCTAGTGGCAACAAATCAATTTCCAAATCTGGTCCACCTGAGATGAGAAGGGAAGAATGCAGGTGAGACCAGTGGAGATTTTTTTGGGGCGCTGAACAAAACGTAAGTCCCTGTTAATATACAGGGCTCATTTGTAAGCATGCCTGATATATGTCGAGGGTATCCACTTTCCAAAAATTGTTTGATCATTTGTTCATCTTGAACAATAAAATTGTGATGAGACAAGCATGTATGCCAAAGGTGAACAAATTGACCAATAGATATGCTATCATTGAGAGTTCATGGATGATGACTGGTGCATAAAAGTGCCTATCAGTAACTTTTTTATGAATTGAAGTAATGAGTTTATTGTCATAAATAATAACCATGACATCCGAAAAAGAAATTTGACAGGGACTTACAGAATACATGAATCAAAGGTTGGGATCCTGTGTATTTAACCAGTCAATAAGCAAAAACAATTATATCTCGGTTCCATGCCAAATAAAGAAAATGTCATCTATGAACTGCTGCCATGTGACAACTTGGGACCAAAAAGAAGAGGGATATAGTGGTGGATTCAAATTCTGTGACATAGAGACAGGCAATATTGGGGGCCATAGAGGCCAATATTTTAAAAAGCATCCAACTGATAACTTATTTGGCTAAAGTTAGCTGAAAAGGTTATCCGAGATATTCAGCAGGATGAACATCCTGCTGAATATCTCCAATTCATGTCCGGCTTCCTTTAACTGGAAAACTAACCAGTAGGGATGTGAATCGTTTTTTGACGATTTAAAATATCGTCCGATATATTTTAAATCATCAAAAATCATTAGGGCCACGATACAATACCAATTCCCCCGATTTATCGTCAAAAAATCGTAAATCGGGGGAAGGGGGGAGGGCAGGAAAACTGGCACACTAAAACCCCCTAAAACCCACCCCCGACCCTTTAAATTAAATCCCCCACCCTCCCGAACCCCCCCCCCCAAATGCCTTAAATTACCTGGGGGTCCAGCGGCGGTCCGGAACGGCAGCGGTCCGGAACGGCCTCCTGCAATTGAATCGTGTTGTCTTCAGCCGGCGCCATTTTTCAAAATGGCGGCGCAAAATGGCGGCGGCCATAGACCAACACGATTCGACTGCAGGAGGTCGTTCCGGACCCCCGCTGGACTTTTGGCAAGTCTTGTGGGGGTCAGGAGGCCCCCAAGCTGGCCAAAAGTCCCTGGGGGTCCAGCGGGGGTCCGGAAAACGATCTCCTGCCGGCGCCATTTTCCGTACGGGAAAACGATTCGCGGCAGGAGATCATTTTCCGGACCCCCGCTGGACCCCCAGGGACTTTGGCCAGCTTGGGGGGCCTCCTGACCCCCACAAGACTTGCCAAAAGTCCAGCGGGGGTCCGGAACGACCTCCTGCAGTCGAATCGTGTTGGTCTATGGCCGCCGCCATTTTGCGCCGCCATTTTGAAAAATGGCGCCGGCTGAAGACAACACGATTCAATTGCAGGAGGCCGTTCCGGACCGCTGCCGTTCCGGACCGCCGCTGGACCCCCAGGTAATTTAAGGCATTTGGGGGGGGGTGAGGGAGGGTGAGGGATTTAATTTAAAGGGTCGGGGGTGGGTTTTAGGGGGTTTTAGTGTGCCGGCTCACGATTTTCACGATTTTCACGATACTTTAAACACCCAAACGGCAACAATATGATTCCCTCCCCCTCCCAGCCGAAATCGATCGTTAAGACGATCGAGGACACGATTCCCATCTCTACTAACCAGCTATCTTTTGCATATCAATGGTTAGGTTTTCTTAGAAACATAGAAACATTTTCACAGAAAAAGACCATATGGCCCATCCAGTCTACCCATCCGTCCAATTAATTTAGAATTATAATTCTCATCACTTCCTTAAAGATCCCCTGTATTTATCCCATGCTTTCTTGAATTCAGATAGGGGTAGATTTTCAAAGGGGTATGCGCGTAAGATACGCGTGGACCCCCCGAAAACCTACCCCAAACCCCCCCTGCGCACGCTGAGCCTATTTTGCATAGGCTCGGCGGTGCGCGCAAGCCCCGGGACGCGCGTAAGTCCCGGGGTTTTGCAAAGGGGGCGTGTCGGGGCATGTCGGGTGGGCGGCACGGATTTTGGGGCGGGGCGGGAGGCGTGTCGGGGGCATGACGCCAGCCCAGGGGCGTGGTTGAGGCCTCCGGACCAGCCCCCGGGTCGGGTGATGGCGTGCCAGCAGCCCGCTGGCGTGCACAGATTTACACCTGCTTTTGGCAGGCGTAATCTGCCAACAAAGGTAGGGGGGGGTTAGATAGGGCCGGGGGGGGTCGGTTAGGTAGGGGAAGGGAGGGAAAGGTGAGGAGAGGTGGAAGGAAAGTTCCCTCCGAGGCCGCTTCGATTTCGGAGCGGCCTCGAAGGGAACAGGCAGCGCGCGCTGGGCTCGGCGCGCACAGGTTACACAAATGTGCACCCCCTTGCGCGCGCCGACCCCGGATTTTATAAGATACGCGCGTATCTTAGAAAATCCAGCGTACTTTTGTTCACGCCTGGTGCATGAACAAAAGTATGCGCATGCGTAAATTTGTAAAATCTACCCCATACTGTTTTTGTCTCCACCATTTCCACTGGGAAGTTGTTCCACCCAACCATCATCCTCTCTCTAAAGAAATACTTCCTAAGATTACTTCTGAGTCTACCCCCTTTCATGATCCCTCATTCCTTTCCATTTAAAAAGAGCTTGTCTCCTATTCATGGAAACCTTTGAGATATTTGAATGTCTCTATCATATTTCCCCTATCTCACCTTTCCTCTAGGGTATCCATGTTTAATAACTTTTAGAAAAAGGCTTAAGACGGTTATTTAAACAAGCCTTTCCCAAGTCTAACTGATTCACCACAACAACAACAACTATTAAGAAAACTATTAAGAGACCTTTCAGCACAATGTAAATAATTTTTACTGTAAAATTAATGTAAAGTTACTCCTACTCTCGTTTCCTTCCTCCCCCAGTTCTAGCAACCCTGTTTTATTGTAACTTTTGTTCCTTTCCACTTGTTAAATGCTTAAGGTTATTACACCCCCTGTTACCTGTAAACCGGCATGATATGATTGTATCATGAATGCGGTATAGAAAAGCTCTAAATAAATAAATAAATACATAAAATAAATGTTTAGATCTTTAAGTCTATCCTCATATGCTTTAGAATGAAGACCACTGGCCATTTTAGTAGCCACCCTCTGGACCGACTCCATCCTGTTTATATCCATTTGAAGGTGTGGTCTCCAGAATTGTGTACAGTATTCCAGGTGAGGTCTCACCAGGGACCTTTTTCTGCTGATGCTGTTGTTCTTATTGTTGGATGCATTACTATACAAAGTGGAACATGGAGAAATTGGTATTTTGGTCCAATTGAAGGTTACTGCCACTTTTGATACAATGACTCGTAGAATCTTATTAGCTAGATTGAGCCAGTTAGGTATTGGGGGCATAGTATTATCGTAGTTTATGTATTTTTTTCATCAGAGCAGCAGCAATAGTTGGAAATTGGAGAAAACTGTTCCAGTTGGGTTGAGGAAAGCTTAGGAGTGCACCAGAGGTTAGCTTTACTCACAATATTATTTAATCTTTAAATGCAACCTTTGAGGACTATTTTGAGATCATTAGGGTCATATATTTTATGTTAGCCAATGATGTCCAATTTTATATTCCACGCACTGGTAGATGGAGAACTTCCTGTGATACAGTTCACTACAGAGATAGATTCAGATAGTGCTTAGTGGAAGGCCAATGAATTGGTGTTGAATGTTTGAAAAACTTTTATAATGTGGGTGGGTAAATGTGCGCCAGTGCAGTGTTAAGGATCTAGAGTGTATGAGGGTGTAACATTGCCAGTATGCTTGTGGGCTTTGCCCGTCACTAATTCAGTCCCCATTATTTTTCTATCAGTGAGATAGTGGGAATGGTTTTGCAGATTTTTGAATCTTCCCATTCCTATAACCCCACCTTTGGGGGATGAGCTTCCTGGGATATATAACCTCTGGGAGAATGCCCAGTTCTTTAGAGGCAGGCGATACTGGAGGAAAGAGAGTAGAGAGCTATAGATCCCTTCAGGATTTCAAGTTAGCTATTAAGTGGTAGGGATGTGCATTCATTTTGAACGAATGTGCAATCTGCAATGTATAGGTTCCTATTCGTTGCATTTGTGGGTCCGCGAAATGCATGATGAACCCCCACGAATGCAATATATCATATGTTTCCATTCTTTTGGTTTGCGCCGTGGTGTTTTAGAAATAGAGAGAGTAGGGGCGGATTGGCCTATCAGAGGATTAGGCTTCCCCCGGTGGGCCGGACTAGCGGATCACATGGCCTCCTCTACTCCGGGCCATTGAGGGCGCCAGGCCAAAGAAATGACGAGACCAGGCCAGCAGGGCCGAAGAAAAGAAGATGGCTGCTGCCAGCCGCCACCGCCGGAGAAATAAAGACCGGTGCAGTCAGCCCCCGACGGAGAGTAGGCCGGCAGGGCCGAAGAAAACAAGATCGGCGCAGCCCGAGACTAGGCCGAAGAAAAGAAGATGGCTGCTGCCAGCTGCCGCCGAGAAATGAAGACCAGCACAGCCTGCTGGCGACGGAGACGAGCTGTTCAGCTGGGAGCCTTTGTGTGTATATGTATTTGATATCGGAAGGGTGCTTCTGTGTGGTGTGTATATGTGTGTGTGTGTGTGTGTGTGGTATGTATTTGAGATCAGAAGGGTGCTTCTGTGTGTGTGTGTGTGTGTATGTTGTGTGTATGTGAGAAAGAAATGGTGCTTCTGTGTGTGTGTGTGTGTGTATGTGGTGTGTATGTGAGAAAGGAATGGTGTTTCTGTGTGTTTGTGTGTGAGTGTGTGTGTGAGAGAAAGGAATGGTGCTTCTGTGTGTATGTGAGAAAGGAATGGTGCTTCTATGTGTGAGACAGGGAAGGTGCTTCATGTATGTGAAATAGGGAGGGTGCTTCTGTATGTTTGTGGTGTATATGTGAGTCAGGGAGGGTGATCGAGCCTGTTTGTGAGATAGAACATGTGTGTGATTGAGAGCTTGTGTGTAAGTGAAATAGAGAGAGCATGTATGTGATTGAAAGCCTGTGTGTAAGTAAGAGAGAGCAAGCGCATTGTGTGATTGAAAGAGACCAGAGAGGTGACATGTGTATGTGTTAGAAAGACTGATCAGGGAGATGATTGGTGTGTGTGTGTGTGTTTGTGTGAGAGAGAGAGAGAGGGACTGGTTGGGGAGATGATTGGCATGCAAGAGACAGAAACTGGTCCTGAGGGTGTGACTGGTATGTGTGTGTGAGAGACAGAAGAGACTGGTTGTGGTCCCTAAGGAAGAGGACCGTGAGGACAGTTTCAGCAGCTACTGCTGCTTCTGGTGTGGCCTGCAAGGGAAAGGAGTAGGAGAACTGCTGGAGAGGGTAAGTAAAGGTGGCTTTTCAAGTTCATTTTCTTGATTGACTACCATTTTAATTATTGGGTAGTATGTGATGTGTCTGCTGTTTGAAATATTTTATTGGTGTTTGGTAAAGCTTTCAAAATTTGCATGAGTCTTTAATTGTTGGATATTCTATTCATCAGTTGTTTTGAAATTATTTTATTAGTATGATTTTACTATTATGATTAATTATTTATATAATCTTGATTTTATTGATTGTTTCATGAGGAAAGGTGAAATTTTTGTTTTTCCATTGTTGCACTGTATAGAGTCTGGTGTGATGCATTTTACAGTTCAGTTTTGGTCTGCACATTTCTATTTCTACTTTATGTGGCTTCATTTTGTATTTGGTGAGGGTATGGGTTCTGCATACAAAGACTGAGATGAAGCACTCTTTTAGCATGTGGTTTCTCTGCAGGGATCTGTAGTAGCTTGGCCTGTTCTGTTTTCCTGATAGGAGGTGTATTGATATTTTAGATTCTGGTGTAATATTTGTGGTATTCTTTTTCATAGGTAGGGTTGTTATTCTTTGAGTGTTGGCAGATAGTACTGTGTTGATACGGGAGGACCATGCCGAAATATATCACAATAGGTATGATGCCATATGAATTCCAAGATGCAAAGTTTCTTGTTAGCATCACAACAGCGCATGAAATTTTCACAATAACGTATATATTAATTAATTTTACCTCAGAATGTCACTTTTCATGTAAGATATGTGTTAAATGATAATTTAAAATTGTTTATGGGGAGGTGGGGGTAGGTCGCCAGGCTGTAAGGTTTGCCTAGGGTGCCTAATACCCTTGTACCGGCCCTGTGCACAGCAGCAATACTCCACCCCACCCAGGCATAGTTCATCATTTTTCAGGTCCTGGCACGCATGTTAGACTCCTTGGTCCATGTTTCAAGATGGGTTGGGTGGACAGTATGCCCCGGTTGACAATTGCGCCACATGCTGAGCCTCGTCTTGTCTTGCCTCCTTATCTTTCCCCTATCAACACCACAGTGACCTGACTACCTCTGCTCTGCCAGCCTGTGTTGCCCCTATCAACTTTCTGCCACTCTGCCTTGCTGCCATACACCAGATGACTCACTCAACTCCTTGTGATGTTCTTGCCACTATCATGGTTCCTCAGTGTGTTGGTGCTAGTCTTTCTGCTGCTTTGTCCCTTTATCGGTGCCTTGTGGTTTTTTCTTACACCCATTCTGCTTGCTATGTTCCCCCTTCATTGTGCTGTAGGATGTTGATGCCACTTGTCTTGCCACTTTGCCTGTCATGCTGCCTTCGAGGGTTCATGCAACTGTTATCGGTGCTCTCTTTTGAAGCTGTGGTGTGTTTTTGACACTCTTGCTGCTGATTTGCACCTCTGTTAAAGCACTCTTGCCACTCCTGGTACCCCTTTGCCCCTTTAAAGTGCCTTAGGCTATTCATGCCACTTTGGTGCCACTTTGCACATTCTAAGTACCTTGGAGCTCTTTTCTCATTCTGATGATTGCTCTCCAGAAGTTTCATCAGAATTGATAATAAAACCCCAATTCTGCAGCCAAAAATAGGCTGCAAATAGTTCCCCCATTGACTTTAATGGGAAAACGAATCAAATGAATCAAACTAATTGGTTTTCTCCCCATGAAACGAATGCAATGAATTTGGGTCCTGGCGAAATGAATAAAAATGGAAATGAATTTTTTCCTTCTGCACATCCCTATTAAGTGGTTGGATATTTTTTGAAGAAAGAAGACAGAAGCTGGAGATACCTCAGAATTTCAATGCAGTCATTTTTTGGCCTTTGAAATTGATCAGTCCAGAGGGAAGGGCAACCTCCCTTGATCCCAAAAGACTGCATCATAAGTTCTTTTTGCCTGGGCTGAAAGAGAAAAGATGGGGTGAAGAGAACTGTGATCTTTTTGACGTTTTGCCCAGGATTCAGGAAAAAGGATGGCATGAAGAGAAACTGAAAGAAGTGAAGTTTTGGAGAAATTTGGATTACAAGTTGAGAGTTGACCCAAGTTTTAGGATTTTTTTTTATTATGTATAATGATGCAAGAGACAAGGACAAGGAACTCATTTTTCTCCTGGATCATTAGTTTGATGCTGATTTTATGTTTTGTGATGTTGGACTCAATGTTTTTTCCTTTGAGTTGCTATAAAGATTTTATCTTGAACACCAATTTTGGTGTCTCAGCTTTATTTTTGGTGACAGCACCAGGGACCCTGGATTTTAACTTCTTTCCCCCCATCTGGACTTGGAGACAGACCCAGTCCCATGGCACCTCTAAATGGTGTTCACAGTACAAGACAGGAGCTGTCTACACTTGGAAACAAGAAATTTGGCAATTCTGATGAATCTGAATTGTCATTTAAAGCACAGTTTAGGCAGGTGGTAAGGAATGTGTTTTTTAAGATAAAAATGCTTAGACATCGTAAAGCCATGCTTAGTACACAAGATTTATTTAGGACAGTGTAAAAGTCCTTGTTTTTCAGGCAACTAGACTTTAAAAAAGAGATAGAGTAGCTTTTAAACTAGAACAAAGGGGAAAGCCGACAGTCATTCAGCAGTGCATGGTTTGGAGGGAGGTATCTTCAAAAGATACTGATACAGGAGAGTCAGAGCATCCTAACAGAGAAGTTCCAATAAAAGCAAAAGTAGTCCATGTGCCTATAAGTAAGTAAAGAATCACCTGAGCTAAAAGATTCCAAATTATCCCTGTCAACAGAAAAGTAGGCTGTTAATACAAACAAACTACATACTTTGAAATAGCTTTATGCCAAGTTCAGAAGCCTAAAAAGTAAGATGGGAGAGAATGTATAGCAGTGATTGATGAGATAGACATAATTGGCATCTCAGAGACCTGGTGGAAGGAGGATAACCAGATGTGGACAGTGCTAAACCAAGGTACAAATTATATCACAATGATAGGGAGGATCAACCAGGTTGGGGGGGGTCCCTTTATGTCTGGAGTGCCATAGAGTCCAATAGGATAAAGATCCTGCTAGAGACTAAATGAAAAGTAGAATCTTTATGGGTAGAAATCCCATGTGTGTTGGGGCAGAGTACAGCTATAGGAGTATACTACCATCTAGGGGGTGGCAGAAATAAAACATTAGTTTTTGTTTTTTGATTAATTTTTGGAAACATTTTTCCCAAGAATTTTGGTTCATGGAAAGGTGGTGCTATTGGGCTTGCTACTGGCGACAATAACAGTGCTTACCTTATCGCCACCAGCGAAGATATCGCAGCGTCCGCCTCCTCGCCACCTCCTCGCCGCCCCAACTCCGCCCTGACTCCACCCCAACTCCACCCCCAGCAAGCTATTGCACGCGGAAAGGGACTTTTTGCACGCGATAAGCGATAGAAAATGACTCCCTAAGTTACTTACCCAGACATCACTGAATATCGAGCCAATTATATCTCCACATCAATATGAGGGGTGAATGAGGTAGAGAGGGTTATGGGTAACATATTTATGGATAGTCTTGTTCTATCTGTTTTTTTTGGTAACATCCCAGTATGATATAATAACTAGGGCCATTCTCTTGGTCTCATTTTGTTCCAAAAGGGACAAAGACTAAGAGGGTAATATTCAAAAGGATTTACACACTTAAAATTGAGTTTAACATTTGTAAATGCACTATAAGTGCATAAATAGGCTTTTGAAAATTGCTACAATATTATATTGAACTATCAATACGTTTTACACATGTAAGTGCACTTTAAATAAGTAAGTGAGTTTTTTAAAATTGTTATGATATATGCTACTTTTATGTGTGTAAATCCTTTTGAAAATTACCCCCTTTGTTCTCAAATTGTATTTCAAGAATAAGTTCATACTTTTTTGTGGTCAAAATATTCAAGTTAATATGAATGTTTCCTGCGCAACTCAGCTGGGGAGGAAACAATTTCTTCAAATGAGACAACAGGTGATGACCTTGAGTGCCTCCTTTTTCTTTAAGTTCTATGCAAATGTATTAATATTTATCTGAGAAACAATATTTTTATTTTATTATTTATACATCAATTTGTATTCTGCAATTGAATGTATTGTGTCCAATGTGGATTCCAAATAAACATACAAAATTACATAAAACATAAATCACACATTCAAATTTACAAATACGTTAAAATAGTATAGTTAAATTGTACATCAACTAACTTGTTTATGCATAAGCTAGCAAGAAAAGCTATGTCTTGATTCCTTTCCTAAAAAATTTAATATCTGCCTCTATTCTCAATTGTAAAAGCAATTCCTTCCATAATTTTGGGCCAATGTAAGACAAGGCCCTTGCACATATGGGGGCGGATTTTAAAAGCCCTGCTCGCGTAAATCCGCCCGGATTTACACGAGCAGGGCCTTGCGCGCCGGCGCGCCTATTTTCCATAGGCCTGCCGGTGCGCAAAGAGCCCCGGGACTCGCGCAAGTCCTGGGGTTTTTTGTCGGGGGCATGTCGAGGGCATGTCGGGGGCGGGGCCGATCGACGCGGCGTTTTGGAGGCGGGACGTGGCGTTTTGAGGGCGGGCCCGGGGGCGTGGTTTCGGCCCGGAGCGGTCCGGGGGCATGGCCGTGCCTTCCGGAACCGCCCCCAGGTTGCATCTCGGCGCGCTAGCGGCCCGCTGGCGCGCGGGGATTTACTTCTCCCTCCGGGAGGCGTAAATCCCCGGACAAAGGTGGGGGGGGGGGGTTAGATAGAGGAAGGGAGGGGAAGGTGAGGGGAGGGCGAAAGCGGCTCGGCGCGCGCCGGCTGCACAAAATCGGCAGCCTTGCGCGCGCCAATCCTGGATTTTAGCAGATACGCGCGGCTACGCGCGTATCAACTAAAATCCAGCGTACTTTTGTTTGCGACTGGTGCGCCAACAAAAGTTCGCGAACGCGCATTTTTTGAAAATCTACCCCTTGGTTTGCAATTGATAAGACTTACATATTGGCAGTGCTAATAAATTTATAATAGGCTATCTCAGTGCTCGGGCTGGCTCATACCAGTGCATGCTCTTTGTAAGTACACAATGAGTTCCAGAATACAACAATTAATAAATTATTAATCAATCAATTAATTAATTAATTTTTGTATTTACTTTTCTTATGGATAAGAGTGTGACTAATTACATTTTTCCTTGTAATGTCGGGTCCTTGGGATGATCAGGTGACAAAATGGGATAAATATAAAATAGATTTTCTCCCCCCCCCCCCCCCCCCACCACACCCTATTACTGTGGACTTGACTTGGTATGTTGACTTTGTTTTCTTATTTACTATTTTTCCTTTACCCGAGGGTTGATTGCTGCATATTCATGATTACCTAATGTTAATGCATTTATTTGTTAATGATTTAAATGCCAATAAAAATTAAATTTAAAAAAGAAGGTACCACAGCACTCCTAGAGTTAGTGCCTCTGGCCAGCAGTCAACCAACATTCCAAGAATCACTGACACCCTCTTCCAGTATCCTCAGCATTAACTTCAGGGACTCTAGGTCTCCTAAAGACAGCATAGGTAGCCCCGGCATTCTGCATTCAAAGAAATAAGCATTGGGAAGGAGAAAGATCAGTGTCTTGTTGCCTTCCTGTCTACAGAGCAGATGTGTTAACATTCAAATCAGTATCAAACACTTACAGGCAAACAACTGTCTAAAAATAAAAGAGCAGACTTGGACCCACTGGCCGTAGTTTCCATTGAACCTGCAGAGGTCCCTGGGGATTCTCCTTAAGATCTGGATTAATGTGAACCCAGTACCTGACTGGGACCCAATATCTGACAGCAGTATTATAAAGGATGCAGTAGGTAAGTACTATCTTCACCACGTTATAGGGGGGCATACTATAAGGCACTAACTGATTTGTCCAAACACCTGAAATGACTTTTTAACACTCCTAATGTGCGCTCAGTGTCAGAGTGGAGGCATGTTCCTCATTGTACCTCCTCTGTGTGCCACCTGAGGAAAAGGAGAAGGGGTAAGAATGCTGGTAACAACAGTGTGTTTGAGAATATGACCAATGAAGAGATCCATTTACCCCTCCCCCTCCCCCCCCCCAAAAAAAAAGGAAGGCATGAAAGGGGGTGAAAGTTTGTCCTAGATGCTTGTTGATGATGTGTAGAGAGTATCATTGTGAGGAAATCCCTAAGGAGTTGGCATCACGTTATCATTAGTAGGTATCCCAACTATGCATGTGAGGGACAAGGTAAATGGTGAAACAGTTTAAAAAAAAAATGTGGAGTACTTACCCAGCTGCCATTCCTGGCCCTTCTTGAACTGTGGGAAGAAGGGGTAGTGACATAAGATGCAGAAGTCATAGCTGGATCCAGAGTATCTGGGTACCACATTCAGAGTTGTCATGTGCACATCACATACCATCTGCACATTTATTTATTTATCTATTTATTTATTTATTTGTTTAAAGTTTTTCTTTACCGACATTCGTCAGGGACATCATGCCGGTTTACATGGAACAGGGGAAACAAAAATATAGTTACAAAAAGCAAGGGCATAGTAAACTGGGAGATTGCGAGAAAAAATATAACTATAGATAGAACAAATTGAAAGTTGGAACAGTAAAATAATTGATGATGAAGGAAATATTAGCAGGAAAATTAGGTAATATTATGTAAATAATATGTTTCGAATTCTAAGGTAGCAAAGAATGCAGAGAATGAAAGTTCTTGTGCTTGTGGAAAGTTGCTTCCCTTTCACTAGGCTGGATAAGCGCTAAATGCATGCAGTCTGTAGCACTCATCATGTTTGATAGATCAGTGATGGCATAGAAATCCTGGCTGAGTTCCAGCCACTGTTGTATCTGGGCAGAGAACTTGATATTATTCAAAATCTGGCTCATCATGGCTTGAAGCTCCTGCCTTAAACAACTGGAGAAGGTGGACTGCTCCATTCTACCAATTACAGCCACAGTAACACTCTCAGTCGTTTGACAAGGCCAGATATGCATGAGATTTCCCTGTCAGAGGATCAATGTCAGCTTTAAGGTCCTCACATAAGGGCACTGAGCTCAGCCCGTGCTTTCAAACCTTCTCCTCCTCCTGGACTCACTGATATTTTGTGTTCAGCCCTTCAAGGTTTTCCTTTTGTCGTTTATTCTTTTGCTCTGTTTTCTGTTTTCCAAAAATACACCAGAAAACTAGTAAAATCAACACTATTTTGCACTTTGTTCATGTCTGACGTAAGGGACTGTTTTTATTTTTGGAACTAACCACACTAAAGAGCAATTTAATTTGTAGCAAATCTTTTATTGCAGATTTAACAATACAGCCTCATAGCTTTTGGTGCTTGCCCAATGCCTACGACTCTCTGAATTGCTTGGTGGCATAACTCTTAACTTATAACTTATAATTTCCTTAGTTCCGACAGTTGTCATAACAACAACCACCATTTCTACAAACATAATACCACAACTTAACGCCCAGTCATCTTCCAGCTGCTGTTCTGATGAGACAGAGACCTGCCAGGCATTCACCATTGACATGGTTGAGAGCAGGGAAAAACAAGAGATCCCTAAGTTTCTTCCAGAAAATGAAGGCCTTTCCTGTAAGTATATAACCCCCCTGGAAGAATTTCTGACCACAAGAGGAGAAATCCATCAAAGCAGTGAGCAGTGAGCAATTAGCTGCACACAAAATATGAATCCACAGCAAAATGAATCCTTGCACCGAATTGTTTGGTTACCAAGGGAAGCTAGTAGGTGAATGGGATAACGGATAGACATGGAGGTGCTGCCACTTGCTTCATCATTTCTCAAAAATCTAGAACAGTGGGTTGATGATGTCACCATTTCAAAGCCCACAAAGTATTTATAAAAACTTGCAAGCAGAACTAGGTGGTTTTTAGCCATATTTTGCTTTCTTGTCTACCTTTTGTTTTATTTTGGTTCCTTATTCTTTTCTTATTTGATTATTCCTATTTCTAGCTGTTTTTTCCTATTCCTTACTGTAGTAAAACTAATTAGCTAAATTTTTCTGTCTATGAAATATGAATATTTTGATTGCTAGTCTATCTCAGGTATCGCAGTTAACCTCAGAGACCCAGCAATTGTTTTTTAAGCACACAATGTTCCAGCTGAACTAAGCTAAACAACCTTATCATCATTTACCCCTGTAGTTAGAAGCTGTTTCTTCAGTAGCACAGCATCCTAATAAAGAGTAGGAAAGTAATGTTTGAACATTCTGTACACTTCGTAGGGAGATACATTTTAAAATAAATGTGCATTGTGGCATGTATGCACATATATGGCTGTGCTACTCATACACAGAGAATCAAACAAACAATTTTTAATACACTATATGTATAAACTTTATTGTATCTTCCAATAGAATATCCTATCTAAACAATTAAAAACTATCTAATTATAGCATCCACTCACACATTCATTCCACTTAAAAACCCATAGCACCCGTAAACATTGTGATCATCAATACATTTTCCAAATTTTAATACATAGAATACTAAGATTGTTGCTCTGCTTCAATATCTTATAACGGCTAATATCAATGAACAATTACATGTGACTTTCTACATGTAAACCAATCCGGAACCATGTCCGGATATCAAAACTCAAAATTCTCTTCTAATGTCATCATGAAGGGCGATCATATTCCTCCCGGTCCGACAAAGATCTTTGTTTCACCCCCCGCTAGGGGCTTCCTCAGGGACTCAATATCAAAAGGTATCCACTCTCCACACCTGTAAATCTCGACTTTTAATCATGAACCACGTTTACTCCCAAACCTGCTTCAAATCACAGATCACGTTTATTCCCAAACATCGCTTTCAACCATATTCTTCAATGATATCGCTTATAATCCAGATTTTCAATCTATGACGTTTTTTGACATGTGATGGTTATTGGTTCCGGTTTGATTATAAATAGATACAATAAAGTTTATACATGCTGAGGTAGATCTTAAATAAGTACATGCGCGCGTACTTTTGTTCGCGCAATCGGCGCGAACAAAAGTACGCCAGATTTTATAAGCTACGCGTGTAGCCACGCGTAGCTTATAAAATCCAGGGTTGGCGCGCGCAAGGCTGCGCAAAATCGGCAGCCTGCGCACGCCGAGCTGCGCAGCCTGCCTCCGTTCCCTCCGAGGCCGCTCTGAAATCGGAGCGGCATCAGAGGGAACTTTCCTTCCGCGTCCCCCCACCTTCCCCTCCCTTCCCCTATCTATCCCACCCCCAGCCCTACCTAAATCCCCCCTATCTTTTGTTGTGCAAGTTATGCCTGCTTGAAGCAGGCGTAACTTCCGCGGGCCGCCTCAGCATCCCCCGGCACAGGCCGCAGTGCCAGGGGATTCGGGACCGTCCTCCCGGCCCGCCCCCGAACCATCACCACGCCCCCGGACCCATCCCAGACCGCCCCCCTGACCCGGGACACGCCCCCAGACTGCCAACACATCCCCAGACGTGCCCCCTCCCGCCCTTTTACGAAGCCCCGGGACTTACGCGCATCCCAGGGCTTTGCGCACGCCGGCGGCCTATGCAAAATAGGCGCACCGGCGCGTGAGTGCCCTGCATGCGTAAATCCGGCTTCAGTGGCTGAGTGAGAAATTTCAGATAATGGGGTTTTGGATGTTAATAAGAGGGTCATTAACAGATGTTATCAAAGTACCAATTAAGGCCTGGATTCTCTAAGGTCGCAGAGAATCCGGCGGTAATGGGGGGCGGGGGTGGTGAAGGGGGGGGGCAGGCTTGCGAAAGCTGGCAGCGATCACATGTCCATGGTGCAATCGCTGCTGGTTTTCGCACCCAATAGTGCCAACGTAAAAGGTGGTGCTATTGGGCGCGCTACTGGCAGCGAAAAGGGTTCTTACCTTTTCGCTGCCAGCGAAGTTTTCGCCGCGTCCGCCCCGACTCCTCCTCTTCCAGGGCCAACTCTGCGCTGACTCCGCCCCCTAAGAGAGGAAATATGTGACTGCTCTTCTTCCTGCTGGGTCTTCTTCCAAAGAAATATGGGACAGATCCCACCCAGGCAGTCTCCCAGTGGAAGAGGGGAAGACAGAGTCTTGAATGAAATATCTTAGATGAAATGCAGTTATATGTAAATAACTGGAAGTATTAACTTTTATATATTACTCTTTAGCAAGTTTTAAGAACAAGTATGCAATAGCAACAACTGTCAGGATCAACGTTTTAACAATTTTCTTCTTATATTTGAATAGAAATCTACAATTTAAAAAAAAATTGAAAATGAATAGAACCAATTCTTTACCTCAAAAGAGAACTTATCAGAGAAGTTGGCCTCTTTAAAACAAACTACTTTACTCTCTTGTAAAGTGTGTTTCTTCACTGATTTGCCTTAAAGAACTTGAGTTTTTGTATATACTTCTTGTTTTACAGACATAAAGTATTACCACGGTCTCTGAAAAAGGTAAGTATAAACTGTTACTCTTCCTTGTTATTTGATGTTGGTGTCTCTCTTGGTTATTTTCCTTATATATCTGTGATTCTCTCTTTTTTCTCTATTGTAGATTGTAACTCTCTGTAAATGTTCTCTTTCTCTCCTTTATAATATTTCAGTCCAGTTAGGTAAGTATAATGGTCTCAGCCTCTTGTCTAGGATTCCCTATGTAAATGTTAGTGATATCTTCATTTCAGTTTTGGGGGTTTGGTTTCCCATGACTTTTATTTCGTCCAGTAGTTATTTTATTTGGTAATAAAAATGAAATAAACATTTATAAAAAAAAATAAAAGAAACAAAAGAACGGTGCCCAGCACTCGGGCTCAGGCCTGACACTGCAGTCAGGTTTGTAGACTGGGTCTGGAAGCTGGGGGCTCAGCCCAGAACCAGGACGGATGCAGGTACCCAATCTGGAGGCCAGATCCTGACAACTGGGCCTTGGTCTAGGCCAGGACTGGGGCCTAGACTCGATGCTGCAACCAGGTGCGGAGACCAGGTCCTGATGCCAGGGCCTTGGCCCAGATCATGGCCAAAGGCCGGAGCTCAGCCCGGAGGCCTGATCCCTACATAGGGCCTTGGTCCAGGGTCAGGCCAAAGCCTAGAGCCAAGGCCTTAGAGGTCTTCTGCGTTCTGCCATCAACTCGGGAGGCACCGGAGTTAACTCCAGCACTTCCTCCACAGCGGAAGGTGCCCTGAGCAAAACAGGTTGAGATTTCATACAATTAAATGCTCAATTCAAAGTAACATTGGTAGAGCATTTTAACATTATTTTTTTTGTTTTGGCCCAACAGTTTCTTCTCTGTCAATGTGGGCTTCCAACTTAATTGAAATCAGCCCCTGCTGGATCTACAGTGCCGTGAACCTTCATTCATAATCACCTTGAAGTTTCCTTCATTTTAACCCTCTCCCCCTTCCCATCTGCTCCATCCGTTGCAGTGACAGTGCTTGGCCGGGGCAACAGGCTGCAGCTCTCCCATATGACCTCTTATTTGTGAACGCTAAGTCTGGCCACTCAGTATTGCCATTGTGCAGTGGCTGAGCCTCCTTCCCAGCTGGTTTGCGAAATAGAAACTCGGCTTGGGAACACATCATACTGTCACTAAGCCTCAGGATGGTCCAGCATTTTGGCATAAATTTGAAAGTTAACTCCAAAATGAGAATACAAAAGTTTGTCTTAGATTTTATTATCTTTATGATCACTTCCTGACAAATTGCAGGCTGGTGTATTCCTGGATTTCTCCTCCTCTGGAGCACAAGGTTGCACAAGATTAGAAACATTTTAGATGTATTTTTGAAAAAGATCTTTAAATTTGTAGCATGCATAGCAGTACTGTTCCATTTTACACAACGGGCTGCAGCTCTCTCCATACGACCTAGTATTAAATGCTTGTATTTTCTCCAGAATTGCTACTGAAAAATTCTAGAAAAGCAGCATTCTTTCTGTTTTGAAAAATATTTCTTGTTAAAGGTCATATCCATTATTAACTGAGTATGTTAGTATTAGTGACAGCATACTGTAACTGATCTTGGATACTTTTCCTCTCTTGGTTTTGCCAGTATAGTACTTAATTGTGTAATGTTTGGCTGCTCGCAGGACGGTCCCATGAACAGCTTCTCTCACCTGGACCCCGTCACACCGCATGGTTTCCTCCAGCATTATGGATGCGGCTACGCTGGGCCCCCCAATGCTGGTCTCCCTATGCGCATGCATGCACTGCGCACAGGATTAAGAAGGCTTCGTGGCAGGATCTCACAAGCTGGCGCATCCTGATGATGTTAGCGAGGCTGGGAATTGAAACCCAAGCTGTGCTTCAGTCCTACGCTTCTGTAACAGGTCCCCTGCAGCCTTGCAGTGCCTGTTTCTTCTTTGGATCTCATTGTGCTCCAGTCCTGTTCCTGTTCCAGCCTGCCTTGCCTTGTTTAGCCTGCTCTGCCTTGTTCCTGCCTCCTGCTTTACCACCCTTTGGTCTCACTTCCACCTGTTCTCCTGGTATTGACCTCTGCTACAGACCCAGACCTCTCTCTTGAATACTGCCTGCTACTTACCTCTGTTATGGACCCGGACCTCTCATTTGCTTGCCGCCTGCCACTGACTTATGCTACAGACCCAGGCTATTTTCTTGCCTGCTGCCTAAAACTGACCACTGCTATGGACACCAGCTATGCCTTGATTTCCGCGTGCCTTGACCCTTGGCCTGTACCTGGTAACTGCCTGGTCCCTGCCTTCCCTGATCCTACCCAACTCTGGACTTTTTCATTCTGACTGCCCCCTGGGACATTTGCTTAAGTCCTGCTGACTCCTGGAACCCAAGGGCTCAACCTGCAGGGAACAGGGCTGGTGTAGGTGAAGATCCAGCTCGGTCCCAACCTAGGGCATGTCCACCAGCTGTCAGCGTGGGCCTAGTGGGTTCGCCCATTAGACTGCGTCAACCACGCCACAGAACAAGGGCTCACAACTGCGACAAGTTACAGTTGGTTGCTTTGAATTTATAAGCACAGAAATGTTGTATATAGGTTGAGAAATATTCAGTGGGGTCACTGTGTTTATTATACTCAGGTAGGTTTATTACCCAATACCCATACACTATTTTGGCAGTTATGGTTCTTGACAGGCTGGGCAAAGGTTACCATCACTCCAACTTATTTTCCAAAGCTTGCACTTTTTTCCCTTACTACACAGTTTGAGTCTTGTATGTCAGAAATTCTCTGTTGGACCACTTTAAGATTATCATTATGTCCTCTACTTCTGAAATTATGCTTTTAAGGATTAGCTTTCTATCCGTAAAATTTTCCTCCACTATGAAAGATCTGTGTTAGAATTTGTCCAGCTAGTGATTAAATCACTGTAAGTTATCCCAATCTTGAGCCTCCATCTTTTCACAGTATGCACAATGTTAATCTTATTTAATAGTATCAGGAGATTCAATTAAAATTAATAGTGAATGATAGCCTTCTGGTAATGTGGCAGTCAATTAATTGACCTATTTTTTTAAAACTAAACCCAAAGTTCATGAAGTTACCCTTGTAGCAGTTAGCCTTATTTCACCATTTCAGTGACATTTAAAAGTGCCACATGAACATGTAGGGCATAGTGCAGTGGCAGGTTGTCCCATGCCAATCTGAATTTGGCACAGCCAGAGCAAGGTCATCATTTCCATCCTGCCGGCCTGCTTATCCAAGATAAACTACAAAGAATAAGCTCTGAGTTTGGTGAAGTGGGAGAACCAGAAGGCCTCAGGACGTTCTTGGAAATTCATTCCTAGGCCATCAGGAATATTTATTATGAGGATGGGAAGAGGGAAACTTGCCATTCCAACTGTTGGAAATAAGTGGCTTGACTAGTAGGGAAGGCACTGACCCAGGGGTGATTTCCAATGAATGGACTTTGGGTGAAAGGGAGGAGGTAAAATAGTCTTTTGGGAATTGGGCACAGGATCCAGGAGGAATTACCAGGACTCCTTTTAATTTGAGATCCTGTGGGTTTCTTGGGGGTGGGAGGAAGACTAAGGACCATATGTACATAGTGATTGGTTGGCAAGGAATGGGATCAAAGGAACTGTCCCCTCAAAGAAGGGTGTAAGCCTCTGCATGTATGCTGAGTTCATTTTCAAAGGAATTAGGTGCATAAAATTATCATATACCCATGTAAGTAGCTTGTACTCACATACATGCTATTTTCTAAACACCAAAAGAATGCATATACTTTTGGCTTTGTACCCACATTTACCTGCATAAAAAGGGGTGTGCCATGGTTTCACCTGTCATGCAGCCTCACTGTGCCCTGCTCCTGTCCACTATGATACCTCCCCACCAGCAGAAACCTCCAGTGAGCTCTGTTCCTAGTTACCCAAGCCATCTCCTCATTGGCCACCCGACTCCACCTGTGATGCAGCCTCCTCTCCACCAGCAAGCTTCACCTCTAGCCTTGCCAAGCTCCTCCTCGCTGCTCACACCACACCACACCCCATTTAACCCTGCCTTGCCAGAACCTAGATGCCTCTTCACGGAATCACCCTTGTCTATCTGATCTGTTTCAAGCCTTGTGGCCTCCAGACCTTCTTGTATCTTGCTCCTTGTCTTACGGTCTATCTAGGCCTCACCTTGCCTTGTGATTTCCAGGCCTTCTGTCTCCTTGGACCTTACCTTGTAGCCTCTGGGCCTCATTCTTAGCAGCCTTTGGGCCTTTTGTGTTGCTGCCTTCAGGCTTCAGTGTTCTTTGTTTACCTACTTAGACCCCCTTTGAAAATTGCCCTCTTAATTGGATTCTGTCTCCTTAGCAAATAGCAAAGTGCATGCTCTATAGTCATTCATGTTCTTGCCTTTTGCTTTTGGTCCATTGCCTCCTTTTTCTAGTGAATACTAAGCAAAAGTATATTTTGAATAAATGAACGGGCCTGTGCCCCATGCACGGAGCCTGCAAGTAACCTGGTGGCATGCAGGGCAACCCGCCAAAGTCCTCCCTGTGGCGTGCTCCTATTCCTTCAGCCGCCTGAGCGATGGCGGCAGGCCGGGTGGGGGTTGGAGGGAAGGGGGGGACGTTGCAGGGAGATGACATCAGTGATCCCAGTGACGGGCTCCGCCTCTCCCTTTCCTGGCCAGCAAGCGGAAGGGGCCGGAAAGGTCCTGCGCTGATGACATCATAGCCCCTGTTAAAGGGCTGTGACTGAGTTGTTTTCGCTCTCTTTCTTCCCCAATGGCATTCAGGGAGGATATGCAGACCCTGGGAGTCACGGCGGTTCGTGGGATAAGGGAGGATTTGCCGGCAATGGAAAGCTCTTTCTAAGCAAACAGGATCAAATATTTAGCTGAGGTGACCACGTGCGGCAGATTGGGGAAGCAAGGGTGGGGGAAGAGTTTTTTCAGTAGGAGCTTCAATACTATTCCAAAGTAAAGACCAGTGAGCAAGTTAGCCAAGCTGGGAGTGAGAGAAATAATTCTAAGCTGAGAGGCAAGAGCATGATTTGGGGTGACTGGGGTCCAGCGAGGAGGGGGATGCAGGTACCCCTACGGTGACGCACAGCTGCTGAGGGCTCCAGCTGTTGGGGCACATGGGTACAGCGCTGACTGGGCCATCGTGTATTTACGGGGGGGGGGCCTAGGTCGTTGCCCATGCCGGAAGGGGGGGGGCCATGTAAGCGAGGTATGGCCGGCGGTTCTGGCATGGGCGCCATGTGTGTGACGACTTCCTGATAGAATGGCATTGGTGCCATGTGGGCTGCAACTTCCTGGTAGGATGGTGCTGCTGCTGTCCGCTGCGGTGCGGCATGTGGGGGCAGCTTTGCCATGTTTTCCAGCATGGCGAGTGAGTCAGGGAGTGGAGAGCATGGGAGAGCATGTGGTGTGCTCGCCAAAGAGAGCTGTGTGATGTCTTGGTGGTAAGTGCTGTGCCTTTCCATGTGGAGGGCCCATAGTTTGATTCTTGAAGTGGGGTCTTTTGCTTCAGGGGCATGGGTTCATGGCCAAGCAGTCTGGGGTGCTGCATTCAGGTTACGGTCTCTGTGGGAGGCGTGGGTTTGTGTCCCACTTCTGACAGCTTGCTTCACCTCTGCTTTGTTGCTCCTTTTGGGTCGGGAGGGGGCAGCTCAGCCTAGCAGGGTTGGCAATGGTAATGATAAAAAAAAAAGAATTAAATGTGGTGAATGACCTTTTCGAGGCGCAAGATCCCAGGTGTTCAGGTGGCAATGGCAGTGGGGATCCTAACGCTCTGGCTGGAATGAGGCAGGTAAGGGCAGTGTGCACACAGCCAGCTCCAAGTTGCAGCCCCTGGCCGGAGCGGAGAGTTCTTTGTGTTTGGTGCTGCATTGTCCAGGTCAGGAGTAATTTTGGGTACCCGATTCGGGGGGGGGGGGGGGGGGGATGGGGCAGAATGCCCTGCCTTTCTGTGTTGCGACCTACTTTTGTTTTCTTTCCTCACACAGTGATGGCAGGCTTCAAGCCTGGGGCCATGGTGGCATTCGAGCTGTGACCGGGATGATTTGGCATGCGTGCGAGGGTGGATGAGTGGCTAGGCGGAGCGCTGTGGGTCTTGCATCAGACGTCCTTTTTGGTGATGACAGTTCTCGGTGGGCCTGGTACAGAATCATGGGTCTGTGTCCTATGGCAAGGGGGGAGTGTGGCCCCATTATGGGCCGGGTGCTCAGGCGCTTCGGGTTGCAGGGACTTGCATGCTCAGGTGTCTGCATTGTACAGACTGCCTACTAGGTTTCCTCCCTGGACATGATAGCAGAGTGGTGAGGTTGGAGAGTGGCAGTGTGTCCATACAGTGTGATGTGTGGGCTTCTTGGGACAGTGTCTGACAGACCTGACAGGTTACCCCATGTTTTTTCTAAGGGTAGCGACTGCGATTTTGAGCAGTTATTTGATCTGAACGAGGCACATATAGTTACGTCATAAGGGTTTTTGGGCAGAGGGGGCTCTTTGGTTTCACACAGGTCACCTTCCCCATGGGCATTGGCTTTGGAGTTTGTTTTGGTGGCCTCGCTGGGACAATAGGTGGAGACATACAAATATCTAGAGGTTGATGATAGTGCACAATGAATGAACCTTTTCCAATGAAGGGGATGTGTTTGAGCCAGAGGTCGGGATAGTGAGCCTTCTGGATAGTAGATTCAGGAATACTAATGGAGAATATTGTGTCAAGGAGAGGGTGTGGCATTCATGGAACTCTCTCCAGAGCAAGAGGCTAAAACAGCAGTGGACCTCAAGAGGACATGAGACAACACCGAAGATTCTTATAGCGGTGTAGCATTCCTGGGTCATTAATACTGCATATTACCTGGATGACTTCTGATTCATGGAGGCTGATTTCGGTATCCCTTTGGCACAGAAGAAGATCGAATATCCATTACCTTATCCATTTTCTTGGGCATCGAGCTCGTCTGAGAAGATGACGACATCCAGATTACCAGAGGAAAAGTGGCAAAGTTGTGGGATACGTTGAGTGAAGCGGCAAGAGTAAAGAAGCACGACTCTCAGAGATTTTGTAGCACATCACTGATTGCCCAAATTTGGCATGTAAAGGGAGACCCACAGGAAGGATCTCCCTCAGAAGACTGGTCGCGGCAACTGCGAGGCACTGGGCCTCATCACTGCAGGATCGTGACCTATGTACAATGACATCGTCATTTGGGTATCCTTCTTGGATGGCTTCAATGGCGTACCTCAGGGACAGGAGCCGGCACTTCCCAGCAGGGGATTCAAGATACACTCGGATGCCCAGAGAGGATGGGGTTTCGGGTGCTATTGCTGCGATGTGTGGCTTCTATACTTGGGCCAGACACGCGGGTGGAGGTACACACAGCAGAGGAGCCTAGAACCAAAGTCCCAAATCAACTATGGCGGATTGATCACTGATTACCAGAGACTCCATAAAGGGTGCCTACAGCAGAGGAGGCAGGACTTGAAGTTTCAGACAGAGTGGAGTCACAGTCTAGTGATCAGAGCAATGGACCCTGAACCAGGGAATCCAGGCTTTATCTAGTAAACCTAACAACATGGGATGGCTAATCTAAACTGCTGCTAATCTATAGCTATCACAAACTGGAAAAGCCAATAAACACCAGTGTTAACATGGTACTTGAACCAATTTAGGAGCGGCCTGTGACAGAACTTCCATTCCCCTACTCTATCCTTCCTACCCCTTCCCCTAACCTTCACACCCCCTAGCCTTATTCTAACCCCCCCATTCCTTTAATTTACCGTTTGCGCCTGCCTTGGGGCAGGCACAGGTTGCGTGCGTCGGCACCCTGCAGGCACGCGATCCCTCAGCAGAGCGGCAAATGGCAGCTGTGCCAGGGACCTCTAGCTCCGCCCCCCCCCCCCGGACCGCCCCGCCCCTCCCTGCCCCTTTCCCCAAAGACCCGGGACTTAGATGGGTCCCGGGGCTTTACGCGCGTTGCCGGGCCTTTTTAAAATAGGCCCGGCATGCGTAACCCCACCTATGTGCATAAATCCTCCGGATTTACACGCATAGGGCTTTGAAAATCCGAGCCTAATTAAACAATGTCATATGCAATCCAAGTCTACCACAGGGGGATCTTAACACAATTCAAGAAAATATACATCGAGAATATGTTAACACCTACAAGGGCAAATAATATAACAGATTCAATTCTGCCAAAAAAACAATATATATTAGGTGGTTACAGAATGGGGTGGAACTTCTAAGGGCATCTTATCAGATAGAAAAAGAGATAGCTGTGCAGGTTGGAAAAAAAATTAGGATGGACCTTTGTATTTAACACAAATAGTTTTGCTCCCATGCCTTAACTGACTGGGCAGTATATACTCCTTTTGTTAGACTTTTCATGTCTAACACCTATTCATTACCTTCTGGTAATTTTGCTTGTTTTCTTCCTTCTGGTCTCTTTTTACTTTTCTGAATGATTTGTTTTTTTGCTTTTACACTCATTTTTTCTCCCTCTTCTTTGGATAACCAGAGGGATCTCTTCATTCGGTTCCTCTTGCTAGCAAGCCTGATAGATAAAAAAAGATTTGTTCTCATTTCATCCCTCCTTTTTATTGCTGTCCGAAGTTTCTCTGTATCTCCTAAATCCCCTTTCTCCTGATCAGGCGCTTTTGCTAAAACTATTCATTTTCTTTAAGTCAGGCCTTCTGATATCTAGCATCCTTGTTCTAGTAGGGTTCTGGTCCTGTGTCTACATTGAATGTCATGACATCATTACTAATATCATGGTGTCTAAATTTTAAATTCTCTGAGTGGAGTACCTCCAGTGTAGCTTGAACTGACCTTGTTTCCTTCCCAGCATTGAAAATACTTATTTAGTTGTTCAATTAAACCATCAACTTTATTTATGGTAGAGAGAATTTGTTTCGCCAATCCAACCCTGGAACGAGAAAGAGATAGAGACTGGCACAAGATATACAGAGGGAGAAAGAAAAAGGGAGAAACACAAAGAGGGATGTGCTTTCTGTTTGAAAAAAAAAAAACCAGAGGTGTAATCAGGCCCAGGGACCTTCCCAAAAAAAAAACCCTGCTGCCATCAAGATGCCACCTCCACCTCTTATTCCAGCCACAGGCCCCTTTATGGGCAGAAGTGATCCCCAATTATTCCTGTCCTGCTGGTGCTGTTCTTCCCAATGTAGCCAGCACCATTTTGTTGTCTGTAAGGAATTCATAATGGCATCGACCTCAGGTCCACCAGTCCACTGAGAAAGAAAGCACCGGTGGGGCAAAAGAGACTGGGGATCGCCCCTGCCCCTGTTGTCCTACATATGGGATAAGACGTGGAGGGCTGGAGAGAGGGAGAGAGCACGAAATCCCTGCGGGGGGGGAGGGGGATTTTTAAAATTTTTGTGCAGGCAATTTTGTTTTACTACGCACTACTTTGTATAGAAATAAATATTGTAAAATAGCGTGCACTAAAACAAAACACAATGAAATAAAATAAAATTTAAAGGAAAAAATGAAAATAAAATGAAGGTTGCCGCATCTCAAAAAAGATATAGTTGCAATGGAGAAGGTACAGAGAAGGGCAACCAAAATGATAAAGGGGATGGAACAGCTCCCCTATGAGGAAAAGCTGAAGAGGTTAGGGCTGTTCAGCTTGGATAAGAGACAGCTGAGGGGGGATATGATAGAGGTCTTTAAGATCATGAGAGGTCTTGAACGAGTAGATGTGAATCGGTTATTTACACTTTCGAATAATAGAAGGACTAGGGGGCATTCCATGAAGTTAGCAAGTAGCACATTTAGGACTAATCAGAGAAAATTCTTTTTCACTCAACGCACAATAAAGCTCTGGAATTTGTTGCCAGAGGATGTGGTTAGTGCAGTTAGTGTAGCTGGGTTCAAAAAAGGTTTGGATAAGTTCTTGGAGGAGAAGTCCATTAATGGCTATTGATCAATTTTACTTAGGGAATAGCCACTGCTATTAATTGCATCAGTAGCATGGGATCTTCTTAGTGTTTGGGTATTTGCCAGGTTCTTGTGGCCTGGTTTGGCCTCTGTTGGAAACAGGATGCTGGGCTTGATGGACCCTTGGTCTGACCCAGCATGGCAATTTCCTATGTTCTTATGTTCCCTGCCCCAGAGAAAATGAAACTAAATGTTCCCAGGTGTGCGGTTCTACTTCTTAGAGATATCAGAGAGACAGAAAACATACATACATAGACTGCGATGGCATATAAGGTCTGTAAGGCCCATCCACTCTGTCCAATTTACTTTCTGGTGCAGGCCACAGTTGATCTCTGGCTTTCTCCTCCTTTCTTTGCCTCGGGGGTCCTCTGTGCCTATCCCACACTTTTTTCAAACACTGGTTTTGCATCTACAGCCTCCACTTGAAGGCTGTTCCATGCATCTGCCACCATTTTACCAATGAAATATTTTCTAATGTTACCGATCAGACAAGGAAAGTGAGCTGGACGTGTTCTCAGCACAGAGGCACAGGAAAAAAGAAAGAGGAAAGAAAGGTGAAGAGAGAAATAGAGAGAAGAGACGAGAAGCAACGGAGACAAATACTCTATTCATTTTTCTAAACAGGTAGACAAATCCATCAACACACACAAATGTTGGTCGCTGACATAGTAATGGTTGGAAAGAAACTCTAAGGGGGCTGGGTCGTTTTAACTCCTTCTTATGCTGCTTAGATTGTCTTCCCCGACTTATTCCTCCTTCCTTTCTGTGCGGCCCCTTTCCCTCTCCCTGGTGAATATTGTTTCTCTATCAGCAGCTGAACTGGGACCCATTCCCGCCCTGTTATTGCTGAATAATTGCATTACAGATATTGAAGGTGCTCCTAATCTTCCTGCTGTAAAATGCAATTATCTGACAGCTTCCCTTTCAAGTTCTCTTCCTCTGAACTAAGAGAGCAGAAACAGAGGATGCATGATGTGATGAAGGAGTGGAGGAGTCTGTGTGCCTTCCTCTCCTTTCCCCCCTCCCCTCCCTACCAGTTGATCAGATCTGCTGCCTTCACCAGCTGTTTGATCGCCCTGGGAGTGGGAATGGTTTGGTCTTCTCATCATCCCCTTCTTCTCGACCTGCAACCAAATGCATTCATTAATGCTCACTTAGGACATTTCATTTGGCTCTTATTAAAATTCTTATTAACTTTGTTATCTGCCAAAACGGCATTTATATAATTAAGATGAAGTGCACCTTTCCTATGATCATTGGGAGCTTAAATTAAAGATATGTGAAGTGCAATTATTTTATGTTTAAAAAAAAATTACTGGGGCATTCAATATACTACAAGAATTTTAATGTCTCATATTGAAAACATATTATGTTACAAGCCTTTGTTAACAAGACATAATGGTAGTTTTCATATTAGTGTATTAAGGTTCAAGGAATGTACACAACAAATTCTTTTATTGGAACAAACCCAATCAGATTTGCTCATCAAAACCAAAATAAACATCACTATTCACAGGAGCTCAATAAATCCCTTTTAACTGAAAAGGCTGACAAGGTGAAGAAGCATGTCTAGCAACAGAAAAAAAAAAAAGGATCCTTCAAACTTTTTTTAAGCAAAAATAGTGAATGCAAATTCCTCTTGAAAAATATTCCATTTTTGTCATTTTTTTACACCTACATTGGAGAGAAACAAACCATGATTTGTCATGATGTGGCATGTTAATTTTTATAAAAAATTTGCATCAATTTTCTAGCTTTTCCAATGTCCCCTAGTTTCGCTCAAGATTGTAATTAGAAGTGAAGTGGCCAATCCGCAGCTCTAGTGTTAGTGTATGTTTTGGAAGGGATAGAGACAGGAGGTCTTCAGCTAGTGCCAAAGCTGCAGTAATGTGTTTTTTTTATCTGCTATAGCTTGCTGTCCAGTGCCAAGGCCAGTAGCAAGTGCCACAAAGCCCTTGTTTCTCAGAGCAATGTTTCCTGTTTCAATATCTTTCCTTTTTAATTCCTCCTTGGATTTTCAATCATTGTCTTTCCTTTGACTCATGTCCAGTGCATACAGTTCAATCTTTCTAACTTCCCCATGACCCAGAGCTGCTGACTTCAGATCTATGCCTGCCAGATGCCACACTAAGCATGGTAACAGCTGCAGGCAGGGTCAAGAGCAGGGCCGGTGCGAGGCATTAGGCAGACTGGTCGCCTAGGGTGCCGGAAGTTGGCAGGGTGCCATCGCTGCACATGATGGTAGTATTCCTTTTAACCCTAAGGAGTCGGTGGCAGGTTTCAAATTGTAGGACTCACGTGTTGGGATGCATTTGTTGGGTGAGGTAAGGGAGCTCTGGTGATGCGGGCTCTGTGACTCAAGGTGGGAGAATATGAAGGAATATGATATCATCATTATGTCACCGCCTAGGGCAGATGGACACCCTCGCACCGGCACCGGCAAAAGCCACAACTGGACTTAGGCGGAGAAAAGAAAATTGCCATGAGTGGCAATGGAGTCATAACTGATTCTGAATGAGTACGAGCACGTGAGAGATTAAGAAGCTTTCACTAATTTTTTTCTAATAGTGTCCTCATACACTCAGTCACTGCAAGCAGTGAGTGGCAATTATTTGTCTTAGTCTTTTCTATAAAATATCCTGCCTGGCTCCTGCCTGGTATTCACTATGGGGCGGATTTTAAAAGCCCTGCTCGCGTAAATCCGGGCGGATTTATGTGAGCAGGGCCTTGCGCGCCAGCACGCCTATTTTCCATAGGCCGCCGGCGCGCGCAGAACCCCAGGAACGCGCGTAGGTCCTGGGGTTTTTGGAAGGGGCGTGTCGGGGGCGGGGCCGATCGGCGCTGCGTTTTGGGGGCGGGGTGAGGCGTTTCGGGGGCGGGGGCGGGGGCGTGGTGCCAGCCCGGGGCGTTCAAGGGGCGTGGCCGCGCCCTCTGAAACCGCTCCCGGGTCGGGTCTCGGCGCGCCAGCAGCCCGCTGGCGCGCGTGGATTTACGTCTCCCTCCGGGAGGCGTAAATCTGTGGATAAAGGTAAGGGGGGGGTTTAGATAGGGCCGGGGGGGTGGGATAGGTAGGGGAAGGGAGGGGAAGGTGAGGGGAGGGCGAAAGAAAGTTCCCTCCGAGGCCGCTCCGATTTCGGAGTGGCCTCGGAGGGAACGGAGACAGGCTGCACGGCTCGGCGCACGCCAGCTGCCCAAAATCAGGAGCCTTGCGCGCGCCGATCCAGGATTTTAGAAGATACGCGCGGCTATGCGCGTATCTTTAAAATCCAGCGTACTTTTGTTTGCGCCTGGTGCGCAAACAAAAGTACGCGAACACGCTTTTTTTAAAAATCTACCCCTATGTGGTAGAGCAGAACAGAGCTTCTGTAAAATATTTGTGTACTAAAATTAGCAGGGGCATGCAGCAGAAACAGCAGCAGCAACACACCAGTGGCAGCAGAGGGCTCCCATGTACTGTCCATACAAACACACCTTGCAGCTAACCTGCCCGGAGTATCCTTCATCCTGGACCCAGGGGACTGCTGTCAAATCTCGGTGTAAAAACAGACTAAATATCACCACACAATCTATGAAAAAATTTTGATACACATGGTTGTATATCACTAAATCATGAAAAAAAAAAGTCATTCATGAGCAATGTAGCAATGTGCATAGAAACTTTCATGTGCATAGAAACTTTCATGTGCATAGAATGTGCATAGAAACTTTCATGTGCATAGAAACTTTCAAAAAAAAATCAAGCTTAGGCCACAGAACTTGAGCTAGAAAAGACGTTTTTTAATCATCATGCCTCACTTGAATAACCCGATGATTAAAAATCCTCTATGAAATCTTGGATTGTGTGGCCTTTGCTCAACTTTTTAAATGTTTCTGAGAATTCTTTTAGCACGGGACTTCCCAATCTTGTCCTGGGGACCCCCACAGTCCTACAATTTTTAAGATAGCCACAATGAATATGCTTGAAAATTAACTTTGCACATACATTGGAGACCTAGTGCATGCAAAGCAATCTCATGCATGTAGTCATTGTGGGAATCCTGATGACCTGTAGTGGCCACCAGGACAGATATGAGAAGCCCTACTTTTACTATGTTGTTAACACTTCTCATGATTTATTGATACACCACTTTGCTTTTTTGTTGCAGAATCCCCTTCAGGTGCAGAAGGGGCAGAGGTCCCTGCTATAAATGACAGCAAGGCATTAGCACCATAAAACAAATGGCTTACAAAGAAGAAAGTGACATGGTCTATCCATACTGGCTGGCAGAAGATGGCAATTTTTTTAAATAAAAAAAAAACCAAAAACCATTGCCATACAGTGCATTTTACATCAGGCTTAAATTTAACTGACATCGGTCTCTATTACAGAGGTTGAATGGAGCCTTTTGAAAAACACAATGGGGCAGATTTTCAAAGGGTTACGCTCATAACTTACGCGCGTATCCCCGAAAACATGCTCCTGCACGCGCCGAGCCTATTTTGCATAGGCTCGGCGACACACGCAAGCCCCGGGACGCGCGTATGTCCCGGGGCTTTGAAAAAGTGGTGTGAAGGGGGCGGGGCCAGGGGCGGTCCCGAGTCCTCCAGCACAGTGGCGGTGCCAGGGGATGGCACGCTGGCAGAGGCAGAGGCAGGTGTAACTCCTGAAATAAAGGTAGGGGGGGATTTAGGTAGGGCTGGTGGGTGGGTTAGATAGGGGAAGGGAGGGGAAGGTGGGGGGAACTGGGAAAGCCATCGGGGCTCCCCTAGGGCTCGACACGCGCAAGGTGCACCCCCTTGCGCGTGCTGACCCCAGATTTTATAACATGCGCACGGCTGCGCGCGCATGTTATAAAATCGGGTGTACATTTGTGCACGCCGGGTAGCGCGCACAAATGTAGGTCACGCGCGCAGGTTATAAAATCTGCCCCAATGTGCATTCAGAAAAGCAAAATAAGATTGAAACTAAAAGTGCCCATGATACTGTAAGGTGAAGGAATGAAGGGCAGAGATGGGCTCAATAAACACTAGAGAATAATTTTCTAAATAACACATGTTTTTATGACTTAGGCCAATAAATTATTCATTTAAATACATTAGGAAAGCTAAATGCTCCGTGATTATAGCCAGTTTTTATTTCTCAAAGTTCTCCACTATATTTGCAGTAATCATAGCTTATAAGCTGCCTAAAACACAATGGGCTTGATTTATCGAAACTAAAATTGTCCTCTGGAGGGCAAATAGAGCCCAAAACTCCAAAAGCAGTTGTTGGAAAAGTTAATATTTGAGAGAGGTTCTGCTAAAACAAAATATCCATCATGACCTGAAAATAAGCTGTTTAGGGCAAAAAGGAGAAGAACTCATAGAGCTCCCCTAATGCCCTCCCCTTGCCCACAGACTTGTCCAGAAACACCAACTCAACCAAATCTATATGCGCCTCTTATTTACTTCTAGCAGACAATATTCAAATAGGTTTATTCCAGTTTCAGGCAGGAGTAACTGAAGCACTGCTGCAGATATGCAGCACTTATTACTTCCTATGGGAGGGATATCGGTGCTTATAAATCTTTTTTCACTTATAGGAAAGCAAGTTTTAATAAGCATTCATATGATAAAGGCATAACTTGTATTGTACCTGGCAAGATGCTATTTTGATTTGAGAGGATGCCAGGCCACAGCCCATGAAGTGCTCCGGGCTCATCTAGGCCACCAAGTCTTAGAGGTTTGCCCAGGGAGGTGGGAAAGGGTGGTTCGGGGAGAGGGGTGGGGGGTCAAAGAGAGTTTGGAGCTAGGGGGGTATTTTTTTTTTAAAGGGGACAGAGTTGGGAAGTGGGGGATGTCTGATTGACATGAGACATAAAGCATTTTCCGTGGAGGGGGGGCGGGGTTTCTTTATCTTAGGGCCATCTCTAGAGGCAGCAGGAGCTTGGCGAGGGTCTCATAAGACCCCTGTAGGGGGCTGCACATAGGGAGTGTCGACCAGGCTTTAAGAAACTTCCCAGGAGCTTTGGAATACACATTAGCATCCTGATGCGCCTGGGGAAAGTTAGCTACAAAGCCTAAACTGTAGCTAACTGTTACATATAGCCAATCATTTTCTAAAACATATAGCATGCATATGGCTCCCTAGCATATTAGGAACACACAGTGTTAGCATTCTGCTCAGCCTCCATGGCAAGCAGACTACTCATGACACTACATAGCACTACTACATGAGGTCGTAACCTTATCATAACATCTACTGCACACATCTATCCCTCTTACCACATGTATACCTGCACATATTTATATCTCTTCTGGCATGTACATCACAAAGAAATTCTACAGGTCATACACGAACTAACAACACACAATACAATTATAAACAGTGTAAAAACTTTACATAAATAAATCCTCAGTCTCATTCTTGAAGTCTCAGGGATGTGATGGGGGGGGGGGGGAGGGGTGAATGGCTCCTCCCTACCTGTTCTGCCCAGGGAGCCCAAGTTTGGATTGTTAGATGTCTAGGAAAAAGGAATAGAAATGCAACAGAATGTGATTATGTCCCCCATCATGTCTGGAAAATATATTCCTAAAATGCTGTTTGCTAAATAAATCCTTACAATGATATCACATGCCAGTTATTTTTTTAAATTATTTTAGAAAATGTACACACATCATATAATGTAAAACTTTCAAAACTCATATAATACAATAATACCTACATTAAAAATAAACTTAATTTTTTTACCAGTACTGTCTTCTTTTCTTGATATCGCCTGTCTTCATTCTCACACCTATCTTTGTCACATTGGCATGCACTATAAACAGACAACACATCAATTCACACTTGCAGCCAAAACACAGATATAAAGCTGTACTAGCATTAGAAAAGACTGCAGTTGCTGCCCTGCTGAATCTCACAGGCCACCACACTCTCCCTCTCCCTCCCCCCCCCCCCAACATGAGTTACCCTCCTGAATCCACCAGGATATGCTGCCAACCAGATGTGGCCAGAAGGATTCACAGTCATTTTCCCCAATTAAGGACAGTGTGCTCTGGTCTACCCAATATTGGTCTGAAAAACATAGTTTAATATCTATCTTATATCTTCAAACTCTACTCATAGTCTATCAGAATAAACATGGGCAGAAAGGGCCTATTACCTTCAAAGAATTCCAGCACCATCCTTCCAGTTTCATTCAATCTAACAGCAGATATCACTGTAGAAGAAAAACATAGAAACATAGAAACATAGAAATGACGGCAGAAGAAGACCAACCGGTCCATCCAGTCTGCCCAGCAAGCTTCACACATTTGTTCTCATACTTAACTGTTTCTCTTGGCTCTTAGTAACCTTATGTTCTAATTCCCTTTTCACCCCCACCATTAATGTAGAGAGCAGTGCTGGAGCTGCTTCCAAGTGAAATATTAAGTTTGATTAGTTGGGTAAGCGGCAGCATAGCTCTCTGCCATGAAGCAGAGGGCAATGCTGGAAATGTGTGAAGTATCAGTTTTTCTTTTCCCCTGTCATTGAAGCAAGGAGTCATGCCGGACATGCACTGAAAGTGAAGAATGCCTTGAAAGTCACATTAACTATCATCAAATATTGAAAAGCCTAATAATTGGTAATACCTATAAGCCCATGAACCCATCCCTGTTTTTTTTTCTTTTTTTCTTTTCTTTTTTTAATTGGGAGATGGATGCCCTTCATCCTTCTACTCTGTGAAGGTGGACACCTACCACCGGCCACTGGCATCCCGCTCCGTTAATGCCTCTGTGGCTACTGCCGCTCCATGCAGTGTTTTACTACCTGCTCTTTATATGCGTCCTCTAGAACTGATGGATCCCATCCCTGGGTTTTTTTATTATTTATTTAATTGGGAGATGACAGCCCTCCATCCTTCCGCTCCGTGAAGGTGGACACCTACCACTGGCCACTGGCATCCCGCTCCGTGAATGCCTCTGTGGCTACTGCCGCTCTGTGCAGTATTTTACTACCTGCTCTTTATATGGACACCTACCACTGGCCACTGGCATCCCGCTCCGTGAATGCCTCTGTGGCTACTGCCGCTCCGTGCAGTATTTTACTACCTGCTCTTTATATGTGTCCTCTAGACCTGATGGATCCCATCCCTGTTTTGTTTTTTGTTTTTGTTTTTATTTAATTGGGAGATGACAGCCCTACATCCTTCCGCTCCATGAAGGTGGACACCTACCACTGGCCACTGGCATCCCGCTCCGTGAATGCCTCTGTGGCTACTGCCGCTCCGTGCAGTATTTTACTACCTGCTCTTTATATGCGTCCTCTGGACCTGATGGATACACAATATTTATCCCATGCCCCTTTGAAGTGCTTCACAGTTTTGGACTTCACCACTTCCTCCGGAAGGGCATTCCAGGCATCCACCACTCTCTCCGTGAAGAAATTCTTCCTGACATTGGTTCTTAGTCTTCCTCCTTGGAGCCTCAGCTCGTGACCTCTGGTTCTGCTGATTTTTTTCTGTTGGAAAAGGTTTGTCATTGTCTTTGGATCGTTAAAGTTTTTCAAGTATCTGAAAGTTTGAATCATATCACCCCTGCTCCTCCTTTCCTCCAGGGTGTACATATTTAGATTCTTCAATCTCTCCTCGTATGTCAACCGATGAAGACCCTCCACCTTCCTGGTCGCCCTTCTCTGTACCGCCTCCAACTTGTCCTTGTCTCTTTGTAGATACGGTCTCCAGAACTGAACACAGTACTCCAGGTGAGGCCTCACCAAGGACCTGTACAAGGGGATTATCACTTCCCTTTTCTTACTCGATATTCCTCTCTCTATGCATCCCAGCATTCTTCTGGCTTTTGCAATCGCCTTGTCGCATTGTTTCGCCGACTTCATATCATTAGACACTATCACCCCAAGGTCTCTCTCCTGCTCCGTGCACATCAGCCTTTCCCCCCCCATCGAATACAGTTCATTCGGATTTCCACTCCCCAAATGCATGACTTTGCACTTCTTGGCATTGAATTTCAGCTGCCATATCTTCGACCACTCTTCCAGCTTCCTTAAATCCCGTCTCATTCTCTCCACTCCTTCCGGCGTGTCCACTCTGTTGCAGATCTTAGTGTCGTCCGCAAAAAGACAAACCTTACCTTCTATCCCGTCCGCAATGTCGCTCACAAAGATATTGAACAGGACCGGTCCCAACACCGATCCTTGCGGTACACCACTTAAAACCGCTCTCTCTTCAGAGAAAGTTCCATTTACCATCACGCATTGTCTTCTGTCCGTCAACCAGTTTGCAATCCAGGTCACCACTTCGGCACTCACTCCCAAGCTTTTTGTTTTATTCACCAGTCTCCTGTGCGGAACCGTATCAAAAGCTTTGCTGAAATCCAAGTAGATGACATCTAGCGCTCTTCCTTGATCCAATTCCTTGGTTACCCAGTCGAAAAAGTCAATCAGATTTGTCTGACAGGATCTTCCCCTGGTGAATCCATGCTGCCTCTGGTCCATCAATTCTCCGGACTGTAGATATTTCACTATTCTCTCTTTCAACAGTGACTCCATTACTTTTCCCACCACCGAAGTGAGGCTAACCGGTCTGTAGTTACCAGCCTCTTCTCTGTTCCCACTCTTGTGAAGCGGGACCACCACCGCTCTTCTCCAATCACTCGGCACCACTCCCGTTTCTAGGGATCTATTGAACAGGTCACACAGCGGACCCGCCAGCACATCTCTGAGCTCCCTCAGAATCCTTGGATGAATCCCATCAGGCCCCATGGCTTTGTCCACTTTCAGATTCTTTAGCTCTTCCCATACATTTTCTACTGTAAAATGATTTTCATCTATTCCACTACCCTCCAGCTTCTTGTGTAGAAATGGTCCTTCTCCAGGGTCTTCTTAGTGAATACAGAGCTGAAGTATTCATTTAATATTTCTGCCATTTCTTCGTCTCTCTCCACACATTGATCATTTCCACCTTTCAATTTCACTATACCACTATGGACTTTTCTCTTTTCGCTGATGTATCTGAAAAATGTTTTGTCACCATTTTTTATCTCCTTGGCAATCCTCTCTTCCGCTTGACTTTTTGCCAACTTGATTAATTTCTTCGTCTCCCTCAGTTGAATCAAATATTCTTCTTTGTGCTCCTCCCTTTGGGATCTTTTATATTTTTTGAATGCTGTTCTTTTAGCTTTAATTTTGTCAGCCACCTCGTTTGAGAACCAGATAGGTTTCATTTTCCTTTTGCTTTTCTTTACATTTCTAACATAAAGAGTAGTTGCCTTGGTGATTGCTCCTTTTAGATTGATCCACTGCTGATCCACATCTCTCTCATTCTCCCATCCATTTAGTTCTTCCTCTAGGTACTTCCCCATTTCCTCAAAGTCTGTGTTTTTGAATTGTAAAACTCGGGTCTTTGTGGTTCTTTTCCCTATTCTTTTAGTGATATTAAACCATATTGTTTGATGATCACTGGTGCTGAGGTGGGTGCCCACCTCGACATCAGAGACATTATCTGCATTAGTGAGCACTAAGTCGAGTATATTTCCTTCTCTCGTGGGTTCTAATACCATTTGTTTGAACAAAGCTACTTGCATGGCATCCACTATTGCTCTACTATTTTTAGATTCTGCAGATGGGATTTTCCAGTCTACATCTGGCATATTAAAGTCACCCACGATCACCACTTCTCCCTTCTTACCTATCTTATGGATGTCTTCAACCAGGTCTCTGTCCAGCTCTTCCTTTTGGTTCGGGGGCCTGTAAACCACTCCAATATAAATTGATGCTCCATCATCTGTTTTTAGGTCTACCCATAGTGCTTCTTCCTTGCCCCAACTTCCTTGTAGCTCAGATGCTTGGATATTGTTTCTGACATAAAGAGCCACACCTCCCCCTTTTCTATCCACTCTGTCCTTCCTTAACAAGTTATAGCCTGGTATTGCCGTATCCCAATCATGAGATTCTGTGAACCATGTCTCTGTGATAGCAACAATGTCCACTTCTGCCTCTATCATTAGGGCCTGCAGATCTGGTATTTTATTTCCCAAACTATGAGCATTTGTGGTCATAGCTTTCCAGGTACTCTCTTTAAGATTATTGCTTTTCCTGTACTCCTTATGAGACTTTAGTTGAGATTTGTTATTCACTTCACTCTTTCCTTTTGCAGTTGTGCCACTGATGCCAGAGTTATCCATCTCAATTTGCTTTTTCTTTTGGTTATGTATCTTGAAATTCTGCATGCATTGGTTTTCTCTCTTTTCTGGTAACACTTCAATGTTTTTCTCTAGGACTTCAGTTTTTAATATAGGGAAGGCTTTTTGTTCTTGTTGCATTTGATACTGTGTGTGTCTCCTAGTAACTGGTCCAATTCTACCAGAGCCCACTGTAATCCTGGTTTTTAATGATTTACTTAATGACCTGCTTGAGTGGGGGGGTATACTTGTTGACTGCAAATCTGTCACGAATGGGTGACTATGGGACACATGTGTAATCCTACCTGAGCCTACTGTATTTCTTTTTCTTGACTCCTGGTTATTCTTTGGTATTGGGGAATTATTTTCTGAGTAATGCAATGTGGGTGTATTTTTTGTAATTAAAGCTAATTGAGCTTTAACCTCAGTCAGCTCCTTTTTCATAGAAGAGAGTTGTGCACAGATTGGGCAAGTTCTACGTTTCCAGATGTTTTCCCTCAGAATAAAGGCTCCACAACAGTTGCAAAGGATAGTTCTCATATTGGTAAAGTTTTGGGTTGGTGATTCTTAGATGGTAACAATTTACTAATTTATCTTGTTGCTAATGCTAATTTAGTCAGTCTATATTAGAATCTAAGGCCAGGGGTGGGTGGGTAGAGGGGTAGGGTGGGAGGGAAACAAACAGTTGAACCTGGGACAAGCTGAGTAGAGCAGGACACTTTCTGGAACTTTATTCGTCCTTAAGCTATTAAAGATCCCTCAGCACTTCTGTGCCAATATTAAGCAGATTATTAAAGAACAGCTATACAAAATAGAAATGCAGTTATACTGGATCTTAAAAAACAGACAGTTTGCAAGGAACCAATTATAATTATTATATAATAACAGACCTAGAGAAAGGTATAAACTGAGCAGTTCTACTTCACAGAGAACTCAGATATTAATGGAGCACAGAGCAATGATCAGAAGGATGTCAAGGGTTTGCAGGAGCACAATCCAAAGTAACTCCCCAGGACCAAGTGAAAATTGCTGAATATATAAAAAGATATGATTTAATGGGACAAAGTCAACATTGATTTACCCAAGGGAAGTCTTGCCACACCAATCTACTACATTTTTCAGAAGAGGTCAATAAACATGTGGATAATGAATGGTGAGCCAGTGGATATAGTGGGATAGATATTCAAATACCATTTAGATGAATAACTAAAATGTTATCCATCTCAATGGCCAAACCACAATTTTAAAACTCTTACCTGGCTATATTCTAACCGGATAATGAGTTATTCGATTAGAATAGAATCAGGTAAGTCAGAGGCGTTCCAGGGGCAAAAGGCATTTTCAGGAGGAGTGGACAGGCCCAGTGCTGCCAGGTGTGCAAACCATGCAATTGCACAGAGCGGCACACCTGGGAGGGTGGTGGAAGGGGCCCACCAAAGGGAGCAGCGAGAGGCCCATTCAGCCGCCGGTGAAACTCATCCCACCAGCAGCCAAAAAAAGAGAGAGGCCTGCACTCTGGCTAAAGAAGAGGGAGCTCGTTTTATGGCTTCTCCTTGTGTGCTGGCCGGCCTCACAGTATGCAACACTCGTGGTGCTAGGACTTCTTTCTTGATGCTCATCTCATGCATCGTGAAATGAGCATAGAGATAGTGCTAACCCCCTGAGTGTCGAGTACTGCAGTGCCGGCCACCATGCAAGGAGGAGCTGCAGGAAGGACTTCTACAGCACTGCAAGGAATCCTGTCTTCCCCTAAGGAGCAAGGCACCAGGTGGTGGAAGCAGCAGCAGAAGAGGAATAAGAGACCTGTGGACCCTGCCTGCACAGAGGTTGCTTATGTGTGTTGTGTGTAAATGGGATTCTGCCAAGAATGAGTGGATGTGAATGGGAACTTGCCTAGGACGGATGGATAGGTTGGTTGGTTGTGAATGGGAGCCTTCCTGGGATGGATGAATGAATGGGGGCCTGACTGAGGCGAAAGGGTAGTTGGGTGTGAATGCAAGGTTACCTGAGAAAGATGTATGTGCAAATAGGACCTTGCCTGGTGGTGATGGGTATATGTGTGTGTGTGTGTGTGTGTGTGTGTGTGTGAGTGAATGGGATCCTGCTGGGTGGGGATGAGTGTGTGTTTAAATGGGAGCCTGTCTAGTGAGGGATATCTGTATGTGTGTGTGTATGTGTGTGAGAGAGAGAGATTGGGAGCCTGCCTTTCGGGGATGGGTGTGTGTGTGTGCCAATGGGAACCTGCCTGGTGGAGGGGATGTGAATGGGAGCAAGTATGGGGGTATATATGTGTGTGTGTGTGTGTGTGTGTGTGTGTGTGAATGGGAGCCTGCCTGGAGGAGGAATGTGAAAAATGTTTATGCCACCCCCACCAATCTATGACAAGCTCAGGGTGACTGGAAAACAACAATTTTCAGATATGAGAAGCAGGGGTTTTTTCTCTTCTTGTTTTAATTATTGAGTGTTTGATGTGTCTGCTATTTTGAAATATTTTATTGCCATTTGGAAATTTTTAAAACTTATTATATGAGTTCTTAATTATTGTATGCTATTCTATTTGTCACATGTTTGGCAATATTCTTTTTATTAGTATAGTTTAATATGATTGATTTATATTTCCTGATGTTATTGTTTGATTTATGAGTACTAGTGATGTATCTGTTTTTCCATTGCTTTATTGCATACAGAGTCTGACTTGTTGCAGTTTCCTGTTCAGTTTCTATCTACACATTTCTATTTATACTTTATGGGCTCTGTTGCGTTGGAGGTGGACCTTTGGGCCGAGGTGGGGTTGACGCAATCCATAGGTAGGGAACCTATGGGTCCCCACTGTCGGCAGGTGGAGCGAGCTGATAGACAGAGGCCACTGGAGCTTCACCTATACCAGCCCTCGTTCCCCGCGAGTTGAGCCTTTGGGTGCCAGGGCCGGCAGGACTTAGGTGGGCCTCGAAAGGAGAGTTGGTTCAGCCCAGAGACAGCAGGAGAAAGATGCTACAGTCTTACTCTGGACGAGGTAATGTCCTGGAAACTCGAGCACCAATGGACAGAAGCAGATAGGGTGCTCTCAAGCAAGAACAGGCCGAAGCCTGAATAAACCACGTCCAGTGGGTAAGCTGAAGAGGCATAAAAGAACAGGCTTGAGTCAGGACAGGTGGCAATCCGAAGGCAGTGGCAAGCAAGGCTGAGGTCTGATCACAGAGATGGTCAAAGACGTAGTCAGGCGAAGCAGAGGTCTGGGTCTGGAGATAGGCAACAGCGTAGTCAGGCAAAGCAGAGGTCTGGGTCTGGAGATAGGCAATAGCATAGTTGGGCGAAGCAGAGGTATGGGTCTGGAGATAGGTGATAGCATAGTCCGGTGAAGCAGAGGTCTGGGTCTGGAGATAGGCAATAGCGTTGTCAGGCAAAGCGGAGGTCTGGGTCTGGAGATAGGCAATAGCATAGTCAGGCGAAGTGGAGGTCTGGGTCTGGAGATAGGCAATAGTAAAGTCAGGCAATGCAGAGGTCCGAGCTTGGAGAGAGTCAATGGCGAAGACGTAGTATACACACATATACACAGGTAATGCAGAGGGCCGGGCTTGGAGAGAGTCAATGGCGAAGTCAGGCAATGCAGAAGTCCGGGCTTGGAGTGAGTCAATGGCGAAGTCAGGCAATGCAGAGGTCCGGGCTTGGAGAGAGTCAGTGGCAAAGTCAAGCAAAGTAGAGTCAAAATCCGTGTAGTCAATCCGAGGGACGAAGCAAGGGTAGATGCAAGGAGACTGGAACCAGGAACAACGAGGAACAGGAATGCAGGAAGTGAGACGAATCTCTGAAGGCAATGAGTACTCGACCGGCAAGGAGACCTGTTGCAAAGGTGACGCCAGGGAGCGGAGCCTGAACTTATATATGGTAATAGTGTTGATGTCATCATCCAGGGCCGCGGCCAGGTTCCCACTGCGGTCCCTACTTAAACCTTAGTGGTACACGCACCCGTGCATGCCTAGGGAGGGGCGCAGCGCATGTGGCAGCGTCTCTCCGTGGGCCATGTGGAGAGGCCCGACAAGCAAAGGCAGCGGGACCAGGGATGCCGGGAGTCACAGCAGGGCCAGAGGCACCAGGGGAGGCCTAAGGACGGAGTCGGCGGCCCACCGCCACCAACGAGGAGGAACCAGAAGATGGAATTGCAGGAGAAAGGTGAGGGGGCCGTGCCGCAGGTCTGCCGCGGACAGTATGTGTAATAGTCTCTTTATTCTGTAATTGGAGAGGGTCTGTCTGTGTTCTTTACGTGTAAGTGGAGTGAGTTATTCTGCTAGCATGCCGTTTCTATGTAGGAATTTAGAGCAGACTAGTTTGTTCTGCTTTCCTAATAAGAGATGTTTTAGGGCCTGGTATAATATTTGCCTTCATACGGGTCTATCCTGTACCGAGCGGTAGGAAGAGCTGCGTTAGTGCCTGCGGCACCCGCGGTTGCCGCACGCACAGTGCAGAACACCTACCGCTCGATCCTGAACATTAATTTTATGTAAATGTAAACCGCGTCCGTGAAGCCTTAGGCCCGCGCAACCCATTTTACTGGATAGAGCGCCTATACAGTATCCTGGGTGCGCGGGCCTAACGCTTCACGCCACGCTGGTATCTGTCATTTCAAATGTCATTTGAAATGACAGATACCAGGAAGTCGGGACTGCCAGTCCCCCCTCCCCTCCTCCCGAAGCAGGGCGCGAAAAGCAGCCTTGCTCCGGGAGGAGGGGAGAAGGGACACTGACAGCGGCGAAGCAAAAAAAAAAAAAGCGAAAAAACCAAAAGCTAAAAGTAAGTTGCTTCGCTGCTGTCAGTGTCTCTTCTCCCCTCCTCCCGGAGCAGGGCGCGAAAAGCAGCCTTGCTCCGGGAGGAGCAAAGAATAGACACTGACAGCGGCAAAGCGAAAAAAAACCAAAAGCAATTTTGGTTTTTTTTCAAAATTTTGGTTTTTTTCCAAAAGCGACAATTTTGGTTTTTTTCCAAAAGCGACTTACTTTTGGGATCTGTCAAGATCCCAAAAGTAAGTCGCTTTTGGACGCCTGCACAACTTACTTTTTTTTGCAGCCATCAGCAGGAACACATGGCGATCGTGGCTCCGGTAGCTCCTCCCGACGAAGATGGCCGCCTGCACGGGGGAAAGCGTGCAATTGGCCGCTCAAGACATGGCGTCACATCCCGTGATGCCAAACGTCGTGACGTCACGTCTTCAGCGGCCAATTGCACGCTTTCCCCCGTGCAGGCGGCCATCTTCGTCGGGAGGAGCTACGGGAGCCACGATCGCCATGTGTTCCTGCTGATGGCTACAAAAAAAAGTAAGTTGTGCAGGCGTCCAAAAGCGACTTACTTTTGGGATCTTGACAGATCCCAAAAGTAAGTCGCTTTTGGAAAAAACCAAAATTGTCGCTTTTGGAAAAAAACCAAAATTTTGAAAAAAAAACCAAAATTGCTTTTGGTTTTTTTTCGCTTCGCCGCTGTCAGTGTCTATTCTCCCTCCTCCCGGAGCAAGGCTGAAAAAGCAGCTCCGGGAGGAGGGAAGAACTGACAGCGGCGAAGCAACTTACTTTTTGCAGCCCCCTCCGGACATCGGAGGGGGGCTGCAACGTTTTTTTCGCTTTTTTTTGTTTTGCTTCGGGAGGAGGGGAGAGGACTGGGGCTGCCACGGAGACCGGCACCCACGATCGCGGCCAGGGCAGGTGAGCGGGGGCTGGGGGAAAGCTTGCCACCTACCCTTACCCCTGCCTCTACCGCAGGGTCAGGGTAGGCGGTAAGTTTGCAGGTTAAACGCGTGACAAAACGGCAGGGAAAGATAGCGATAGTCGGGGCGCGGGTTACGGGATGCTAGGGAATAGCTAATTCGCTCGTTTGCATGCAATATCCATGCCGCGTGCGGAAGGGGTTGGCCGGGGATTTTAGGACGCGGTAGGAGTAGGTTATAGTGGATTCGGGATCGCAGGAAGGGATAACGCGGCCGGAAAGTGAGTAAAACGCGGCTTAGGAGCAGGGTAAACGCGGCCGCACTTTACAGGATAGACCTGTTAGATAGGGTTGTTCCTGTTTGAGTGCTTGCAGTTAGTACTGTTGTGGTATAGAAAGTTTAATATATTGAGGTCATTCAGTTGAGTTTACTCAAGGCTATCCAAGGGCCAAACCCACATCTACCACACGTTACAATAGGCCTAATACTATAGTTGTAAAGCGCCTCACCACCAGGCGCCAGCGAGCGGGGAGGCCACCCTCCATCCTGGGCCCCCGCAAGAAGTGAACACCATCTTAAATAATAAAAAAGAAACGGAACTATCATCAGGAGGTGAAGGGAAATGGGTGACTGCGCTGTGTGACCATGCCCCTCCCCCGACGTCAACTCTTTGTGCTTCATTTACTATTTTTTCTTTTACGTTTTCTGTTAAGTAACCTTTTTTCAAGTTCCTACCTTATGCCTTTGTTAACAATTTTATTATAAATGTTCTCTGTATTTGACTATGGAAATATTTTTCCTGCTTTTTCTGTTTTATGTAAACCGGTATGATTTGCATTTTAATGTAAGAATGTCGGTATATAAAAATTATAAATAAATAAATAAATAAATAAATATGGATTTCAAGTGGGGTTTTTTGTAAAGTTTTCTGGGTGGTACCACAACAGTGCATGTTTTTCTGTACAACAAGCTGGTGCTGGCTCAGGGTCCAGCCAACACCAATTTTATATACCGGTAGGGGGGACAGGAGCACCTGGGTATCATTCCTGCACAATTTAGAAACTTTTGGACTGGGGATGGGGTATCAGGCTAACTTAACTAGCTGCTCAGCGGCTGAATATCGACCCCCCACAGTATCTGGATTTTCAAAAGTCATCATGAAATACTCCTGAGAAAATTCAAAAGTCATTTGTTTTCCACTGCTTTTGGTTCATTGCCCATCTAATAAATTCAGTTCCTAAGTTTTGCACACATGAACACAGCCTTTAACATCATCATCCTGTCACTTTATTTTATTCCTTCCCTTTGTAAATCAGTTTTAAGTTTATTATGTGATTTTTATGTTTATTATTATGGATGGTTTTGCTTGTAGACTGTTAAAAGCGGTATATAAACAATTTAAAATAAATAAATAAATAGATAAAATGGGATATGAGACAATGTCCTATTTTGGATTACAAACTAGTTAAAAGATAGGAAACAGAGAGTAAGGCTAAAGGTCAGTCTTCTCAATGGAGGAAGGTAAATAGTGGAATGTACTAGGAACACTATTTTTTTTAAATATTTATAAATGATCTGGGAAAGAAAACAATGAGTGATGTGATCAATTTTGCAGATGACACAAATTTATTCCAAGTTGTTGAATCACAAGTGATCCTGGCATCCAAATGGCAGATTACATTTAAAGTGGACAAGTGCAAAGTGATACACAAAGGGAAAAATAATCCAAACTGTAGTTACACGATGTTGAGTTCCATATAAAGAGTCACCTCCCAGGAAAGGAATCTAGGCATTGTTGTGGCAAATATGTTGAAGTCCTTGGCTCAGTGTGTGCTGGATGTCAAAAAAGCAACAGAATGCTATGAATTATTAGGAAAGGCATGGAGAATAAAATAGAGAATATCATAATAACTCTGTATCTCTCCATGGTGAGATTGCACCTTGAGTATTGTGTGCAATTCTGGTAGCCACACCTCAAAAAAAGATATAGTGAAACTGGAGAAGGTAGAGAAGGGCAACCAAAATGATAAAGAAAATGGAGCAGTTCCCCTATTAGCAAAGGCTAAAGAGGTTAGGGCTGTTCAGCTTGGAGAAGAGACGGCTGAGGGGGATATGATAGAGGTCTACAAAATCATGAGTAGAGTGGAATGGGTAAATGTAAATTGGTTATTCACTCTTTCAAAAAATAAAAAGACCAGGGAGCCCTTCATGAAGTTCATAAGTAATGCATTTAAAACAAAGGAAAAATATTTTTTCGCTCAATGCATATTTAAGCTCTGGAAATTCATTGCTGGAGGATGTATTAAAGGCAGTTAGCGTAACCGGCTTTAAAAAAGGTTTGGACAAATTCCTGGAGGGAGAGTCCATAAACTTATTAACCAAGTAGACTTAGAGAAAGCCTCTGTTTTTCCCCAGGCATACACAGCATGGAGTCGGTTTACTATTTGGGATGGTGCCAGTTACTTGAGACCTGGATTGGCCACAGTTGGAAACAGGATCCTGGGCTTGATGGACCCTTGGTCTGACTCAGTATGGCAGTTCTTATGTTCTTTTGGTAAAGATTTCCAGAGTACTGCAACTGCCCAATGAAAATATTTACAATGCCATTGCAGACATATGGAATGATTTAGAGAATTTCCTTGGGATTGAACCTTTGAACTGTACAGTTCAAATCATATTCAGCTCATTCAGTAATATGTTTGTGGTCACAGTTCACTTTTTCACATTACTAAACGCACCATCATAGTTGGTGGTTACTGGCACCCACAGCAAAGAAGCTACTATTAATACTACTATTTGTCATTTTAAGTGACACTAAACATGTGCAGCACTAATTATTAAATCAGCAAGAAAACCGACTTACCCTCTCAGTACTAGAAATTGTTTCTCCAGAATAGAGACACATGACAGCGCAACAAAAGTAGCTGGAGGTACTACAGATTGTGTTGAAAGTCTTTACAGAACATAACAAAAAAAACCTATATTAATTACTCACTTCTTAAAGGATTCCATAAAGGATTTATTAAAAATCAGAGAGCTAACAGCTTAGAAACATAGCATATGACAGTAGATAACCTCAAAGCCCACCTAGCATGTCCATTTTCCATTCCTGTTGCACATACCCACTTGATTTCCCTTGCTTCTCTGCAGCCAAAGTCCTCTGCATTGCATCCAGGCTTTCTTAAATTCTGTTGTAACCGATAGCCATTCTTCGGTTACTACTAAGCCCGGAGTAAGTCCTATTTTCAAGCAAGGCAGTGCAGGTCAGTAAGGGGGAGGATACCATTAAAATGCAGCTCCTCCCTAGATGGAATCTGTGGGCGGTCTTTTAAGGGTTTTGTGAAATTAAGAGGTAGTTGAGGAGCTTAGCTATTGTTGCTTTTCAGGCTCAGTTCAGAGGAATAAGGCTTATCCTTCTGTGGAATCTGACTAGAGTTGGAAGGGTTTCCATCCAGTCTACTTGTCGTTGGCTGGTTGGACTATCCCTCTGGGTATATTTTGGACTTTTACACTTTTCTTGGTAGGAGGCCTGGTTAAAAACCCTGGACTCAGGGATTGGGGAACCCTGTTTTTGGGGCTGCCCAGAAGTGGTGACCCAGTGCTAGGACTCTCCAGGGTTAAATTGGTTTACAAGGGAAGAAATTTTGCATTTGAGACTCAGGCGGAAGAGTTTGGCTGCCCCGCCCCCTTCCTATCTGAAGGGAATATCAGGAGGTGCTGTTCCAGAAGGATCCCTCCCATTGGGAATCCAGATATCAGGAAGCCAAATCAAGGGACTTCAACTGTGAGTAAGAACTTTTCTGTGATGACTGAGGACACACACATGGAGTCTTCACCCTTGGGAAAGAGAGAGAGGATTTTCAACTCTGTGCCAAGACTGTTTTACCTGTTTTTATCCAGGGTTGAGGGGATCCCTGTCACTTAAAAAGGGGTACTTCCTCTACCCAAGGCCTTCACCTTTCCACACTCTGGAGGGTGGAGATACCTGAGGTCCCTATGAGGAAATATCTTGTACAAATTGCCAGAAGGAAGTGTAATCAAGTTAATCTTGATACAGTAAAGACAACTGGATCGGCTTCCGATTTGCTTTTTGGGTCCATCAAGTTAACCTTGCCTGTTGAGCTAATGACAGAGTGAATTGTGCCCCTATACTATTTATTATCTGGAGTGGTTTCTGCACCATGAGCCCACAGTGTGAACTTCCTTATGGGGGTACCCCTCTCCCAGGTGTACACAGACTTACAAGAGACAACCTTAGCACTCGGGGGCCTCGAAAGGTAACTTTCCTGCTAACCAACAGAGGACCCACATCTTGGAGAGAAAAGAGACAGCGTCAATAGCAAGTCAGGGTACCTGCCCCAAAGAGGAAAATTCTTTTATGGCCCCCACCCATGCAGGACAGATACACCGGCATGGGCTTACACTGTTTTACTTCCACTATCTCCCATTCATTCTCTCATCTGCCCATTCTTTCCTGTCTCTCATCACTCCCTCCTCTCCAGTTTCATGATGAGGTTGCTCATCTGTCTTTCTCCCCTCCTGTCTAATTCCTTTGTCCCCCTCCAAGTTTTCCTCCATCTTTCCCTCCCCTGCTTCTCCTTCCACTGCCCCTTCCAGTTTCTCTTGTGACAGCTGCCCCTGGCTAAAGATGCTGTTTATATGGATCTGCGTAGCAGTTTGCTGGGAGTGGGTATTCATTTGGAATGAGATGGGCTCTGGCCGCAGCAGCAACAGAGATTACAGGTGCACCATATGTGGCAGGTGTAAGAGATTTTTGGGTAGGCTCAACCTCCCCACAGCCCGGCACAATGACAGCGAGACTCAGAGCAACTGATAGAGTCAATCTCATTGGTTGCCAAAAGGGATAAGGAAGGCAGCTTGGGTGTGGGATACAGCATAGTCATTGGTGACTCGGGATGTGGCCTGACCCTCGGCAGGGCAGACCCTCAGCCACACATGGTGAGCCTTTGAGCAACCTGCAGCTGACCGGTGCTGGCACATGCCATGCTGGTGTAAGGCAGCATCACATCCTGGGGTGGAGGCAGATTTGTTTGCAGTTCACTGGCTGACTGTGCTAAACCCGTACATCATGAGATCAGTGTAGCCAGCCAGCAAATTTTAGAAACAATCACACAGTTTCCAGTGCAAGTAGCCGGCTCATCACTGTGACTGGCTCCTTAGCTCAGAGATTCAGACACTCATGTGGGGTGGGGAAGGGGGCTTAGTGGGTCTGAGACCTCCCGTCGCCTCCCTCATCCATCTCTTAATTTTTGTCTGAGATACACACAAATACTGATGGACTGGACTGTGAAAGAATATAGACCTCATTTGGCATTAATTTAGCAGACTAGCAGCGCACACAAGTGGTGGTGCTGAGCAGGCATCAGCCAGATAAAAACAAAAATTATAGATGATAAACAGTCAGACACTGACTAAATCACATCTCACCGTCAGCCCGTCCTGCCTCATCCCTGCCTCTTTCTATCTCAGCTGTCGCAGCCTGGCAAGGCGCATACCACACAGCCTGAGGCCCCGATGTAATAAGATGAGAGGAAAAAATGTACACTGAATTAAAATGCATATTTTCTCTACTTGCCTCAAAAAAAGAATTAACTCCCAATGAAGTAAATTAATGGTAAAGTAATTCATCGGGAGTTAATAAAAGTGCACTAACACAAAAATATGCTTAGTATGCACAAAACCCAATTTATGTGCATTGCTGTGTGCAGAAAACAGGATTTATACACATAAAAGTAGTGCCCCTAAAAGTTGTGTGCACAAAACATGAGTTAGGAGCATAAAAAGTCTGCCCCTAAAAGTTTGTGCCCCTAAATGTAGTGTGCACAAAACAGGTTTTATGCACAGAAAACATTTCTTTATGCACAAATCGTGTTTTATGTGCCTTAATTTCCAAATACAAGATTTCTGCACCATGAACTCCAGGTTCAGACCCCTATAGATTAACACTAGCCTGAAAAGCTTTACTCCACCTCTGACCAGCCGATACATTTCCAGCATTAAGAAAGCATTAGTTCAGCCTACGCACCTCTCTGCATAATTCACAATTAATACTTGATTAACATGGCATTTGCATAGCAGAGCACCAGTTTGTGCACACAGTTTTAGTCATGTTTGTGTGTAATTTTTTTGTTCTAAACTCCTTGTTAAATTTGGTGGGACCGATATTCAGATGCTGGATAGCCGGATAAGTAGGATTTGTTCAGCTATCTAGCGGCCGCTGAATATTTAGTTATGTTCAGCAGCTGCTAGTCAGCCGAATAAGTCATTTAAACAGCTATTTGGCTAGCCAGCTAACAAGGGGAAAGTGGTGGATTGGGGCTGAATATCCCATCTAAGTTAGCTGGATATAGCTATCCTGCTAACTTAGACATATGGCTTGCCTTTTAATATTGACCCCGGTGAGTAGAGGAGTATACATAAAAATGAGCACAAAGCCAAGCGCCCCTCATTACACTGGGGCCTCTGAGTCACTGTCACTTCCCTGACACTCCAGTTTAAGGTGGAAGAAATGCTGGTAAAATGCCCCAGGCCAAATCGGAGATGAGGTGCCCGATGCCACACTGTCCACCAGGAAGACTGGAGAAAGTCCTCCATCCCCAGTCTCCCAACATCTGAAAGTTTCCAGCCATAGGCATTAGAGAAAGAAGACCCTCCCTAGCCAGCACTGTAAATAAACTGTTGCCTAGCTGCCAATGGCAACCAAAAACCTTCAGCTGGCCACAAAGCAGAGAGCAGCTTCCATCCTTCTTCTTGCTCATGCTGCCATCTGCCTCCCTACCTCCCCCTGAGCTGCAGGTAGTTTGCTTGCCTCTCTCCTGCCTGACCAGCAATGTCAGAAGATTGCCTCCCTTCCGGCTTGAATCGACTTTGTCCGAGGGCAGATGCCTACCCTAGTCCAACCTGCAGAATCAGAAGGAGGCACCCAGAGGTGGTAGGAAGCTGATGGGGGCCTGGATCAAGGTCTTTTGAGATGGGGGAGGGGTGGGAGACGGCTTCCCCTTCAGTAAGCCTGCAGAAAGGGGATAAGGTAAGCCTGGAGCACATGCACACTGCAGGCAGCATAGGGGGAGAAACTGCTGCTGTCATTCCAGGACTTGGGACTCAGCTGAAGAGAGTAAGGGTGCACAAGTCTATGAGGTGTGGCTTATAGAGGGGTGGGAGCAAAGAGAAAGAGCTGAGGTTAAGGAGGGAGGAAGGGGAAGAATGCTGGGTCATTCCTTGAGGGGGCGGGGAAGTGGTGGTGGTGGTAGTGGTGGTGGTGGTAGTGGTGGTGGTGGTGGTAGTGGTGGTGGTGGTGGTAGTAGTGGTAGTGGTGGTGGTGGTAGTGGTGGTGGTGGTGGTAGTGGTGGTGGTGGTAGTGGTGGTGGTGGTGGTGGTAGTGGTGGTGGTGGTAGATAGTGAGAACATGTATTAGCAGGGAGGCGGTGGAACAGACAACAGAGAGAGATGATGGGATGAGGATGAAATGGTGTAGATTTCAGAGTAATTTAAGGAAGTATTTCTTTAGAAGGAGGGTGGTAGATGCATGGGTCAGCTTCCCCGTGAAGGTGGTAGAGACAAGGACAGTATCTGAATTCAAGAAAGCATGGGATAAACGCGGGGGATCCCTGAGAGAGAGTGGTAGGGACTCAGGATTCTAAAACTTAGCAGCTGGGCAGACCGTCATGTTTCTGTTACTGTGATACTCATTATTCCTTCCTCTTATCTCCCCTTCCCCCTCCCCCACTAATCAACAGCAATTTCAGGGTGACCACAGCTTAAACGTTCTCAGATATGGAGGTGGGACAGAGAGGGCTGGGGAGAGAAAGACTGGCCTGAGAGTAAGAACCTAAGAATGGCCAAGCTGGGTCAGACCAATGGTCCATCTAGCCCAGTCACTAGATGAAAACCAGATTTCATCTATGTGCTCCCTGTATGAGGATTGGGCAAAGTGAAGGGAAGAAAGGGCTGGAGATTGAGCATGGGTGAGATAGTGGCTAAAAAAAAATCTTGCTGGCTATCAAATATTTTTTCATAGTTTTGGAGCCCTGTCCCAAGCACCTAATCTCTGAAACATTACAGACTGTCAGTTTTTGATATTTTAGAGGTCTTCCTGACCTACCACCTCATCTCCTGTCTGTCAGTAAAACATACCACAATGTTCAATCTACTCCCGTGCTGTCTGCCAGTCAAGTGTATGTTTCATTATTGTCAATGTTAAATTGCTAGCTGCCTAGGGTCTGGCAGGAATGAGGTGGTACATTATCAGATATTATTATTAAGTTGTGAGTTGAAACCATCATGAAATATTCAAATTTTTCACACAAGTTCCACAAAGTCCAGTTGGGGGCGAGGAGAACTGCTTGTAGCAACCATAAGTGTACCTGGAATAAACGTAGAGCTTGCACAGGGAGCGATTCCAGCCACAGAAATAGCATATGACTTTGAGCGAGCTTCAGAGACTTGCTTGGCTGCCTGCTGCAGGAATATCGAGATTCCCTGATCAGCAGGAAGAGGGATGCTTGTTACATATGCCTAGTGTGGTGCAGACAGCGTCCTTCTCCTCTGACCTTGGTACCACTGCAACAGGGCCATCAGAGTCTTCATTACCTGCAAATTCAAAATCTGGATTTGGTAAGCAAAATCATTCATTTACATTAGAATATTACAAAGATGTTTCCATTTTTAGAGTACATTTCCTTGCAGGCATTTTTCTAATTGCAGTGGTTCAAAAGAGCCCCACTTTGACCAAGAAAGGAGTTAAGGGACCAGAAAAATGTAAGGGAAAGCTACAGAAACGCGCAGATTCTGGCATATGCACGCAGTGCTCTGAAAAGTGGCATTTTTTTTTTTAGACAGTCAAAAGACATGAGCTCCATAGCATACCACTTATTATCATATTCTCACCAGACGGCAGTGCATGAAAGCAGAGAGAGAATGTCGCGTATACATCACCAGTTTACTGCTTTACCTGATAAAGCATGGAATTGCATTGCAGGGGCACAGTGAGCGAGAAGAATCAGCAAACTGTGGAAGCTTGCTGGAACTGTCCAATTTGTTTTCAAAGTTTGATGAACCATTTGCAAGAGACATGAGGGGGTTTCTTTCAGCCTCACAAGGCCCGCATCTCCAAACAAGCATTTACGAAATTGCTGTGGGAAAACCAATACTGAGAAAGTGCAGGAGAACGGGTTGTTTTTTGGGGTTTTTTTTGCTGCTCTTGCTGATGAAGCGCACACAATTTCAAACAAGAAATAAAAATGACAAGAGTGTTTGTGATCCACAAAACCTCTGGAACTTAAGGAGAAATACATCTGTTGATTGCTCTGAGTGAGGAGACGCTGCCGCCATCTATCAGAACACTGAGCAAATGTTACAGGGTCTTGTCAGTGGTAACACAATGCTATCATGGGACGTCCATCATGGCAGTCTAGGATTTCAGCACTCGTACGCAGGACAGTGAGTTTGAAAATAAGCTTATTCTGTGAAGGGTTGAAAGCATGTGCATACTTCTGTTCTTAGCTGCCCCTTTGAATATTTATGCTACAATGCAGTGTTTTTGTTCCATTTTAATTGTCTCTGTGAAAGACACCATCCTTTACATTAATTCCTTCAGCCTCTAAGGATGTGCATTTGCTTTTAAATAAAATGAAAACCCACATTTCAGTTTGTTTTGTTTATAAGCTACAGTACAACTTTGGAGTTTTTTTTTCCCATTGACTTTTGTTTTGCAAAGCCAACAAAAAAACAGATAGCTGCCAGAACAGCAACGTTAAATTCCCCTCTCCCCCCACCTCCAGGCCTTCCGCATAACCCCCACCCCACCTAACCCCAAAAGTCTATTGCCCTCTTCCTGGGTCTGTGAAGTAGAAAAGAGTAGAGCCAAAGCCAGCCCCACCAGGCCCTGATGCATAAATGGCACTGGATGATCCTGAGGCTGGCGCCATTATATTGTAAAGCCAGACAATACAGAGCTGTAAAAACAAATGGCGCCAGCCTCAGGGTTTGGCCAGCACTATTGTCAAACCAGGACCTGGTGTGGCAGGAGCGACTAGAGATCACTACCAAACCTTTCTACTTCCCAAACTCCAAAAAGGTGATCTGAGACCACTTGGGGAGGGAAAAGGGGGTTCATTTTGCTTTTTTGGTACCAGGAGTAGGGTGGAGAGGGCCATTTCTTTTTGCTATTTGTTGTAATTTAATGTTTATTTTGGTTCAATTGACGTAGCAAACGTTAAACCTGAAACGCAAAAAAAACAAAATGAAATGAAAACATTTTCCTTGCACACCATTTCTTGCCTGGCTTTTATAGAGATTTTTTTTTCTTGTATAATAGTTAAAAATGCAACTTCTTCCTCCACCCCAAAAAAGACATTCAGGATACAGTGTGCTGAAATCTGTGCATCACCTTCAATCTTTAATTAGCTGGCATCATGCCTCAGTGGCCTCAGATTTATTCTCACTTTATTTATGTCTTGTTTTCTCTTTCACCCTAGCATTTTGCAGATTAAGATGCTGATTTCAGGATGAATATTCCATCATTTTCTAAATTAAGGTCCCTGGTTGTTAAACCAAGTAGCTCATTACTGCCTTTCTGTCACAGAATATGTCCTTGTTATGCTGGCCCTTTGGCCCTGATTGACTGTGGTAATGTTCATTATTTTCCTGTAAAAAGTGTTGATCTAGGTAAGATTAACATGCTTGGGCTGCACACAAGTGAGTATTCCTGGGTAATGTATTAAAAGAATCCCTGACCAATGCATCGAATGCTTGCTCACAAACTGGCACTGCACAAGAACTTGATGTCATTGTTTTACTCATATAAACCATCTGAAACTGTAGCTCTTGTGTGCTACAGAAGTGCACAAGGTTTAATACAACGAGGATTTCCCCCCCTAAGGGAACTCCTGAAAGGGTTGTGTCATTGTGGTTGTGTGAAGGTACCAGTGAAAGAGGTTCATTCTGAGGGCAAATGTGAATGACAGCCTGGTTCAGGCCCTTTTGGGCATGGTTAGAATAGGATATAAAGCCTCTATTTAAACGTGGGACTGGTGCTTCTCCAAGGGACTGGTGCTTCTCCAGAGTGACCAAGAGTTAGAAAGATACAGCTGTTACCTTCTCCTGCAGAATACAGCTAGGAAAGTCAGGAGATCAGGTGAGATTCTCCCCAAGTTTCCCAGAAAGTGCTAAAGTAGTGAATCAAAGTGTGACGCAGTAGGATAAGGATCTGCAACTGCGGTAGGAATTGGTAAGGAACAGGAAACAAACTGTGCCTGGCTGGAAATTATCATGGGACTCAGAGGACTTCATTGCTGAGGAGAAACAGGGTGAGTCTCCCTGCAGCTGTTCTGGATATTTCTGAGTACAAGAAGTTAGGTCAAGCAGGGCCCTGGATAGGCTGAGGATTTCAGAAGGAGTAGAAGGGAGGACTGTATGAAGAAGAAGTTTGAAAAGTTTTTCATTATTTGGAACTGTTTGCTGAATTTTGTTGCTGAATTTAATTTTGAATGTGAGCTGATTTTTTTTTTGTTTGTGATTTACCTACTGAACTTTTTTTTTTTTCCAAGAAAATTGCTTTTTACTCTGGAACATAACAATTGGTGTGAACTGAGTATATTTTTTTGGATGTGTGTGTGTGTGTGTGTGTGTGTGTGTGTGTCTTCTGCCTAGTTTGACCCTGCAGTTTAGCCTGACCCCAACCCACTGCCCAAGAGACTGTGTATTTCCCTACCTTGAAAGAGCTGGACAATAGCTCCCTAGCACTGGGAAGGTGACCCTGCAGCCAAAAAGAGTTCAAAGACACAAGCCAAAAACAAATAGGGTTCAGACCTTCTTTGCCCCAAACATGTTGCCAGTTTTTCATTCTGTGAATACTTTGAGAATATACATGTAGGGGATCCTCTGTGCAATTAGCATCAACCAGAGGATACTACCAGTCTGAGCTCAAGTCTGCTGAAGCAGAGAGAAATAAATCTTTTTGGGCCCTGGTGCAATCAATCACTATTACAGTCAAGGGCACCACCACTTGCAAGAGTGTCCAATATAACAGCAAGGGTGCCAAAATTAGCAGAATGGGTAAAAAGCAAAACTCAAGCCAGTGTCCATCCATTCAGCCAGAGCACTAGGTATACGAAGGAAAAACTAAACGGAGTCCAAAGTAGTATTCAAAATAATCAATTTACTGCAACTTAAATTGGAGCATCCAGGCCAAAATCACAAAGATAAAAAATAAGATCAGACAGATCACCACAACAAAATAATGGTTTCCTGGTCCATTTTAGATCTTCTTTTCACTCTCCCTTCTCTTGCACCTTCATCCATAGCAAAAATATCTTTCCCAATGAGGCTAGGATAGCTAAGATGCAGCTCCAGCAAAGGCGGATCAAAATGGAAAAATTATCCCCAAGCACAAAATACTTTAGCAAAAATCCCAAGGAGTCAAAACTCTTAACTTGTAATCCAACTCCGAAAAATATTCAAAAATAACTCAACTATCTCTAGTAAAAGGGTCCAACCCTTTCTCCTCAGATGTCTCAAGTACAAGAGTCAATCACTTCTTACCCTTGCTTTCTCATGTGCTCAGGCAAATAGATCTCTCTGAATTCAATCCTTCAGAATCCCGTGGAGATGCCCTTCCATGTGGGCTGAACCAGTCTTTATCCAAAATTCTTCTCCAATGAAAAAGCTCTCTTTGAAGTCACTCGTAGTTGCTTAAGATGCAGGGATGAACTTTAGCTTCTGCAATCCACCAACCCACTCTCCAGTCACCTTCCCACTAAAAACTGATCATGCTCATAGGGATTTGTATATACCGCACAAGCCGCCCCCAAAATGTTGGGTTATAGCAAGGGGAGGAATCCCAAAAATCAAAAAACCCTCCTACTGGCCATTGCTGGAAAATATGCATTGGATCATACTGTTAGTGCCTGGCAAAGCCTTTCACACACAGGGTTAGGAGTAAGGTGGGAGAATGGAAGACTAGACTCACATAAGAGTCATGAGCGAAGATATGTACAATTGTAAAGAAATAGAAATGATAGTAACAAACAACATCCTTGATTTGGAAAAGGAATCAGCAAGCAGAAGCACTCTTAGAGGGTAAATTTTCTAACAGCCCACATAGGTTAAAGTCTGTGAGTATTTTTTACCATCTGACTTTTAGGCAGAATTTTCAAAGCTGATGTATGCGCATAAATCTGCTTTGAAATTTGGGGGTGTGCAGGCAGTCTCCAAGGTCCACATTAACTTGTGCATGTGGATTTGCATGCCGACTTTGGAAAACAGAAAGTGAGTGCGTAAACCCTTTCTCTGCCCCAAATCCACCCCCTGGAATGCTTACTTACTATGCACATAAACTACATATAAAACATGTTTTGTGCCTGTTTCACATGCATGCACCCTGAATTGATGTTTAAACTGGGATTCATATGCAGAAACCAGGGTTTCTGCACGTAATTCCTTTTGCAAATTACGCCTTAGTTATCAAAGGAAATTTTAAAAAATGAGTACTTTGTGCAAAAGCAGGGATGCATGATGCAGTGGAATAATAACAAATAATATTATTATATGGATTCATAAAACGCCTTTTATACAAACATAATATCAATGTTTTGTCACTTAATGCCTTGCAACTAATTATACATGCAGCCTCTTATAGGATAGTTGGCTTATCAGCCCAGTCCTGGCTCACAGGACTTCATGAAGTGAGAGGAGATGGAGCTATGTCATTATTATTATTATCACCCAATCACAGTTGGGTAAACTGGGGCACATGAAAATTAAATGACCTTCCTGGGATCACAGTGCCTTATCCATTAAGCCTGATGCTTTTTTTTTCTTGGGGATCTTCATTTAATGCTCAAAATAGAGTGGTCGCAAAATGATTTTATGTTCTTAAACCACAGTCTTTCTACTATCTTGTTTCACTTAAACCTCTAACCAGCATCTGTATCAGTGCAAATATGGATAGAAGGAAAGTGGTCAAGAAATTTCAATATTAGCTTCCCAAGAAGAGCCTGACATATTGGAAAAGATGATGACACATGAGGCTAACTTGTGCAACCATTGTTTACAAAAAATTGCCTTCAGTGCTATGGCATATATTCTTAAGTTCTGAAAATATATGAGGAGGATGAAACAGAAGGAAAATGCTAACCAGAGGGTATCTCAGAAGAAAGTAAGTAGATTCAGCAAACAGTGGCACTGATGTGATGTGTGAAAACAAAAATTATATTTTAGTGACATTTATGCATGCTGATATTTATCAAGCAGCCATCCATCAACTCCTTATGCTCCATCTTTCGATCTGCTAGAGATGGGAAAGCTGCTAAAATGTATGACTCATTACTAATCCTGGATATTTTGCAACAACATTTGTTCTATAATTGTGTGCAACAAACATGACCTGCATATTACTTGACAACATAATTTTCTCTTTCTAAATATATGTTTAGAAACTGTAGGGGAACCAAGGAATGCAATGTGCAATCTATAGCATCAATCACATTAAGGAAACCAGCAATATGATTCAGATTTGCCTTGGCAAATTAAGTATTAAGTATCACTCTGCTTCTTTGAGCAGTAACCTTTTCCTTCCCTTACAATGAAAACCATCAGCAAGTGCTGTAGTGCTCTTGGAAAGATAGCCTGGATTTCTCTGTTGCTTGAAATAAAGCTGAAGCAAAAGTTAAAATGTAAGGAACATAGATAGCAACTTTGCATGCAATAACACTGCAAGTGTGTATCAAGCAGCAGACTCAGTCTCATCCCTAGATGTACAATAATTCCAGGATAATATGGCGGTTGCAATGATATCATTGAGGAAGACCAGGTCGCTCAAGAGAATTGGTACCGGACTACCAGAGTCTTTTACCTCTAAGCCACCAGAGGAAGTATAACTTAGATGGGTAATAACTGAAAGTCATTTCCATCTGAAATCCATTAGGTGACCATGTGAAATAAGTTATGAAATAAATCTACCATCACAGTTTAGCACTTATTGGTTTGGCACCATTGTTGGCAATGTCGGGAGTGAAGTCAAGAACTGCACTGAATTCTTCTCTCATCTTTAGAGGAGCTCCCTTCAGAGTAGGGCTGAGAGACAGTGTGGGGAACCTTGCACAGTTTGCTGCCCACGCTGTATCTGATCTCTGGATAAATGGAGGGCCAATGCATTGGCACTGTGATGAAGTGCGACCTATTTTTTATTTTCATGTATTTTTATTTTAAAACATTTATTACCACCCTTCCTACGTTCAGGGTGGGTACAATAAAACACACATAATGAGTTATGAATAAGTAACAAACAGTAAATTAAAGTTCATTAAAATACAGTACAACTACTGAGAGCTCAGGCGCCAGGTCAGTGTAGTAGTGCTCTGATGCTAAAATGCTACATTGGCACTTTGAATCTGCTTTGAAATATGGGTTAATTATAGTCAAAATTATTTTATGGACAGATGCAGTGGTACACCCTGAAGAGACAAGTCAACATGAAACCTATTATAAGCATTAGAGACCTATACGAATCCATATGCAAGACTTAAGTGATTTATTAACTTTTACTAAAAGTGCAGTACTCATTTTCCTTATTAATTTCAAGTCACTATATAGAATGTATGGGCACTATTCCAATTCATTGCAGCCCAAATCTAGAGTCTCTTAATGACATACAGAAATTCAATCAATCTCCTAATTACTCTGTTATTGACAGGATATGAAGGTTGTTCTCATTGCCGGAGATGAAGGTGCATGGATCCGGATGCAGTGTCTGCCTGGGTCATCGAAGACAGAGTGGAACAGAGCAAGAAACCCAGGCAGGTCTCTGAGGACCGGATCTGCACGCTCCCAAAAAGGTCAGGGTAAGTTCTTACACGAAGAACGATGCCTCTGCCTCTACTGCGGTGATTCTGGACATGCTTTGCCCGCCTGTCCCAGGCGTCCGGGAATCTCCCGGGCCTAGGTTCAGCAGGAGAACTGTTCCTAGACCTGATTTCTCCATCTCCTCCATTAACTCTGCAGGTTTCGATCAAAGTGGACAATCAAGAGTTCCACACCTTGGTTCTTGTGGAGTCAGGTAGTTTTATTTTGAAGCAACTTACAGAACACCTTAGGATTCCCACCGTCCACACCCTGATGCCTCTACTTCTTTCATCCATCCACGGAGAACCCTTGCCCAGAAGGGTCACCCATTTACGACTCCACTCCATCTACGAACTGGATCCATGCATGTGGAGTCTATCTCCTTTTATGTTTTAGACAAAGCTCTATACCCAGTGGTCTTGGCTACAAAAGCACGCTCCCCAATTTGACTGGGCCATGCTGCAACTCTCTCTCTGGGGTCCCTCCTGCCATTCCAAGTGTCTGGAGCCTGTTTCACCCCAGCTTTGTCTTAATACATCTCTTCTACTTCCCGGCCTTCCTCCTCAATATTCAGCCTTCGCAGATGTCTTCTCCAAGAAGGCTGCTGATATCCTGCCTCTGCATTGAGCCTACGATTGTGCTATCAATCTGCTGCCTAATACTGAGCCTCCTCAGGGCAGGATCTACGCGCTGTCCCTCACCGAGACACAGACCATGACAGAATACATCCACGAGAACCTGGCAAAAGGATTCATCCGACCCTCCAAGTCTCCTGCCAGAGAAGGGGTTTTTTTTGTTGGGAAGAAAGATGGTTCACTCAGTCCCTGCATTGACTACTAGGGATGTGAATCGTTTTTGAACGATTAAAATTATCGTCAGATAATTTTAAAATCGTTCTAAATCGTTAGAGTGCACGATACAATACAAATGCCCCCGATTTATCGTCAGGGGCATTTGTATTGTATCGTTAAATAGGGCACGGGAATTATTTGAGGGAGGGCGGGAAAACCGGCATACCAAAACAACCCCTAAACCCACCCCGACCCTTTAAAACCAATTCCTTACCCTCCCGAACCCCCCCAAAATGTTAAGTTACCTGGTGGTCCAGTGGGGGGGGGGTCCCGGCGCGATCTCCCGCTCTCGGGCCATCGGCGCCATTTTGGCTGCCACTAATTAAAATGGCGCTGATGGCCCGATTAAAAAAAAAACCCACCCGATCCTTTAAATCGACCACCCTCCCGACCCTTTTTTTTTTAGGGAGGCCCGCGCCGCTAAAAAAAAAAACCCACCCGACCCTTTAAATCGACCCCCTCCTCCCGACCCCCCCCAAAACCTTTTAAAATTACCTGGTGGTCCAGGGGGGCATCGGGGGGCATCGGGGGGCCTCGGGGAGAGATCCAGGGGGGGCCTCGGGGAGAGGAGAGATCCAGGGGGGCCTCGGGGATAGATTTCCCGTTCCCAGGCATCAGCTGTTCTAAAAAAAAATGGCGCCGATGCCCCTTTGCCCTTACCATGTGACAGGGTATCCATGCCATTGGCCGGCCCCTGTCACATGGTAGGAGCACTGGATGGCCGGCGCCATCTTTAAAGATGGCGCTGGCCATCTTTACTCATCAGGTCCCTATTATACTATACTCTATAATAGGAGCTGATGAGTAAAGATGGCCGGCGCCAACTTTAGAGATGGCGCCGGCCATCCTAGCTCTTACCTAGCTTTCAAAATTTGCATGAGTTTTTAATTATTGGATATTCTATTCATCAGCTGTTTTGAAATTATTTTATTTGTATGGTTTTATAATTATGATTAATGATTTATATATCTTGATTTTATTGATTGTTTCACGAGGAATGGTGACATTTTTGTTTTTCCATTGTTGCACTGTATAGAGTCTGGCGTGATGTGTTTTACAGTTCAGTTGTTGTCTGCACATTTCTATTGGCTTTATTCTGTATTTGGTGAGGGTTTGTGTTCTGCATGCAAAGACTGAGATGAAGCATTCTTTTAAAATGTGGTTTCTCTGTAGGGATCTGTAGTAGCTTTAGCTTGGCCTGTTCTGTTTTCCTGATAGGAGGTGTATTGATATTTTAGATTGTGGTGTAATATTTGTGGTCGAAGATATGGCAGCTGAGATTCAATGCCAAGAAGTGCAGAGTCATGCATATGGGGAGTGGAAATCCGAATGAACTGTATTCGATGGGGGGGGGGGGGGGGAAGGCTGATGTGCACGGAACAGGAGAGAGACCTTGGGGTGATAGTGTCTATTGATCTGAAGTCGGCGAAACAATGTAACAAGGCAATAGCTAAAGCCAGAAGAATGCCGATACTTCACGCATACCCAGCATAGCTCTCTGCTTCAACGGCAGGGGAGAAAGACCGATACTTCACGCATATCCAGCATAGCTCTCTGCTTCAACGGCAGGGGAAATGAAGAAATGTGGATCTATATACAGACAACAACCAACAAGGACTGAATTACATAGTCAACGGCAGGGGACAAAGACCGATACTTCATGCATATCCAGCATAGCTCTCTGTTTCAACGGCAAGGGAGAAAGTCCGATACTTCACGCATATCCAGCATAGCTCTCTGCTTCAACGGCAGGGGAAATGAAGAAATGTGGATCTATATACAGACAACAACCAACAAGGACTGAATTACATAGTCTGGGTAAACAAATAAGCATGGGTGTAGCTTGCTTATTGCGGCGGTTACTACCCCTAACTAATTAAGCTAAATGTTTCACATAGATGCAGCTCCAACACTGCTCTCTGCATTAATGGTGGGGGTGGTAGGGAAATAGAACCAAAAGGTTACTAAGAGCCAAGAGTAACAGATAAGTATGAGAAAAAAAAATGTGCAAAGCTTGCTGGGCAGACTGGATGGGCCGTTTGGTCTTCTTCTGCCGTCATTTCTATGTTTCTATGTATTCTTTTTCATAGATAGGGTTGTTATTCTTTGAGTGTTAGCAGATAGTACTATGTTGATACGGGAGGACCATGCCGAAATATATCACAATAGGTATGATGCCATATGAATTCCAAGATGCAAAGTTTTCTTGTTGGCATCACAACAGTCATGAAATTATCACAATAACGTATATATTAATTTTACCTCAGAATGTTACTTTTCATGTAAAATATGTGTTAAATGCATAATTTAAAATTGTGTATGGGGACATGGGGGTAGTGCGCCAGGCTGTAAGGTTTGCCTAGGGTGCCAATACCCTTGCACCAGCCCTGTGCACAGCAGCAACAGTCCACCCCACCCAGGCATAGTTCATCATGTTTCAGGTCCTAGCATGCGTGTTAGACTCCTTGGTCTATGTTTCAAGATGGTTCGGGTGGACAGTACACCCCGGTTGACAGTCGCGCTGCATGCTGAGCCTCGTCTTGTCTTGCCTCCATGTCTTTCCCCTATCAACACCACAGTGACCTGACTACCTCCGCTCTGCCAGCCTGTGCTGCCCCTATCAAAACTACAGCAACCTGAGTACCTCAGCTCTGCCAGCCTGTCTACCCCCTATCAAAACCACAGGGACCAGACTACCTACGCTCTGCCATCCTGTCTTGCACCTATCAACTTTCTGTCACTCTGCCTTGCTGCCATACACCAGACGATTCTACTGCTTGTGGTGTTCTTGCCACTATCATGGTTCCTCAGTGTGTTGAAGCTAGTCTTTCTGTTGCTTTGTCCCTTTATCGGCACTTTGTGGTTTTTTTCTTACACCCATTCTGCTTGCTATGTTCCCCCTTCATTGTGCTGTAGGATGTTGATGCCACTTGCTTGCCACTTTGCCTGTCGTGCTGCCTTCGAGGGTTCATGAAACTGTTATTGGTGCTCTCTTTTGAAGCTATGCTGTGTTTTTGACACTCTCGCTGCTGCTTTCACCTCTGTTAAAGCACTCTATCCACTCCTGGTACTCTTTTGCCCCTTTACAGTGCCTTAGGCTATTCATGCCACTTTGGTGACACTTTTCCACAGTCTAAGTACCTTGGAGCTCTTTTCTTGTTCTGATAATTGCTCCCCAGAAGTTTCATCAGAATTGATAAGAAAACCCCAATTCTGCAGCCAAAAATAGGCTGCAAATACTTCCTCCATTGACTTTAATAGGAAAACGGAAAACGAATAAAACGAATCAAACGAATTGGTTTTTCCCCCATGAAATGAATGCAATGAATTTGGGTCCTGGCGAAACAAATACGAATCAAAACAATTTTTTTTCCTTCTGCACATCCCTAACAAGCACAAGTCAGGACAGTCTCTTAAACCAGTGTTTTAAAAAGAACCAATAAACAGCCATTGGAAATTCTCTGGCTTTCCTGCAGTTTCCTTCTCTCTTAGGCCTGGATTTATCAAAATGCACTAAACATCGCATGCGTTAGAAAAAGGGACATGTTTTATGGTAATAGGCACTAATACCTATGTGAAGTGAAGTGCCAGAATTATGGTATTTTGTACGTACTAGGGGTGTGCATTCATTTTGAACTTAAATGTAAAACGCAACTTTTTTTTTTTTTAACTTAAAAAAGTGATGAGGCGAAAACGATCGGATTTCCAACTTATTCAACATAGCCCCCCCCAAGCTGGCCAAAAGTTCCTTTTGGGTGCAACGAGGGTCCCGGAGCGAACGCGCGGGGAATCACGTGACGCCGCGTCACTCCGACGTGACACCGACGTCACGTGCTCCTCGCAAAGGAGTTCAGAAATGGCGTCCTGACTCCCCGCTGGACCACCAGGGAGTTTTGGTAAGTCTTGGGGGGGGGATTAAGGAGGGTGAGGGGTTTAAATTTTTATTTGCACGTATGGACATAGACTAAACTTATGGAATTCTCCATATGTCCATATTGACCAAAATTGACCCCCCCTTTCGACTTATGGACTTATGAACATAAACGTTTGGTCTGCACATCCCTAGTACGTACAACCACAGAAAGAGAGAGAGAGAGAGATTAGCCATAGTGCTCTCACACTAGATAGATATTTATATCTCTATGGGATATTTATATCTCTATGGGAGGTCCATCTAGTAACTCGAGGTGAGGTTTAGGTATTAGTGTTGGGGTTAGGGGCCACTTTGACATTCAAAGTGAGATGTACGAAGAGAACAGTGCTCTCTTGTGAAGATGTGATGACCTTCGGAGTGAGGAAACTCATTCAAAGATGAAATTTGTGCAAAGTTCTCTCAACCTAACTTGATGTTACCAGGTAGAGAGTCTATCAAACTCTCATCAAAAACCTCTTCTTCCTTCACTGCAAGGATGGGCTCCAGTTCTGCTGTGGCTTTACTCCGGCAGGCCTTCTTTTTTCACCGCCATGGGGATAGGCTCCCGAGGTGGCCTTGGTCGGGGTCAGATTTCCTCTTCGCTGCCACGGGGATGGGCTCCCATGGTGGCCTTGCTTGGTTGGGGTTGGGTTTTCCTCATCACCGCCACGGGGATGAGCTCCTGTGGTGGCTTTACTTCGTTGGGGTTTGACACTGCCATTCCTCCCACCCCACCCCCAGGCTATGCGATGCCTGCCTCACCGGCCAATCAAAGGATTCCTCCCTTCTTCCTACTCCCACTGGCAGGTAGAGGGGAGGAGGTTTTGATTGGCCTGCGCGGGGGCAGGCAGAATGAAGGAGGCTTCCCATTGGGCAGTGGAGGTAGGAAGCAAGGAGGCTTCCAATTGACCTGCTGGTGTTTAGCGACACACTGGTGTCACGACATACCAGTTGAGAATCGCTGCCTTAGACCTTGAGTGTTTGACTTGAGAGTTAAACCTATTCCATGAAGATTTTTCTTCAAATTCTTTGAAAGCTCAGGTAGTGCACTGGTATTCCACCCTCAGCAAGGCCTTTTTTTTTTTAATAAAGTACCCCCACTGACCTATTGGTTTAGTATGTAATTGTTCTGACACTCCGTGGCATCATTCTGGCTTGTGAACTTTGAAACATCAAGCTCAGCACCATGTACGGAAATAGTGGGAAGATAAATCATTGTCCAATCTTGCTCACTGCAAAATTGATTATAGCACACTATAGACAAGAAATTAAACATGCCAAAAAGAGATGTATTTCAAAGCAGTTAGAAATAGCAGGGAATTGGCCTAAGAAACTTCTTTAAATTAATTGCTCAATTCTCCAATAAGATGAATGAGGTCCAGGAACAGAATTAACTTACTGCTGAATCTTTTGCTGATTATATAGATGAAAAAATTAGAGATAAAGTTCCTTCATCTTCTCAATCATTGCATTTTGACTGGATTTGGAAAACTCAGGTAATTCCGATTGCAGATCATCTGTTTTTATGAGTAAATTTAAGTGTTTTAACCCTGTTTCATTGTTTGCCCTATATTTATGAACAGAAGCACTTCTGCTCTTGACTCACTGCCTTCTAAACTAGTTAAAGACTGAATAGGGTCTGGACAAATATCTATTCTCTAATAACAGGAATGGAGGAGTAACTTAGTGGTTAGAGCAGCAGGCTGCGAAGCAGGGAAGCCAGGATTCAAATCCTGCTGCCACTCCTTGTGATCTTAGGCAAGTCACTTCACCCTCCATTGCCTTAGGTACACATTTATATACCATTGCCAACCCTGAATTATCCATATAAGCAAAATAAGCACATGCATAGGGCACTAAGAGAAGGGGGCACCACAGAGTGTTGACAATTTGGGGGTTTTTTTCTGTTGCCCCCTAGTTATAAGTAATTTGCTTATATTACTTACTGTTATTTAGTATTAAATAAATTTTAAAAAATGTAAAAGTTTGGCCTGGGGGATGGCCTGGAATAAAACTGAATTTTTAATCTATTTTACCTTGAGCACTTATTGAGTTTTAATGTCTTGTCAGTTAAGCAATGGATCGGCTGAGGGGGTCACCATTATTGGGCTGTGCTTAGAGCATCAGTTGGCCTTAATCCATCCCTGATCAGAGCAATACAGTGCATTCAACCAAACACAGGTTTTACCTACACTTGAATGCAGATTTTGTGAGCATAAACCTTACTGCTGATGCAGGAAGGAGTTTTATGCTCACAAAATGTGCATTCAAAATCTATGGTTAATTGGGGGACAAGATGGCCGGCGATTGAGAAGTGCTGCAAGAGCCTTCCCTCTCCGATTATCTCTGTGGATCTGTTTTCCTTTACTATGCCTCATATGAAGCGGAAAGCTAAGTTGAGGGAGAACACCACTAGTTCTCCCCCTCCAACCCCAGATTGAGGGGTTCTTTCCAGCAATGCCAGCAATAAGACCGGGAGCAATAGCCGTTGCCCTGGTTGACACTGAGTGAACACTGCCCCTGCTGGCTGAAGAGATCTCCCTTAGCCCCGGTGTGCCAATCACACCATCTCCTCCTCACCATGGATTGCTGGTACTTTCAGACCTTTCATCAGCCTCATTCAAGGTGAGTTGGGGACAGTCAAATTTAGAATGAGCAGCAGCGGAGGAAGCTGGGAGCTTTGTTTCATCTGCCACGATGGCGACTTTGGATACCGCTGGAGAGAAATGCTGTATTTTGTGGGCTACTGGAGTGGCTGCTCATTCAGCATCGGTCCCGATTTCTGCCTCATTCTGTGTTTTGAGTGAAGGTACAGTATTGAGTGGAGGTGGTGCGGCGTTGAACATTCCAGCTATAAAAAGTAGGCTTGACAAAACTCCTGAGATCACATTGGAAGTTGTTTGGAATGCCTTAGTGTCCCTTGAAGCTTCTATTTCCTCTCTAACTAAAGCTATTTTGGATACTAATCATCGAGTTTTGTCCAACGCTAACTTACCCCTAGATTCATCAAAATGCGTTAATAACGCATGGATAATCCCTACGATAAGAAAAAAGGGCATGTTTATTGAAATTTCTACTATGTTCTCTCACCCTAGCTTGATGAACTCTATAACAGGGTGAGAGCTAGGGTGAGATAACATAGTACAAAATTTCATCTTTGTGAGACTTTCCTCACGCCATATGACATCAGATCTTCACGGAGGTGCTGTTCATACGTCTCACTCTACATGAGAAAACTGAGAAAATTATCCCTAAACCCTAAACCACCACCAACACCTCACGCACAAAACCCTTGTTACATATCTGTTTAAGAGTTTGCATGGGAAAATGTATGTACAAACATGCGTATAGGCATGCTCAAAACTGTGGTAGATATAGTGTAGCTTATTACATCAGCCTCATAGCATGAATTGGGTTTACAGAATCCCCAGAGTCCTGCCAGCTTTAGCCAGTGGTGAGCAGAAAAGGTAGTCAGATTCCCATACCTCAGTCAGTGAAGAGGAGAATTAAAAATGGAGCTTGAGTTGCAAAGAAAACTTCTGTTTTGACTGGACGGAGGTTGAGTAACCATGTGTGACTTTGGAAGAATTACCAGATCCTGAGAAGCCAGATGAAAGGGAGAATCATGGAATGCAGGAAGCAAGGTTTGCCCTGCCAGTAAGTACACACATCAGCAAAGGTAAAGCCTTGAGGAGAAAATTTAGTGCAGGAGTAAGACCCAAAGAAGAAACTGTGTGTGTGCTGGGAAGGAGCCAGTAGTGAAGCCAAAAGCAAAGACACCATCAGCTGTCTTTACTATCATTATTATTATTATTATTACTTTTATTGTTAACATTATTATTGTTGTTTTTATTATTATTACTATTAGTATTATTGCTATTAGTAGTAGTATTACTGTTTTATCATTTTCATTTTCATTTTATTTTTATTTGTTACGTTTGGTATGGATGTGAACCCTGGGCTGAGGTGAGAGATGTCTCCTATAGGGTGGAGCCCTGTGGGCCTCACCGCTGGTAGGCGCGGTCTCAGTAGCTAGGACACAGCTGTAGGATAGACTTTATTAGAGAGAGAGAGCATAATCCGTGGAGTGGGGAATGCAGTTAAAAGGTGAAGTTCTGGAGCAGAACCCGTGGAGCGGGTAATGCAGTCAAAGTACAGTTCTTGAGCTGAGGGTATTCCCAGGGTGACACCTCAGATGTGACGATCCTGTGGCCCACAGAGCAGGGTACGCCAGACAGTCTTTCTCAGTAGAGTAGCAAATACCTCAGGCATGCAGGTAGTGGCCCGCAGCGCGGGGTACGCTGAAGATGACTATACAGTGATGATGGTGTTGAGGTAGTCTGAGGTCCTGGAGCTCAGAAGGTACTTGAAGATGAAGAAACAATATTCTGCAGCGCAGAGTAAGGTGTAGCGAATCCTGCTGGTGGAGGTGCAGTAATGGCCCAAGGCACGGGATACACCACGGGGAATTCCAGCAAGGCTTGGTAGAGATAAGCAAAGAGGTACTCTCGAGGAATGGTTCCCAGAGATCAAAGCAGGAAGGCCCTCCAAAGAGCAGATAGCTTAGGAATGTGGAAGAGCCCCCGAGGAGCGGGTACTCAGAGCGTTCACATACCGAGACAGGAACAGGAACCAGACGTCCAAGGAGAAGCGGATTCAGCAATGAGAAGAACTCCTTGCTAACTCGTAGGAGCATTGGGACAGTCTGTTTAAGTACAGGTAGTGAGATGACGTCATGTGGAGGAGAAGCCCCCGAGGTTCCCGCCATGATGTGTACATAGGTGGCCCATGTGCGCGTGCGTGCGCCTAAGTGACTCCAGAAGCAAGATGGCGGTCAGCAGCGCACAGGCCATCCTGGGAACACCAAGGAGGTTGGCAGTGACTGGCGGAGGCCACCATTCTTCCGAGAACTGATGGTGCAGTGAAAAAAGAGGTGAGCAAGAGAAGTCCCAGCCATCTGCAACCGACGGGCGCAACAGTACCCCTCTTCTTAGGGCCCCTCCTCGGGGTTTTTGGTTTCCTAGGATGGGAAACGTGGAAATGCCAGATGAACTCCTTGTCAAGGATGTTGCTTGCAGGCTCCCAACTATTCTCCTCAGGACCAAATCCTTCCCAGGATATGAGGTACTCCCATTGCCTTCCATGCTAGGTGATGACCTCTTCAGCGGTAAGAGGTTGAGGTTCAGGTGTCTTCCTTGTGAAATCCGATAGGATAAGTGGTTTTAGAAGAGCGATATGGAAGGCGTTGTGGATGCGCAGTGAAGAAGGTAACTGTAGGCTGTAGGTGATGGGACCCAGGCGGCGGAGGACTGAAACAGGCCTGATATATCTGGGCACAAATCGAGCAGAAGGCATTTTGAGGTAAATGAAGTGGGTACTGAGCCATACCTTGTCTCCAGGTTGGAACTGTGGGGCTGCTTGGTGGTGAGCATCATAGAACTTCTTGGCCTTTTGCCCAGCCTTTTGCAGAAGGTCCTTGGTGTGCTGCCAGAGTTGATGCAGTTCTTGTGCCGATGCCTGGGCTGTGGTGATGATACTGACAATGGCACTGGTAGAGGAGGTAGAGGTTGACATCCATAGACGAGTTGAAAGGGTGATGACCCTATGGAAGCTGAAGGATGAGAGTTCAAAGCAAATTCGACCCACAGAAGCAACTCAGACCAATCGCTTTGCCTGGAGTTAACATAGGCTCTGAGAAATTGCTTTAGCATGTGATTCATTCTTTTAATTTGTCGGTTTGCTTGTGGATGGTAAGGACTAGTGAAATCCAGACAGATGTCAAATTTTCAGAATAGAGCCTTCCAAAACTTCACAGTGAATTGGACCCCTCTGTCGGAGAGGATATATCTTGGCAGGCCATAGAGGCGGAAGACATGACGGATGAATAACTTTGCCAGTTTTGGAGCTGAAGGTAATCCAGGTAGCACCATGAAATGGGCCATTTTAGAAAAACGGTCAACTGTGACCCAGATGGTGTTATTGTCGTTGGACTTTGGTAGGTCAATGATGAAGTCCGTGGCTATATGTGTTCACAGTTCACTTGGAGCAGGTAGTGGTTGAAGAAGTCCCCAGGGACGACCAGGTGATGACTTCTGTCTTGCGCAAGTAGGACACGACTTCATGTTGGCCCAAACGTCTTTTTTCATGAAGGGCCACCAGTAATACCTTTGTAGAGTGGGAAAGGTCCAGGATTGTCTAGGATGACCTGCGAGCAGTCATTTAGAGGAGGCCCTGCTGAAGGCCTGAGTCTTTCCAAAGCCCAGGAAATGGGGAACCCTGGGTTGAAGATACCAGAGTTTAGGGAAGATCTGCCCAACAAAGGTGGTGACCCGTTGCAGCGGATTCCTGCAGTTCTTTAAGTTGGGGAAGAAGTTTTGTTTTCCAGCATCTGGGAGAATGTGTTTTACTGCCTATCTTCCTGCCCATCATGGGGACTGGCAAGAATTGCAGACCACATGAATTCCTACCACCAGGGATCCCACCAAAAAATTAATTTACTAACTGTGAGTAAAAGATCTACATTCAAAGGAGGTCACCCACCAGGCATCCACAATGAGCCCTGAGGGACAGAGACCTTAACTCGGTGCCAAGGTAGACTTTTGTGCCATCGGGAGGGGTTTCCCATCCAGTCTAATCCAAAAGTGTGGATGGATTCCTGTCCTAATAAAGACTAATGCACAGATAGAGGAGAAAAGATCTGTAATTAAGAGAGAAATTGCAGACATTGTGGTATGTGATTTACCATATTTAATTGTGCCATTCAACAAAACTGTATCAGTAAAGCATTATATTGGACACTGCCTACATGGTCCTAGTGTGGTTTGTCTGGCACACAACACACAGCTCTCAGCAGAATGAGGGGGCTCCATCACAGCTCACTAGTCACCCCATACTTGGACCGGCAAGGACTCCTTTCTACCCCTAGTCCGAAAGACCTACACCTTGGGATGGGAGTAGATGTAAAAGGTAGCCAGGGTCCCTGCCCCAAAGAAATTACAAATAATTGTATGTCCCCCTCCGTACTCGACTTGTACATTAAGGAGAGGTTACATGTATTACATGGAATGAGAAGGAGAAATAAGTACTCTATAAATGTTTTTTTCTGATGCTGGAGGTATAATCCAAAAGCCAAACCCAGAACATTGAGTGTTTTCAGAAAAAAAAGCGCCTCATCATCTTTTCTACTGTTTCTGCATTCTGTTGCTTGCAAAAACCTGGTTGAGGTCAGATATTGACTTAATATTTAATCTTTTTGGTTGAGACCTTGAGGATTTTGTGCCTCATAGGACCTTTCGAATTTCATCAAAGTGCTGTGAGACATTTCATTTGGCTGAAGCCTGTAATAATTAGCATGGGGCTGTGTTTCTTTTTCAGGGTTTTGCTTGGAGAGAGACTGCATCCCCAGCATATCCTCTGGACTGGACCTTTTAAGGAATAAAGGCCTGGGACTTGAATTGTGTACTGCAGCCCAGAACAAGCCAGGTCTGTTCTGGGTGTCCAAAGGCAGGATTCCCAGTTGCATTGATAGTGCCTTAAAGTTTTCCTCTATGCACATCACATGAAAGACTTTAACGCTCCTTCCTAATATGGAAGCATATTTATTTACATTTTAATTTTTTTCCATGGAAATTACAAGATCTTTTTAAAAAGGGTAGACAATATGTCTTTTTATTCTTTGTACATATTTTACACAGTTGTTTGCTGTCTCCACAGAAAAAAAGCTTTTGCACCAATTACAAGTTATCCTCTTTGTTTTCACAGGAGATATCACAGGTACAGACAGTTGTTCTTTTTCCCCTTTATCCCTTTGTGTCTTGCAGAAAACAAATACCTGCCAACAGCAAGGACTGAGAGGTCATCCATCTGGTATTTTGCCTATCTCATTCCATTCAGGAATGAACAGTGGCAGGAGCTATAAGTGCTGCAGAAAGGTACTAATCAGTCATTTTCATCTCCTTGTTAACAAGGGACAGGAGTCAATGAAGGAGCTGGTGCGCAACTGGCCAGTGACAGTGAAGAGTGAAAGGGTTTTCACTAATCAAATGATTACATTCACAGCTATTTCTTTCCAGGAGTATAAGGAGTTTGAGAGGAGTGTTTTTATTAAATGTATTTTTCTTGTGGAATTACGTGGGAAGGAGTAATGCTGTGTAACCCCTTTTTTTTAAAGAAGTGGTTACTCCCTTCAGGGCACATAACCAATTAATTTTTTCGGGGGCTGTACTGCGAGCCTGTTACATCTCACTCTGGGGAGGGATTCTTTTTATGGGGGGGAGAAGTTCTCATTTATGGCCCAGACAATGAAAGAAGGTCACAGTATATATCTTAGAAGTATAAGTGCTTCCCATGAGGTGAGAGGCTTTAAGTATCAGACAGAACCAGGACTGTGTGTAAAATAATAGTTTACTGATTTCATAAAGTTAAATGCCGTCGCTCTCTTAGACAATCACAATGGTTCATAAAGTTAACATTCAAGTTAAAATAATACCAAATACATACATAAAATCAAAGACAGTTACTTGACTACAATTCAACCTTTAATCACACCTGACTCTGTCAGGTTATTCTCCTCATCTTGTTTAATCAGTTTGGATTGTTGGTACAGGATTTTGGTATAGATAGGTAGGTGTCCTTTGTTTCAAACATCTGGGTAAAGCCCATTGTGATTTTAAATGTGCATACTCTCCCAGCACCTGTTACCTTAGAGTCCTAGTAATAGGGTCCCTTCTGCATTGCAAAAATCCTACCTTTATCTTTATTCAGATTTACGAATCACCTAAAACAATATACTAGGCAATGTACAAATAAAACAAAAATAAAAAATGAATTACAAACAGTAACCAACACATAAAATAAATCCATAGCCATCAGAAATACCAATAAAGAAATGCTTTGTTCAAAGTCCCAAAGTCTAATAAAATGCCTGTTTAAACAGTCATGTTTTCAACAAGGTTTTAAAAGTTTCCAATCTTTCAGCCAAGCATAGAACCTCTGGAAAGGAGGGTAGCAGCTGCGACAGAGAAGGCACAGTCTCTAGTGCTGCATAATCTGGCGTGGTACAATGACGGTACATCCAAAAAGGCCCCTTTGAGAGGAGCGCAGTTGGCGATTTGGGCAATACATGTACAACAAAGCATTGCACCATGGTGTAACAGAAAAAGAATTCAATCTGAAAGTCATGCTCCTCCCTCGGACACCCAGCCTGTCCTGGTCCCCTGATGGGTGGAAATCCAGATGGGGTTTCCTGATTCAAGTTCTTCCTTTCTTGAGTTCAGTTGCTTCTTTATCTTTGATTATTCTTTTTCCTGGGTATTTCTCTTAGGGAAAAGCCAGTGGGATCAGGCTTTACCACAGCACTGCAATTCCAGTGGAGAAAGGGGATCCAGAACCTCCCCACTTAACTCAAAGTCCATAAAATACTTTAAAACTTAAACAGGATGCATCTTCCTAAGCTGGCATTCATGCTGTCACAGGTGCTTGCCACATTCAGGCTGTGAATGGGCTCCCTGGTCTTCAGCCCAGTGGCGTAGCCAGAATTGATTTTTTGGGTGGGCACAAGGTTAACATGGGTGGGCTATAGGCAGGTCTGAGACCTACTAGTTGTTTTCTTATTGATAAATAATGCCATATACTGCACCCTGCAATGGCTTTCTAAGTAATTTGCAACAGCTATTGTGTATCATGTATGAAACTTTAAAATATTTTACCTCAATTATTTCAAGCACTTACCAGCATTAGAAATTCCTTATTAATCAGAATTTATTTTATATTTATTGCAGTTTATAAATGCACAAGTATATCATGTAAAAGCAAAGAAAACAATCAGATCCAATCATGTAATAAAACAAAAATGAATGTATTCCTTCATGAACCATTTTTGTAGAAAGCCAGAAATCTTCATAAATACAATAAAATATAATTAATCATCAGAACAGGTGCAGCGCAGAGCTAGGACAATTCACATTACAACTAACATGAAAAAAAAAATTCAAATTCTGGTGTCACCTCAGCAAAAAATAACTCTCCACTGCTATTTCGTGAAGTAACGGAAACTCCTGCAAAGAAAGAGACATCCAGAACCTTGCCATACAGTCGCAGCACTGACTCTCAGGATTCAAATAACAACAACCTTATGAAAAAGCAGCAATGCAAATACTACACCAGGCCCTAGAACATTAATACATCACCTACGGGAATAACAGAACAGGCTGGACTACTACTACAGATAAACTACACACTAGCAGAAATACTGCATGTCACATACACAGGCGAAACAGAGACCAATCTTTACCTAATATAGAAATAAGAGACTACAAATAAGAAACAGAAACATGCAGATAAAACCAGAATAGAAAGCCTGAGAAACTAAAGTCTCTGAAAGGTGGAATACTGAAAAAAGAGCAAAAGACAAAAATATAAGAAAAGCATATTCCCAAAGATGGCATATTTAAATTGCTACAACAAACCTTTTCTTTCATCTATTTCAACGGAATCAAAATTTTGAAACTAAATCCCAATTACTTCATGTTCTATACACACATTTTATAGACCTTCATAACATCCTGCGGTCTCTTTGGGCATTACTGTTCTTTATAAAGCCGCTTATGGGATCATCTTTAATCATAGGTCTTATGTCCACCCTTAATCAGGTAGTTTTTTTCCTTTTGTTATTTTTTTCAAACAGTTTTTCGTTTAAAAATATACCATCCGGTATTAGTGCATTTTCAACACTTCATTTTTTCATTATCGAGGGTAACGATGCATTCCATTATTTAGGTAATAATTCAAAAGTACTTCCCTTCCAGGGACAGCAGAGTCCAGTTCGTGGGGGGTGCAACCCTCCCGATGGTGACAGAGTACAGTTCAACGTGGAAGGGAAGTACTTTTGAATTATTACCTAAATATTATGGAATGCATCATGACCCTCGAAAATGAAAAAATGAAGTGTTGAAAATGCACTAATACCGGATGGTATATTTTATTTAAACGAAAAACTGTTTGAAAAAAATAACAAAAGGAAAAAAACTACCTGATTAAGGGTGAACGTAAGACCTATGGTTAAAGATGATCCCATAAGCGGCTTTATAAAGAGCAGTAATGCCCAAAGAGACCACGGGATGTTATGAAGGTCTATAAAATGTGTGTATAGAACATGAAGTAATTGGAATTTAGTTTCAAAATTTTGATTCCGTTGAAATAGATGAAAGAAAAGGTTTGTTGACGTAAAACTTTTACAGTATTCTATAATTCTCGTCAATCCTAAAAATAAGAGTAATATATACTATATTTAAATTGCTAACATCTCAAAATATATATATTTTTTTTACCTTTGTTGTCTGATTTTTGTATTTTCTAATCAGTTGGTCCTGGTCTCTTTTTCCTATTTTTTCCCATGTCACTCATTTCCTAATTCCTTTTCAGTGTCTTTCTTCTACTACTGTCTTCTTCCCTTCCACACAAACACATACACACACATATACACACACATGCTTTCTCTCACAGACTCCCTCACACACTCAAGCTCTCACTCTCATATGCTCTCCCCACACACACACACAAGCTCACATTCTCTGCAGACACACACACAAGCTCTCACTTTTTCACCCCTTCCCAGGCTCACATTCCTTTGCACCCACAGTCGCACACCCAGGTTCCCATTCTCACCCACAAACCCATGCTCCCATTCTCACCCACACATACATTCAAACTCCCATTCTCACACATACATACACACATTCAAGCTCCCATTCTCATCCACCCACACACACACACACAGGATCCCATTCTCACCCACACATACACACATTCAAGCACCCATTCTCACCCTCACACAAACCCAGGCTCCCATTCTCACCCATATATACACACATTCAAGCTTCCATTCTCACCCACACATACACATATTCAAGCTTCCATTCTCACCCACACACAAACCCAGGCTTCTATTCTCACCCACACACACACACACACATTCAAGCTCCCATTCTCACCCACACATATACACATTCAAGCTCCCATTCTCACCCCCACACACACACAGACTCCCCATTCTCACCTACACACACACCCAGGCTCACAGCCTCTCCTGCTGCCACCGGCCTCCTGCTATCTTCGGGCCGTATGGCCCACCGATCTTCCTGCTTGGGGGCGGAAGGAAGCAGAAGCTGTGCACGGCGCTTCTGCTCCCCCCCCCCCCCAAACAGGAAGGTCGGTGGACCATACAGCTGCAGGAGAGGCCAAACCTGCCCCTGCCCACTGCTTCCCCATGTGTGCCACTCCATGGCTGTGCAAATGCACGGAATGGCACACTCAGTCGCGCCAGGCCTGGGTCCTCCTCTTCGCCGTCATGGGGATGGGATCTCGCGAAGGCCTTGCAGTTCTGGTGCTCCACTTCCGGTTCCAGTTGGGTGGGCCTGGGTCCAAATTGGGTGGGCAACTGCCCAACCAGGCCCACCCGTGGCTACTCCACTGCTTCAGCCCCTGTCCTCTGAGTATGGCCAGCAAGGATGACTTTCCCCAAAGAAACAGAGTGAACACAGTTCCTTCCAAAAATAGGTTTCTTCTAGCCTTCACTATCTCCTGCAGCAGGATTCATCACTGGTGCTTGCTACCTAGGGTAAAGAGTAGGCTCACAGATCTTTCGACCCCTGGTGAAAGCCCTTTTGCCCCTAATGGGTATCAGGCTTAACCATCTATCTCTCTGTAACTTATAAAGAGACGGGCCCTCTGGCAGGGATTGCACTATGAGGTATCTTTCCTGAAAGAAAACTCCTTTTGGCAAGGCCCGGAGGCCCTACCAGAGTGTGAAAAAATATATATCTTTTCTCTCTGACTGCTCTCTCAAATTGAACTCCCCGAGTGTTAACATGGCTGAGCTAAACAAAACTGTAGCTTTCAAACCAGAGTCTCCAAGTGGGAGGGTGTGAAGGGTATGGATGGCTCCTATATAAAAGGGTGTTAAAGGCAGGGATAGTGGCTTCCAATAGCCAAATCGGGAGAGTCTGCCATAGTTATCATTTTTTTGTATTATGTCTTAATCTTTTCCAGAGTGATCTCACAGAAAGTTATCACAGGAATTTTTTTTTTTAATAATATGTTCTGGTGCCTAGCTGTGGTGTATGACATTTTAAGGACCTGACTGTATTTATTCTAATGGTCTCACTGCTGGTGATTCTCTCATGCACAATACCAAAAGAAAAGGTAGTGTTGCATTGTCACTGAATACCAATTTTTACCCTCTCTTCAGAGAAAGAAGTGCATCAATTAATATTTGAAGTTCTTCTACTAGGAAATCTGGAATCGAGAATAAAAAATGGTTACGTTCTTGTGAGATGTGCATCTTTTTCCACAGCTGTCCTTATGATAGTTTTGCATTTGATGGTGTATAGATCACCTTAAAATGTTTATTCTGTTGGGTTTCACATTGATATGTCTACTTCAATTATAGGTGACTATAAAAGCCCAGCGTGCCCCAAAACTAGGAGATACATACAGACATACATACATGAGTATGTCTGGCCAGCGCATGCCGAGCAGATTTTAAAAGCCGCCCGTGTATGCGCATATCTCCCAGTACACACACAGTATGGGTATGGTTTGGGTGGGGCATGGGCGCGGCATGGGCATTCCGGGACTTTAACACGAAATGTGCAGGTAAGTATGTATGGGCACTTGCACGTGACAGGATCCCCAACCTCAAAACTTCACTACTGCTGTGGATGGTGGGTAAATAATAAAATAAAAAATTCTAGGTTAGTCTGTAGGGCTTTAAGGGTTGGTGCTAAAAGGATAATAGGGAGGCTATTTAACTAGGGATTTAGGAAGCCTTATCCCTTACCTGGGCAAACTGGGAATGAACTGAGAGCCTGGTAACTGCGTTGGCGAAAGTGTCTACTAAAATCTCCCCACTTATGTAGTAGAAGTGGTATTTGCACCCACATGCGTGTGTCCATATAAAATTGCGCGTACATGTATGCACATTAGGGATGTGAATCATTTTTTGACGATTTAAAAAAATCGTCAGATATATTTTAAATCGTCAAAAATCGTTAAGAGTCGCGATACAATAGAAATTCCCCCGATTTATTGTGAAAAATCGTAAATCGGGGGAGGGTGGGGAAAACCGGCACACCAAAACAACCCCTAAACCCACCCCGACCCTATAAAACGAATCCCTTACCTTCCCCCACCCTCCCGAACACCCCCAAAACCTTTTACGAGTACCTGGTGGTCCAGTGGGGGCGCAGGGACCGATCTCCCGCTCTCGGTCCATTGGCGCCATTTTGGCTGCCACTCAAAAATGGTGCCAATGGCCCGATAAAAAAAAAACCCACCGACCCTTTAAAAACGACCCCTTAGCTTCCCCCACCCTCCCGATCCCCCCAAAACATTTTAAAATTACCTGGTGGTCTAGTGGTGGAGTGATCTCCCGTTCTCAGGCTGTCGGCTGCCACTCATAAAGATGGTGCCGATGGCCCTTTGCCCTTACCATATGACAGGGTATTCGTGCCATTGGCCGGCCCCTGTCACATGGTAGGAGCACTGGCTGGCCGGTGCCATCTTTAAAGATGGCCGCCACCATCGTAAAGATGGCTGCCGCCATCTTTAAAGATGGCGCCGGCCATCCAGTGCTCCTACCATGTGACAGGAGCCAGCCAATGGCACGGATACCCTGTCACATGGTAAGGGCAAAGGGCCATCCGCGCCATCTTTATGAGTGGCAGCCTACGGCCCGAGAACAGGAGATCGCTACCGGGACCACCACTAGACCACCAGGTAATTTTAAAATGTTTTGGGGGGATCGGGAGGGTGGGGGAAGCTAAGGGGTCATTTTTAAAGGGTCGGGTGGGTTGTTTTTTTTATCGGGCCATCGGCGCCATTTTTGAGTGGCAGCCAAAATGGCGCCGATGGCCCAAAAGCAGGAGATCGGTCCCTGCGCCCCCACTGGACCACCAGGTAATCGTAAAAAGTTTTGGGGGGGGGTTCGGGAGGGTGGGGGAAGGTAAGGGGTTAATTTTAAAGGGTCGGGCCTCACTAAAAAAAAATAACAATGTGAATCAGAACCAATTCCGATTCACATCACCCCAGATCAGATTTTTTCCCCCCTCTAGCCGAACCCGATCGTTAAGACGATCGGGCACACGATTCACATCTCTAATGCACATACAGCCTATTTTATACCATGTGTGCATAAAACCCTTTACAATGAAAAAATTGAATGGCTAACTTCATCACTTCATTTCCACATCCCGGGGTAGATTTTATAAATCTATGCGCGTGCGTACTTTTGTTCGCGCACCAGGCGCAAACAAAAGTATGTGTGGGTCAGCACGCGCAAGGGGGTGCACACTTGTGCAACTTGTGCGCGCCGTGCCCTGCGCATGCTGCTCGTTCCCTCCGCCTCCCCCCACCTTCCCCTCCCTTCCCCTACCTAACCTACCCCCTCGGCCCTATCTAAACCCCCCCCTACCTCTGTCACAAAAGTTATGCCTGCTCGAGGCAGGTGTTACTTTGCGCGCGCCGGGCCAGCTGCTGCACGCCATGTTCTGGTCTGGGGGCTGGTCCGGAGGTCGCGGCCATGCCCCCGGAATGCCCCCAGTCGAAACCATGCCCGCGGTGCCACCCCCGGATGACGTGCCGGCTACGTCACACCCCCCGACATGCTCCCCGATGATGCACGGATTGCGACACGCCCCTGACAACCCCCCCCCCCCCCCAGGAAAGCCCCAGACGTATGCACATCCCGGGGCTTTGCGCGCGCCAGAAGCCTATGCAAAATAGGCTTGGCGCGCGCAGGGGCGTTTTAAAAGGGTTACGCGCGTACCTTATGCGCGTAACCCTTTTAAAATCCGGCCCCCCTTCTAGAATTACTAGATCAACCGGAACAGGTATGTTGCCAATTCCTTCCCCTAAAATTGCCCATCTAAACGTAAGAGAAAGGACTATCTCTATTGCTGGACCCCAACTATGGAACTCTATTCCTCAGGAACTACGATTAGAAGCAGATATCAAAATATTTAAAAAGGGCATTAAAACCTGGCTTTTTAAACAAGCCTTCCAAGAACTGTTAACAGAATGAGTTCAAACTAATGATGTTATACCAAGATAATGTATATATTTTTGACTTTATTATCTTTACTCCTACTGTACTGTCTCTATAATTGATTAAATTTTTTGATTATTTAGCCTACTATTTTAATTTACTATTTTATGTACATTATGAAACTATGTAGCTACTTCCTTTCTTCTTTTGAAATGCAAATATTTTTAAATGAATATTTGTGAACTACTGTAAACCAATTTGATATGCTCACATGAAAATTCAGTATATAAAAATTATTAAATAAAAATAAAATACATGTTATAAAATGGCCATGTCCTTTAGGTCAAGCTGGCATAAGCGTGTACATGTGTGCCCATGCGCCGGTATCAAATTTACCATCATAGTGATTTGAATGCTGTAAATCCCTAATGGTTGGGTTTTCCAATGGTCGAGAAAATGGTGCATTTGGAGAGGGTGGGTAGGACGTCAAGCTGACCTTAAATGTTCCATGCCTAATCTCTACCTAAACCTTAATTAGCGTCTACTTATAGAAAAGATGTATTTCTTTCAGTAATGGAAGGTTTGTACCTTTAAGCTTTGATTATGTCAGCAGCAATTTCTTGTGGATCAAAATGGTGAGACTTGCAGTGAGCACATGCTTTTTTTCAAGTAAGTTTTCTCAGGTTTTTTTTTATTTTTGCTCTTAGTTTAGTTGTTGACTGTTGCTTTGCTCTTAGACACAGAAACCACTGGAGGTAGCATTTTTTGCATGGAGGGAGTAATCACAAAACTCATCTCCTAAGCTTAAGGCCTAGCTTCTTTTCGGATAAGTCCCTGGAAAGAATCATGGGGATACTACCAGAGAGAACAGTCTGCTTATGGAAGTCTCATCATTTATCTCAGCCTCTGAACTGAATAAGCAACAAATATGCTATTGATGAACTGTGCTGGATTTTGCCAGGAATTAATTCTTTGTGCTAAGGAATTTATTTCCTGTTCAAACCTATTTTTGCTACTGTATACATTCTTATTGTGGAAGCCTGTGGAAGCTGAATATGTTGAATATATCTATTTTTGTGTTTAAATAAACTTGGCATCATTAGAGCCACCAGTTCAGAGTATAGCCTTATCTCCTTATTCCAGGGTTTGGGTTCACTTGAGGTAGAAGTGCCTATGGACTGTTATTAGCCCCGTGAAAACTTGAGATACTATAATTTCACTTCATAAATAGAAAAAACTATGAAACAAATTTTTTGAGGAAGGAGTGGAAAGTTTCATACATTGTTCAATTACCATTACCAACCGGTAATGTGCATTCACAGTATAATCATGAACTGTCCACTTCCGACCCTTTTTTTATTTATATCTATATAGTAATTCAGCTTGTTCAACGTAAATAAGCTCTTTAATAAATGTATCCAAAAAATGCTAAAGCAATAAAACATAAGGAATAAGCAAGGAAGTTGATAAAATTGAGGTATTTATTCATATTGTGAATCCCTCCAGAAAACTATTTTGTGTGTGGTTATATGGACTGTTATTGGCATAAGGACTAGGGATGTGCATTCGTCTAGGATGAATTAGGAAATTTCAAAAAAATTGCTTAATTTGTCATGGTTCGGGGAGCCTGAATCCAGTTCGAGTTTTTCCTGAAATTTCGGGAAAAACTCATTTTCGGGTTTAGTGAACACTAACTTGGGTCCCCTGAATTTAAAGGCCTGAACCGCGGGAAATATGAAATTTCCCACTGCGGACCGAAAACAAAGCCTGTTCATTCATAAAGGGGAAAGGTTTCCTTGTCTAGGTTTCCTGTCCTTGTTTGGTCCTGATCTGCTCAACCATTTTCAAAGAACCCCAGTGACCAGTGAAAGATTTGAACTCCCAGTAATTGGTTACATTTTATGTAACCTAGTAGGGGTTAAATATCTGAAAAATCTTTGATCAGCTATCCAAAAGGCTCTAATACTGGGCTAAATAAAAGGAGGGACAAAGGCCATTCCTGTCTGGTACCATTTTTACTCTGAAATAACAAAGACAAGAACCAATTAACAATGACCAGAGAACAAGGACTTGCATACATATCTCAGATCTAGGTTAGGAAGACTTATGGAACCCAAATGTGTACAGGATTGGAAAAGAATAAGGCCAGGAGATCCTATTAAAGGTATTTTCTATGTCTAAGGCAACAATCAGCCTCAGAATTTGTTTTGACTCATGCCATACGTATAACATTCACAATAGCAAAGTGGCTAATGTGGCAGGCTGAGAATCAGGGAAGCCAGGGGTCAAATTATACTTTTTCTACTGCTGCTCCCTATGGCCTTGGGTAAGTCTCATCTCCCTCCACTCCCTCAACTACAAACTTAGGGCCTCATTTACTAAGCATTTTTCCCATAGACACAGAATGGCAGAAAAGCCTTAGTAAATCAGTTCTTTAGATTGTAAGGCTTCTGGGACTTCTGGTACCTGATTGTAACTCACTTTGAACTCAAATTTGGAAAGGTGTGTAATTCAGTCTAAAGTCCAACCCTCTGGTATTTGCAGTTGAAAACCTGCCTGTGACAGGCTATTACTTGCAACTTGCTCTGGACTGCAGCTAGATCCCAGGAGACACCACATACATCCAGGCACTTGCAATAAATCTATTACTTCCCAGTTACAATACCAGTCTCTTCCATCTAATTCTGACCCAAACCATGTATGACCTCCTAAAACCCCTTTCTGAGATATACATTAGCACCCTGCTAGGCCCCTAGCAAAAGACTCTCTTGCTTTCACCAGTTGAGCTAGAGTAGTAGCATTACTATGGTCTACCTCCAACCGGCCCCTGTTTTTAGTCCGTGACCTTCCTGGTAGCAAGGGTCAATATCCGTCTTGATAGAGTTTAATGTCTGCCTCTGGATTAAAAGTGCTTTACAGACTGCAACTATTTAATTTGAATTGTTCAGTAACAACTTTAACTTTTGGAACAACATACCTTATGTCAAGTGACTCCTTGGTGATAGATGAGTAAAACACCTTCCCCCTGTTGGAGGATCCATGCCAAGATTTTGCTGGACTTAGTTGGAACTAAGCTATGGTATCGAGTATGCCAACCCAGCTTAAAGTTGTACCCGGAGTAGAAGGAACTACAAGCATAATGACGCTTCAGAGTTATAGAAAGCTGTGATATGATTATCTTGAAAGAAATGGTCCTTCTTAATGCACAGTGAGGGCAAAGGTAAAATGTGCAAAGTGAAACAATGTTTTGTTCTTTATGCACAGTTCACCATCAACAAGAACACTGCCTAATTCCAGAGATGCTGCTGACATATCAGGAAAATGTTTTACACATATAGTAATGAATCTGTTGAGTGATTCTGAGTTCAGAACAGTTAAAAAGACATGGAAAGGTGATTGCAGCTTTTTTTCTGGGATATATAGGTCTCTGAGCCACATTTATTTAATACAGAACATGATTATTTTTAATTGTCAAATTCTCTGAACAACTGTTGGCCATAAATTTTTCTAAGTTTAGAATCTGGATGAATCAGGCTTTCTGATATCATTATTCTTATTCTATAATAACAGTCTTGCAAAATCTGTATTACTGTAGTTACCTATTAAATGGCAAAGGTTGAGTTTTTAAGGCAGTATTCAGTTTAGAAGGCAGTGACCTTGAAGCCCTCTTATCATGATTTTCCCATTGGTGCCATTTTCTAGTCTCAAACTGCAGTTTTTTTTTACCATTTAGGGATTAAAGTTATTGAAAATTACCCATCTCTTACCATGACATAGAAAGGTACTTGTTTTATTCTCTTTTTAAAAGTACCATGTCCGATACTGTAGATAACAAATGAGAATTTTCCTACAATGATCTGTACAGCTGCCCGCTACTATAGGTAGCAGATGACTCATTGTTATCAGGGACAGACTGTGCCAGCCCTGGCTTTGCACCATTGTCCCTAGGGACTTGTTATCTTACTTCTTTCTCAAAGAGAAATTGGAAGTACATGACCATAGACGTAGTGAGGCAAAAGAAAAACTGGCACAATGTCTTGTTGATGGCTTGGAGTTAGATGCTATCATTATTCCTAGGATGTTTTAAACAGTAAAAGATACTAAAATGTTCTTAGATCAAGGAGTAGTTGAAAGAAAAAAAGAATCACAACAACTATTTTTAATTCTCTAAAATCAATAATCTCTCTTCTGCAGAGCATTGCCACTCCAGTCAGAGGTAATTATCTGGCAATAGAGTCTACTACACTGGGAATTCTCACTCTTCACAAAAGCAAAAAAGAATTAAAAAAAAATAAAGGTTAGTGAAACCAAGCGCAGTTCATTACAAATACATTGTATTTGAGACTTATATTTCCCTCCCATTTTGTCAAATCTTTAGTCCTTCATTAGGCAGTTTGAGAAATATATTTTAAAATGTGAACATTGATTTGGAGACATAGAGATGGTAAAAATTATTTTGCAAAGCCCCAAAAGCCATTGAAATTTTATGTAAGCAATGTTTTTTGTTTCATCAGTTAAAAAAAAAAAAAAGGAATTAATTCAACTAAAGCACAGGCTAAATAGAACTGGTGCTAGCTGCTTCCTTTAGAATTCATCAGATGTTTTTGCATTCTGCTCTCTACAATCCAGTAAAAATCTTCTTTGAGATCCATGTACCAATTTTACATACAGTACTGGTCGTTTAGAAGGGAGCTCACCAAAATTTGCCACTAATACAATTTTCTAGCAGAAAGATATTTGCCAGCTTCAAAAATAATGGTGATTCCAAGTCCTTGCATTTACACTTTACATTGTCTTCCAGGCCTGCCTCTTGTTAGTGTAGTATGGTACATTCACTACAGCAGTAGAAACACATCACTATTTGTGGAGCAGACAGGTGTCATATTGAAGCCATAATGCCAGTCTCTGAAGAGAAAATTGGAAGAATTCACTAGTATATGAGTAGCTGCAGAAAGTAGCAGACTCACTGGGATCTTTAGGGTTGAGTCTACAGTTCTGTCTGTGCAAATACCACTTCCTAGTTGGATAATTTGTACTGTTACCACAAATCATCTGTCTTTGCTTAAGTTGCTAAACAGTCAGTTAAACCTTCTTTTTCCCAACTTCCACATATCAGAGAACTCAATTCTTGAATGCCAAATAACATTTATTAGAATGAAGAAACAGTTCAATACTCTCTATAACAAGGCATCAAGAATAGATGTAAAGATAGTAGCCTAGTTCAGTTGTTATGAGTCTCTGGAAGCTCAATAATCAGACAAAGACAACTGCAGTTGAAGCAGAAGTTGTGGCTACCAGTTAATAGGAAGGAATAGTAGCAGATGGGAAATAGAGGTGAAATTGCAATGTTTCTAAGAGCTTGTAGAGGACACAGGAGAACTGATAGTTTGCCAAGAGTCTTTTTCCAACTCATAGCTTCACAGGAAATGAGTCAGTTCCAGACTTCTTTTGGTCAAGAGACCAATAGCAAGAGGCAAGAGAACACAGAGAGAGAGAAAGCAAAACAGGAATAGATCCAATAGGGAGCTCAGAAACATTCCAACAACAGCCAATCAGTAAAAAGAGCTCTATAATCTGCAGATACTCTAAGCCAAGCATTATCATAAGATAATACAAAATTGCAGTGTATTAAAGAAACATATACATATACTGTGGAGGCAGAACCTAATTCATTAAAAGCATTACCAGGGCCAGCATTATGACTTAGTGGCAGTGTTGTGCATTAATATATGGAAGAAAACAACTCAGGTCTTCCACATTCAAGGTCAGTTGGAGCTGGGAATGATGTGAAGCACCAGGTGGTGGGGGCGGGGGGGGGGGGGGAAGGATTCATAATCATCCCAGAATGGCTACACCTAGTGGCCATATTTTGAGTCTGTGATTGCAGAGTTCTGGAAGGAGCCCTGTTCCACAGAACATGTTTCTGGTAAGGTCGGAAGGACCCTAACAAAAAAGAAATAGGAATGTGCAAAGACACAATCACTGTTACAAAAACAATTAATCTTTAAAATTGAAGGTGGAACAATGCTCCTTTTCTGGCCTCCTCTGTCCACTTAGAGCCAGGAAGAAGCAAGGAAGAGTATGGGAGAGGTTGGAGCAGGCCTAGAATATGAAAGGGGAGCCTGGGCAGATGGTGAGAAAGGTGAGACTGACCAAGAAAAGGCTACAGTGCCATGGGTTTTTCTGTGGTTGTCATTGAGCCGGGAAGGAGATGGGAAAATAATATTGTAAACCTTTTAGGTTGGGGAGGGCAAGCTGAGACTCCCCAACGTAAGGAAACATGTTGCTTCTGTGATGATGGCTTAGCAGTAACTCCTGCACTCACACCTGGCTAAGGGCTCTGCCAGCTGCTTCACACAGCTCTGCTGACAAATTGCCAGTGTACAGGATGCTGGCGGTATGTCAGACCCCAAAGGGTCAACTTCAACAACCCGAAGAATGTGGAAGTGATCTAAGCTGGTGAGAAGCCTAGGTTAGAAGTGATTTGCATTTTACTATCAGGAGCTCTAGCAACCTGAAGCAGCCTAGCTAACATCTCTTATGTGGGCATGGATAAGCCCACCCATACTGAACACCTCTGTTTTACTTTTTCATTTCAATTGACTGCCTCCTATAAGTCAGCCCTCAGACATGTTTATGCCACAATGCAAATAACCATTTCTCATCATAATGCTGGACTTCATGAATGAGAAAGGAGCGCCACATTATTCTGTCCCTGCTAAGACTTCCCAAGAGTGGATCAGTGTCAAATACCTGCTTACAAACAGCTTGAAAGCAGAATTTGGAGTGCTGTACTCTATCTCTACCTATTTGGATTGCACCTTAATGATATGGCATTATTGGCTTCAAAAGGGCAGCTTGCCAACAGTGTGAATCAGAGATCTCCATCCAGACTTTGCCCCTATGTATGAGGTCAATGCAGTGAGGTATGTTAATGTAGTGTAACACTTCCTCAGGTAGTACCAACTCCTCGGCCCTCATCACAGATTCCCAAGTCCATGGCAGAGGCTTCGGCCTGTCAGGCCATTCCAGGTATGGGCCAGCGGATTCTGGATCAACAGAAGACCTTGGATTCCCTCATCTCTGCAGTAGAAAGCTTGAACTGACGTTTTGACGACGCCGGTCCTATGAATCCCGCCTTGCCATCCGTTCCAGTCGCTGCACCGTCAATCCTGGCGGCCACCCAGTGATTCCTTTACCCAGCCCTCCATGCTTTTCTGGAGAGCCCCGTTCCTGCAGGGGTTTCATCAACCAATGTAACATGCACTTCCGTTTGCAATCAACCCTCTTCCCGAATGATGTTACGAAGACAATGTACATCTTATCTCTTCTTGAAGGGAAGGCTCTAGCCTGGGCATCTCCCTTGTGGAAGCGCAACGATCCCATCCTAAGCAACATGAGAGAGTTCTGGGATCTCTTTCGTATAGTCTTTGATGACCCCACTCACCAGGTGGCCTCTGGAGCGACTCTTCTGCATCTGCGCAGGGCTCCAGGACTCTCGCCAACTACGAGATTGAGTTCCGAACATTGTCCTCAGAGCTTAGTTGGGATTCCAACTGCTTGAGGACCATCTTTCTGAAGGGGCTCAACCCCAGAATTAAGGACAAATTTGCAGCTCGTGATCTACCAAGATCTTTGGACTCCCTCATTGACTTGACTGGGAGCATTGTTAGACGCCTTCAGGAACACTCCCGAGAAGTTCAGCTTTCCAAAAAGAGTTCCAGTTCCAGTACCTTCAGACACCCTCGATGTTCAGCATCTCGAAGGGTGAACCAGGGCCCTCGGGGGCAGCAGCCAAGGAACCCATGCAATTAGGTCAAGGAAAGCTCTCCTCTCAGGAACGCCGCATGCACTTGCAAGGCGGCCTCTGTCTTTACTGTGGCGCTGCTGGGCACTTCCTGTCATCATGCCTGCTGCGTCCAGAAAACTCCTGGGCCTAGGATCTGAAGGAGGACTCTTCCTGGGCCTGGCATCACCTGCACCTCCACTGACTCTGCTGGTCAAGCTGACTACAAGAGACCACGAATTCCATACTCTAGCCCTGGTAGACTCGGGAGCCGGGGGTAATTTCATCATGAAGAAGTTGGTGGAAAATCTCGGGATTCCACTCATCCGGACCCAGGTTCCATTGGTCCTCTCATCCATTCAGGGCAAACACCTTCTGGGCCGGGTCACCCACATCACCGCTCCCGTCCAAGTTCGCACTGGATTACTTCATGTGGAACAGCCTTCCTTCCATGTCCTCGACCAGTCTATACATCCCTTCGTGCTGGAATTCCCCTGGCTCCAAGTGCATTCCCCCAGTTCGACTGGAAAACTCTACAATTGGTTCGATGGGGATCAGCCTGCCAAGGCTCCTGTCTTGATACGGTATCCCCCGTACAGTGCTTGACTACAACTGTCCTTCCTCAGGGGCTACCTTCACCATATGCTTCCTACTTGGACGTGTTTTCCAAACAAAAAGATGAGACCACCACCGGTCCTTTGACTGCGCGATCAACCTACTACCTGGTGCTGAACCTCGTCGTGGACGTACTTATGCTGTCTCGCCCTCCGAAACCCAGGCTATGTCACGCTACATCCAGGAGAACCTGGACCGAGGATTCATCTGTAAATCGACCTCGCCAGCAGGGGCTGGTTTCTTCTTTGTGGGTAAAAAGGATGGGACGCTCCGTCCCTATATTGACTGCTGGGGGTTGAATGCCATAACCATCAAGGATCGTTATCTGCTTCCTCTAATCTCAGAACTTTTTTACCGGTTATTTACTCGGTTATTTACTCTTTCGGATAATAGAAAGACTAAGGGGCACTCCATGAAGTTAGCATGTGGCACATTTAAAACTAATCGGAGAAAGTTCTTTTTTACTCAACGCACAATTAAACTCTGGAATTTGTTGCCAGAGGATGTGGTTAGTGCAGTTAGTATAGCTGTGTTTAAAAAAGGATTGGATAAGTTCTTGGAGGAGAAGTCCATTACCTGCTATTAATTAAGTTGACTTAGAAATACTAGCAACGGTAACATGGAATAGACTTAGTTTTTGGGTACTTGCCAGGTTCTTATGGCCTGGATTGGCCACTGTTGGAAACAGGATGCTGGGCTTGATGGACCCATGGTCTGACCCAGTATGGCATGTTCTTATGTTCTTATGTCTCCAAGGTGCAAGGGTCTTCACCAAATTAGACTTAAGAGGAGCCTACAACCTAATTCACATCAAGGAGGGGGACGAATGGAAGATGGCTTTCAATACCAGGGATGGACATTATGAATACCTAGTTATGCCATTTGGCCTTTGCAATGCACCAGCCGTATTCCAAAACGTCATGAACAAAATCTTCCGGGATCTATTATATCAATGCGTAGTCATCTAACTTGATGACATTCTAGTTTTCTCCAAGACCCTCTCTGCCCATCGCCAACATGTCTCCCAGGTGCTACAGCAGCTTAGAGAGAATCGGCTCTATGCCAAACTCGAGAAATGCCTCTTTGAAAAAGAAGCTCTCCCGTTTCTAGGTTATATCATCTCTAGCAAAGGGGTCAGCATGGACCCACAGAAACTGAAGGCCATCCAAGAATGGCCCCAACCATCTGGATTGAAACCATTACAGAGATTTTTAGGCTTTGCAAACTACTACCGCTCTTTTATCTCCAACTACGCCTCTATTGTGGCGCCTTTAACTGCCTTGACCCGCAAAGGCTCTGATCCCAAGCACTGGCCGCTGGATGCATCTGCCTTTCTTTGTCTCAAGGAAGCATTTCTCCTCCAGCCTTGCCTTCGTCACCCTGACCCATGATGTCCATTTATCATTAAAGTAGATGCCTCCTCCGAAGGGGTCGGAGCTCTCAGCCAATACTCGGCTGATCATACGCTACACCCTTGCTCCTTTCTTTCCTGCCAATTCTCCATGGCAGAGCATAATTATGCCATTGGTGACAAGGAGCTCCTCGCTATCAAAATCACCTTTGAAGAATGGCGGCCTTGGTTAGAGGGAGCTCAGCACTAGGTCATGGTCTATACTGATCATAAAAATCTAGAATATTTGCATCGGGCGCAACATCTCAATCCATGACAGGCTCATTGGGCCCTGTTTTTCACTAGATTTAACTTCATACTGCGATATCGCCCAGCCGCCAAGAATCTGAAAGCAGACGCACTCTCTCGAGCCTTTGACATCACGGGTACTCCTGAAACACCCAGTTTCATCATTGAACCATTGCGAGTACTGCTGGCTGCCACTATGCCCGTTCTGCCTGGGAAGACCTTCGTGCCGCCACACCTCCTAAATCAAGTCTTGACTTGGGCCCACGATTCGCACCCTTCCACTGCCACCAGTTTGTCACCATTCCAACTGGTCATTGGCAAGCAACCTCGCCCACCTCTGCCTGTTCCTGTGACTGTTCCTTCCCTGACAGCCCAGCTCTCCGCCAAAGAACTACATCAGCTTTGGACCTCCACCCAGCAAGCCTTACACAAGGCCAACCAAACAGCCAAAAAATATGCTGACCGCCATCGGAGACCTAGTCACTCATTTAGACCTGGCCAGAAGTTATGGCTGAGAATGCGGTTTATCCGCTTGAAGCTACCATCCATGCGAATTGCTCCTCAGTTCATTGGTCCATTTCCCATCCTCCACCGTGTAGGCATGGTAGCCTATCAGCTTCAACTTCCTCCAGCTCTCAAAATCCACAACACCTTCCACGTGTCCCTCTTAAAACCATTGGTGTTGACTTGGCCATCCAGTAGGCTACCTGCACCCAACCTCTCTTCTCCGAGACGACACCACCTATCAGGTACGGGAGGTACTCGATGTCTGGAAGCATAAGAAAAGATGGGAATATCTTCTAGCCTGGGAAGGGTTCGGGCCCGAAGAAAATACTTGGGAGCCTCTTGCCAATATCTTGGATAGAAATCTCCTCATCCAACTCCACGCAAACCACCCTTCCAAACCAAAACCTCCTGGCATGCATCCTAAAGAGGTAGGTACTGTTAGCACTCCCAGCCGAGGCCGTGTGCGGCTGGCCCCGCCTACCATTCTTTGTGGCGTTGGGACTGCCGCCGGCACCTCCGCTGCTTTGGGGAGACATCCCTGATATGGGCTCAGGTTCTCCTCCCTGGCATGTCCTTTGGGCTCCTCTCTGCTGCGTCGTTTGGCACACCAGCACTTCTGGATCCCAGCAAGCCACCACCCTCCTAGGTGCACGGCTACGCCTCCTGCAGTCTCTTAAAGAGCCTACATCACCAAAATTACTTTCAGCTGCCTGGATGACTTCAGAGCTCGAGGCGTATTTATGGAGGCTTCCTTTTCCTGTTCTTTGATTTGGCAACGAGTCTGCTTGCTTCAGTGAGTTCTTTGTGCCTCTGGTGCTCTTGTTCCTGGTTCCTGTCTCTCCGAGTCCTGCCCCTGCCTTTCCGAGTCCTGTATCCATTATTCCCTCTACAGGTTCTGGACTGATTCTCTGGCTTTGGACCACGGACTGGCGATTGGCAATTTTCTTGTTTTGGACCTCGGACTGGCAATTGGTGATTCTCTGGCTTTTGACCTAGGTCTGGACTTCGGCGAATCTTCCATCTTCCAAAGGGCCCACCTAAGTCCAAGCGGCTCGGGTCCCCAAGGGCTCAACTGGGGGGACCTTGGGCTTCCAGTGGTGAAGCTTCTGTTGGCCCTCGCTTCAGCCCAGCCTCGCCTCCCAATGGTGGGGACCTGTGGCAGTTCGCTTCCTCAGGTAGTACGAACTCCCCCTCGGGCTAAGGGTCCACATCTCCTTGGCACTCATCACAATAGTGTATCTAGATTTCCAGAAAGCATTTGACAAAGTCCCTCATAAGAAACTTTTTAGGAAATTAAAAAGTCATGGGGGTAGTGTCCTATTGTAGATTGTCAACTGGTTAAAAGATAGAAAGCAGAGAGTAGGGCTAAATGGTAAATTTTCCCAATGGTGAAAGGTGAATAGTGGAGTGCCCCAGGAATCGGTTCTGGTGCCATTGCTTTTTATTTATAAATGATCTGGAAATGGGAGCAACAAATGAGGTGATCAAATTTGCCAATGATACAAAATTATTCAAAGTTGTTAAATTGCAAGAGCATAGTGAGAAATTGCAAGAGGACATGCAAAACTGGGAGACTTGGCATGCAAATGGCAAATGAAATTTAATGTGGACAAGTGCAAAGTGATGCACTTAGGAGTGAATTTTTAAAGGTTCGCATGGGGGGCCATGTGCGTGCAGTTCCTGGCGCGCACACATGGACAAGCTGATTTTATAATATGCGCGTGTCACCGTGCGCATGTTATAAAATCCAATACCCATGTGCACCTGATTTTGTATCAGCATGCGCATGTGTGTGGGTGCCCACTCGCGCACATGAGGTGTGGAATTTTCTAACCCACACGCAGCGATGCAATCCGGCCTTTGACCAGTTCCCTCCCAGTCCACTCCAATTAAGGAGTGGACTGGGAGGGAACTTCCCTATCCCCCTAACTGACCTTCCTCCCTTTTCCCCTCTCCTCCCTGACCCCTAAACCTGCCCTACCTATCCTAATTTTTTTTGTTTTTCAACTTACCTGCTCCTTTGAGCAAAAGTAAGTTGCGCACGCCAGCCGTCTGCCAGTGTGCGCTTCACTGGGACAGCGCAAAATGGTGCCTCCCCCCACCGGCCTGCCCCCACCCAGATCCTTCCCCCTGACTGTCCCTTTTTAAAAGACCGGCACTTCCATGTGTACCGAAAGATATGGGCGTGGCCAGACCACTCTGAAAATGCGCTCGGTGCGCACTGGGCCCGGCCACATGCCTATCTCCCTGGATTTGCACACGCTGGCCTTTAAAAATTTACCCAAATTATAGCTACATAATGCAAGGTTCCACTTTAGGAGTCACCACTCAAGAAAAGGATCTAAGTGTCATTGTTGAAAATACATTGAATTCTTCTGCTCAGTGTGCAGCAGCAGCCAAGAAAACAACTAGAATGCTAGGGATTATTAGGAAAGGAACAGAGAATAAAACAGAATATCATAATGCCTATCACTCCGTGGTGCAACCTCATCTTGAAAATTGTGTGCACTTCTGGTCAACACATTTCAAAAAAGATGGAACAATTCCCCTATGAAGAAAGGCTAAAGAAGTTAAGACTCTTCAGCTTGGAGATGAGAAGGCTGAGGGGAGATATGATAGAGGTCTATAAATAATGAGTGGAATGGAACGAGTAAATATTAATCAGTTGTTTACACTTTTGAAAAATACAAAAACCAGAGAATATACCATGAAATTACAAGGTAAAATATTTAAAAATAATAAGAGAAAATATTTTATTGATAATTATGCTCTGGAATTTGTTGCCAGAGGTTGTGGTGAAAGCTATTAATGTAGCTACATTTAAAAAAGGTGTGGACAATTTCCTGGAGGAAAAGTCCATAAACCATTATTAACGGGGAGTTGCAGAAATCCTCTGCTTATTCTTGGGATAAGCAGCTTGGAATCTACCTACCCTTTGAGATCCTGCCAGAATTTTGTGACCTGGCTTGGCCCTGTTAGAAACAGGATACTGGGCTTGATGGACCTTTGGTCTGACCCAGTTTGGCAAGTCTTACATTCTTTTGTTCTTAATGGTCTCTCCTGATGAAAGACCCTTGGTGGGCATTATCCTTCTACATGAAGGTCTGGGAGAAGAGAAGGAGAACTTCTAGGCTCCAGGAAGAAATTACCTGGGAGCCCAAAGGAAGGAGTCCAGAAGGAAGAAGTTCTGGTGTTCCAGAGAGAGCTGGAAAGAAGTGCTCCTGAGAAAGGAGCAGATTCTGACGAGACCCAAGATAGAAGAAAATTCTGCAGAGTCATAGATGAATGTACCAGAGAGTCCTATGGGAGAATGATCTGCCTGGGTAAATCCACAGATTGTTTGACTGATTAAACACATCTTCCAGGAGCTCACCTAAGAAAAAAAGAAAGGGACTGAGAGGTTCTACAGATCCAAAAAGTATTGGGAGGGCCCAAGATGAAGAGCTTACCTTTGTGGGACAGACTATATAAAAGATACTGTGTAGTACTTTATGGACTTTTGCTATAGTGCGCTATTCTCTGGTGTCCTTGTTATGGAATTTGTTTTCCTGCCTCCAGTTTCAGCAAAGACTTTATTTTGACAAACCTTTGGAGTGACTGAGTGGTGTGCAGAAGAGCCCAGAGTGAAGGAAAAAGCTTAGGGTCTTGAAAAGACTTTCTTTTCCGCCCCTGAGCAGGTAACCTGAGAGATTGTGAGGGCCTTCAATGGTCCATGAGCCTCCCTGTGTACACCCGTATCCAAAAGCTGACCACGATAGGGCTACATATAATTTGCCACTACATAAAATGTTCTTTGAAATTCACTGCTAGAGTAAGTCTGGACACTGGCAAATGATACATTAGGGAAATGAGTTCTTGAAGAGGCTGGATGACCAGATGAAAGTTGCAGATCTAACGGGAAGTCACCCAGATGAGGCAAAGGTTCAGTGGCAATCCTGGCAGAGCATTCAAGGCTGGTGAAACCAGGGCCATCTTGAAAACATCGAGGCATACAGCTGAAGCCTTGGAGCAGGGCTGCAGAGCTGGATATAAAGCAAGAACAGTAGAGTAGGAATGCAGAGGTGGATTCTGAGGGGAAACACTGGAGCAGGACTGCAGTGCTAGATGTAGTGCAGGAACAAGGCCAGTCAAACAAAGAATCCGGAGGGCATATCCCAGCAGTCTCATGTACCAGCAAAAGTGTACCTCTCTTGCTCTCCTAATATAAGAACATAAGATGTGCCATACTGGGTCAGACCAAGGGTCCATCAAGCCCAGTATTCTGTTTCCAACAGTGGCCAATCTAGGTCACAAGTACCTGGCAAGTATCCAAGCATTAAATAGATCTCAAGCTACTATTACTTATTAATAGCAGTATATGAATTGTTCCTCTAGGAACTTATCCAAACTTTTTTTTAAACCCAGTTAAACTAACTGCCTTAACCACATCCTTTAAGCAATGAATTGCAGAGATTAACTATGTGCTGAGTGAAAAAGATTTTACTTCTGTTTGTTTTAAGTGAGCTACTTGCTAACTTCATGGAGTCCCCCCTAGCCCTTCTATTATCTGAGAGAGAAAATAACCAATTTACATTAACTTCTTTAAGCCCTTTCATGATTTTGTAGACTTCTATCATATCCCCCCTCTGTCATCGCTTCTCCAAACTGAACAGCTCTAACTTCTTTAGCCTTTCCTCACAGGGGAACCATTCCATGCCCCTCATCATTTTGGTTGCCCTTCTCTGCACTTTCTCTAGTGCAACTATATCTTTTTTGAGATGCGGCGACCAGAATTTCACACAGTATTCAAGGTGCAGTCTCACCATGGAGTGATGCAGAGACATTATGATATACACCATTTTATTTTCCATTCTCTTCCTAATATACTATCACCAATCAGGGCATGCCTAGTGTTGAACCAATAGGACCTTCCAAGAGTGTGTCTTACTACATGGCAAACGGAGGGTAAATGTCCCCAGATCTTTTTCTACTTCTATGGCTCCTCTACTGCATTCTGTCTCTGCTTTCTGTGGTCACCAGTTCAAGCCCTGTCCTCCCTGACATACACTCCATCTTTCATCCTGCAAAGATGAGCAAGCCAGCATAAAGGCCACTGGTTAAACACTGCAGTAAAGGTAACAGTTTGTCATATTAGTAACTCAAAACTCCTCCCTAATGTAAAAGAAATGCACCATAAGCAATAAAAATATATGCAATTCAACTTCCTTTCTTGATATGCATGTGTCACTACTATTTGGGCAATCTCTTGAGATTGATAAGGGGAGGTACATATATTTTTAAGAGCACAGGATTTTTTTACGTAAGAAGATTTATTTTGATTGTAAATTTTGTGTTATAGTAAGCACATTTGGGCATAATAAAAGAAAATCACATCTTATTAAAAAAACAAAAGTGTAAAAACATACTAAGAAAACTATAGTAGGGCAACAAAGAAGAAAGCAAGGAATAAGACCAAAATATGAAGCAATAGAAACAAACATACAAGTTGACATTGTGTGCAGTTTAGTTAATACAGTCTGCTGCTTTAACTCCACTTTTTACCTCTGCGTATTGCTTCTGTACACATTTGTGAAGAACTGTTGCCCATGGTATCTTATATTAGTCAGAGTTCAGAAATTATCTAAAGTTATATTGGTAAATTAAAATAATATTCTAGCATTTTGTATGTTATCTGACATCATTTACAATCACCCACCAATAAAGAAGTTGTTAGGAGTTAGCAGTCTGCTAGGGAGTTAGCAATCTGCTGGAGTTAGCAATCTGCAGTTATTTAAGAGAGTTGTGGGTGGATCCTTGGATCAGTGGCAGATGACCACGCCCCTGAGGGAAGACCCCGAGAGGGACCACCGGTCAGGCTCAGCATTAGGAGACAGACACACATCAGTTCTTTCATTAGACAGTATACTGAACCACCAGAGGTGGCAGTAGTGAGCTGGAATGCCCGGCTGGGCTGTAGTCCCTCAGATACTGGAACAGCGATACCTGGAGGCTGAGCTGTAGAGAAACTAAAATATAGTGAGTAGGTAACACTCACATAATGTCTCATGGAAGGTCAGGAGCTGGAATGTATAGGCCCTCGAGGAGCGAGTACCTGGTTTCAGGGAAAGCTCTGAGAGAGCGATGGTAACTCACTGATGTAATTGGCAGTGATGACTTCCAGGCAGAAGAAAATACGGAGCAAGTCTGGGAATGAGGGCCCTCGAGGAGCGAGTACCAGTTCCAGACTGTCACCTGAAAAACAAAGGAGAGAGCGAGGCCCCCGAGGAGCGGGTACCCCTGGTAAGTCCGAGGAGGCAGAGTAGCTTAGGTAGAGTAACCCGTTGTTAACCCAATCTGTTAGCAAATTCTAAGACCTTATATATCCGTCGCGGGTGATGTCATCTCGGGGGGACGCCCCTGAGGTTCGCACCATCGCCGGTACTTCAGTCGGGGCCGCGCCGTGCCCCTAGGCCTCCAGGAAACATGGCGGGTTGCAGCATTTAGCCGGTTCGGGGACGCTGGAGGACTTCGGCAGAAGGACGCGGCGGCAGCCAATCTTCCCGCGGGCAAAGAGGGAGGTGCCAAAGAGGTAAGGAGGGCAGAGAGAGGGTGGAGAGAGGGCATCGGGAACCGACGGACACAACAGAAGTCCCAAAAAATCAAATGCAAACTGTATTTAAGTTAAAGTTGTTTTGCTTTAACAGTACACATACATTGAGCAAAAATAGCAAACGTTAACACAAAGGTAATTCTGTATCGATGGACCATCATAAAATCCAGGGTGAAATACTATTTATGTTTCACTCTTCGTGTCATACTTAATCATTGGTCACCTTAGTCTGATTTTTAAATACACTTTTTTTGTTTTTTCTGCAAAGCACAAATTCAGTGAAATCACTTCCTTTGTATTTCTTTTAAAATGTATTGCCCATTGCAAGACGTGGTGCCCAACGTGACCACATTTTGTCTTCACTGTTTCAGGGGCTCTTCTCTAAATTTAGTCTGTACCTCTTGAACTGAACCTGTTGAGGCCAACAAAGCCTTGAATGGATACCTTCTCCAGCTAATGTTAACTGGATAAGTTATCCTGGAGCAACGCTAGAAGAATCATAACGTGATCCTGGAGTGGAAGAGAGGGTTTTAAAAGGTATCGGGTGGCTGGCAGGGTCAGAAAAAGGATGAGAAGGACAATGACTTTAATAAATGAGGATGGGGAGAGGGTATGGGGAGGTGGCACCAACTTCTGATTTATTTTATTTTTCTAATCACACTTGGAGAGGTTTGGGGGTGCGAGGGTCACAGTCCAGCAGACTTTTGTTTTTTTAAATTGACTGGGGGCATCAGCTTCGGGCCGCTAAGGGCACATTCACCGATTTTTTTTTAAAAGCCTGGTTAAAGCTAATATCATCCAACCACACAAGGCTGAAAACTTTATTCCTGCTTCTGGGCTAGTTTAGCATCAGCCAGAAAACATATTTAGCTAATTCCTAATTTCGGAGTTAGCTGGATAAATTATTTGTCTAACTCAGCCCGGCCCCGGAACAGACCCTTACTTATTTGGCTAAATTTTATCTGGATAATGACCAGGGATATTCAAAACTCACCATTTAGCTGGATAACTTGTAAGTTATCCAATTAAATGGCTTTTAATATTGGCCTCATTATATTTACTCCAGATATATTCTAAGACCAATCAAACAGGAGCTTACTTATGTTTTTGAAACTCAAAATTATAAGAGAATGCCAAGTTCTAAGTGAAAAGAAACAAATTTTGGAGGTCAGTCCCTTCCAACTTCTTGACTGTGGAGGTTGTCACATGTTTTGGAAGGGTGACAGGTCCTAATAAAGGTTAACAGTAGCTCTGCACACATTATGAAAACATACACGTAAGCAATTCATCATTTTGTTATAGGCAAGATTAATTGGCGAGGCTAACGCTTAGGTCCTTCCTAGCTTTGTGACTGAATGCTCTGCCATTAAGAGGCCCAGCTAACTTCAAACCAGCAGAAACCGTTTTGTACATTTAACCTGCAGTTCAGTACAACTGTTACTCTTTCTAATCAGCAATGTCATAGATAGAACTCTGCTATTAAAAGTACATCACCAGCCACTAAAAGACCTACCATTATCCACCTCCAATTTATTCAGAGGCGCAACAAACCCATAAATTTGTTGGCAATCAATTCTCACTTCTCAGCACAATTTAGAAAATGTATTGGTTTACTCATAATAGAAGGCAACAAGCTAATACATAACCTTGTTCATTACCAGGCACTAAAGCTCCGTGCAAATCTTCCAAAGAAGATATTTAATGAAGAGCAAAGGGTATCTGCACATCCATATTTTGTGTGTTTCAATTCTTTTAGCAATATTCAATGAACCTAATAATTTTAACCATTATACCTCCCACACTTGCTAAATATGTTTAATCAACTGCATTCCTACTGAATCAATGTAGGAATGCATTCCAGGGTATTATGCAAAATTCCCTTCTGGTTAAGGTTCTAAGGAACAAATATCGGGGCTTATTTACTAATGGGCATTTGTCGCAGGCTCCTGTTTCCTGCTGCAGTTTATGGATACATTCTGCAGCAAGAGGTAGCAAATTCTGTGGCAAAGTTTCTGAAATTATGTGGCACACTTACATAAATGTGGATTATATTCCATATTAAATAATGCACATGTATTTTGCACAATAAGAATAGTTTCAATCCTTGCTGTTTGTCAGAATTATTTCTTTTGTTCTGTTGTGCGTTTTATGGGTGGGGAATCTCAGGTACTGATGTGGGAGAAGATGAGGAAGAGAAGATCTTAGGATTGGGGGAGATGAAAAAGAGGGAAGATCAGGAATGATGAAGCAGGAAAGAGGGAAGTAATGAGAGGGAGGATTGGGAATAGGGGTAAAGGAGAAGTAGGGAAGATCGAGAATGGGGCAAGAAGAGGGAGGGAAAACCAGGAACAAGGGGAAAAGAAGAAGAGGGGGATCTCAGATCTTGGGGAGGGGGGATACAGAGAGCGGAGAAGAAGGTTCTGGGGAGAGATCCAGAGAAAGTAGAGGGAGATATCCTGCCTCTAGCTTCAGCCCTGTTCCCTTCATATCCCCTTTTCCTGTTCTTACTCCCTTTCTCACGCCCTTCCCTCCCAGTCCTATTTCTTCCTCTTTCTTTCTCAACATCAAGTCCTTTTTCTGTCCCTTCCTGTTCCCATCCTAGATGCCCATAAACACACACATGCACGCACACACACCTCACACACAGACATGCACACATGCACACGCACACACTCACACACGCACACACACACACACATGCACACACTCTCATACACACACGCACACACATATACCAACCTACCCTCCTCTAGCTCCTCTTTCACACACACCACCCCCTCAATCCATCTTTCGCACATCTCCATCCCCCCTACTTTCAAGAAAAACAGCCATCCCAGGGACTTTGAGAACCTCCATCAGATTTTGTTTGAAAACCTCCAGTGGTGAAATAAGGAGAACAACTGGGAAATTGAGAATATGCAGGTTGAGGATCCTAGATTGATTCTCTTAAGTTCTTCAGTTTACAGTGAACCAAGTTCTTATTCTGCAATAGGACTGCTTGAGCAGAAACCACCTGCTGAGTTTGTTGTTTCACTTTCCCAATTCTCCACCCCTGTTTCACCAGACCTTCCTCTTGTGCGTGGAAATACATATATCTCTTAAAAGTGAAAACCACTAAATAAGAACGTGTCTTTTCTTGCAGTGCAGACGAGAAGGTATCACGAGTCACTGCCATCGGTTAGCCAATGCCACTAGGGATGTGCAGACAAAAAGTTTTCGTTGAATCGTTGATACGTTTTCGTGGGGTGTCGATTTCGTTCAATATGGACTTATGGAGAATTCCATAAGTTGAGGATCTGTCCATACTTTTCCCGGTTCCCTAAATAAAAATTTAAACCCCCCCCCACCCTCCTTAATCCCCCCCCCCCCCAAGACTTACCAAAACTCCCTGGTGGTCCAGCGGGGAGTCAGGAAGCCATCCCTGCACTCCTTTGCGATTTCCTCACGGCGCCGATAGCCTGTGTCACAGGGGCTGCCCGTGCTATTGGTCAGCCCCTGTCACATGGTCACCGGCGCCATCTTGTGCTCCTACCACGTGACAGGTAGGTCATGTGGCAGGAGGTCGCTCCGGGACCCCCGCTGGACCCAACTGGAACTTTTGGCCAGCTTGCGGGGGCCTCCTGACCAGGAGAATGGTCAGTAACCAGTCCAGAGGTGAATCCAGGAGAATGGTCGGAAGCCCATCCAAAGTCAAGCCAGGGAAACGTTCGGAAGCCAGTCCAAGAGTCAAGCCCAGAGAATCCGTCCAACGAGAGAGAAGAAACAGAACACCGAAGAACCGGAACAGGAACCAGAAATCCAACAGCGAGGATCAGCAACACCGGAACTAAACAGGCCTGAAGTCCCAAAACCAAGGCAAGGTCTGAGGAGCAGACTTACCCGAGGCGTCGGGCCGCCTCTGGGGATCCCGCAGAGGCAGGCAGGCAGGCCTCTTTAGCGTTGTCTTCACGGCCGCTGCCGCTGCTGGGCCCAGCTGCATGGCTCCCTTCTCGACAGTGCTGACTCCTCCCCCTCTGGCTCTGCTTAGAGCCATGGATGTGGCAGCTGGGCCCAGCAGCGGCAGCGGCCGCGAAGCAACGCTAAAGAAGCCTGCCTGCCTCTGCGGGATCCCTAGAGGCGGCCCGATGCCTCGCGTAAGTCTTCGGCCCCAGTCGTGGATCACCGCTGTCAGCGGCCATGATACCTGGTCCCGGTTGCGGCCCGCTGCAGCCGGCGGCCATAACAACATATAAACATAGAAATGATGGCAGAAGAAGACCAAACGGTCCATCCATTCTGCCCAGCAAGCTTTCACTTTTTTTTTCTTTTTTCCCATACTTATCTTTTTCTCTTGTCCCTTGTAAGTGACTTTTTGTTCTATTTCCCTTCCACCCCACCATCGATCTATTTCCCTTCCACCCCCGCCATCGATGTAGTTAGCAGTGCTGGAGCTGCATTTAAGTGAAGTATCAGTGCTGGAGCTTCATCTAAGTGAAGTATCTAGCTAATTGTTTAGGGGTAGTAACCGCCATCATAGGAAGCTGTTCCCACGCATGTTTATCCAGCCTGTGCAACTCAGTCCTTGTTGGTTGTTGTCCAAATATAAATCATCTTTTCATCATTTCCCCTGCCATTGAAGCAGAGATCTTTTCAACATCCCCCCTGCCGTTGAAGCAGAGAACTATGCTGGATATCATTGAAAGTGAAGTATCAGGCTAATTTGGTTTGGGGTAGTAACCGCCGTATCAAGCAAACTACTCCCCTGCTTTATTGTGGATGCAAATCCTTTTTTTTTCCATTTCCTCTTGCCGTTGAAGCATAGAGCAATCTTGGAGTTGCATTAACCGTGAGTATGTTTATTTAATTAGGATATTAATCTCCAGGTAGTAGCCATCATTCCCGCAAGCCGCCCCCATGCCTCTTCACTTCATTCACATCCTCTATACTTTATGGATCCACAGTGTTTATCCCACGCCCCTTTGAAATCCTTCACAGTTTTGGTCTTCACCACTTCCTTTGGAAGGGCATTCCAGGCATCCACCATCCTTTCCGTGAAGAAGTACTTCCTGACATTGGTTCTGAGTCTTCCTCCCTGGAGTTTTAAATTGTGATCCCTGGTTCTGCTGATTTTTTTTGCAATGGAAAAGGTTTGTCGTTGTCTTTGGACCATTAAAACCTTTCAAGTATCTGAAAGTCTGTATAATATCACCTCTGCTCCTCCAGACAATGCCTCCAGATCCACCCATCTACCACAGCAGACAAGGGCTTTCAGACCCACCCAACTCCCACTTCCCAGACCAAATTCACCTCCTTAATTCTTCTAAATCTTTAATGACAGGAGGAAGCCAGTTTCTCTCTTGCTGGCCATGGTGCCAAAGTCAAACTAGTACCACTGATACTAAGCAACATAGGCTGAGCACAGGCCATAGTGTCACTTGTGTCCTTGTAGCTGGCAGGATTCTTTCCGCAGATGAAGGTTTGGAAGACATAAGAAGGTAAATGTGGTTAGAGTTGGGTAGGATGGGCCAAGATGCCCTTGTCTGCTTAGGTGGATTGAGTTGGAGGCCATTGTTTGCTTAATGGGAGTAGTTGGATGGAAACAGATATCTTGTCTGCTTGCAGAGCACTATGGGTGAGAATTTTGCAGACTGTAGAGATTCAATGGTGTCTTCGGTGAGATAGGGTAGGGAGGTTTCTGGAGAGCTGCTGAGGAGTTGGGAGAGGTTGTCTGCTTTAATCAGTCCTTCTACTTTGGGCCAGTTAACATGAGAAAACCTAAGCAGCCAAGGGGATGATGTAATAAAGTGTATCCAGCCCAGCGCACAATATGGATATGGGTCCATAACCCCCGATGCAATAAGGGGATCAATGTGTCCAAAATGCGTGTTCAAACAAAGGCATAGCTAATAGCGCTCATCCAGGGCCTGCTCCATACACTATGCAAGCCGTGTACTTGCACAGGGCGGCGGCCTGAAGGGGCTGGCAGTCTGGGAGGCACTGGGGCCCAAAGTCAAGAGAAAGCCAAGGGGGCCAACAGCCAAAATGAAAGAATGCCGCCACTACTGGACTGCAATCTACTAAGTGCCCAAGATGAGAAAGAGACCACTGCCAGGTGGCCTGAAGAAGCCAATGCCGCAAAGCTGTCCAGTGGTTCCGGTGCTGCCCAGTGGTTCCCAACCCACCACGCAGCCTAGATGAGAGAGCTGTGAGCCACCTGGCAGTTGTCAATCTGCCACGCGGCCAAGATGAGAAAGTTGCATGGCTTGTCTGTTGGTTCCCAGTCAGCTGCCTGGCCAGAAGGAAAAAGACCACAAGGCAGTTCTCAACCTGCCCCTTGGCAAAAGTGAACAATAGGAGGACTCCAGGCTGCCGAGAGAGACCTTGAAGTGTGTGAGAGAAGGAGTCACTGTGTGTGTCCGAGCATATGTGTGTGTTTGTATATCTATGTCTAAGCGTCATAGCATGTGCATATGAGAGGGAGTGCGTTTGTGTGTGCTTGAGCATGTGTGTGTGAGAGGGAGCACTGAAACAAACGCAAAGACCAAGCTCTAGGGAGATGGGGTAAGAGGTATAAATAGTAAGTAGCAATTTCTTTTGAGCAGTAAATTATGCGGTTTATATCAGGAAAGGTTGTGGTATTGAAACATAGAGGTGGGTGGGAGTCCAGGCCTGCCACTTCTCTTTGTGTGTATGTCTGAGCAGGTGTGTGTGTGTGTGTGTGTGTGTGTGTATAACTGTGCTTGTATGTGTCGGAGCATGTGTATGTGAGAGAGGGAGCATGTGTATAAGCATGTGTGTGTGTGTGTCTGAGTATATATGTGAGAGAGAGAGAGGGATCTTGTGTATGCATGTGAGTATGTGCATTTAAGAGGGAGCATGTGTGAGCGTGCATGTTTCTGAACATGTGTGTAATAGAGAGTGTGTATATGAGCATGTGTATGTAAGAAGGAGCATGTGTGTTTGAACATGTGTAAGTGGGAGCATGTGTGTGTATGAGAGAGCATATGTATGTGTGTGGAAGATGGAGCGTATGTGTGTTGGAGAAGGAGTGTATGTGTATATGTATAGATATATATCTATATCTATGAGAGAGGGAAGAAAAGGTTTGTGTATCCCTCTCCCACTAATCCATGCCAATCTCAGGGTGGCTGGAAATTAAAAGTTCCCAGGTATGGAGAGCATGAATTATTTTATCCTTATTAGTTTTAATTTTGGGGTGTTATTTGCTGTTTTGAACTATTTTAAAGATTTATTTTATTTATTTATTTATTAACTTTTATTTACCGACATTCGTGCAGCACATCATGCCGGTTTACAAAAAACTCAGGTGGGTGATACAATAAAACAATAAAAACAATGTACATAGAAAATAAAAGTAGAAAACCATTACAATGTAACCTTAGAGCAAATTACTATTTCTTATAACCGTAGAACAAAATACTATTTCTTACAAAAAACACATTAAACCGTATATTATCAAAAAGAGATAAAGTAAGTAGAGGGGGGATGTTTTGGAAATTTAAAACAAATTGTATATTTTAATTATTGGATCTTCCATTCATCATCAGCTGTTTTGAAATATTCTTTTTATTAGTATACTTATTCAGGGTGGCCCATGGAAAAGTAGCCTGCCTCCCGACACTGTACTATTATGATTAATATATTTAGTATATTTCTTGATTTTATTGTTTAATGGCTGAGGATTAATGATAGTTCTGTGTTTCCCTTGTTGCACTGCATACAGACTCTGACATAGTGGTTTCCAGTTCGGTTTCTGCCTACATGTTTCTATTATATTTTATGGGTTCTTTTTGTCTGTATGGTGAGAGTCTGCCTGTGTGACTGAGGAGAGGTCTTCTGCTAGCGTGTAGCAATCTATAGCAGCTTGGTTTGTTCTGGTTTTCTAATAGAAGGTATATTGTTCTTTTAGGGCCTGGTGCAACATATATGCAGTGTTACCTTTTCATAGGTAAGCTTGTTACTTTTTAAGTGCTGGCAGTTAGTAGGGATGTGAATCGTTTTTCAACGATTAAAATTATCGTCCGATACTTATAATATCGTCTTAAATCGTTAAAAAACAGAATTCAATAGAAATTCTAACGATTTATCGTTAAAAATCGTTAAATCGTGTTAGTGCGCACTAACGGGAGTTAGTGCACACTAACCGGGAGTTAGTGTGCACTAACCAATGTTAGTGCGCACTAACAGACAATGATACAAATTGACACTTTCCAGATCAGTAAAGGTCAGTTAGGAATGAATATGTATTCCTATTGGCTGGCTGCCCTCTTATCTATTGATGTTACCAAGGTTCCCACTGAGGTGATGGTTGGGGGGATGGGAAATGGAAACTGTTGGTAGCTTGACAAAAAAAGTAATGTGATCAGTCAATGTGACTAGAACTTGTGCCCTATTCCTGATACTGGGAGTGTTGTGATCTTCCTGCATGCACTTGCAGTGCCATATCCCTGATACCGGGAGTGTTGTGCTCTTCCTGCAGGCAGTGCCCTATCCCTGATACCTGCATGCAGTGCCCTATCCCTGATACCAGGGGTGTTGTGATCTTCCTGTAGAGAAATCATTATGAATTAGATTGTGTACGATAGATAAAACTTTATATTGTATTCTGTATTGAACGGAAGTCAATGTAGTGAGTACAGAATTGCAGTGATATGATCTTTCCAAGAAGTTCCATTTAGAATACATGCAGCTGTATTTTGGATTAGCTGTAAAGGAAGAAGTGTATTATCATGAAGACCAGGGTAGAGGGTGTTACAATAGTCTCTACCTGTAAGAATAAGGGATGGAGATGTTTTAACATGTGAAGTTTGAAAAAAGAGTTTCTAACAGTGGTAGAGATGTGATAAGACATGGCTAGACTTGAGTCTAGGATTACCCCAAAATTTGTGCTTTTGAGACAATGGGAATAGATAGGTCATCTAGAAATAGGTGTGATGGGTGGCTACAAGGGGAATGAGGAATAGTTGAGAGGTGAAGGATTTCTGTTTTAGAAGTATTTAGTTTGAGGTGGTTATGGGATAACTATGTATTAACGGTTTTAATATATAGACATATGGTAGAGAGTGTGGTAGACCAGGATGAGGAGTAAGGTACAAAGAACTGGATGTCATCTGCATAGATCTTAACTTGAATATTGAAGCTGTTTAGGAGATGGCATAGCAGTATTAAGTAAATGTTGAATAAAATGGCAGAGAGATGATCCTTGAGGGACACTGGAGGAAGGAATGTACCAGTCGGATGAATAGGGACCAATATTGATCTGATGGGGTTTTATAGGTATGAGCAAAACCAGTTTAGAATGGTATCTGTCAAGCCAATGGACTGTAACTAGTGAAGAAGAATTTGGTGGTCTAGTGTATCAAAGGCGGCTAAGATATTTAGAAGCCCTAGGATATAGTCATAAAACATTGCACAACATTTTATAGATAAGATAACTAAGATTTCCTCAGAATTTACCTATTCCAAAAAACAATCTGCTTCCTTTTACCTGTTCCTGATCCATTTTCTCCACTATAGTTCACATTCTCTCTAAAATGAAGGTCTCAAACAGTCCTTACAATTCCTGTCCAGGTTATCTCCTAAAAGATACTCATGAACACATTTCTCCTGCTTTGGCCCAATTAGTTAACCTTTCGCTTAGTTCTGGTACATTTCCCAACACATTAAAACAAACCTCCATCTTACCTATTCCCAAGAAGAAAACATTAGACCCCCACTGATATTAGCAATTTTCGCTCAATTGCATCATTAACCAGTAGCCCTGGGAGACTTGTCCTCAGTGCGAGAGGACAATACATCACCTGGAGAGCAGGTCCTTGCTACAGGATCACTTTCTGCTACACCAGGGTGATGTTCTCCTACTTGGAGACCTTTCTGATCCAAGGCAGCACTGGAGCTGCCAGACTGGATTTGGGACTTGACTACTATGTCCCTGAAGGTCTCATCAATGTACCTCTCTGTCTCCCTCAGCTCCTCCAAGTCTGCTACTCTAGCCTCCAGAGATCGGACTCGTTCCCTGAGAGCCAGGAGCTCTTTGCACCAAGGGCACACATACAATCTCTCACTGGCAGGTAAAAAATCATACATGTGACACTCAATGCTAAAGACTGGAAAGCCCCCCTCTTGCTGCTGGTCTGCTGCCTTCATCTTAGTTTTATTGATTTCCTAGTTAAGTTTAGGATACTAAGGGAGTTGGAATGAGAATACTTTAAATTTACAGGTGAATTTACTAATTAATCAGCTAGTGTCCTACAAGAGGATGATTAAGCTTTCTATAAGGTCTGGTACAAAAGTATGATTTAGATAAGACCCTGATTGATTTTTTAATGAGAAAGTGTCATGCCTAAAAATCAAGGGTTGAGTGGGTAGGAAAGACAGACACTAGAATTAACTATCTTTGGCTTGCTTATTACCTCAGACACACACAAACTCCAAAGAATATATCCCTTAATTTCACCTTTCACCAAACTTTTATAAGCCAGAAAATTTCTGAAAGCTATATTTACCAATCCTCTTTAACCACCGTTAAATTAATCTTCACTCAGTTAATGGAAGGGTTTGAGATTCTGCGAGCGCTTCCGGTCCTCCTCTACTGCAAAGGGTGCGGGGCCTCTGGAAGCTGGGGCTGTGGAAGTCAATCCTTAGATTGCTTGCGGTGACCTCTGGACTCCTCTCCCAGGGGATGCTGGGAGCACTATGCAGATGAGCCTTCCAGTCCTCCTCTACTGCCATGTTCTTCGTCCTCGCACTGAGGTAGGCGATTATATCCCCCCTTAAGACCACCTTTCCTGCTTCCCAGTACAGGTGTGGTGTGTCCGCATGTTGGGCGTTATAAGTTTTATACTCCTGCCATTTTCCCCTTAAAAATATTTGAAATTCTTTATCTGCCTTAAGGTGGTTAGGAAATCTCCATAATTTGCTCCCTCCACTATGACCCCTGACCTGCAAGAGTGTGGAAACTAGGGAGTGTTCTGAAATTACGGGTATTTCAATATCAGCTCGTCTGACTATCTGGAATGCTGCCCTAGCAACTAGTATGTAGTCTATCCTAGAAAGCAAATTATGTGGGTTAGAGAAAAACGTGTAGTCTTTTTCCGCTGGGTGTAAGACTCTCCAAATGTCAAGGAGGTCCAGCTGCTGACACATGTATTCTACCCCTTTAAGGTGCCTGTTTGACAGTGCTTTTCCTGGTGGCGATTTGTCCATAGTTGGGTTGTGTACACAGTTAAAGTCAACTACTACAAAAAGGAGACCAGTCATATGGGACATGAGAATGTTAATGACATGTACAAAAAAAGTATGAGAGTAGTCGTTGGGAGCATATGTTTTGCAGAGGATTACCTTCTGACCCCTCTAAGTTCCTATAGCTAGCACGTAATGGCCATTTGGATCTACTAGCAAATTTTCCAGTACAAAATCAGCAGCTTTGTGGATAAGGATTGCAACCCCTGCTTTGTGCCCTTGTGCTGGCGAATAGATACATTGTCCTACCCAGGCTCATTTCAGTTTAAGATTTTCCTTATCATTGAGGTGCGTCTCCTGTAAGCAAGTTATTTCTACCTTCAATTTTTTTTTTTTTTAAATGATTGAGAACTTTTTTCCTTTTTATCGGCGTTCCCATGCCATGGACATTCTAAGAAATCAGTTTTGTCATGTAACCCCCAGCGGCAAGTTCTGTGCAATTATCCATGGTAGCTTGTCAAACCAGGGATAGGTGCCCAGCCTTCCCCCCCACCCCCCCACTACATCAACCATGTTGTTCCTTCCCCTCCCTCTGAGCCAATCCATGTGAGGCCTTCACCCCACGCTGTCCTTTCCGGTTACCCTGACTCCCCCTTACTTTTCCTTTACTCCGTGTCCCCACACTAAATGCCTGATGGTGACTAACAGATGCCTCCACTGTCCCTCCCCTAACCCCCTCCCCTTCCCTCCCACCCCATCTTGCCATCCCCAACTGTCCCCACAGTTTAACATAAATCATCCTCTCTGAATCCAGAGAGAGAGAGGGAGATTACATACTAGAGTGTCCAGGTACCTCGCACCCACAATCTCGTACCTTTGCCATATCTGGGTGCATCGCCATTAAGTTCCCAGCCTACTAAGCCCTTCGATATCCGCAGTCCTCCAGATGAACTGTTCAAAGAGAAGGGGAACAGGAAGAAACAGATCCACTTATATCTGGGACCAAAGGCATCAGCGCAATCAGTAAAGAAGGTCAATAAGAGATACTTTAGCCCAGTGAGTTTTTTGCCTCTAGCGGGAAAGCGGCCTTGTCTGATTGATGGCGAGCGCTCCCAAACTCACGTCCCAACCCGACGGTGTCTATCTCACCCATGAGCAAGCCTCATTCCATCGCTTCTTCTGAAGCATGTAAGAGGACCTGTCTCCTCTACTGACTCTGAGTGCGGGCTAGCGATGGAAAAGTAGGTAAAGTCTTCATGGTTACATACTGATACCTCCCCTGTAGTAAATGGCCGAAGGTGGAGTTTGCCTGGAGTGCTGTGGGTAATTGTGAGTTTTTTGTGCCCGAGACATGGTGTACAGTTTTCCCGACTATAAGCTGCAACCCACTCCAGCTGAGCCAGCGGTTAAGTGTTCTAAAGGTGGATGCCGGATCCATGCTCTGCTAAGCGGGACTAACTAGAGTTGAAAGATGGTGATAGTCTTTAAGCTGCCCCCAGTGTCGCTGTTCCATCACTTATTTGAGTTCCTGCTGCACGAAGGCCTGGGCTTCTTCTGGCGTGGTGTAGGTCTTCACAGTGCCGTTCCACCAGATTTTTAAAGTAGCCGGGTATTGGAGTTCAAAGTTTACCTGTTTTACAACCAGTGAGGAGCAGGTGGTAGAAAATTTGCACCATGCTTGCGAGACTTTTGCAGAGTAGTCCTGTGTGATATGGATTCAGTTCCCACTGTAGTGCAGCTCCTTTTTATTGCGGTACACCAGCCATATTTTATGTTTGTGGACAAAGTTAAAGACCCTCGCTATCGCGATTCTGAGATCCGATGCCCGTCTCGCACCGACCCGGTGGGCTCATTCTATAGTTAGTAGGCCCTTCAAGTCCTCTAGGCCCACCACCTCCAGCAGCCATCTCTCCAGGAATTTTCCAAGGTTTTGGTCGTCAATCGACTCTGGGAGCCCAAGGAAGCGTAAGTTGCCCCGTCTTGACCTGTTTTCCAGGTCATTTAGCTCGTCTCGGCAGTCTTTGAGGGCCGCCGCATGGGATTCAACTTTCACTATGTCCGCCGTCATGTCATCTTCTAAGAGTGAGACCCGCCCTTCCACTTGGTCTATACTGGGCCCTATTTCTGCCAATGTGTCTCTCACCTCGGTTGTAAGACAATACCCGCCAGCTTCTCATCCAAGGTGGCAGCTATGGTGTCCCTCAGTACCGCCACCATGAGTGGGCCCGACGGAGATGGTTCGGAGTTGCCGGTGTTCGCCGCCATCTTGGATTCTGCTGACTTCTCCTTGTCTTTTTCCTTTTCTTTTTTTCCGCAGCAAGAAGCCATCAGTTGAGGCGATCTTTGCATAAAATGTACTATCGACATAGGCCAGCGGCAGCAGAGGATGTTAGGCTCGCTTATACCGTGGTTTTATGTCAATGCCGGTGGATATGGGAGTGGGGCATCCGGAGCTGAAGGGAAACGCATCCTCCTCAGCACATCACCCCACGTAAATCTCTAGAAATTTTAAGAAAAGGAAGTGGCCATAAATTAAAGGGAAAATGGGAAAAACACAAAGCTATTGAGAACAATTACTGAACATCTGTAGGAAGGATGGGAGAAAAGTTAATCAAGATGTATCCCTGGAACACAACACTGCAGAAAAAATGCACTTTTTCCCTTTAGATCTGTATTTTATGAACTTGGCAGTATGAGCTATTGAGTTTTATTTGCTTCATAAGGCTGAAAATAATTAAAGTCTACTGGTTATCCAAGAACAGAAACCTGAAATGTTATACAATATATGAGGCAGGGAAAAACTGCTGAATCGAAAAGACATATACATTTAAATATATTTTAAAGAAATCAATTGGAACATGTTGGGATGAAAAAGAGAGACACAGAGGAGAATTACTATATATAATGGAAATAAGTGTAAAAATAAAAGGAAAAAATTAGGAATAATAGTGGATTACCAAAACACATTTAGGTCTATTTGCTAAGGTTTTGATTCCACATTAATGTGCTTTAAATGCCGAATTTGGTGTTCAATGCAGATTAGAAATACATTAATGTGCATTACCAATAATGCAAAAATGAGATATAGGGCAATGCATGCACAACAGCTCATTGTTTATTTATTTATTTATTTATTTATTTAAAAACATTTACTACCCGTCCTTCCTACGTTCAGAGCAGGGTACAATATGAGCATACACAGTCAAGTGAACAGAAAAGAAGAGGACATTACTTAATACATCAGGAAGGGGGAGTGACATAATTCTTCAGAAAGGTGGGGAGCAACATATAAGCATCAGGGGAATTCATTCTATCAAGACAGAGGCCGGAAAGGAGGATAGTAATCGGTTAGTTGGCACCGTCCGCAAAGGGGCATGTTGGGGGTGGTCCGTTGTCATTTAAGTTAAGGAACACTTTTTTAAAGAGGAAAGATTTTAGGGCTTTTTTTAAAAAATGTACTTTTTTTTTTACTAACATTAACCACAGAATGATAAAAGAAATCCATCTACCAGTAGATTTATCAGTTTTCTCCACAGACAGTAATGAGACAGCTCTGACAGGAGACTGAAAGACCTGCTCATTTCCAGCACTTTATCATCAACGTTACAGACCAGTTGGAGCCACTTCACTGGTCAGCCGCCATATGATTTCACTGAGATATTCTCAAGTCAATTTTTTTCACATAAATCCAGGAAATGATCACAGCAAGAACCTAATGCCAGTGTTCAGCTCTACAACTGGATTAATGTCCCAGTGTATCCGAATGGATGGCTGATACATATACCAGCAGATGGTTAACATCATCTTACTCAGTTGGTCAGCCATTGTAACTGCTCCTGTAATGCAGTCCATGGCTTAATGTGGACCATGATAAGCCTTGCAATCTTCTTTAGGCCTTAGAAAGTCAACGATACTTCAAAATGTTCTCGATCGCCCCCAACCAGGCCACAATCATAAAAGGAGCACATAGCCTTAAGATACCCTCCCTCCTTCTACCCCAAGCAGAGCCAATCAAAGTTTAACTCCTTTAATATGAAACCTTACCCCTTGTTGATTAACTCCCAGTCCCAGCAGAAGAACCCAAAAGCCCTCCTCCTACAAGATCCCCATTCCTCGTTTGCCCAAAAGAGCTTCCTCAGATCTCCAAGGGCAGGACATTGCCTTGTCACTCTTGCCCGTCTGGTTCTGAAAATCAAAATGGCACCAGCTGTCTGGATGCTCTCCTTTGCCCTTATGTGTGAGACAAAGGGGAACCACAGGTTAGCCAGAATGGGGAAAGGCATGGAGGAGACACTTGGAGGGGGCTGGAGCCAGGAGGAATGGAAGCTTCTGAGTTCTTCAGCTGGGTCGAAGTTTATGGACAGAGGAAAGGATTTCATACCATGGGGATTAATCTGTTGAAGGGGGTTTAGCTTTTGGGGGAATGGAGGGTATCTTATGGAGGGCACCACACTCAGGACTTTGAGCCCAGGGCCAGAGCTACCTGTTTTGCTACTTTGTGCAAACAATTTCTGTTCTGCCCCCTACCCTCTTCCCCCCAACATATTCTAATGGATCCCTTTTGTGTTTCTCTTTTTTTCTCAAAAATAACTTTATGAATGTCTGAACATTGTTTATAGTTGCACTGAAGACAGAATAAGGTTGGCAGATTTCTGGTGAGCGAATCTGAGACACTTGTTCACAGTAGAGCAGTGATCAGGTAGTTAATTTGGGGATGAGGGGGTTGTTGTCTGGACTGTCCCTATGAAAAAATGTAGCAATCTACTCTCAAAATATACCTAAAACACACTTTCTAAATTTTGTCACCACAAAAATATTTCAAACCCAGTACACTTTCCGGAAAAAAGCAAAGCCATGACTGTCCAACCAGTCCCTCCCCCAATCTGTTCGCTTGGAAAGAACTATGTTTCATTATCCCTGGACATTAAGCACTAATGTTCCTGTTAGTCTATTAGAATTGATTGTAAACCATTCCTGTGAAAAAGCAAAGCATCAAATGTTTGTAAATAAATAGATAAAAGGCACCTGAGTAGTGGGTATGTCCTGTATACAAGAGAAATAAAAAATATCAAATCAGGCAATAAAATCCAGCTGTTAACATTTAAATTCTATCAGGCCGATTCAGTAAGGTTCGCAGGAAAACGGACACTCAGTGTTGCGCACCCGCTCTTCCAACATGCACCCAGCTACCTCTCCTGGGCATGCGATCCTGTATTTAAATGAGGGGTCACACTAAAAAGGAGGTGCTAGGAGCAATAGCACGTCTCTAGCGCCTCTTTAGCAGCAGAAACCCAGGAGAGGTGGCTGTCAGTGGGTTCAGGAAACCGACGCTCAAATTTACGAGCATCGGTTTTCCAGTCCCGAAAGCCATGGGTTAGGAAAACGGTTGCCATTAAAATTGAATATCCGTATTCTTAACCTGACCAGCCAGCACATTTTTTAAACTTCTTTTTTTCACATTTCTGGTTCCTCCAACTTAATATTGCTAGGATATTAAGTCGGAAGGTGTACAGAAAAGCAGTATTTTCTGCTTTTCTGTACACTTTTTCAGGCTGCTCAGAAATTAATTAATTTCTGAGCGTAAAAAGTGTGGCTTGGCCACACATTTTTTTTTTCAATATCCAGGGTGCAGAACTAATTGCCTCATCAACATGCATTTGCATGTGATCAGCGCTATTAGTTTTTTTTTTTTGGGGGGGGGGGGTTGGATGCACGTTTTTGACGCGCTAAACCCCTTACTATATAAGGGGTCTTGGACGTGTGTCAAAAACGCCTGTGCAACCGTGGGTAAAAAGTGCGCTCAGCTGAGCGCACTTTACAAAATCGGCTTGTATGTGAGAGACATGTCCAGGTCAGAAATTTTTAACTGGATCTCAGGGTATTTTAAATTGATGTTATTAATATTCTGTTATGGAAGTGGATCCTTGGACCAAGGTGAGGTTGGTGCTACCCACAGGGAGAAGCCCTGCAGGTCCTCAACATCGACAGGCGGAGCTGGCTGGAGCAGAGGCCCAAAAGGAGTTTCATCATTACCAGCCCTCGTTCCCCTTAGGTTGAGCCCCCAGGTGCCAGGGCCGGCTGAACTTAGGTACTGGCCTCTATGAAGAGATGAATCCATTGCAGAAAGTATTGTTGGCCAGCAGGAATGGAACAAACTCAGTCCAAGCAGTGGTTGGGGCAGGCAGCAAAAAGCAGAGACGAGTGCAGGCAGAGGTCAGGGGCAAGTGAAGTTCAACAAGATGAAGAGCAAGCATTGGTCACAAGGCAGGCAGAAGTCCAGCATCATTGAAAAGCAGTTCGAAGTCAAGTCAGGAATCCAAATGAAGTCAAAGCCTGGGACATGCCGGCAGCTCCGGCCGGCACAGAGGGCTCCAGCGGGTGCCCAGAGCCGGAGATGAAGCGCTGCGACCAACCAGCAGCCACCGGGGCCTCCACGGAAGAGAGGCCCACCCTGGGAGACCTCATCAAGAGGCGCCTGGTCAACAACAAAGAAAGGCGTGCTCCCTAGGCAGCCCTCCCGGCACCAAGACACGCCGGCAGCTCCGGCCAGCACAGAGGGCTCAGAGCCGGAGGTGAAGCAGTGCGACCAACCAGCAGCCACCGGGGCCTCCACGGAGAAGAGGCCCACCCGGGTGACCTCATCAGGAGGCGCCGGTCAACAACAAAGAAAGGTGTGCTCCCTAGGCATCGCACGCCGAAGGTTAGCAAAAAAGGGGCACTCCCCTTTGTGCACCCCTTAGTGCAAGCCTTAGTGCTAGCCTTAATACCAACACCAAACCTTGAAAATGTTATTACTGCAATCCGCAAGAAATGACAAACGCTCAACCCCTCTTCTACAGCCACCTCAAGACCCACAGAAAGGAACTAAACACGGATAGCCAACAGAACGAAACAAGAAGAAAAACAAAAAAAGACTATGAGTACCAACACACAAACATCACTCACATCAACACTAAGATATAAAGCAGCTACATAGCACTATCATTCCTACTATTTAACACACAATCCATAATAAAGAAAATACCCATCATCACCTACCTACTCGACGATTACAAACCGGATTTCATAGCCATCACTGAAGCACGGATAAAAACCACCGACCCAGTCTTAATCAACCAAATCAATAACCCCATCTATAGAACATTTTCAGTCCCCAGACCAAAAAAGAAAGGTGGAGGTCTAATGCTAGTCATCAAAAAAAGCCTATAGATGAAATTACTTCCAACTAACAACCACACACCTCTAGAAATTGCACTATTCGACTCACCAAAACTACAAATCTGTCTTGTATACTGCCCACCCAATTCACTGGATCGGAACCACTCACCACTTATAGAATTCTTCTTGACCAAACTAACTATCAACAAACCCATCATCATCTTAGGTGACTAACATCCACTTAGACACCATCCCCCACTCCCCCATATGTACATCAATTATAGATGCTCTCTCATCCCTAGGCCTTAGTCAAATCATCAATGGCCCAACGCACAAAGCAGGTCACACATTGGACCTCGTCTTCATCAATACCAACATATGGGCTACCTACCAAACAAAGATCACGAATATCCCCTGGTCAGACCACTCTATAATCCACTCCACTCTAACTTCCAACTGTAAATTCACTATTATAAAAAGCCCTCCTAAATCCTACTACCAGCCACCCTTTTGCATCGAGACACTTCAAGATAATCTAAAAACAGAACTAACAAACATAGACCTATCTAATGCAGAAAGCTCAAGTTCCTCCTGGCTCACCATCACTAAAACAATAGCAGACAAGATAAACCCCATGATAAAGAAAACAATAAAAAACCCAAAACACCAGAATGACAACAAAACACCAGAACGACAACATCAGATCAGCCAAATGTGAACTCAGAAAAAAAAAGAAAACATGGAGGAACAACAAAACAACCACACTACTTAACGCCTACCGAGTACACTTGTCAGACTACAAAAATTTATCCACAATGCAAAAAAAGACTTTTACTCAAACAAAATAAACAAATACTAACATAACCCAAGAATGCTTTTCAATATCGTACAAAGCCTAACCAAATCCTCCAATGACCAGAATTCATCAACTTCCAAGATCACAAGCAACGATTTTGCAGATTTCTTTAACGAAAAAATCAAAAACCTCATAAATAACAACCTCAACAACAACTCACTAGACCCAAAAATACAAATCAATCAAACTACAAGCTGGCCCAACTTTGATACAGCATCCTCACTGGAAATCCAAACGATCATTAAAAAAATGAACCCAGCTAAACATCCTATCGACTGCATACCCATCCAACGATCAAAGCCATCGAACCATCAATAACCAAAACATTAACCGACATCGTAAACCTATCCCTCACAGAAGGAAACTACCCTGACTGCCTAAAATCAGCAATTATCAAACCCATACTGAAGAAGACAAACCTTGATCCAGAAAACACACTAAACTACCATCCCATATCAAACCTACCATTCATTGCCAAAATTATCCAAAAAAATCATCCACTCCCAACTTAGCGACCACCTTGAAGAAAACAACATCCTACTCCCCATGAAATTTGGCTTCAGGAAACACCTGAACACTGAGTCACTACTCCTATCATTAAACGATACCGTGCTCAAAGTCTTTGAAAATGGCCACAGCTACCTTTTAGTCCTACTTGACCTATCAGCAGCCTTCGACACAGTAAACCACTCAATCATGCTTGACCATCTCTCAGAAATCAGTGCAAAAGAAAAAACCCTACAATGGTTCTCATCTTATCTATCACAAAGAACCTACCAGGTGTCAATCAACGACACCCTCTCAAAGAAAATAAACCTTGACACCGGAGTTCCCCAAGGCTCCGCTCTATCTGCGACACTCTTCAACATTTATCTGCTACCGATATGCCACTTCCTCTCAAACCTTAAACTGACCCACTTCATATATGCGGATGATATCCAAATATTAATCCCAATGCACAACATTCTGGAAGACACCTACAAAAAAACAGCCACTTACCTCACCAAAATAAAACAACTGCTAACCAACATGAAACTCATCCTAAACTTCGATAAGACAGAAATAATCATACTGGATAGAAAGAACAATGCTCCTCAACTGCCACCACTCAACCTAATGAATCAAAAAGCTGCAATCTCCCCTGTTAATCATGCCCGCAACCTAGGAGTCATAATTGACAAGGAACTATTCTTCAAGAACAACATCACTACTAAAATCAAAGACGGATATCACAAACTCCTAACCCTACATTGTCTAAAATCTTTCCTCTCCCCCAACGATTTCAGAACAGTCCTTCAACTACTCATCTTCTCCAACCTGGACTACTGCAACTCCCTGCTATTCAATTTGCCTCTCTCCACCATCCGATGACTCCAGAACCTCCAGAATACAGCTGCCAGAATACTCACTGGAAATAAAAAACATGATCACATTACTCCTACACTTATATCACTGCACTGGCTCCCAATAAAATTCAGGATAGAATACAAAATACTATCTATACTACACAAAATAATATACGAAAAACAAACAAACTGGCTAAGTACATCCATAAAACTGCACTCTCGAAAAAGAAACCTCCGCTCAGCAAACAAAGGTCAATTAAAGATTCCACCTGCTCGTTCCAAACAACTTACCTCAATTCGGAAGAGAGCCATATCCTTAAGAAGTCCCAAACTCTGGAACTCCCTCCCAACTGAACTTAGAACACAGCAAAATTTAAAAACATTCAAAAAAGAACTAAAAACCTGGATGTTTACCAAAGCCTACCAAAACACCCAATGACTTTTATATATTACTTCCCCCTACTGGCCCTATGCAAACATACGGAACCAATGCAAGCACATAATACAACACATAACTGAAACTATATAGTTTGACATCCGAACCACATTTATAAAGCCTACTATTTCTAGGTTAACAATCATAGGATTCTTTTGGAAACTCGAAACTTTGTAAACCATTGTGATGGCGAAACCGAATGACGATATATAAAACTCAATAAATAAATAAATCTGAACAGAGGTCAAGCCAGGAAGTCAATACAAAGGGGATAAGGCAAGGTGGAACAGCAGGATGGAATACTGAAGACAGACAAGAGACCACAAAACAGGAACGCAGGAACTCCGAAGACACAGGAAGAAACCAGGAACATGAAGACACAGCACTGGAACAAGAGCAGGAACCAGAGCAAGGAACAAAGAGGGAATCACCTACGCCAAGGACTTCAACCTATTGCCGAAGTGTCTGAGGCAGGACAGAGCAAGCCTTATACAGGGGAAGACCTGTGATGTCATCTGAGGTGCCGTGGCAGAATTCTCGCAGCGGGCACTTTAAATGTGCCTAAGCCACATATGTGCAGCCTTGGGTCATCCCACTCAGCTGAGCATTGTTCCTAGTGTGCTGCATCAGGCCTGTGTGATGGCCAGCCACATCTTCAACTAGGGCCTAGCCATGGCGTCGGTGGGTCCCCTCCGACCCAGGGCTGGAGGTAAAAACGGCCGGTCATGAGAGGGCTCGCAACCCGCCAAACGCAACATATTATCTATAAAATAATAAAAGAGTTTGCAATATTTGCTGTCTCTGTCTTAAATTTTCTGCTCATCATGTCACTTTTTTTTTTTAATGCTTTGTTCTCTTTTCTGTTCTTTCTTTTGGTTCCCATTCTCTAGTGTCCTTTTTTCTTTTCTAATTCTCTCCCTTGCTTGTCTTTTTCTTTCAAAGTGGATATTTTAATGTTTAATATTTTACCTTCCATCTTTTTTGCTCTCTTCAACTTCTCATCTTTTCTTCTCTTCCTTCATGTCTCCGCTTCAGGTTCTTCCTGTGTGCTTGCATTTCTCCATTCCTTTTCCCTTCACTCCTCTTTTTCATATGCTCTCTCCTCCATTGCTTTCCTATTATCTTCCTGGAACACCCCTACCCATCAAATCCAGAGTCCTCTCTCTATCAGCACCATACCCCCATTCCCCCCTCCCCCACACACAATAATTAGTCTCCTTTTCCTTTCCCACCATCCTCACTCCCCTGGAAGGCTCTCTCCATGACCCCGTTCTACTCCTAGAAAGGTCTCCCTGTATTCTCTGCTTTCTAAGAAATCTCTTCTCACATTGCTCTTCCCCCGCCCCCCCAAAACAAATCTCACAAATCCCCTCCCCAGATCCCTCTGATCCTCTCTGCCTTCTGATCCTCCTTGCTAGGAAAAAGGAGCAGCGCTTAACTTCCTGTGCTCTGAGGTTCCTGTCTTATGCCACATGACACACCATGAGGCTGGCCCCTCACCGCACGGGAAGTTGATGCTGTGATGACGCTGCACTGCACCCCTCCTGATAGCTGGGGAGGGGTGCAGTGCAGAGTGGAGAAAATAAGCTAGGTTCTGCACTGCTTACACTCCATGGGCAGGCTCAGCTGTGTGAAGTTACCCCCTCGGAGCTGCTGCCCTGTGCAAGTGCATAGTTTGCACAGTGGATCATAACAGCCCTGCTCACTATGAGCCCCTTTCATGAACCCTAGTTGAAGGATGGGAGGGCCCCCCAATTACATACATACATTGCTGCCACCGGTAACATACACACATTACTGGCATTTATTTATTTATTTAGAAGTGACATTTAAACCCGCGCGCATTCGCACATGTGCGCACGTTTGTTAACGTGCGCATGGATGCGCCAATTTTATAGCGTGCACGCGTATATGCACATATTCGCACGCGTTATAAAATCAGCTATCCACACGTACATGCGCGCATGATTTTATATTGACGTGCACATGTGTGTGCAAATGCCATCTCGAGCGCATAAGTGGGAATTTTAATAGGTATGCCTAGCGACGCAATTGGCCTTTTTCCTAGTTCGCTCTCAGTTCGCCCCAGTAAAGGAAAGGACTTCCTAAACCCCCTTGCTAATTTGCCTCCCTTTTATCCTATTACCCCCAACCCTTAAAACACTGCAAATTAGTGTATTTGTTTTTGTTACATGATTTACACGTCGACCATAGCAGAAATAAAGTTACCGGTAGTAAATACTTACATGCTGGATTCATGCTACAGACCCAGGCCACTCATGTCCCGCCAGTCTCCTCCCAGACCACACCAATGCCCTTCCCCTTTTGGTGAGAAAATATTTTACACGTGTACCAGGAGGTAATACTTACCCGTGTTGATTTTAAAATCTGCGCGGCATGTGCAGGCTGAGTCACGTTTGTATCTCACGGCTTTGGCACATGTAGGGCTTTTATAATTCTTCTGTTATTTATTATGCAACATATATTCCACAAATCCAACAAGATCAGCATTGATCACAAGTAAACATTCAAAATAAATCATTTAGGATAAAATAAATTACATAAAACAAATATGCCCATAAAAACATACAAATCATACATCAATAAACAAAAGATTTACTAAGGGTTAATACCCTTTAGTAAATCTTACATTCGCTAAGGGATATTAGCACACATTAAAAATGTCCTATAAGTCCCATTATTGGGAAATCAACATATGAACTTCAGTAATCATGTCCAATAGATGAAATGTAAAAACTCACTGGTTATTACTAAGAAAAAGCACAAGTGACATAACCTAAAATTGCTAACACTTCCTCTTTAGGAAGAATCCCAGGTTTTTGGCCAAGGTGTTATCACTTTTTATATTGCTTTTCTCCTAATAGTTCCCTCATTCTGAGAAACTTCCATGCAATATTAAGATCACTTCCTCTTTCCAAATCTTTCTAACAAATGTTGCTTCTAAATATTAAAACTGGTGCTTTGGTTTAGATAAAATGGCACAAAGCTGAGGGAAGTACCACCAAGTTTCAGCCTCGTGAAAGAACAAAAAGGATCTGCATGGTGGGAACATGGCTGCTATGAATGGACACTGATGCAAGATGCACTGACCTCGAGCTGATGTTTCCTAAGTATTGCCTTTTTTCTTAATTTTGTACAATATGGACAGGCACTAGGCAGAAAAAGAAAAGTCTAAGATGTACCCATTCAATGCATCCATGCCTGTCCACTGCTTGTACTACATCAGAGTCCAGTAACTGCCATTTGAGAGTAGCAGATGATGAAGTCCTCTCCTGAACTGTGTGCATCATTGAATTCTGACAGTAGAACTCCTCTATCTCCACCAACCATTCCAAGCCCTGTGTTAGCCAACTCCATGAAGGCCCCAGATGTGGGTACAGATTTGCTAGTGGCCTTAGCTGTAGCTGTGGGGATCATCTTGTGGGAGACCCCAGATATTCCTGCAGACATGGATTTGTTGGGTGCCGTAGAGTTGGAGCAGCAACCTGGAGTAAGTGTGAACCAGATGGACCTACAGGGGGTCAATGAGCTGGGCCATAGAGAATCTTGACTGGCTGGGAAGATCCTTCAGTCCCAGCAGGGAAGGTATTTGGAACAGAGCAAGCTTTTTTAAATCACTTTTCATTCTCTCTACTCCTTTAGGCATGTCCACTCTTTTACAGATCTTAGTATCATCCACAAATAGACAAACTTTACCTTCTATTCCTTCTGCAATGTCACTCACAAAGATATTGAACAGAACCGGTCCCAATACCAATCCTTCTGGTACTCTACTTAACATGATTCTCTCTTCAGAGTAGGTTCCATTTACCATGATATGCTGTCTCCTCAGTCAACCAGTTTGTAATCCGGGCCACCACATTGGCGCTCACTCCCAAGCATCTCATTTTATTCATAAGCCTCCTATGCAGAACCGTATCAAAAGCTTTGCTTAAATTCAATTAGATCACATCGAGCGCTGTTCCTCGATCCAATTCTCTAGTCACCCAAAAAAAAAGTCTATTAGATTTGTCTGACAGGATCTTCCTCTAGAGAATCCATGCTGCCTCGGGTCCAGGAACCCACCCGATAGTAGATAGCTCACTATCCTTTCCTTCTGCAGCGTCTCCATTCATTTTTCCACCACTGAGGCTAACCAGCCTGTAGTTTCAAGCCTCGTTTCTGTTCCCATTCTTGTGAAGTGGGACCACAACCGCTCTTCTCCAGTCATGCGGCACCATTCCCATTTACAGGGATCTATTGAACAGGTCTTTCAGCAGACCTGCCAGCACATCTCTGAGCTCTCTCAGTATCTTGAGTTCATTTCATTTCATTTCATTTAAAAGAATTTATTAAACGCCTAACACAAAAAAGGCCTTGGCGATGAACATAATTACATACATAAAATCAAATCTTTACAAACACGTGGTTTCACAGAAACCAAAAATCATAAATCATAACGATAATAATACACATCATAGTAACATAAATAAGACCAATTACTGAATCATCAGCTGTCGTGTAGCAAAAACTTCTCTCCGCAATTTTAGACATTAAACGCACGGGCACGCAAAAATTATTTAAAAGATGTTTTAAATTTCTTGACATCTTCAAGAGATCTTAAATCCAAGGGAATAAGATTCCATTGACAGGGTGCCGCTATCGAAAAAGATGTCTCTTTAGTGATAAATAAATGAGCCTGACGGACAGAAGGAACCTTGTTGTATCATCATGGTCTTGTCCATTTTCAGTTTACCTAGCTCTTCCCATACATTCTCTTCCATAAATGGAGTTTTGTTTACCCCATCCACATCTACAGTCTTGTCAACCAACAATGGTACTATCCAGGGTCTTCTTTAGTGAACACCAAACTGAAGTATTTGATTAATATTTCTCTCTACACATTGCTCCTCATCACTTTTCAATTTCACTATACTTTTTCAGGCCTCCCTTCTTTCTCTGATATATCTGAAAAAGGTTTTGTCACCTCGCTTTACCTCTCTGACAATCCTTTCCTCTGCTTTGCTTTCGGGATTTTTTTCTTATCCTTCCTCAGTTTCACCAAGTATTCTTCTTCTTTTTGGGATCCTTTTTACTTCTTGAACGCTGTTCTCTTTGCCTTTATTTTTTCAGCCAACTCCTTTGAGAATCAGATCGATTTCTTTTTCCTCTTACTCTTGTTTACTTTTCTAACATATAGATTTGTTGCCTTTGTAACAGCTCCTTCTAATTTGGCCAACTGTTTTTCCACCTCACCCATTATCTCCCAGTCTTCTATTTCTTCCTCCAGGAACATCCCCATTTTGACAAAGTCCGTATTTTGAAATTCAAAACTCGGATCTTTGTGTGACTTCTCTGTAACTTATTTGCAATATCCAACCATATCATCTGATGATCAATGGTGCTCAGGTAGGCATCCACCTGGACATCTGAGACATTATCCCCATGGGTTCCATCACCATTTGTTTGAGCAGAGCCCCTTGAAGGGCATCCACTACCTCTCTATTTCTTGCAGATTCTGCAGAAGTGATACTCCAATCTACATCCAGCAAATTAAAATGTCCAACAAGCAACATATTTTCCTTTTTTCCCACCTTTTGAATGTCTTTCACCAGATCCCTGTCCATCTCTTCTGTCTGAGTTGGGGGCCTGTAGACTACACCAATGTAAATGGAAGTACTATCCTCTTTTTTTAAGACAGTCCATAATGCTTCTTCCCTACTCCACATCCCTTGCATTTTAGTTATTTAGATATTGTTTTTGACAAAAAGAGGTCATCTCTCCCTTTTCTGTCCTCTCGGTACTTATTAAGTTATAGCCTATGATGGCTGTATCCCAATCATGAGACTCGGTGAACCAGGTCTCTATAACAGCAACAATGTCCAAGTCTGCCTCCACCATTAAGGCCTGCAGGTCTGGGATTTTATTTCCCAGACTATAAGCATTTGTGGTCTCAGCTTTCCAATTTTTTTCCTTTGGTTTGCTGCTCTTCCTAGACATCTTTTCTGGTATTTTGAGCTGATTGATTTTGTTGTTTTCTCCTCCCAATTCCTGTATTGCTTGTGAGTGACTTGGCAATTTCAGTGACCACCTCCCACCACTCCTATTCTCTAGTTTAAAGCCTGATAATATATGATCTGAATTTCTTGCTTAGCATTTTCTTCCATGCTAAAGATAAATATAGACCATCCTTACTATATAACCTTTTACTGTTCCTTATACATCCCCAACCTCAATGTATCCAAAATCACTTTCTTTACACCATGTTTTGAGCCAGAAATTGAAGTTGTCTAATTGTAAAACCTTTTCCTTCCCCTTTCCATGAACAGATAAGACTTCCAAAAAGGCAATGGTCTTTGCTATATGTTTAATCTTCTTCCCTAGATTTTGGAAATCTTTCTGGACTGCAAGTATATCATTGTAAACACCCTTGGGCACCAAATTATTTCAGACACTGTCATGTGGGTAGCCAGATGGTAAGCTATTGGGGTTTCTCCTTTAAAGGATGTTATGGAAATAGATTGCACATACAGGGGTAGATTTTCAAAAACGGCGCGTTGGCGTACTTTTGTTGGCACTCCAGGCGCCAACAAAAGTACGCGGGATTTTAGTAGATACGCGAGTAGCCGCGCGTATCCGCTAAAATCCTGGATCAGCGCGTGCAAGGCTACCGATTTCGTGTAGCCAGCGAGCGCCGAGCCGCACAGCCTACCTCCGTTCCCTCCAAGGCCGCTCCAAAATCGAAGCGGCCTCGGAGGGAATTCGCTAACGCCCTCCCCTCACCTTCCCCTCCCTTCCTCTACCTAACCCACCCCCCCGGCCCTGTCTAAACCCCCCCCCTACCTTTGTTGGGGGATTTACGCCTCCCAGAGGGAGAAGTAAATCCCCGCGCGCCTAGACGCAACCCGGGGACGGTTCCGGAGGGCGCGGCCATGCCCCCGGGCCCGCCCCCGAAACGCCGCGTCCCACCCCGAAAATGGTGCGCCGCTCGGCCCCGCCCCCGACACGCCCCCCTCAGAAAACCCCGGGACTTATGCGAGTCCCGGGGCTCTGCACGCACCGGTAGGCCTATTGAACATAGGCGCACCGGCGCGCAGGGCCCTGCTCGCGTAAATCCGGGCGGATTTACGCGAGCAGGGCTCTTAAAATCCGCCCCACAGAGTATTTCACTGGGAAATAAATCACAATAGAAAAATGATCGCAGAGACATTTCTATAATCATATTAATGTTTTTATTTTGCTTGCAAATGGATTGTTTTTCAGGTTCTTCACTTTTATAAACAAGTATACTTATTGAACAAAATAAACATTTCAATAGTGTCAATATTTTCAATTGGAAATGATTTACTTCTAATGTCAAAACAATTTTGTATATTTGAGTCTCACCCTAACACTTAAACACAGTGTTTTGAATAGAAACTGGTTCCTGTATAAGGATTACTCCTCACCAAGATAAGCATTTTTCTCAGTTACTTCTTATTGAGAACAAATGTTCAATTCTTAACTTTAATTCAAGAAATCTGATTCTTTATGTCAACATTTTATTATTACAGACTTTTCAGGATATTCTGGAATCCTCCAGGTGTCCCATCAGCTAAATATGAATAGTTTTTCTCTTTAACCTGGTTTAACTCTTTAGTGACTAACTATGATCCTTGTCTGTCCACGTGTGTTAGCACTAGTGCAATTTACCAAAACTGTGACACAGTTCATTAGTGTGCATTTATCATTAATTTATTACTAGGTAATATATTTTGAGAATGTGGCTTGTGAACGCTGGATAGAGAGTTCTGACCCATGAATGAAGTGAAGCTTTGGTGGCTTGTTATTGAGGAATAGAGTACGCTGCTTAATGGCGCAGACTGGACATGGACTACCACTCTTGATTACAAAGTCTCAGGATAGCTACTACAATTACTCAATACAAATCAATAACAAACACTGACTTCCTTACACCGCCAACCTTACACAGTCTACAATGTTGTTAGTGAGTGTCTTGATGTCTAATTGAGACTGGAGTTCTTGCTAACAGAAATCAAAAGATAATTATATCAACCCTATCTAATTATGCAGGTTTGTGAGAACTTATAGAGTAAAAAAATTATTTAAAAACTCTCTTGCATTCCACACTTCATTTTATCAGTAAAGATAGGAACAAATTATGGGATTTTTATATTCCAAATTCCAAAGAATTTTCCTCTAAGTAAACACACAGAAGTACCTTTATCTATAGGTCCTGTGATCAACACTGCGATGCATTTATCTACAGGTTCAGGAACCAATGGGAGAGGGAGCTATTTTAGATGTAATTCTTAGTGGAACACAGGATTTCGTGAAAGAGGTAATGGTGGTGGGGTCACTTGGCAACAGTGATCATAACATGATCAAATTTGAACTAATGACTGGAAGGCGGTCAATAAGTAAATCCACAGCTCTAACGCTAAATTTTCAAAAGGGAAACTTTGATAAAATGAGGAAAATAGTTAGAAAAACCTGAAAGATTCAGCTGCAAAAGTTAAAAGTGTTCAACAGGTGTGGACATTGTTTAAAAATATGATCTTAGAAGTTCAGTCCAGATTAAGATTGGTGGAAGAAAGGCAAAACTATTACCTGCATGGTTAAAAGTGAGGTGAAAGAGACTATTTTAGCCAAAAATAATCCTTCAAAAATTTGAAGAAGGATCCATCTGAAGAAAATAGAAAAAAGCATAACCATTGTCAAGTTAAGCGTAAAACATTGATAAGACAGGCGAAGAGAGAATTTGAAATGAAGTTGGCCGTAGAGGCAAAAACTCATAATAAAAACTTTTCAAAATATATTCAAAGCAAGAAACCTGTGAGGGAGTTGGTTGAACCATTAGATGACCGAGGGGTTAAAGAGACTCTTAGGGAAGATAAGGCCATTGAAGAAAGACTAAAGGGTGGATTTTCAAAGCCCTACACGTGTAAAATCTGGCATGTATGTGCGTGGCTGGGCCTTGCACGTGCCGTGCGAATTTTCAAAAAGGCCAGGCCACACACGTAAATGCCGGTACATGAATAAGTGCCGGGCCTCTTCAAAGGGATGGGGTGGGGAGGGGTGGGGTGGGGGGCAGACCAGGAGTTGAAGATGTGAAAAAAGGAAAAAACCCAGAAAGGTATGGTTTAGGGGATGAGGAGGAGAGGGGAAGGGGAAGGGGGGAATTTAGGTAGGAGGTAGGGAAGTTCCCTCACAGTTCGCTTCTTAATTGGAACAAACTGGGAGGGAACTGGGAAAGGCCAGAATGCGTCGCCGCGCAAAAATTGTAAAAGTTCCCCCCCTTGCACGCACCACCTGCACGTACACGCGTGGATTATAAAGTCTGGCGTGCATGTGCACGTGGCCCACAGATTTTCTAACATATGCCTGCCGGCGCGCAAGTTAGAAAATCGGCACATCCATGTGTGCACGCCGGGAAGCGCTCACGTACGGATGCGTGCATGCACAGTGGAAAATCTACCCCTATATGAATTCTTTGCTTCTGTGTTTACTAATGAGGATGTTGAGGAGATGCCGATTCCGGAGATGGTTATCATGGGTGATGAGTCAAATGAACAGAACCAAATCACTATGAACCTGGAAAATGTAGTAGGCCAGATTGAAATTTCAGATCTATTACTTAAAATTTGTAACCTATTATTAAAATCATTCATTGTACCTGAAGCCTGGAGGGTGGCCAATGTAACCCCAATTTTTAAAAATGGCTCCAGTGGTGATCCAGGAAACTATAGACCAGCGAGCCTGACTTCAGTGCCAGGAAAAATAGTGAAAACTATTCTAAAGATCAAAATCGTAAAGCATATAGAAAGACATAGTTTAATGGAACACAGTCAACATGGATTTACCCAAGGGAAGTCTTGCCTCACAAATCTGCTTCATTATTTTGAAGGGGTTAATAAACATGTGGATAAAGATGAACCAGTAGATATAGTGTATTTGGATTTTCAGAAGGCATTTGACAAAGTCCCTCATTAGAGGCTTGTAGGAAAACTAAAAAGTCATGAGTTAGGAGGCTATGTCCTTTCATGGACTACAAACTGGTTAAAAGACAGAAAACATAGAGTAGTATTAAATAGTCAATTTTCTCAATGGAAATGGGTACACACTGGAGTGTCTCAGAGATGTGTACTTTCGATATATCTAGAAATGATCTAGAAAGAAACACCACGAGTGAGATTATCAAATTTCTAAATTTATTAGAAATTTCTACATTTATTGCTACGTTAAATAGTTATACTTCTTATATAAAATATTATATTTCTTTATTTATTACCAGTTAAAATATTATCACTTTATTTAGCACTATGTTAAATTGTCAACCAGTTATACTGTTCCATATGTTATACGGTTCCATGTAAAGCTCCGCTATCTGTTGAGCAGTTCTTCATTTTATGTAAACCGGAGTGATTTGTAGTCCCTACTAGAACTTCGGTATATAAAAATTAAAAATAAATAAATAAATAAATAAATGATACAAAATTATTCAGAGTAGTTAAATCACAAGTGGATTGTGATAAATTGTAGGAGGACTTTGTGAGACTGGAAGATTGGTCAACCAAATGGCAGATGAAATTTAATATGGACAAGTGCAAGGTGTTGCATATAGGGAAAAATAACCCTTGCTGTAGTTACATGATGTAAAGTTACATATTAGGAGTTACCACCCAGGAAAATTATCTAGGCATCATAGTGGATAATACATTAAAATCCTCGGCTCAGAGTCCTGCGGCAGTCAAATAAGGAATTATTAGGAAGGGAATAGTAAATAAAACAGAAAATGTCATAATGCCTCTGTATCGCTCCATGGTGAGACTGCACCTTGAGTACTGTGTACAGTTCTGGTCATCGCATCTCAAAAAAGATATAGTTGCACTGGAGAAGGTACAGAGAAGGGAGACTAAAATGATAAAGAGGATGAAACAGCTCTCCTATGAGGAAAGGTTAAAGAGGTTAGGGCTGTTCAGCTTGGAGAAGAGATGGCTGAGGGGGGATATGATAGAGGTCTTTAAAATCATAAGAGGTCTAGAATGGGTAGATGTGAATCAGTTATTTACTCTTTCAGATAATAGAAGGCCTAGGGGGCACTCTCTGAAGTTAGCAAGTAGCACATTTAAAACTAATCAGAGAAAATTATTTTTCACTCAATGCATAATTAAGCTCTAGAATATTTTGACAGAGGATGTGGTTAGTGCAGTTAATATAGCTGGATTTAAAAAAGGTTTGGATAAGTTCTTGGAGAAGTCCATTAACTGCTATAATCAAGTTGATTTAGGGAATAGCCTCTGCTATTACTGGCATCAGTAGCATGGGATCTACTTAGAGTTTGGGTACTTGCCAGGTACTAGTAGCCTGGTTTGGCCACTGTTAGAGACAGGATGCTAGGCTTGATGGCCCCTTGGTCTGATCCAGTATGGCAATTTCTTATGTTCTCATGTATAGGTGGAGTGTATAAACAGTCCAAGGGAATAGTGCAGAATAAATTAGAGGTTCACATAAGTACTAATGATTATGTTGATTATTTACTTAGTTCAGCAACTCCACAGTTTATAGGAAGCACATCATTATATTAAAGCAAGTCCCCCGACGCGGAACCCATGTTTCGCTGTGAGGCTGTGGTCGGGAGGGACAATAATAAAACTTGTCAAATCTAGAAATCCAAAATAGAAAAATTTGTGTGGAAACAAAATATCGATGGGAAACACATACAACTAAAGAAGTATAAACATACCTGAATTTCTTCTGCACAAAGGATGGCCGGGAGTGCACAGGTAAGACAAAGCAAGGATCCATTTAACGCTGAGAAATTGGCACAAAACGTGCCAGCCAATCAAAACTGATGGAAGACGCAATGCAATTGGATGTGAAAGGGAACTAAAGACCAAGACTATGTGAAAAAACCCCATTCGATCTCATTATTCAAGCCGTGTGGAGTTAGGCTATTGAGAATGAAAATCCATTTTTGTTCCTTACGGATTAACATCACTGAAAATTTACCCCCACGACGTGGAGGAGATAACACATCAATGATAAAAAACTTTAAGTCAGAGACACTGTGCACCTGAGCTACCCGATGGGCAATTAAAGGGGCATTTTCACGCTCTCCTTTCTTGCAGGAGTGTATACAATTTGAAATCTGTAGGACTTTATGAAATATTTTTTTCTGGGGTAGAAGGTACTTCAATTAAATCAACTCAGAATCAGATCATCCATCATCCACTTTTCTCACATTCAAGGTATTTGTCAAGGCTGGCAAATACCGTGGGTTTGCTATAGAAAATTATTCTTAATTTAACTAATTCTTACCTCAAATAGGATTAGAATTACAATAAACACCACTTTCATACACTGTCACAAAACTGGTGTTCCTAAGGTGTTTGGGTGCTCTTCTGTTTAGTCTAGGCCTCTGTAAGAGGAAACTGCACCTGCTCTCTCTCCTTCAGTTTCCGGCTCAGCTCTGCCTGCAATTTTACATTGTGCTCTCTGAAAATCCCCAGGAAAGATCTTTACAGCTCTGATGTCATTTTAAGAAATAGCAAAAAATATTTTTGTTACGACTTGAGGTAAACTGCACATTAGCAGATGTATCCTTATAATCTCTTTCAGAAATAATTCGAAAGACAACCAGAAGAGAGTGGTATCAGAAAGTTGTAAGTGTTTGCAGTCTCATGGGCTCTTGCCCTTACAGGGCTACAGCCCCTCTCTTGGCTCCAACACCGTTTATCACGTCATTTACCTACTCTCTAGAGGTTTGTCAATTACTTTTTTCTTTTTTTGTTTTTAAAGTGCAAAAATGCCTCCCTAAAATCACCCGTATTTTTCAAACAAACATACACCATCCAATCATTAAAACATTATTTTTCACTTCAATCGTGCTTATCTCTTTAGACTGTGTTTCTTCACTACTTCACCCAGATGAATCGCCCCGCTGACAATGTTTCGGTGCGCTCCTCGCGCCTGCTTCAGGGGCTATCGATCCTTCACAAACACTTGTTTCAGTGTATCATGGGTTATTCTTACGATCTCATCATTCGAAAATGGCGCCATTTTCGAATGATGAGATCGTAAGAATAACCCATGATACACTGAAACAAGTGTTTGTGAAGGATCGATAGCCCCTGAAGCAGGCGCGAGGAGCGTGCCGAAACATTGTCAGCGGGGCGATTCATCTGGGTGAAGTAGTGAAGAAACACAGTCTAAAGAGATAAGCACGATTGAAGTGAAAAATAATGTTTTAATGATTGGATGGTGTATGTTTGAAAAATACGGGTGATTTAGGGAGGCATTTTTGCACTTTAAAAACAAAAAAAGAAAAAAGTAATTGACAAACCTCTAGAGAGTAGGTAAATGACGTGATAAACGGTGTTGGAGCCAAGAGAGGGGCTGTAGCCCTGTAAGGGCAAGAGCCCATGAGACTGCAAACACTTACAACTTTCTGATACCACTCTCTTCTGGTTGTCTTTCGAATTATTTCTGAAAGAGATTATAAGGATACATCTGCTAATTTGCAGTTTACCTCAAGTCATAACGAAAATATTTTTTGGTGTTGTATGTTTGAGGTTTTTTGAGCCAGTAGATATTAATAGTTTATTATATTTTAAGAAATAGTACATATCTACTTCAAGAAACCTACTTATTCTCCTAGAAACTATTTAAAATCCCCTTGGCTAAGGAAAACAGCTTTCAAAAGAATTGTTAGTAAGCTCAAAACATTCTTTTATGTAATGTACTTCTTAAATCTTTCTGTGTTTTGCCTTAATTTAGTATTGTTATACAAACCTGTTCACTTAACTGCTTTGCATAAACACTGAAGTTGTCTAGCATTGCTATAGCATTGCAACAGCATTATCCTTGGGATGACTTAAGGAGGTTTTTTTTTTCCTCTCTGAGAGCTGGACAGATCTTATTTTTGTCCACTTTTTACATTGACCATTAAAATGAATAGAGAAAACTAGTTAAATGAAACCAATAAAAACTCCACATTCTAACTTCAAAAAAGACATAACTATTATTAAGAAAATTAACCATAGATTTAGCCGAGTATTTTAAAGAAAAAGATCCACTCTTAGCCATTAACACTTCCCTGAGCTGGAGAAAAGCTTTCCTCCTAATCTGTGTCTGTCGAGACATCCAGAAATATCTAGATATTTTGACCCATAGAGGAAACGTTTCTGTGAGAAAAGAAAAGACAGATAATAAGATTCTTGTCGTTTTCATATAAATAGACAATAATCAGTGTAGTATGATCCTAAATATATTCTATAGATTGATCTAAAAAGTTGAATGATCTAGACTCTAAGGCTGAACCCAGGGGGAAACCTCACCTTCTCCCTCTATTTTCCCCTGTTTAAAAGGATAATAAAAAAATTATTTTGAATAGGAATGAGTCCTCTGAAATTCAGAGACCCTCTTTTAAATATCTCTTGAACAATTCAGAGAGAAAAATAAAGGGGGTCTTGGGAAAATTAAGAATACGAAAATTAAGCATTCTGGATCTATTTTTTAAAGTTTCCAGTCTTCAATGGATCACACCACGATCTCAAATAACAGCAACTTTAGCTTCTTGAAACTGAGAAGTCTGAATTTCTAATGCATTAATTCTTTCACCATGATCCATGGAAACATTTCTTTTACTCACAGTCTTCTCGAGAAACAAGAACGCCTTCCACACATCCTCCAGAGTAATCGTGCTAGGTCTCTCCAGGCTGAACTTCCATGGGTCTTCAGACTGAGCAAGAGAGAAAGATCTGTCCATGACAGTTGGAGGAGAAAGACATTTTAAACACTTTTAAAGCTAATTATATTTATAACTTGATATGTAAACATTTCCCTAAACCAAGGGTCAAAACAGTGTTTTTATAATCCCATCTGGTAACCACCAACACCAACTCCCAGTTTCTGAAATGATTTTATCCACATTTAATCACAGGAATCCCCTGGGGAAAATAGATGGAATAAGTTGATATATATCCACTTTTGACCCCAAACTCTTAATGTGGGTCAGATCACAAGAACCCCTTAACCAGACCAACACTTGTAAACAATTGAATTTTCTTCAATTGAGAATTTATTAAACATATTGGTGGGTTTGCCAGGGTACTTCCTGGGGGCTAAAACTAATATGGGAGCCTCTCCATGCTCCCCACCAAAAACGCCACCTTTTTGAATTTTTAAAATGTCTTGTTTTATTTTTAATCTCTTTTAAACTTTTAAATTGTCTATGGGCATTCTTTGGGCAGCCTCTTTCTGATGTCAGCCCCAACATCAGTGAGGAACCCTGGGCCTGCACTGTTATCGTGCCAGGTAAACCACAGTATGACAAAGGCTGTGTGCCTTTAAATACTGCAGCGGCAGCATCCCCAGTACTGCTGCTGCGCTCTGGCCACAGCCGCATTCAGCGGCCCTGTTTTATTTTTAAAAAAAATATCCCACATCAATTAGGCCTTTCTTCAGGTCTCCAGGAGCTCCCCAGTCTTCTGCGGTCCCAGCACTGCTTGTCTTCAGGCCACCAAGATCATACCCCAGGCTCCTGCAGCCCTCCCCCATCAGCACTCATGGACGGAATTCCTCCGTGCACAGCCAGACCCCTGAATTGCGGATTCGTGCCATTTTCAATTTCATCGCTGCCCAAGCCACTGGCAGCCAGAAGCTGCCTCTCTTCCCAGCCCTGAAATAAAAATAAAAACAATGCTGACACAGCTCTACAAGGGCCTCCCTAGTCCCAGAACACCATCGGGCCACCTCTCTTGGGCTTCCTTAAGCCCACCAACCACCAGCCAGGTAATTATTTAATATATTTTTTACCTTATTTACATCATTTCTAGTAAGGGTCCTTGGTTCCCAAATGGATGATATTTGAGTCCTCTACTTTCTTCTATAACTGCATTCACAATCTGATTGGTGTTTCTACTTGGCTGAGAATCCTGGAAGGGCATTTAATTGTTGCCTCATTTATATGCATAATTCAGCTTTTGAAAATTACTTACGGGCTGTACATGAAAAAGCACACACAGAAGTGATTCCACATGGACAAAAGTGATTATGCGTACTGCAAAAAGACATTCTGAGGGTCAGAGTTGAGGAAGGGAAGCCATTGATATGCATACTTTCGATTTTCTAAAGTATGCACATTAATGTAAATATTCACATTTACAACTGCTTCCTAGCAGGTATAAATGTTAATGTGTATGCTGTGCAAGAATATGCATATTCTGGCTAATTTTCAAAGCGGGCTTACATCCATAAGTCCGCTTTGATAATTCGGGGCCGAAGTCCACAGGTATTTTCTACATGCGGGCTGTTATAAAATTACCCTTCTCAAGAACACCTTGATTATAATAACAAATTAGAATGGAAAATGTAGTCAGATAAAAATTTTTCATCTGCTGACTTGGTGCTCAACAATATTTCAAATATGAAGAGATATCTTGTTGCAGCCAAAAAAGAAGAGTCTTCCCAGACGTGACCCGCTCATCTCACTTCAGAAGAAAATATATTTTTTCAGGTCAGACAGCAGGTTACTGCTATGAGGGCTTCTTCTTTTTTTTTTTTTAAGTTCCCATGCAAGTGCATCGCATGTCATCAAGGAAACTACCGTAGTTTATTTTTTGAAGCCTTCTCACATAGAAACCTTTTCAGTCTGATAAAACTGTGGTTGTTTTTATTTTCATATTGTTACATAATTCATTACCGTCTGGGGGGGGGGGGTAGTTTGAGAGGTCATTTTTAGGTATTATTATATTGTGGCTTAGATTGTATGTTTATAATACTTTTACTATATTAAATTTCTTTCCTCTTCTTCCTCCCCCCTCCCCCATAAATATGGACAAGCCACAAACTATTTAGCAGACATCAAATCCCATTTTTGTTTGTTTATTTTCTTTTTTTATTTGAATCTGAAATTTGTCATTGCTATATACCAATTTTTGTATAAATGAATGTGGTGAAATGCTAATTGAAAAGGAGCTATGTTATAACTGTAAGTCTAAGGCCCTGTAATTTGTTGCCATGAGACATACCCATGCAGAAGTGCTTCCTTAAAATGTCTTCCCCTCCAATCTAAATGTTATTTACTACTTTTCTTTGTAAACGATGCAACTGCATTTACACAGTGTAATCAACTGTCATTCTATTTATACCAAAAAATGTAATTGCTAGCACATTTAGATATAAAAAGGCCAATGCTCTAAAGCAGGGGCGGCCAACTCCAGTCCTCTAAAGCCACAAATGGGCCTGGTTTTCAGGATATCCACAATGAATATGTATGAGACATATTTGCATACAGTGCAAGCAAATTTATCTCATAAGAACATAAGAACATAAGAAAATGCCATACTGGGTCAGACCAAGGGTCCATCAAGCCCAGCATCCTGTTTCCAACAGTGGCCAATCCAGGCCATGAGAACCTGGCAAGTACCCAAAAACTAAGTCTATTCCATGTAACCATTGCTAATGGCAGTGGCTATTCTCTAAGTGAACTTAATAGCAGGTAATGGACTTCTCCTCCAAGAACTTATCCAATCCTTTTTTAAACACAGCTATACTAACTGCACGAACCACATTCTCTGGCAACAAATTCCAGAGTTTAATTGTGCGTTGAGTAAAAAAGAACTTTCTCCGATTAGTTTTAAATGTGGCCCATGCTAACTTCATGGAGTGTCCCCTAGTCCTTCTACTATCCGAAAGAGTAAATAACCGATTCACATCTACCCGTTCTAGACCTCTCATGATTTTAAACACCTCTATCATATCCCCCCTCAGTCGTCTCTTCTCCAAGCTGAAAAGTCCTAACCTCTTTAGTCTTTCCTCATAGGGGAGTTGTTCCATTCCCCTTATCATTTTGGTAGCCCTTCTCTGTACCTTCTCCATCGCAATTATATCTTTTTTGAGATGCGGCGACCAGAATTGTACACAGTATTCAAGGTGCGGTCTCACCATGGAGCGATACAGAGGCATTATGACATTTTCCGTTTTATTCATCATTCCTTTTCTAATAATTCCCAACATTCTGTTTGCTTTTTTGACTGCCGCAGCACACTGAACCGACGATTTCAATGTGTTATCCACTATGACACCTAGATCTCTTTCTTGGGTTGTAGCACCTAATATGGAACCCAACATCGTGTAATTATAGCATGGGTTATTTTTCCCTATATGCATCACCTTACACTTATCCACATTAAATTTCATCTGCCATTTGGATGCCCAATTTTCCAGTCTCACAAGGTCTTCCTGCAATTTATCACAATCTGCTTGTGATTTAACTACTCTGCACAATTTTGTGTCATCTGCAAATTTGATTATCTCACTCGTCGTATTTCTTTCCAGATCATTTATAAATATATTGAACAGTAAGGGTCCCAATACAGATCCCTGAGGCACTCCACTGTCCACTCCCTTCCACTGAGAAAATTGTCCATTTAATCCTACTCTCTGTTTCCTGTCTTTTAGCCAGTTTGCAATCCACGAAAGGACATCGCCACCTATCCCATGACTTTTTCCTTTTCCTAGAAGCCTCTCATGAGGAACTTTGTCAAACGCCTTCTGAAAATCCAAGTATACTATATCTACCGGTTCACCTTTATCCACATGTTTATTAACTCCTTCAAAAAAGTGAAGCAGATTTGTGAGGCAAGACTTGCCCTGGGTAAAGCCATGCTGACTTTGTTCCATTAAACCATGTCTTTCTATATGTTCTGTGATTTTGATGTTTAGAACACTTTCCACTATTTTTCCTGGCACTGAAGTCAGGCTAACCGGTCTGTAGTTTCCCGGATCGCCCCTGGAGCCCTTTTTAAATATTGGGGTTACATTTGCTATCCTCCAGTCTTCAGGTACAATGGATGATTTTAATGATAAGTTACAAATTTTTACTAATAGGTCTGAAATTTCATTTTTTTAGTTCCTTCAGAACTCTGGGGTGTATACCATCCGGTCCAGGTGATTTACTACTCTTCAGTTTGTCAATCAGGCCTACCACATCTTCTAGGTTCACCGTGATTTGATTCAGTCCATCTGAATCATTACCCATGAAAATCTTCTCCATTACGGGTACCTCCCCAACATCCTCTTCAGTAAACACCGAAGCAAAGAAATCATTTAATCTTTCCGCGATGGCCTTATCTTCTCTAAGTGCCCCTTTAACCCCTCGATCTCATGCACATTCATTGAGGATATCCAGAAAACCAGATCCATTTGTTGCTCTTGAGGACTGAAATTAGCCACCCCCTCACAAAAGTTTAGCATGCATGCTAAGCATCTTTAGTGCATTCTAAAAACAGCATGTTATATACTATGATGATAATTTTCAAAGAAAGTCTGCCGTTGTCCAATTGGGTTCCACAATCTAGTTCAAGATTTTAGAAGGCTTTTTGTAAGAAAACTCTCTAGTTTTCTTCAAGATACCATCCTCAGACCAACAGGCTGATGGAAAGGCTCAACCAAGACCTGGAGCAGTTTGTTCAGTGCTTTGTGTTGACCCACTAGGATGACTGGGTGAACTTGCTCCTGTGGACCAAGTTCTTCCACAAAAACCATGTCAATTAGTCTACATGGCTCCTGCTCCTGTCCCCGCCAGGTGCACATGTGCACCTCTGCTGCTGTTAAAGTTCCTGTGGCAGGAAATGCCTACGGCACCCTTGTGTGATGTTATTGCCTGCTGGCCTATAAAAGGGCTCTTCAGATCTTCCATTGGGGCCTTCACAAAGTCGCCTATTTCCTATGGTTTTCATCTCATTCAGCATCCTGGTCTTCAGCCTATTCCAGTGTTTTGGTCTTCGCCTAGTTCCAGCACCTGGTATCTTCAGCCTGGTCTGGCATTCCAGTGTCTTCAGTTTGTGTCAGTGTCGTGCCAGTGTCCTGTGTCTTCAGTCCATCTCAGCACTCCAGTGTCTACAGCCTTCAGGCCAGTGTCCTGCTCCTGAGTTTCTAGTCCTATTCCGTAGTCTTCTGAGTTCCTGAGCTCTAGTCCTGAGTTCCAAATTCTCATGCCTTCTCTTCTGGAGCCTTGGTCCTGCCTTGGTCTGTTTGGTCCTTGATCTTAGTGTTCATCTGGTTATTCATCTTGCTGGGACTCTTGTCTTTAGTCAGCCTTGGTCTTTGGTTGTGCTCCTGGTTCCAGTCTTCTGTGTCCATCTGTCTTCAGCTCCAGCCTGGTTCTTGCTTTCGGCCTCAGCCTAATTCATGCCTTCAGCATCAGCCTGGTTTCTGCCTTCAGTTCCATACTGCTTCTTGACTTCAGCTTCAGCTTGGCTCTTGCCTTCAGCATCAGCCTGATTCCTGCCTTTAGCTCAAGCTTGGTTCCTGTCTTCAGTGGACTTTGTCTTTGTCTGACCCATGTCTGGATATGTTCTCTCACCCTTGGTGCAGGCCTTGGAGTCTTGCTTTCAAGGTTGCGTCATGACACAGGGGTTCACACAAACCAGCAGTCCAAAAGGGCTTTCAGAGTGGCCGAAGAGATACCCCCTGGACACAACCCTTTGAGCTGGCATTCCTGACAGCTGCTACAAGTGAATGATCATGTCCTCCTTGTTACAATAGAAGGGATGCTCTTTTCTGTGGCTTTCTTTACGCCAAATTTGGACTCCAGCACACTTACCACCTTAGAGTCCCTTCTATCAACAAGAATTGTCACACAATCAATATTGTGATAATTGAAATCATCCATTGTTATTGTGTTTTCAATTTTATTAGTCTTTCTAATGGTGAATAAAATGGAAAATGTCATAATGCCTCTGTATCGCTCCATGGTGAGACCGCACCTTGAATACTGTGTATAATTCTGGTCGCCGCATCTCAAAAAAGATATAATTGTGATGGAGAAGGTACAGAGAAGGGATACCAAAATGATAAGGGGAATGGAACAGCTCCCCTATGAGGAAAGACTAAAGAGGTTAGGACTTTTCAGCTTGGAGAAGAGACGGCTCAGGGGGGATATAATAGAGATGTTTAAAATTATGAGAGGTCTAGAACGGGTAGATGTGAATCGGTTATTTACTCTTTCGGATAATAGAAAGACTAGGGGGCACTCCATGAAGTTAGCATGGGGCACATTTAAAACTAATCGGAGAAAGTTCTTTTTTACTCAACGCACAATTAAACTCTGGAATTTGTTGCCAGAGGATGTGGTTAGTGCAGTTAGTATAGCTGTGTTTAAAAAAGGATTGGATAAGTTCCCTGGAGGAGAAGTCCATTACCTGCTATTAAGTTCACTTAGAGAATAGCCACTGCCATTGCAATGGTAACATGGAATAGATTTAGTTTTTGGGTACTTGCCAGGTTCTTATGGCCTGGATTGGCCACTGTTGGAAACAGGATGCTGGGCTTGATGGACCCTTGGTCTGACCCAGTATGGCATTTTCTTATGTTCTTATGTTCTAATCTCTGTTAACATTTCAATTTCACCATCCTGATCAAGCGAGTGGTAGTATACCCCGAATGCTATTCTCTTTCCTGTCGCAAAGTTTTTACCCATAACGATCTGCAGAATTTTTAGCCTTCTTGAATCTATGCCATTCTTAACATACAGGGCTACCCTGCCATCAGTTCAATTGCTCTGTCATTTGGATATATTTTAAGCCCTGGGATCACTATATCATAATTATCCTCTGGAATTTGTTTCCAGAGAATATAGTGAAATCTGTTAGTGTAGCTGGGTTTAAAAAAGGCTTGGACAAGCTCCTGGAAGAAAAATCCATAAACCATTATTAAGGTGGACTTGGGGAAATCCACTGCTTATACATGGGACAAGCATCATGGAATCTATCAACCTTTTGGTATTCTGCCAAGTATTTGTGACCTAGATTGGCCATTGTTGGCTTGATGGACCTTTGGTCTGATCCAGTATGGCAAATCTTATCTTTTTATGTTATTGGTTATTCTCTTTTTGTCAGGTCTCTGAAATGCCTATTATAGCTATATCTTAATTTAGTGTCTTACATTCTAACTCTGAAATATTATTTTTTTTGTTACTTCTGGCATTTATTTTACTTATTGAAAATTACTTATTATCCATGTCCTCCAAGTTCAGGGTAGGGAACATAAAAACATACATACACAACCCATCTTCAACTTGGTTATGATCCATTCTGTGAATTTATAAACCAACACAACACTTAAGATCTCTAAATAAAAACCTACTGGATGTTCCTTCAATCTGTCTTGCAAGGCTGGACATTACTCGAAAAAGAGCTTTCTCTGTTGCTGGTCCATCTATTTGGAATTCTTTACTAAATTCTCTTCATCAAATTGCAAACTCGCAACAATTCAAGAAATCGTTAAAAACTTACTTATTTCAATTAGCTTTTAAGACTCTTGCATCAGAACACACCTAATCACCTTCGACTTTCATCCTCCTCCATTCTCCAGCTACATTTTTTCAATAACTTTCGCAGTTTGGTACTCTGAATACTAAGATTGGATATTAATTTTAGTTTTTAGTAGTTTTGTCTTTTCATGTTGTTTCTGTTGTATTTAGTTTTTTATACTATATTGTTCTGGATTTCTTATTTTATTATGTATGTAATGTATGTAAATCGTTTTGATTAATTTTTATTATTAAGTTTTTGTATGGATGAGAACCCTAGACTGAGGTGAGAGGTGTCTCCGCCCACAGGGAGGAGCCCTGTGGGCCTCACCGTCAGCAGGTGTGGCCTCAGCAGCGCAGGACACAGCTGTTAGGCAGAGACTTTATTATGAAGGAAGAAAGGCAGAGCCCATAGAGCAGGAGATGTAAATAAATACAGTTCTTAGCAATGGGGTATACCCAGGGTGATGTCACTGAAGTGAAGGTCTGGTAGTGGCTTGCAGTGCGGGGTACACCAGAAAGTCCCTTCGGACGAGTAGAGGTTACCTCAGAAGTGCAGATCCAGTAGTGGCCTGGGGTATGCCGAGGATGTCTGTACTGAAGATTGTGTTAGTGAGGTAGACAGAGGTGCAGGAACTTGGAAGTGGATCTCGTAGTTGGAACGGCACTACCCTGCAACACAGGGTATACAGGAACAACATCTACTGAAGAGGGGATGGTGGTGGCCCGGAGCCCGGGGTACACTGTAGAGAAGCTTCAGTAAGCTGGTATCGTTGAAGTCTGTAGAATGTACTCACAAGAGTTAGTTCCAGGAGAGTGTCCCGAGAGGTGGAACAGGTAGAAGTCCAAGGCAGGAAGGCCCTCCGAGGAGCAGATAGCCAGGAACACAGAAGGGCCCCCGAGGAGCGGGTACCCAGAGCGTCCACACACCAAGAGAGAATCTGGAACTGAAATTCAAGGATGGAGCGGATTCAGCAACGAGGGAACTCCTTGCTAACTCGTAGAAGCAATGGGCCGGTCAGCTTAAGTACAGCAGCGAGTTGCTGTCATCTGGAGGGGATGCCCCCGAGGTTCCCGCTATGACATGTACAAAGGAGGCTTCTTAGGTGATTCCGGAAACAAGATGGCGGCCGGCAGTGCCCACGCCTTCCCAGGGACGCCGTGGAGGTCGGCGTTGGCTGGCGGAGGCCGCCATTCTTCCTAAGATTGATGGTGCAGGGAAAAAAGAGGTGAGCATGAGAGGTCGCAGCCGTCTGCGACCGACGGGCGTAACATTTATATTGTAAAAGCGGTATATAAACATTTTTAAATAAATAAATATATAAAATAATTCAATGCATACAATTCATACAATTGACATACAAGGATACAATGCTGTTTTGTCTGTTATTGCAAGAGACCTTTTATTAGCACTCGAAAAGAAAAACTACTGATTGTCAATGGAAAAGTTGCAATGAAGAGGAATGTTTTTAGAGTCCATTTAAATTTCTTTGGGTCTTTCAGAATACACATTCGAAAGGGCAAAGAGTTCCATAAGACAGGACCTGCTATGGAGAAAGCTCTTTAATGAGTTGGAGAAAGTTAGGCCAATTGAGGAGATGGAATGTTAAGGAGGTGCTGGCTGAAAAATTGGAGTGTTCTCGTGGGGGTGTAGAGTTGTAATGTGGAACTTATTCATGGGGAATTAATATTAAGAGATTGTGTATTATAATCTACATGTTAGAAAAGTAAAGAAAAGAAAGAGAAAAATGAAACCTATCTGGTTCTCAAAGGAGGTGGCTGATAAAATAAAAGCTAAAAGAAAAGCATTAAAAAAATATAAAGGATCCCAAAGGGAGGATCACAAGGAAGAATATCTGGTGGAACGGAGGGAGATGAAGAAAGTTATCAAGAAAGCAAATAGTAAAGTGGAAGAAAGGATTGCCAAAGAGGTAAAGCAAGGTGACAAAACATTTTTCAGATACATCAGAGAAAGGAGAAAAGTCCAAAGTGGTATAGTGAAATTGAAAGGTGAAAAGGATCAATGTGTGGAGTGAGATGAAGAAATGGCAGAAATATTAAACGAATACTTCAGTTTAGTGTTCACTAAAAAGGACCCTGGAGAAGGACCATCGCTAGTTAACAAGAAACTGGAGGGGAGTGAAGTAGATGAAATTCCATTTACAGAAGAGAAAGTATGGGAAGAGCTAGGAAACTTAAAAGTGGACAAAGCCATGGGGCCTGATGAGGTAAATCCCAGGATACTGAGGGAGCTCAGAGATGTGCTGGCGAGTCTGCTACTTGATCTGTTCAATAGATCCCTAGAAATGGGAGTGGTGCCAAGTGATTGGAGAAAAGCAGTGTTGGTCCCGCTTCACAAGAGTGGGAGCAGAGAGGAGGCTGGAAACTACAGGCCGGTTAGCCTCATCTCAGTGGTCGGAAAAGGAATGGAGTCGCTTCTGAAAGAAAGAATAGTGAACTATCTACAGTCAGAAGAATTGCTGGACCAGAGGCAGCATGGATTCACCAGGGGAAGGTTCTGTCAGACAAATCTGATTGACTTTTTTGATTGGATGACTAGGGAACTGGATCGAGGATGAGTGCTTGATGTCATCTACTTGGATTTCAGCAAAGCTTTTGATACGGTCCCGCACAGGAGGCTTGTGCATAAAATGAGAAGCTTAGGAGTGAGTGCCAAGGTTGTGGTCTGGATTTCAAACTGGTTATCAGACAGAAGACAATGTGTGATGGTAAATGGAACTTACTCTGAAGAGAGAGAGTGTTAAGCGGAGTGCCGCCAGGATCAGTGTTGGGACTGGTTCTCTTCAATATCTTTGTGAGCGACATTGCAGATGGGATAGAAGGTAAGGTTTGTCTTTTTGCAGATGATACTAAGATCTGCAACAGAGTGGCTACACCGTAAGGAGTGGAGAGAATGAGATGGGATTTAAGGAAGCTGGAAGAGTGGTCAAAGACATGGCAGCTGAGATTCAATGCCAAGAAGTGCAGAGTCATGCATATGGGTTGTGGAAATCCGAAAGAACTGTATTTGATGGGGGGTGAAGGGCTGATGTGCATGGAGCAGGAGAGAGATCTTGGGGTGATAGTATCTAACGATCTGAAGTTGGCGAAACAATGTGACAAGGCGATAGCTAAAGCCAGCAGAATGCTGGGCTGCATAGAGAGAGGAATATCTAGTAAGAGAAAGGAAGTGATGATCCCCTTGTATAAGGTCTTGGTGAGGCCTCACCTGGAGTACTGTGTTCAGTTCTGGAGACCGTATCTCCAAAGGGACAGAGACAGGATGGAGGTGGTCCAGAGAAGGGCAATCAAAAAGGTGGATGCTCTTCATAAAATGAGTTATGAGGAGAGATTGAAGAACCTAAATATGTATACCCTGTAGGAGAGGAGGAGCAGGGGTGATATGATACAGACTTTCAGATACTTGAAAGGTTTTAATGATCCATGGTCAACAACAAACCTTTCTGTTGGAAAAAAATCAGTAGAACTAGGGGTCACGATTTGAAACTCCAGGGAGGAAGACTCCGAACCAATGTTAGGAAGTATTTCTTCACGGAGAGGGTGGTGGATGCCTGGAATGACCTTCCGGAGGAAGTAGTGAAGACTAAAACTGTGAAGGATTTCAAAACTGTGGATCCATAAAGGCTAGAGGATGGGAATGAAGAGAAGAGCCATGGGGGTGGCTTGCTGGAATGGTGGCTACTACCTGGTGATTACTACCCTTACTCATAAGCCTTCACACGGTTTTATGCAATTCCAACATTCGCTCTCTGCTTCAACAGCAAGGGGAAATGTGGAAAAGAGGATTTGCATTCAGACAACAACCAACCAGGACTGAACTACACAGTCTGAGTAAACAAATAAGTGTGGGGGTAGCTTGCTTATTGTGGCAGTTACTACCCTAAACCAATTAAGCCTGATACTTCACTTTGAATGCATATACAGTGTTGCTCTCTGCTTCAACGGCAGGGGGAAATGTGGAAAACAGGATTTATATTCAGACAACATCCAACAAGGCATTGATCTGTGCAGTCTGGGTAAACAAGCACTGGGGTAACTTGCTTGATGCGGCGGTTACTGCCCTTAACCATTAAGCCTTATGCTTCACCTTTGATGCAACTCCAACATTACTCTCTGCATCAACAGCAGGGGGTGGCAGGAAATTCAAATCAAACAGTTACCAATAAGGGCCCTGAACTTGGTGGTCGGTGAAAAAGATAAGTATGGGAAAATAAATGTGGGAGCTTGCTGGGCAGACTGGATGGGCCGTTTGGTCTTTTTTTGCCGTCATTTCTATGTTTCTTTGTAACTGCTGTTTTGTAATGTATATGTATACCAGTATACTAGGAGCCAATGATCCATATATATTGCATATTCACAGAAAAAAGAAAATAGTCCAGTGATCCATAGTGGATATATAAATATTTCAAAAAATAATACTTTAAGTGAACCACTGACAGGAACTTAAAACCTTGGATGACATAGCAACATAGTAAATGACAGCAGATAAAGAACTGATACATCCAGTCAACCCAGCAAGTCACTTTTGCTGATAACTGCCACTTCATGCATGTTACCCTCTTGCCTCTTGTAGTAACTGCTGCTCCATGCAGGCTCCACCCAAAGTTAATATAGGTTATCCCATTATACATTTCCATCCTCTATTTCTTTGGTACTTAATGATTATTGAAAGAGAGGATATATAATCAGTCTTGCTCCCATGCACATTTTTGTTAGTTGAGCTGGTGGGTTTGAATATGAAGGCACTTTTTTCACCACAGTTTTAAGTTCCAGTCAGTGGTTCACTTAAAGAAGTGTCATTATTTGAAATAGTTATAGATCTTCTATGGATCACTGGAGCATTTTCTTTTTTTCTGATTAGATTTTTTTCTTGATTCAGTTAATTAGGTCCTTTTTTTCTATTTTTATTCATTTGCATACAGACAACTATATGTATATTTTTATTCCTTTTCACTACCCATTTATTTTTAGCAGTTGATTCATGAAATCTGGAATCATTCATATTTGTCTGCTCTTCATTTAAAGCCACTTTTACCACATCTTCTCTATTAAGATATTCTAATTTCCCATTTTAACAGTATCCATTGAAGTTACTGTTAAAGCTATTAGTGTAGCTGCTTTTAAAAACAGTTTGGACAAGTTCCTGGAGAAAAAGCCCATTAACCATTATTAAGGTGGAGTTGCAGAAATCCACTGCTTATTCTTGGGATAAGCAGCTTGGAATCTATCTACCCCTTGGGATCCTGCCAGGTACTTGTGACCTGGCTTGGTCACTATTAGAAACAGGATACTAGATTTGATGGACCTTTGGTCTGACCCAGAATGGCAAGTCTTATCTTCTTATGTTCATACCATGTATCCTTGAATGATTGTTTGCATTCCCCGTGATCAAGTTTAATAACTATTCTATTCATTTTTTAATTGCTAGTGCCAGTAGGCTGGTTCAATATTTATATATTTCTTTCTTTCTTTCTTCATACAGGGCTAGTTTCCCACATTTCCAAAATTTTATTCAGAGCAGATTAGAATATTCTGGTTAAGATGGAGTCCATCCCATTGAAATAGCCATCCCCTTTCCCAAAATGTTCCTCAGTCCCTAATAAATCTAAAGCCCTTCTTTCTGTACCATTGCCTTATCCGTGTATAGAGGCTCTGGAGCTCAGCCTACCCCTGGGATTCTGGGAATATTTCTGAGAATGCTAATCAGAAATTTCTGGATTTCAATCTTTTTCCTAGAAATCTAAATATGGCCTCCAGTACCTGCTTCTTGTATCTTCCTATATCAATGGTAACCACATGTACCATGACAGCCAGCTCCTTCCCAGCACTTTCTAAAATTCTGTCTAGGTGATATGTGAAATCTTCTACCTTTGCATCAGACAGACAAGTTACAAAGCTATCCTCATGAGCACCAAGTTAGCTTGATTCTTAAGGACAAGATCATGAATAGCAATGCAATCTTAACCTTACCTTTGGCACACAACTCTGGAGAAAAATCCTTGGCGAGAAGATAACACATCACCTGGAAGACAGGTCCCAACTATAGGAATACTTCCTGTCTCTCCAGGGTGATGGTCTCCTTCTTGGTGACCTTGCTTCTCTGAAGCAGCACTGGAGCTGGAGATGGAGTGGAGTGGAGATGGAGCCACTCTAGCATGTCCCTGAAAGTCTCCTCTATATATTTATTTGTATTTATGTAAAACTGGTCACATTCCTCCCAATCCTGGAAATGTAGTTCTGGGTGGATTACATTAATATTGCATAAATTACATTGGGAGCATTAAACAAGACCCATATCAAACAAAAATTATATAAATAATTGTAGTAACTTGGATGGTAGTGACTTGGGAAACAGCCAGGAAAACAAAGGAGGCAGACTCTGGCTATTTCCTTATGTACACTTTTATTTACAGTGAAAGCAAAACAGAAAAACAGATGCAACTCACCTTCTATACTGACAGTATTCAAAAATCAACTGCAACCTGTCCTCTCATAGGAAGGCTTCCACTCTGCTCTCTGGGGCCTCTCCTAACTTCCTGGGCTGTGGTCTCTTATCCCAGGTCTGCAGTGATCCACCCCAGCCCAGAATCTCTCACTGAGTTGGGACTTAAGGAGGACCGGTACAGATTGCTGTGGCCGATCCTTTAAGGTGTTCTGAGGGAGCTTCCTATATATTCCCTCACATACCCTACCCCCTCAGCTTGGCCATGTTAGGCTAGGTGTCCAGATGTGTTAGTCTATGTGGCTCCACCACATAGACTAACCATCCCCGGGTGGGTTGCCTGATTTCTTGTGAGCCAGCACCACAGAGCTGCAAACTGGGGACAATCGCATCCCACAATAATCAGGTACAGGAGGTCGGAAGGACTCCCACTTCCATAACGGCTTGACCTGCCAGGGTTGTCAACAGGACCTGACTATTTGGGTACTCCTGTTTGTTCCTATGTACATAGGTAAGTGTCTCTTTTCTCTTGTGACTGATGCCCTCTTTTTGGAGCAGGGCCTCACAAACGAGAGTCTTGCCAGATCCTGAATCCACAAAAGCTTGGGTGGAAACATTGTCTAGTTCCACTTGGATCACAAATTCCTTACGATGCTGATGAGGAGTATCCACTAAGCTACAAGTCTGCAGTTTTGTGAACCTGTTCACTAACTCTTTTTCCATGTTTCTGTTCTTGTGCTGTTCCTTCAGCTTGCGTTTGTGCTCCATGTCGTTTAACAATATGGCCCACTGCCTTGCAGAAAGAGCATGTCCACTGGATTGGTTTCCCTTGGCTTTTAACACTTCCCCTCAAGGGCTCTTCAACTTCAACCTTTCCAAAGGGGAAGCTGTCCTCCTGATGTCCATTACATGAACAGAGGGAACAGAAAGTAAAAGTATCTGAAGTTTGATTCTTGGGGTAGCTTGAATGCTCTGAGGTACTTTTCTTCTTTCAAGGTAAGGTACTTTCCTGCTTTGAATTTTTTCCTTTGCCCTCAGGAATTTTATTTTCTAGTAAGGGCTGGGTCACTAAGCTGACATCCATAACTTCAGGTCTCTCAAATCGGTAGACCCTTGCCAAATTATCTCTCTGACCACCTTTAAAGCATGTGGATGAGACTGATGCATGGGTTCTGGATACATAAAACAAGTTAATTGCCTATGACAGATGCTGGAGGCTTTGCGAGGGAATTTGTGTGGGCTGCCTTTTTAGCCTCGATACATCAGGCATCAAGTGCTCCTGGTCAAAAGTGTCCACCACTTCTAGAGCTCTTTCCATCGTGAGCCCTGGGTGTCTGCAGACCCAATTCTGCATTGGCAAGTCAAGCCCATCTAAGAACTGCTCTAACCTGTTGGGCTACTTTGAGGTCAGCATTTGCCTCTAGCCACAGCCACTTTCAGCCAGCATCTCTCAGGTGTTGAAACAGATTTTAGGGGCTCTCCCCAGGCTGCAGGAATCCCCGACAGACCTGCTGCCAATATGTTTCAGAGGTATAATCAGTTCTCTCCAGGATAGTGGCCTTGACTTCCCCAGAGGTAGCACTCCCATCTGGGTTGGCTGCTTGGAACGCTGCTTGATTTCTGCCCGTATGCAAGTTACCAAAGTGTATAGTCCAGTTAGCTTCAGTCCTCTTAAAGTTTGTCCAGAAGAAGTCCAGATCCTTGCCTGCCTTCATTTTAAACAGGATGTTAGGTAACGGATTCACCTGGGTTATCCTGTTCAAAGCAGTCTGCACAGCCTGTGCTACCTGAGTTAGCACTATGCTTTGCTGCACAAGTTGCTCTCAGAGTGCCTGCTGCTGATCAGTTTGTGCATGCAATTGCTCTTGCCCTGTAGTAAGGATCTGGATCACTTGCTCCATCTTTCCTGCTTCTGAGTCGGCCTCCAGCTGGGGTAGCTGGGGTATATGGGGAAGGAGAGGAAAAAACAAAAAAATTTGCTGGCCTGTATAGCCCTGATTCACTGCTTGACATCTGAGTGCAACTGGGAGTCACCAAGAAAAAGGGGAAACATCCCAAAACTCTGCTGGGTTTTTTTCTGCTGCAGCTGTGGGCTTCCGCCTGTGCTTCTTGCTTAGGCAAGAGATCCTACTACTACCACCATATGTGGTAAGTTGGACAGAAATGGCTTGGGAAACATCCAGGAAAACAAAGGAGGCAGATTCTGGCAGTTTCTTTATGTGCACTTTTATTTATAGTGAACAGAAAACAGAAAACCAGATGCAGCTCACCATGTTGTTCTGACAGTATTCAAACATCAATTGCAACATGTCCTCTTATAGGAAGGCTTCCTCTTGGTTCTCTGGGGCCTCTACCAACCTCCTGGGCCCTGATCTCTTAACCCTGGTCTGCAATGATCCACCCTAGCCCAGAATCCCTTGCTGGGTTGGGACTTGAGGAGGACAGGTACAGATAGCTGTGGCCAGTCCTTTAAGTGTTCTGATATTCTTATATACTCCATTACAATAATATACAAATAAAACCAACAATTAAAATTCATCAATTACCGTGCCACATTAAAATCATTTTTAAGGGCCTATATGTCAGTGGCAAAAGCCTGCATGAAATAAAAAGCTTTCAGTTTTCGATCAGCAGGAATGTGGATAGCTGGGTGACTGGTGGGCATGAGGATCGCTTGGTAACTTGGATGTTTGGTGTAAAGGTGGTGGACCTCATTCATCACCTAGATACAATTTTAGACCGTCCTGGGGAGGAGTCGGCTGTCATGTGTGCCAGTGATATAAGAAGATGTGGGACGGAGGCTCTGGAAGACAAATTTAGGCTTTTAGGTAGAAAGTTGTAATCCAGAACCTCCAGGATCGCACTCAGACATATTCCAAATTCCATATGCAGAACCCTAGAGGAAGGCAGAGCTCCTGATTCTCAATATATGATGAGGCAATGGTGCAGGAAAGAGGGCTTTAGATTTGTTAGGAACTGGACATTTTGGGGAAGATGGAGCCTAATCTAAAAGAATGGGCTCCACCTTAATCAAGTTGGAATCAGGCTGCTGGTGCTAATATTTAAAAATGAGATATAGCAGCTTTTAAAATAGATCATGAGGAAAGCCAACATTTACTCAGGAATGCATAGTTCAGAGTGAGGTATCTTCTAAGGATACTGGCATAATGGAGAAGTTAGAAGAGCCAACTAGAGAGGTTGTAATAAAGGTAGAAGTAGCCCAGGTACATTTAAATTAAAAGCAGACAGAGATAAATGATTCCAACTTTCCCATTTCAATTTCTAGGCAGTCTGTGAAAACAATTAAAAATCACACTTTGAGTTGTCTGTATGCAAATGCCATAAGTCTATAAAGTAAGTCTAGAGAGCTAGAATAAATGTCACTGAATGAAAATATAAACATATTAGTCTTCTCAGAGATCTGAAGGAAGGAGGATAAATGATGGGACACAGTTATACCAGAATACAAATTATATCAAAATGATAGGCTAGGTCAAATTGGTGGAAGGTGCTATATATTAATGATCACATAGATTCAAACAGGATAAAAGTCCTGCAAGAGACCAAATGCACTATGAATAGAAAGTTCTGGTGTGAAAGGGAAAAGTAGAGCTGTGGGGGTTTCTACCATCCATCTGTAGTCTCACAAATGGGCTCCAAGGGGTACTCAAATGCAAAGGTGCCAACCACAAACTTTTCCCTATGTTATGTAATACACATGTTCCACAACTCTGAGTCACCTATGAAACTGAACCAATTTTAGGAGCCCACCAATGAGACTGTATTTCATGTACTACCCCTTGTGAAGGAGTATATAGGAGAAAACCCCAAAACACCTTAAAGGACCAGATCCAGATATCTGCCCTGGTCCACCTTAAGCCTAAGAAAACAGGAAACCCTGGGTTCAGGCAGAGGTCCCTGGGAGATTATATAACTACAGCAAAAGAATAATTTATGGCAAACAATCTACTGGTCAATATCTCTTAGCAATATATAAACTTTTAATAGTACATACAATCATCAATGTGGTACACATTTTTTAAATGCACAGTCACAAAATCATAATACACACAAGGACCCCAACACGGCCGTGTTTTGCATCAGGGGCTGCATCAAGGGGACCACAACTTCTATGAGTCTTGAAAGCTAGAGCATCACGATGCAGGAAACAGTGGGTTGATTGTGTTGCGGTCGCCACCGCTTCCCCTCGCTTTGGGCTCAACCCTGCATACCTCCGCTTCAGGAACCGCCGCGTTCCGCCGACGCTGGACCCTGGGGGCTTCTCTCACTCCACGTGGCATCCGCCATTACGTGCCTGCTTCTCCTCGGTCTCGCGCGCACGCGCGAGGACGCCCGTCTTGAGCGCTCAACTCCCGGAAGCCTGGCCCCGCCCGTGCTGATGACGTCACGCCCAAGTCCCGATATAACCGGCGTTCAAACTCTCTCTCATCGCCTTGCAACGAGGTTCACAACTGCCTAGTTGTTCTGAGTTGCGCTCCTGTTGTTCTCTACGGTTTCCTGCCTCTGACCCCGGTTTGCCTACGACTCCGCTTCAGCCTGCTGCCTGCCTCTGACTCCGCTTTGCCTACGACTCCGCTTCAGCCTGCTGCCTGCCTCTGACCCCGGTTTGCCTACGACTCCGCTTCAGCCTGCTGCCTGCCTCCGACCCCGGTTTGCTACAGACTCTGCTTCAGCTACAGCTTGCTCCAGCTCCGGTTGGCTCCAGACTCTGCTTCAGCTACAGCCTGCTCCAGCTCTGGTTTGCTTCAAACTCCGCTTCAGCTCACAGCCTGCTTCAGCCTCCGGTCTGCTACAGTTTCCGCTGCCGCCCGCTGCCCTGTCATCAGCTGGCCCTCGGCCCTGTACTCCCGGCTCCTGCTTCCCGGGTACCTTGGACTTCCTATACTTCCAGTTTACTCTGGTCCCGGTCTAAGCACACATCTGCCTCTGGACTTTCTGACTATTCCCCAAGTCCCGAGGTCCCAGGGCCCTACGGGCTCCTCCTGGGGGGCTCCGCCTCCCGGCCTACCCCGTCACCCTCGGTGGGCCGGCCCAAGGGTCCACTACCTCGCCAGCAGTGTCCGACTGCAACAGATTGTATGCAGTTGGGGTGATCTGCTGGATCACTTGACGCGAGTACTGAAGTTCAAAATAAATGGAGCATCCGTGGGAGTTGATAGTACAATAAGTGAAACTCTAAGCTGCGGGTCAGCGGGACCACCCACAGTACTTAAAAGCACTAAAGAAGTGCTTAGTCAAGACAGAGAGTTTTAAATTTAACTTTAATTTTGAGCTTAGGTGCGATCTCAAACGCTGAACTTATTGAAAAGACTTCTGTGCCAGGAGTTCTAAACGGCGATATAGAATTTAGAAAGGAACAGAGAACAAAATTGGGAATATCATATCGCCCTTGTATAGATCCATGGTGCGACTCACACCTTGAGTATTTATTTGCAGTTCTGGTCACCCCCATCTCAAAAAAGACATAGCAGAATGGCTCCCTTATGGAGCAATGCTAAACAGATTAGGGCTCTTTAGCTCGGAGTAAAGATGACTGAGAAGGGATATATTTGAAATTTATAAATCATGAGAGGGGTGGAACAGGTAAATAGGATATGGTTAGTTACCCTTTTAAACAATACTACAACTAAGGGGACAGTCCATGAAAATAGCAAATGACAGATTTAAAGCAAATCATAGAAAGTATTTTTTCACTCAGCACACAATCTATTGCTGGAGGATGTGGTCAAAGCAACTAACTTTGTGGGGTTCAAAAGAGGACTGGACAAGATCCTGAAGGAAAAATCCATAACTGTTATTAGCCAGATAGACTTAAACTGGGAGTCAGACATAAGAAATAGATCGATTTTGGGGGATTTGTAACCCATTCTGGCCACTGATGGAGACAGAATGTTGGGCTTGATGGACCTTGGTCTGACCTTGCATGGCATTTCTTATGTTTTCTTGCTCTTATATTCTTAAATTGTAAGCTCCATAGTAGCTCTTTAAGACTGATAAGTACTAGAAACAGTAGTAGAATATCTAATGGGAATTTCAGTATTTTTATTTTTGGTTTGTTTTGTATAACTGTCAACTGAATTGCTAGTTCTGCTGTTTTAAAAGCAGTTGTAGTACTGATTAGAAATCAAAGCATATTTATTTATTTTAATCCATAATTATGAAAGAGCAGTATGTAGTGGTTCTAGCTCGTAAGATGACTTGTCAGCAAGAGGGCAATTGTAAAAGTCATTTTTCGGATTAAAAAAAACAACATATTTCCTGAGGAAATGGGGGCTTTGAAAATTGCCCCCCCTTGGTGCAGGTAACCTTACCTACATTGTTTGCCTGAATACTGGAGGCGGGATGGAACCTTGTGTACCGTTTTCACTATTCAAAACTAGGCACTTTGGTTTTTTTTTTGCAATAATAATTTCCCATAGAGAAAAGAGGCACAAATCTCTGCAGGTCATTTCTGAAACTACAATAATCAAAGCTAAATTATCAGTGTAATTTCACTTCAGTTATTGTTGCAAACCCTGAAGGTAGAAATAACCCACAGAGGTTACACCAATGAGATCAGTTTGATTATTGTCCCCCAAAATAGTAATTCTGCCTACAATGTTCATATCATCAGTAAGTCACTTTGTGGCTCTAGGCATTTCCAAATTTTCCACCCTGCTTTTTACATTTCACTTTTAAGTTCTGTGTTTTGTTTTGGTTTTTTTTTTTTTGCTTGCTTGCTTGTAATGTATACTGATCAGTTGATGTTACACCTTCAGCCCCATAGGTGGCTGATGTAAACTGTTGTTATATTTATGATCTGTGCACTAATCCAGTGTTTCTCAATCCAGCCCTGGAGTTCCATAATGAATATGCATGAGATAGTTATCCACACAATGGAGGCGGTGCATGGAACTCTAGCTCATGCATATTCATTGCAGATGTCCTGAAAAATCTGACTGGCAAGGGGGTGTTCCAGTGTTCACTTGAGAAAAACTGCTCTAATACATATAGAAAGAAAGCAAAAATGGAAAAGAAGTCAGGAAAAGGCAGACTATAAAAGAAGAGGAGAGACTAAGAACAGTATAAAAAGAAAGAAAACTCATAGGGTCATTCATCAAAATGCGTTATGGCATTAACACACATTAATAACACTTGTTAACACATGCGTTAACGCCATAATGCATGAGTTAAGAACAATAATGCACAGCGCGAATGTACATTTTTTGGAGGGGCAGGATCAGGGAGGAGTTTGGGTGGGATTTAGTAAAATGAGGGGCAATATCACACTGTGCGATAGCATAATGCATGCTATTGCATGGTTTTTAACACCGGAAATAACTACACCTTTTTTCCTGGTGTTAGGCTGTGCAATATGCCCGAAATGGCCATAACACAATTCGTGATACATTTTTTGAATTGCATTTTGGCCATTTCTGGGCTTGAGAGGGGAGACTGGAGAAGGGGAGTGGAGAAGAGAGAAAGAGAGAGAGAAAGAGCTTCTGGGGAGAGCCTCACAGTGTGCAACTATTTATATCACTATTGGAGGGCCATGTAAAAGGTCGAGGTGAGGTGGTGGTGGTTTAAGGTTTAGGGGCCAGTTTTGCATATAGAGTGAGACGTACGAACAGCACAGTAAACCTTGGTGAAGATTTGACATCATTTTGGACGTACCATCAAGCTAGGTTGAGATAACATAGTATAAAATTTCATCTTTGTGAGACTTTCCTCACTCCAAATGATGTCAAATCTTCACCAAGGTGTACTGTGCTGTTCTTACGTCGCACTCTAAATGCGAAACTGGCCCCTAAACCCTAAACAACCACCAATACCTCACCTTGACCTATTAGATGGCCCTCCAATAGAGTTATAAATACTTCACTACTATGAGAGTCATGTAGATAGTCTCTCTCTCTCTCTCTCTCTCTTTTAAAATTTCCCTAAACACGCCCCTTTTTCTTAATGCAAGCATTATCAATGCGTTAATAACGCATTTTGATGAATCTAGGGGGCAGTCATCAAAAATTTAGATGTACTATTGTCAGTACTAATAGTAAACATATCTAAATTATAAATATTTTGCTTTTTGAAAGTCTCAGTTATTATAGTGCATGTACAATATGGGGTAGATTTTAAAAGGACTGCATGTGGAATACATGTTTGCGCACTACCCGGCGCTCGCATATGTATACCCAATTTTATAACCTACGCTTGCCGATGCGCGCAAGTTATAAAATCAGGGATTGGCGCGTGCAAGTGGGTGCACAATTGTGCACCTTGCGTGCGCCGAGACGCTCTGCCTTCCCCCGTTCCCTTCCGCCTAACCTGATCTTCCCTCCCCGTCCCCTAACCTTTTCCCCCCCTAGCCCTACTCTCCCCCCCCCCCCCCCAATGTTTAGATAACCTTTTGCGCCTGACTCTGGGCAGGCGCAAGTTGTGCGCACCAGCAGCCTGTCAGCACGCAATCCTTCAACACAGTCCCGTGGCTTTACGCGCGTCACTGCGCCTTTTTAAAATAGGCCCGGAGCGCATAAGACCGGTTACACGCATAAATCCTCCGGAAAGTATATCTCATATCTGCTTACTTCATGCTTGAATCAGAAATGATTGTGCATTCATGGCTGTAAACTCTTAAGGAACTTCCTGTGGAGATTGAAATAATTAAAATATCTGAAAGCATAAAAAGAATTAAACAAGCTTTACATTTTTTATAGTAGGGGACATTTTTTTTTTTGTATTTGTTTCATTTTTTCCATTTTTTCATTTTGGTTGTTGTTTCTTTTTTTTGTTGTTGTTTCTTTAAAACAAAAAAAAAATCAAAATTTTAATAAAAGAAATGAATACTAAAAAACAAAATTTAAAAAATGGATCCCTACCAATGCTGCAAATTTTTTTTTTTTTTTTAAATCTTTCCAGTATCTCCCAAGTTCCTTCCCTGATCTCTCTTACCCTCTTTTTTGCTTGAAATTTTATTCACCAGGTAAGACTGATCCTCATTTGCTGCTTCCCTATTAGTAAGTCAGTTTCAAATGACATCAGAAGGCTGAGGTTGACGCCATTGTTCATTCCTGCCGTGAACAAAATAATGACGCCAGCTTCGGTCTTCAAGTGCCATCTGCAGTCGACTCACCGGTGTCACAGGAGTGACTGGGGATCCCTCCTGCCCCATGAAGAAAATTTCAAGCAAGGAAGAAGGAGTGACTTTTTTTTTTCTGGCTGCGATTACCTTTTTTTTTTTTTTTTCAAAGAAATGAAGGAAAATGAGTGAAATTCAATTTGTTTTGTTTTGTTTCATTTTAAAAATGAAATGGAAAATTTAATTTTAACTTTCCCATTTAATTTTCAACAAATGCACATCTTATTATAGAAAGTAGATGAGGATCAAGGCAGGTTCAGAGACAATAATTCTTGCTATGATTTTTTTGTGGTTTAACTCCAAACCCCTGGACTGCATCCTAGCTACTTTAAAAAAAAAATGTTCTTTTCTAGCAGCTCCCCTCCCTTCCCTACAAATCGCACCCATCTATAAACCTGATACCCTAACGAGAGTAAAATTTCTCAAGGAAATACAACATAAATGGCCAGCCATTTCTGATACAAGCATGAGGTACATGTGAGATCTATTCATCATTTGTGAAAATTTTTTTAAGATTATTAAATTATGAATGTTCACGAAAGATGCATGAATGGGTAGTAGCCAGGGCTGAAGTCTTGACAATTTGCGCTACTGCTCACAATTTTCAAATGTATCCAGTCCCTTTTAGTGTCTCTCACATCCAGAAAAGTCTGTCTGCCTCTGCCTATAACCAATAAGCAGGCCGATACAGTTAAGCGCAGCCGCAGTTACCCCGTTTCTAACCAGCTGTGTACTCACAATTTTGCCACATAAGTCTAACCCGCGATTCACTATCTGTTTTTACCGATCCTTACCGCTTCTTTAACTCGACGCTTATCCCTTTCCGCCCGCGGCATGTATATGTATGTAAACAATCCGATTAGCTATTCCCTCCCATACAGTAAAGTGCGCCCCGACTATCGCCTTTTTAACCTGCTATCTTGTCACGTCTTTAACCTACTAATCTACCGCCTACCCTGACCCTTGCGTTAGTGTGGTTCACTGGTTGCTCAGCATTAAGGCTCAGCATGATCCCATACATTCCTTGCACTGTCTGTATTCACAAGAATTTAATTATCTGATTCTACCACCAAAAGCCGCCCAGTCCCAAACCAACCCAATCCACAGAAAAAAAAAATGCTTCTCGCACTTAACCGCCCAGTCCCAGTCCCAGTCCCAAACCAACCATGAAGTTAGCAAGTAGCACATTTAAGACTAATCGGAGAAAATTCTTTTTCACTCAACGCACAATAAATCTCTGGAATTTGTTGCCAGAGGATGTGGTTAGTGCAGTTAGTGTAGCTGGGTTCAAAAAAGGTTTGCATAAGTTCTTGGAAGAGAAGTCCATTAACTGCTATTAATCAAGTTTACTTAGGGAATAGTCACTGCTATTAATTTCATCAGTAGCATGGGATCTTCTAGGTGTTTGGGTAATTGCCAGGTTCTTGTGGCCTGGTTTGGCCTCTGTTGGAAACAGGATGCTGGGCTTGATGGACCCTTGGTCTGACCCAGCATGGCAATTTCTTATGTTCTTAACCCAATCCACAGAAAAAAAATGCTTCTCGCACTTAGCCGCCCAGTCCCAAACCAACCCAATCCACAGAAAAAAAATGCTTCTCGCACTTAGCCGCCCAGTCCCAAACCAACCCAATCCACAGAAAAAAAATGCTTCTCGCACTTAGCCGCCCAGTCCCAAACCAACCCAATCCACAGAAAAAAAAATGCTTCTCGCACTTAGCCGCCCAGTCCCAAACCAAACCAACCCAACCCAATCCAAGCCCCAGCAGAGAGAGACGAAATTTCACAGTCCCAAACTTTCTCCCAGCCCCTGCTCACCTGCCCTGGCTGTGGCCACGCAAGCCCCCAGCAGCAGCAGTAGAAGTAGAAGGGCGGCGAGAGAGAGTGGCTTCAGCAGCCCCGCCAGCGAAAGTGAATACGTGCACCCCTGTACGTCCAATATGGGCGCTCAAGGCAGCGAAGGCGCATGCGCACACGCCGTGACCTCCAACGTCCAGCCAGTCATTTGAAATGACAGGTACCAGTGCACCCAGTATACTGTATAGGCACTGTATAGCGCCTATACAGTAAAATGGATTGCGCTTCACGGACGAGCGTTGGACGCGGCTTGTATTTGCATGCCATTTAAATACAGTATTGAGCGGTAGGTGATCCGAACTGTGCATGTGGCAAACGCGGGTGCACCGAGCACTAACGCACCTCTTTCTACCGCACCTTACTGTATCGGCCCGAAAGTAAGCAGGTAACACATTTAAAACAAATCAGAGAAAATTCTTGTTCACTCAATGCACAATTAAGCTGTGGAATTTGTTGCCAGAGGATGTGATTAGTGTAGTTAGTGTAGCTGAGTTAAAAAAAAGGTTTGGATAAGTTCCTGGAGGAGAAATCCGTTAACTGCTATTGATCAGGTTGACTTAGGGAATAGCCACCACTGCTATTACTGGCATTAGTAGCATGGGATCTACTTAATGCTTTGGGTATTTGCCAGGTACTTCTAACCTGGATTGGCCACTTTTGGAAACAGGATTCTGGGCTTGATGGACCCTTGGTCTGACCCAGTATGGCAACTTTTTATGTTCTTATATTATAATGTAAGTATCCTTTGATCTTTGAAAGCTGAAAACTAGATGCTAGGAAATGGTAAGTTAACTGCTCTGCTAGAGACATACCATTGTGTTCTCCCTGACTTTCTATCCTGCTTTGCATGTTGTATCCATATCCAATGGTTACTATTTACTTTCTCATCTAATTTCTGTGATTACCTTTCTTCCTTCCCTCTCTATATTTAACAGATATGCACCATTAGCACTAATAGATTGCAATTTTAAATTTTAGAAGACTACAAAAGACCCTTAGGGTAAATGTAATAAGTGTAATGTAGTTTTGGCAGGATACCACAAGTGACTTGTTAAAACTATGGTGTGAAAAACACTGCTAATATTGCACTGTGTACTAAACTAATTAAAGGCATTTATAGGAATGCTCACTTATGATTTGGATTCACTAATTGCAAAAGCTATGTGTTTTTAAAATTGAAATTTGCATGCTTTCAGAATTGTTTGCATTAATAATCCTTCAGTTTTTGTTTAAGAAAATTGACCTTGTTTTCCAAAGCTGGGTTATTTTGGGTGTGTAACTTGATTAATTACATTAACACTGAAAATAGTTCTTTTCAAAAGGGTGGTTTGCCAATTAGAGCCACATCCACCCTAAATCCTGCTTTTCTTATATAGGGCCAAATGTACTAAGGCTTTTCTTTCATTCTCTATGGATGAAAAGCTTAGTAAATCAGGTCATCAGGTCCATAGTCTTCATTGAGTAGAGGTAATCTTCCTACTGACGTCACCTCACCAGGCCTCAGGGTCATAAGCACACCAGTGTATGCCTGTTGGGAATCTTAAAGTTGAAACCAGTGTTTTAAGTTAGATAATGGGTTTATTAGCATGATTTTGTTTTCCTTTTAAAATATTCCTTAAGTTGTATTAAAATGCGTATAATTAAAAAGTAAAAAATAAGACTTAGTTATCTAAATATATATACCCTAGAGGATAGGCAAGATGGGGGAGATATAATAGAAACAGTGAAATACTGTTGGGAGGCAACTTGGCAATAATGATTATGAGCAAATTTGAATTAATGACATGAAGGGATACAATAAGTAAATCCCTACTCTAGCACTAAACTTTCAAAGGGAAACTTTGATAAAATGAGAAAAATAGTAAGAAGAAAACTGAAAGCTGCAGCTACAAAGAGTGTACAACAGGCGTGGACATTGTTTAAAAAAATAACCTTCTTAGAAGTTAGGCTAAACGATTGCTGGTATGGTTAAAAGGTGAGTTGAAAGAGGCTATTTTAGCTAAAAGATCTTCCTTCAAAAACTGGAAGAAGGATACATCTGAAGAAATTAGGAAAAAACATAATCATTGGCAAGTTAAATGTAAAACATTGATAAGACAGACTAAAAAAGAATTTGAAAAGAGGTTAACCATAGAGGCAAAAACTCATAATAAAAACTTTGTTAAATATATCCATAGCAGGAAGCCTGTGAGCCAGTTGGACCATTAGATGGGCACTTAGGGAACATAAGGCCATTGCAGAAAGACTAAATTAATTTTTTGCTTTTGTGTTTATTGATGAGGATGTTGAGGTGATACCCATTCCGGAGATGGTTTTCAAGGGTGATGATTCAGATGAACTGACCAAAATCACAGTAGAACTGATTAACAAATTGAAGAGTAGCAAATTACCTGGACCAGATGGTCTATGCCCCAGGCTTCTGAAGTAACTCAAAAATGAAATTTCAGGCTTACTTTAAGTAGTTTGTAACCTATCATTAAAATCATCTGATGTACCAGAAGACTAGAAGCTGGTCAATGTAACCCCAATATAAAAAAAGGGCTCCAGAGGTGATCTGGGAAACTATAGACCGGTGAGCCTGACTTCAGTGTTGCGCGTCCCGGCTGCATGGGTGCCACAATTGGGCTTGCTCACCTTGCTATGCCCTCCACTAGCTCTGGTCTTGACGCGGTTGCCAGCTTCCGGCGTCCCCAATGCTCACCGCGGCCCTCTCCGGCTTCCTCAACACCGCAGACCTCACAGCAGAGCTCCCGTCGGGGCTCCGCGTCTTTGGCCGCCTCGGCCCCGCTCCTAGGTGTGCGTGCGGCCGACTTCATTCCGTGACTACCAGACCATCTTGCTTGGAATCCATCCGCGGCCTCCATCTGACCAGACCCGCAGGCACTGCCTGTCTCACCCAGAGGGCCTTCCTGAACTGTTACCTCCCTGAGGTCTCCGGACCTTCCAGTTCGGGTCTGGTCTATCCTCTCTGCATCAGCCACGCACCCTTGCTCATGGTGGTCACATCCCTCCACTAGCTCTCCAGGAGATCACCTGAGGCCCACCTAAGTCCAGGCGGTCTGGGTACCCAAGGGCTCAACCTGTAGAAACCCCGGACTGTTATTGTCGAAGCTCCAGCTAGCCTCTGTCTCCTCCACCTCATGGTGGCAGGTGCTCTCTGGGTCTGACCAGAGGGCCATACATATCCTGCACCAGGCCATGGGTCCACCTCCAGCGCAACAGGTTGCCAAGGCCATAGACTCAGTGGAGTCTCCTGCCTTGCAGGCCATCCCTGGTCTGGCTGCTCGTGTCTGAGAGCAACAACAGGTCCTGGAAGCATTGGCCTCCTCCGTGGAAAAGATGCGTTCTCAATTGGAGGAATCTTCTATAGCCAACCCAGGGGCTCTTGCCTATACCTTGCCCTCACGGGCACTGCTGGCCCTCCCAGCTCCACCCCATTTTAATGGGGATCTGCGCCTCTGTCGAGGCTTCATAAATCAATATTATATGCAGTTCTCACTGCAACCCGATGAAGCAACAAAGATCACCTTCATCCTTTCACACCTTGAGGGGAAGGCCCTGGCATGGGCTTCCCCACTTTGGGAGCATTCCGACACAATTCTTCATAGGCTCCCTTAGTTCATCTCTGTCTTCCGACGCACCTTCAAGGACCCAGGTTGACAGGCGGTCGCTGGCCACCACCTACTCCACCTCCGTCAAGGTTAACACTTGCTCGCTGAATACACAGTGGAGTTCAGAACTCTAGCAACTGAGTTGGGTTGACAAGAGGACTGCCTGCGGGCACCCTACCTCGAGGGACTGTGTCCTGCCCTTAAAGATGAGCTAGCCACCCATGAGATCCCTGTATCTCTGGAGGACCTGATCTCCCTGCTCGGTAGAATCAACTACCGTCTTCGGCAACGGCATCAGGAGATAAGAGCTCTCCGACCTTCTGCTCCACGGCCACCCCGTTCGGTGAGACCCCAGTTGAAGGCCTTACCAGCAGCACCTCAACCTCCCGAGGAGCCAATGCAGATCAACCGTGGCCATCTGACTCTAGAGGAACGTCTCCGACGAAGAAAATTGGGTCTATGTTTGTATTGCAGTGGTTCCAGACATCCCCTCCAGATTTGTCCTGTGCGTCCGGGAAACTCCAAAGCCTAAGCCCGGCAGGGATCCCGAGCTTGGGCACTACAGTTTCTGGCTCTCAACTGTTGCTGCCTGTCTCCCTCCTTAGGGAGTCACGTTCATTCGCGGCCACCACCCTCGTGGACACTGGGGGAGTGGAAATTTCATTTAAGAGGAGATTGTCACTCTCCTTCAGATACCAGTCCAACCATTGGAGGTCCCATTATGCATTGTCTCAATTCAAGGAGAACCTCTCTCTGATCATATCACTCATTGGCCTTTCGCCTCACTGTTGGGACCCTCCATGACAAGGAGATATCCATCCTGATTTTGAAACAATCAACACACCCTTTGGCCCTTGGACTTCCTTGGCTCCAGTTACATGTGCCCCAATTCGACTGGTAATCCCTGCAACTCACCCAGTGGGGCCCTTGATGTCAAACCCACTGTTTACGGCAAGTGTCTCCATCCATGACAGTCCTAAGCTCTACAACCCTCCCGGGGTTACCTGCTCCATACTTGGAAATCAAAGATGTGTTCTCCAAACAAAACGCTGACATCCTGCCTCCACTCCGAAAGTTCAACTGCCCCATAGAACGCCTACCTGGAACCACACCTCCCAAGGGCAGAACCTATCCTCTTTCACTCCCAGAAACCCAAGCCATGTCAGCATACATCAAGGAAAATGTGGCTAAAGGGTTCATAAGACCTCTACTTCCCCAGCAGGTGCCGGGTTCTTCTTTGTAAAGAAAAAGGATGGCAGTCTCAGACCATGTATAGATTACAGAGGTTTGAACGCGTAACCCGTAAGGACTGGTATCCACTGCCACTTATCAGTGAACTTGCCAGGTTATTATGGCCTGGATTGGCCACTGTTGTAAACAGGATGCTGGGCTTGATGGACCCTTGGTCTGACCCAGTATGGCATGTTCTTAACTGTTCGACCGCCTACAAGGCGCTCAAGTCTTTACCAAACTAGATCTGCGTGGGGCATATAATCTAGTACGGATTCAACCAGAATATATCTGAAAAACCACCTTCAATACAAGAGACGAACACTACGAGTATGTAGTAATGCCTTTCGGGCTTTGCAACGCCCCTGCAGTTTTCCAGCGGCTAATGAACGAAATTTTTCGGGACCTTTTGTACTCATTCATTGTAGTGTATCTAGACGATATATTAATCTTCTCCAAAGATCTTAAGTTTCATTGCTCCCATGTTCAAACAGTCCTCCAGTGTCTCAGAGACCACCATCTCTATGCTAAATTGGAGAAGTGTATTTTTGAGCAACCCAGTCTTCCATTTCAGGGCTATTTCATCTCCAACCGCGGTTTCACCATGGACCCCGACAAACTCCAGGGTATTCGGGAGTGGCCTCAACCAGTGGGCCTCTGAGCCCTACAAAGATTCCTTGGATTTACAAAGTACTATTGAAACTTTATCGCCAATTACTCTGCGCTGGCCACCCCACTCACTGCTATGACCAGGAAAGGATGTGATCTTTGAGTGTGGAGCCCCAAGACTCAGTCAGTGTTCCATGCCTTGAAAGAGGCCTTCTGTACCGGCCCCTGTTTACGTCACTTGGATCCTAATCGCCCCTTCATAGTGGAAGTCGATGCATCCGCTATTGGAACAGGAGCGGTCTTGAACCAATACTCCACCAAGGGAACCCTAGTTCCATGTTCCTTTTACTCACATAAATTCTCCTCCACAGAACAAAACTATACCATAGGAGACCGCGAACTCCTAGAGGTGAAACTTGCTCTCCAGGAATGGTGTCCCTGGCTTGAAGGGGCACAACACAGACTCACGATATTCACTGACCATAAAAATATGGAGCACCTGAAGGAGGCCCAGCTCCTTAACCCATGACAAGCCCACGGGGCCTTATTCTTTGCATGCTTCAACTTTGAACTCCGCTATCGCCCAGCAGTGAAAAATCTCCATGCTGATGTGCTCTCCCACTCCATCAAGCCGGAAGACACACCCGAGACTCCCAGGCATATTATTGACCCAGCCTGCATATCCATTGGCACCTCTACCACTGTACCAGCCAGGAAGATGGTGGTTCCCCACCATCTCTGCGAATATGTGCTTCGATGGGCTCACGACTCCAAGCTGGCTGGTCACCCCGGCCGAGCCAGAACTCTTGAGATGCTCCAAAGACACTATTGGTGGCCTGGTATGATGAAGGACTCTCGAGAATACATGGACTCCTGTCTGGTTTGTGCACAGCAAAAAACCCCGACTGGCCTCTCATGGGGGCTTCTTCAACCACTTCCTGCACCCACTGAGCCCTGGTCTAGTCTGTCCATAGACTTTATCTTAGATCTGCCTCCTTCAAAAGGAAATACTGTGATCTGGGTCATAATAGACTGTTTCTCAAAAATGGCCCACTTTGTCCCCTTACCTGGACTCCCATCAGCTCCAGAGTTAGCTCGACTCTTCCTACCCCACGTATTTCATGTACATGGATTTCCACAAGAAATCGTCTCCGATCATGGCCCTCAATTTGCTGCTAAATATTGGAAGTCTCTCTGTAAAAAGTTCAATATCTCGTTAAACTTAACAACAGCATATCATCCGCAAGCAAATGGCCAGGCCGAGAGGACTAATCGGTCTTTGAAGACCTTTCTAAGATCCTGTTGCGTTCGTGCCTTTTCTCGCCCCCTTGCTCCACCCTCTCTACCTTGGAAGCAACTCCCTTCGGCTCTGATGGACAGTTGCAGCCATGGCTTCTCCCTGCCTCTTGGTCCCGGTGTCCCCGGGCTGGCTTGACGCTACGGATCCGACATGTTCCCAATGATGTAAGGGCGCGCGCGTGCTCCAGACTTTGTACCAGCAAGGGTGCGAACCTCGGGGGCATCCCCCGTAGTGACATCATCCATTTTGCACTTTAAAAGTTCTTTGTTTGCTAACCTCTAACGAGTTAGCAAGGAACTCCAACAGGACTTGCTTCAGCAGTCCACGCTACTTGCAACAACGATCCGAGTCAGCCAGGGAATCCTTCTCCACTGCTCGGCCTTTTCAAACTTATCAGGAGTACCCACTCCATGGGGGCTCCGCTCTCTCTTCTTGATTTCAGATTGCCGGAATACTCAGAAGACTTCTCATTGCCTGAAAGCGATCGCGGATATGAACACAGTGAACTCTATTGTATATAGGAATCGGTACTCGCTCCATGAGGGCCTACATTCCTATAGCTCTGAAGACTCCCTTCCATCCAAGACGCTATCGCAGGTATGGAGATCGAGAGATACATTGGCAAGATTGCAGATAGGAACCGGTACTCGCTCCATGAGGGCCCATGTTCCTAGAATCCTTTACAGACTCTCTTCTACTCTAGAAGCCATTTCAATTCATATACAGCTATCGTGAGTTCTTATTACAGACTGTTAGAGGAACCAGTGCTCACCTATGGCTCCTGTTCCTGAATATACTAAAGACTCTCTGTGGCATAGAGACCATTGCAAACATCTACTATTGTGAGTGTACCATCTTGTATCCAGTATACCCTGTCTACTCACTGCTTCTAGTCTCTCTCTGCAGCTCAGCGGCCCAGAGATTATATTCCAGTATCAGAAGGACTTCAGCCCTGCCGGACACATCAACTCACTACTGCCACCTCTGGTGGTCCAGCTTCCAGCCTAATAAAGAACTAATTTGTTTACTTCATATTCTAGCCTAGCCAGTGGATCCTCTCAGGATCTCCTCCTGGGGGCGCTGTCATCTGCCATCGGCCCAGGTATTCACCATTTCCTCCAAGTGGTCATTCCTTAAACTACTGTCACTCTGTGGGAGCCAACCACTACAGACCACTAACACCGCTTACGGAAGTATTGTATGTAGAGCTAACTCCTCTTTCTATGGGACTTTCCAGCAGCCTATATATAACAGATTGCTACTCCGTAGCAGAGACATGATAGATTGCTATCTCAGTAGCGAAGTACAATATACCTATTGCTAGCTCCTCTCCTCGGAGGAATATCAATGAACAGATTGCCAACTCCTTTTCCTTGGGGAGTTGAACCATATCAGATTGCTACCTCCTTCCCTTACAGGAGCATCCAACAGCAGTTCATTAACAGATTACTAACTCCGCCCTCCTGGTGGGTAAGCACTACAGATAGCTAACTCCTCCCCTCTGGCGGAGCAGATCATGACAGATTGCTAACTCCGCCCTCCTGGCGGAGCAGAGCAATAACAGATCTTATGTCAATGGCCAGCAAGATGACTGGGCTGACCTCCTGCCATGGGCAGAACTATCCCATAACACCCATATCACCTCTGCCATGGAAGTGTCCCCCTTTGCTCTAGTCTTCGGTCATCAACCTCGTATACCCCTACCAGTTCCACTCAGTATACCCTCGCCTGCAGCCCAATCTACAGCACAAACCATACGCCGGCTCTGGAACCAAGTAAAGGATCGGCTCTGCCAAGCAGCTGACCAGACTAAGCGCATCACAGACGCCCATCATCAGACCGCACCTCTGTTCCTGCCAAGGCAAAAGGTATGACTGAGTACTAAACACATCCGACTATGGCTGCCTTCCCAAAGGCTAGTTCCTAAGTTCATCGTTCCATTTCCCATCCTTTGATGCATAGGAGCAGTCACCTACCAACTGAAACTCCCAGCCTTCATGGGGATTCACAACACATTTCACATGTCGCTACTCAAGCCCCTGGTCCTGTCCTGGCCTTCTCGAAGGCCTCCTCCACCAACACAATACTCAACAGAACCTGAGAACACTTTACAAGTCAGAGAGATCTTAGACTTCCATCGCTGTCGGGGCCACTGGGAATACCTACTGTTGTGGGAGGGCTTAGGCCCAGAAGAGAATTCATGGGAGCCCTCTCACCACATTCTCGATAAAAATCTCCTTCAAGACTTCCATCAGCGACACCCAGAAAAACCCAAGCCGGTAAGGAGGAGGCCTAGAAGGGGGGGTACTGTTGCGCATCCCAGCCACTTGGGTTCCGTGACCGGGCCTGCTCACCTCACTCTGCCCTCCACTAGCTCCGGTCTTGCCACGGATGCCAGCTCCCGCATCCCCAACGCTCACTGTGGCCCTCTCCGGCTTCCTCCGTGCCGCGGGGCTCTGTGTCTTCGGCCGCCTTGGCCCCACCCCTAGGCGCGCGCATGCGCGTGCGGCTGACACATTCCCTTTAAAGGGACCAGTGTGGGAAACCTGGCTCAGGCCACCGCCCGGTGACGTCACTTGAACATCCTATAAATAGCAAGGCCCTGTCCCCAGGACCTCGCCTTGGCAACGAGATTGACACCTCGGTGTACTAGTTTGCCTATTCCGTGTTCCAGCATTTCCTTGTTCCAGTGTCTCCTTGTTCCAGCGTCTCCTTGTTCCAGCCTTCTGTGTGTTCCTTCCTGTGTCTTTACTCAGGTAGTACCTTCTTGGACTGATCTCTGGTACTGACCTCTGCCTGCCTGACTACTCTCTTCGTCTGCTGCCTGGAACTGACCACTGCCTGCCTGACCACTCTCTTTGCCTGCTGCCTGGAACTGACCTTCACTTGCCTTGACTATGCTCAGACTGACCATGGCATTGACCCCTGCTTTGGCTGACCACTTCTGGACTGATACTCTGGCTTTGACCCTTGCACTTCACTCGGACACTCTCTTCTGGCCTTCCGTGACTACCAGACCATCCTCCTTGGAATCCATCCGCGGCCTCCATCCGACCAGATCCGCAGGCGCTGCCTGTCTCACCCGAAGGGCCTTCCTGAGGTCTCTGGAGCTTAAATTTCGGGTCTGGTCTACCCTCTCTGCTTCAGCCGCACAGCCTTGCTCATGGTGGGCACATCCCTTCGCTACTTCTCCAGGAAATCACCTGAGGCCCACCAAAGTCCAGGCGGTCTGGGTACCCAAGCGCTTAACCTGCGGAAACTCCAGACTGTTATTGGCGAAGGTCCAGCTAGCCTCTGTCTCCTCCTGATGGCAGGTGCTCTCTGGGTCCGACCAGAGGGCCGTACCAATCCTGCACCAGGCCAAGGGTCCACCTCCAGAACAACATTCAGTGCCGGGAAAAATCATGGAACCTATTATAACAAATAATATCACAGAACATATAGACAGACTTGATGTAATAGAACCCAGCCAACATGTATTTACTCAAAGAAAGTCTTGCCTCACAAATCTGCTACATTTTTTTGAAGGGGTGAATAAACATGTGGAAAAAGGTGAACCAGGTGTATATTTGGATTTTCAGAAGCATTTGACAAAGTCCCCCATGAGAGGCTTCTAAGAAAATTAAAAAGTAATGGGATAGGAGGTGATGTCTTTTCGTGGTTTGCAAACTGGTTAAAAGACAGGAAATAGAGAGTAGGGTTAAATGGTCTGTTTTCACAGTGGAAAAAGGTAAACAGTGGAGTGCTTCCAGGATCTGTACTTGGACTGGTGCTTTTTAATATATTTATAAATGATTTGTAAAGGGGTGCGATGAGTGAGGTGATCAGATTTGCAGATGACACAAAATTATTCAGAGTAATTAAATCACAAGTGGACTTTGATACATTTCAGGAAGACCTTGAAAGCTGGAAGACTGGGCATCCAAATGACAAATGAAATATAATTGGAGAAGTGCAAGGTAATGCATATAGGGAAAAATAACCCATGCTATAGTTACACGATGTTAGGTTCCATATTAGAAGTTACCACCCAGGAAAAAGATCTGGGCATCATAGTTAATATTATATTGAAATCGTCAGCTCAGTATACTGTGGCAGTCAAAAAAGCAAACAGAATGTTAGGAATTATTAGGAAGGGAATGGCAAATAAAACAGAGTGTTACGCACCCTGTCCGCATCCGGCCCATGCACGGGTCTGCTCACCTCTCTGGTTCCACGGCAGGTCCCGGGTCGGCCTCCCTAGTGGCAGCTGCAAGCTCTTCCAGGCCTTGGCGTCCCGCAGCGGCAGTCACCAGGCCTTCCACTGCGCACCAGGCCTCACATCGGAGTTCAGCGCCCTCCATGGCATTGGCCACGCCCCTACGTGCGCATGCGCAGACCGCCCGGCCTCTTGTAGGGCATGGGGTGGGACTTAGCTCCGTGGCGTGCTCTGATTGATTCCCTGATATAAGGAAGTCCCTGCCTGCACTTCCTTGCCTTGGCAATTGGGTTAGTTTTGTGTTAGATTGTCACTGCAATCTTTTCCTGTTAACAGGGCGCAACAAGGGAAGATCCCCAGGAACTCAGTCCTTCCAGAAATGGGGGTTTGCCCTTCTTTCAGGAACTAGTCCTCACCAGATAGTAATGACAAAACAATTCACTTCGCAAAAATCCTCAAAACAATTCCTCTCTTCTCACTACTCCCAAACTCCTGGGTCAATCCACCAGGGGATCAGAAAGGCCTTGATCAATCCTCTAGAGTAGACTCCACAGAGTAAAGATCCTTTCTGCATGCTCAGAGGAAAATGTATGTCCCTGAGACACCTCCCACAAAAAGGTGGAGTAAAGACAAGGGGAAGACCCCAAAAATGTAAAAACAAACCTAAGCTGAAAAATCCAGGGCAAAAATCCTAGCAGGAGCTACATCTATAAGAATCAGGGTGCTTTCCGCGGCTGCCATGAGTCTGGTTCAGAAAAAGCTGTCTGCTGCTTCTCATGTTCTTCTTTGCTGTCTCAGTTGAAATTATGTAACTTCTGCTTTGACTGGATTATTGATTTGTTTGGCACAATCAGTGGTGCCACCATCTCATTAACAGTACATCTTTTATTTCAGCTGAACATATGCTCTTCTCTCTTTCTTTAGTTCACTTCTGTCTACATATAAACACCCAGCCCTACACATCTGTCTTATCTGGAACATAAAGAGAAAATGAACGATTAAATTAGGTCACATTGCAGATATATATTTTTTCTGGTTAGCTAGATGATAGTTGCAGAAATTCCTTATAAAATAAAAATGAAAAACAACATTTTTCCTCTGCACCAGTTCTAATACATACATTATCTCGTGGCTTGCATTCACACAGAACCCACACATCAGTTCTGAAGAGATGTAGTACAGTGGATGTAATTGTGAAATATGAATTAGAAAGTGGAAAGAATGAGGTATTACTGTTATATATTGTCTTTTCCTTTTTTTAACCACTTTGTATTGCATTGGCAGCACATGTACAAATTGGCATGCCCATAATATTTCCTGAATCTAAATGAGAGGAGAGAGAGCACAGGAACTGCAAGGGAGATAAGCAGCATACAGTTTCAAAAAAGGATAGGCAGATACATAAAAGCCAGGTTTTTAAGGCTCTGAGCCACTTTGTTAAGCCTTTGACCTACTGTGGTGCCAGGATAGCTTACTGCCTTTCCTCCATGACACAGATCAGGATGAGCCCTGGCCTTCCTCCTCTAGTCTTGGTTGATTGAGTCAGTATGTCTGCCCAAGCAGTCATTAGTAGATACTATCTGTCCAGGTAGTCATTCATAATCCTTGTATCTCTTTTTATAGTGGACCACAGTAAGTGGTCTATTCACAGATTGCGGATAGCTATGGTAACCTCCTTCCACAACTTGTCTTTTGCTACTGTGGACTTCTTGCTGTACTCTTCCACAAAGTGCAGAGTTTTTTCTCATTTTCCTTGGTTTTAAAATGGATGCTGTGGATCTTGGGTGCAAGTAGTGGTGTTCCTGTGCTGATCACTGCCACTTACATATTCAGCAGTTCAGGTTGATAAGAGGGCTCCTCTTCCCTAATATTTCCTTAACCTCTCTCAAATAGTTTTCCAGAACCTTCTAGAAGCACAATCTATAAGTAGCTTTGATAGCCTGGTTTTTAACTTGTCCTGAAGGGTTGGTTGTTCTTTGGATATGTTATCACTATCATTTGCTTAATTTACTGTAAGGTCAGTTTTATTTAGCTATACAGACTTTTTGTGTGGGGAATATGATATCATGTTATAATGTGACAATGTACAGCATGATAATTTAGTTTCCTATTGCATTACAACATAGCACCATAGTAGATCAGAGTAAATCACAGCAGAAAGAGACCTCTTGGCCCAACCAGTGTGTCCAGTTATTCTTGTCCACACTCTCAAAGATATATCCCAGTTGTCAGCCATACATTGTGACCACCTGTATGATATCACTCCTTACCCAAGACAATATATGTCATTTTATTCCTTTGCACTCCACTATTTTGTTTAGCTGAGCATTCAGGAAGAACTCCGTTTTAATTCATCCCTTCCCTTCCATTACCAAACATAAGGTAACATAGCAACATAGTAATGATGGCAGAAAAAGACCAAAATGGTCCATCTAGTCTGCCCAGCAAGCTTCCCAAGGTAGTAACTGTCGCTCCGTGCAGGTTACCCCCATGTTTCTCTTAAGGGTAGTAAGTATCGCTCCGTGCAGGTTACCCCATGTTTCTTTTAAGGGTAGTAAGTGTCGCTCCGTGCAGGTTACCCCCATGTTTCTCTTAAGGGTAGTAAGTGTCGCTCCGTGCAGGTTACCCCCATGTTTCTCTTAAGGGTAGTAAGTGTCGCTCCGTGCAGGTTACCCCCATGTTTCTCTTAAGGGTAGTAAGTGTCACTCCGTGCAGGTTACCCCCATGTTTCTCTTAAGGGTAGTAAGTGTCGCTTCGTGCAGGTTACCCCCATGTTTCTCTTAAGGGTAGTAAGTGTCGCTCCGTGCAGGTTACCCCCATGTTTCTCTTAAGGGTAGTAAGTGTCGCTCCGTGCAGGTTACCCCCATGTTTCTCTTAAGGGTAGTAAGTGTCGCTCCGTGCAGGTTACCCCCATGTTTCTCTTAAGGGTAGTAACTCTCTCTCTTAAGGTTAGGAAAAAATGAAAGGAGCAACTGCAAGGATCAAGAGTTTAGCTCAGGTATGAATGTTTAAAAATACCATCTTGGAAGCCCAGAGTTAGCTGGGTAAGTTATCTGGATAACTCTGGTCAGCCCATAAATCTGTCTTAAAGTTAGCCAAATACACTTATTCGGCTTATTTTAAGATAGCCAGGAATAGTCAGTGGCATGGCTGCACTGCTGAATATACAGTGCTCGTTAGCTGGATAAGTTTACAGGGCTAACTTGCTGAGCCACACAGCAGCTGAATACAGACCTCTATATGTATTACATTTTTTGCATGACACTTATGTGTTTTAGGCATGACACTTATGTGTTTTATGCATGACACTTATGCTTTTTTCCCCCATTCTGTATCTGTGAGGGAAAAAAGTTTAGTGAATAATGTCCTTCCTTAAGAACATAAGAAATTGCCATGCTGGGTCAGACCAAGGGTCCATCAAGCCCAGCATCCTGTTTCCAACAGAGGCCAAACCAGGCCACAAGAACCTGGCAATTACCCAAACACTAAGAAGATCCCATGCTACTGATGCAATTAATAGCAGTGGCTATTCCCTAAGTAAACTTGATTAATAGCAGTTAATGGACTTCTCCTCCAAGAACTTATCCAAACCTTTTTTGAACCCAGCTACACTAACTGCACTAACCACATCCCCTGGCAACAAATTCCAGAGCTTTATTGTGCGCTGCCTCTATGTAGTGAAAATCCAGGCCAGCAGCAGAAATTGAGAACTCACTGTGCAAAAGCAGGCGGGCTCCATCCCCTGAATGCATGCATGTGCGTTCTGGTTCTTGTCAGAGTTGGGAGGACAAGATTATGAAGACTACATGGTTTAGTACAAAACCTGGTGCTGCCATGCCACCACCAGGTTTTCACAGCAGCAGCCCAGTGGCAGAAAGGAGCTCTCTGGTGATACTGTTCAGCATTCTCTTTCTAGCTACTGTCAACACTGGAAAACCTGGGAACTCTCCCTGAGACCTGGGGTTTGGTTTCAAAACCCAGAAGCTCAGGACATGAAGTGCTGTGCTTGAAATCCAAGGAGCCTGCTGTTGTCTGTATGTGAAATCTGTGCATTTTGTCCTCCAAACAGAGATGCAGCACTCCCTTTAATATGCTTCATAATTAAATGTCCAGAATGTGACAACACTAATCTCTCTACCCATCTCTACCCATCTCTCTACCCATCTCATCCTACCCATCATCCTACCCATCTCATCTCTACCCATCTCATTATGCCTCAAATGACCCTTTTTCTGAATAGCTTAGCATCTTGTAACTTTTGTTCAGTTCAGGCTCTGGAACAAAATGTAAGGAAAGCATCACAAAAGAACAGCATTTTAAAATAGATCTGCCAATATCTGTACACTCGTAGACATGTCTCCTACCCAGACTTCTCTTAATTATAGCCAAGAAACAAAGCTGAGTCAAGTATACAGCCAATCAGACTGGTACTCCAAATAAATGTTCTTTTCTAGGGAGACTTCAAAGGTCGTTTCATGCCTCAAAACCTGCAGGAATTTTTCTGAGAAGGAGGCACAAATGTCCTGAAGATAATTCTGATTATTTTTAAAGGAATTGTGCATATTTTTTAATGTAAAATGTATTAAAACAAAACAATTCTGAGAATAGCCTTAAACAAAAGGAAATTTCACAGTGAGGACCAAATTTACTGTGTGCAAGTATAGGAACAACAAAACTTTTCCAAACAGTAGGAAAAGCCGGGGATGGTCAATTTTAAACAGCCGCAAGGGCGAACATGTGCCGGCTCGCATGAATGGATGAAGCCATTCTAAACCATAAGCACATATATGTGTGTATGTTATAAAATCGGCAGTATGCATGTACATGTGCATACTGTTTTATATGGATGCACGCATGTGTGTACAAATGCTGCTTCTACCACGAAAGTGGGGGAATTTTGCTAGGTATGCACACCAATGCAAATATCCATTTCCCCAGTTCATTCTCAGTACACCCTGTTAAAGGATAGGACTTCCTAACCCCTCTAGCTAGATAGCCTCCCTTTTACCCCATTAGCCCTGACCCTTCAAACCCCGCTGACTAGCCCTGATTTTTTAATTTTATAACGTACACGCCATCCATAGCAGAAGTAAAGCTGCCTGGTAGGGGACCCCGGCGTGCTCACATTTCACGTGACCTTCCCGGAACACCCACGTCCTGCCCATGCTCCACCCAGACCCCACCCACGCCCGGCTCCTTTTTTTACCTTTATGATTTGTGCGCATACCTGGAGATATATGTGTACTCAGGGGGCCTCCTAAAATCCGCACGGCATGCTCTGGCCTGAGACATGCACGTATCTCCTGGCTTTGACATGCGTAGGGCTTTTAAAAGCAGAATAAGAGGGTTGGAAGTCTCACTGTGAGAGAATATTAGATGGATCATTATTATTTTCTATGGAATTATTTTAATGAGTTTATTTTAGGGAAGAGGGCTATACCTTTTTTTTTTTTATACGTTGTACCATGGCCTCCAGTACACTAGTGATAGCTGAGCCAGTCCCTGCTCACAGTTTGTGGATGTCTTCTCTTCTCCTACCATAGAGTAGCAGCGTGACACCAGCCAAGGCTGTCCTGATGCAGGAAGAACTTATATAAATCTCTTTTAAACCCCATAATGCCATGGCCATGTCCTCTGGCAACACATTCCACAACTTCGTTACTTACCAAGCTAAACGAATACTGCGAAAGAATGTTTGCAACCATGGTGCCCGTTTGATGGAATAGGCTTCTGGAAGCAATAACGAAAGAAAAGTGTGCAAAGCCTTACAGGAAGCAGTGGAAGGCCTTCCTGTTTTCTGAAGCATTCCAGTCAATTTAGGACTTTTCCTCTCTGGCAGCATTTTAGATCTTGATATTTCTACTGCATGATGTATGGGACCAACAGTTACAGTAAGCTGCATACAAGTCTCCATGAAATATTAAAATGTCTTCTTGTTTTTAGTCGCTTTGAGATTAATTCTTCTGTCTTAATTTTTGGCAGCATTTGAGACCATGATATTTTATAATATGATGTTTGTAACCTTTTGTTTTATGTATGTTAGTATTTTAATTGTTTTTTATTATAAAGGCTATTTTTGTGAGTGGCTTTGGATTTGGATATAGCAGAGTATAAAAATTTTAAAGCAATAAATAAATAAACTTGTAACAATATTCTCACAATTTCCATGTAGTCAAGTCAAATTATACTATATATATTGTTGTCTATATTTTTTTCCTAGTCGTTGTTAAATATTTACAGTTTAGCCCTTATTCAAAAAGAATTTTCCCATTCTGTGCTTTAGGGAAATAGGCACAGAATGGGACAGTTACCAGACAGTCTATCAATAATATTAGAATGACATTTATTAGTAAATGTAATTTAGACTACAAATACCATTTTAGCATCTGTAGCATTTACTTCAGTTTAAAAGTCAAAAACAATATAAAGAGTACATTTTATTGAGAAGTTGTCACTGAAATCTAATGCTTCTGTAGTTATCATCCCTCTGTGTCTGGTAACTCCAGTGCTATACCAAGGAGGAAGGGCATCAGACTGTAGGGGGTGCAGACTAACAAGCCCAGAAGTGGATTCAGGCAAGTGAGGGGATTCAGAACTGGAATAAAAGGAGCAGTGGAAGCCTATCCCTCTGCCCTCCACTGCTGTGCTTTCTCTGTTATAGTCCTGGCTCCTCAAGTGCTTTCAATACTCTCAGCAGCACTTCCTGTTGCTAGCCTCACGAGATCAACAAGAGGAAGTGTGGCCACAAGTATTTAAAGTATTCATGGTGCCACCATAAGTAATAGAGGAAGCACAGCAGTGGGGAACAGAGGGGTTAATCTGAGAAAGGGTGGCTTCAAGACTAAGGCAGGTAGGAGAAGGGAAAGGGAAGGAATAGGAGACATAGAGAAGGGAGAGGTCACGTAGTTGCTGCGAGAGAGATGGGCGAACATACTGGAACATAACCTAAGAACATAAAATATTCCATACTGGGTCAAACCAAGGGGTTCATCAAACCCAGCATCCTGTTTCCAACAGTGGCCAATCCAAGTCACAAGTACCTTGTTATGGCGGCCGGCCGCAGCATCCCGCAGCCGACCACACTCACCCAGCGGGCGAGTCCTGGCCTCCGCCGCCACTCCGCTGTCTCGGGGCCTTCTCTCCTGCACAGCAAAGGGCGCTCCCCACCGCCGTCGGCAACCAGCTATGTCATCCTAGGCGCGCACCCGCGGCTCCTCTCCTTTCTTAAAGGGGCCAACCGGAAGACCTTCCCGCGGGGCCCGGATGTGCTAGACCGCACTGGCCCTATTTAAGGCAGTCCCTGCTGCCACAACATTGCCTCAGCAACAGGTCTCGCTCCGTTTGGGCTTCTAAGTTACACTGTGCCTTCCAGCCTCCGTGCTGGTTCCTGTATTTCCGTTCCTGCCCTGCTCCTCCGTCCCATTGGCTTGCTTCTTTGGTACCTGACCCAGCTTGTTCTTGGATTCTGCTTCTGCCTGCCGCCTGCCCTGACCAACTGCCTGTTCTCCATTCTGCTGTCTGCTGCCTGCCTCGACCCCAGGGCTGTTCTTGGATTCTGCTTCTGCCTGCCACCTGCCCCTACCAACTCTCTGTTCTCCATTCTGCTGTCCACTGCCTGCCTTGACCCCTGGCCTGTCCTTGGATTCCACTTTGCCTGCTGCTTGCCCCGACCAGCTGCCCGTCTTGGAATCCGCTCTCGTTGCCAGCCCTGATTCTTGGACCACCTGACCTGCCTACACCTCTCTCCACCAGACCAGCTTGCAGGAGACCTGCTCCTGCCAGCCCTGGCACCTAAGGGCTCAACCTGCAGGGAATGAGGGCTAGTAAAGGTGAAGGTCCAATTGGGTCTCCATCTTCTATGTCCACCTACCGACGTCGAGGGCCTATAGGGCGCCCCTATAGGCAGCACCAACCTTGCCTCGGCCAAAGGGTCCACATCTCGATGCAACATACCATGCAAGTATCCAAACATTAAATAGATCTCAAGCTACTATTGCTTATTAATTAATAGCAATTTATGGATTTTTTCCTCTAGGAACTTATCCAAACCTTTTTTAAACCCAGTTACAGTAACTGCTGTAACCACATCCTCTGACAGTGAATTCCAGAGCTTAACTACATGCTGAGTCAAAAAGAATTCTCTTCTATTTGTTTTAAATGGGCTACTTACTAAGTTCATGGAGTGCCCCCTGGTCCTTCTATCATCTGAGAGAGTAAATAACCAATTTGCATTAACCTGGTCAAGTCCTTTCATGATTTTGTAGACCTCTATCATATCCCCCCTCAGTCGTCTCTTCTCCAAACTGAACAGCCCTAACTTCCTTAGCCTTTCCTCAAAGGGGAGCTGTTCCATGTCCCTTATTATTTTGGTTGCCTTTCTCTGCACTTTCTCCAGTGCAATTATATCTTTTTTGCGATGTGGCGACTAGAATTGCACACAGTATTCAAGGTGCGGTCTCACCATTGAGTGATACAGAGGCAATATGACATCCACCGTTTTATTTGCCATTCCCTTCCTACTAATTCATAACATTCTGTTTGCTTTTTTGACCACTACAACACACGAACCAACAATTTCAATGTATTATCCACTATGATGCCTAGATCTCTTTCCTGGGTGGCAACTCCTAAGATAGAACCTAACATTGTGTAACTACAGCAAGGGTTATTTTTCCCTATGTGCATCACTTCGCACTTCTCCACATTAAACTTCATCTGCCATTTAGAAGCCCAATCTTCCAAATGGAAGATGAAGGAGAGGGGGCAGATGTTGGGAGAGAGGAAGGAGAAGGAAGGAGGTAAATGTTGGGAAAGGGAGGAGAAGAGGCAGGGGCAGATATTGTATAGGGAGAAATCCTGGGGCAGATGCTGTGGAGGGGAAGTCTACAGGCAGATGTTGTAGAGGGGAGGAAATCAGGGGCAGATGTTGAGAAAGGGAGGGAGGTGAGGGATGATTCTGAACAAGGGAGGGGAGAAACAGGAGGAAGACGCTGGGGAGATGGAGAGGAGAGAAGGGCAAATGTTGGGAGAGGGATGGGATGCTGTGGAGGTGGCAGATATTAGAGAAGGGAGGGATGGGACAGGTGCTGTGGAGGGAGGGAAGGAGAAGAAATGAGATAGATGCAGTGGAGAGAGGAGAATGGGCAAGAACAGAAGGAAAAATGAAGAGTAGGAGGCAAAGGCAGATGCTGGAAAAGAGGGAGAAGCAGGTGAATGGATGCTGGAGAAAAGGCAAGCAGGCAGGATGGTGGAGACTAGAGACATGAGGATGGGGACAGCAGGATCTCAGGTGATGACTCATGGACTGGGTGGGAGATCACAGACAGAATCATAGGATGGCTAGGAATTAGGAGGAGAGTGAGGACTCAGATCTTAGGTGGGGCATGGGAAGGGTGGAAATTTGGAAAATATGTTTGGGGAAAGCAGAAACTGAGTTTGAATGGAGACTCTGGGATAATGAGTGTTATGCGTGCCAGCTGTGGCAAACCAGTGGCTTGGCCCCTCACCTCTTCCAAAGTAATCCAGCATCTGGTCCCTCGTCTCTGGCAGCTGTGGGCCACTGGCTCCATCCTCGGATCGACCCTGGGGCCTCCAGCTCTGCTGCAGCTCCTGAGGCTCTGCGTCAGGCCTCTCCATGTGGCCCGCGGAGAGACGGTCCCGACCAGCGCTGCATCCCTCCCTAGGCAAGCGCACGCATACAGCTAGTCTTTAAATAGAGCCCGCGGCAGGAACCTGGCCGCAGCCCCAGATGATGACGTCGGCAGAGCTCTGGTATATAAGCCCGGGCTCCGCTCTCTCAAATTGCCTTTGCAACAGGTCCCCTCGCTAGTCGAGTACTCGTTGCCTCTTCAATTCCTGGTTCCCAATCCTGATTGCCTTCATTCCTGTTTCCTTGTTCCTGTGTTCCTGTTCCTTTGTCTCTCCTTCAGATTGCTGACCTGGTTTGACCTTTGCATTGCCTGACTACTCCATTGCCTCTCTCCAGCCCCGGACCTCTGCATTGCCTGACCACTCTGTTGCCTCTCTCCAGCCCTGGACCTCTTCATTGCCTGACTACTCTGTTGCCTCTCTCTAGCCCCAGACTCTGCATCGCTTGACTACGCTTCTCTCCAGCCCTGGACTTCTGCTTCGTCTGACCATCCTTTTGACTCTCTCCTCATCTAAACCTCAGCCTTGCTTGCCACTGCTTCCAGATTGCCGCCAGCCCTGATCCCAGCTTGCTTAAAGACGCCTCTTCAGCTTTTGTCCTGGACGTGGTTCATTCAGGCTTCAGCCTGCTCTTGCTCGGGCGCCCTCTGTCTTCCTATTGACGTCCGGGTCTCCGGGACTCCGCCTCATCCAGTACAGACTGATATCTACACTAGTTGCTGCCTCTGGGCTGACCTCGATCCACCCATCGACGACCAGTGAATAGGCCACCTAAATCCAGCCGGCCCTGGCACCCAAAGGCTCAACCCACGGGGAACGAGGGCTGGTATTGGTGAAGTGCCAGCCAGCCTCCATCCATCAGTCCTCTCTGCCTGCCAATGGTGGGGACCCGTAGGATCCCTACTACAGGTAGCGTTAATCCCATCTCAGCCCAAGGGACCACCTCCGGCACAACAGATTGCAAAGGCCATGGACTCGGCAGAGCCGCATGCCCTCCAGGCTATTCCTGGCTTGACCCTAAAGGTACAAGAACAGCAACAGTTTCTCAAGGTTCTGGCCTCTTCCCTCGAGAGTCTACATACATGGCTAGATGCCTTGTCCAGCAACTCAGTTCCAGCAATGGCTTCCTCTCCGCCACAGCCATCTACTTCCTCCTCCAGAGCCTTACTGGCCCTGCCAGCCCCACCTCGTTTCAACGGTGACCCCAAACTGTGCAGAGGGTTTATTAACCAGTGCTATATGCAGTTTGCTCTTCAACCCTCCATCTTTCAAGATGAATTAACCAAGGTCACCTTCATCTTGTCTCGCCTAGAAGGGAAGGCGCTGGCATGGGCTTCTCCCTTGTGGGAGCGATCGGACTCACACCTACGGGAACTGTCTCAGTTCATGGCCATGTTCTGGCGAACCTTTGATGATCCTGGGCAGCATGCTGTGACAAGTACCAGTCTACTACACCTTCAACAAGGCCAAAGAAGCCTCTTCGACTACACCATTGAATTCTGGTCTTTAGCGTCTGAATCCGCTTGGCAGGAGGACTGTCTGTGAGCTATCTACTTGGATGGGCTCTTCCCACAAATAAAGGATGAATTGGCAGCACGAGAGCTCCCTTCCTCTCTCGAGGATCTTATCGATCTAACAGGCCGAATTGACCATCTCCAAGAGCGTCACCAGGAGAATCAGATGCCCAAGAAACCATCTTGGGTCCATTCCTCCTCACCACCTGCTACCAACCCTACTACTGGTAGAAATTCTGCCTTGGCCGAGACCGACGAACCCATGCAGTTGGGTCGTGGGCGCAAGAGCGCCTCCAGCGGAGACAAACAGGCCTGTGTCTGTACTGTGGAGCACCCGCCCATCACCTACAGACTTGCCCAGTCCGTTCAGGAAACTTCCCAGCCTAAGTTCAGTTGGGGTCCTGAACTTGGGCTCAACGTCCCCGGCCCCTCAACTATCCATGCCTGTTACTATAGTCTGGGACTCTCGATCGTTTCCTGTCCTTACTCTGGTAGATTCCGGAGCAGGTGGTAATTTTATCCTTAAAGACCTAGTTCAACTCATGGGTATCAATACCCGTCCTTTTGAGACTTCCTTGTGCATTACTTCAATCTATGGAGAACAGTTACCTGGTCGAATCTCCTTATCCACAGAGCCAGTTCGACTTCTTACTGGCGCTCTCCATTCTGAAGAAATTGAACTTTTGGTTCTAGAGAAATCCATCCATTCGGTAGTTCTGGGACTACCTTGTCTCCAACGTCACTCCCCCCAATTCGGTTGGGGATCTCTTCAGCTGACAGAATGGGACTCCGCCTGTCACCAGACTTGTCTTCATAAAGTGGCGCCCCCAGCAATGGTTCCTCTGGCAACCACTTCCTCAGGCATACCTGCTCCCTATGCAGACTTCAAAGACGTGTTCTCGAAGCAGAAGGCTGACCTCTTACCACCTTTTCAGAAATTTGACTGTCCCATCGATGTTCTACCTGGGTCCACATCCCTCCCCCCCCCCCCCCCCCCCCCCCCGCCGAGAGCGTACCTATCCTCTGTCTCTTCCCAAGACCAAGGCCATGATGGAATACATCTGGGAGAATCTTGAGAAGTGGTTCATTCACCCCTCTACCTCCCCTGCTGGCGCAGAGTTCTTTTTCGTCACAAAAAAGGATGGATCTTTAAGACCGTGTATCGATTACCGCAGTCTGAATGCGATCACTCTCAAGGACAAGTACCCCCTGCCCTTGATATCTGAATTGTTCGATCGGCTACAAGAGCTTCTATCTTCACCATGCGGAGCCTATAACTTGGTGCGTATTTGCCTTGATGACATCTGGAAGAATGCTTTTAATACCAGAAATGGACATTAGGAATATTTAGTGATGCTCTTCGGCCTTTGTAACACACCCGCAGTTGTCCAGTGAATGATTAATGAAATCTTCAGGGATCTTTTGTACATCAAAGTTGTAGCATACCTGGATGACATTCTTGTCTTCTCCAAGGACCTGGCTACGCACCGTACCAATGTTCATACCGTACTTCAACGTCTTTGGGAGAACCATCTGTTCGCGAAATTGGACAAGTGCCTGTTTGAAAAATCTAGCTTACCCTTTCTGGGGTACATAATTTCCCAACAAGGGTTTTCTATGGATCCTGTGAAACTCAAAGGAATCCAAGACTGGCCACAACCCGTTTTCTAGGATTCACGAATTACTACCGCCATTTTATACCACACTACTATATGTTGGCAGCTCCTCTTACAGCTTTAATCCGTAAGGGTCAAGACACCTGAAACTGGACCCCAGCAGCTATTTCTGCCTTTCATCGCCTCAAAGAGGCTTTCTTAATAGGATCCTATCTCCATCATCCAGACCCTAATCACCCCTTCCTGGTTGAGGTAGATGCCTCCGTGATTGGAGCAGGGGCAGTCCTGAACCAACTCTCTCTTTCTGGATCCGTGGTCCCGTGTTCCTTCTACTCATGCAAATTCTCTGCTGCAGAACAAAATAACAGCATTGGAGACTGCGAGTTGCTCGCCATCAAGCTGGCTTTGAAAGAATGGCAAACATGGCTAGAGGGCGCTCAACATAAATTTACAGTGTTCACAGATCATAAAAATCTGGAACACTTGAGCCAAGCCCAACGTCTCAATGCCCATCAAGCCCAATGGGCTCTGTTCTTTCCCAGATTTAACTTTGAGATTTGCTACCACCCGGCAGAGAAAATGTTTGGGCAGATGCCCTATCACATTCATTTGAACCTGAAGACAAACCCGATGAAGCCAGTCATATTATTGACCCAGCCTGCATTTGTCTTTTGGCTTATGTGAAGGCTCACCGCCCGTGCTGCCCTGGGTGCCGCTCTTCTGCCTCTGGTTCAGGCCCCTCGCGAGTCCTGGATATCCCTGGAGTCCGTCAGTCACACAGGACTCCCTAGGTTCAGGTCTCCGCAGGCCCTGGTTTTGCTGGGCTTCTGGGTTCTCTTTGTATGGAGTGGGGTTGAAGCAGTCCCCCAACCCCCAAAGATAACACAGAGAGAGAGAGGTTCCTCAAAGTATTTTTATAAAGCAAAGTAGCTGAGTCTAGTACATTTGCTCCGTCACCTCAGGAGCTGCACAAATGACCCTGCCCCCGCTCTCCAGCATTCTAACCCCTTAACACATGTGCTGGAGCAAAGGTACTGTTGGAGCCCCCCCGGCTCTCCAGTTCACCAGCAAACACCCCTGCCCTAACTTCCCCTAGGGTACAGGTTCTCTGTTTCCCTTTTCAGGCTAGGCTGTACCCATGAGACAGCTGGAGGATTCCTCTCCCCTGGAACCTACCTCCGTTTCCTTCCCCTTTGCTTCCTGGCACTGGCTTTTTCTGGCCACTGCCGCTACCTAGGCACGCCCTCTTCCTCTAGCTCCCTAAGCTCACCTGTCAGAGTCTGCCACCTGCTCTCCTCCAGGCTCTCCCTACAGGTCAGGTGGTGGTTCTAGGAACCTGGGATTTGTAGTTTCCGCCTTCACCTGCTCCCCCTGCTGGCTGGCTCTAGTATTACTAGCTGCCTTATGGTATCTTACCCATTCCTGCCCCCGGCAGCGCTGCACTCCATCACACTACTCATCCTGTTCCTACTGGGAAAACTGTGGTGCCCTGTCGACTCCATGAAAAAATTCTTCGGTGGGCACATGACTCTAAGTTTGCCGGTCACCCAGGGCAAGCGTGAACCTTAGCGTTGCTTCAGCGGTTCTTCTGGTGGCCCACTATGGTCTCTGATGCTAAAGCATACGTCGATTCCTGCAGTACCTGCGTTCAACAGAAACCCCCGGTCGGGCGACCTTGGATTTACTCCAGCCACTTACAGCTCCCGAAGAACTGTGGACACATCTTTCCACGGATTTCATCATGGATTTGCCACCATCTAAAGGCCACACGGTCATATGGATTACAATTGACAGATTCTCCAAAATCACCCATTTCGTTCCACTACCGGGCCTACCATCTGCACCCAAATTGACACGCATGTTCTTTCGACACATCTTCTGACTATAAGGCTTACCCAAGGACATTGTTTCTGACAGAGGCCCACAATTCATCACCAGATATTGGCGTGCTCTTTGTAAAAAGTTTGGCATTAACATCAGTTTAACAACAGCATACCATCCTCAAGCCAATGGACAAGCCAAGCGTACAAACCGTTCCTTGAATTCCTTCCTCCACGCATATATAAACGATCGTCAGGAAAATTGGTTAGAGCTTCTTCCTTGGGCAGAGTTCTCCCACAACTCCCACAATGCCACTGCCACAGGTACGTCGCCCTTTTCCATCGTCTATAGGAAACAACCACTACCACCGCTACCCATACCATTGTCGGTGCCTTCTCCTGCTGCGCAAGCCACTGATAATGTCCTCAAGGCAATTTGGAACCAGATGAATCTTTGCTTACGCCAAGCCGCTTCCCGGGCCAAGAGATCTGCTGACAGCCATCGACGCTCGGCTCCTGAGTTCCTTCCTGGCCAGAAAGTCTGGTTAAGCACCTGTTATATTCAACTCAAGATATCTTCTCAGAGGTTTGCACCAAGGTATATTGGACCTTTTCCAATCATTCGTTGTGCCGGACCAGTAACTTACCAACTCCGGCTGCCGGCTACATTGGGAATCCAAAATACATTTCACGTATCACTCTTAAAACTTGTGGTCCTATCCTGGCCTTCACGAAAGGCTCCTGCACTTCCTCCGGTGGTCGTGGAGACTGACACCACTTATAACGTCCACAAAGTCCTTGAAGTCCACCTTAGGGGCCACTGGTGGGAACACCTCCTTTCCTGGGAGGTTTACAGCCCTGAAGAAAATTTGTGAGAGACAGCCTGTAACATCCTGGATAAGAAACTCCTCCTCCAGTTTCATCATGCCCATCTGGGCAAAACCAGACCTCCAAGGTGGGGCGTAGAGGGGGGTACTGTTACGCGCGCCGGCCGCAGCAGACCCGTGGCTCGGCCCCCTCACCTCTTTCAATGTAATCCAGCATCTGATCCCTCGTCTCTGGTGGCTGTTGGCCACCGGCTCTGTCCTCGGGCCGCCCCTAGTGCCTCTGGATCTGCTGCAGCTCCTGATTCTCTGCGTGACCCATGAAGAGACGCCATTCCGACCAGTGCCGCGCCCCTCCCTAGGCGCGCGAGCGCACACAGCTAGTCTTTAAATAGGGCCTGCGGTGGGAACCTGGCCACGGTCCCGGATGATGACGTCGACAGAGCTCTGGTATATAAGCCCGGGCTCTGCTCTCTCAAATTGCCTTTGCAACAGGTCCCCTCGCTAGTTGAGTACTCATTGCCTCTTCAGTTTCTGGTTCCCGATCCTGATTGCCTTCGTTCCTGTTTCCTTGTTCCTATGTTCCTGTTCCTTTGTTTGTCTCTCCTTCGGATTGCTGACCTGGTTTGACTTCTGCATTGCCTGACTACTCTGTTTCCTCTCTTCAGCCCCGGACCTCTGCATTGCCTGACTACTAGGGATGTGAATCGTTTTTTGACGATTTAAAATATCGTCCGATATATTTTAAATCGTCAAACAATCGTTAGGGCCACGATACAATACCAATTCCCCCGATTTATCGTTAAAAAATCGTAAATCGGGGGAAGGGGGAGGGCAGGAAAACCGGCACACTAAAACCCCCTAAAACCCCCCCCGACCCTTTAAATTAAATCCCCCACCCTCCCGAACCCCCCCCCCCCAATGCTTTAAATTACCTGGGGATCCGGCGGTGGTCCAGAACGGCGGCGGTCCGGAACAGCCCCCTCAATAGAATCGTGTTGTCTTCAGCCGGCGCCATTTTTCAAAATGGCCGCCGCCATTTTGCGGCGGCCATAGACAAAAACGATTCGACGGAGGAGGTCGTTCCGGACCACCGCTGGACTTTTGGCAAGTCTTGTGGGGGTCAGGAGGCCCCCCCAAGCTGGCCAAAAGTTTCCTGGGAGTCCAGCGGGGTTCCGGGAGCGATTTCTTGCCGCGAATCGTTTTCGTACGGAAAATGGCGCCGGCAGGAGATCGAGTGCAGGAGGTCGTTCAGCGGCGGTCCGGAACCCCCGCTGAACGGGGGTTTTAGTGTGCCGGTTTTCCTGCCCTCCCCCTTCCCCCGATTTACGATTTTTTTAACGATAAATCGGGGGAATTGGTATTGTATCGTGGCCCTAACGATTTTTTGACGATTTAAAATATATCGGACGATATTTTAAATCGTCAAAAAACGATTCACATCCCTACTGTTGATGCAACTCCATCATTGCTCTCTGCTTCAATGGCAAGAGATATTCGGGAATTGAACTCAAGAGAGCAATAAACAAGGGCCCTGACTTTTGCAGTCTGAGAAACTGATAAGTATGGGGGTGACCTGTACAGCATGGTGGATGCTGCTGGTGGGCTTGCTGGGCAAACTGGATGCACCATTTGGTCTTTTTCTGCCTTCATTTCTATGCTTCTATGGACCACACACGCTCATTTTAAAATCAAACTCTTTGAAAGTAGCAGTATATTCTCATCAGCATATATAGGGCTGAGTTATGCTGGATCATAGAAACTGAGAAAGAGCCAATCAGAAGACTCACAGGTCTTAAAACTAACCAATCAAAATTAACCCAAGTTATCCTATTATCTATTTAACTTGGGTATATCGGTCAAAACAATCCTCCTAGAAATGAATATTAACAAAAGTCATAGCTCAAAAATATGCAAAAAAATAGGTCTGACACGACACTATGTTGTCATAAGAAAACCAACCACTCAATTTCCTTATTTGACCCTCCAGGATGTACATTATAAGTTGACTTACCCATTTCTGTTCAGCTCACAACAACACTTTATTTATATTTCCTCCTTTCTATTTAGGAACCAATTGTTTAAGAACCAAAATCTTTAACTCTTCAAAAATGTGTGACATTTGCTCACAATACTGGAATAAGGAAACGTCCAATTTATGGCATCTCAAAGCATTCCGATGTTCAATAATCCTAGTGCACAACTTTCTCCTAGTTTTTCCTATGTAAATTAAATTGCAGGGACACCATATAAAATAAACTACAAGTCATAGGGTGTCTCGTCTCACATTGTTATAAACCTTCCACTGGCAAAATGTGCCTTGCATAGGTCTGATGGCAGACAGAACAGCTGCCACAAGGGAAATGTCCAACTGTAGTGACAAAAGTTTGTCATGGTCCCACAACCTCCTGGTATTTTAAATTAACAATGTGATCACGGATGTTTCTATCCCATCATAATGCAAAAATAGGGGGTTGTGTGAAGAATGTAAGTAATTTTAAATTATCCCAATGCCAGCATATACTTTGTTTTATGCAAAACACCTAAAGTGAGAAAGGAAAGACACAAACTGGTCTCTCATCCTTGAAACGTCGTGTAGGTTGTAATAGAAGATGACGGTTTGCCCATCTCTCTCTGGTATGGGCTCTCTTCATGACCTTGGAAGGATATCCGCGTAAAAATATCTCCTCTGATCTTATTTTCAAGAGTAGCAGAGCACAATCTTTGTAGATGTAAAAATTGACCTAATGGTAAATTGTCACTGAGACGCTGAGGTTGACAACTGGAATAAGTTAATAAAGAATTTCTGCCAGTTACCTTCCTACAGATGGAAAATTCAAAATTATCATGTGTCAACTTGATATTGATATCAAGAAAAGGTAATGAAGTAATGCTAATAGAGCTGTAAACCACAAATTTAAATCATTCTGATTAATCCATATTAAAATATGGGCAAATATATCTGCATCTCCAGTCCACAACATCAATATAGCAAAAGGCTATGTGAACTCAATAAGGACAGAGTGGAAGCCAAATTTTCTCAAACATATAACTTGGCCACGGCTAGGGCCATACTGGTCCCCATTACCAGATTTACCACTCCCTTTATTTGATGGAAAAAGTTACAATTAAACATATAAAAATTCCTTGGCAAAGTCATATTCGCTAACTCACAAATGAAAGAAGACGAAGTACGTGCGCTACTATTGTGACTTTATATAGCATCTTTCCCCCTCCACCTAAAATCACACCACCCAGAGCAACACAGAATGCTCTCTCACTAAGCTAAGCCACATCTGTTACTTACTCCTTCTATTCTCACATTTGTTACAGTGATGTGATGTGTGAACGTGTGAGAACCCTGAATCTACTAAAAGCTAAGAGGTCATATTCAAAAGCATTTAGCTAGATAATTCAGAAGTTATCTGTCTAAATAAAGATTTGGGCATTTATCTGGATAAATTAAAATTCTAGCCAAATAAGTTAGGGGCATTCCAGGAGCGTAACTAGAAGGAGTTGAGTTAGCCGGCTAAGTTAACTGACTAACTCTGATATTCAGAGTTAGCCAGATAGCATAGCCAGCTAAATCTGGTTGGGTCAAAGAGTTTCCCTAAAGTCAGCCAGATAAAGTTAGCTGGTTAATTTTGAGTTGGCCAGCTATATTCAATACTGCGGCTGCACTATTGAATAGACCTCCATAGTTAGCCGGATAAGTTTATCCAGCTAACTTTGCTATCTAGACAGTGACTGAACATGGATCTCCTAGCTTCTGAATATATCCTTAGCCAGAGTAATCTGACTCAGGCTAATCAATTCCATTACAATACCTTGATAAAAAGCATCATACAGACTACAAAGCATTACTGCCTAAATGGCAGACAGCAGTAGAAAAAAAAGGTAAGAAATGATGAGCAGATAACAAGACTGGTTATTTAACTGTGAGGTTTAGAAAGTTACTTTTTTGTGTAGACTTAAAAGAAGACAGAGGAAATGAGCCTTGAATGTCTGCAGGGAGGTGATTCCAGAGGTGACAGGCAAGTAAGGAGAAAGAACGGAAGCAAGAGAATTTCCATTTAACACAAAGAGTAGGCATGTGCCTTATTATCCAATTAGACTGCTACCCTATAATGATTTCTTTCTCATTACTGTCTAGAATATGTCACTGCTTGCCTTGAACACATTACACTATGTCTTATCCTGGACATTTCTTACAAACTGTATCCCATCATATTTCTCACCTGGGTTGCTACTACAGCTTTTTTTGTCACAGCAAGCAACCAAGGCCTCAACCATGACTGGTGCACCTCTCCCCCTCCCCCAGCTCATTTATTGTCCCACCCCTTCCCCCAACCCCTACTCCCCCTCCCCCATTTTTGTTAAACTGTATTTATGAAAGAAAAGCTCTGTGTCTGACTGCCATTCGAGAGAGAAGATATTTATTGGATGTATAAAACAATCTAATCACTGGATATAAATAAATATGCCTTCTAACTTCCCAAATACCCAAAGAATGACTATGTTGCATTTCAATTCACACTCAATACGCTTCATGCTGCTGCAGGGCTGTCTGTGGAAGCCAACCCATTTTACAAATTTTCCTGTTTGGGACACAGGGATGTCGAAGCCTTGCCCCCTCATGTTATCATGCAATTTGATCATTGATTATTGAGTAATTGTTTGTCTACAGTGTGAAGACATCCTGACCCATAAAAAAGCAGGCGACACTTATGAATATGCAATATAATTCTTTTTGGGTTGTGAATATCTCAGTCCTGGCCATCAAAGCTGAAGATTTGACAGGCAACTTATCTCAGTTCTCACCCACCAAAGCGATGTAAGCATAGGAAGACAGTTACTTGGTATTACTTGTCTGACCAGGCTATAAACACAATGGGGTAGATTTTATAATTTAGCGCGAACACGTACTTTTGTTCATGCACCAGGCGCGAACAAGAGTACGCGAGATTTCAATAGATACGCGCGTAGCCACACGTATCCATTAAAATCCGGGATCGGCGCACGCAAGGCTGCCAATTTTGGGCTGCCTGCGCGCGCCGAGCCGCGCAGCCTGCCTCCGTTCCCTCACCTTCCCTTCACCTTCCCCTACCTAATCCACCCCCCCCGGCCCTATCTAAACCCCCCCCTACCTTTATCGCTGGATTTACGCCTGCCGGAGGCAGACGTAAATCTGCGCACGCCAGCGGGCTGCTGGCGCGCCATCACTCGACCTGGGGGCTGTTCCGGAGGGCGCAGCCACGCCCCCGGAACAGCCTCCGGGCCTAAACCACGCCCGCGCGCCACCCCTGAAACGTCGCGTCACCCGTGCCATGCCCCCAAAATGCCGCATCACGGCCGACACGCCCCCCGGCACGCCTCTCCATGCAAGTCCCAGGACATACGCGCATCCTGGGGCTTGCACGCGCCGCCGAGCCTATGCAAAATAGGCTCGGCGCACGCAGGGGGGGTTTGGGGTAGGTTTTCGGGGGGTACGCACGTACCCCTTTGAAAATCTACCCCAATACTTGTGAGCCTTTGGGCATAGCCAATCCCACCCCCATTAAACAAGGCCATCATCCGCAAATGGGGATGATGCATTAGGACCAGAACCCACCAAACACCATAAGACACTGAAAAACCATCCCCAGGCCACTAAACCTCACCTCTCCACCTAACCACCCACCACCCACTAAATCAAGCACTCAAAAGTGGAGTGTTTCAACAAGCCTTTCACCCAACCTAGGCCTACTTTATTCTATGCCACAGATCACATACTAAGTCCGTCTATTCAGCTCACGCTATCTCACACGGTGTAATCACTTTGTTATAGTTCTCGAATTATCTCTCCACTTCTGGCTTCCTCTTCTTCCTCTCCCTGGTTCCATTTCCCCTGTTCAATGTAACTTTTGCTTCTTTTGCTTCTTTGCTTTTTTGTTATTGTTATTATACCCATGATCCATGTAAACCGATATGATATGATCGTATCATGATTGTCGGTATAGAAAAGTATTAAATAAATAAAAGGATGGCTCTCATTACCTACTGTGAGGCAGCCTGCAACCCCTGAACCCCAAATGCAAGTACTGTGTCTGTGAAACCGCCTGGGCCACAACACCGTGGAAGACAAATATCTTCTTTTTTTTTTTGGCAAAATACTGGAAAAACCCTTCAGGAGCTGGCGTGGCTGCCTGAAAAATGGAAGCCCCTGACTCCAAAAGATTACCAACAGCAACCATACACTCTCTGCAGAAATGTCCCTACTCTTCCTGAAATCAAGATTACAATACCTGGGAACTTTTGATTTCCTGTCACCCTGAGATTGTCGTGGGGGAAGGGAAGGGTGGTAGCAGAATGCGTATAAACTTTCTCTTTCACACACTAGCACACTCAGACATTCACAGATAATTGCTCATTTTCACACACTCACTCAATTCTCTCCCTTTTCCACACACATATTCACACTCACTTCTCTCCTTCACACACATACATACACTCACTCCTGTTTTCCAAACACACACACACACTCACGTCTCTTCCTTACATATTCATGTACACTCACTCCTCTCCTTTCTTCACAAATACCCATAAATGCATACACTCATACATACTCATTCAGTTCTCTCCCTCTTCTACACACATGCGCACTCTCATTCTCTCTTCTCACCTTGATTCTCATTAGCCACAGGAGCCTCCTCTTTCCCCAGGCCCGCAGGACATGCACTCCAATTCCTCCTCTTCCTGCTGCATCAGGTGGTTCTGCCCTTGTTTTATTTTTGGCATGTGACCCGACACTGTTGCTCCTCCTCCTGCGTCTGCAGTTTCTTTTTTCTCGTGGGGGAGGGCAAGGCTCCTGCTCGTCTCACTCTTCATGTCTTCTTCCTGAGGCATGGGTGCTGATGCTCCTCCTTCCTCAAGCCCACGCTGCTCCAGACCCTTTTTTCTTCCAGTCTTCTACAGCAGGACCCCAGAATTTTCATGTGTGGGCCCAGAGACCCAGCCATTCATTCAGGATTCCGGAGTCTCCAGGCCAAATCAGGAGAGCTCCCAGGTATGAAGATTACCAGCCAAGCGCTAGCATGGCAGACTGCAAGAGGAAAGGCCCCAAAGAACAGAACCAGTGCCCACACACCCAGCAAAATCCCCTGCAAAGGAGGAGCAAGACCCATCCCAATGCCCATCTGACTGAGAAGGCCAGAATGGGAGCCGCCCCACTCCCACCCTGTTCTGACAGAGGGCTGCATTACCTGATGAGGATGCTGCCCTATATTAAGCAGCACAAATGGGGAAAGGGGCTGCAGCAGGAGACAGATGGAGCACTGCTCTTCGCATTCCCACCCAAACAGAGGGTCTCCCTTTTTTATTTTTGTAAACTATGTCCACTTCACAGGTGCCTGAGCATGCCGCCCACCTTGCATCCCTGTTGAACTCGTGCCGCAGTTTTCAGTAGGAGGAGGGGCACTACATACCCCCAACTCCAATGCTGCAAGCTTCAAGCCCCAGCACTGATGCCAAAGGCTCTAGCCCTTAGCAACCTCCAATTTTTCCTTTTGAACCCACCCTGTCTTGGTATCTAGAAGCAGAGCACAACCTCTGTTGTGCCTCCCCATCCCATATGGGGGATAGGTGGGCTCCTCACTGCTGATAAATGAGTAGCTCCACACAAATGCTAATTTTTCTAATGTTACTTCTTACTGACTCTGTGGAGTGTTCATAGGTCCACTCTTCTTTCCTGATCAGAGTCGAATTTTCAATAGTCTGAATTAATGAAATGTGCACATAAGTTGGCCTATATGATGCCAATTTTTTAAAATGTCACCAGGCATGATCCAGGAAACTATAGACCAGTGAGCCTGAAATCAAAGCTTGGCATCTGTTTTACTAGTGAGGAGAAACACCTCTTCAACCTTGGGCCTTTTGCCTTTAGGGGGAAAGCCCCTAGAGAGCCATTTCCTTGGGGAGAGGGACCCTGGGCACAACAGCCTTCTGGAAGCTGCTTCCAACTTCTCCCATCAAACTTTAAACTCAGGATTATATAGTCGCAGAATACACTTCCTCTAGAGGATTTCTCTCCTGAGCCTCTTAAAAGATATACTTAAGAAAGGGTCCTTCCCACAACCTCCTAATAGCGCATGCTTAGTGTAATTTTACCATACATAGTGCCATCTAGTGGCTGCTCCACAGAACTGTCCCATCCATAGTTTTCTAAGCACAATACCCAAACCTTTATCAGACCACTACAAAACTTCAAGTAGAGATCACGTGAACTCTTCAACACCAGACTCTTTCCAGGGGACTCCTCAATGGCACAGGGCTCCTTTAAGAAGGCCCGTCACAGTAGAAATTGGGAATATAGTATACCTTTAAATTATGCAATTCTCTTCTATAGGCTCTCAGAATTAATCCTATATAACAAATTAAAGTGACAAAAACTTCCCTCATGACTGACTCAATAAATGTAGGAGCTTGGTCAGGCTCTTTTAATTGAGGACCAAATATCTAACAATTACATAGTTGTTTTCCATGTGAATTCTGCTAACAAGAACAAAAGAAATATCTTTCTGAAGTTTCTTGCTTATCATCCCCGCCCCCCCCCCCCCCTGCAGTACTGACTCACAAACTTTTCCATTTAAAGCTTGCTTTCTTGCTATAACAAAAGCTGAAACTCCAGCACAAAATAAAATGGCCATCAAATTCATATCAAAATGTTATAAATGTGATGCAGTATAATATATTTACAATAATTTAACAATGGCTGCCTTACTGTCCTAACTCATAATGTTATATTTCCTGTTGATTGATCAATACACTTCATCATGTGTCCCTCTTACAGGCCATCCAGGACCCAGGAATGGGTCCAAAATCAAGCAGTTTCAAGACGACCTGATTTATAGAAGCAGTGCTGGAAAGCAGCCTCATGCGTAGTGGATAGGTTTTCATCTCTGCCCCAGTCAGTCACAGCCAACATTTTTATCTCACTTCACATTTTTCAGAACATAAAGTCATTATTTACGCTTACAATGTTTAATCACCTGATCCAGCAAAGCACAAAATACATAATCATTGAATCTTTTGATCATCCTGTTTTCTGCCCTTATAAAAATGTTAATGATATTTACCAAGTGATCAATTTGAAGATTTAACTGCATAGTTAACGAAGGTATTAAAATGCTCCCAAAGGCATAACAAAGTAACATAGTAGATGAGGGCATGAAGAAAGACTAACTGGTCCATCCAGTCTGTCCAGTTATTCCTGTCCACTCCAGCTGCCAGTCATAGAGCATAACTGCTTATTTATTTATTTATTTATGATTTCTTATCCTCAAATCTAACTCATATTTACATTGAAATCTAAGCACAAAGGTAGCCCCCATCTCCTGCTTTTTGCTAAAAAATAATTTACATCTAGATTGCATAGATTTAGCTGCATCTAGAAACATTGCTACACTATGACCTAGAAAGATATGCTGCTTAGAGTCCAAAATCTTTTCAGGTTCAAAAGCAACTACCAACAACGTGGCTCTAGAAGTAACGTCCAAGCATGACCACTCCTTATCCAAGACAGTTTTCATAATCTTCCTCCTCTGTACCATCTTGGGTAGTTAAGCATATTACTTTCTGATGTCTAACCACAAAGCTGTGTATAATCTAAATAGTATCACTACTACCATGGTTATTGCCCTTAAGCGCCCATGGCCTTTCTGGATGATACTCTGCCTCCAGCAAACTGCTGAACTCACCCAGCTGATCTCTGGAGAGTTGTAGCTTGCTAATACCAACACAGCTACCCCCATGGCCAGCAGTGTCACTAGGTCATTCTACTCCTACCTCTTTACTTTTTTTCAATGAAAGATCTTATTCCATGCGTCCTTGAAGCCTGATATTGTTTTAGCCTCTACTACCTGCTTTGGAAGGACGTTCTATGAATTCATCACCCTTTCATGAAAAAATATTTCTTGCTATTACTTCCAAGTCTAAATCTTTAGAACCTCAAATCATGACCTTTTTATGCTACATGATTTTTTCCCCACTGAAAAAGGTTTACTTTTAATACATTTTAGAAATGTGAATGCCTCTATCATATCTCTCTTCTCTTCTAGGGTATGTATATTTAGGTTTTTAAGTTTCATCTCATAGGGCTTTTGGTGCAGACCCTGCACCATTTCATAGCCCTTCTTTGGACCCTCTCCAGCCTGTCTATATCCTTTTGGAGGCATGACCTCCAAAGCTGAACACAATACTCCAGGCATGTTCTCAATGACCTGTACTATGCATAATAATCATTTCCCTTTATCTACTAGTTATACCTCTCCCTATGCATCCTGGTTTCTGTCCAGCTCTAACAACTGAACTGTTATTGTGTTTAGCTACTTTGAAACCATCAGATATACTTACCCCAAGCTCTCATTGATGCTTTGTAGAAAGCAGTATCCCCCCACCCACCACCAGGTACTATTCCCTTGGATTTTTACACCCCAAATGCATAACTATATTTTTATATTGCCTCTTAGCTGCCAAGCAGTGACCATTCCTTCAGCTTTCTTAAATTACTTCTTATTCTCTCTATTCCCTCAGGTGTGTCCAATCTGTTGCTGATCTTAGTATCATCTGCAAAATGACAACCTTTAAGATATTAAACAAAATCGGACCCTGAAATGATCCCTGAGGCATGCCAGTCATTGCTTTTTCTTTTTTTTATCTCTAAGTGAACTCCATTTACCACAATCTCTCAACAGTTTCTAATCCAGTCCATCACCCTAGGTGCTACCCCTAGACTGCTCAGATTTGTCTGTCAAGATTTCCATCTGTTAAAAACATGCTGCCTCAGACCCTGCAAGCTGCTGGATTTGAGATGCTTTGTTAATTTTTTCTTTCAGAAAATGATGTAGAATTGTTATAAATCCAACCTGAAAATAACAAATTACTACCTAAGGCCTGGATTTATCAAAATGTGAAAATTATCGCATGCGATAGGAAAAGGGGCATGTTTTATGGTAATAGGCAGTTTATGTGTGAGAGAGAGAGACAGCCTAGCCATTGCTGCGACCGTCGGTCTCAGACGACTTCGACCTTTGTGCCTCACCTTTCGCTCTGCTCTCCCCGCTAGCTTTGGGAAGATGGCTACCGCCGCGACTGCATGCCGCTCTCTCCGGCGTCCCTGGATTGGCTATGGCAAGGCCTTATGCCATGTTTCTCCTCAGGGCCTCCTAGGGTGTGCGCGCGCACGCTTCCCACGTCTTTATCCACGTCATGGCGGGAACCTCTGGGGCGTCCCCCTCGAGTGACGTCATGCCAACCGGGTATTTAGCCTGCCCTTGTTTGTTAGCTAATCAAGTTAGCAAGGATCATGAATGGATGGAAAGCCTTCGGTCTGAGCTACTCTGCTGCTTCCTTGCTGCCACTGGAAGCTCTCTCTGCCCCTCGGGGTATTTCCCTAACCTGGGTACCCGCTCCTTGGGGCCCTTTGCTTTCTTTTAGGTGCCTATCTGAGATCAGGTACTCACTCCTCAAGGGCCTGCTCTCCCCGGCTCGGTGCCTGTATTCAACTACTTCTGCCTGCTGGGATCTCCACCTATACAGCTACCAATTTAGTGAGTAATCTAACATTGTCAGTCTGTCTCATCTACAGCTCTACTGCACTGGGAACCTGCATCCGGATCTCCCTATACTATCATTGCGAGACGGGTCTCCTCTGCCGAGGGCCCCTGGACTGCTACCTCTGGATCATCTCACTACTGCCACCTCTGGTGGTATCATTCTGCTGTATAATAAAAGACAAATCTATGTGTTTGCGTGTCTAGAGTCTAGCCTAGTACTGTGGTTCCTCACGGGGCTCCTCCCCGTGGGAGTGGCCATCACCACAGTACCCAAGAATCCACTCCAAAACCTCAAAACCATAACAAGAAGATAAGGCCATTGCAGAAAAACTAAATGGAATCTTTGCTTCTGTGTTTAATAATGAGGATGTTGGGGAGATACTGGTTTCAGAGATGGTTTTCAAGGGTGATGATTCAGATGAACTGAACCAAATCACCATGAACCTGGAAGATGTAATAGGCCAGATTGAACATAAGAACATAAGAAATTGCCATGCTGGGTCAGACCAAGGGTCCATCAAGCCCAGCATCCTGTTTCCAACAAGAACCTGGCAATTACCCAAACACCAAGAAGATCCCATGCTACTGATGCAATTAATTCTCCAACATTCACCAATACAAGGGAATACTTGTGCTGTGGTGTTTCTTCTGTACGGAGGCTCTGTTCAAGGACAACCAATTTGTGGCTGTCCTTTTCATTCGCCCCGTGTATTACTCTTTATTGTCAATATTTTTTAAATTTTTAATTTTGATTGTGTATTTTGTGCTTCATAAAATCCCACCTCCCTGTTTGCTAATGCGACCCCGTGAGAAGGAATAGAGACGGCAGCCTTGATAAGTATTTATTCACAAGAACACACAAATGGGTCGCATTAGCAAACAGGGAGGTGGGATTTTATGAAGCACAAAATACACAATCAAAATTTAAAATTTAAAAAATATTGACAATAAAGAGTAATACGAATGAAAAGGACAGCCACAAATTGGTTGTCCTTGAACAGAGCCTCCGTACAGAAGAAACACCACAGCACAAGTATTCCCTTGTATTGGTGAATGTTGGAGAATTACTATTGGAAGGGAAGAGGTTGGTTGTTGCATAGTGAACACTGATGCAATTAATAGCAGTGGCTATTCCCTAAGTAAACTTGATTAAAAGCAGTTAATGACTTCTCCTCCAAGAACTTATCCAAACCTTTTTTGAACCCAGCTACACTAACTGCACTAACCACATCCTCTGGCAACAAATTACAGTGCTTTATTGTGCGTTGAGTGAAAAACAATTTTCTCCGATTAGTCTTAAATGTGCTACTTGCTAACGTCATGGAATGCCCCCTAGTCCTTCTATTATCTGAAAGTGTAAATAACCGATTCACATCTACTCGTTCAAGACCTCTCATGATCTTAAAGACTTCTATCATATCCCCCTCAGCCGTCTCTTCTCCAAGCTGAACAGCCCTACCCTCTTCAGCTTTTCCTCATAGGGGAGCTGTTACATCTCCTTTATCATTTTGGTTGCCCTTCTCTGTACCTTCTCCATTGACACAACCAGAATTGTACACAGTACTCAAGGTGCAGTCTCACCATGGAGGGATACAGAGGCATTATGACATTTTCCATTTTATTCACCATTCCCTTTCTAATAATTCCTAATATTCTGTTTGCTTTTTTGACTGCTACCGCACACTATGCTGATGATTTCAATGTATTATTGTTACATTTACTGGCCGCGGGCCATCCCGGCTGGCCTCTCTGACCCTACGACGCCTCCCAGCATCAGCACCGGCACCTGACTCCCTGGTCGCAGCACCCAGCTCCTCCCGCTGCAGTCGGCTCCTCTCCCATGCCACCAGGTTTGTCCAGGCCCCGCCAGCACACAGAACGCCGCCGACTGCTCCTTCGACAGGGCCCTCTCCTACTTACGTGTGCCTCCAGCGGGAATTTAAAGGGCCCGCGGCGGGAAAATGCTGCCGACCCCCTCGGCTTGGCTCTTGCCCTATATAAGGCTGTGACATGCACTCTGCGGACGACTTGGCAAAAGGTCTCTTCGCTGTTGGTTCCAGCGCTCCTGATCCAGCGTGCCTAATCCTGCCTTCCTGATCCAGCCTTTCTCTTCCTCTTCCTACCAACAACATTGGGCTTCACTTCTCTGCTTCCTCCTGACTTTTCCCCAACAACACTGGGGCTTCAGTCTTCTTGCTTCCTCCTGACACGTCCCGAACAACAATACTGGGGCTTGACTCAACCTACTTTCTCCTGCTATGTTCCCAGAAATAACACTGGGGCCTAACACATCCTGCTTCCTCCTGACATGTCCCCAACAACACTGTTCTCTGATACCACAGGGGTCTGACAGCACATCCTGCAGCAGTCTTCTACTGCCATACCCCAACACCAGCAGCACAGGGGACTCACAGCACATCCAGCAGCAGTCTTGATTTCAGTTGTTATTTATTTTTATTTCAATTTCAATTTTTAGATTTTGGAAAGAGCGGTGTAGCAACCAAGTGAATTAGTTTTTACCATAAATCCATATGAGAAGCCAAGTACAGCTTAATGTCTGTTTTTGTGAACAACATGTGATTGTAATAGAAATCTATACAGACAGTGTCAAAATTTAACAATTGATGGACTGAACTATAAAAAAAAGCCGCCAATATTGGTTAAAGTTGAGGAGTGACACCAGCTGGGATATGCTCTGTTTTAAGTTTTAGATAAAAAATATATATAAAATATATACATTGAAATTGAAATAAAAATAAATAGAAATAGAAATCAAGGATTGGAATGAAATAGGGAGAATGGAGGTTAAACGCACCAATGATTAAAACATACAAACAGGACTCTGTTTGTATGTTTAATTGAGTTTAAAAATCTGTCCTGATATCCCCCTCCTAATTATATTAATTATATTAGACGTGCGCAGCATGGGAAGACATTTTTTTATTTTGTTGTTGATATTTAGAAGTTCCTTTCTCTGTTATTTGTTGAAAGCTCTAACACCAGCATGTCAGTTCTGACACCTCTTGTTTTTGCCTGCCATGTTACAAGCACTATCACTGGGGTATATCTTTACTGAGTTCCTCTGCCTTCTTTTCCCCATACACCACCGCAGGGTCATGACGCCACTGAGTTCCTTTTTCTGCTTATCCCCATGCACCACTGCAAGTTCATGACGCCATTGAGATTCCTCTGCCTGCTTTTCCCCAATCAATCACCACGGCAGAGTAATGACTCCACTACTTCCTCTGCCTATTCCTCTGCCTGCTTTTCCCCAATCAATCACCACGGCAGAGTAATGACTCCACTACTTCCTCTGCCTCCTTTTCCCCCCAAGCACTACCACTGAAGCATGACTCCACTGATAACCCCTGCCTGCTTTGCTACAACAACTGTTTGAGGTGAAGCAGGCAAGATAAGCCAGTGAAGTCAACTCCTGAAGCCTCCAGCTTCCGCATGCCATCCTCCAACCATATCTACTGAGGCCTAATTTATCCTGTCTAAATCTGTATTGATCCATCCATTGAGCCTGACACTTCCAGCTTCTGCATGCCATGCTTGAACCATATCAAAACAGTCTTAGCAAAGTTCAGCTTCCTTAATAATTTCAAATAAACTTTGCAGCCCCCAAAGAATGCTGCCATATTTCGACAGAAGGAGGCATCCCCTTCTCCAGTTCTATATACTTAAACAGAATGATTAGTATCTCCCCATTCCACTCTGCCTTGATGCTAGGCCCTCATCCTACCATAGAATCTTTGTGCTACTCTGCTTTGCTTCCATTCACAGATTTTAAACCTCAGGGTTCTTAACTTCTTTCTGACACTGTACCTTCCTGGCATACAGCTCTAACACCTTGAGGTCTTCTTGCCAGTCTGGGGTGCTACTCTTCACCTCTCCTATGCTTTTGAAATCTTGATACCTCTCTTTCTGATTCTTGGTCCCTTTATCTTCCCTTGGGATTTTTTCCTGTCAAGTTTTCTGCTTCGTTCCCCCTTCATTGTGCCTTCATTGATGCCACTTTTAGTGCCACTTTGCCTCTCGTGATGCCATCAAGTGTTCATGTCACTATTGCTGGCATCCCGTTTTTGTACCTTTGGGTGTTCTTCCTCCTCTTCTTGCTTCTTTGCTCCTCTCACAGTGCTTTGGAGAACTCCTGCCAATACTGGAAGCCTGGTAACCCTTTGCAGACCCTTAGGCTAGTATTTATGCCACTTTTGATGCCACTTTGCTACATTCTAATTACCTTCGGTTCTTTCCCCCTTCTGAAGATTTCTTCTCACAAGTTTCATTAGAATTGATAAGAAAATCACTTTTCTGGAGCCCGTGATAGACTGCAGTACTTCCTCCATGGCATTAATGGCAAATGAATAAACCATTGAAACAAATAAATGAATATTTTTTCATATTGAAACTAATAAAACAAATTTGGGACCCAACAAAATTAATGAATGAATGAACCAAAACACATTTTTTTCTACCAGCAAGCACTGAGAGCAGTGACATTTTATTTTAGGATTGCTTTACAGCTATAAAGCTAATTAATGCTAGTCTCAGAGCCATCTGGGACCATTTTCTGACTGGAGGTGGTTGGGCAAAAGTGATAGGGATCATTCCTGCTCCTTTCTTCTTAGGGGACCCCCCAAAAGGGGTAAGAATAAGCTGGGGAGATACAGGGTGTTGTATGTGCCGGCTGCGGCAGGCCCGCAGCCAGGCCCTCTTACCCTTTTCTGCCTGCTCCAATATCTGGCTCCACTTCTCTTGCGGCTGTGGGCCGCTGTCTCCGTCCACGGGCCGTCCCCGGCACTCCTGTCTCTACAGCTGACTCCAGTGCTCCACGGCAGGCCTCCCCATATGGTCCGTGGAGAGACGTCGCCGTCTCGCGCCATGCCCCTCCCTTGGCGCGTGCGCTCACATCTCTGTTTCTTTTAAAGGGGCCGCGGTGGGAACCTAACCCGCGGCCCCGGATGATGACGTCACTGAGCTCCAGTATATAAGGCCGGGTTCAGCTCCTGTTAGTCGCCTTTGCAACAGGTCTCCAAGCTGGATGTGTACTTCATTGCCTCCTTGGTGATTTCCTCATGTTCCTGGTTCCTGTTCCTTCCGTGTTCCTGTTCCTGGTTTCGTCTTCCCCTGGTTCCTGTGCTTCATGCTACTCAGCTACTCCTATATACTGATCTTCTCCTGGACCAGACCACTGCTTCGTCTGATCACGCTATTGAGCTTCCCCTGCACCCTACCACTGCTTCATCTGACCACGCTATTGATCTTCTCCTGGACCCGACCACTGCTTTGACTGACTACAATACTGATCTTCTCCTAGTCCTGACCTTTGCTTTGCCTATGCTACTGATCTTCTCCTAGTCCTGAACTCTGCTTCGTCTGACCACGTTCCTGATTATCTCCTAGCTCAGACCTCCGCTTCGCCTGACTACACTTCTGATTACCTCCTGGACTTGACCTCAGCCTTGCCTTGCCACTGCTCCTTGATTGCTGTCTGCCCTGACTTCTGCTTGTTCTTCGAAGCCTCGATAGTCTCAGTCCTGGATTTGGCCTTTCAGGCTTCGGCCTGCTGTTGCTGGCCCCTGGCTGACCTAATCATCATCTCCTCGAAGACCTCGACGGAGGCCCACCTAACTCCAGCTGGCCCCGGAACCCAAAGGATCAACCCGTGGGGAACGAGGGCTGGTGTTGGCGAAGCTCCAGCCGACCTCCGTCAGTCAGCCAGCTCTGCCTGCTAATGGTGGGGACCCGAGGGCCTCCCCTATGGGTAGCGTCAACCCCACCTCGGTCCAAGGGCCCACCTCATGCGCAACACAGGGGGAGGCAATTTTTAGGCAGGAACTGGTAAGGGAGGAGCAATGAGGTCCACGCCTGCCCTTTTCTTATCAAAATAACCACCTTGAAAGAGAATGCATGGGGTGGGGGGGGAGGGGACAGTGAGCATCTTAGTTCTTTTTTCTTCATATTTGTTATTTTAATTTGGCTTGGCAAATTAACTGAATCAAATATAAGGGTACCTATACCCTTACTAACTGTTATGACTGTCGGTCGCAGACGGCTGTGACCACTTCTACTCACATCTTGTACTTCCCTGCTTCCCTCTCCGGGCCTGCTCACGCAGGGGCTAGCCTCTACCGCCGCATATCTCATGGTTCTTCTTGGCAGCCGGGACACCACCGCCTCCGACGCCAACTCCGGGCCTTCCTAGTTGTGCGTGCATGCAACCAGGCCCTCTTTTGAAGTTGCTACGGTGGGAACCTCAGAGGCATCCCTGACTGATGACATCATTTGCTCAGGGTTCTTAAGCACTGCCTTCACCCCCTGCTAGCCAACTTGGCAATGAGTTCCATCACTACTCTACTAGTTCCTGTCTCTCCGGACCTGTGGTGACTGTCTCAGACCCTTCTTGGACTCTGGACCCTGGCTCAAGTACCTGCTTTCCTCGGGGGCCTGCATGCGGTCTCTCCGGAGATCCAGCCTTCTGGCTTCCCCCACTCCTCGGGCTAGGCTTGCATCTACCAGGAGTCCTACCCGCTGGCTTCCCGCTCCTCGGGGTTGCCTCTGGGAATGCTCTCACCACTTGGGAGATCTATCTCCATGCTCCCTGCTCCTCGGGGCAGTGCCTATGTTCTACTCCAGAAGACTGTCTGTGCTTCCCTGCTCCTCGGGGCAGCGCCTATGTTCAAACACTGGTGACTGCCGGCACTTCCCCACTTCTTGGGGTCGTCTACATCATTACCTGGAGACCCGACTCGGGCTTCCCCGCTCCATGGGTTAGCCTACATCATCGCATCAGTACCTTCCTCGCTATGCAGCTCCGCCCCTCGGAGTTGCCTCTGCAGTATACCTCCTGCGCTTCCTGCCTTGCACCTCCTGCTCCTCAAACCTGCCTAGCACCACCCTCTCGGAGGTCTCTGCCCAGGTACTGCTCTCCAGCCCAACCTGCTTACTGTGGGGTCCCTCATTGCTGTGTCTTTCACCCCGCTCCTCGGGATCTCCCCACAGATTCTCTCTCAGAGCTTCTGCTGTACCTGACCTCGCCCCCCGATGGTGTGGACCTGTGGGGCTCCTCCCCACAGGTGGTAACAACTCTCATTTCAGGCCAGGGGTCCACAAAACCCACAAAACATAACACTAAGAGAATTATTGTGTCAGTGGACCCTTGGGCCAAGGCAGGAATGGCTCTAACTGCAGGGAGGAGTCCCCACCATTGGCAGGAGGACCAGGTGAAGCAGAGACTGGTCAGGACCTTCACCTATACCAACCCACATAACCCTCGGGTTGAACCTTTGGGTGCCGGGGCCAGCAGGACTTAGGTGGGTTCTCTGCTGATGGCAAGGGAGAAAGTCCATTGTAAGCTGGGTTGTAGGCAGGTAGCAGTCAGACATATCCAAGGTCCAAGCAATGGTCAGGGGCAGGTAGCAGTCAGTCATATCCAAGGTCCAGGCTGAGGTCAAACTAGGTATCCATCCGAGGGAGGAGCAGAGGAATGGATTGGCAGAACAAGCAAGAAAGGATAAGAACAGGCAGGCAATGTGGATGGGCAGCTAGAGTCGAAGACAGAAGACAAACCAAAGTCAGCTGAATGAAGACGGAAGACATGGCAGTAATGAAGACTGAGACAGGGCTGGAATGCTGGGAAGCAACATGCACTACAAAGTAGCTGAACCTGTTGCTGAGGCGAGTTACTTCCTGGGAGCTGCCCTAATATAGGGCTGTGTGGGTGATGTAATCATTAGAGGCCACAGGGACTTTCCCACCATGGCCCCTTTAAATACCCGAGAGTGGTGCACATGCCCACATAGGGGGAGGTGCAGCGTTCACTTTTGGTGGCATCCTGCTAGCTGCATCCTGCGCAACAAAGAGAAGCATCCCGCGGCATGACTGACCAGCAATGTTTCCTACACTGTGGGGAGACAACACCCACAAGGGAAATGAGTGTGGTGGTTCATGGGGGTAGCCCGCAGACCGCCAAATGCAATGGTACCCCCTTAAGCCCCCTCCCTGAAGTTCTGAGTTTCCTGGGGTACCATTGATGAAAATCCTTCAAGAGATTAGTGTCTAGAATGTTGGAGGATGGCTCCCATGAATTTTCTTCTGGGCCATAATTTTTCCAAGAAATTAAGTACTCAACATTTTTTTCCCTTCTGGTAGGAATCCAGAACCTCTTGAACTTCATATATATCATCTCCCACAGCAACTATTTCCTGGGGTTCAGGCAGCACTCATGAGGGCCAGGAAAATACTACTGGCTTAAGCAAAGGAATGTGAAACATGTTATGGATTTTTAACATGGGTGGTAGTCGTAGATGATATGTGACAGGGTCCATTTGCTGCAGTACAGAAAAAGGCCCAATAAAGCGTGGTGCCAAGTATATTGATGGGAGTCATAAACATAAGTGGTAGGTGCTGAGACAGACTTTCTCTCCTATCTTGAATTGGGGAGCAGGCCTTCTGTGGGTATCTGCCATTTTCTTGGTGGCAGCTTTCTCAATCCCATAATTCATGCAATCTTTGGCCAGAAAGCTAAGCACCAGTGATAAAACTGTCACAGGCATTTCAAGGAAGGTAGAGAGGTAGAGGCTGTTTCCTGTAAACCAACTGGAGGGTTGAGGAGCCCATGGCTGCAATGATATTGTTATTATGGGAGAACACGGCCCATGGCAGAAGAGTGGCCCAGTTGTCCTGGTGTTCACTGACATATGAGCAAAGGAATGTTTTCAGGGTACCATTGGTTTACTCTGCTTGCCCGTTTCCTTGTGGGTAAAAGGCCATTGTATAGTCGAGCATGATGCCAAACCTTTGCAGAGAGAACACAAGTACCGTGCAATGAATTGCCTCCACTATCCAAAAGTATATGCTTTGGTAATCCATGTAGGTAAAAAATGTGAAGGGTGAAGAGACATGATAGTTCTGGAGCATAAGGAAGTCCTGGTAGTGGGATGAAGTGTGCCATCTTGGAGAAATGATTGATCATCACCCATATTATGGTGGTACTATCAGAGACAGGGAGGTCCACAATAAAGTCCATGGGCTGGTAGGACCAGGATACCCTGGGGGCAGGCAATGGCTGTAACAGCCCCCAGGTTCAGTCATGCATTGCTTTTTGCTGTGTACAGGTAGGGCACGAGTCAACATAGGCCTTGACAATTTGCTTCATTTGGGCCCATCAGTAGTATCATAGAAGCAATTCAAAGGTTCATGCCTATCCAGGGTGATCTGTGATACAGGAGTCTTGGGCCAATTTCAACACTTTTTCATACAATCTTGAAGGTTCAACCAACTTTCCCGGAAGGGAGGTTACCATAGTGGCTAAGAGTATCTTAGCGAGATTGATGATGTGCCTGGGAGTTTCTGAAACATCCTCGGTCAGGAAGGAATGAGAGAGAATGTCTGCCCGTTGATTCTTGAGTGCTGGCAATGCCATAATTCAAAGTCGAAGCAAGCAAAGAACAAAGACTAACAGACTTGTCTTGCATTAAGCTGCTGAGTTTGATGTAGATGCTCAAGATTATTATGGTCTGTTAGGATTCTGTTAGTAAGTAGGCCCTGGGCCGAAGTGAGAGGTGGTACCGCCCACAGGGAGGAACCCCGTGAGCCTCACTGTCGGGAGGCAAGGTCTCAGCTGACATCAGACACAGAAACAGTCTAGAGTCTTTATTAAAGGGATAGAAGCACTACCCACAAAGCGGGGGGTGCTAGAGAGGAGGTCTCACAGACCCAGAGACACAGGGTCGGTGGAATGAGGAATACCCAGAGGGAATACCTCCGTAGAGTTGGCAATGGTCCGCAGAGTGGGGTACACTGGCGAGGTCTTCAAAAGAGAATGTAGTGGCCCGCGGATCGGGGTACACTGAAGAGGTCTTTAGTAGAGATAGTAGTGGCCCGCGGAGCGGGGTACACCTAAAGAATGTCCTCAGAAGAGATGGCAGTGGTCCGCAGAGCGGGATACACTGGGGAGGTCCTCAGTAGAGATGATAGCGGTCCGCAGAGCAGCGTACGCAGATGAAGTCCTTAGTAGAGATGGTAATGGCCTGCGGAGTGGGGTACTCCGGTGATGGTCCTCGATAGAGATGGTAGCGGTCCGCAAAGCAGGGTGCACCAGTGAGGTCCTCAGTAGAGTTGGAGATGGCCAGCAGAGCAGGTACATCCGAAGGAGTCCTCCGCAGAGATGGTAATGGTCCGCAGAGTGGGGTACACCAGGGAGGTCCTTGGTAGAGCAGGAAGTGGTCCGCAGAGCGGAGTATTCACAAAAGAGCAGAGTTGGTTCCAGGGAAGCCCCTGGGAATGGGGAAGGCAGAGTCCCAGGTGTTAGGCCCTCCGAGGAGCAGATAGCCAGGATGAGAAGAGGGCCCCCAAGTAGTGGGTACCCGAGACGTCCACCCGGGAAACAGGAACTGGAAGCAGGGTCCTCAGGAAGCAAGGCGGATTTAGCAAGGATGGATCTCTTTGCCAAGTCGTCCATAGGCAGGGCCAGCTGGTTTAAATATCCGAGAGGGATGATGTCATCCGGAGGGGACGCCCCTGAGGTTCCCGCTATTATGTGGTTAAGACAGGCCCGTGCACGCACGCGCACCTAGAGAGTCCCGATGGCAAGATGGCAGTCGGCAGCATCCGTGCTGACCTGAGAGGCCTGGGAGCATTAGGCAGGTTGTCAGCAGCTGGCGGAGGCTGCCAATCTACCCCATGGAGTCAGGGAAGCAAAGAAGGAGGTGAGCAGTAGCGGTCACAGCCGTCTGTGCCCGGGCATAACATGGTCCATGTATATTGTAAAATTGTGTTGATCATCTTTGAGTAAATGGCATCATTCCTTGAGAGCTAGTTTGACTGCCAAAAGCTCTTGATCTCCAATGCTATAATTGCATTCAACAAGGAAGAACTTCTTAGAAAAGCAGGAACGTTGATGGAGGAATTCTTCTGGAGTGTGTTGGCTGAGGACAGCTCTTACCCCTAAGGTAGAGGCATCTACCACTAAGCTGAAGGGTCATGTAGAATCTGGGTGACATAGGCAGGACTTGTCAGCGAAATCCTTCTTTAACTGTTGGAATGCATTGATCACCTCAGGCGACGAATCTTTGGTGTTGGCACCCTTGCAGGTAAGGCAGTAAGTGGGGCTGCCATGGAGGAGCAATTTGAAACAAATTGATGGTAATAGCAAACCCCAGGAACCTTTGCAAGGCCTGGGGGCCTAATGGGCAAAGCCAGTACATTTATCTTGGCAGGATCCATCCGGAATCCATCTCGTGAGACTATGTACCCAAGCAAGGGAAGCTCCTTTTGCTCAAAGAGACATTTTTCTAGTTTAGCATAGAGATTATTCTCTCTCAGGGGTTGCAAGACAATGCAAAAGTCTCTTTGATGGGCGCTCAGGTCTTGAGAAAAGGTCAATATGTCATCCAAGTAGATGACCACACAAGTATCCAGTAGATCATGAATGATCTCATTGACAATTTTCTGTAAAACTCCTCAGGGTGTTGCAAAGCCCAAAGGGCATGACCAAATACTCACAATCAGGCCGATACAGTAAAGTTCACGGGAAAGCGGGCAAACGCCCGCTCTCCCGGCGCGCGCACAGGCCACTCTCCTGTGCGCGTGCAAATTAGGCAAATTAGTATGCAAATTAGGCCCGGCAGTAAAAACAGGTAAAAGGAGGCGCTAGGACACTAGCACGTCCCTAGTGCCTCCTTTTGGACCGGAGCGGCGGCTGTCAGCGGGTTTGACAGCCGACGCTCAATTTTGCTGGCGTCGGTTCTCGAGCCCGCTGACAGCCACGGGTTCAGAAACCGGACGCCAGCAAAATTGAGCATCCAGTTTTCGACCCGCGAGCCGCGGGCCGACTTCACATTATTATTTTTTTTTTTTTACTTTTGGTAACTTTCGGGACCTCTGACTTAGTATCGCCATGATATTAAGTCGGAGGGTGCACAGAAAAGCAGTTTTTACTGCTTTTCTGTGCACTTTCCCTTTGGGTAGGCGCTAATTTCTGAAAGTAAAATGTGCGGCTTAGCTGCACATTTTCCTTTCTGAATCGCGCGGGAATACCTAATAGGGCCATCAACATGCATTTGCATGTTGCAGGTGCTATTAGGTTCGGGGGATTGGACGCGCATTTTCAGCCCCTTACTGAATAAGGGGTAACGCTAGCGCGTCGAAAACGCACGTCCAATCGAGGGTTAACAGTGCACTCCATCGGAGCGCACTGTACTGTATTGGCCGTAAGTGTTGCACTCAGGGGTGGACCCCTGTCCTGTGGCAGTACAGGGACTGGCCACAGGGGGCGCAGCATGGAAGGAGACAATCAGGGGCTCAAAACAGCACAAAAAATCTTTGCACAGAAAAGGGTTAATGGTGGTAGGTATCTGTGGTTTGCCAAATATTGACTGTTATAAAAGCAGATATTCAGATCACAAAAAACTATTATGCACAGCTTGAAAAAAGAAAATTGTTAATTTAGAAGAAAGAACTACAGTGGTCACCCAACGAATGCCCTCATCCATGCACACAGACTTGTCTGTGATGATTAATTATATAGAAACATAGAAACAGAAATGACGGCAGAAGAAGACCAAATGGCCCATCTAGTCTGCCCAGCAAGCTTTCACACTTATTTTTCTCATACTTATCTGTTACTCTTATCCCTTATTAGTAATTTTTTGGTTCTAATTTCCTTTCCCCCTGCCATTGTTGCAGAGAGCAGTGCTGGAGCTGCATCAAAGTAAAGTATTCAACTTGATTGGTTAGGGGCAGTAACCGCCGCAATAAGCAAGCTACTCCCACTCTTATTTGTTTACCCAGCCTGTGCAATTCAGTCCTTGTTGGTTGTTGTCTAAATATAAATCCTCTTTTCTTCATTCCCCCTGCCGTTGAAGCAGTAAGCTTCAAATACACACAAATACAGTATGTGTGCTCCATTTACAGCACTCCTGGAGTCTACAGCACTGAATCTACTTTCTCATACAAGTTGACTGCTAGCAGCACTTTGCCATTTCTATGTGTGATTTTTTTAAACAGTTTTAAATCTTCATTCCGGTTTTCCTCCAAAAGTCTCTATAACTCAAAACATCTTTTCTTTCTTACTCTACAAAAACTTTAAGTCCCTTAGCTTTTTTTCAGAATTAAGCCAATAAAAAGTATTATCCACAGCTTGTTTGTTGACCCTTATTTTTAAATTTACAATATCCCTGAATTTTTATTCTTTCTTTATTCTTCTCCCTCTGACAGTACTATCTTTTGTGTGTTTCCTGCTTGGATCTTGTTGTGTGTCTTGCAAATCTCGTCAGATAATTTTCTCTCTTGTTTACTTGCTAAAATATAACATTGAGTTAGAGATGAATTCTTGCTATTATAGACCGGGTAATATATAATTCTGGGAAAGAAGCACAGAGGAACAAAATAGCAAAAAGGTCATTGCTAACATAAACAAACCTTAAATGAAATAGGGCTTTCAATATGGCCACAACTATTAGCCATTTCTCTAGGTCAAGACAAGAAACATCTCTTCTGTCCTTATGTCTCCCATTCATAGCTGCAAGCATCTATCCCTAGAAAACATTGGCTTCAAGGAAGATCAGAGCACATCCAAGGATGATACAGACTCAGCAGGACACACACCAGAAAAGGGAAATCCAGGCCAGCCTGGTAGCTCAGAGGCAGTGCTCAGCATTGTCATGCAGAGGGTCCCTAGGTCTTCCACACCCCAGCTTGGCTGCAACTTTGTTCTGCCTCCTTCACCTCTTCCCCAGCAGCAGTGAAAGCAACACACAGAGACACAGGAAGTGCACATTCCTATTCCCATCCTCCCTGCCCAGAGAGGACCAAGAAAGTAAGACCTCTGAGGCACCACAGTGCCAACCTGCTTCTGCGGTCTGAGAAGGACATAAAAGTCCCAAGAGGGAAAGGAATCAGAGGGAAGGGATCTGGGGGATTTAGGAATAGAGGAATGAGGAGGAACCAGAAAGGGAAGGGGAGATAAGCAGCTTTGAGGGGAAAAGTAGTTTTGAAGAGAGCCAGAAAAGGTGGAGGGGGTTAAGTAACCTAGGAGAAAAGAAAGAAACTGGGGGAAGAAAGTTAAGGCAAGGGGAAACAAAGAGAATCTGAAGCTGGAAGTCAAGAGGCGAGGAACCTGAAAGAGTGAGAGGAAAAAAATACATGAGAAAGGAAGACTGGAGTCTGAAAGGAGAGGGAGAAGAAGCGGAAGGAAGCAACCTGAAGGGTTGTAGTGACAGGAGAGAGGAGATTCTGAAGAACGAGGGGAAAGTGAGGTGGAGAAGGGAATTTATGAGAAAGGGGGCAGGTGATAAGATGGAAGAAAGAAAAGTGGAAGGGGAGATGGGGAAAGAGACTTGATCAGGTAACAAATGAACAGAGAAAAGAGCAAAAGAGGGATCAGAATACAGGTAGCTCTGGAAAGCTGATAATATAAGGATAAGGGGAGCAGAGAGAATGAAGAGTCAGAAATGAAGGATAATATGCCTTCTTATTTTTCCCCACTTCAACCCCTGGTATTCATCAAGGAGCCTAAAATCCTCCTGACAATAAGTAGAAAAAGAAAGAAAAATGGAAGGAGCGCCCAGGAAATCAAGTGATACGGTTGGTGGCAGGGAATGGAGAAAATAGGAGTGTTTGGGTAAGATCTCCTTTGACCACCACAAACAACTCAAGGATGGATTATTTATTGAAGGGAAACCAGGATGAGTCTAGAATATATGAAGGGAAAAAAGCAAATTTTGACTTCATAAAATCTCCCTACCCTCACAAAAATGCCCCAAATAAAAAAAAAACTGCATTTGTTAAATAGTTCTGAGATAGAGCTAACAAAAATAGGGCAGTACATCTCAGCTATTACACCTAGATTTTCATAGAAAAGAGCAATAGGTACATAGAGGCCAATATTCAGATGGTTTTGCGGCTACATTTGTGACATAGCCAGACAAAATGCGGGTTTTAAAATTTCCTGCCATTCTGAATGATTTCAACGTATCTAACTAACTGTTCAGCCAAATTAAAGTTAGCCAGATAAGATGGAGGTGTTCTGGGTCACTGTTATGTACGCCGGATAACTTATCTGGCTAAGTCTGGTCATTCTGGAAAGCAGTTCTAAAGTTATCCCCCTAACTAGGACATTATCTGGCTATATGCTGAAGAGTCCTAATTGTCAGTTGTCCGCTGAATAACTGGGACAATTATAGCTGTTTTAATTTGGGCCACTGTTATTCTACTACACCCATCTAGTACACTCTCAGTCTGTTCATTGCACTGCTAAATATTGACCTCATATTCTATATATAGTAAAACATGCAGAAAAAAGAGTTGTATTAGTATAAGCTTGAAACTTGTAAGCAGTAGCACGAATCAACAACACTTCAAACTTAGCAACTGACAATTCACACATATTTTATAAATATTCATAATGCAATTATCTTTTTTTTTTTTTTTTTTTTAATTATTCTGTGTTCATACCATCCTGCTTTCAACAGGAGTTTGGGCTGGTAAAAATAAGTTCAGGGAATGCTAGCTGTGGGCCTTCTCATGCTTCTGCCCTCTGACTGAACCTCGCAGCCGCTCAAGTGCATCCAAATCCAGCCCTTGAGGGTCACAGACCAGTTTGTTTTTCAGGATTTCTACAATGAATATGCATAAGATATGTTTTCAAACAATGAAAACAAAGCATGTAAATATATCTCATACATATTCATTATGGAAATCCTAAAAATCAGACCAGTGTGTGGCCTCTGTGGACTGAACCCCTGCCTTAGAAAAATGGGCGACAGACTACATTCCCACCTACAGGCAACATATCCCTTTAAGAACCATACCAAACTGATACTTTGAAAACATCACACTTTAGTGATCAATCACAAGTGATATTGTGACCTGAATGGGATATTCTAGCACTAGGGCAGGTGGTATCTCAATATGTTCTAAACATCAGCATTCAATCTAGCACGAGGTTACCTCATATATATTAAGGGAGACATTTTTAAATTATCTGCACTAGGACAAAGTAAATGGGTACTTTTTATCTATGAAAGTTGCACTAATATTTAAAGCAAAAAGTAGGTGCTTTCTTTTACTTTTGGGTACAAAGTAACCACAGACATGGGTGCCCACTTTTGCGTGGGTACTTTTTCGTGCATAGATTTCAAAATGCCATCTTTCTGCATGCCTCTCTTCCCCTGACCTAAACATACCCATGGGTACGCCTTTTTTCAAGACATGCACTTTTAGCCATTTTGAGCGAGGATAGTTTTAATATAGCAAATTAATGCATGTAAATTCATATTTTCATGCATAAATGGTTTGAAAAGTGTGTACTAGCATACATCAGTTTAGTTTCACCATGCTACTATACTATTTCCCCTTTCTCCCATAATAATGAGAAAAAGATAGACAGGAAAATCAAGAACAAGTTGCTTTTAAGTTCCATCTTTGCATTAGAGATGGACACTTCAATGATTTCAGAACAATCCTTCAATCTTTAAATTTTGGCAGCCTGGATTATTGCAATGCACTGCTTATTGGTCTCCAACAAAACGCTCTCCACCCACTTCAACTAATCCAGAATGCCGCAGCATGAGTTCTCACAGGAACCTCCCTCAAAGAACATGTCTCCCCGATTCTGTATGCCCTACACTGGTTACCTATAGACACCAGAATAAAATACAAAACACTTTCACTGATCTATAATTTACTGAATGACGACTCCACCTCATGGCTTAGCTCACAGCTACGCACCTATAAACAGGCCAGAAGCCTTCGCTCCACCAATAAAAACCTTTTATAAATACTTACCATCAAGACGGCACGTTTAGAGATTACCAGAAGGAGAGGTTTTTCGGTCGCCAGAACGTTACTCTGGAATTCAGTCCCAGACAATATTAGAGACTCCTTCAGTAAGAAAGAATTCAAAAGTAACTTGAAAACCTATCTTTTCAAAAAGGCATTCCCTAGTAACAAATGACAACTCAACTCCCACCATCATTGACTAGCTCATCAGGCTGTAGACCTGTTTTAATATTTATTACAAGCTTTTACACTCAGTTGATATTAATTTTCTTTCTTTGGATTTTAATTATGTTGTCTATCCTTATGTTTTCGTTTGAACTTACTTCCTAATCTACTCTCATTATCGCTGTTTGTTTTTATTATCTTAATTTGTTATTCATATGTATGTTCATTATGTAAACCATTTTGACTACCTCTCAGTAAAAAAAATGGTATATAAAAATTGTTTACATAAATAAATAAATAAATAAATAGATAAATAAATAAAAATGTATTTGACCTCCTTTGAAATTACTCTACTGTATATACACCTCACTTATGGAAAAATTATGTGAAATGCCTCAGATATTTACCTTGGACAAATCACCACAGGATCATTCCAGGAACCTGGAATTCACCAAAAGTTATATTGGGATTTTCTCCAAATCCATTTTAAGCATACTTCTTTGTAGAGGAAGGCAGAAAAAGCATCAGAATCAAAACCATGCCAAAATTCCACTCAATACATTGGATTTTTTTACTCTGAGCAAACCATTTTCCTGCGGGATTATGCTAAAAACTAAAATCCATGGGGATAAAGTTTTTCAGCGCAAAACTATATCCACAATATACAAGACAACATTTCATAGACCACATGGTGATGGAATCCACAAGGAGAGAAAAAATACTGGACCTGGTACTTACAAATGGAGCTAGTATTTCTAATGTCCAGGTAAGTGTCCACCTTAGTACCAGAGGTCATCAGATGATATGGGTTTATAGAGGGACCAAGATTGAGAGAAGTCACATGAAAATCAAAGTTCTAGATTTCAAAAATACAGATTTTGGTAAAATGTGAATGTACCTTGAGAGTGTACTAGATGGGTGTAGTAGAATTGTTTCGGGAGCTCTAGGGAGCAATCCCGCTTCCAGGGAGAGTGGTGGGCCCTTGGACCATGACGCGACTGCAGAGAGGAGCTCCTTAGAAGTGCCGAGGCAGGTGAGACGTATCCCAGCATAGATGGACAGGCAGAAGACCAGGGACTCGCACCTCCACCAAACCTGACATCAGTAGAGACCCAAAAATGCAATGCTGGTCTCTGGGGTAGCCCTTCGACCACTCGATAGCCCTTTCGGACCTGCTGTATGGGAACGGCAAATGCGCCAGGACAGAAGTCGAGGGAAGACAATGAAACTGGAACAAGATGAGACTTGAAGACTGAAGACGATCAAACGATACTTGAAGATGAAGATCAGACGAGGACTTGAAGACAAGGTCAGACAATACTGGATAAGGATAAGGCAAGGCTGAAGAGAAGAACATCAGGGACACTGATGAAGACACTTGCTGAGTGGAAAGACGACAGAAGAGTTAAAACTGAAGGTATCTGGTCATGACTTGTAGCAGCATCCATCCTGGACTGAGCTTCGGGGACCAGGTGTGATCGGCAAAGGCCAACATGAAGAAGTGATGGCTTCAGACCCAGCATAGAAGACAAATCAGAAGGTCAACCGAAGTTGAAGAAGATGGTCCACTAGGAGGTGAATCCAGAACGAGGATATCTGAGAGGAAGGCTACCCTGACAAGGGAGCCAAAGAGTCTGAAGGCTCCTTGACGTAGGAGCCAAAAGGTTCCGAACACTTGACAGAGAAAAGGACTGAAGACGAGGACGTCAAAAGGATTCTGAAGACAAAGACAACTTGACATGAAGACGTCTGGAACATCAGGACATCTGGACTTTAACCCCCAGGGCACTCAGTCAAGAGCATCGTGGAGGTGTCAACTGAACTGGAGAACAAGACATCTAAGACATCTGGACATCTGGATTTCAGACCCCCTGGTCACCCAACGAAGAACATCGAGGAGGCTCTGAGAGGCAGAACAATAGGAAGACCGACTTCTGGAAGGACAGGACATCAGAAGATGAGGGCTTCAGGAAGATCTGAAGGTGAAGACATCAGTAGGGGCAGACAACAAAGACATCTGAAGACGAGGACTTATGATCTGGCAAGAGACCAAACATGGAACAAAGATGAGATGAAGGATCAGGAACTACAAAGGAAGACAAAGGAATTCCCATGAAGAACAGAGTGCCTTGAAGTAGCAGAGAAGGACATCGTCGGAGACTGCTGGACCGAAGAGCTGGAATGGAGGATCCAGGAGCAGTCCAACTCCAGAACTGACTCCTTGCAAAGGCAAAGAGGAACTGAAGGCTGAGCCCTTTTGTAGGGCTGAAGAGGAACACCCAGGATGACATCATAAGGAGGAGCCAGGAGGACTGGCCCTTTAATTCCAGAGAAGAGACGTGGCCCCACACCTAAGGAGGCAGGACCAGGGGCAGCAGCCATGCTGTGAGGAAGAAAGCAGGCCTGAAGCATCGGAGGCGGCTCCTGCCACGAAGAGAAGCTGAGGACGACTCCACGCCACCCAGGAGGAGCAGAAGACGGCAGCCTCCAGGCCATGAAGAGGAGCTCCGGGGCAGCCTCCTGGCAGCAGAAGAGGAGGTACGATGGCGGCACTCCCTGCTGTGAGAAGACGGCGTTGGCGGCCTCCTGGCCACATCAGGACATGGTGGCACGGCCTGCCATGCAGGGAAAGATGTAGGCGATCTCCTGACCTCAAAGGAGCACCGGCAGTGGCCTCCTGGCCACAAGAGCAGCGTCGGTGGCCCCGGCTGCATGGAGAATGCGGCAATGAAGCAGGAAGGCAGACAGAGAGCTGGCAGAAAAAGTTGAGAGACTGCTCGCAGCTAGGCCCGCGAGTACAATCGTAACAAGAATAACACTGGGCCAAATTAAAACAGCTATAATAAAGGGAACAAATCTTTATGCAACAAAATTAAATAAAGGAAGAGAAAAAGAAAAACAATATGGTTCACCAAAGAGATGAGTGAAAAAAATAAAGCCAAAAAGACCAGCATTCAGAAAGTACAAAGGAACTCAAAATGAGGAACACAGGAAAGAATATCTGGTGAAGCTAAAAGGGAAAAGGAAAGCAAAGCAAAAGCTCAAGTGGAAGAAAGGATCACTAAAGAGGTAAAGCGAGGTGACAAAACATTTTTCAGATATATCTGAGAAAGGAGGAAGGCCAGAGGTGACATTTTAAGAATGAAAGAAGATAAAGATCAAAGTACGGAGAAAAATGAGGAAAAGAGCAGAAATATTAAACAAATGCTTCACTTTGGTTTTCACTAAAGAAAACCTTGGAGAAGGACCATTGCTAGTTGGCAAGAGAATGGATGGCTGTCAAGTATATGCCACCCATTTTACAGAAGAGTGTATTTAGAAAGAAATAGCAAAACTGAAAGTACATAAGGCCGGATGAGATGCATTCCAGAATACTAAGAGAACTAATAGGATCATTTATCAAAATGCGAAAAGTATAGTAGCACATGGTGCAAGAGGGAGGCAGGACCTCTCTCTCTCTGATGTGCACTAAATTTACCACGATAATACCTATGCAAAGTGGTAAGGTACCATGTGGTGCAGTAAATTACAAATTTCCATAAACACTCCCCTTTTTGATAATGCATGTGTTATTAGCTTTTGTTGATGAATGATGGGGTAAGAGAGGCGCTGGTAGGTTCACTGAAAAACTTGCTCAGTAGATCCTTGGAGATGGGAGTAGTGCAGCAAGATTGGAGAAGAGCATTTTTGGTCCTGCTTCACAAAAATGGTAGCAGAGAGGAGGCTCAAAACTACAGACCAATTATTTTTTTCATTTTCATTTTTCTATACCGAAGTTCTTGTAAGAACTACAAATCACTCCGGTTTACATAAAACAATGAACTGCCCAAAAGAGAAAGGGGCTTTACATGGAACCATAGAACAGATGGAACAGTATAACCGGATATCAATTTAACATAGTAATAAAATAAATATAAAATATACAATTTGACTATTTAACGTAGAAATAATGACATGTTAAAGCTACAATATAAATATCTTAAATGAGTTTTACACAGAAAGCAGTTACATTCCAAGGGAAGGTTGAAGGGAAATAATTGCATTGAAATCACTGGAAAAATTACAAGTCAGCTTTTATCTGTTTTTGGTTTTTTTTTATAAGATATGTAATTCCTTTCTGTCAAAGCTCAATTAGGCTTACCGCAATAGTGGAAAAATTAATGGAGATGGGAAAATTAATGGGGATTCTGCTGAAGAAAAGAATAGTGAACTATCTACAGTCCTGTCGGTTGTAGGATCCAAGGTAATGTGTTTTTTACCAGATAAAGTGGTGTCAAATGACCCTGATTGATATTTTTTGTTGGGTAACTAGATCATGAAAGAACATTCAATGTGGTTTACTTAGATTTCAGCAAAGCTTTTGATACTCTCCGACATTGGAGGATTGTGAATAAAATGAGAAGGCTGGAAGTAGGTCCCAAAGTAGTAGAATGGATTATAGACTGGTTGACTGATAGATGAGAGCATGTAGTAGTAAATGGAATCTGCTCCAAAGAGAGAACGATGATAAATGGAGTGCCTCAAGGGTAGATCTGGGACCTATTCCGTACAATATCGTTTGTGAGCAATATTGTGCAGGGGTTAGAAGATAAAGTTTGTTTTTTTGCAGATGACACTAATATCTGCAATAGAGTGGAGACCCCTAAGGAGTAGAGAGAATGAGAAGCGATCTAAAAAACAATTTAGACTGGTTGAAGGTTTGGCAGCTAGGATTCAATGCCATGAAGTGAAGAGTTTTGCTTTCAGTGGACAGTAATCAAAAGGTTATGTGTGTGATGTGGGTGAAAGACCACTGTGCATGGCCTGGGAGAGAGATCTCAGGGTGATAGTGTCTGATGATCTGAAAGTTGTGAAGCAACGTGACAAAGTAGGCCAGAGGAATGCTAGGCTGCATAAAGAGAGAGAGAGAGGCATAACCAACAGGAAAAAGGAGGTGATAATGCCCCTGTATAGGTTTCACCTGGAGACCGTATTTCAAAAAGGATTGAGTCAGGATGGAATCAGTCCAGAGAAAGAGGTATGCACTGAAAGACATGAGAGGAGACTGGAGGACCTAAATATTTATACCCTGGAAGAGAAGAGAGATAGGGGAGGTACAATACTTTTAAATACTTTAAAGGTATATGATGCACAAGAATCAAACCTTTTCTGATGGAAAAGAAGCTGTAGAACCAGGGGTCATGATTTGAAGCTCCAAGGGGGTAGAGTCAGGAACAATGTCAGGAAACATTTCTTCATGGAAAGGGTGCTGTATACATGGAATGATTTCTTGGAAGAGGTGATGAAGACAAGAATTGAAATGGAATTCAAAAGGGTATAGGATAAATACAGAAGAGCCCTAGTGGTTAGAGCAAGGACATGACGAAATGAGATAACCTGTGTTAATTTTAGGTGTGACATTTCTGGATGGGAGTAGTTTGCATGGAGCAGCAATTACTACCCTGAACAACTTGTTGGGAAGGCTGGATGGATTATTTGGATCTTTATTTGCCATCACATACTGTGTTACGCTGCTACATTTTTCTTAGCTCTGAACAATAATTTTAGTACTCTTTATACAAAGGCATTAGCTTTTATAATCAGCCAACAATGATGATTATAACCTATTGTTGCTGAACTGTCTTATCTTGGATAAAGAGCACCAGCTGATGGAAATTCTTGGCATCCCATATCCTGTGAAATAATTAAACTAATTATACAATTGGGTTTCACAAATCCTGTAAAAGCAAATCCATCACAACAATTATACAAGAATAAAAAGATAATTTCTCTTCTCCTTCTTCAACCACCTGTGAAGAAAACAAGTCAATTAGATATATCTCATTACCAACACGTGTTCTCAGAAGAGAGCAATATATAAGACATAAGAAAGAAAAAAGTGAGTCCTAGGGAATACTTTTATAGTTTAGCATTGTGTTTACTTTTTCAATTTTTTTTTATATTTTCAAAGAAATACAAAAATAATTTAAACATAAGTCCATAAACTCCAACATAAGCATGCATCTTAAATGACTATTCCCTCTAGTATATTCATTGCCAGGTGTTTTGTCCAGCCTGCAAGGATCTGGAATCTGTAACAAAGATAAATAAAAAGCACACACAAAAAAAAAAAATAGAAACTTCTTTATCTTCTTCTTAACTAATCTTCTGTTTATAATTTGAAACATTAACAAAACAGTCAGTTGAAAAGTCCAATAGGTAATGGTATGTGTACACCGAGCAATTTCATTTCATGTGGGGTGTTTATTTATTTATTTTTTGTATTATTTCATTCTGTTTTCCATTTTTAGTACATGCTATTTGTAAATAGTATGCAGTACATGCATTTAATTTGTATTAATCAAATACATGTTCCTGCTCTTTCCCTCCACCACCACCATCTATCAACCCCATATCAAAAACACTTTTAAAAAGCTCTCCTTCTGGTTACTTTCCATCCCACCACCCTCTTGGACTCCTCCCTTCTAGCTTACCAGATCTAAACAATCCCCAGTGGCTCCTGCCCTGCCGATGCCATACTTCAAAATAGGGTCTCCCTGAGCTCAGCTGGCACTATTTTCAAGTATAGCACCAGTAGGGGAAAAGCAACTGGCGATCACTCCTGCTTCCAGTAAATTGGTGATAGGAGCAACATGGGAGGCGGCTTATTTAAAAGTTGGGGAATGGGGTTACTTGGCAGAGGAATTAATTTATTTCGTTTTAGGGCATGCTATTTTCTAATAGTATCCACTAAAACAAAACGAAAGAAAATGTGTTTGCTGTTTTGTGTGGTTTCATTTAGAAACCACACAAAACATCAAAAGAAATATAATTTGTAATTATAAATGTTTGATTAGGAATTTATTCTATAGTGGATATAAGAGGTGATTTGTTAGAAATAGTGGGGCGGATTTTAAAAGCCCTGCTCGCGTAAATCCGCCCGGATTTACGCGAGCAGGGCCTTGCGCACCGGCGCGCCTATTTTCCATAGACCTGCCGGTGCGCGCAGAGCCCCAGGACTCGCGTAAGTCCCGGGGTTTTTTGTCAGGGGCGTGTCGGGGGCGTGTCGGGGGCAGGGCCGACGACGCGGCGTTTTGGGGGTGGGATGCGGCGTTTCGGGGGCGGGCCCGGGGGCGTGGTTTCGGCCCGGGGGCGTGGCCGCGCCCTCCGGAACCGCCCCTGGGTTGCGTCTCGGCGCGCCAGCGTGGATTTACGTCTCCCTCCGGGAGGCGTAAATCCGTGGACAAAGGTAGGGGGGGGGTTTAGATAGGGCCGGGGGGGTGGGTTAGGTAGAGGAAGGGAGGGGAAGGTGAGGGGAGGGCGAAAGAGAGTTCCCTCCGAGGCCGCTCCGATTTCGGAGCGGCCTCGGAGGGAACGGAGGCAGGCTGCGCGGCTCGGTGCACGCCGGCTGCCCAAAATCGGCAGCCTTGCGCGCGCCAATCCTGGATTTTAGAAGATACGTGCGGCTACGCGCGTATCTTCTAAAATCCAGTGTACTTTTGTTTGCGACTGGTGCGCCAACAAAAGTACACAAACGCGCATTTTTTTAAAATCTACCCCAGTGAGTCTAATTTTAAAAGCCTTCAAGTTATCCCAGGTATTCAGCAGGATAAATGACCTGCTGAATATCCCCAATTAAAGTTATCTAGCTACTTTTAGATGGAAAGCTTTAAACCTAATCAGCTACCTTTTGAATATTGCCGGTTAGGTTCAAAGTTATTGGAACTAGTGTGGCTGGATAACTTTAGACTTAACCAGCTATGCTCAAAGAGTATAACCAGTTAAGAGCTCTAAAACAGCGGTGGATTGCACCCTGCCCCCTACTCAATGAAAGCAAAAGTGGCCTGGAGGGGTGAGCCCCTACCCCCACAAACCCCTCAGAGTATTCTATAAAAATCAAAATTTGAAGGGTCAACGTTGGCCTCCCCTTCCCCTACCCACTCCCCAATTCAGCATAATTATAACCCCAGTGAGTCCTCTTATGCCTCCCTCCGTCCCCCATTCCCCAACCTTAACCCTCCCAGTCTCATGGTATTGTTCAAATGATAGTCTTTAGCTGGGATCACGATATGCTGCTGTTGAAATCCTGGCTAGTGCTTCTTGTGTTGCTATGTCAGCATTGATTACAGCAACTCAGGAAGCCCTGGCCAGGAATGCAGTAGCGGCATGCCACGATCCTGGCTGGAAGATTGCTATTTGAAAAGGTATTTGGTAGGGTGGCAGAATCAGGGGAGGGGTGGGGCAGGGGAGGGAAGGAGGCACAGCAGGTCTCATTGGGGCTAAAATTATGCTGAACCGGGGAGCGAGCAGGGGGGAGGAGGCTGGTACCAGCCTTAAATTTTGATTTGTCTGAGGGGTCTGTGGGGTGGAGGTTCAGCCCACCAGTCCACTTTTCTTTTCATTGAATTGGGGGGAGAGCCTGGGATTAGAGATGCCAGGCCCGCGAACCACCGCTGCTTAACCAGCTAAATCATTTGAATATAGCCAGTTAAGTCTAAAGTTATCTAGGAACACATTCCCACATAACTCTTGACCTACTTCAAGGCACGTTTGAAGTTAGCCAAGTAACTTATTTGGCTAACTCCTAATATTGGTGTTAGCCAGAGAAGTAACTCAGCTAAGTTCTCATTCCCTACCTCAGAATGCCCCTTTTTCACCCACAACTAATTCAGCTAATATTTAGCAGGATAATGGCTTATCCTACTAAAAATTAGCCAGATAAGCACCAGCAATTATGAAAAGTTGCCATTTAACTGAATAACTTATGAGTTATCCAGCTAAATTCCTTCAAATATTAGTATGTTACCATATCTTTATCCATATGTGAGGAAATGATTATGGGTGTTTTATATGTGTTAACCATATAACATGGTGCGGTATTTTTATTTTTTAATATCTGGATTGTAGTACTGTTACTATGTAACATTTGCAGACTTCCTTGATTGCATTTATAAAGACGGGATGTCAATTTTGTAAATAAATAAAGTGAGTAAGTACATATTCTGGATACAGATAATTCTTCCATCCTACATGGTAGTGGTTCTCAATCCAGTCCTTGAGACACACCAGTTTGATTTTCAGGATATCCATAGAGAATACATATGAGACAGATTTTCATTCAATGGTAGCAGTGCATGGAAATCTATCACTGCATATTCATTGTGAATATCCTGAACACCAGATTGACTGGGTGTGTCCTGAGGACTGGGATAAAAATCACTTCTCCACCAGGAGAGTGAATAATTAAACATTTTTTATAGATTGAGGCTTCAATTGGTAGTCCAATAACTTGCCAGTCCCTTTGGTTGGGCTTTTTCATAACTTTATGTTGGCAGCTTACTTAATAGATGAGGATGTGTCACCCATTGTGATCTAGTAAACAAGGTGAGAAATGCAAGGTAGCAAGAGATACTCATGGACATGTTAGGACCCAGGCACACAGCCTTTCACTTAACTTCAAGCTCCTCAAAGAGCACAAGACACATCCAGACTCTTCTACAAGAAAGAATGTATGTAGCTTCGTATTAGCCATGGAAACAAAATTATATCCTCAGCATAAGCTGCAACAAAGAGCTGTTGCTAATACTGATTTTGGTACCCTCCAACCTTGGAATCTCTTTCCTGCCTGCAACACTACACTCAGTCATCCTATGAGAATGATTCCCCTTGTTTCTGTTTGGCTGGTGTTGCTAGCAAATTGTTTGCAATTATTTCTACTCTGGTCTCTTGTCTCCATCAAGAGAGGATGTAGGTGGTTTTAGTTTGGTTGCCAGGGAATAGCAGAGCCTGCAACTAAAAGTGCATTCTGCACTGGTTCAAAAATCCCCAACATCGCTTAGGGTCCTCGGCATAACGGAGTGGAGCTAGCAACTGGAGCAAGGGCCGACTGGGTACTACAGGGAAGAGCAGTGCTGTGTGGGTGGCAGTGGCACTGCAGGAATGGTCAGTGCATCTAGATGATTGGAGAGCAGATCCATCGTGGCAACCAGGAGTTCAAGGGCACCTTGTTGATCTTGCAGCCTGCAGGCTATGCTGGGGATGGCCTGCAGCAAAGTCAAGTCCACCAAGTCCATGGCCTCAGCAACCTGTTGTGTTTGTGGACCCTTGGGTGGAGGCAGGATTGCCTCTACCTGCAGGGAGAAGCCCTGCAGGTTCCCACCATCTTCAGGTGAAGCAGAGACCAGTCAGGACCTTCACCTATACCAGCCCACGTTCCCCTTGAGTTGAGCCTTTGGGTGCCAGGGCCTACAGGACTTAGGTGGGATCTCTGCTGATGGCAGAAGAGAAAGTCTGAGTTTGGATAGGGTCACAGGCATGCAGCAGTCAGGCCTATCTGAGGACCAGGCAATAGTTGGATGCAGGCAGCGGTCAGTCATATCTGAAGTTCAGGAAATGGTCAGGGACAGGTAGTAGTAAGTCATATCTGGGGTCCAGGCCGAGGTCAAACCAGATATCCATCTGGAGAAGAGGGATGGATAGGCAGGACAGTGAAGCAAGAACAAGAACAAGGTGGACAAAGTGGATGGAATAGACTGGAATGGAGACAGAAGACAAATCAAAGACATCTGGATGAGGATTGCAGATAAGTCTGGAACAAAGACTGAAGACAAGACTGGAACAAAGGCAGGAATGCTGGAAGCAGCCTGCTCTAGTAGAAGTAGCTGGTCCTGATGCTGAGGTAGTGAGAGAAGGACAAAATGGGTTCTTTATAGGGCTAGCCATGTGAGCTCATCAGAAGGTGCTTTGGGGCTTTTCCTGCCACTAGTCCTTTCAATAGGATGGCACTGAGCGAGCACATACTTAAGTAGAAGCATGCTGGTTGGGGCCGATAGCGTCTAACCATATATTGTGCCAGCAGCATCTCACTGCATTGGAGGGCGGCATCTCACCAAATGGAGGGCCGCCAGTGTCTGATTGTGTCAGAAACCAGTGGGGGCCCGGCCAAGGCGGTGAGTGCAGCGGTTTACATCCAAAAAATGGTAGTAGACTTTAATCAATTCAGCTCACTTCTCTCCTCCTTTCCTCCCATATCTTTTTACAGTCTCATTCACAGTTATACCTCTTGATCCAACCTAATAGGGATAGCTCTCAATTTGGGATAGAAAAATTCCTGTCTGCTACCTGTCCAGGTAGTCAAGATTAATGATTTGTCAGTACCTAGCCCCAAGAAGAACTCTTTTCATTGATGATGTGAGCTGCTGCTGCTTCTGTTTCAAGAGGGGGAAAAGTGTGAGAGAAAATGTGTGTACTTGTGTGTCTGTGTGTGTGAGAGAGAGAGAGACAGAGAGAGAGCATGTGTATGTGTTTTTGAGTGTGTGTGAGAAAGAGTAAGAGTGAGAGAGAGCATGTATGAGTGAGAAAGAGCATGCTTGTGTGTGTGTGTGTGTGTGTGTGTGTGGTGTATGTATATGCTAGTGTAAGAGAGAGTACCTGTGTGTGTGAGTGAAAGAGAGCATGTGTGTATGTATGTGTGTGTGAGTGAGAGCATGTGTGTGTGTGTGTGTGTATGTGAGAGAGCATATGTGAGAATGTATATGTGTGTGTATGTGAAAGTAAGTGAGAATATGTGTGTGTGTGTGTGTGTGTGTGTGTGTGTGTGTGTGTGTGTGTGTGTGTGTGTTTGTGAGAGTAAGAGAGAATATCTGTGTATGGTGTGTGAGAATGAGAGAGAGCTTGCATGTGTGTATAAGAATGAGTGAGAGCATGTGCAAGTGTGAGAGAGTGAGAGTGAGAGAGTATGTATATGTATGTAAGAATAAGAGAGAGCAAGTGTGTGCATGAGAGTGAGTGAAAGCATGTGTGTTTATGGGGGTATGAGTGGTATGAGACAGAGAGTACATGTGTGTGCATGTGAGAAAGAGGAGAAAGTTTCTGTGCAAACCACCCGCACAGACACACCTCCTCTCTGCCTACTAATCCATGACAACCTCGGGCATCTAGAAAGCAAATGTTTCCAGGTATGGAAAGCAGGAAATTTATATTTAATTCTTACTAGGTTTAATTATTTATTTATTTATTTAACCGCTTTTATATACCGACAACCGTTTGCACATCGTGTCGGTTTACAAGTAACTTAAAACCAGGGTATATATAGGCGTAGCCTTTACATAGAACAGAGTGTTATTTCATGTGTCAGTTTTTTCATGTGTCAGTTATTTCATGTGTCAGTTTTGTGTGTCAGTTTTGAAATATTTTATTGATATTCAAAAAATGTTTATATGAGTTTTTTAATTAGATATTATTCTATTTGTTACATATTTTGAATTGTTCTTTTTATTAGTGTGGTTTTACTACTATTGATGATATTTATTTTTTCTTGATTTTATTGTTTTATGAGGAGTAGTAATGTGTCTGTTTTTTCATTGTTGCACCACATATAGAATTTGACTTGTTGCAGTTTCCAGTCTTCACATTTCTAACTATATTTTATGGTCTGTTTATTCTGTATTTGAGGATCTCTCAGTGTCCTGCATGTGTGACTGAAGAGAAGTATTCCACTAGCAGGAAGTTTCTGTGTATGGATCTATAGCAGTTTGACTTGTTCTTTTTTCCTAATAGGGTGTGCATTGGTGTTTTAGAGCCTGTTGTAATAGTTTCAGTGTTGCCTTTACATAGGGTGTAGTTTTTCACTTGGCCATAGGTGCCAAATTGCCTGGTTGCAGCTCTGGATCCCATACATTGTAGATCTAAGATTTTTGTAGGCTTTACCTACTCATCCTACAGCTAGCCTCTTTTAGCATACTGAGACCAGGTGCCTTCTACATGCTCCTTTATCCTGATGAAGACTCCACTTTTGTGCTTCTCTGCCTCTCCTCCATCCTAGAGAAGATTCTCTCTTCTATCCTGAGGGAGGCTCTGTCTAAACTCATCCTACTCCCTGTAAATGGCTCTAGCTAAAAAGACCCACATAACATCAATCCAGAGGGAAGAACTGGAATGCAGCTCTCCCTGTTTTAGAGAATTATTTTGTCTTAAGGGATCTTAAATATATTTACATCTACCTGTAAAAGCAGGTTCTACATTGATGATTTATTTATGTAAGTGGGTTTGTTTCTTCTCATAATATTGTTGATGGCTAACTTCCATGAGGTTCTGTTGTATTATGTGCCATGTATAAATAGAATGTAAAGAAAAGCAAAGTAAACCAAACTAAAATCAGCTAGCAACTTGATCTTATGTGAAATCAGGATCTTTTCCACATCTCCCAATGCTGACGCAAGAAAACTTAAATCTTACAGGAAGCAGGTCAACAAGAGAGATAGCCTGGTCACCAACTTCCATTTTCTCAAGCCAAAGGTTTTCCCTTCATTTTCTTCTTGGTGCATTGAATTACACTAAACTTTCCTGGCATCCTGCAACTTTCAATTTCAAACACTAGACATCTGATAGTAAACAGAACATGTGCAGTGTCAGTGAAGGAAAACAGAACTGGAGGGAGAGTATCTGTGGATTAAAACTCCCCTAAATTAATAAATATGTTAGGGAATGGGAGGAGAAGGTTAGACATTTCAAAAGCACAAACAAGTGTACATTTTAAAGTAGGTATCTTCACTAAATAAAGCTATTAGATCTGCCTTGGAAACCAGGGAATCCCTCCTACATTTGACTGGAAAGTAGAATCTGGATTTAGGGCCAGCATTAGATGTAATAGACTAGAATGGGATTTGGAAGAGAGATAATAAGATATCTATATGCACAGCCTCTAGTTTCCTGTGGCAGATTTTTCATCATTCTGCAGCAAGAGTTAAATTTTGTGGCAGATTTTTCAAAATGTATATAGAGAACCCCAATGGGTCTCTATTAATAGGATTGTAACAACTGTATAGGGATATTAGAAGTAGCCTGCCTGTGGACCAATGCTGGCAAGCAGAAAAGGAGGAGGCTTCCAGTTGTCCTGTGGGAGCAGGAAGAAGGGAGGAGGCCAAAAGCAGAAGCAGCAGTAGAAGATGCTGCTGTTGCCTCTGCTGCTATTGGCGGGAAGAAGGAATCTTCCTATCAACCCCAGGAGGAGGTTGCTGTTACTGGTGAGTTTGGGGTGGGAAGAGGTAGCGAATGAGGGGGTGGTATGTGTGCATGTGTGTGCATATGTGAAGAAGCATGTATACGTGTATGTAAGGGAGGACATATGTGTTTGTATATATATGTGAGGGGACATGTGTATGTGTATATATATGTGAATGGGTGTGTGCATGGGAGAGGGAGTGTATCAAGGGGAGGGGAAGAGCATATCTGTGAGAGTGTGTATGTGTAGGACGAAGAGAAGTGAAAGTGTGAATGAAAATGTGTGTGTGGATAAGTGGGAGCGTGTGTGTGTGTGTGTGTGTAAGGGGAAGAGAAGTGAATGAGTGAGCATGTGTGTGAGAGGGGTGTATATGTGGGAAAATGAGAAGAGTAAAGCTGTAAGTGAGCATGTGAGAATGTGTCAGAGAATGAGGAATGAGAATTAGCATGTAAGAATGAGTGTGTGTGTGTGTGTGTGTGTGTGTGTGTAAAGTGATCGTGAACATGTGAGTGTTAATGTGTATGTATGAGAGTAGGTTTGTGCACATCCAGTCCCTCCCCCCCATATTCATGGTAATCTCAGGGTGATTGGAAATCAAAAGTTCCCAGGTATGAGTATGATGTGATTCCGTGAAAAATGGTGTGTGTCTCTCTCCTTAAGTATTTGAGCTTTGCTGATTGGGTGACCAAGGGGTACTGGGAAGGTTGTGGCAGGTTTTGCCCTTTTTGGTTCCTGCTCTCTTCAGGGTGAGGTAGGTGATAGGGACCTCCAGGGATGTAGTCATCTACAGCAGGCATGAGGGCCCAGGAACCTTCCGCGTTGGGAGTTGGGCCCTACAAGGGCTCTTCCCCTCAAGGGGAGAGGCCCAAGACCTGAAGGTGGAGAGGGTTTCTTCCTTCTCCTGTGGATTTATCCGGATCCAGCAGGGAGCATCAGCTGTTCCTCCCTCTGGAGAATAGGACCAAAGATAGAAGGAGTGGGGTAATTTTGAGAGAAAAGTGCCCCAAGAGGTCCATGATGTAGGTATACTGGGGAAGAAATCACACACTATAGAAGCAGTATAGGGTGGAAGCTGGTGTGAGAGGTCGGAGACCCATATGCTGTGAGTAATTGCATTGTGGTCCCTTTTGGATGTGAATTTTGATATGGATATTGGGAGAAAATGCACCCCATTCCTTCCTAATAATGTTGGGGAACTGAGGTAAAAAAGGAAGTAAGTCTAAGGTGTCAAACTCCTTGATGAATAGGGAGGAGGATTTAGTTTTAAGCACTGTGATGCTCTGAAAGAACAAATGAGAGATCTGGAGAAATTGGCTTATTGTCTGAGGTGATCCGTAATGCCCTAAGTAAGATGTTATGGAGAGAGACGTAAATATACCTGACTATTGATTCCCATGAACTCTGATGAAGTCAGTATTTATATCTTTACCTGCTTCACATACATGTAAATGACTGCTGGCTAGGTTCATCTAGAAATAAAATTAATGTTCTGACTTTGGGATATGGTGTCTGCTACATTTTATTTAGCTAGCACTAATGAGAGCAGGGGCTCAGGGTGCATGGAGAGAAGGCTGATGAATCTTCCCTGTCCAGCCAGGAAAGAAAAGGGTGGTTAACTGATACCCCAGCTGTCTCTATACAGGACCATGTCATCTTCTGCATAATCTAAACTAGGAATCAACAAATAAATTTGGAAAGGAGGAATCGTATCCAGAAGGGAAACCCTTTCCATCATTTTATGTACACCAAGCAGGGGCTACATTACTAGTTTAGCCTAGCTGTATAAGTCTATATACTATGAGGTCAATATTGAAAAGCTAGCCGTTCAGCTAAGTTAGCCAGATACGCTGCCGAATTTCCCCAGACAAATTGCACCGCCCTGATCCACCTATTGTCCACCCACAGTTTGTCCGGCAAACTAGATAGCCGGATAAGTGACTTATCCAGCTATCTAGCGGCCACTGAATATCCTGCTCTCTGGCACTTCAATATCAACCTTCCTGATTTTATTCAGTGCTTTTCATTCTATATTACATACTCTGACTGCTAGTAGCAACAGAAAATCAAAGTTTTGTTGTTGGGATACATCCTCGTTGTGAGTCCCTAGTTTTGAGGTTACGGTGAGGTTTGGAGAAGTGAGGAGAAAGCAGTCTTTAGGGGTCATAGAGGGGATTCTCAAAGAGTGGGATCCCTATCCAGCTCAGGAAGCCTGCACTCTCACTGCCTCTGGGCTCCGGTCCACTGTACCATCTACCTGACCCACATTTCCTTTTGAGCCCTCCCCAGAGACCGGCCCTCAGATCACTCAAGTGCCAGACCCCCTCACATTTTTATGCTCCTTGACCAGGAGGGGGGATACATATTGAAAGTGACTGGTTCTTAAACTGAGATCTGCTGCTGACCAAAGATCTCATGGGTTAAGCCTTAGTACCCTTCCCTTCGTTCCTCTTCCCTGACAGCTCTGTATTCTCACATCATACTAATTTGGTATGGACTCGACTCTTCCACTTAATTTTTCACCTCAGAAAAAGTGTTGAATAGCAGCTATTATAAAGGCACATATTTGCCTGAAAAAATATTCAGCATGATCTAATTAGGCGATATATGGAGTGGGCAAGAAAAGAGTCCACTGGTTACACTCCACTAAAATCCTAAAGTTCACCCATAGACCTGCCTACAAACAACTATTAACTTATTAAATATAAAAACACTTTTCTTTCATTTTCAGGAACCATTGAATGCAAATGTATTTACTCCTGTCTGAGATAGGAGTGCTTTCAGGACAGAGCACTGCTGCAGCCACACCCGGAAAAAATAGGAAATCCTGCTCTAACAAACTCTTATCTTTAACTCTAGCAAAATATCCTCCCCAGTCCAATTTTCTTCTCACACTTCCTAAAGTTTCCATATAAATGATGATTTTAAAGGGCACTACCAGTTTTATCCTACCTTTCCTTTTTGTATTTCCAGGGCATGTCAGGAGAAACATGAGGATTCTCACTTGAGTATTTTTTTGATCCACTTATTCCATGAATAATACTCATGTGCAATTGCTATGCCCTAATAAGTTTTGGAGTTTTGCATACGTTTTATGTCAAAGCCACTCCAAATTTTTATAAAGCAGTAAAGGATCCTCGAGGATCGTGGTGTTTTTGAGGAGATCCACGTATTCCAGAAATACACACACACAATTATGCCACCTGATAACTTTTTTATTTTCCATTTTATCCATGTCAAAGGGGTATAAGGATCCTGACACAGATAATTTTTTGGGAGCCATGTATTCCACAAAGATGCAGGGACAATTGTCACCCTCTAATATCTTTAAGGTTTTACATCCAATCCCCATCTAATTTTCAAGACATATCAAGAGATCCATGAGCATACCTGGGAACTGGCTGGATTTGTCTCAGAGACTCCAGAAATAAAAAGGAATTGACAGATCTCTGAGCCAACACCAGAAAACTTTGCATACAGCAGGGAAGTGTCTGCACGGGCCCCAGAAGAAGAAATCACCTGGGCCCATGTAAGAAAACAGAAACAACAGCATCGGTTGCTTGGGCAGGAAGAACAGTCCTGTTGGCCTATGCAGCCAGGAGCCCAGGCAGTGTCAACCCACATGGCCAAAGAAGATAGATGAGTCCTGTCAGCTGGGCGGGCCCAAAAGAGAAAGCTGCTGCCTCTAGTAGGCTTGGGGTGGGATAATGAGTGAGCTTATGTGATTGTGTGGGAGGGAGAGAGAGAGAGAGATGTGATTGTGAATGGGCATATGTGAGTATGTGAGGGAGGGCATTAAGTGGGTGTGTAAGAGTGTATGTATGGGAGAATGAGCACATGATTGAGTGTATTTGTGTGTGTTTGTGAGAATGAGAATTTTCTTAGCGTACAGACAGGTGAATTCTAAACCAGTGGGTTATGCACCTCTACCAGCAGATGAAGACAGAGCAAAGCTGGTATCACAATATATATACCTCCGCAGTGACATCAGCCCGCCAGTATTCTCCATCCCCAGCAGATGGTGGATGTGCATTTCCCTACTGGGGATTGCTTTAAGTTTTAGAAGGAGAAAAGAAGAAGAAAACTTATTTATCCCCACCCTCCTGTGGTGATACCATATGGTCCCTTCCTCAGTCGAGAATTCCTGAAGTGATATCCTTGGATCCCTCCCTCAGATGAGTGCCTTGGTCTGGTTTTCAGCTGATGTGGACTTAGCTGTTAAAAAAAAACAAAACACAGCTGAAAGACAGCAGGTGCAGGAAGCCGAGCACAGCGGTGAAGGTATATGCCCTCTCCCCCCGCAGCCAGAGCCAGATTCTGTTCTCAGCTAGAACTGGCTGAGTTCAGGTAAAGAATAATTTTAAAAAAAATTATAATCAGTGAATTTTTGTAGGGGTTCCTCTCTTATTTATTTTATTTATTTATTTAACAGCTTTTAATATACCGGTGTTCGTGCAAGCACATCACGCCGGTTTACAATAAACTTGAGAAAGGAGGAAATTACAAAAAACAGGGAGTGGGGGAGTGGAGCAGGAGCGAAAAGAGGGGGGGGGAAGAGGGGGGAGAGAGGTAAAGGAGGAAAGACAGCAGCTGAGAAAGGTACAAGGAACATATCAGTATTTACAGGATAGGTTGCTTAATGAGGTTAGAACAAGGTTGATTTTTTTACAGCGGTTAATGAGGAATAAATAGATTATATAATGATATATATTAAAGCTTAATTACAGCAGTTATGGTGGATTATATAGATAACTTATTAAACAATTAAACACATATATATAAAGTATTAGCTTATTTACAGCAGTTACAGCAGGTAATAACGGAGTCTTGATTTCGACATATAGGTTGTAAGTTTTAACTGGGTTACAGTGGAGCACGGTGGGAGGGTGGCGGGGGTATAGGGAAAGGGTAAGGGGAGGGAGGGTGGGGGTATGGGTGGGTTGACGGGTGAGGCTCGGGTGGATTCAGGGTGGTGAGGCAGGGGAGAGACAGGGGGGAGCGATTGGGGGGGTTTCAGGGGGGTAGACTATAAGGGGCCGGGGCAGATTTAGGGGGGTGGACTACGAGGGGCTGGAGCAGTGGTAAGCCTGTCGGAAGAGCCAGGTCTTAATGCCTTTTTTGAAGATGGTTAGGGAGGGTTCAAGACGGAGGTATGTGGGGAGGGAATTCCAGAGGGCGGGGCCTGCGATGGTAAAGGCTCTTTCTCTGGTGGTGGATAGGCGGGCAGTTTTGAGGGGGGGGAGTGTGGAGGGTGCCTGTGGAGGTGGATCTAGTCTGGCGGGTGGAGAGGTGGAAGTGGGGCATTTCTTTAAGCCAGGGGGAGTTGTTATTGTAGAGGGTGTTGTGAAGAATAGTAAGGGTTTTGTATTGGGAGCGGAACTGGATGGGCAGCCAATGTAGGTCTACTAAGATGGGTGTGATATGCTCTCTTTTACGTGTGTTAGTAAGGATACGAGCCATGGCGTTTTGAAGAGTTTGTAGGGGTTTGATGGTGGAGAAAGGGAGGCCTAGTAGGAGGGCATTGCAGTAGTCCACTTTGGAGAAAATAGTGGACTGTAGGACTAATCGGAAGTCTTGAGTATGGAGTAAGGGCTTGAGTTTTTTGAGGATCTGGAGTTTGTAGAAACCTGCTTTGAGGAGGGACTTGATGTGTGGTTTGAAATTCAGGTGTTGGTCAAGGGTGACTCCCAGGTCTCTTACGGAGGGGGGTAGTGTGGGGGAGATGTAGGGGGGCGGTGGTGTGGTGGAGGTATCTTGTTCAGGTTGCTTGGATATAAAGAGTAGTTCGGTTTTGGTTGCATTGAGAGCAAGGTGTAGGTCGGTTAGTAGGGCGTTGATGGAGACTAGGCAAGATTCCCAGAAAAGGATGGTTTCATTGAGGGTTTTTTGAATGGGTATGAGAATTTGTACGTCATCGGCGTATAGGAAGAAGTCCAGGCCTAGGTTTGAGAGTAAGTTGCAGAGGGGGAGGAGGTATATATTGAAGAGGGTGGAGGAAAGGGATGATCCTTGGGGAACGCCTTGTCTGAGGGGAATGTGGCATGATTCAAAGTTATCAAGTTTTATGAGGTATTCTCTGTTAGTAAGGTAAGAGGTGAGCCAGTCTAGCGCTGTGTCGGTGACTCCTATCTCTGTCAAGCGTGTGATAAGGATCTGATGATTGACAGTGTCGAAGGCTGCCGAGATATCTAGAAGGGCCAGTAGGTAAGATTTTCCTTGGTCTAGTCCGATGAGCATGGTGTCAGTGATGGCTAAGAGGAGATTCTCGGTACTTCGGCCTTTCCGAAAACCAAATTGTGAGGGGTGCAGGAGGTTGTGGTCCTCGAGGTAGTCGGTGAGCTGGGTGTTGACTACTTTCTCGAGGACTTTCGCGAGGAAGGGTAGATTGGATATGGGCCGATAGCTTGCTGGGTCAGAGGGGTCAAGGGAGGGTTTTTTTAGGAGGGGTTTCACAACGGCGAGTTTGAGGGGGTCTGGGACTTTGCCGAAGGTAAGGGAGCAGTTAATGAAGTTAGCTAGGGGTTTGGCGATGGTGGTGGGTATGGAGAGGAGGGTTTTGGAGGGGATTGCGTCTAGGAGGTGTGTGGCCGGTTTCATTTTTTTGAGGATGGTCTCAATTTCTAGCGTGGAGGTGGGGTCGAAGGCTTTGATGCAGGAGCTATCGTTTTTAGGGGGGGGGGATGTGGTCATGGGGTTATGGGGGAAACGTTGGAGGATGTTCGAGATTTTGTGCTGAAAATAATTCGCAAGATCCTCGCATTTTTTCTTGGAGTTTTCTTCAGACGTGGCAGGGTGGGGGGTCTTGGTGAGGTTATTGACGTAGGAAAAGAGGGCATTGGCATTGAATTGTAGGTCGTGAATTTTTTTGGCGTGAAAGTCCCTTTTGGCGATGATGGTGGCTTGTCGGTAGTTGTGCAGTGAGAGTTTATACACTGCTTTGTGTTGGGTGGAGGGATGGCGGCGCCACAGGCGTTCTTTTGATCTGAGGTCTTGTTTCAGACTTTGGAGTTCGTTGGAGTACCAGGGTTTTTTTTTGTTCTGAGGGACGGGGATTTCTTTGTGTAGCACGGGGCAGAGTTTATTGGCTATGGATTTGGTTATATGATTCCAGGAGTGAAGGGCTGCATCTGGATTTGAGAGGTCCAGGTTTTCTACAGCTTTGTCGAAAGCTGTGGCTATGTTTTCAGAAGAGCAGGGTTTATGGAAGGAAACAATTTTCCTTTGGGTTGGTGATATCTTGGTGGGGGGAGTGAGGTTGATTTGGGCATTGATGATGAAGTGGTCGGACCAGGGTATGGGGGTTGTTGCGGGGGGGCAGGGTGTGGATAGATGGGAGTTGATAAATAGGAGATCGAGGGTGTGCCCTGCCTTGTGAGTGGGGGAAGTGATGAGCTGTTTGAAACCTAGGGCTTCGAAGGTGGTTAGGAGTGTTTCGCAGGAGGGGGTGCGGGGAGTGGAGTCCACATGGAGATTAAAATCTCCGAGGATCACGGCGGGAGAGTCTGTTTTGAGGTTGTCTATAATGAATTCGATGAGGGGGGAGGGGTCGTGTTCAATGAGGTTGGGTGGGGCGTAAATGAGGCAGATCTGGAGGGTGGGTGATTTGAAGAGTCCGATTTCTAGTTTGGGCGGGGGGCAGATGGATTGGAGTTTGAGGTTGAGGTGCTTTTTTGCGGCTAGGAGTAGCCCACCCCCTCTCTTTTTAGGTCTTGGGATGGAGAAAGTGTCGTATAGTGTTCCGGGGAGCTGATTGATTCTGTCTCTGTCGTATAGTGTTCCGGGGAGCTGATTGATTCTGTCTCTGTGCTCAGCGCGCTTGTCCGACATTTGTTCCTGTCTCTGTGAGGGTTTGGGGGGAGGTGAACAGTCTGGCAGGTTGAGCAGCCTTTTGACTAGGCTCCGCTCTCAGGCTTTTTCCTTGTTTGCTGCATGGTAGGCTACAGCAGTGTTTCATGTGCTTTTTTCATGCGTATTAGGCTGCCCTCTTCAGTTCTGTCAGATTGTGCAAGTGCATCCAGCTGTATGTCCAGGTGTGCGTCCAATTGTCCGCCTATTTGGGTGCCTATTTGGATGCTTGGTTGCGCGCCTGGTTGGATGTCCAGTTGGTTAGGGGCATCCATCCCTGCACCCATTCACTTATGCTCATCTGTGCGCGCAAGCGGTGCGGCCCCATGGGAGCCCAGTTTTTGGGTGCCCATCGAGGTATAGTGTTGTGCACCTTAATTTTGGATACCTAGTTTTTGCAGTGTGGTTACAGCTGGATGCAAACTCCTCAGACACTTATTTCAGTGTACTGATAGACTAATGGTGCCTATAGCTAAGAAACCTAAGCACCTTACCCTCAGTGCTGCTTGTCATATTCGGGCATCTTAACGTGGCGTTCCCTCTAACTTGTGTCAGTGTTCCTTGGAGGCTCAGGGGGAATTACCTTTGTCTGATTTTACTAAGCCCAGTTCTTTCCAGCCTGATGTGGGACTGGGAAAATAGCTGCCAGAAGAATGGCCTAACTTTGGAGCTCCCCTAACTGGTTCGTCAGTGGGGGACGGTAGCTCAGTGGGTTCACGACAGGTGCCCCTTAGTTTTGGCATGGATCCCTCTGCCTTTTCTTGGGTAGAATTTTTTCAAGGACTACAGCCTTTCTTCAGGTGCAGTCCTTGACTCCATTCACTGTTACCAATTCTGAGCCACAGGTGGTGAAACCCTGCATGCCTGGTGGTGGTGCCGGGTAAGCGCTGGGGTATGCCTAGATCAGCTGCTGGTCTTCCCAATGGGGACCCAGATGGCACAGATGATGAAAACGATCCTTATTCCCTGGAGGATGGGGAAGTTCCTCTGGGATTAGAACCTTATTACAGTTCTTTCATAAAGATGAGTTACCAGCTTTGATTTCCTAGACATTGAAGATGCTGAAAGTACCTGGGGCTGAATCCATGAGCCAAAGCAAGATCCCGTTTTGATTTCTTTGTGTAAAGCCTCATGTCTCTTTCCTATTATGGAGGCTATTCAAGAATTAATTGATCCTGACTGGGGCGCCCCAGATGCTAATTTTAAACAAGGATGAGTCTTGGAAGGCCTGTACCCCCTGGATCCCTCTGCGCAAGAGCAATTACATTTGCTGAAGGTGGATGCACTTGTGCGTGCTGTCATCAAGCAGATGACTATTCCCATAGAAGGGGGAATGGCCTTAAAGGATCCTCAGGATAGAAGAATTGAGGCTATCCTTAAACAGGCCTTTGAAGCAATGGCAATGAATTTGCAGATAGGTTCCTGTTGTTCCCTGGTTGCTTGCTCTTCTTTACTGCTGTCTCAGAAGATCAATGAATCTGGTGTAAATTCCAGGGTAGTGATGGAACCAGCAGCCACCTTTTTGGCAGATGCGGGCTGTGATTTGGTCCACACTTCGGCCAGAGGGGTGGCTTCAGTAGTAGCAGCTAGGCATCAGCTATGGCTGAGAAATTGGTCAGCCAATACAACCTCGAAGTCTAATCTTACGAAGTGATCTATTAAAGGCTCACTCTTATTTGGGAGTGAGCTGGAGAAGATGGCTAATAAGTAGGATGAGTCCCTGGTTGCCATAGGATAAGAAACAGATGCCATAATCCTTCAACTCGAGAGGTCGTACTAGGGGGTTCAGATGTTTTCAACCCTACAGAACAGCAGCTTTGCAGAGGACTTGACCTTTAGGTGGATCTGAGTCCTTTTGTCCCAGGCAGTGCAGATGGGGTGCAGACTGTTTAAAACCTCGGTAAAGAAAGACCAGTACAGCCAGCTCTAAGAGTCAATCTAAGAAATTTATTGTAAAGAAAGGCATGGTTTCTTTAGGAGCAGTGAGCATTACAATCAAGCGGTACAAGCTCAGACTCTACTCATTGTTCTATCGTCAGTGTGCAGCGTTATAAGGGTTTACCTTCAGCCAATCAACAGGTGTCTGTGTATACCCGCCCCTTATCCCTAGACCAATTAGTAAATTTTTCTCACATGTACCTGCCTTGTTACTAGGGGTGTTAGCACTGTTCCTCGTGTAGCTTGTGACATGCGCAGAAGCTGGATCCATTCCTTTGTCTGTTTTTAAGTTTCATTTTCACGTTCTGGTATCTTTTGGCAACTTCTGTTGTGTTAGTATCCAAACATTCCCCCCTTGAAGGGTTTCACCTAGGAACCCTTCACTCCTATCTGCGTCGCACATCACCTGTCTTAGGTTGTCCTGCCTTACTAAGGCTATTCCTTTAGTGGCTAAGACTTACCTGTCCTCATACCAATGTGATCATTTTTCACATATGGATCTTATTTGTGGTGGGGAAGCTATACATCAGTATTGGTGGAATCTACAAGCAGTAGATTCAAGGTTTCAGCTTGATTTAGCATTTCAGACACTCGATCTTCACATCTCCGTAGGCAGATGCAGAGGCAGGGTAAACACAATCAGACACTAAGTCCTAGTAAGGCAATGGTGCAGACTGAGCCAATTAGAATTTTCAAACCTGAGCCTAATCTAGAGAACTGTGATCCAAGGGATCCAAAAGGATCAGTGACATCCAGTCCTTTCCAAGTTTGCACAGGCACATGAGCAAGAGACACCATATTTCAGGAGATTTCTTCAATCACTTCACCTCTGTCATTGATTTGTAGGCAGCAGTTACTGAGATTGAATTTTCCACATAGTCCTCCTTCTGAAGCTAGTATGTAGTCTAATGCTAGACGATTCTGGTAAATGGCATTTCGGAAACCCTTTTGCTGTGCAGCTAGTATTCTCAGCACTTTAGCAATTTAATTGGTAATTATTTCAACAACAGCTTGCAATCTTATAATACGATTTAACATATATATCGGAGTTCTATAACCCCAAGAGCCATCCTGAGCCCAGGAGGCAGGATCGTAATAAGCTATGATTCGTTCTGGGGGTCATTCATCATCTTTCCAATTACCTATCTTAAGTTCTCTTTTGCGTCGTTCTGAATAAGTACTGTACAGGGGCATCCCTAGTTGTTGACCCATTCTTAGGGGAATCAAGAAGAATGAGGGGTGAAGGGTGCCCATGGTACAGGTGCCAAACCATCCTTTAGGCAGGGAAGTATGTGCATAGGTGCCACATATCCAGTATAGCCCATTTGGGGCATACCAGCTCTGGGGAGTTAGTCCATTTCTTAGGGAGAGGAAGGGCTCGACTTCCCAACCAGTAAAGTTCGGGGTTACAGAAGAATTAGGCCAATGAGAAATAATCATGTGAGCTCTTGCAGTATGGTTAAGGGAAGATTGTGATAAGCAAGAGGAGTTACCCACAGCTATAGTATGTAATGCTGTATATGATCTATGAATGCACCATGTTGCAACAATGGAGTGGGCCAATACCCATTGTGCTCTCCCATATCTGGATGGTAACTGAATACTGGAAACGTTATAAGGTGTTTTCCAATCCCATTCTTTCGCTTCCCAAGGCCAATTATCTCCCATATTGGTTCCCCCACAAACATAGCAATTAGTAACATTTAGAGAGGTAGTAATAGCATTGGCAAGGTCAATGAAAAGGTTCCGGGCAGTAGGGGACAGAGGAAAAGGTTCTTGGACATGTTGGTAAAACTCTTTAAAAATAGCGGAGTGATCTAATGGGCTTCTGTGGGTAGTTACCTTGTGGACATAGAAAATGCCACCAGGATCAGTTTCTGTGGTGTAGATGCACATACAAAAAACATTTCCCCAGGTTTGGAAGAATTTTGAGGGTGCTAGGAGGGTGAAGTTTACCTTATTACAAGTATTGAGTTCACAGTTTGACATGCTTGGTATGAGTGTTAGGGAAGCCCATTGGGCCCATTTACGATCCCACGTGGTAAAGGCAGCGCAATCCCAATAGGCACAATAAGAGTCAGCCTTACTTTCGGCACACTGAGAAGTAGGAGAGCCAGTGTATGGCCATCTTTTGGGGCATACATACTTGTGGTTATGCATGTAGGTATGGTGCCAAGCCAAATCATTGCCACATCTATAGGACATATCCCAAGATGCGGGTAGGGTACATACTTCAAAAATAAGGGATACCGGCTCGTCAGTAGGGAGCAAAAGGGCAGATGCCATAAGTAGACCCTGAGCAGTTTCTCCTTTATGGACTTGTATCCATTGTTGGACAGGCTTTTCAGTGGGGTCAAAACAAGTGATTGTATTCCCAGCCATGCATACACTGATTTGTGTGGAGTTGTATGTGCAATACGTAATAATCCCTCCACATTCGTATTGGGACTTGTACAATAGGGTGGAAGTTTTGGTTATGCCGTCTATCGTTATGGTGATGCATGCTGCACAATCAGGTTCAGTGCTGTACATAGGCAATAGGTACAGGCCAACCCAAATGGACCACATATAGGAACAGCAAAACATTGTCACGGGTTACAGAATATGAATGCCAAACTGAAAATATAGGAACAGACTAAGGGAAGTAAGAATGATGAACAGAACCAAAGATTACACTCATCCAGGAATCAAAAGAGAGAAACAGGGGTTGGTAGAACATTCAGCATTTTAAATGTTTGTCTTTGTTTCAGTTCAAATCGTCAGAAGCGGGCAATTGTTCTTCAGGGTCTGAGTCAGGTTCGAGGTCGGTAAGTTGTGGCTGCGGGCGGATGTCTCTCAGGTGGGTCCACACCGTGTCTTGTCCTAGCTTGACAGCTGTCGGAGTAGTTGCAGAAACCGAGAATGGTCCTACATACACAGGATCTTTCCAACCCTTATGCGTGTAATTCTTTCGCCACACTAGGTCCCCCACTTTTACTGATGGAAGATGATCAGGATCGTTTCATCGATCATCTGGGGTTCCTGCAAAAGAATGGATGTAGGTCAGAGCAGCACATAGATTTTTCCAATATGCGGGGAGACGGTCCATCATAGCCATACTAGGAGTTACCCAAGGCATAAACCTACCTGTCTGTAGTTGAAATGGTGATAGGCGTAATTTGGACAGAGGTGCAAATACAACAATGCCCATGGTAGACAATCTAACCATGAACCCTCAGTTTATTCCATTAGTAACCGCAGTCGTGTCTTCAATAAACCATTGTATCGTTCCACAAGACCGTTGCTCTGAGGTCTGTAAATAGCCACTCTATGGTGGTAGCATCCCAGTAATTGTGTGATGGTGTCCACCAACTTGTTGGCAAAATGGGTGCTGTTGTCAGTGACTATGCAATGTGGAAACCCATGTCGCGGTATGATTTCCTGACACAACTCTTTTGCCATCACATCGCTACTCTCGCTTCTGCAGGGAAAAGCCTCTATCCAGTGTGATTACCTGTCGACGCAAACCAAAAGGAAATGACGGCGTAGCTCTCTGCTTCCCATGTCCGTAAAATCGCAGTGCCATTCTATACCTGGACCCTGTGGTCGGGGGATGTGTCCAGGATTAATAAGGGGTCCTCTTCGTGGAATGTTACCTGTGCAAATATGACACATTTGCACAGTCTTGTGACATATGGTATGAATCTTCAGATTCTACCATGCAGACAATAGTTCTTGCATGAGCTGTGTGGCCAGCCTATGAGCTGGCAAATGTAAACTGGAGGCAATGTGTCTGATCATTGCTAAGGGTAAACAAGGCTTTCCAGATGGATGGGTACATAGGAAACAGTCTTTACTGGGGTGGTTGATAGGCGTGGCCCCAGCACGTATCCATTCGTCAATTTCAGCACCGGTTGCTTCTTGTTGGAATTGATAGGAAGTTTGCAGGGGAGAGGGGACATCTTCTTCTGGATACCACAAGGGTGTTTCTTCGTCTTCCCGAAGTGTACCATGAGGGTGTGTAGCTTGTGCTTCGGCTCTCGCTCTAGAGCGTGTGGTTACCATGATGCGATAGGAGTTAGGCATACTGTCTTGCTGATGCTGTTTAAGGCCTTGGAGTTCCATGTCAACTAGGTAATTACCCAATGCTTCCCATGATAATGATGGCTTCTGCTGACCTTTGACCCATGTAATCGCAACATGTTCTCCCCTGTCACCAAATTCTTCAAGGGACGTAAACAGTTTCTGCCATATCTGTATACTATTGAGAGAGGTGCCCGTACTTGTCGTCATCCCTCTCTTTTTCCATTTGTGACAGTGTTGGTGTACAGAAGAAAAAACGTAGTGCGAGTCCGTGTAAATAATGACAGGGACCAATGGATAACAGTGTTCCAGCAGGTGGTCCAAGACCCATGTAACTGCAATTAGTTCTCCTTCTTGTACATTCGTGTCTGAGGGTAGGAGTTGAAGAGCAGCAAAACCTGTAGACGTCAGGAGGGTTCCTCCAGCATCAGTAAACCAATATTCTCCAGTTTCCAAGGGAGTGGCAATTAAAGGAAGGTCGTCTGGTTTGGGAAGCTGCCGGGCACAAGTATGAGGCGAAGTGTCGAAAGGATCCGTGGCTGATAATATTTTGTCCAAAGAAATAGCCGTGGCAGGCATTGTCTTGCCCCATGGCTGTAACGTAGTAGCAGAGGAGGTGAGAATAGCTTTGTACTTTCCAGTACGAGAGGCAGTTAAAGACATTTGGGAAGGTGTGAGAAGAAAGCTAACATCATGTCGCGTGTGGAGAATCACCGTGGCGTATGGGATACAGTGGTTCAATTTTTCTCGTGCTGCAGCGCAGGTGACCACTCCTTTTTTGCAAGTAGTCATGCCTAATTCAACTGGGAAAAATTTACCAGAAAGGAAGATAACAGCTTCCATTTGGTCTTGTGTACCAACGGCAGACCAAGTATGTTGTCCAGCTATGACCCAAAGGTGGAAAGACTGGGTATGTTGGTAAGACAGTAGGGTATTGGGTTGCATAGCCTCAGTTATAAGGGCTTTCAGGCGGGATGTGTCTCGAGCAGTGAAATGTACAGGCTGTGAGCCTTTCGCTTGTTTTTGTAGATAAGTGTACAGGAAAAGGGCCTGTTGACTAAAGGCAGGAATCCAGAGACGACAGAAACTAAGTAAGCCCAGTATGGCTCAAGTCTGTGTAACTATGAGGGGTGGAACAGGGAGGGACACCAGGGATCATACTCCACTTCCCAGGTGAACACCTAGAAAGGGAACAGAAGTCTGGGCCAACAGGAATTTGCGGCAATTAACCTTATATCCTAAGTGATATAGGGTAGTTAAGAGCTGAACCGAAAGTTGGATACAGAGGGCTTCATCCGTGGCCGTAAGGAGCATGTCAACATATTGGCAGAGGCTAGCATTCTCAGGTAATGTGGCCTCAAACAATTCTAGATCTTTTCGTAGCTGGGTACTAAAAATAGTTGGGCTGTCTCGGAAGCCCTGTGGAAGACGCGTCCACTGAAAACTGCATGAAAGGATGTCAACGGGCGACAAGAGGGGTCAAGGGGAATACAGAAGAAAGCGTTGGAGAGATCAATACATGTCTTAAATTGGTGAATCGGCGTGCAATGTAGGAGAGTCACTGGGTTAGGGACATTGGGTTAAATAGGTATAGTAAGATCATTCAACACCCGTAAGTCTTGAACCAGTCTCCATCTCCCATTCTTTTTCTTCACTGGGAACAAAGGTGTATAGGGTGAATCACTGGGTTCCAGCACTCCTGCTGCGAGTAAACTCTAAATTTCTACTTCTATAGAGGGAAGAGCTTTGGAGGGTAGTGGATATTGAACCTGTTGGGGCCCTACGTTGTCATCCTTAAGGTGAATACAATGAGGATGTGCCGAATGGGAACATCCAAACTTATTCTCACCATCCATGGACCATAGGTCTTTGGGAACTGAAGTCAGTGCAGAATCTAGTTGGTCTGCGAAATGATCCAAAACTGCCATAATCAAAGAGGTAGGGGAGTGGGAATGGGAAAAATTCAACTGCACTCAAAATTTAGAGAGGAGATCTCGACCCAGGAGGTTCACAGGACAATTAGGGGCATATACAAAACGACTGTCATGTTGTTCATTTCCACATCAGAGGGAACATACTTGAGTACACTTTAATAGGGTGGAGGTACCTGAAAGACCGGTGACGGGCTGAGATGCAGAGGATAGAGCAACAGAAGGTGGTAGGCAACGAAGAACAGAAATAGAGGCTCCCGTGTCTACTAGGAATCGCACGGGGTGTTTGCCGTTCAGTATTAGTTCAAGGGTAGGCGTGCGGAGTCAGCAGGTATAGTTATTGGTGCGACAAGAGATGTTGCAGTTCGGCATCATTGGGGAGGGTATTGATGCTTTGGTCCTGTCCATGTACGGGGGTTGAACATCAGGTATGGAGATTGTCCCCTAGGGCTTGGATATGAGGGGCATCTCATAGGATTGTGACTGTTCTGTCCAGGAGGATTTGAAGAAGGGACTAAGAAGTGGCAATCCCGAGCATAATGACCAAATTGGCCACATTGGTAGCATTGTTGTCCTGGCCCTCTTCTTTGAGGTATGGGCCAGTCGGGGGAATAATCCTGGTGTTCCCAATTGCAGGGTCTTGTGTCACGATTCCAGGTCTGTAATGGGCGACGCAACAACGACCTTCCTCTAGTTCCGTGGAAGAAATCATGAGGAGCCAAGGTTTGGAAGAAACAAGAATCTTCAGTGGAAGTATCTGGCTTGGGGGTTTCATGATTTTTAATTATAAGTGCACTAGCCTTGGTTTGCGTCTTGATTAGATCCTCTTGAGACTTGTCTCTGGCATCCAGGAATTTCTGAATATGATGTAGAATGTTTCTGTGCATGAGACCCCACGTCATATTCTGTAGGCCTACAACGTTACCCAAGGCTTGGCGAACCTTATGGGGTAAGGTTTGAACAAACATGTGACAAAACATAGGCAAGGAATTGGTATCACAGTAGGATCCTCCCACTTCCTGATTAAACATCTCCTGCAAATAGGCATTGAATGGCGTAAATTTGGGGTCCCATCGGACGGAGGTCAGTTTGGAAAAATCTCGTTGTTGTGGAAATAAATGGCGAAGGGCGTCCCATGTGGCGGAACAATGTGAGTTAAAAGAATCTCCGTCGTGGTCCTGTGTCAACAGTACAGAAGAACGCTGGACTGCAGTCCAAACATAAGATTGGTCTAATCCAGGGGTTTGTGCAAAGAGAGCCTTGATGTCAGCTCTTGCCTATTTCCGAGGTCAGGTGAATGGTGGGCCCTTGTTGGGTCCTCCAGATGTGGCCCATTTCTTGAAAGGAGTGAAGCATCTTCGTCCTCCCTTGTGTTTACTGGTGCCCTTGTGGAGTCTTATTCTGGTTTTGGATTTTTTAGCTGGCCCTACTTTTCAACCGATGAGTAATCATCCTTAAGGTTACTGACCTTAATAACGGTGCTTCTTGTGGCAATTTGTTCTGCTTGTTGAGTATCTGAACTGCAGGCCTTCTCTTGCCAGAAGCCATTTCTATGAGTGACTCCAGGGGCGATAAAGCTGAGTACTGTTCCTTCCTTTTTGCAAAAGTGGTCTTGGATTTTCACTTGAATCAGTCTATTTCACTGCTGTCTCTGGACAGGCAAAGAGATGTGGAGGAATATAGCCTGTTTCGGCCCTTGAATGTCAAGAGGCATATCTTAAGGTATTTAGAAGTTTCTGAACCTCTCAGAAAGATGGACCGGCTGTTGTTGGGTTTTTTTTAAAATTTTCTCTTTATTGATTTTTCAGAATAAACAAAGTAATTACACTTTGTAACAGAAACAATAAGTGTGTTTAACATTAAGACTTCAATTCTTGATAGAAACAAATCTCTACATAAGAAACCAATATAATTTGTTCCATACATGCTAACATCATAGGGGTAAAAAGAGGGCGGGGGGGGGGGGGGGAGGAAACACGGAAAATAAGGAATAATTTCTCCTATACACAATTGTAATCCTTCATAATATGGCACATTTGAAAGTTTACCACTTCTTTAATTCAATCCACTACCACTTATATTAATGACTGGGGCTTGTCTTCTAGCTCCCAGGAAGTCTCTTAACTGAATAACATAAAAAAATATATACGTGGTTCCCTGGAATTTCACCACGCATTTGCATGGGTACTTTAAAAGGAAATTTGCTCCCAAAGCCAAAACTTCGGGTTTCAATTGAAGAAAAGCCTTCCGGCGCATTTGGGTTACCCTGGCTAGATCAGGTAAAATTCTGAACAGTCCCCCATGAAAAGGTGTACTCATAGATTAAAGTAGGAACACTATTCATGTCTTGTTCTGTTTGAAAAGTCACAAGCAGTTATTCTTTCCTTAATTTCCACTTGGAATTCTTCCAAATATTGAGTTAAATTTGTGAAATTTATAGAATTCCCTGAAAGATTCAATCTAGGAGAGCTCTGCTTTTGAGGTGGAATTCTATCCAGGGGTATCCTCAGAATTTCCCCCAGATACTTTTTCAATGTAATCAGTGTAAGCTCGTCTTTAACTTTAGGAAAATTCAATATCCGGACATTGAGATGTCAAATAGAGTTCTCTAAGAATTTCATTCTTCTAACTGTGGTTAGCCTCTCACGAGTAATCACCGCAGTTGTGGTTTTCAAATCTTTAACATCCTCCTCAAGTGAGTGAATAGCTGTGCATTGGTCCAGTAAAATACGCTGGTGATCCTGTGCCACAGTATCTAGTTTCAAAGAAATACTTTGTAGTCTTAAAGATTGTTCCTGGAAGTTGTTGGACAGTCCCGCCACAAGATCCCATAGGGATTCTAAAGTTACATTTGCTGGTTTAATTATCCCAACCGGGTTTAGACTCACCTAACTCGGAGCCAGGTTCACGATCTCCTCTGCTTGACACCTTTGGCAAAACTTCTCCGGTAAAATCACCTTCTCCTCTGGGTAGAATCAAACTCTGGCCTGGGGTTGAAGTTCTGGTGGATCTAAGATGGCGATTTGAATAGAAGCTAGTTCCGGTTGTGCCGCGCTGCTTTATTGAATTTTGTTTCCTGAAGAATTATTATGCCGCATAAAAGAAAAGGGAAGGGAAGGGTGTTTCCACCCGAGCCTAGTCTTCCCTTACTGCAACGCTTGATACCGGAGTTTGCAATTCCCGCGACGGTAGTGGGGACAGCAACCCCCACTGGTGGAGCGGTGAGAGGAACTTCGCTTTCACCGGGGGAAATAACTTTGAGTCCCCCAGATCCCCGACAGCTGCTCTTAGCTTCCCCCCTGAGATCGGTCTCAGACACTGGTGGAAATGGAGGCACTCCTACAAACATTCCCCAGATGGACGGAGCCTGTGGTGGAGATCATGGGACCAGCTGTTTATACTCCATGGTGGGAGTAAGCAGGGTGAGCCGGCATCGCAGGCTACAATAGACTGCTGGATTAAGGAGGTAGTCACGGCCACGTATGTGGATGCTGAGCAGCCATTGCCCTGTCAGGTTAGGGCTCATTCCACTAGAGCTGAGGCAGTGTCATGGGCGGAGGTTAGATTGTTGTCTCCCATTGACATTTGCCAAACTATAACATGGTCCTCTTTACACACCTTTTCCAGGCATTTTCGCTTGGATGTGCAGGCCCAGGAAGATGCAGCCTTCGCACGTGTGGTTTTGACTGGACCACGGGCAACCTCCCGTCCTGTTCGGGAGTAGCTTTAGTACATGTTATGTTATTACCCCATATAGCTGTATCCAAGTTACTTTTACCTGTTCATTGTAAGACATTAACTTGTCATTGTTCTGTTCAGAATGTAAACCGAATTGATCAGTAGCTCTGTTATTGGAAAATCGGTATATAAAAGTGCAAAATAAATAAATAAATAAATCCCCCTGGTTTTGGATTCACCTGTCTGTATGCTAAGAAAAGAGAAATTACCACTTATTTCATAATTTCCTTTTCCTTAGTACAAACAGGTGAATCCAACTTCCCACCCTTGGCTGCTGATCGGTTGTGCTATGGTCCTCCTGCGTGGCTGTGAGTGTTCCAGGGAGTACTGGTAGGTGTCAATCCAGTCCCTAGAATAGTGTTATTAAATCTTTGTCTGCGTTCAGTGTTTTCCTTTTTGCTGAGAGCTAGAAATGTTATCTGTTACTAATCAAGTTTTATTAGTTTGTCCATAGTTCGCTTTTGCAGAGAACACTGGTGGTCTGATGTCACTGCAGGGGTATATATACTGTGATGTCAGCTTTGCTCTATCTCCATCTGCTGGTAGAGGTGCATAACCCACTGGTTTTTGATTCACCTATCTGTACTAAGGAAAAGGAAATTATCCATATTTGTGATAGAGTGTGAGTGTGAACATGTGAGTGCGTTAGTATGTGTAGGTATGAGAGGGGAGAAAGTTTGTATGCATACCACCTGCTCCTCTCCCCTACCCCAGCTAAGCAATAAAAATCTCAGGGTGTATGTTTTACTGTGAACAGCCCAGAGCTTTGGTATGGGTGGTATATAAATGTAAAGAAAAAATAAATCTAACGTTCCCAGGTATGTCCATGAGGATCATAGCAGAGGTATATTTTATGGATTTGCATATTCCGCAAATACATACATGCAATGATTCAATCTGATGAATTTTTGGTTTTACATGAAAATATATTTACTCCTGTCTGAGATAGGAGTACTTTCAGGACAGAAGTACTGCTGCAGCCATACTGGGAAAAATAAGAAATCCTGCTCTAACAAACTCTGATCTTTAACTCTAGCAAAATATCCCCCCCCCCCCCCCAGCCTAATTTTCTTCTCGCACTTCCCTCATTCTTAAAGGTTTCCTAAAGTTTCCATACAAATGATGATTTTAAAGGGCCACTACCACTTTTATTCTACTTTATTTTCATGAAATGTGAGAGGTCTATGAGGATCATGAAAATGGAATTTTGAGAGGATCCATGGATTCCCCAAATATGCACACAAAATTACTCCATCTAATAACCTTTTGGTTTTTCATCTGATCCACATTAAATATTCAGGATATGCCAGGGTGTCTTATAGGATCATGTGAGGTGAATGTTTAGTGAGAACCCACTTATTCCACAAATATGAATGCAATTATACCACTTAGTAACTTTTGGGTTATGCATCCAATCCACATCAAATTATGAGACTGCACAATAAACACCCAGAATTAATCGTGGAGGCACATATTTCACAAAAAGTATACATGTATTCCATTTTGAAAATACATACTTGTGTGTATATTAGGAATCATGAATTCACTGATACCTCCACCAGTTCACTCAGTCCTTCTCCAGTTTACTAAGACCCTCTAGCATTTCATCTTGTACACTCTCACCAGTTCTCCCAAACCTCCAACCCAAAAACTGTAGACATCAGACAAGTGTGATTTCATTTTATTTATTTCAAATGTATATTCCACACATTACATAGTAGTTCATGGTGGATCATAGGAGGTTCGTTCAAAATAAAGATAACAAATAAATACAATGTAATAAAAGCACATACATATGAGCTGCTTTTTGGACTTGAAAAGCAGAGGAAAATAAATTCACTTGTGTTAAGTCAATTAGGTATAAAAGCGTACAAACAAGTTTGGTAATGTAAACTTGTATATTTCTTACAAAATAGCAACTTGTGGGCAAACTTCAATACCCTATTCTGGAATACCCCAGACCATGCTTTTTTATTCATGGAAAAATGTATGAGCAAAACCAAAAATATGCATATACTCTCCACATTTATAAAATAATGTATACATGAGCACATGCTACTTACATGTGTAATCAAGGTGGGTTTTTTCCCAGGGTCAAGACAGCATCCCCAGCCCCCAATTCCACATCTGGCATTTTTCCTTAAGAAATCCCTTTTTCGTAGCACCTTATACTATATGCAGTCACCACAGCAGGGAAGAACAAGTAAATATCTTTTACTAATAACTTGTGGTAAAGCAGAAAAAGTGAGTAGGCAAAGGGCAATGAAGGTAAACAGATATAACTTAACAATGATGTAATAATGACAGTTAATGCAGCAGATAATATTCTTATATGGAAGGTGGTTAACTTAACCAAAGCAAATAACTATTAACCACCCACTGAACAGTTCTACCCCTTGATACCCAAGACTCTGACAACCCACTTATAACCAGTCACTCTATAGTCTTGTGCATACCCAGAATGAAAAAAAATAAAAACACATTGGGGCCCTTTGAAGATTTAGATGAACACAGTGGGTAGCCACCCAAAATCTGGGAATGTTGTCCTTGGGAGAACCCCAGTTCTCTGAGTTCTCCACAGAAGTTGCAGTCTGAAATCACAATTCACTTAGCAGATCCCAGGCACAGTGAACAGTAGGGATGTGAATCGTTTTTGAACAATTAAAATTATCGTCAGATAATTTTAAAATCATCCTAAATCATTAGAGTGCACGATACAATACAAATGCCCCCGATTTATCGTCAGGGGCATTTGTATTGTATCGTTAAATAGGGCACGGGAATTATTTGGGGGAGGGCGGGAAAACCGGCACACCCCTAAACCCACCCCGACCCTTTAAAACCAATTCCTTACCCTCCCGAACCCCCCCAAAATGTTAAATTGCCTGGTGGTCCAGTGGGGGGGGGGGGTCCCGGCGCGATCTCCCGCTCTCAGGCCATTGGCGCCATTTTGGCTGCCACTAATTAAAATGGCGCCGATGGCCTGATAAAAAAAAAAACCCACCCGACCCTTTAAATCGACCCCCCTTAGCCTCCCCCACCCTCCCAACCCTTATTTTTTAGGGAGGCCCACGCCGCAAAAAAAAAAAACCCCACCTGACCCTTTAAATCGACCCCACCCTCCCGACCCCCCCAAAACCTTTTAAAATTACCTGGTGGTCCAGGGGGGCCTCGGGGAGAGGAGATATCCAGGGGGGCCTTTCCCCCCCCCCCCCCCCCCAGCTGAATCTGATCGTTAAGACGATCTGGCACACGATTCACATCTCTAGTGAACAGTGTCATAGAAGGCTGAACCCACTGAGAGATTCTGAGTTCCACTGGAAATGAGCTGCTAGAACATTAAGGCTACACACATGGACCTTTACTCACCTCTTCCTAGAGTATCTCTTAGGCAGGTTATGTTGTTCTTCTCTCAGGCCCTGAGCAGAGAGGCCAGCCCCAAGATCCTGGTATTGGGGAATCTTGAAGGGGGACACCACAGTGCTGTTGCTTTCTGGTCATCCAGCCCTGTCTCTCTCTCTCTCTCTAAAAATTGAAATTAAATTTTTATTTTCTACCTTTGTTGTCTAAGCATTTTTTCTAATTGGGTTGGCCTCAGTTTCTCTTTTTCACTTTCCTGTTGCCTGTCTTCTCCTAATTTCTTTTCTAGGATTTCCTATCCATTTTTTGTTTCTTCTCTCTCCTCCTGTCTCTGACATTTGATCTTTCCCTTTCATCTTTTCTCTATTTCTCTCTTCCCTGCTTCTCTCTCCACTTATCTAGATTTTACCCCTCAGTCTCCCCTTCTCCAGGCCATAGTCTCTATCTTTTCACTTCTCACCTATCGACCAGTTTTCCCTCTTCCACTTTTATTTCATCCCCAGCTCTCATATTCTCCCTCTGTCTATCCTTCACCAGCCTCCTGTTCTAATTCTGTCTTTCACCCACTTTCTAGTCCCCATTTCCACCACTTTACTCACCTCCTCCTTAGCCCTCATCTATTTTCCTCTGACTCTCATCCCTTCACCAGCTCCATCTCTTCCCTGTTGTTTTTCCCCTCCTGGCATCCAGACCCTTTCTTCTTTCTCTTACCCCCTACCTAGCCTCCCATTTCTCCTTCTTTCACCTCCTCCCCAGTCCCATTTCCACATTCTCTCACCCCCCTTTGTAGACCTGTTCTTTTCCTCTATATCTTACCCACTCTACGGTCCTATACTTTACAAAGACTCTCACCCAGTTCCTTACATCTCCAGGTCCTTCACACCATCTCTCAATCCCTCCCTCCAGACATTCTTTCCCCCTTTTTACCCATTCTTTCTAGACATTCTTTCCCCTTCTCATCCATTCTCTCCCTTCATCCAGATGCTCTTCTCCCCTTCTTATTCCCTCCTTCCTGAGTCTCTTCCAACCTTCTTATTCCTACCAGACGAAGTCACCCCCTTCCTTATCTCCAGAGACTCTTCCTTCCTTCTTACCCTTCAATCCAGAGGTTCTCTCCTCTTCCCATCCCCTTCCTACCTTCTTTCAGATGCTCTTCATCACTCCTTGCATATTATCTTCCCTAACTTCTCACCCCATTCCTTCCAAGCTCTTTCTCCTTCTCATCCCTCCCTCTCAAGGTTCTTCCCACTTCCACTCTCTGTACTGGGGTTGACCATGGCCAGCCCCACAATTTCTTTCTTTGCCTCCACCATCAGTCCCCCACCAATTTCTGTCTCCCTCCTCCATCAGTCCCCACCATTTATCTCTTCCACATTCCCAGCCCCATCAGTCTCCACCAGGTTCTCCTTCCTTACCATCACTCCACACCAGTTTTTGGCTCCCTGCCCCCATCATTCCCCACCAGTTTCTTTCTTCCCACCCCATCACCTTACTGATACAGTCTTCTACTAACTCCTGCTGCTGTTCCCCAACTCCTGTCCATCTGTGCAGTGCCAGCTTGGCAAGAATATTCAGGACTCATGGGCTGTAAGTCTTACAGGCTGATCTTATTCATCATGAGATCAGCCTGCAGGACTTGATAACTGACATGTTTTGAACATGCTAGCCCAACCAGCATGACTGAGAGTAGCGAGGCAGCAGCACAGGCTTCCCCTACTCTTATCACTAGGTCTGAGACTTGAACCATGAGCAGTGCAAGGAAATGCGGCTAAGAGTGGTCAGCAGCAATAACCACGTGTGAGTATCTATCATTTCTTTCTACCACAGAGCTGCGGGAGATAATGTTCTCATAAATGCAGCTCCTACAACTGCTCACAGGAGGAGCACACAAGAGTATGAAGGAGGATTGAAGGCTTGTGGCTGTCAATTCAATAGCAGTGTATTGCAGCATCAGGTCAGCAGGGGTTTGGGTTAACCTTTCCTGATCCATTGTTTGAAACTGGATCAGGAAGGGGTAAGTCATTTTTGGAGGTGGTTCTTGACTAATAGCATATGGAGGAATAAACAGTGTGCATACAGTTCACAATACAATTAAAGGTGAATTTTCAAAATGTTATACACAGAGGGGCAGATTTTAAAAGCCCTGCTCGCGTAAATCCGGGCGGATTTACGCGAGCAGGGCCTTGCGCGCCGGCAGGCCTATTTTCCATAGGCCTGCCGGCGCGCACAGAGCCCCGGGACTCGCGTAAGTCCCGGGGTTTTTCGAGGGGGGCGTGTCGGGGGCGTGTCGGGGGCGGGGGCCGATTGGCGCAACGTTTTGGGGGCGGGATGCGGCGTTTCGGGGCGGGCCCGGGGGCGTGGTTTCGGCCCGGGGCGGTCCGTGGGCGTGGTTGCGCCCTCCGGGACTGCCCCCAGGTTGCGTCTCAGCGTGCTAGCGGCCCGCTGGCACGCGGGGATTTACTTCTCCCTCTGGGAGGCGTAAATCCCCCGACAAAGGTAGGGGGGGTTTAGATAGGGCCGGGGGGGGTGGATTAGATAGAGGAAGGGAGGGGAAGGTGAGGGGAGGGCGAAAGCGAGTTCCGGAGGCAGGCTGCGCGGCTCGGCGCACTCCGGCTGCACAAAATCGGCAGCCTTGCGCGCGCCGATCCTGGATTTTAGCGGCTACGCGCGTATCTACTAATATCCAGTGTACTTTTGTTTGCGCCTGGTGCGCCAACAAAAGTACGCGAAGGCGCACTTTTTAAAAATCTACCCTATAAAAATTAGCATATAGGCAAGTAAGTAGCCTCGATTCACGTACTCCATATTTTATAAAAGTAAAAAATGTGTGCATATTTTCACTTTCACACACAAATGTACGTATGTAAAAAAACATGTTTATTGTGTTGTACTGACTGGGTGGGAGTTCTGAATGAACTGGGGGGAGTTAAGCTGAAGAACCAGAAAGGTCTCGATGATTTGGAGAAGGACTGAGTGAATGGAAGACTAATTGGTATACCGGTTAATTTCATTTACACACACATGTTTTAAAACTGGCCGACTTATGCATGGAAATTGTGACTTATGCAAGTAAATCCTACTTTACTTTCATGTGTAAAATATTCATACAGATATTTTTAAAATAGGTAGGAAAAGTAGACAAGCTCAATGCATTCATATTCATTGTTTCAAAGCATTCCATGTATTCACACATAAGCCTACATATGCGTGTATGTTGTGAGATAGAGATAAATGTATTTTATAAAACATGCATGTATCATACATGCAGGATATAAAATAGAATGATAAAACTACACACAGCCATATATGTGCATAGATGTCACCACATGTAGTATGAAAGTTATCCTCCCTGGTTGTGGGTTGAATAAACTGTGTGGGGTAGATTTTCAGAGCCCTGCTCGCCTAAATCCGCCCAAAACCGGGCGGATTTAGGCGAGCAGGGCCCTGCGCGCCGGGAAGCCTATTTTACATAGGCCTCCCGGCGCGCGCAGAGCCCCGGGACTCGCGCAAGTCCCGGGGTTCTCGGAGGGGGGGCGTGTCGGGGGCGTGTCGGGGGGCGGGCCCGGTCGTCGCGGCGTTCCGGGGGCGTGTCGGCAGCGTTTTGGGGGCGGGTACGGGGCGTGGCTACGGCCCGGGGGCGTGGCCGCGCCCTCCGTACCCGCCCCCAGGTCGCGGCCCGGCGCGCAGCAGGCCCGCTGGCGCGCGGGGATTTACGTCTCCCTCCGGGAGGCGTAAATCCCCCGACAAAGGTAAGGGGGGGGGTGTAGACAGGGCCGGGCGGGTGGGTTAGGTAGGGGAAGGGAGGGGAAGGTGAGGGGAGGGCAAAGGAAAGTTCCCTCCAAGGCCGCTCCGATTTCGGAGCGGCCTTGGAGGGAACGGGGGGAGGTAGCGCGGCTCGGCGCGCGCAGGCTATACAAAATCGATAGCCTTGCGCGCGCCGATCCAGGATTTTAGTGGATACGCGCGGCTCCGCGCGTATCTACTAAAATCCAGCGTACTTTTGTTTGCGCCTGGAGCGCAAACAAAAGTAGGCTGTTCGCGCTCGTCTGAAAATCTACCCCTGTGTGTATAGTCTGCAATAAAAATAGTTTATGGTTTGAATTAATTGTCTTTGCAGAAAGTTGGAAAATGAAACAGGTTAAGGATTAAATTAATTATGTGTAGAAAATTTGCAACAGAGATAGTTTCTAGGTTGAATTAACTTTGTTAAAATTTGAAAAAGGTTGAATAACCTGTATGTATTTATAGCTTGCAACTGAAATAGTATGTGCATAGAATTAATCAAGTGAGCAAATAGTTTGCAAGAAATATAGTTTAATGGGTTGAGTTAACTGGGCATGATGTTATCAAACCTAATAATGTGTGGATTGTATAAACTATATATTTATAAAGACTACAACCAGACTAGTTTGTGGGCTGCATTAACTCTGTGGGGTAGATTTTAAGAGGCGCGCGAACAGCCTACTTTTGCTTGCGCATCAGACTCAAGCAAAAGTACGCTGGATTTTAGTAGATACGCGCGGAGCCGCGCGTATCCACTAAAATCCTGGATCGGCGCGCGCAAGGCTATCGATTTTGTATAGCCTGCGCGCGCCGAGCCGCGCTGCCTCCCCCCGTTCCCTCCAAGGCCGCTCCGAAATTGGAGCGGCCTCGGAGGGAACTTTCCTTTGCCCTCCCCTCACCTTACCCTCCCTTCCCCTACCTAACCCACCCACCCGGCCCTGTCTACACCCCCCCCTTACCTTTGTCGGGGGATTTACGCCTCCCGGAGGGAGACGTAAATCCCCGCGCGCCAGCGGGCCTGCTGCGCACCGGGACGCGACCTGGGGGCGGGTACGGAGGGCGCGGCCACGCCCCCGGGCCGTAGCCACGCCCCGTACCCGCCCCCAAAACGCTGCCGACACGCCCCCGCAACGCCGCGCGCTCCGGCCCCGCCCCCCGACACGCCCCCCTCCGAGAACCCCGGGACGTACGCGAGTCCCGGGGCTCTGCGCGCGCCGGGAGGCCTATGTAAAATAGGCTTCCCGGCGCGCAGGGCCCTGCTCGCGTAAATCCGCCCGGTTTTGGGCGGATTTACGCGAGCAGGGCTCTGAAAATCCGCCCCTGTGTGTATACTGTTTGTAACAGAAATAGTTTGTGGGCTGAATTGAGTGTGGGTATGTGCATATGTTCCAACAGAAACTTTTGGGGGGGTCAAATTAATTACTTGTGTACAAACTTTAATACCTAAAAGAATGTACGTTGAATTATGTGTGTATAAGTTTACAAGAGAAAGATGTGATAGGTTGATTTAATTTGTGTGTTCAAAGTTTACAATAGAAATATTTTTTAGTTCGGGAACAATAATGATGGCATGAACATCTCGCTGTGTTTCGCTCTCATTTTCCCTTACCTTTGAAGTTTTTTTCTTCTCAATATGCCTTCGAAGAGGAAGGGCAAGTCACATTTGTTTCCCTCTGAACCGGTTGCCCTATTGACTGGGCAATGCACATTGGACACCTTAGTGAGCTGTGGATCTGGTAGAGTACATGCTTGCAAGTTAATCATTGTGGCCCTGATGCAGGGAGAAATGGAGCTACTGGGGTTGGATGTCTCGTTATCTTCCCTTGAACACCTTCCTCCAAGGCAGTCCTCTGTGCCTGAGTCTCTGGTGCTAGAGTCGTTGAACATAAGAACATGCCATACTGGGTCAGACCAAGGGTCCATCAAGCCCAGCATCCTGCTTCCAACAGTGGCCAATCCAGGCCATTGTAACCTGGCAAGTACCCAAAACCTAAGTATATTTCATATTACTGTTGCTAGTAATAGCAGTGGCTATTTTCTAAGTCAACTTAATTAATAGTAGTTAATGGACTTCTCCAATAACTTATCCAATACTTTTTTAAACACAGCTACACTAACTGCACTAACCCCATCCTCTGGCAACAAATTCCAGAGTTTAATTGTGCGTTGAGTGAAAAAGAACTTTCTCCAATTAGTTTTAAATGTGCCACATGCTAACTTCATGGAGGGCCCCCTAGTCTATTATCCGAAAGAGTAAATAACTGTTTCACATTTACCCGTTCTAGACCTCTCATGATTTTAAACAGCTCTATAATATCCCCCCTCAGTCGTCTGTTCTCCAAGCTGAACAGTCCTAACCTCTTTAGTCTTTCCTCATAGGGGAGCTGTTCCATTCCCTTTATCATTTTAGTCGCCCTTCTCTGTACCTTCTCCATCGCAATTGTATCTTTTTTTAGATGCGGCGAATTGTACACAGTATTCAAGGTATGAGCGATACAGAGGCATTATGACATTTTCCGTTTTATTCACCATTCCCTTTCTAATAATTCCCAACATTCTGTTTGCTTTTTTGACGGCTGCAGCACACTGAACCGATAATTTCAATGTATTATCCACTATAACTCCTAGATCTCTTTCTTGGGTGGTAGCTCCTAATATGGAACCTAACACTGTGTAACTATAGCATGGGTTATTTTTCCCTATATGCATCACCTTGCACTTATCCACATTAAATTTCATCTGCCATTTCGATGCCCAGTTTTCCAGACTCACAAGGTCTTCCTGCAATTTATCACAATCTGTTTTGATTTAACTACTCTGAACAATTTTGTATCATCTGCAAATTTGATTACCTCACTTGTAGTATTTCTTTCCACATCATTTATAAATATATTGAAAAGTACGCTATTATTACCCTTATAATGTAAGGGGTAATAGCGCATGGAAAACGCACGGCCAACCCCCCTGAAACTAATAGTGTTCATCACATGCAAATGCATGTTGATAAGCCTATTAGTTATCCCCGCGGCAAAGGAAAAGGCAGGCATTAATCACTGACAATTAGGGATGTGAATCGTGTGATCGATCGTCTTAACGATCGATTTTGGCTGAGGGGGGGGAATCTGATCGTCTTAGTTTTTTAGGTTAAAAAATCGTTTTATTGGGGGAGGGGGGAAGGCGGGAAAACCGGCACACCAAAACAACCCTAAAACCCACCCCGACCCTTTAAAATAAATCCTCCACCCTCCTGAACCCCCCCAAAATGTTTTAAATTACCTGGGGTCCAGTGGGGGGGTCCCGGCGCGATCTCCCGCTCTCTGGCCACGGCTGCATTAAGAGAAATGGCGCCGGTGGCCCTTTGCCCTTATCATATGACAGGGCAAAGGTAGCACCGGCGCCATTTTGTTCCTGTGACCAGACATCACAAGTGCAGGAGATCGCTCCCGGACCCCTGCTGGATCCCCAGGGACTTTTGGCCAGCTTGGGGGGGCCTCCTGACCCCCACAAGACTTGCCAAAAGTCCAGCGGGGGTCCGGGAGCGACCTTCTGCACTCGGGCCGTATTGCCAATATTCAAAATGGTGCCGGCGTTACCTTTGCCCTCACTATGTTGACAAAGGTAGTGCCGGCGCCAGCCTCCTGACCCCCCCAAGCTGGCCAAAAGTTCCGGTTGGGTCCAACGGGGGTCCCGGAGCGACCTCCTGCCACATGACCTACCTGTCACGTGGTAGGAGCACAAGATGGCGCCGGTGACCATGTGACAGGGGCTGACCAATGGCACCGGCAGCCCCTGTGACACAGGCTATCGGCGCCATGAGGAAACCACAAACGAGTGCAGGGATGGCTTCCTGACTCCCCGCTGGACCACCAGGGAGTTTTGGTAAGTCTTGAGGGGGTCAGGAGGGTGGGGGTTTAAATGTTTATTTAGGTTCACCGTATTCAACAGAAATCTGTTGAATACGTTGGGAGTCGCGATGCGTTTCGCCTCCCAACGTATTTTTCAGATCGCTAAAAACAAGTTGCGGATTACAAATACGGTGAAAACGAACGCACACCCCTAATCTAGCCTTGTGAAGCTGACTCACTGTATACTTATCAGAATAACTTCTACAGCTATGTGGGTAAGTACTAGTAGGGATGTGAATCGTTTTAGGACGATTAAAATTATCGTCCGATAATTTTAATATCGTCTTAAACCGTTATGGAACACAATACAATACAGATTCTAACGATTTATCGTTATAAATCGTTAGAATCGTGAGCCGGCACACTAAAACCCCCTAAAACCCACCCCCGACCCTTTAAATTAAATCCCCCACCCTCCCGAACCCCCCCCAAATAACTTAAATAACCTGCGGGTCCAGCGGCGGTCCGGAACGGCAGCGGTCCGGAACGGGCTCCTGCTCCTGAATCTTGTCGTCTTCAGCCGGCGCCATTTTCCAAAATGGCGCCGAAAAATGGCGGCGGCCATAGACGAAAAAGATTGGACGGCAGGAGGTCCTTCCGGACCCCCGCTGGACTTTTGGCAAGTCTCGTGGGGGTCAGGAGGCCCCCCACAAGCTGGCCAAAAGTTCCTGGAGGTCCAGCGGGGGTCAGGGAGCGATTTCCCGCCGCGAATCGTTTTCGTACGGAAAATGGCGCCGGCAGGAGATCGACTGCAGGAGGTCGTTCAGCGAGGGTTCCGGCGCCTCGCTGAACGACCTCCTGCAGTCGATCTCCTGCCGGCGCCATTTTCCGTACGAAAACGATTCGCGGCGGGAAATCGCTCCCTGACCCCCGCTGGACCTCCAGGAACTTTTGGCCAGCTTGTGGGGGGCCTCCTGACCCCCACGAGACTTGCCAAAAGTCCAGCGGGGGTCCGGAAGGACCTCCTGCCGTCCAATCTTTTTCGTCTATGGCCGCCGCCATTTTTCGGCGCCATTTTGGAAAATGGCGCCGGCTGAAGACGACAAGATTCAGGAGCAGGAGCCCGTTCCGGACCGCTGCCGTTCCGGACCGCCGCTGGACCCGCAGGTTATTTAAGTTATTTGGTGGGGGATTTAATTTAAAGGGTCGGGGGTGGGTTTTAGGGGGGTTTTAATGTGCCGGTTTTTCGATTTTTCGATTTTTCGATTTTTAACGATTTTTCACGATTTTTCACGATATTTTACCCCCCAAACGGCAACAATACGATTCCCTCCCCCTCCCAGCCGAAATCGATCGTTAAGACGATCGAGGACACGATTCACATCCCTAGTAAGTAGTGCTCTGTTTAGAAAAACATTCTATCAAATAGGAGCTGTGTGTGGCAGGAGACCTGCCACTCACTCCCCCAGGTATCATCATCCCGCTGGCCCAGACCCCACCCCCACCCCCTTTATCCTGTGAACATGAAAGTAGGCATCACTTTGCTGGTGCTGGCACTGGCCCTTCTCCTTGCCTCCATCCCTGCATCCCCAAAATAAGTTGACATCATCTAATGCCCCTGAAAAATACCCTTCCTCCCTGGCAACTGATGCTCTCCCAACCACCCACACCCCTCAATACCATAACAATTAGGCCCACTAAAGGTACTGGGTGGGAGAGCATCACGTGCTGGGGGGTAGAGATGTAAACTAAAGGCAGATAACTTATGTAGCTAGAATGTAGCCGGATAAGTGGCCGCATATGGCATATTAGTCATTTACAATGCTCTTTATAATTGGCCATCTAAATGGCTTTTGATGATGGACATCAGGATATATTTTGTAGTAGTATAGAGAAGGTGGAATCTAGAATATCCACATATCATGTACAGAACTGTCTCAGATGCAGGCAAGACTCACATGCTTTCAAAGTGTTCCACAGCAGCAGAACACCACACACAATAGTAGCTGTGATGTGTATTCAGTTCTGCTACATTGCACACACTGAAAGCTGTAACTACAGGTGTGCTACTCCCACACTGTATGCTTACATTGCACAAGTGAAGCTAGGGCTATTTGGCCTTAGAAGACAGATACTGGGAGCAAGGTGTGGTTCACTTTGGTAGCACAACTAAAAGGCCACGGATAACCTCCCAGACTACTACATTACCCACTCAGCTGCCACTTTGCCTCATAAGTATGTTGGTCTCTGCCTGTGTGGCACAGTGGTCAAGCTACATTGTGGGAGGTGTCAAGATGTGGCTACATAATGCCAACTATACCCAGATATCACCTCATCCAGAAAAGTGGCACTGGATATATGAGCTCTTACCCTGCCAGTGTTCTCAACCCTTTCTCAGCTGAATGAATAAACAATGTCAGGCCAAGATGGCATGCTAGGTTTCAATGCATGGGCCATTTTCTCCCCACCTACATATTACCAAACCTGTAGCTTCCATCCTAAAGAACAGAAGCACAGGATTGCTTGGGCTAAAGCCAGTGTGTGCTAATTGGATGCACACACAGTGCATATTCTAGAGTATGCATTGGTGTGGTAAGGAAGAAAACTATGAGCCTACATCACCCCCAGACATTGATATAGACAGAGGCTTAGATAGCACATCACTCACCCAGACACACACACACACATCTGTTTGGAAATTATGGTTTACAGACTACGTCCAGCATTTTGGTAACCTACCAAGGCCCCAAATGGCTGTTCTGGCCTGTTCATCATCAACCATCAATGGTATATATTAGAGATGTGAATCGTGTGATCGATCGTCTTAACGATCGATTTCGGCTGGGAGGGGGAGGGAATCGGATCGTCACAGTTTGGGTTTTTTAAATATCGTGTAAATCGAAAACCGGCACACTAAAACATCCCTAAAACCCACCCCGACCCTTTAAAATAAATCCCCCACCCTCCCGAACCCCCCCAAAATGCCTTAAATTACCTTGGGTCCAGAGGAAGGGTCCCGGTGTGATCTTTTACTCTCGGACCTCCTGTGCGTTGTAGAAATGGCGCCGGCGCTACCTTTGACCTGTCATATGACAGGGCAAAGGTAGCGCCGGCGCCATTTTGGTTTTTTGTCCCCTGACGGCAGGAGCGTAGGAGATCGCTCCCGGACCCCCGCTGGACCCCCAGGGACTTTTGGCCAGCTTGGGGGGGCCTCCTGACCCCCACAAGACTTGCCAAAAGTCCAGCGGGGGTCCGGGAACGACTTCCTGCACGCGAATCGTTTTTCCTTATGGAAAAATGATTAGCGGCAGGAGATTGCTCCCGGACCCCCGCTGGACCCCCAGGGACTTTTGGCCAGCTTGGGGGGGCCTCCTGACCCCCACAAGACTTGCCAAAAGTCCAGGGGGGTCCGGAACAACCTCCTGCAGTCGAATCGTGTTGCCGTACGGCCGGCGCCATTTTGCGCAAAATGGCACCGGCCATACGGCAACACGATTCGACTGCAGGAGGTCGTTCCGGACCCCCGCTGGACTTTTGGCAAGTCTTGTGGGGGTCAGGAGGCCCCCCCAAGCTGGCCAAAAGTCCCTGGGGGTCCAGCGGGGGTCCGGGAGCGATCTCCTACGCTCCTGCTGTCAGGGGACAAAAAAACAAAATGGCGCCAGCGCTACCTTTGCCCTGTCATATGACAGGGCAAAGGTAGCGCCGGCGCCATTTCTACAACGCACAGGAGGTCCGAGAGTAAAAGATCACACCGGGACCCTTCCTCTGGACCCAAGGTAATTTAAGGCATTTTGGGGGGGGTTCGGGAGGGTGGGGGATTTATTTTAAAGGGTCAGGGTGGGTTTTAGGGTTGTTTTAGTGTGCCGGTTTTCCTGCCCTCCCCCTCCCCCTTCCCCCGATTTACGATTTTTTGACGATAAATGGGGGGAATTGTTATTGTATCACGGCTCTAACGATTTTTGACGATTTAAAATATATCGGACGATATTTTAAATCGTCAAAAAACGATTCACATCCCTAGTATATATATCAAGCTTGTCCCTACCTGCTAATGAGGTAGTCAGAGTCATGACTACGTACAGAAGATTGTCTACACCCAGCAGCCTGACAGACATCTGTTTTAAGCATATATGCTCACTGATTCTTCTTTGTTGCACCTTCAGGCCTCAGGTACCAAAAAAAATGCATGTATTTCTACAAAACAACAATGAAAGTGCAGTCAACATCATGCCTACCACATGATACCTCTTGGAGCAGTTTGGCTATATATTTTGCACAGTGGCAGGCTTCAGAAAGAGGTTTCTTGTTGGCTCATGAGCTCATCACCTGACAACATATTCTCTTGCCTTACTGCTATACACAGAGCTGATAACTGAGAGTCTATCTGCACACCTGCCTTGGTCTTGGTATCCACAAACTCTAAAATACACAAATATCACAGGAGACACATTCTATAGGACAGAAACTCTGCTATGTTGGCCATAAGTCATGGCAGTCATGTGGACAAGCAAGGCCCTCAAACCTGAAAACACTTGAAAGGTCGCGCCTCTGTTTGGAAGATAACAATTCAGATAGCATGTCTCCCCTGGAATCCTCAGCCTATGTGCCTTAAGGGTGGCCACATATAGGATAAGGACTGTTACTGATACTAGCAATAAGAACAAAAATAATACCTGCAGAATTTCTATGCACCTACATAAAGCAGGACATTATGACTAATCATGAGATGGACAGGCAAAGATCATTGCTGTGCCTTACATCTCTATATTTCCCAATGACTACCTGTGACATGTCAGGGTAAGTTTAGAGCTTCTAACACATCTTTGCCTTGGGTTCAGTGAGGTGAACCTTTTGTTATGTCACATGTGGGTGCTGTTATTGTCATCACAAAACAAACTCTGACCTATCCATTTCAGAGGTGACTTTCAACAACATGTGAAGGCATGACACCATCCTATTCACAATCCAAGTTTCAGACAGACCAACATCCTTTGATAGCCTCCCTGTGCAGCTAACATAACTAACATGACAGAACAAGAGCCAAGGCCCTCACCATTTGTACATGAGAGTTGACTGTTTGCTTATTTATTTATTTTTATTTTTATTTAGGCATTTTATATACAGTTAGTCCAAAAGAAGATCACAATGGTTTACAAAAGCAACATTCACATTTTAGGTCAACACAGCATGAAAAACATATTAACTAGATTGTTACAACATTAATTCATGATGATTAAGTTCCTTTTAAACAACCTTCACCAAGTAGTCACTGAGGGGTCTTAATACTCTTTACAACTCTTGATAATTGCCACTCGATCATCAAACAATATCTATGTAATTTTCTGCCTGTTGTTATTTTATATTAAATTATTCACATTTTTGAAAAGCCATTTTTCAGCTCACGTTTGAAACTCTTTCTTTCAGTGGTTAGACGTAACAATTCAGGTAGAGAGTTCCACAGCTTGGGGCCCACTATAAAAAACATTTGTTCTCTTATTTGTGTCAGATGAGTACTCCACAGTGTAGGTATGGTTAATAGTCTTTTTTTTTTGTGATCTAAGTTTCGCTGTGGTGTGTATGGTTGGAGAGTCACACCTAATAAGCAGTAGTCTCTGTCATTGATTTATGTTGAAAATTAGTTTAGTACTTTACAGTGGATTCTTGACTGTACTGGCAGCCAGTGTAGATCTAACAGTGATGGGGTGATGTGGTCAAATTTCCTTGTCCCTAATAGAAGTTTTGCTGAGGCATTTTGTAGTAGCTGTAATGATTTTAATAGTCCTGAAGGTAGGCCTAGTAATAGGGAGTTGCAGTAATCTATATGTGAGAATATTAGTGTTTGTAGTTCCTGGAATGTTAGTAAAGGTTAGTAAAGGTTTCAACCGATATAAGATTTGCAGCTTGGAGTATCCTGTTTTAATTAGTTTGTTTATGTGCTTTTTCATTGTGATGTTTTCATTGATCTGTATTCCTAGATCCCATTCTTTGTTTTCCAAAACAATGATCCCATTCTTGTTCAGAGGGTGTATGAAATTGCTCTATTTGATTTGGCAGATCTGCAAATATGTTTATTATATTGTCCTTCAGGACTTCTAGAGCACAATATCTCACCAGTCATAGAATTCTTCGTGACCAATCTTAATCCAAAAAAGCCCTCCATAATTCTGGGTGATTTCAACTTACATGTCAACACGAAACCTTTGTCATCTACTTGTCAAACTCTGACAGCACTTGGCTTTACTTTACTTACTACTGAGGCAACGCATAAAGCCGGATGCACCTTAGATCTGATCTTCACAAACTATGGGAAAGTACTCGATTCGACAGTGAAATATACCCCAGTGCCCTGTCAGACCATTTTTTACTACACTCCAATATCTCATTCAAAATTGAGAAAAATACCTGTCCTGAACCAGTCACATTTAACTTTCATTCCCCTTTTAAAACAGAGGACTTACAATGGGAATTAGAAAATAAGTTAGTAAAAATTGATCATTCAGAGAGTACTAAAGCCACGCTTTCCTGGTTGAGGATCACGTCAGAGATAGCGGACATGATCAATCTGATAAAAACCAAATGTGTTATACTAACTAAAAAATCAAACCCATGGTTCAATAATCAAATCAAAGAAGTGAAACTAACACTTAGAAAAAAATAAAAAGCATGGAGAAAGAATAAATAAAGTCAGACTTTAACTAATTATCGTACTCACCTCGCTTTTTGTTATGAACTTTGCCCGTGGGTTTCCCCGCGAGCAGGCACTCACCGCTTTCTTCATCCTTGCTGCCCGACGCGGCACGGAGCCGCCGAAGTCGGGCCTTCTGGTGAGGCCAGAGCCGCGGACTTTCCTGCTCTTGCATCCCGGAGGCCGCACCTGGTGCCCTGCTTCACCACGGCAGGAGCCGCGGACTTCTCTGCCTTTCTTCGCGGCTTGAAGCCGCCGCCACCGCAGTCATCATCTTCGCGGCAGGAGGCCACCTCTCCGAGCTCGATTGGTGGCTGGAGCCGCCCTTGGGGCCTCTTGCAGCGGCTGGAGCCGCTGCCATCTTCGGGGCCTGCGTCCAGGCCCAGCCCTGCTGCATCTGCGACGTCGACATCTGTGCAGGCCGCTGTCCACGGTCCTGCACAGCTTCCTTCCTGCTTCTAGGCACGCGGCCGCGCCTCTCTGCAGAATTTAAAGGGCCCACGGCCGGATAAGCCCTGGGCCCCACCTATGGACTATTTCCTGCTACAGCCCTATAAAAGGGCTGGTCTTGCCATTGTTCCAGGCCTTGCATCAGAGTTACTTCACTCTGGAGGCTCCTGCCTGCCAGAGCTCCGTCAGGTCTTGTTCGTGGAGCTCCTCATCGTCTCGTCTTCTTGTCATGTTATGTCTTGATTGCCTGAGGTCCCCGTCCAGATGTCCTGGTGTCTCGTCTTTGATCTTCCACTTCCTGATCTCCCAGGTTCCTTGGTGTCTTGCTCCTCTGTCTTCAGCGCTCCTGAGCCTTCTGTTCCTGTCAGGCCTTTGGTCCCTTGGATGACGTCTTTCCCGAGCTTGGAGTGGCCTACAGGTGGAATTCGTTCCTGTGCTCCTGAGCCGTCTTGTCCTGCCGGCCTTTGTGGAGCTCTGGATGACATATGGCTCAGTCATTGAAGTTCTGCCTCGGCTGGATTCTTCCCTGCGCTCATCCTGCTCTCCACGTGGTCCGTGACCAGCCTCCTCAGGCTGTTTAGGGTGCACAGTGGGACAGGGTGGTCCGCGACCAGCTCATTGGGTCCGCCCATGAAGGTGGGCTGAGTAGGACACCCTGAGAGACAGTGCCAATGTCCTCCTGCCCAGCTCCTCGTCTCGTCTGGACTTCGTCAAGTTCCCCATCTGTGATGCCATTGCATCAGCCTTGGTGTCATGTCTTCAACAGCCCAGGTGTCATGTCTTTAACAACCTTGGTGTCATGTCTTCATGTCAAGGCCTCCGTCTGCCCTCATCCTCAGGCCGGCCTGCTGCTCCATGCCGATCCAAGCGGTAGGTCTGAAAGGGCTCGGAACGGTCGGAGGACCATTCCCCTACCAACATCATCTTGTTGTTGGCGTTGGGAGCTTGCAGACCTGGCAGAGGATAAGACCATAGTCCCGCTGTGCTGGAACACACCGTCAACCCTCAGTTCGGTCCTGGATCCGTCTGGGGTCAGGCTGAGGCCCAAGGGCACACTAAAATACCCGTTACGTAACACTTTTTACAAAAACCTGATAAATAAAGCCAAAAAAGAATATTATAGTAAGAAGATCCAACAGTTTTCACACAATCCAAAAACCTTGTTTAATATTGTTGAAAAACTGACCAGTGACTCTCTACCAGCTAACACAGGAACAGGCAAAAACATTAGCCAAGACTTGGCTTTGTTTTCAAAAACAAAATTGAAAAGCTTATATCTAATTTAAATAGTACACCCATGCAAGAAATCTCTCTGAACACAAAAGAAGTCCTGAAATGGACTGATTTTAAAGACACCACAATAGGCAAAGTAAAAGATTTGATCAACATAAGAAACATAAGAACATAAGAAAAAGCTTAAACCCTGGAAATCACTCATTAGATTAAATCCCAATAGTAGCATTGAAACCAATAGCAGATATAATTACACCCACCATTACTTCCATTATCAATAAATCCTTAAACGAAGGTATCTTGCCAGATCTATTAAAACAGACCATCATCAAACCGATACTCAAAAAAAGAACCTTGACCCCAATATATTAAATAACTATCAACCAATCTCCAACCTATTATTCCTTGCAAAGTTAATTGAAAAAGTTGTTCAGAAACAACTCACGGAACATCTAGAAAACAATGATATCATCTACCCGACGCAGTACGGGTTTAGAAAATACTTCAGTACAGAAACCCTGCTCTTATCCCTGTCAGATACTGTTATGAGAGGTTTTGATAGTGGTCACAAATATCTCTTAATACTGTTAGATTTTTCAGTGGCATTTGACACTGTCAACCACACAAGTCTTCTTCAAAGACTTGCAGAGATTGGGTTCCATGATAAAACACTGCAATGGTTCACTTCTTATCTGAGCAATAGATCATATCAGGTCAAAATGAACAACTCCTTTTCCGATACAATAACTCTTAAAACAGGAGTACCTCAAGCTCTTCTCTCTCAGCCACTCTCTTTAACATATATACGCTGCCACTCTGTCATCTTCTCTGTGGATTCGGCCTAAATTATTACATTTATGCAGACAATATTCAGATTATTATCCATGTCAATGATACATTGGAAAAAACTTATAAAATTACAGCTATGTACTTGAACATCACCAAACAATTATTAACGCAAATGAAACTTAGCTTAAACATTGATAAAACAGAAATTATTCTCCTTGAAAGAAAAATTTCAATTTCAGATCACAAGCTAACAGTGTCACATGACAATCTCTCGATCAAATTGGGAGACAAAGTATGAGATCTTGGAGTCTGGATTGACCCTGAGCTCAATTTTAAAAAACACATTTCCATTAAAATTAAAGAGGGATATGGTTAACTCTTAATGCTTGGACGTCTAAAGCCAATATTAAATCCAAATGATTTTAGAACAGTTTTGCAATCCATAATATTTACCGGCACAGACTATTGCAATTCATTATTTCTTGGCTTTCCACAATCCACCATTCGTCCCCTCCAGATTCTCCAAAATTCAGGTGCTAGGATCCTCACAGGATGTAGAAAAAAAGACCATTTCACACCCATCTTGAAATCTCTGCACTGGCTACCCATTGAATACTGAATTCAATATAAAGCACTCTGTACCATGCTAGTACTTTCATACTGGTCTCTTTTTGTTCTTATCTTTACATGTTATACCACTATTATGTAATTACTTGACTCTGAAAGATAACATATGTGATCTTGCTATTATGAAGTAGGTCCTTTTTATAACGCAGGTATCTGTATAGCTCCATTATAGAGCTAATAGCTACCTAGTGAAAATTAGTTATGCTGATTATTATTTGTCAATTCATGAGTACATGTCTGCCTATGAGTCTCATTTACTTTAAGGGGGAATCTAGAGGGATAACACATACACAAGGTTAGTTGTTAGCTTACATATTTAGCTCAACCATACACAAAGCAATTTACGGCAAGTAAGTAGATTGGATGAATGCTGTCATTAGACTACACAATAAAGCTCTGGAATTTGTTGCCAGAGGATATGGTTAGTACAGTTAGGGCCTTATTTTCCAATATCGCATTGGTAACGCATTAGGGGGCGTTACCAATGCAAATGAGGCTTCTTTCGTGCAGTGGGGAAACATCGTGTGCGGCGATGTTTTCGCCAAAACATTAGCGCCGCACGCGATGTTTGTCCACTGCACGATGATTCTTTCAGGGTTTTATCGCGGTGCACGATATTTGCCAGTTTCATGTATCGCGGTGCACGATATTTGGCACTTTTTGGAGATAGTCCCAGACAGCCTGTTGCAGGCTCCCGAGAGAGAGAGAGAGAGAGAGAGAGAGAGAGAGAGAGAGAGAGAGAGAGAGAGAGAGAGAGAGAGAGAGAGAGAGAGAGAACACCTTACTATAGTGCCTATGCCCTACATAGGTATTTGAATCCCTATGGGAGGGCTACCTACTAACTCGGGGTGGGGATTAGGTATGAGCGTCGGGGGTTGGGGGCCACTTTTGCATTCCACATGAGACCTACGGACAGAACAGTGGTCTCTAGTGCAGATTTGCTGGCCGTCGGAGTGAGGACGCTCACTCCAAGCGGAGATTTGGCCAACATTTTCTCCACCTAGCATGTTGTTGCCCAGGTAGAGTGTCCATCAAGCTAGGTGGAGAGAATGTTGCCCAAACCACTTCTTGGTGTGAGCGTCCTCACTCCGACGGCCAGCAAATCTGCACTAGAGACCACTGTTCTGTCCGTAGGTCTCATGTGGAATGCAAAAAGTGGCCCCCAACCCCCGACGCTCATACCTAATCCCACCCCGAGTTAGTAGGTAGCCCTCCCATAGGGATTCAAATACCTATGTAGGGCATAGGCACTATAGTAAGGTTCTCTCTCTCTCTCTCTCTCTCTCTCTCTCTCTCTCTCTCTCTCTCTCTCTCTCTCTCTCTCTCTCTCTCTCTCTCTCTCTCTCTCTCTCGAGCCTGCAACAGGCTGTCCGGAACTACCGTGGATGGTGATAATCCTTTTCTGGCCCTGTTTCGCCGCACACGATACACAGGTTCCCGCTTTACATATGCTCCGCCCCCTGAATACCAAATGACTAATTTGCAATCGCGTTAACAGCTGTTAACGCGATTCGCGAATTTATCGCACGCGGTAAAGTGCTTTGAAAATGAGGCCCTTAGTGTAGCTGGGTTCAAAAAATGTTTGGATAAGTTCTTGGAAGAGAAGTCCATTAACGGCAATTAATCAAGTTTACTTCGGGAATAGCCACTTCTATTAATTGCATCAGTAGCATGGGATCTTCTTAGTGTTTGGGTAATTGCCAGGTTAAGAACATAAGAACATAAGAAATTGCCATGCTGGGTCAGACCAAGGGTCCATCAAGCCCAGCATCCTGTTTCCAACAGAGGCCAAAACCAGGCCACAAGAACCTGGCAATTACCCAAACACTAAGAAGATCCCATGCTACTGATGCAATTAATAGCAATGGCTATTCCCTAAGTAAAATTGATTAATAGCAGTTAACGGACTTCTCCTCCAAGAACTTATCCAAACCTTTTTTGAACCCAGCTACACTAACTGCACTAACCATATCCTCTGGCAACAAATTCCAGAGCTTTATTCTGCGTTGAGTGAAAAAGAATTTTCTCTGATTAGTCTTAAATGTGCTACTTGCTAACTTCATGGAATGCCCCCTAGTCCTTCTATTATTCGAAAGTGAAAATAACCGAGTAACATCTACTCGTTCAAGACCTCTCATGATCTTAAAGACCTCTATCATATCCCCCCTCAGCCGTCTCTTCTCCAAGCTGAACAGCCCTAATCTCTTCAGCCTATCCTCATAGGGAAGCTGTTCCATCCCCTTTATCATTCTCCATCACAACTATATCTTTTTTGAGATGCGGCGACCAGAATTGTACACAGTATTCAAGGTGTGGTCTCACCATGGAGCGATATAGAGGCATTATGACATTTTCCGTTCTATAAACCATTCCCTTCCTAATAATTCCTAACATTCTATTTGCTTTTTTGACTGCTGCAGCACACTGAGCTGACGATTTTAAAGTATTATCCACTATGATGCCTAGATCTTTTTCCTGGGTGGTAGCTCCTAATATGGAACCTAACATTGTGTAACTACAGCAACGGTTATTTTTCCCTATATGCAACACCTTGCACTTGTCCACATTAAATTTCATCTGCCATTTGGATGCCCAATCTTCAAGTCTTGCAAGGTCCTCCTGCAATGTATCACAGTCTGCTTGTGATTTAACTACTCTAAATAATTTTGTATCATCTGCAAATTTGATAACCTCACTCGTCGTATTCTTTTCCAGATCATTTATTTATATATTGCCTTGTGGCCTGGTTTGGCCTCTGTTGGAAACAGGATGCTGGGCTTCATGGACCCTTGGTCTGACCCAGCATGGCAATTTCTTATGTTCTTATGTACTCCACAGTGAAATTTAAGATCCACTATTAAAGAGTTACTTTCGATCCCTTCCGTCACTACAGCTAGACTCACCTCGGTTAGAGAGAGAGCGATATCACTTGCAGGACCAAAATTATGGAATGCTTTAGCAGTGGATCTAAGATTGCAAGTTGAACTTAAGCTGTTTAAAAAAGCGCTCAAAACCTGACTATTTGAGCAAGCTTACAAAGCAGGCATTGGTTAAATTCTTGCCACCAGTTAATTTTATTTTACCACAATTTTTATAGACTATTTTATTTTTATTTGTACATTTTTAATTGATATATTAATTGTATTTAAGACCATAGATTTGTAATATGCTTTTTATGTTTTTATTTCAGTGTTTTATGATTACATTTTATCTTTTGATTTGATATATTTTACTGGAACTTGTATATGTTTGAAATGTTTGTAAACCATTGTGACAGGTAGTCTAAACAACGGTATATAAAAGCCCAACAAATAAAATAAAATAAATAAATTTGAAAATTACCCAAGTCTAGGGATGGCAGTTTAGGTATAGAGTGGTTTCTCCCTAGCCACACAATTTCAGGTTTTTTTGTGTTTAGTATTAGTTTAAGTTGAGATAGCTTTTGCTGTATTGCCTTCATATATGTTGAGAGTGTCGATGTTGTATTTTCAATTGATTTGGCGATAGGAATGTGGAACTGTATGTCATCAGCACATAAGAAGAAATTGATTCCTGGTTCTGCTAGTAATTTACATAGAGGAAGCATATACATGTTGAAGAGTGTGGCTTATCCAGGTGTAGAAAGGCCCAGCTGTACATGGTCGTGTGCAACCCCTATGAGATATGCTAGCTTGCAATGACAAGTGAAAAGTTTGAGATTGCCACATATTGGACATGTGCTTCCAAAAAGGCTCTAAGTAAAGGCCTGCTATCTGAGCACTTAGATGTCAGCACTGCCTCAGAAAATGAGAGTCGGTGATTGATGAATTTAGCTGTCAACTTGTAGCTTCAGGCTATGCCTTTAAGCATCTCAGCTACTTGTGAATTATTTCACTTATAGAACACTTGTGCTTCAAACTGATGTTCCTGATAATACTCCTATATAATGTAAGTAAATGAAATTCACATGCTTAGTTGATAATAATGCTTTAGTTTCAAGAAAACCAATGTGAATTTCTTTCGAGGCTCACCATTCTCAAAGCTAAGTGACTCTTAAGATCTATCAAGAATTATTAAATATGTAGCCAAGTTTTTTAGAGGTTTATTGCCTATAAAAATCAAGTGAATACCTCTAAAAACATGTGAAAGACTGTCTTTTTTAAATGTCTTTCTTCACTAAACTATTATACAAAGAATCATATATAAAATTTGCTGCATTATTCAAAAATCAATCTACAGTCATAAAACAGACTGGTTAAATTTCTCAATCCGTATGCATACACCACATCGCTCTTTAAGATCAGCTAACGACGTGGCTCTTTGAACAAGTCTATACATCTAGTGCTTGAGTTATCTCCTTTGGCTATAATATAACTGTTACTCTTTTATTTTCTGTTTTTTTAGGGTTTTTTTAGTTGTAATTGTTTTCTTTTATATAATTGCTTTTATTATGTAACGAATTCTTTTTATTATGTAACTATTGTAAAAGTTATGCTTTTAGATGCTAACACCATGTGAACCATTGTGATGTAACCACGAATGACGGTATACAAAAACTTTTAAATAAATTAAATAAAATAAAATAGTAGCACACAGTTTTCATATAAATATATTAAGAAGCACAAGAACAATTAATTGATATGATGTTTTTGTTTAATCTGGAGGTTTTTTATGCCTAATGATTTAGCCCTGATAACTAGTTCACAAGGTGTTCTGCCTGAAAATTGGCATCTGAAGTCTTTTCCCTCCATATTAAATATCTTTTGCATGCACATGAATTTTTATTCATATTGGGCATTTTCAGCTGAGTGCATTTCAATACTTATATAAAAATATTTTTTTAAAACTTTCTTTGCTGGGTATCTCTCCCCTTTTTTTGCTCTCATTGTTATTCCTGGTAGTCTTCTTCCTGTTATATGTTCTCTAAATGATCTACATAAAGAAAAGTAATAAAAGTTGAAGGAATCTGTTGCGATTCCGGGCCGCCCCCGGAATCGTCACTCACCGGCTCGCGGGCTGGCGCGGGCTCCGCGCTCCCCAGGGCTCCGGGGACACCAGAGACTGCAGGCCCGGCGTTTCTCCAGCTCGCCCGGGCCTGCAACTGCTTCTACTGCCGCTTCCCTGCCTCGTCGGTGCAGCCGGCGCCTCGCGGCGCTAAGCCCCGCCCCCTAGACGCGCGCGCGCGTCTTTCTCTGTTTTTTAAAGGGGCCAGCGCGGGAAACCTTGGGGACGCCCCTGGATGACGTCAGACGCCCCCAGGGTATTTAGCCCTGCAGCCAGATCCCAAACGTCGCCTTGCAACGAGGTTCCCAGGGTTGTTCCTGTCTTCAGTTGCTGCGTTCTGCTTGGTGTTCTTCCTTGGCTCCTGACTCGGATCGGCTGACGTCTCTCCTTGGTTTCGGACCCCGGACTGGCATTGGTATCTTCTGGCTTCTGACCTCGGACCGGCTTACGTTGATCCTCTGGCTTCTGACCTTGGACCGGCTTACGTTGACCTTCTGGCTTCTGACCTCGGACCGGCTTACGTTGACCTTCTGGCTTCTGACCTCGGACCGGCTTACGTTGACCCTCTGGCTTCTGACCTCGGACTGGCTGACGGCGATCCATTGGTTCCTGACTCTGGTTCGGCGAGCAACGACCCTTCGGCTCTCGACCTTGGATTACAGCTGACCAGGCCCCTGCGGGCCCTCCTAAGTCCCAGCGGCCGGGTTCCTACGGGCTCCTCCTGGGGGGACTCCGGCTTCCAGGGTGAATCTCCTAAGTCCCAGCGGCTGAACTCCTACGAGCTCCTCTCGGGGGAGGATCGGCTTCCAGGGCGAAGGTTTCCTCCTCACCGAGCCAGCGCCACCATCACCTCCATCCTCGCCGGAGCCCTTGGTCGCATAGGGCCTCCAGAGTCCCGTCTACTACCGGCCATCAGTCTGTCCCTGCCGCCTCCCGGTCGGGGTCACTGCTTCTACCACCTACAGCAGCTCTTCCTAAGGCTCCGATCGGCCCAAGGGTCCACGAATCCAACAGATTGCAAGGCCATGGACCCGGCGGATCTTGCCGGTCTAAAGGCCATTCCCGGCATTGCCCAGAAGCTGCAGCAACAGCAGTCCTGCCTGGATACGCTGATGTCGGCCGTCCAACGCCTGGCGGATCGCGTAGATGGGGCCTCCGCAGCCCACTCCGCAGCATCCACATCTATGGTCAACCCGACTTCTTCTGTCCCGGTGCAGATGCCAGCGCCCCCGAGGTACTCGGGGAATCCGAAGACATGTCGAGGGTTCCTCAACCATTGTTACATCCGGTTCGACCTCCTGCCTGCGCAATTCACCTCAGACCGGGCAAAGACGACTTACATTATTTCACTTCTGGACGGGAAACCGTTGACTTGGGCTTCCTCCCTGTGGGAGCGCCAAGATTCCCGCTTAAATAACTTAGTTCAATTTGTCCAAGCATTCCGGAGGATCTTTGACGAACCGTCCCGGGCCTCCACAGCTGCCTCAGAGCTCCTCCAGCTGAAGCAGGGTAACCGTCCCCTTGAGGAATTTGCGATGGAATTCCAGACCCTGGCTACAGAGCTGGCCTGGGGCGAGGACAGCTGGCATGGGATCTTTCTGGAGGGTTTGTCCTCTCGGCTCCAGGATGAGCTTGCGGCACGAGATCTCCCAGACGACTTGCAGGAACTCATCGAACTCGCTGGACGTGTGGACCGGCGTATCCAGCGCCGCTTCCGAGAGCGAAGGCCCGCTCAGGGATCCTCCGTCCGGCGATCCACTCCGCCGCAAGCCCGGTCCTCTCCTCCTGCAGCCACAGCTCCAGCTACAGACGAACCCATGCAGTTGGGCCGTGGTCCCCTTTCCTCCGAGGAACGTCAACGCCGACGTGCCCAGGGACTGTATCTATACTGTGGGGGTCAGGGGCACTTTTTGGCCCGCTGTACCGAGCATCCGGGAAACGCCCGAACCTAGAGCTCAGCGGGGAGTTGACTCTAGGCAACATTTCACCTAGCTCCCCATGTACCGTTCTGGTACGACTCTGCCTTCCGGAGGGAGGCTTTGATACCCTTGCCTTAATCGACTCTGGGTCCGGGGGGAACTTCGTCCTCCGGGAGCTAGTTGAACAGCTACAGCTCGAGGTCTGCTCGCAAGACCCGCCTGTGCGGGTTTCCTCCATTCAAGGGAGCCCACTTCCTGGTTTAATATCCACTCGCACCAGTTCTCTGAAGCTCCAGGTTGGAGCCCTCCACCAGGAGGAAATCTCATTTCTTATTTTAGAAAAATCCATCCACCCGGTCATCCTGGGTCTACCCTGGCTTCGGCAACACTCTCCGGTAATTGATTGGGGTACCCTCCAGATTACCTCCTGGAGTCCTGCGTGCCGTCGGCAGTGCCTTCCTGCACGTCCACTGCGACCTATCGCACTCTGCACAGCTCCGTTAATGGTACCTCCACAATACCATGCCTTTCAGGATGTCTTCTCGAAAGAAAAAGCAGAGCTTCTCCCGGAGCACCGACCCTTTGATTGCGCAATCAACTTGCTACCAGGAACCACTCCGCCCCGTGGGAGAGTCTACCCTCTGTCTCTGCCTGAGACCCAAGCTATGTCAGCCTATATTAAGGAAAACCTGGACCGGGGTTTCATCAGACCGTCCAAATCCCCGGCCGGGGCCGGGTTCTTCTTTGTAGGAAAGAAAGACGGGTCTCTCCGCCCCTGTATTGATTATCGGGGCTTGAATCAAATTACTCGCCGAGACCGTTACCCGTTGCCTCTGATTCCAGAGCTCCTGGATCGCCTCCAAGGGGCCCGTGTCTTCACGGGCCCCTTGGAGGCCCGTGAAGAGGCCCGTGAAGAGGCCCTTGGAGGCCCGTGAAGACCTCCGAGGTGCTTACAATCTCGTTCGTATACGCCCTGGGGATGAGTGGAAGACCGCTTTTAACACCAGAGACGGCCATTACGAGTACCTTGTTATGCCATTTGGGCTTTGTAACGCCCCAGCGGTGTTCCAAAACCTTATGAACGAGGTCCTTCGTGACTTCTTATACACTTCAGTGATCGTATATCTGGACGACGTATTAATATATTCCCAGGATCTCGAGACACATCAACAACACGTGCGGCAAGTCCTGCTGAAGCTAAGGGAGAACCACTTGTACGCTAAACTGGAGAAATGCCAGTTCGAACAGGAGTCCTTACCCTTCCTGGGATATATTGTCTCCTCGACGGGCTTCCGAATGGATCCGGACAAGGTGAGCGCCATCAAGGGGTGGCCACAACCATCAGGAATAAAAGCGCTTCAGCGGTTCTTAGGATTCGCCAATTTTTACCGCCACTTCATCCCGCATTACTCCTGCCTGGTAGCTCCCCTGACGGCCCTCACGCGGAAGGGTGCGGATGCACGAAACTGGTCCCCTGCTGCGACGCAGGCTTTCCAGGATCTCAAGGAGGCGTTTCTTCAAGACACTTGTCTTCGGCACCCTAACCCTCAACGCCAGTTTATAGTAGAGGTAGATGCTTCTGCTATCGCGGTAGGGGCAGTGCTACTCCAAACCTCTCCCACTGGCAAAACCTGGCCGTGCTCATACTTCTCCCGCAAGTTTTCACCGGCCGAAAGGAATTACGGGATTGGCGACAAGGAGCTGTTGGCCATAAAATTGGCGTTCGAGCAGTGGCGTCAGTGGTTGGAGGGAGCCCAACATCCGATCATAGTATATACCGACCACAAGAACCTGCAGTACTTGTCTCATGCTCAGAGGCTCAATCCCAGACAGGCCCGCTGGTCCCTCTTTTTTAGTCGGTTCGACTTCTCGCTTCGCTACCGACCCGCAGCCAAGAATGTACGGGCAGATGCTCTATCCCGCACCACCGAGGTTGATGATACCACGGAGACCCCTCAGTATATTTTGGACCCAGCCAAAGTCCTACTGGCAGCCACAACTTTAGGGTCCGAAGGTAGGACGGTGGTCCCAGTCCGTTCGCGGAGGAAGGTTCTGGCATGGGCCCACGACTCCCTAACGGCAGGCCATCCTGGGATTTCTCGAACCCTTGAATTGCTCACTGAGTTTTACTGGTGGCCACGTGTGAGGGAGGATGTCCGGCACTATGTTAACTCCTGTCCCACATGCGCTCAGCAAAAACCCCCACCGGGACGTCCGTGGGGCCTACTCCACCCGCTCCCTATTCCCGCAGAACCATGGTCCCACCTCTCCACAGACTTTGTGGTGGACTTGCCTCGCTCTGAGGGGAAAACCGTAATTTGGGTCACTGTCGACCGCTTTTCTAAGATGGCACATTTCATCCCGCTGCCCAAGCTGCCCACGGCTCCTGAGCTGGCTGACCTATTCGTCCAGCATATTTTCCGGTTACATGGACTGCCCTCGCATATCGCGTCGGATCGCGGTCCTCAGTTTACGGCCAAGTACTGGCGGGCATTATGCAAGAAGTTTGGCATACAGTTGGATCTTACCACGGCTTTTCATCCCCAGGGCAACGGCCAAGTGGAGCGGACCAACCGGACACTGAAAACCTTCCTCCGAGCTTTTGTAGATGAGCTCCAAGACAACTGGGTCTCTCTCCTTCCCTGGGCGGAGTTTTCATACAACCGCCACAAGCACTCCGCTACAAGCCAGTCTCCCTTCCGGCTAGTTTATGGGAGGATTCCCAGACCTCCACTGCCGTTACCGGTACAGGTCTCTTCCCCCGCAGCACAACTAACAGCTAACCAGCTCCATCACCTTTGGATTGCCACGCAGGAGAAGCTTCGCAAAACAGCAGCCCGCTTCAAGGCGTATGCGGACCGGTCTCGGCAACCCGCCCCAGTATTCTTACCCGGGACGAGGGTATGGCTAAGCACGAAGCACATTCGATTGCGGACTCCCTCCATGAGGTTAGCACCCCGTTACATTGGACCTTTCCCGGTGGCAGAACGCGTAGGGGCGGTTTCTTACAGATTGCGGCTGCCCTCCTCGCTCAAAATCCATGATGTCTTCCACGTGTCCCTCCTCAAGCCGCTGGTGCTCTCTCATTTTCGGGCAGCTCCGCCTGTGCCCTCCAATGTTTCCTCGGATCCGGACGTCACCTACACGGTAAGGGAGGTCTTGGATGTCCGGTGCCGTCGCCACCGTTGGGAGTACCTACTGTCTTGGGAGGGTTATGGTCCTGAAGAGAACTCGTGGGAGCCCTCCGCCCACATACTCGACAAAGACCTCCTTCATCAGTTTCATTTGGCCCATCCGGATAAACCACAGCCCCCCGGGAGGGGGCGTAGGAGGGGGGGGTACTGTTGCGATTCCGGGCCGCCCCCGGAATCGTCACTCACCGGCTCGCGGGCTGGCGCGGGCTCCGCGCTCCCCAGGGCTCCAGGGACACCAGAGACTGCAGGCCCGGCGTTTCTCCAGCTCGCCCGGGCCTGCAACTGCTTCTACTGCCGCTTCCCTGCCTCGTCGGTGCAGCCGGCGCCTCGCGGCGCTAAGCCGCGCGCGCGTCTTTCTCTGTTTTTTAAAGGGGCCAGCGCGGGAAACCTTGGGGACGCCCCTGGATGACGTCAGACGCCCCCAGGGTATTTAGCCCTGCAGCCAGATCCCAAACGTCGCCTTGCAACGAGGTTCCCAGGGTTGTTCCTGTCTTCAGTTGCTGCGTTCTGCTTGGTGTTCTTCCTTGGCTCCTGACTCGGATCGGCTGACGTCTCTCCTTGGTTTCGGACCCCGGACTGGCATTGGTATCTTCTGGCTTCTGACCTCTGACCGGCTTACGTTGATCCTCTGGCTTCTGACCTTGGACCGGCTTACGTTGACCTTCTGGCTTCTGACCTCGGACCGGCTTACGTTGACCTTCTGGCTTCTGACCTCGGACCGGCTTACGTTGACCCTCTGGCTTCTGACCTCGGACTGGCTGACGGCGATCCATTGGTTCCTGACTCTGGTTCGGCGAGCAACGACCCTTCGGCTCTCGACCTTGGATTACAGCTGACCAGGCCCCTGCGGGCCCTCCTAAGTCCCAGCGGCCGGGTTCCTACGGGCTCCTCCTGGGGGGACTCCGGCTTCCAGGGTGAATCTCCTAAGTCCCAGCGGCTGAACTCCTACGAGCTCCTCTCGGGGGAGGATCGGCTTCCAGGGCGAAGGTTTCCTCCTCACCGAGCCAGCGCCACCATCACCTCCATCCTCGCCGGAGCCCTTGGTCGCATAGGGCCTCCAGAGTCCCGTCTACTACCGGCCATCAGTCTGTCCCTGCCGCCTCCCGGTCGGGGTCGCTGCTTCTACCACCTACAGCAGCTCTTCCTAAGGCTCCGATCGGCCCAAGGGTCCACGAATCCAACAGAATCCAGCATGAGCATCACCAAGGACATAATTTCTGAGAACTGTTTTCTATTAGTAGTTCAGCTTAGAAGGCCACTTGAGAAACAAACATGTTCACTTCCATTCAGACAAACAGGCAAGAGTGGAGAGAAATCATTAATGGGTAGTCAGCTAAATCAAAACCAATTATGGAATTGATTGAGGCTTTGCGTTCTGTTGTTTCATGTTTAATGTTTACTTCAAGGTAATGTACATACCGTACCTGGTACAAATAATGATACTAAAATCAATGTTGTACCCCACTCATTACTTTAAACTACAGCCAAATAGTAATTATAGAAAAAACAGGAGGAAAAGACTTCAGTGCACCAGAGAACAAAAAGCTCTCAATAAGGAGTCAAAAACATGACAAGCCTAAAAAAACTTCCTTCCAGCTAGTATCCTTTTTTTAAATTGCAAGTGTATATCCGATTTTTAATAAAAAGTATCATGAAACAACTAATAAAGGCCCGCTTGTGTTCACTAAGGGGTAGATTTTCAAAAAACGCGAATAGGCGTACTTTTGCTGGCGCATCAGGCGCAAGCAAAAGTACGCTGGATTTTAGTAGATACGCGCGGAGCCGCGCGTATCCACTAAAATCCTGGATCGGCGCGCGCAAGGCTATGAATTCTGTATAGCCGGCGCGCGCCGAGCCACGCAGCCACCCCCGTTCCCTCCAAGGCCGCTCCGAAATCCGAGCGGCCTTGGAGGGAATCCTCTAACGCCCTCCCCTCACCTTCCCCTCCCTTCCTCTACCTAACCCACCCGCCCGGCCCTGTCTACACCCCCCCCCCCTTACCTTTCTCCGGGGATTTACGCCTCCCGGAGGGAGAAGTAAATCCCCACGCGCCAGCGGGCCTGTTGCGCGCCGGGACGCGACCTGGGGGCGGGTACGGAGGGCGCGGCCACGCCCCCGGACCGCCCCGGGCTGTAGCCACGCCCCCGTACCCGCCCCCAAAACACTGCCGACATGCTCCCTAAACGCCGCAGCGACCGGGCCCGCCCCCGACACGCCCCCCTCGGAGAACCCCGGGACTTACGCGAGTCCCGGGGCTCTGCGCGCGCCGGTAGGCCTATGTAAAATAGGCTCACCGGCGCGCAGGGCCCTGCTCGCCTAAATCCGCCCGGTTTTGGGCGGATTTAGGCGAGCAGGGCTCTGAAAATCCGCCCCCATGAATGCAGCTTGATCTAGGGTCATAGATACCAGTATTTGGTAGTACTTTTCTCTAGTTTCTGTGAAACAAAAATTTTTGTCTGAAGTGTATGTTTATTATTGGTTTTACTATGTATGTATTTTTGTTCATCGCCTAGGCCTACTTTGTGTTAGGCGATCAACAATACATTTTATGAAATGAAATAACAATAAACAGCAGTCTGTAAATTAAAGAACCTTTTGTGAAGGGTGGCATGGGTGTGAGCCCTTTGTGCTGCAGCATAGTTGATGCAGCCTCATAGGTGAACATGCATGGCATATACTGGCAGCTGTGCCCTATAGCGGACCAGACTGGAGCTTTACCTACACCAGCTGCCTCTCCCGCAGATTGAGCTCTTCGGTTTTGGTGGCTGGCAGGTCTTAGGTGGGTCCCTAGGGAGGTGAAGAGAAATAAAGTCCAAATGTACTTCAGGGTCAGGGCAGGCAGCAGACTAATGGAGTAGGAGACAGGCCAAGTAAGGGCAGGAGCTAACAAGAATGGTCAGGTCCAGCAAGAGGTCAGGTCCAGGCAGCAGGATATCATAGTCAGGAACAAGCAAGAGGTCAGCTCCAGGTGGCAGGCAATCATGGTCGGGTCCAAGCAAGAAGTCAAGATCCAGAGAGTTAAGCCAAGGGTGGATGAAGACACACAGAAGACACTAGCTGAGATGGGCAGGACAAGGCAAGACTGTACAAGGAAAGCTGAACGAGACAAAGTTAGAGACAAAGCTGGACAAGGCGAGGCTGGAAGATGAGGGAAGATAAGGCAAAGCTGAACGAGGCATGGCTGGAAGACAAGACTGGAAAGCAAAGCTGGATGAAGAAATAGGAACACAGAACACAGGAACCATGAATACAAGGCAACAAGAACTGCAAGGCAGAAGAACCATTGCTGAGGCACTGCTGATAGTCCGAGGCTGTCTTAGGTAGTATGAGCAGGTGACGTCATTGGAAGACGCTGGTTCGGTTTCCTGCACTGGGCCCTTTAAACATAGGTGTGTGCTGTGTGCGTGCACCTAGAGCAACATCTGGGAGAAGCAGGAGCATGGCGAGGCTTGGACATCATGTCAGTGTGTGAGCCGCATGGCACGGCCCTGGTAGGCTGGAGTGGCGTTCATGCCGTGTGCAGATTGAAGCAGCCTCATGAGTATGTGTGATGGTTCATGGGGCCTTCCCAGGAGCTTCACATCATAACAGTACCCCCTCCAAAGCCCCCTCCCCAGTTTTCTGGGCTTGGGTTTCCTGGAGAATCCTTGATCCTGTGGAATTCAGATATGAGTATGGGCTTGCAGATTGGAGGTCAGCTGCCAAGAATTCTCCTCAGGTCCATAGTTTTTCCAGGAGATAAGATACTGCAACTAGTTGTGGACTCTTCTGGAATCTAAAATCTCCTGGACCTCAAAATTGAGTGTCTTCTTTCTTAACAACTTTGGTGGGCTGGGATGTGGTCTGCCCAGCAAAAAGAAAATTGCCAGTTTCAACAGAGAGATGTGGAAATGATCGTGAATCTGTAAAAATATGGTAATTTGAATTTGTAAGCCACAGGACCCAGTTGTCGCTCAATGTGAAATGGATCCACAAATTGTGGTGCAAACTTTAAGGATGGCATTTTCAAGCATAGGATTTTAGTGCTTGAGCCAAATCTGATTTCCTGGACAAAGTGGAAGCACTTGGTGATGTTTCATGTCAATGTGCTTTGTAAAACACTATACTGCTTGTTCTAGGAGGTGCTGTGTCTTCTGCTATAGTTCCTAGAGTTTCTGTCCCATCAGGTTAGCTTCCAGGCAAAGGACAAAGATTGGAACAGGTCTTGGTCTTTGGGGGTGGGCCCGAACACTATGTAGAAAGGTGATGACCCTGTGGAACTGTTCATGTGGTTATTTTGCCAGTCAAAAAAGCAAACAGAATGTTGGGAATTATTAGAAAGGAAATGGTGAATAAAACGGAAAATATCATAATGCCTCTGTATCGCTTCTTGGTGAGACCGCAACTTGAATACTGTGTACAATTCTGGTCACCGCTTCTCAAAAAAGATATAGTTGCATTGGAGAAGGTACAGAGAAGGGCGACCAAAATGATAAAGGGAATGGAACAGCTCCCCTATGAGGAAAGACTAAAGAGGTTAGGACTTTTCCGCTTGGAGAAAAGACGGCTGAGGGGGGATATGATAGAGGTGTTTAAAATCATGAGAGGTCTAGAAAAGGTAGATGTGAATCGGTTATTTACTCTTTCGGATAATAGAAAGACTAGGGGGCACTCCATGAAGTTAGCATATGGCACATTTAAAACTAATTGGAGAAAGTTCTTTTTCACACAACGCACAATTAAACTCTGGAATTTGTTGCCAGAGGATGTGATTAGTGCAGCTAGTATAGCTGTGTTTAAAAAAGGATTGGATAGGTTCTTGGAGGAGAAGTCCATTAACTGCTATTAATTAAGTTGACTTAGAAAATAGCCACCGCTATTACTAGAACAGTAACATGGATTAGACCTAGTTTTTGGGTACTTGTCAGGTTCTTATGACCTGGATTGGCCACTGTTGGAAACAGGATGCTGGGTTTGATGGACCCTTGGTCTGACCCACTATGGCATGTTCGTATGTTCTTATAGCCTCTGTCTGGGGAGCAGAGAGTGGGTAGACTCTGCCTCTGGATGAAACCTTGCAAGGGACAAAGTCTATAGAACATTTGTAGGAGTGATGAGGTAGCCAGACCTCTGGCTGTTGTTTACTGAACACATCTGCAAACTCTGAGTATTGTGGTGGCAGACCCGGGAATTCAGAATTAACAATCCAAGCTATGGGCACCACAGGAGAAACTTTGGTAAGGTATTGCTTCTGACAGCTACAGCTCCATTTGCTGATCTTTAATGTGGCCAAATCAATGTGAGACTAATGAAATATAAACCACAAAATAGGCCCAAGATAATTTCATTGACTGCCTTAGGCAAGATGCAAAGACTAATTTGTTTTTTGAGCAGAATTCCTGTTTGCATTGGGGCGGATTTTAAAAGGCCTGCGCGCGCCAGCACACCTATTTTGCATAGGCCGCCAGCACGTGTAAAGCCACGGGACGCTCGTACGTCCCAGGGCTTTCGAAAAGGGGCGGGAGGGGGCGTGTCCAGGGGCATTCCCGAAACGACGCGGCGTTTCGGGGGCGGGCCCGGGGGCGTGGCGCCGGCCCGGGGGCATGGTCGAGGCCTCCGGACCAGCCCCCGGGACCAGAGGACAGAGCGGGGCTGCTGGCCGGCGCGCGCAAAGTTACGCCTGCTTTCAGCAGGCGTAACTTTGCCGACAAAGGTAGGGGGGGGTTTAGATAGGGCTCTGCAGGAAATGCCCAGGGAGGAATCCGAGGAGGGCCATACCTGCACTGGCTCTTTAAGTAAAGAAGAGAGGCGCGGCCTCGTGCCTTAGGAGGGACAGGAACTGGAAGCAGGACCCTGGACAGCGGCGTCCCTGCCGCAACGTGGAGAGCAGGAGCTGAGCTGGGCAGCAGGACAGGCCCCAACGCTGGAGGCAGCGTCTGAGCCACAGGAAGGCAGCTGGGGGCAGTTCCCTGCCGTGGCAAGACTGGGGATGAAGGCCCCTCCGGGTCGCGGAGCGGCGAAGACATCGGCGGCTCCTGCCGCGGAGGTAAGCACCTGCTCATGGCTAGGCCCACGAGCAGGAGCACAACAGGATGTGTATTATCATAAAGCAAAACAGAATTCCTGTCACTTTTCTTTTTAAACAATGTTGTCATGATGTCTCCAGAATTATCAAAACTTATCAAAACATCCAAAAAATTAATTTAAGTATGACTGAATTCATTGTAAACTGGATACAATCATGAAATGTATTTATCTAGAGAAAGATTGCAGTTGTTCAATTGTGCCATTTCATAAAACAAAAACATCATCATAAAACATTTCCAAAGAAAAATATAAGGCAAAAATGGCCTTAATCCACATTGCTTAAAAATGAGCCATATATAAATTAGCCAAGGGTGGGGCCACAGTTGACCCCATGGCCATTCCTGAGATTTGTGAAAAACTATCATGTTTCGATTTCTCTTGAGGAGTATGTAGGCACTACGCCACAGTCAATGTTTGTTTAAATGAAGCAGGAGCATTCTTTATGTGATTACATTTAATTTTCAGCATTTTTGAAATGTTCTAACATGGTTTTGAATATAAAACTGTTATGTTTGTGAAGTTTTTGGTGTTTCCCTGATGCAGTCGCACGATGGTGAAACATTGCCAACACTGGGTCTCTAAAAGTGAGACTTTAAAGGTTGATCCCGCAGTTTGGGGGACTTTACAATGGTAAGTATTATTTTGTTTTGATTCTACAAAATATGTCTATCTACAATGATTCCATCAACTGTGAACTGCAGTTTTTGAGTTCCATAGAGAGCTGTTTTGATTTATGAACTGCCTTTCAGAAATTGAGGAGATTTTAAAACGTCAACTGGGCAGTTTTTGAGGACTACTTCTCCAATGCAATTTTGTACAACATGCTTATGAGGACTCTGTTTCATTTCTATACAGAAAGGTGCTTCAATTTACAGACTGCCGTTTATTGTTAGCTGCATTTTTTACGAACACAAGTGGGCCTTTATCAGCTGTTTCATGATATTATTTATTGAATATTTGATATACAATTTAAAGAATACTAGGCTGGAAGGACGTTTTTTACGCTTGTGTTGTTTTTGACCCCTTATTGAGAGCTTTTTGTTCCATGGTGCACTGAAGTCTTTTCCCCCTATTTTTACTATAATTAATATTTGGCTGTAGTTTAAAAGTAACGAGAGTGGATTCATTATTGATATTGATGTTTTTACCTCATTAGCCTTTGTTTGTTTTTGGTTTATACGATTAATGATACTGCCAATTCCTTGCTTTTCATTCCAGAGGCAGAGTCAATTGGAAACCTGCACGTTAATTCATCGAACAGCATTCTCAGATGAGAGGACTTTAAAAAAAACAAACAAGTAATCTAAGCTTTAATTTGTGCAAGCAGCAAGTAATAAACATTAGCATGGACTCTTGACTTTGTAACAGTTTACTCCATTTAGTTTATCACTGACCTTACAGCAGTGCACAACATGTTTTCCATGTTCATGAGCAGTTATAGCAGAACTTGGTCTGATTTACATTAGACAGCCATGTACATGAAGTGAGTTAGGCCATGTTCTGTTTGTACTGGCAAACCTGATTTGTCCAGATGCCTGCATATATGTAACACCTAATTAGAAACCAGGTCTTCTAATATTATATTTAAGTCCAGCCACTACCAGTTTTGACTATAACTTGTTTGGCGTACCAGTTGGCCTTATTTTCTTCCACCACAGACTTGTAGCTTTTGCTTTGGTATGGTTTATATTTTGAAATTACCTAAGTCACCAGACGACAACGTGCATTTCCCTTCTATGTGGTATGCAGAGCATAAAGATGAAACTTTTGTGGAAGGCAGGCTTAATGAACTCTGTTGGTTTTTTTTTTCTAGACCTTATACTGTGTTTATAAAAAGGTGGCAAACAAGTCTAAAAGTCACAAAAGTGAGCAATTTTGCAGTATATATTCAAACCAATTTGTCAGATTTTGCTGTGACCCAAAATGGAACTGTGTGCAATCAGCATTGTGCAAAGTGAGTAAAACAAATGGTAACATATGTATGTAGGCAATAGAGAATATATTGCTTGAAAGGAAATATGAGTTTACCTTTGTAATCTGATAAGAAGCAGATTGTATATCTATTTCCAGTACTATGTGTAGCCCCAGTGTTGATGGTATGGTCCAGTTAACCCCTGTAGTGGGATCCCCTGGTGGTTAGGTGCAGGGAATAACAAGGAACGTCTGAGAAGAATCTGTAGATTTTCTCAGAAAAATAGGTAGAACTTACCCATAATTATTCTCAGAGGAAAAAGAGGATTCTCCCAGAGTGAGAGATTATACAGGATGCTAGAGTGAGTAGACACAACCAGTACCATGTGCTGGGTAGAAAGCTGTCCTGGCCTAGCTGATAACAATTTCTTGGGAGGAATATGGAATCCCTAATGTGGTAACATCTTTTGTACTGGAACTCATGCCCGAAACCTATCTGGAATTGTGAGTACAATAAAACATTTCCCTTTTTAATTGCCAGAAGGCTAGTTGTTCCAAAACACCTGAAACAGCCTTTGCTGAGTTATCCTTCTCAAGCTGTATCATTGTGTGGAAACTGAACTGGCTCCTTCACTAGAACTTTGGCCACACTTAAAGATAAAGCTAGCCTATTTTGAAGTATTCTCATTACAGTGAATTTTCAAAAGAGTTGTACATGTAGAAGTAGCTGTGGCATAGTAAGAGGTGAATTGTAAAAGCCTGACATGTGCATTAATTAGGGGATGCACAAAGAAGTTGGGATCACGCCCACTGAGCGGATTTTAAAAGCCGCCGAAATACGCATGTTATCTCCGGCAGCGCAAATCTCAAAAGTTTTCAGAAAGGGCCGGGGCATGGGCGTGGTCTCGGCAGGGCATGGGTGTTTGAGGGCATGAACCAAACATTATGCGCTTAAATGCTGATGCAGTCCAGTGTGCCCTGATGCCTCTTGCCACGTAACTTTACTTCTTCTATGAATGACGTGTAAGTTAAAATTTAAAGAAAACTAGGCAGATCTGTGGGGTTTTAAGGGTCAAGGCTGACGGGGGGAGTGAAGAGTATCAAACTAGGGGAGGCTGGAGGTGAACTGGGGCCGAACTGGTAAAACTGGGAATGACGGTGTGTCTTTCTTTTATAATCCTCCGATTTACTTGGTAGAAGCGGGATTTGCATGCACATGCACGCGCCCACTTAAAAGTTGGTGTACAAGTGCATGCAAACAGGCTATTTTATGACATGCACGCATATGCGCACGTGTGTTATAAAATAGCTGCATATCTGGGCACGGGCCAACATATGTCTGCAAATGTGCGCACAATCACCATTCACATGCAGGATTCACCTTAGGTCAGTAATGAATTCATGAGCTGCCTTCTCTTGGAGACCTGGGCCTGGTCTGCTGATCCCTGCTGGGCTCTGCCTCTTAAGCTAACTCCCTCTGTGAGGATTTAAGGTGGAGCAGGCATCCGAGTCTGGTCCCACACAGGTTAAGGAGGAGTAGTAAGGCCACTCCTTCAGAGGAGCATATATCATAGCAGTTTTTGAAAACCTATTTACCTATTTAAGCCTTTTGAAAATTCAGCCCTTTGGAGTGAACTTTCAAAGGAGCTATGCTTGTAAAAGTAACAATTTTCAAAAGCCCATGTAAAGTCCATTTATGTGTGTAAAATCCAGTTTTACATGCGTAAATCCTTTGAAAACTTTCCTTCTAAGTATGGAAGCTGTGCTAGATCCAGTGTAAGGGATCTTTGGTTTCCCTAACTAAAAGGAGTGTACCAAATTGACTGGAGATGTTCTGTAGAGGAATTAGCAAGAGAGGTTTGGGTTTTGCTCCCCCATGGTGTCACCTAGCTGTTCATCATCTTAGCACATCTGCTCTCCTCATGGATTTTTAGTTACCCTTTCAAGGAAGTAGGTTGCTCTCTGTCTCTGCTTTAATTTTTCCAAAGTTATGGAACAGGAGTAAGGAAAAGTTCCCATTGAGGAGTCAGCCTCCTGTTGACCTGTCTATCCAGCCTTTAAGCTTGTTTCGGACTCTTTTAAGCCAATTTTTGAGCATTCCCTGTGACAGCCAGTCCCAGTAGATTGGAGCATCCCTGTATTTGAGGCTGGATTCAGGGTAATAAACACCTTCACTATTCTAAATCTCATTTTGAGTTTAGATCTGATAGTGACAGATACAGAGGAATTATATTTTTTAATTAACTGTCTTTTTGAACTATCTCCTCTGTTTGGAGGCATAGATGTTTTATTCCACCCTTCCTGCTTATTGCTTTAGTTTTTCAAGTTTTTGGTTCAACTAATATTTTTGTCCACGTGGAGCTGATAGCCCATGGTACCTGGGAATCAGTATACCAAACTTTTGGAAGAAGGATACAGAGGTGTTACAAATTCCATCTAAAGTAAAGGATCCCAGTAAAGTGTACTACCAGGAAAAATAAAACAGTTACAACGTAAAAGTAACATGAACTTCATTGCCATTGAGGGAATTCTTACATGTAGGGATGAGAAGCGACCACCAGGCACTGCCTAAGGAGTTGACAGAATCAAAAAAGAGAGTGAAGAACCCTTCTGGTGCTGTTTGAGAAGTTAAAGTATGTCTAAAGGATTTCTTGGAAGAGATTAAATCAGGGACTAAGTTCAAATTAAATATTGGGACTGTAATGGGGTAGATTTTCAAACATACATGCATGCATCCATGTGCGTGCGGTTCCCGGTGCACGCACATGGGCGCGCTGATTTTATAACATGCGCGTGCCTGTGCGCCGGATTTTATAATGCATGGGGGAGGTCAACTTTTGCAAATTCCATGCAGCGATGCAATTGGGCCTTCCCCAGTTCCAGCTGGCCGATGCCCGAGTAATCAGGACTGCATACAATGGTGCTGTCCTGGCCCGCCCCCGCCCCCTGGCCCGCCCCTTTGAAGAGGCTTGTGCACGTGGTCTGGCCCCCTTTGAAAATTCGTACGGTGCACATAAGGCCCGGCCATGTGCATAAACCCCGGTTTTTACACGTGCAGGTCTTTTAAAATCCAGCCTTAAATTAGGAGATAAAGGAGAATTGAACTAACTACATAATCTAAGGAAACTGAGTAGGTGGGAGAAGAAGAAATTTCAGTGTAAATAAAGAATGCTTCCAAAATGATTACAAGACTTTTCTAGAAGATGTGACATCACACGTTTATTCTATCTATCTGCTGTCTTATTATTTACTGCTGGTAATCAATCAAATAAGAAAAGTGTAAATACTCAATCATCTGATCAAACTATCAGTAAAGAAGTTGGAAACTTCTCCTATGTATTTATTTGATGCAAAACAGTATAAATCGACAGTGCTGTGAACAAAGGATGGAAACAGGGCTTAACTGCAAAGAAGCAAGGTATAAGAGCTATTTTTTTGTCCCCATATAGTAACCTCCTGGACTCAGAGTAAAGCTATTCGGTGGGAGGAAAAGAGTTGTACAGAGACTTTGAAATGGTTTGTGCAAACAGGGTCTATCCCTATTTCTTCCTATGTGCTCCTGGAACTAGTTAAAGGATCCATCCTGCCCAGGGGTTATACCGATGATAGACTTTTGCCACCATTGAAGTGAAGATGCAATAGCATTAAATCAAGTTGAGGACTATGGAGCTCATTGTTTACGTGAAATGCATTCTGTGTTGAATCAGTGAATGAATGAGTATTTAGAAGCAATCTGAAGTAAAAAGTCTATTTGGGTATTCCTAAAGTGAAACACTACACAGAGACCACTACAGACAAGATTCTCCTGGATTTGTCAAACCACCTGAGAACCAGGTCAAGATATACTGAACCAACAATCATGAACCCCGAGCCATTCAGACCATCCTTGAACATCAGGTTACATTAGGTTCTATTTCAGACATTTCAGAAACTGTTGATATAAACTTTTTTTTGCTTTGCTTCTTTTATAATAAGATATTTGTGAGAAATACCATATATAGAGGCTAAGCCTTGTTTTACTTTCACAGTAAACAGTTTTGTTAACTAGAATTGTTCTACATGACAGAACTATATATGTTAACAAAAAGAAAATCCTTTTTTTTTTAATACTTTTTTGACATAAGAACATAAGAAGTTGCCATACTGGGTCAGGCAGAGGGTCCATCAAGCCCAGCATCCTGTTTCCAACAATGTCTAATCCAGGTTACAAGTACCCAAACATTAAGTAAATCTCATTCTACTAATGCCAGTAATAGCAGCGGCTATTCCCTAAGTCATCTTGATTAATAGCAGTTAATGGACTTCTCCAGGAACTTATCCAAACCTTTTTAAACCCAGCTACACTAACTGTCCTAACCACATCCTCTGGCAACAAATTCCAGAACTTAATTGTGTGTTGAGTGAAAAATAATTTTCTCTGATTTGTTTTTAACACTTGTTAATTACTTGTTAACTTCATGAAGTGTCCCCTAGTCCTTCTATTAGGCAAAAGAGTAAACAATTCACATTTACCCATTCTAGACCTCTCAGGATTTTAGTCCTCTATCATATCTCCCTTCAGCTCTGATCTCTTTAGCCTTTCCTCATAGGGGAGCCGTTCCATTCCTTTTATAATTTTGATCGCCCTTCTCTGTACCTTCTCCAGTACAACTATATATTTTTGAGATGTAGTGACCAGTACTCAAGGTGTGGTCTCACCATGGAGCGATTCAGAGGCATTATGACTTTTTCCATTTTATTCGCCATTGCCTTCCTAATAATTCCTAAATTTGTTTGCTTTTTTGACCACTACAGCACACTGAGCTGACAATTTTAATGTATTCTCCACTATCATGCCTAGATCTCTTTCCTGGGTGGTAACTTCTAACATGGAACCTAACATCGTGTAACTGTAGCAAGGGTTATTTTTCCCTATATGCATCACCTTGCACTTGTCACCATTAAATTTAATCTGCCATTTGGACGCCCAATCTTCCAGCCTCACAAGATCCTCCTGCAGTTTATCACAATCCTCTTGAGATTTAACTACTCTGCATAATTTTGTGTCATCCACAAATTTGATCACCTCACTCATCATATCCCTTTCCAAATCATTTATAAATATATTAAAAAGTACCAGTCCAAGTACAGATCCCTGAGACACTACACTATTTACCTTTTTACACTGTGAAACAAGATTTTTTTTTTTTAACTTTTTATTTTAATATAGAGTAAGAACATACACAGAACACTGATGAACAGTACAAAGTAAGCAAAAGAAACAGAGCAAAAGATAACATCCCCATAGTACACAAGAGACTTTAGAGCAAGTTAAAAAAATTCCAGTAGGGGTCCCATATCTTATCATAGTAAGGTACATTGTCCCACAACATGAACCTGAGTTCTCCAGTCCTCCAGAGTTCGAACAGATTTCCACTTCCAGGTAATGACAAAGTGAGCAGCATGTAACAGTTGCTGGATCAATAACCTTTTATATTTGTCGATCCTCTGAGAACCCCACAGTCCAAGGAGACAGAGACCCGGGCTCAGTAAAAGAGAACAACTAGCTACTTGCTCAATAAGTCTCCCAACCTGCCTCCAAAAAGCAAATATGATGGGTCACCTCCACCAGACATGCAGATAAAGACCCAGGCTGACCGCAGTCACTCCAGCAGAGTGAAGAGGAAGAGGCAGAAAACCTGGAAAAGAACATCGGGAATCTATAAGAACACATTATGAATCTAACCAATAATTCTGCCTCTTTGCACAAAGAGAAGATTTATGCGCTCTACACCACATTCCTCTCCACTCCTTCAAACTAATTTTGATCCCCAAATCAGCATACCACTGCCTCTCTACCCCCAGAACAGGCTCCCTATCAATGCATGTCTGAACAATAGCGCGATATAAAAAACAGCTAGTCTTACGCCACATAAAGCCCTTAGTAAAAGCGAGCTCCAAAGATGTGGGAGTAACCCAACGCCAGCCCTCTAGTTCCCTCCTAGTTAGCTCCTGCTTCAGGAGATCATAATAAGATTGAGTAAGGGCCAAAATTTCAAATTCATCCTGAAGCTCAGAGAAAGACTAAAGAGGTTAGGACTTTTCAGCTTGGAGAAGAGATGGCTGAGGGGGGATATGACAGAGGTGTTTAAAATCATGAATGTGATAGATGTGAATCGGTTATTTACTCTTTCGGATAATAGAAAGACTAAGGGGCACTCTATGAAGTTAGCATGTGGCACATTTAAAACTAATCGGAGAAAGTTCTTTTTCAATCAACGCACAATTAAACTCTGGAATTTGTTGCCAGAGGATGTGGTTTGTGCAGTTAGTGTAGCTGTGTTTAAAAAAGGATTGGATAAGTTCTTGGAGGAGAAGTCCATTACGTGCTATTAATTAAGTTGACTTAGAAAATAGCTACTGCTATTACTAGCAACAGTAATATGGAATAGACTTAGTTTTTGGGTTCTTGCCAGGTTCTTATGGCCTGGATTGGCCACTATTGGAAACAGGATGCTGGGCTTGATGGACCCTTGGTCTGACCCAGTATGGCATGTTCTTATGACATCAACCTATCCTCTTCATAAAGGTGACCTAGACAACATAAATCAGCTGCCCATCATAGTTTCGCAGCCCGACTAAAGGAATGGATTGTTAAGGCAGGGTTCTTTCAGAGAGGAGAAAACGTGCAGGGCCCCATACCTGTGATACCCAGCCCTCTGCAGAAGGCTCTCCACGTCTTGACAGTATACACGATAAGTGGGCAGTTACAATATGCCCGCCAGCCACCAGACGATAGTGGAGACAATGAGAGCAACGACATTAGGTCTACCCTCTGTTAGGCGCCCTGGCCCTCAGAGAGTGCGGCCAGGTCCCCTCACCTGGACAGGCAGGAGGCCTATTCTGGCTCCCTCTTCCACTGCCTCTGTCCAGTGCTGTCCACCGCCATTACGACCTGCTCTCACAGCACTCCTGACACCACCAACGCCGAAGCGCTCCACGGCCCCCCCCCCCTAAGCACACATGCCTTGGCCAGATTTAAAGGGTCAATAGTGGGAAAGTTCCCTGTGGCCCGGGATGATGATGTCAGGCAAGGCAAGGTATACATACCCTGCCTTGCCGCTTCCTCTTCGCCTCGGCAACAGGGCCAGCTCTTGTGAGTGCAAGTTGTCTACATCCTGATTCCTGCGTCATCTGCAGTATTCCTGCCTCCCATTCCAGATACTACTCCTGTTCCTGCTCAAGTTCCCATTCCTGTTCCTGCTCTCGCTCCTTGTTGCCTCTTCTTGTCCAGACTCTTCCCAGCTCCCCGCTTCCTCGGATTGATCTTCTGGGTCTGACTCTTCTTATTTCCTGGATTCCACATGTCCGTTGCCTGTCCTGATCTTCTGCTTGGTTCATCGACTCTGCTTGTCCGCTGCCTGCCCTGATCTTCTGCTTGGTTCATTGACTCTGCTTGTCCGCTGCCTGCCCTGATCTTCTGCTTGGTTCATCGACTCTGCTTGTCCACTGCCTGCCCTGACCACCTTCTGGCCTCCGTTCCTCCTAGCCTGCCACCTGCCTTGATCCTTGTTATGTCCAAAATGTCTTCTGTCTGCTGTCATCTGGTTCATCGCCTTGAGAGACCCGCGCCTATGTCCTGTTGGCCCCGGCACCCAAGAGCTCAACCTGCGGGGAACATGGGCAGGTATAGGTGAAAGTCCTGTAGGATCAATTCTCTCCAAACCTCCTCCCTAAGATGAGGACCGACAGGGGCCTTCCCCTGGCAGTAGCAACAACGTTGTCTTGGCTCAAGGGTCCATCTTGCCTACATCCTCACTGGACTACACCAAAGTACCGTCAGTCCGACCAAATGCCAGGAATTAGAGTCTTCTGCGACTTACAGCACAGCAAGCGAGCAAGCATAGGCCCAGACTTGTTCCCAAACTCATATACTTTCTGACAAGAATAACAAAAAATTCTCTCAATCTCTTTGAGCTGTAACTCGCAAAGAGCAGCCTTGTACTTCTCCAACACCCTATATGTGTGATAGGATCCAGTACATTTATGTGATCTCTCCAATTGCCCTATCTGAAGTTCAAGGGCATGCACACTCCTTTCTACGATGGGAAGCAAAGCTGATAATCCGCCCCTGCAGAACAGTTTTTAAAGGCTCCCATAGTAAGAAAGGGGAGTACTCGCTAGAATCATGGATCTCAAAGAATTCTTTCAAAGTATCCCAAATCATTGCACAGAAAGGCTTCAGACATAACAGAGACACATTCAGCCGCCAGCCCTTCCCCGCTACCGGACCACCTGAGAAACAAACCGGTAACAGAATGGGACTATGATCAGCGATAACCGCGGATCCAATATCAGCCAAACCTTCTCGGGACAAGAACAAATGCCATCAATCCTTCAAGAAAAATCTGAAAACTTGGCTATTCAGTCTAGCATTTCCCTGATTACTTACAGTAGACTTACCTTGGCAAATATGATTTGTTTGTTCTTTTTGTATAATTCCTCCCTCTAATCCCTCCTTTTTTATCCACCTTTCTGGTCCCTCTGTTTTTCTTTTTCCCCCTTCCCTTTCACCCCCACATCCTCCCTTCTAATTATCCTTTCTTTGCTCCCAAGCCCTATTTCTCTCGATACATCCGTCTGTTATTTAATTTTTAACTTGTAATTCCTCATTGGTTTTCTGCAAGGCATCTGTTTAAGATGAATACTTCAAACTCCATGTTTTATTATTGTTCCTGCAGGTTTTTATGTTATATGTTCTCTGTTACATGTAATGCTTTCAAGCAAGTTTAATTGTTCAATGTAAACCGATTTGATTTGCATCTAATGCAAGAAGACCGGTATATAAAAAACCAAAATAAATAAATAAACAAATGAGAACAAAGAAAAAAAATCAATTCAGCTATAAGAAGAGAACCGAGGTGAATAACAAGTATAATCTCTACCAGTAGGAATTTGTTTCCACCAAACATCCACCAGATCCAGGTGTGACATCATGTCCTTCAGGGCATCCGTTAAACCTCCCATTTGACCCCCAGATGATCTATCCATCCTTGGATCTAAACCAACGTTCCAATCACCCCTACAATGAGAGGGTGTGGAGAGAAGGTTTAGAGCAGATCTTGCAACTGTGAGTAAAAGCCCTTCTGGCCCACAATAAGACCATACAAATTTGCTAAAACAAAATACTCCCCATTAAGGGAGCACTCTAGAAAGATGAAACGGCCCACCCGGTCCTTAGGGAGCTTATGTATAACGAGGGGCACCACTTTTTGAATCAGGGTACACCCCCCCCCCCCTCCCCAGCTTTTAGAGTTATAAGAAGCATATTCTACATGCTCCACCCAGTCCCGGGCCAGCTTATTGTGCTCGGTATCAATCAAATGTGTTTCCTGGAGAAGAACTACCTGTGCCCCCCTCTTCTTGAAACAGTCTAAAATTTGCTGACGTTTAACAGGGGATCCAATACCTCAAACATTAACAGAGAAAGGTTTGAGGGAGGAATTAGCCATAATAAAGGGAAAAAACCAAATCCCTGCTCAGCATATTACGAGAGAAATAGCCCTTGCGTATGCCTGACCCCTATTTTATGTAAATCCAACCAGTCTCAGCTAACTTCAAAAACTCCCCCTCCCTTAACTCCCAACCCATATCCCCTCCCTTGCCTACAAACCAGAACATCCCTATGCCTGGAAAAGGCAACCAACAGAATGACCCATATGAACCCCCCACCCTCCCTGCCCCCTTGGAATAACCAGGACAAGTGGGGGAACACCGAAGACCAGCCGTCTTTTCCAAAAAGCAACCCTACACAAGCATCCACCCATACCCTCCCCTAAAAAACAGACCCACCCCGATAATCACCACAATAAGAATGTCCAAAAAACAACCCCCCCCCCCCCCCCCGGTCCATAAGAAGATATCCAGCTCAAAGAGAATGTTATCAATGCAGCGAGGTGAGTGACATGAGGCCCTCCAAGAGAAACAGATAAGACACTTCCACAGAAATGGGACACACCAGTGAAGTGTAGCTGTTCCAGAGACTGGACCAAGACCACAGCACTGCAGATCTTGAAAGCAGTGCTTTTCTGGACAAGAGTGGGCAAGGAAAAAACACTCCAGAGTAATGCCCCCAACACCCAAACCACATCCCTCAGCATCTTCCGCCCACAACCACCCGAATACCCCCACCTCCGCGCCCCCCCCCCCCGGCTCCAACAACCTAATATATCAAATAACTATCAAGGCATATACGACAGCTCACATTCCATTTAGAGACCTTAATCAGGCCATGCCACCCCACCATAAATGGGAGCACAAGAGAAAAACTACTCAAAGAAACACCCTGATAAAGGGCACATGAGAGAAAAAGGATATAGAGCCACTTAGTTCTTCAAGGAGCGCCATCCATGGCAGTTGCAGCAGCTCTCCACAATTTCTGAAGCAGCTCACATGCAGCCTGCATCAACTCGCAAATTTCTGATTTACTACTGTGCATCACCCGTAGGCGTGCTGGGTATAGCATAGCATCGTTCAAGCCCAGATTGCGAAACTCCTTTTTTACATCTGCAAATGCAACCCTGCGCCTTTGTAACTTGGCAGAATAATCCTGAAAAATGAAGATGCAGTGCTCCTTAAACTTGATCTCTTTTAACTTTCTGCTAGCGTCAAGGAGGCGACATTTATCCTGGTAGTTGTGCACCTGGATGATCACCACGCACAGTCTTTCATTCGCCCTAGGTGGAGGTGCCAGAGCTCTGTGGGCCCAATCAAGCTTCACCCTGTCCCCCTTAAAGGGAGGAATCAGCAAAGTGGGAAACCAGGTGGAAAAGAACCCCACAGGATCCGAGCCCTCCGCTTGCTCCGGAACACCTATAATACGGAGGTTATTGCAGTGACTCTGGTTCTCAAGATCATCTTACTTGTCTACCACTTACTTGTGCCCTCATTCCAGGACCTCCAGCTTAGAGTCCAAGCTCAAGTGGACTTTATCGACGAGCTGACTGATAGCGGCCCTTATCGCTTCTGCTATGTCTGCTGGGAGTGTGCCATCGGCCATGTTATCATCATCAGACGCCATCTCCCTGACACAGGCCACCTGATCTGCCGCCGATTTTCGGCAAGACCGTTTCACACTGACGACTTGTTCCCCCCACATCAGCAGCAGGGATTTTTTTTAGCTATCTTCTCAGCCATATCAGAGAGGAATAGAGTCAAAATATCCAAAAAAAGGAGCTGTCTGGTGGTTGCTGGGCCGGGAGCACAGGAGAGCTGCGACCGTTAGCAGCGCGGCATCACGTGACCCCCTGTAAACAGACCAGTTAACCCTAAACTCTGTTTCCTGTCTTTTAACCAGTTTGCAATCCACAAAAGGATATCGCCTCCTATCCCATGACTTTTTAATTTTCTTAGAAGCCTCTCATGAGGCTTCTAAGAAAATCCAAATACTCCTCATCTACCGGTTCACCTTTGTCCACATGTTTATTCACCCCTTCAAAAAATATAGGAGATTTGTGAGGCAAGACTTCCCTTGAGTAAATCCATGCTGGCTGTGTCCCATTAAACCATGTCTATCTAAATGTTCTATGATTTTATTCTTTATAACAGTTTCCATGATTTTTCCTGGCATTGTATGGGCTGCTGTAGCACAGGCTCAAGGTACCTCTGACCCTCCCCTGGCCCCATCAGAAAACTCCACTGGAGATGTATTACAGAGCTATGAGCTCTCCTGAGAAGCTGTTCAAATAAACAGCTTTCTTCTAACCACTTAGGCACAAGTTGTTTCACGTGTGTTGTCTCTATGTCTACATTTTCATGAGGAAAAAGAAACTGGAGCCCAGCCTAGCATCTGTCATAACCACACTGGATAAACTCCAGCTACAATCACAATGTGGTTACAGATTTGAAGCCTTGAATATTAGCGCTACTGCTCACAAGTTTTAAAATTGTTCCAAATCAACCTTTTGTTAATGAGACCTACTTACCATGTGTTAGTACATCAACCAGGGTGAAAAGCTGTAGTAAACACTCCATTAATGTGATTTTACCACAGCTGATAATGTGTATACATTACTAGCAGTGGAAAGGCCCCCATGACATTGGCATAGAAAATATCTGCACTTCCAGGAACGAGTCAAGGCACGATTCTTTTTTTTGAAATTTAGGTTTTTTTATTGTAATTTTTAGAAAAGTACATAAAGTCCAATACAACAGTAACATCAAACATAGACAAGCATAAAATAGCTTCTACAAAATTTCTGCTAGCCATGACATCTCCATGTAGTCCAGTGTACTTCATTCATTATATATGTACCAATGTTATTTAATAATAATAATACTAATAATAATAATAATAACATTATTTAGCAACTGTTAACGTAAAGAGCTGGTCTGCACCAGTCAGAAGAAACCAGAAATATCTTATGCATTAAACAGAAACCCGTCCTGCTATACAGAATTCGAATAAACTGCTGTTTTGAAACCAAATAGTGTCGTCTATTTGTAAAGGAACCTTAAATGTACCAATTGTGTGTTTATTATACTAAGAATTTCTATCCCCCCCTCCCCCCCCTGGTCTATAACTGATAATATTCTGTGTAAGTGGATCTCCTAGGTAATCGCTTAATTGCTCTATGCCTATGTACTATCAAAGGAATGGCTAGAACTTCACATTCACTACATGAACCATCTACAATGGTATTCTCCTATAACTGAGTAAGAAGCCATTGTTCATATGGTGCCCATATCTGATGAAATTGCTTAATGCGTTTGTGTTTATGCGCTGTGATTTTCCCCAATGTATAGAGGGAATGAATCCTGGCTTGTATGGCCTGTATAGAAGGGGTGTCCTTCGATTTCCATAATTGAGCTATGGAACACCTCGTGGCTACAATGCTAAAATTTATAAAGCGCGCAGATTTAGATTTCTCCCCATCTCTGTCCCAAGTTAGGAGTGCTTGGGTAGGAATAACCTGAACAGATTCATGAAGAATTCTTCCCAACCACCCAGATACTTGTGACCACACCATTTGAATTTTAGGGCAACTCCACCACATGTGAAGAAACGTTCCCCTCTCCCCACATTGTTTCCAACATCGATCAGATTCGTCTGGGTACATATGACATAGTTGAACTGGCGTTACATGCCAATGATACAATAGTTTATAACAATTTTCAGTATGGTTAGCCGAAATCAAGCCCTTGCCAAGGTTTTGAAATAATTTAACCCATGCAGCCTCCATGAAAACCTCAGGGAGATCCTTCTCCCATGCCTTCAAATGAGTTTGTTGAAGAGAAGGGGGACCAACCAGCAAAAGATACAGTTGGGATATAACCTTCCCCCTTTTGTCAGCTTGTTTACCCATAGTTTCAAAATTGGGTATGCCTTGTGTTAATTCCTGGCCAATCCGCTTACTGTTATAAAAATGCCGTAGCTGCAGATAAGCGAACACCCCCGCCAGGCAGTCCATATCTACTTTGCAGCTTCTCAAATATCAACAGACCACCTGGCTCTCAGACATGTTCCCATTTGGATATTCCCTTGCTGAGCCATTTATCAAAAGCTGACAGATGCTGACAGGGTGGAAAAGAAATATTATGAAAAAGGTAGGTGCAATGAAAATAGTGCTGGGTTCCCACTAGCTTGGTTTTCCACCTTGACCAAATATTGAGAGTGGCGCTCACAGTGACAGGAATCGCCAATATTGGTCTCCAGGTATGTCTAGGTTGCCACAACAGAGCTGATAGAGGCATATCCCCCACAAGGGCCTGTTCCAAAAGCACCCACAAAGGCGGGGTCTTTCTTTTATGCCAATCTATTACTGCCTTTAAGTGGGCAGCTGCATGATATCTGTGCAGATTAGGAACGCCCATCCCCCCCGGTTTGGGAAGAAATAGTACTGTCTTCGCTACTCTGGCCTCTTGCCTCTCCAGATAAGCTTAAGAAGTCGGTTCTGCCACTTATCCAACATTTTAACAGGAACTGCTACAGGAAGTGTTTGGAAAAGGTATAACAGCCGAAGTAGTACGTTCATTTTGAGGACTGCGATTCTTCCTACCCAGGAAATATGATATCTATCCCACTCCTCTAAATTTTTATATATCTTCTCCAGTAGGGGTGGATAGTTTAATTGGAATATATCATCTTGGCTGCCAATATATATCCCTAGGTATTTAATTTTCGACGTTGCCCATCGAAAAGAATGATGTTTTTTAAGGTCGGCTGCCATATCTTCCGGGACCAAGACATTAAGAATTTCAGACTTTTCCCAGTTCACCATAAACCCGGATACCTGGCTGAACTGGGTTATTTCTTGGCTTATGGCTGGCAGCGTTTTGGGGGGATCAAAGATAGTAAATAGGATGTCGACCGCGCATAGAGAAAGTTTGGAGGAGAAATTTCCCACTTGTGTGCCAATTATCTGGTTATTTTTTCGAATTCTATGAGTGAATGGCTCTAAATAGAGAGCGAATAACAGAGGGGATAATGGGCAACCTTGCCTAGTGCCCCTGCCAATGGTGAACGAATTAGAATAGCCCCCGTTTACTTTCAGACAGGCCAAAGGATTATCGTATAGCTTTTTTATCCATCCAATAAAATATTCTCCCATCTGCAGAGATTGAAGAGTTTGAAACAGAAAAGGCCAATGAACGAAGCCAAAGGCTTTCTCTGCATCTATTGCCAAAAGTAAACACTGGGTTTTCTGGTTTTTAGCCCACCATATAGCATTTACGGTTTTCCTAACGTTGTCAGACGCCATTCGACCAGGTATAAACCCCGACTGGTCTGGGTGCACTAACTCTGGCAAGATGGCATTCAGACGATTGGCCAAAATTTTAGCTAGTATTTTCATATCAAGATTTATTAGTGATATAGGCCTATATGACCCACACAAAGTCGGATCTCGGCCGGGCTTAGCTAAGATTGTGATACCTGCCGTGTTAGTTACCGGAGAGATAGTTCCAGTAGACAGTAAGGAATTAAACACTTTCAAGAGAATGGGCATCAATTGGTCTGCAAATTTCTTGTAAAACAGAGCAGTATAACCATCCAACCCTGGTGATTTACCAACTTTTAAGCTTTTAATCGCCCATACCAGTTTGGCCCTGTTAATCTCTTTATCTAACATTTCCCGTTGAGATTGAGAAATCTGAGGCAAGGACACACTTTGGAAGTAATTACTGATTTGTTCATTATCAATAGTCTGATTTGTAGCATAAAGAGCTGTGTAAAAGCGCTGAAATCTTTGCCTGATTTCGTAATTAGTAGTTAATATATTGCCCTGTTCATCTTTAATTTTTACATTATTATTGAGTGAATGTTGTGCTTTGAGTTTACGTGCCAATTGCTTCCCCGCTCTGTTCCCTCCCTCATAATGTCTTTGTTTCACCAATTCTAATTGATAAGCTATAGCTGCCGCTTCTAAAGTCTCCAGTTGTTGCCTGCATCTATCTAGTTTCGCTAAAGTTTTGTTCGAACCTGTAGTTTTATGTAATTCTGATGTTTAATTTGTGCCAATAGTCTGATCTTTTCCTTTTCCTTCTCTCGCTTGACATGCGTTGCCCTGGCTATAAGCTTCCCTCGAAGGACCGCTTTCAAACAGTCCCATAGAGTCATCGGGGATATTTCTGCTGTATCATTCTGATCTAAGTAATCTTTTATGTCTTCCTGTATTTTCAATGAAAACTCCTCCTCTTTGATTAGGCTCTCATTGAGCTTCCAATATAGGGTTCCCCTGTTGTATTGACTGATTCTTAGTGTGAAGCCTAACGGCGCATGATCCGACCATGTGATGGAGTCTATGTATGACCTATATACGCCGTTTATGTTTGCTTTATCTATAAGAAAGAAATCTATTCTAGAGTAGATCTGATGTACCCGAGAGAAATACATAAAATTTTTAGAGGTGGGATTGTGTACCCGCCACACATTGAGAAGGTCATGTCTATTGAGAAACGCCTTAAACATTTTCCTGTCCTTACTGGGAGTAGAACCAGCCCCTTTAGAATGATCCATATGTGGGTTAATGGTCAAGTTAAAATCACCCCCAAGGATCAAACATCCTGCGGCATGTGAGTCAATAACCCTCTCCAACTTGTTAAAGAAAGAGCCCTGGTTTCTATTAGGGGCGTAGACATTTAATAGACTGTAAGTCCCACCTCCCATGGTTATAGTAAGCAACAAGTATCTGCCCTCGGGGTCGGCAATACAAGTGTTCTGCTCAAATATAATATCTTTATGTAGAAGAATCCCCACTCTGGCATATTTGCAAGTTTTAGTACAAGCCGCCCAAAATTGATGAGGATAAACATGGGACTGCATAGTATGTTCATATCTGTGTTTTAGGTGAGACTCTTGAATAAAAGCAATGTCTGTATGCTGTTGCTTCAATTCTGAAAATAGCAATTGTCGCTTCCTGTGTGAATTTAAACCCTTAACATTAAGGGATAGCAATTTTAATTCAGCCATTAATATGTTTTCTAATCTCACCTAGGGCAACGAAGCCACCTCTGCTGTAAATCGCAAAACTGTATTCCAGGCAATGCTGTAAGCTGTGAAGCCTAAACCGTGAATAATACATCGTAGAAATACAAAGACCTTTCCCCAGAGACCACCTAACCTGAAAAAACATTGACCGTCGTAGGAAATGACCTACTAGACTTATTACCAGGACACACAAGCCCTGCCCTCGGAACTTGCGGGTCCGGACAAGGGAGCAAGTATTCATCCGACACATGACCTCCCCACTCCCCCCCCAACACATCCCCCCAGTTTAACATTAACTGTCATATAACTAAAAAAGAAATCCCCATTTTCACATTGTTCCTTGCAATACATTCATCCTTCCTTTATGCATATCAAATTGCCCCACGTACACATCTTGTTTCAAAATAATCTGACCCTGAAGGCCCTGGCGCTTTGTCAGCAGGCAGCTGGAACACCGGCAAAATTTCAGGGCACTGCAGTGTTGAGCCCCTTCGCCTTGATTTCTCTTAAGTCTCTTGCCTCCTTTATTAATTCGCTGCCATCTCGGAGCCTCCACCTGTCGATTAGGCGCTGGGCCGGAGTGTGCTGTGGTTTCAAATCCTGCGTATCCAGCTTCTCTCAAGATGGTGGCGCCTGCCTGCAAAGTTTTGATTTTATGTAAGTTGCCTTTAAGCGAAAAACTCAGGCCAAAGGGGAAAAGCCACCTATATTTGACATTGTCTTTCCTTAAGGCTTCAGTGATGCTTTTCAATTCTTGTCGCCTTCGAATAGTTGCCGGTGCCAGGTCAGCAAACACCATAATGTCATTTCCTTCCCAGGCCCAAGTGGCTTGCTTCCGGGCCGCAACATGAATTTTATCCTTAACCACATAATCATGATACCTGGCGATATCTCATGGGCGATTGCCCTGACGGGGTCCCAGGGCTCTGTGCGCTCGTTCAATGTGAATGTCCTTAGAGACAGGCACCTCTGGGGACTCCGTTGCAGTGAGTAACATGGCGCTAATTTTCGTCACCACCTCCCTGCAGTCTTGATATTCGGAGGATTCTGGTATCCCGCGAAAGCACAGATTTTGCCTTCTCGACCTATTTTCAAGGTCCTCAATTTTGTCGGTGAGTTCGGATAGTTCATCTTGTATCTGATTGCGTTCTTCTTGCGCCGCCTTGGTGTCTTCCGTGAGCGCGTCTATCCTGGTTTCAGCCTCGAATAGACGGCGGCCATTTTCCGCCATCTCCTCTTTAATTTCTGCTATAGAAGCCATAATATCAGATTTGTGCTCTTTTAAATCCTGGCGTAGTTCCGAAAACCAGCGTTTCATTTCTGAACGAGTCAACATTTCTTCCGGGACAGCTGTAGTATCGTCATCTGGCTGTTCGCTCGCATACGACTCCTCTTCAAGCGCCGCCATTTGCAGAAGGCTCGGTGGTTTCTTCGGAGCTTGTTTTCTATATGAAAATTTCCTTAAGTCAGCTGTTTTGTGTCTCACCGACATCTAATGGTTGCCACTTACTGCTATGCAGAGATTTGCAAGGATTTTCGCTGCCTGTTTGGGGGATGCACCCGGATTGAGGGATCTATGAGGAGAGAGCTCAAATTCAGTCAGCCATCTGCCCCGATGACGTCAGCTCCTCCGTCAAGGCACGATTCTATGAGCAGACTTTTGATCTTGATCAGATTGATGGAGAGGGGTCTATCTATGGCGACTGTATGGATAGGGGCGGAGAATTTGTTAAGTTGCAATTGTAATATTTTTGTTCATTTTAAGAGGTTAATTTTTAAAGAGTAATGTGAGGTTCACAGAAAATTGTGATATATGTGCACACGTAGCCCTTGTTCATGGTAAGGGAATTTTCAGAAGGTCAGAAGGATACACGTACTTACCATTTCATACATACTTCTATGCAAGTAACAAAGAAGGTGTTTCTAGGGCATTCTGGGGTGAAGGTTTGGAAGTATGCACACAAATAAGTATTTTGCAGGCAGTTGAGGCACAACTTGCATGCTTTTACACCTGCTATTCTAGTCACATAAATGAAATCACATTCGTCTTTTGTCAGCAGTTTTTGGACGGGAAGTCTGGATTAAGAGGTAAGGTGTCGGGGTGGAGGTAACCCAGTGAAGGTCTGTGTGAACTGGTGATTAAAACTACAAGCGTAAATACAGTGTTGAGAAAACGTTTGTGAGTACCAAATATAATAATCAGAATTATCATGATACCCTTGTTTATATTTGTTAATACAATAAAAAGGGTATAAATTAAACAATTCTTTATTTCTTGAGACACAATGTACAAAGTAGAAACAATATAACTAATTGTGAATCACTGTGTGTGAAATAGTAAGTGAACCCCTAGTTTACTTAGCACAATAAATTTGATAATTAGAATCAGATGCTTATATAATTTGTTAACAAGTAAATCAATCTGCAGAGTAAATCTGCCTGACTGAGTTTGAGCATCCTTTCTTATTTAAAGGTCCAAATGGTTTTGAGTTTGGTCTTTACCATAAAGGTTAGTGAGAACGCATCATGCCATGAGCAAAATTAATTTCAGGGAAGATATGAAAAAGAGTAGTTGATACTAATCAGTCTGGACAAGCTTACAAAACCATTTCTAAACATTTGGGGCTCCATCTATGTACTGTCAAACAGATAGCTAAAAATAGAAAAAGTTGACAACTATAATGACTCTGCCCAGGAGCGGGCATCCTACCAAGATCACCCCAAGAGCAAACACAAAAATCATCCACAAAATCACAAAGAACCCCAGGCTAACATCTAAAGATTTTCAGACCTCTCTCACTGTAGCTGATATCAGCATTCTTGCACCAATCATTAGGAAAAAACTGAATAGGAATAGTATTCATGAGAAGATAGCTAGGATGAAACCAGTGCTCTCTAAAAAGAACCTTGCTGCCAGCCTCAGATTCACCAAAGAATATCTGGATGATCTACAAGGCTTCTGGAATAACGTTCTCTGGACAGATGAATCAAAAATTGAACTTTTTGGTCACAATAACAAATATTTTGTTTGATGAAAACCAAATACGGCTTTCCAAAGTAAGAACCTCATCCTGACTGTCACGAATGATAGTAGAGGCAATCAATCAGAACCCGGATGGCTTGCTATCATTAATGGAACCATGATTTTTGCTTTTTATCAGAAAATTCTAGAGAAGAATGTCAGGCCATCTGTCTGTGAGCTGAGGCTAAGCCGAAAGTCAAATAAATCTACTACAGAATGGCTGAAGAAGAAGAGATTTCATGTTTTGCATTGACCAAGTCAAAGGCCTGACCTAATTGCTATTGAAATGTTGTGGCAACACCTGAAGTAAGGTGTTCATACAAGGAAGCCCTCAAATGTCGCAAAGTTGAAACAGTTAAGTATGGAAAAATGCAGTGTCAGTGGATGGACTAGGTGGATTAGGCAATTGTCTAGAGCCCCATAGGTCTGGGGCGGGTGACAGCATGGCCTTTCCTTCCCACCCGTATAGCCCAGAAGAGAAAGTGGTGTGGCATAGGCCTATACAGGTGGGAAGAGGGAGACACCATGCTGTTACCGCCAAAAGCAGGAGGAAGAACAGCATGTCCCTTGCCACAGGAAGAGGTGGTATCAACCCCGGGCCCATGCAGTGGTCTGGGTGTGGGGGGTCGGGGGGGGGGGGGCGGAGAGAGAGAGAGCATGTGTGTATATATGAGAGAGAGATAGGAGAAAGTTTGTTCAGCAACAACCCCGCTCCTCTCCCCCTGCTAATCCACGACAATCTCAGGGCATCTGGAAAAAGATCCCAGGTGTGGACACAGCAGGGTATTTTTGTTATCCTTATTAGTTCTAAGTATTGGGTGATGTATGATATCTCTGCTGTTTTGAAATATTTAATTGGTATTTGGAAATTTGTATGACTTTTAAATATTGGATATTATTTTATTCATCAGCTGTTTTGAAACATTTATTCTTTTTATTAGCATGGTTTGGTTTTTCTTCTATTGCTGATTTATATTTCCTGATTTTATTGTTGCACAGCATACATAGTCTGGCTTGTTGTGGTTTCCAATTCAGTTTTTGTCTGTACATTTGTATTTCTACTTTATGATCACTTTGTTCTACACTTGTTGAATTTCTGTTTGTATATTGCTTGTGTGAATAAGTGAGTATGTTCTGTGTAAAGTTCTATAGTAGTTTGGCTATTTCTGTTTTCCTAATAGGAGGTTTATTGATATTTTATGGCCTAATATTATAATCACAGTGTTAACTTTTCATAAGTAGAGTTATTAGTGTTTGAGTGCTAGTATTTAATTCTATTTTGGTATGTGAGATTTATTAAACTGAAATTGTAATTCAGTTTACACATGGTTTTCTGAGGGCTAAGCTCATATCCAACACACGTTATAATAGGCCTAATACCAATTCCAAGGAGTTCTTTTTTTTTTTTTTTACTTATTCAATGTTTTCTAATTGGTACCACAGCAGTGCATGCAAATTTAATATACAGGTTGTAAATTACATTTTTATCTCAAGAATCTGAACTTTGAATGTTCTTGTTCATGTAAAATCTATTATTATAAATGCATAATATTTAATTGTGTATGGGGAGGGTGTGGCCAGGGGGGTGGGGGCAGCAGATTGTTAATTTTGCCTAGGGCACATAATACCCTTCAACTGGCCCTGGAAGAACAGGCCAAAATTCCATAAGGGCGATATGAAAGACTGATCAACAATTACAGGAAATGTTTAATTAAAGTTATTGCTGCTCAGGAAGGGTTGACATACTTTTCATATAAGGTTAGGTGTTTTTGATAATTTTTGTTAAATAAATAATTAAAATGTATCCTTATTGTCTGAGTTATTTTTTCAATGGGGTTAACATTTTCTCTTATCAGGGTTTAGATTAGGATTATAATCATGTTCTGATATAAACTGTGCTAAGATACAGAACATCTCAGGAGCTGCACAAACTTTTTCTTAACACTGTAGAATTTTCATAAGCAGAGTACCTGCTTATTTTATAAAAATACTTTCCTCCGCGCAGAAACTGAGGGCTATTATATGCACTGGTGACAATTATGTCCCATGCAAAATATGTATAAAAAAAAAAAAATATATATATATATATATACATAAACATAAGAATGTAAGAAATTGCCATACTGGGTTAGACCAAGGATCCATCAAGTCCAGCATCCTGTTTCCAACAGTGGCCAGACCAGGCTACAAGAACCTGGCAAGTACCCAAACACTAAGAAGATCCCATGCTACTGATGCCAGTAGTAGCAAAGGCCATTCCCTAAGTCATCTTGATTAATATCAATTAATTTACTTCTCCAAGAAATTATCCAAACCTTTTTTAAACCCAGCTACACAAACTGTACTAACCACATCCTCTGGCAACAAATTCCAGAGTTTAATTGTGCGTTGAGTGAAAAAGAATTTTCTCCAATTTGTTTTAAATGTGCCACATGCTAACTTCATGGAGTGCCCCCTAGTCTTTCTATTATCTGAAAGAGTAAATAACCGATTCACATTAACCCATTCTAGACCTCTCATGATTTTAAACACCTCTATCATATCCCCCCTCAGCCATCTCTTTTCCAAGCTGAAAAGTCCTAACCTCTTTAGTCTTTCCTCATAGGGGAGCTGTTCCATTCCCTTTATCATTTTGGTCATCCTTCTCTATACCTTCTCCATCGCAACTATATCTTTTTTAAGATGCGGCGACCAGAATTGTACACAGTATTCAAGGTGCGGTCTCACCATGGAGCGATACAGAGGCATTATGACATTTTCCATTTTATTCATCATTCCTTTTCTAATAATTCCCAACATTCTGTTTGTTTTCTTGACTGCTGCAGCACACTGAACCGATGATTTCAATGTCTTATTCACTATGATGCCTAGATTTCTTTCTTGGGTGGTAGCTCCTAATAAGGAACCTAACATTGTGTAGCTATAGCATGGGTTATTTTTTCCTATAAGCATCACCTTGCACTTATCCACATTAAATTTTATCTGCCATTTGGATGCCCAATTTTCCAGTCTCACAAGGTCTTCCTGCAATTTATCACAATCTGCTACTGCAGAAACTATAATTACAACTAGGGCAACATTGCATATAACGTTTGCTTTTGCGTCTGATAGGGATGCAGTATTTCGACTCTTCATGAGGAAAAGATTGGAAAAATTCCACGAGGCCCCAATTTGGATATACCCTGATCTTTCCAGATTAACACAACTAAGGAGGAGAAAATTTCTAGCATTAAAAGCTGAAATTGAGAAAATAGGGGTAAAAATGATTCTGAAATTCCCATGTCGATACGAGAGACTGCACCAGAATCAGAAATTTATTTTCTTTGAAGTTTCACAATTAAGAATGTTTTTCGATTCAATTGCCCAGGAGTCCTTAGACTTGGAAACAGAGGCAAAGTAAATAGAAAATTTAGGTGCCAAATCTTATTTTCAATTGTTTAATTGGGTATCCAATAGATTACCTTTAACCGCTTTGTATTCTTCTTTACTTCTTGAGGAATGCCTCTTATTGTTTTCTTAATACAGATAAATAATTGATATGTAAGAATTTATTACTAACCTAGAGTTTAAAATATCTGTACCTGAATTTCTTTTGTATTGAAAACCACATAAATTAAAAAAAAAATATTAAATTAAAAATAAAACAGCAAAAACTAAACAAGCGTAAATGCATTTTTCAATTTGCAAAGGCCAAGCCTTATGCATGACACCACAGCATGGGAACTTTACCAGTATGCTAGCCTTGACATAAGCACTCCTGATTGTAAACCTGATTAACAGGAAATATTTTAGTGCCTTTTTAAAAGTATCATAAGAGTCAATAGTCTGGAAGCGAGTTCCAAAAGATGGGCCAGAGATTGAAAAGGACCTCTCCTTGGTAATGCCGAGCACACTAGTTTTATAGAAGGAACTTCCAGCAGTACTTTGTTCTCTGACTTTAGAAACGAGATGGTCTGTAAATTCACAGGATTAAGTTCATCCAATAAATAGGATCCCATGAATGACTGTATGTATCAATGAAGCTAGCTTATATTTGCATGTAAACTAGGAAAAAGTGATCTCTTAATAAGATTCCTGTTAGGATGCATGCTGAAGCATTTTGGACCAGTTGTAATGGTCGGAGAGCACAGGCAAGAAGCCCATTATAAAACACATTGCAGTAGTCCAAACCTGTTACCACAAGGTCTGCAGAACAGTCCTAAAGTTTAGCTCCAGAAGTGGTTTTAAATTTTTCATCATCCTTGATGTGAAAAGGAAAAATTTACTACAGCCTCGATTTGTGATGTTAACAACAGGCCAATATCAATAATCACAAACAAATTGCAAATTTATTGCTGGACTGGAATGATGCTGTTTCCGAAGTTAAATGTAGTTGGAGCTTCACAAACAGGGAATTTACTGAGGATGATAATCTCAGTTTTTTGTGATATTCAACATTAATTTATTATGTTGTAGCCAGCTATTTGTGTACCGAAGACAAAATGAGACCATTTTAAAAGTTTCAGGCCAGAAAGTTGATTTCTGTACAAAAACAGATATCATATCCATGTGTATTTGCTAATTAACCCAGAGGCAGGCAAAAATCTTGCAAAAGGAGCAAGATAAATGTTAAAAAGTGCCACCGAAAGGGCCAAACTCAATAGGACTCCATTGGACACATCAGTGCAGTCCAAACAAGCATGCCCCAATCACACTTGTGTTGCACCGGAGGTGGACCCTTGGCCGAGGTGGGGTTGATGCTACTCGCAGGGCAAGCCCTATGGGTCCTCACCGTCAGTAGGCGGAGCTGGTTGAGTGACGGAGGCCAGCTGGAGCTTCGCCAATCCCAGCCCTCGTTCCCCGCAGGTTGAGCCCTTGGGTACCGGGGTCGGCTGGTCTTAGGTGGGCCTCCATTCAAGGACTTCCAGGGTAGAATGTCGAGATCAGCCAGAGGTCAGCAGTGGTAGCAAGGATAGCTGGACAAGTCCAGATGAGCCAGAGTTCCAGAGACCCAGGCACCAATGGAGAACGGAAGGCAAGATAGGTGGCGCCCGAGTAAAAGAAGGCCGAAGCCTGAGAGGCCAAGACCAGGGTAGAATCAATGGAGGCATTGAAGAGCAGGCTGTGGTCAGGACAGGCAGCAAACAAGGACAGGCGGTCAAACGAGCACAGGTCAAGCCAGGAGTCAGTCCGAGAATGGTCAGGCAAAGCAGAGGTCAAGCCAGAAGTCGATCAGTAGCGAGGACTAGGACCGGGTAGAAACAGGAACCGGGAACGAGGACAGGAATGGGTACCAGAAGCGTAGGCAGGATCAGGAACCAGGAACACAGATGAGAACAGGAACAAGCCAGGAACCAGGAACACAGATGAGAACAGGAACACCCAACGAGCACATAACAAGCGTGGAGACCTGTTGCCAAGGCAAGGAAGCACTGGCTGGGCCTGGCCTTAAGTACCGGGACCCAGTGACATCATCATCCGGGGCCACGGGGAGGTTTCCCGCCGCGGCCCCTTTAAAGCAGAGACAGATGCGCATGCCTAGGAGGCGGCATGGCGCAGGATGGCAGGGTCTCCCTGTGGGACACTCGGGGAGACCCGCCACAGAGCTGAAGAGTCCGCGGAGGAGCCGGGAATGCTGGAGGCAGCTTGGGTGCGCAGGTGGCTGTCCACAGCCATGAGGGAGGACGAACCGGGAGCTGGAGCTAGCAGTCGGGGGTAAGTGGGCCCGGCTGCGGGCCTGCCACAGCCAGCACACGCAACAACTTGCTGGGACCTATGAGCTAGAAAAGAAATAAACCAGTTGTGGACTGTGCCAGCTATCCCTAAAGATTTCAGTCACTCTAAGAGAATGGCATGATCAAGGGTGTTGAAAGCAGGAGAGATATCCAGAAAGTCCATGACATAAACCCCTGATAAAAGTGTCGAAATTTGACAGCAGCAAGGTCTTAAAATGCTACTTATCCAGGCTAAAAGCTCTACTTATCCAGCTATCAGATTTATCACTTTTCAGACTTACCGTATCTGGCTAAGTGCTGCTACTTATCCAGATAAGTCCAAACTTGCACGGCTCGTGGTTTTTACATATGCAAGCAGATTTGCATACATATGTATTTGTATTTTATAACCTGTGAATATCATTTGTGGGCAAGTTGTACAGTAGAAAATTTGCATGTGTCCATATACACACGTAAATGGGTGCACGTGAGCAGTTTTGAAAGTTATCCTCTTAGACAATTAGTAAGGGACACATTTTGGGACACCTTTGCTTCACAGTGTATGAACATAATTTAAAGAAAAACAATAAAGCAATTGGCTAGAAATGTCTTTTTTGGGGCTCCTAAGATTTCCTACATTTGTCTGAAGAAGTGAATTTACTATCAAACAATAAAAAGTAGGCTGGTTGGTTGATTTTGTTTTAACTAGCTACTGAATGTGCTGGGCTAACCTCCTTTTCTAATGTTATGATATGTGAGTTATGCTGACATCTGTCAGATTATGCTTTGACAATATTGCATAAGTGTAAAAACTAAAGTCAAGAATATTTTATAGAAACACAGAAACATGATGGCAGAAAAAGACCTTATAGCCCATCCAGTCTGCCCATCCATCCAATTAATTTAACATTATAATATCATTTCTTTAGAGATCCCTTGTATTTTACCCATGATTTCTTGGGTTCAGATACTGTTTTTGTCTCCACTGTTTCCACTGGGAGGCTGTTCCACACATCCACCATCCTCTCTGTAAAGAAATATTTCCTAAGATTACTCCTGACCTGACCTGACCCCTCTCAATCTCATCTCATGACCCCTCATTCTAGATCCTCCTTTCCATTAATAAAGGCTCATCTGTGCTTGGAAACCTTTGAAATATTGGAATGTCTCTATCATATCTCCCCTATCTCCTAGGGCACTGATGGCAAACTCCAGTCCTCGAGTGCCAGAAACAGGCCAGGTTTTCAGGGTATCCACAATGAATATGCATGAGGAAGATTTGCATACCCTGCTTCCTTTGTATGCAAATGTATCTCATGCATATTCATTCTGGATATCCCGAAAACCTGGCCTGTTTGTGGCACTCGAGGACTGGAGTTCGCCATCACTGCCCTAGGGTATATATGTTTAGATCTTTAAGTTATATCCCCATATGCTTTAGAATGAAGACCACTGTTCATTTTAGTACCCACCCTCTGGACCAACTCCATCCTGTTTTTATTCTTTTGAAGGTGCGGTCTCCAGGATTGTACACAGTATTCCAAGTGAGGTCTCATCAGGGATCTATACATGGGCAATATCACCTCCCTTTTACTGCTGACCTTTCCTCTCCCTATGCAGCCAAGCAACTCTCTGGCTTTTAATCATCGCTTTATCCACCTGTTTGACCACCTTAATATCAACAGATACAATTACCCCCAGATCCCACTCTTCCTTTGTGCTTAGAAGAATTTCACCTCCAATACTGTACCTTTCCCCTGAGTTTTTGCATCCTATATGCATTACTTTGCATTTTTTAGCATTAAATCTTAACTGCCAGATCTTAGACCATTCCTCAGGCTTCATTAGATCCTCCTCATGTTTTCTATTCCTTCCTGGATGTCCACCCTCTTACAGATTTTGGTATCAGTGGCAAAAGACAAACCTTTCCCAACAAGCCTTCTGATATGTCACTCACAAAAATGTTGAAAACAACTAGTCCAAGGACCAATCCTGAGTAATAATCCCCTCCTCAGAGAAAACTCCATTTACCACTGCCCTTTGTTGCCTCCTACCCAACCAGTTTCTAACCCAGTCAACCACATTAAGATCTTACCAAGGGCTCACAATTTATTTATGTCTTCTGTGCAGACCGTATCAATGGCCTTGCTGAAATCCAAGTACACTACTTCTAGCACTCTCTCTTGATACAACTCTCTGGTCACCCAAACAAAGAAATTGATCAGATTCATCTGACAAGATTTACCTCTGGCAAAACAAGCTGCCTTGGATCTTGCAATCCATTGATTTCTAAAAATTGCACTATCCTCTGCTTTAGCAGTGATTCCATTGATTTGCTCACCATAGAAGTCAAATTAACTGGCCTGTAGTTCCCAGTCTTCTCCTTACTTCCACTTTTATGAATATGAACCACATCTGCCTTTTTACAGTCCTCCGAAACTACCCCATAATCTAAAGAAACATTGAAAAGGTCAGCCAGCAGAGTTGCCAGGGCATCTCTATGTTCCCTTAGTACCCTTGGATGTATCTCATCCAGCCCTCTTGCCTTATCTGCTTTAAGTTTAGTTAGTTCCTCACAAACATACTGTTCTGAAAATAATTGAGGTTTACCTCATTTCCAGTCTTATTTGTGTTTGTTTTAAGAGGTCCAGCTCCTGGCCCTTTCACAGTGAACACCGAACAGAAATATTTGTTAAGCAAGTTTGCTTTTTCATCATCAACCTCTACCTGTTCCTCCCCTTCACTTGAGACTCACAATGCCACTTTTGCACTTCCTTTTATCACTAGCGTATCTAAAAAAAAGTCTTGTCCCCCAGTTTTACCATATTTGCTATTTTTTCTTCTATTTGAATTTTCACATTCCCAATTTTCCAGATATTGTCGCCTCTCTTCCTCTTTCTGCAATCTCTTTTAGTTTATGAATTTAACTTTTTCTCCCTTACCTTTTCAGCTACTTCTTTAGAAAACCATAACAGCCTCTTTTTCCTCTTCCCTCAACATCTTGCTTGCCTATTGCCTCGCATTGTCACCAGAGGCTTACCCAGAACTTGCTCTCTAAGGAACATCCGTCATTCTAACCCGCAGGAACTGTTGTCATCCGGCCCTTCTGATGTCATCTCAGGGTGCAAGATTATAAGAATGAGTCCAATGCTGAAGGCACCTCAACACCTTGCTTGCCTCATTTTGCCACCAGAGGCTTACCCAGAACTTGCTCTCTTAGGAACATCTGCTGTTGTAACTTGCAGGACCTGCTGTCATCCGCTTCCTCTGACGTCATCTTGGGGAGCAGGGTTATAAGAACAAGCGTGATGCAGAAGGCACCTCAACACCTTGTTTGCCTGCTTGCCTCGCATTGCTACTAGAGGCTTACCCAGAACTTACTCTCTAAGGAACATCTACTGTTCTAACCGCAGGAACTGTTGTCATCTGCCCGCTCTGATGTCATCTCGGGGCATGGGGTTATAAAAGTGAGCGTGATGCCAAAGGCTGCTTTGTGTGCCCCTTAGAGTTATACTGAAGAAAGCAATAAAACATCAAAGATTATACCCAATAGATCCAACAGCCAGTAAGTAATTATCAACAAACATTTTTATATTAACCTTCCTTTGAAACATCATGGCTGAAATAAAGTAGAACTCCATAAATACCATCTTTGGCCAAGGGAAGTATGAATTCAGGACTGAGACATGGAAACAAAAAATGACGATAACAATACCTAGAGACATAATTAAGATTCCTATGAATCAGTTTACCCCCTAACGACCTGTTTGATAATATCTTTGTTACTGGTAAATGCATGATTGGTGGCAAAAAAGATACATATAATCAATGATTTGCTAGAAGAACATAAATCCACCATTTGCTTTATTACTGAAACCTGGTTAAAAATGAATGATACTGAATTAGTTAATCAGATTAATCAAGAGCAATACAATGTAATCTCTATTCCAAGAACTGGGCCCAGAGGTGGTGGCTTGATAGTAATCTCAAAAAAAGAGATGAATTTTACACTGATAAGATCCTCAATTGTATCATCTTTTTTAAATAATTCTGTTGAAAGCTAAAAACCTACATCTATGCCTTGCATACTATCCTCCAAGAATCTTAGAACATAATTGCTCGCCATTTATTGAACAACTGGCTAACAACATGACTAATGATTTACTGGCTTTAATACTGAATGATTTCAACTTACATTACTGATACAGTCCCTAGATATGCTGCATATGAAGCATTCCTAGATTCTATTTCTTCTGTGGGTTAGGATCAGATAAAAACGGAGCCAACTCATCGAGCACAGCATTCCTTAGTCCTGATCTTTATAAATAAAAATCTCATTACCTTAAATAATCTGGGGTTAAAAGCTATTGCATGGTCTGATCATAAATTAATCAATGCTACATTAACTATCAAAAGTATGCAACTTTTAAATAAAAAAGAAGTTATATCATTTTCAACTTGCAAGTAAAGAATATAGAAGAAGTAACAAAGAAACTATCTAGTGCACTCAACAATATATCTTACAAAAATGTAAATTCTGCGACTGACTCATGGAATGGCTTGACAACAATTGCAGACAAAATGAGCCCTATCATCATTAAATCCATTGGTGAGAATCTCAAACAATACAACGTGGTATAATGTGGAAGTATGAGATCTTAAAAAGACCCCTCAAAAAAAAAAAGGAAAGACTCTCCTTCTCCCCAAACTCTAGGAATCTATAGAGCGCATTTTACCAAATACAGAACACTGATTAAGAAAACAAAAAAAGATTACTATGCCAAAAAAATTCATGCTATAAAATTTAACCCAAAGTTGTTATTTGCCATGGTAATTAACCTAATAAAAGATCATTATGTCTTAAAATAAGAAGCAATAAAGCGGTAGATTTTAAAAGCCTTGTGTGCGCAAAAACGGTCACATACACGCATAAGATAGCAAATTTTAAATAGCCAGGAAGGACGCATGTCCAGAAAAAGGGCCAGCACTGATGTGTATAACCCCTAATTTTCTTTGGCTAGTGTGCGTATGTAACTGGCATAACTTTGCTACAGCTCTTTGGGGGTGGGGGGAGGGAGGGGGAGAGAGAGAGAAACGTTTTATAAGGTTCAACCTGACACTCAATAAATGGACCATTGTAAGGGGGCACTTTAATTCAGGGTGAGTTTTTGGGAGGTGGCTTTGGGTATGGGGGTATTGTTACAGAAACATTTAGTGGTATTCATTGCAAAATTCACATCATTAAAGAATTTTAATCCTTATAAGCGATGAAAAGGAGTTGGTTGGCACAATGTAGTGTACAAATCAACTCCTCTTGTTAGAAATGTCATCAATACCAATAAAAACTCAGAAAGCAATAACTGAAATTGCTTCCCCTTGCATCACAAAAATAGTAAATTTATCACTGCTTGCAGGTGAAACACCATCAACACTCAAATGTGCTTCAATTAAACCATCCCTGAAAGTGAATTGTATAGATACTAATAATTTAAACAATTTTAGACCTATATCCTCTCTACCTTTTATGGCAAAAAACAATAGAAAAAGTAGTTCATGCCCAGCTATCGGAATATTTAGAAGAAAATAACATTTTCTTCCCAAACCAATTTGGCTTTAGAAAAAATCATAATACGGAAACCTTATTATTAGCAATGATAGATATAAATCTCTGGGGCTTTGACTCAGGCCAATCATACATATTAGTCATGCTGGATCTGTCCACGGCCTTTGACACGGTGAATCATAGCATTATCATTCACAGACTAACAGAAATTGGTTTATCCAGCAGTACTTTGAGTTGGTTCAATTAATTCCTGAAAAATCGTACATTTCAAGTAAAAATTGGTAACACGTTTTCAGAAATCATGAGCATGCATAACGGAGCATCACAAGGTTCATCATTATCTGTAACATTATTTAATATTTATATGTTACCATTATGCAGATTGCTCTTTGGTTTAGGTTTAAACTTCAATAAATACGCAGATGATGTCCGATTTCTTGTTCTGATTGAAATTTCAGTTGAGTACTCTCTCTAAAACTTCTAAAAATATATTTTTCAGCCATTCAATCTTTATTAACACACATAAAGTTCATGCTCAACATGCAAAAAACAGAACAAATATGTTTCAATAGGAAGAGCATTATCTATTCAACTACAAATCTTTGGTAGGTTCAATTCAAATAACTCTAGCTGACTATACACGAGAACTAGGAGTTACAATTGATTGTAAATTGACCATGAAGAAACACATTAACAATAAGATCAAAAATGGGTATACCAAATTATTGGGCCTCATTTACTAAGCATTTTTTCCATAGACACAGAATGGGAGAAATGCCTTAGTAAATCAGGCCTATACTTGTTACGAAGACTGAAACCTTTGCTAAACCAAGATAATTTTCGCACTGTCTTACAAATGCTAATATTTTCAAACCTTGATTATTGTAATGCACTATTAGGATTACCAGCAAGCCCAGTGAGAACATTGCAAATATACAAAATGCTATTGCAAGAGACCTCATTGGAAGCAGAAAATATGATATATTACCCCAGTACAGATGTCGCTATACTGGTTACCAGTCAAATTTTAAGTGCATTACAAAGTACTATGATTAATTCATAAAATCATAAACACTAAGGATTCTGATTGGTTGAGTAAGATATTACATTTTCACAAGCCACAAATTTAAATAAGATCTAAAAATGTAGAGATCTATATTCAAAAGCCATTTAGATGAATAACTGAAAAGTTATCTGTCTAAATGGCTTACCTAGGTATATTCAGCCTTTATCCAGCTAAATTCTAGCCAGCTAAAAAGTTGTGCGGCTGCACGACTGAATATGCCTCCTGTATGTTTAGTACTAGTGTGAACCCCTGGGCCAAGGTGAGAGGTGTCTCCGCTCACAGGGAGGAGCCCTGTGTGCCTCACCACCAGTAGGCATGGCCTCAGCAACATCAGACACAGCTGTGGAATAGAATCTTTATTGACAGCAGAAAGTAAGGTTCAGAGCAGGGGGTATACCCAGAGATGGTGATGTCACAGATGACGATCTGGTAGCTGTCCGCGAAGCGGGGTATGCCAAAAAGTCTTGCTGTGATGGAGAACACTCGGACGTGGAGAACCGGTAATGGCCTGCAAGCGGGGTACACCGAGAAGGAGTCTCAGAAGGTTTGTCCGAAGTGCAGCAATAGTCAATAAGCAGGGTATACTGGAGTGGTTCCTTCAGAGGAGAAGCAGTAGTGGAGCGAAGCATGGGGTATACCACAGTGAATCCCCAAACAAGGTTTAGATAGTAGAAGTCCGTAGAAAGTAGTTACTCACAGGAGGCAGTTCCAGAGGAGAGGAACCGAAGGTAGTTCAAGACAGAGGGTCCTCCGAGGAGCGTATAACCAGAGACCAATAGGGCCCCCGAGGAGCGGGAACCCAGAGAGTCTCACGCCAATAAAGATACTGGAATGGAAGTCCGAAGAATGGAATTCAGCAGGAAGGAAGTCCTTGCTAACTCACAGCAGTGAAGGGCCGATTAGTTTAAGTACCAGAGGCGGATGACATCATTCAGGGGGGAACATCCCCGAGGTTCCCGCCATGACGTGTACAAGAGTGGCCCATGCGAGGGCACATGCCTAAGTGATCCCTGGTCCAAGATGGTAATTAGCAGCGCCCACGCCGTCCCAGGAACGCCAGGGTGGTCGGCGTTGGCTGGCGGAGGCTGCCATTCATCCAAGGAATGAAAATGCAGGAGAAAAAGAGGTGAGCATGAGAGGTTGCAGCCATCTGCGACCGATGGGCGTAACACCTCAAAAGTTAGCCGGATAAATTTATATGGCTAACTTGGCTATCCAGACTGTGTTTGAGGATAGGCCTCCTGGTTATTTAAATCAGCATTTGAGAGCAACAACTTGGGTTGAAAAAAGAAAAATGACAGAGATAAAATCAAACAGTTGTTACGATTCCTCCCGTGGCCAGAACCACGGGAGGCCTCTCACCTTTCTTACTGCTCCTCCTGCCGCCGATGTTCGCCACTCCTACGCAGTCCGGGGGCCATCCTGGGACATTCCTCCTCACAGCAGGAGCTCCCAATGCCTTTTTCACCATCTGCAGCCTGGAGGCCACAGACGCCAGTCATGCTCGTGGCATGGAGCCGCCTTTGATCCTCTGTGTGTGGCAGGGAAGCTGCCTCCCACGTCGGGGCCTGCTCTAGCCTGATCTCTGCTCCTGAACTGCTCTGCAGCAGGACGCCACTGTCCATGGTTCTGGCTTCCTGTTCCTGCTCCTTAGGTGCAAGGCCGCGCCTCTCTTCTGTATTTAAAGGGCCTGTGGCCGGATATGACCCGGTGCCCACCTATGGACTCCTCCCTAGGCTTTTCCTAGTCCAGCCCTACAAAAGGTCTCAGCGCTCATTCAATCTTCGCCTTCACAAGGGGTTAGTCCTCCCTAGGACTTCTCGTCTTCACTCCTGCTGGCATTCCTTGTTCTTCGTGGGATCCCTCGTTGTTCCATTCCTGGTCTCTGATGAAGTCCTGATGATGTCCGTGTTTCAGTCTTGTTGTTACGTGATCCAGTTCCAATGTCCTGATGTGTGATCCAGTCCTGATGTTTTGTGAGCCAATCCTGATGTTCCAGATGTTTCATGATCCAGCCTTGATGTCCTGAACCCCTGGTTCCTCATCCACCTTTCTTGGTGTCCAGCCCATGGGGGGCGTGTAGGGCGCTACATGGTACAAGGCCTTCTTCTCATCTGCAGCACAAGCCTCCGGAGGGTCATCCTTCCCTGTTGCCAAGTCCCGTCTTGGTCCTGTTCCCTGAGGCTCGTTCTGGCCCTCAGATTCACTTATGTCTACTTCCGTCCATGACCAAGACTATGCCTGATCCTGTTCCGCTCCAGCATGGTCCGTGACCAGCCATGGGCGACTGTGTAGGGCATGCACCGGTGCAGGCCTCTACTGAATCTTCGACATGTTCCAGTCTCAAAATCCACTTCTACTCCTGGAGTCTGTCTCGCATCAAGTGTGGTCCGTGACCAGTCCCGTGGGTGGGCTGTGTAGGGCACGCTGCGTCACAGCCTCAACCTAGTACTTGATCTTGAATCCTTGTTCTGAGTCCTTCCAAGTTCCAAGTCCTCGTCTGAGTCTTCCTAGCGCTCAGACTCCTTCCAAGTTCCTCATCTGAGTCTCCACATTCCCTCGTCTGAGTCTTCATGTTCCAGAGTCTTCGTCTGCCCTTGCCTCCTGTCCAGCCTGCCACCTTTGCCGTTCCCAGCAGCAGGTCCGAAAAGGCTTGGAGTGGTTGGAGGACCACTCAGAGACCAACCTTGCGTGGTTGGCCTCACCAAGGCTGTGCAGGTCGGCGGGGGCCTGGCTTCCTGGTCTCAGCCCAGGCTCGGACATGTCTCGCCTGCCTCGGTACCACCTTGGAGTTCTCTGGGGTCATGCCATGGCCCAAGGGCACATAATCCCCTTGGAAATGGGACCGCTCTCCTAGCTTTAAAGAACATTAGAGAGATGAATAGAAATGTTACTATGATGTATTTTTTTTCTGTTAGGAATGTTTTAATTTGTCATTTAAAAAGTTTGTATTTTATACATTGTAAACTGCCGTGATTGCGAAACAGAATGATGGTATATAAATAAAATAAAATACATTTTCATTCCTAACAAAAGGATTATTTTACAAGCATACTTGCCCAGTGTCTTGCCCCCATGAATTCATTTACATATTCGTCTAGTCACTGTCTCAATCCTTTATTCTGTCTTTCTGTTACACACACAGCCACCGCCACAGCCAATGTCAGACATGCATTGCACTTTGTTCCTTTACCAAAAGGCACAGGAAATTTGACAACATGAAGATTAAAAGAACTTTTCATTTTTTTCCTGCTGCTGATATTAATGAGGGTAGACTTCTTCCTACAGTTCTGCACAAAACTTCTGTGACTGTGGACAGATTTAAAGTGCATGATCCACTTATATTTTGGAAATGTTACATTTCCTGCTTTTTCTTCTTGTAATTAATCAATTAGCACTGAATTCTGACTTAAACTTGTTTCAACAGGTCACAAAATAACTGTTCTTTAATGGTTGAATTTGATGTAACCATCTTTTCAGATGTACTGTGATAATTGTAAATCTTGTATCTGTTCAATTAATTGTGCAGACAGCTAGATTATTCTCTCTAAATATTGATTACTTGACACAAGTTTGTCTGGCACATCACTAATTTTGTCAGAATTTGCTGGAACACTACTCTCAAAAGAAAACAGAAAAAAAAGAGGTTTAGAAGAAACTCACTGGGTATCCAAATACAAAACAAAATAATGATGTTTCAAAACGCATGTAAATTTGTGTTTATAAATTACACAAATTAGATTGTTGTGTCTGATATATTGTCATATAACTCACAGTCATATGACTATACACACAAAGAACTGTCCATATTGAGCATCCATTTTAATAAATGACATATTGTTATCATGATGGTGGAAATTTTACTTAATTTGTAATTGAAGTTAAGGAGCACTACTCCTATTGACAAACATTGACAAATAGTACAAATGAAAGTGCAAACATATACTTAATTTGATAGGAATTAAAACATTAGCCATATTTCACTTGAAAGAGCTTCCTCAGGAGGACCAATTCATCAGTAAATCCTGGGTTGGCAGACTCTAAAGAGACAGCATATAGTAATGTAGTAAATGATGGCAGATTATAAGGATGACTGAGTGAAATCTTGTGGGCTGGAGTAGGAACCATGCTGACTCCAGTCTTTTCTCATGCAATTTCAACTTTTATTAACATAATCAGCAAATAATACTCGCAATAACTGCTTACCTTTCCAGTATGCTCGCAACACAACTTCTCAGAGAGGGTCAGGAGCTCCTACTCTTGGAGACATGGGGGCCTCCTGATCTCAGCTGGGCTCTGCCTCTTAACCTGCCCAGCAGGGACCTGACCAGAGAACTATGGAATTTAAGGAGGACTAGATGTCCAGCCTGGTCCCGCACAGGTTAAGGAGAGGTAGTAAGGCCACTCCTTTATATTCCCACCCCCTCAGCTTGGACCCATTCATCCAAGCATTTTCAGTCCCCCTGGATCCAATCAAGCAAAGTGTTTCAAATCCTCACTCCCCTTTATCTGGCCTCCTGCCAGCTAGGTTTGGTGTCAGGATTCTAAGATCAAGCTTGCCCCCACACTGAGTCTATTTAGAGATCTGAGTTCCAGTTTTCCTCCAAAAGGACTCTTGTGACTTCTCTTTTGTTCTGATATTGTGGTTTATCTTCCACTTGTCTCACATCTTTTCTATATAGACTCTATGCCACCTCCTTCTGACTAAGGTTTTCTTTTCATTTGTTTCTCCAGTAGTCCTTGCTTGATCTGCACGTTTCAATTCTGCTTTGCTTTCTTTTCTGGAGGCTTTTAGCTCCCAATTCTCTTTCCAAACCTGGAGCTCTTTTACTGAAGAATCTTGGAATTAACTCTCAGCAGACAATATATCAGAGGTTAACTCAAGAGGTTAGCCGGCTAAATGAATATTTGGGCACTTATCTGGTTAAATTCAAGCTGGCTAATAAGATAATTGGATAGAATTTAGCCGGCTAAGGCCTGGATTCATCAAAATGCTATAAATAAAGCAGAAATGTGGTACATATGGGTATGGTTAGGGAAATTTCTGATCTACCGAATCACGCAGGTAAGCTTTTTCATATCGCGCAACTCAGTATTATGTGATGCATTAGCACTTCACGCGTCATTTTACATCTGGAGCTTTTACATCTGAAGCTTCCTGCAGCTGCCTCTTTGAAGGTATGTCATGTGTGGGAGAAAGAGAGGAGAGGAGGTAAGTTGTTGGAATTTAGTGGAGTTGGAGTCGGAGTTTAGCAATTTCTGAGTGAGTTGCCCTGTTTAGTGTTCTCATCTGCTTTCCTTTACATTTGTCTCTTGCTTTGTGTGTGTAAGTTTTTGTTTGTTGTCAACTGTGTCAGTTTATCTTTGAATGGTGAAATGGGTGATGGTGAAGAAGAGTGAAGTGGTGGAAGAAGAGTGCTGATGGTGAGGAGTGGTGAGGAAGAGTGATGTGGTGAGGAGGAGTGGTGGTGCAGAGTGGTGAAGAGGATGCAACAGGGAAGACATGGGGAAAGAGGGGAGAAGAGACGTGAGTAGAGGAGGAGGACAGGAGGGAGGAGAGGAGGAGGGAACATGAGGGCAGGAGAGGTAGGAGGAGGAGCAGGAGAATGAGGTACAGTAGGAGAAGAGATAGGGAGGAGGGAAGGTATAGAAGGAGGTAAGAGAAAGAAGGGGATAGGCAGGTGAATATGGCAGGAGGAGTATAGACAGAGAGGATGAAGGAGGGAGTTAGCAGGGCAGGTGCAGGAAGGGGAAGGAAGGGAGGCGAGTGGAGAATGGGAGTAAGGGAAAGGAAAGTTACACCTCTCCAGAAGCAGGAGTGGAAACTCAAGCATCTGACAGCCAGGCTGCAGAATGGACTCGTCTATGTGCGCACAAGTTCACCATCGAGGACAATGAGTTGCCCAACTCCTGTGAAAGCGACAGATTTATTTTTTGTGCTGGTTTTGAATTTTTGCTGCTGTTGGCATACTGGTCATTAGTATATTCTTATTGTGGATTTTATTTTGACCTGCCCTCATTGCCAGCAAAAAAATTTTTATTTTGAAGAACAGTTTTGGAATCCGAGTGGTGTTTTGTCAGCTTGAACTGGACTGATGAGAAGAACTCCAGTGAGGAAAATCCCTTGAAGAGTTCAATCAGGAACCCAGGGAGGTCAATGGGTCTGTGTTAGGTAGAGATATGAAGAGGAGTTGATAATCTGTTCAATGATACTCTTCTGAGGAGAGGAGCTAACAATAGGTATATTGTACTTCGCTACTGAGATAGCAATCTATCATGCCTCCGCTACGGAGTAGCAATCTGTTATATATAAGCTGCTGGCAAGTCCCATAGAAAGAGAAGGTAGCTATCTATATAATACTTCCCTAAGCGGTATTAGTGGTCGGTAGTGGTTGGCTCCCACAGAGTGATAATAGTGTAAGGAATGACCACTTGGAGGAAATGGTGAATCCCTGGGTCGATGGCAGATGACAGCGCCCCCAGAAGGAGATCCTGAAAGGAACCACCGGCTAGGCTAGAATATGAAATAACACAAATAGTTCTTTATTAGGCTGGAAGCTGGACCACCAGAGGTGGCAGTAGTGAGTCGATGTGTCCAGCAAGACTGAAGTCCTTCTGATACTGGAATATAATCTCTGGGTCACTGGGCTGCAATAACGTCTTGGACGGAAGGGAGTCTTCAGAGGTATAGGAATGTAGGCCCTCGTGGCCCGAGTACCGATTCCTATCTACAATAGAACTCACTGTGTTCATGTCTGCAATCGCTTCCAGGCAATGAGGAGTCTTCCAAGTATTCAGGGACGTAGGCCCTCGAGGAACGAGTACCGGATCCCGTCTTGGTAATCTGAAATCAAGAAGAGAGAGCGGAGCCCCCGTGGAGCGGGTACTCCTGGTAAGTTTGAAAAGGCCGAGCAGTGGAGAAGGATTCCCCTAGCTGACTCGGATCGTTGTTGCAAGTATCGTGGACTGCCGAAGCAAGTCCTGTTGGAGTTCCTTGCTAACTCATTAGAGGTTAGCAAACAAAGACCTTTTAAAGTGGAAATGGATGACGTCACTATGGGGGGATGCCCCCGAGGTTCGTGCCCTTGCTGGTACAAAGTCTGGAGCGCGCGCGCGCCCTTACGTCATCAAGAACATGGCGGATCTGTAGCGTCAAGCCAGCCCGGGGACACCGGGACCAAAAGGCATGGAGAAGCCGCGACTGCATCTGTCCGTCAGAGCCGAAGGGAATCGCTCCCAAGGTAGAGAGGGTGGAGCGATGGGTGAGAAGAGGCACGAACGCAACAGTACCCCCCCTTCAAAGGGCGATCTCCTCTTTGGGTACTAGTTTAAGTACCAGAGATGCGTGAGGTGGAACTGATGTGCATCTCTTATCCAATAGGTCTAATGATCCTGGCCACATCAGGACATGGTGGCACAGCCCACCATACGGGGAAAGATGTGGGCGGTCTCCTGATCATGAAGGAGCACCAGTGGTGGCCTCCTGGCCGCAAGAGCAGCGTCGGTGGCCTCGGCCGCGTGGAGAATGCAGCAATGAAGCAGGCTGAAAAAGGTGAGAGACTGCTTGTGGCTAGGCCCACAAGCAGAATCGTAACAGTTTCCACAGCTCTCTTCACAGGAAACCACCAGTCCTAGCCGTGAAGCCCAGGGACCAGCAGTGCAGCCCCAGCTATCATTGCAATCTTGCAACGTCATGCACAGATGCAGTAGAGTGAAGAAGAGCAGGAGGAGCAGCTTCAGCTGCCACCAGAAAATCACCAGATACTGGCACACCTTGCATCATCCCTACATCTCGACATGAGCCTTACACTCTCCTGCTTCATGGAGGGAACATCCCTGCAATGGAAGCAAGCTGGCCAGTCTCCCTTCCCATGCCTCCAGCACACTATGCCACCACAAGATGCAGCAGACACCCAGACAGATCAGCCCACCAGTCCAGGCATGCCACTTTTGAGCCACAGACAGCACCTCAACCACAGCACCTGCAGCACCAGAGTGAATAGTAAGCAACACGCTCAACCTCATCAAAAGGCAGCTTGGCCTCCACTCCACCACATACAAGCGGAGCTGTGGTGCAGTTGAGGAGGGTTCAGATATGCCACACCCAAGTCCTACAGGTGCAGACAGCAGCCCTGATGCAGGATCTAACCACCGTCTTGACCTCCATTAACAATCTGGCAAATGCACTAACACAAATCCTTGACATATTGTCAGAGCCTCCACGTGTGCCATCCTTATCCTGCCAGGAATCTACTCCGTGCCTTTTGAATTCTATTGCCATTTTTGATCTTCACCACCTATTCCAGGAAGGCATTCCATGCATCCACCACCCTTTTCATGAAGAAATATTTCATGAATTGTTCCTGAGTCGTCCCCCTTGGAATTTCACATTGTGATCTCTAGTTTTACAGCTTCCTTTCCATTGGAAAAAAATTTGATTTTTGTGCACCATTAATTCCTGGTATTTGAAGATCTGTGTCATATCACCCCTGTCTCTTCTCTCCTCCAGGATATACATATTAAGGTGCTTCAGTCTCACCTCATATGACTTTCCATATACACCTCCACATCATGTTGGTTGCTGTTGGACTGTTTCCATCCTGTTATCTTTTTGGAGTTGAGGTCTCCAGAACTGAACACAGTATTCCAGGTAATACTTCATCAAGGATCTGCACTGTGGCATTAAAATCTTCTTTTACCTATGGATTATGTCTCTTTCGATGAAGCCCAACATCCCTCTGTCCTTAGCCACTGCCTTGTCACATTGCTTTGCCGTCTTCAGATCATTAGGCACTATCACCCCAAGGTCTATCTCCTAATTCATGCACATCAGTCTTTTGCACCCCCAGCCCAACACATACAATTCCCTCAGATTTCCATACCCGAAAGGCATAACTCTACACTTCTCGGCATTGAATCCCAACTGCCAAAACTTCATCCACTTCTCAAGCTTTTTGAAAAAAGGTTGACCATAGAAGCAAAAATTCATAAAAACTATTTTAAATATATCTGAAGCAGGAAGCCTGCGAAGGAGTCAGCTGGACCATTAGATAATCGAGTGGTTAAAATGGGAAGATAAGGCCATCACAGAAAGACCAAATGAATTATTTGTTTTGGTGTTGTCTGATAAGGATGTTGGGGAGATACCCTTCTGGAGTCAGTTTTCAAGGGTGACGATTCAGATGACCTGAACCAAATCACAGTGAACCTGGAGGATGTAGTAGGCCAGATTGACAAACTGAAGAGTAGCAAATCACCTGGACCAGATGGTATACATGCCAGGCTTCTAAAAGAACTCAAAAATGAAATTTCAAACCTATTACAAGTAATTTGTAACCTATCATTAAAATTATCCAATGTACCTGAAGACTGGAAGCTAGCCAATATAATCCCAATATTTAAAATGTTAGGAAGTGCTAGGAGAGCAGTTCCACTTTCCAGGGGATAGTGTGTTCTTGGACCACGGCTCAACCCCAAAGGAACTCCGAAGAGATGCCGAAGCAGGTGAGGCATGCCCGAGCATGGGCTGGACAGGAGCAAGGCTGGACTGAAGACAGACGATGGAATCCGGAGCAGGAGCAAGGCTGGACTGAAGACAAGGATGACTGAAGGCACTGACCATCCACCGGACCTGCAAGTTCCGGGAAGACCAACAATGCAATGGTCGTCTTTGAACAGTCCTCCGACTGTTCTAAGCCCTTTCTGACCTGCCGCTGGGTAACGGCAAGAAGCAGCAGGCCGGACGGAGGCCAGAGGCAAACGAAGGCCTTGGAACATGGAAGGCTCAGACAAAGACTCAGGCAAAGACACTTGGACGAAGACTCAGGCGAAGACACCTGCCTATCCCCTTCTCTCTCTTACCTCCTTCTATACCTTCCCTCCTCCCTATCTCTACTCCTACTGTACCTCATCCTCCTGCTCCTCCTCCTACCTCTCCTGCCCTCATGCTCCCTCCTCCTCTCCTTCCTCCTGTCCTCCTCCTCTCTGTCCTCTCCTCATGCCTCTCCTCCCCTCTTTCCCCATGTCTGTAGACCAGGGACTCTGTAGACCAGGGACAAGGCTTCACGCGGAAGTCTCCCAGAGGCTTGTGCTGCAGCTGTGAGGAAGGCCTTGTACCACGAGGCACCCTACTTAGCACGCCCGTGGGGCTGGTCGCGGACCACGACATGACACGCCAGGAAAGGTGGCAATGAGGAACCAGGGGGTCAGGACACCAGGATGGATCACGGACATCAGGAACGGAAGATGGACATCTGGACTGGATCACGGACTACGGAACTGGAAGACAGACATCAAGACTGACCGTGGACATCAGGAATGGAAGATGAACATCTGGACTGGATCATGGACATCAGGACAAAACAAGGAGCTCCAACGAAGAACACAGGAACTTGAAGAAGCGATGGTACAGCGAGGACTCCTGGAGCGAAGGACAGGAACATCCAGGAGCGTCTAACTCCTTGCGAAGGCAAAGATGGACTGGCAAAGGGCCCCTTTTATAGGGCTGAAGCAAGGCAGAGCGATGACATCACTGAAGAGGGTCACGGGACCTTTTCCCGCCACTGGCCCTTTAAATCCTGGGCAGAGGCGGGCGCCCGTGCCTAGGGAGAAGCTGGAGCAAGAGCAGGGTCATTGATGGCGTCCCTGCCACGTGGAGGGCCCAGAACAGAGTGGCTCCCAGCTACAAAGATTGGAGGAAGAACAGGCAGGCTGCAGGCACCGACAGGGACGGCTTCTCTGCCGGCTGAGGATCCCTGGAGTGGCTCCAGCCGTGAAGAAACATGTCAGGCAGAGCAGGAGTGGCAGTGGCGGTCCCAGCCACGTGGAGAGGCTCCTGGCAGCTCAGCCCTGCCACACAGGGCAGGAGGCGGCTGGGGAGGAGCCTGGCAACAGTGGCGTGGCCTGCCGCGGGGGACGGCACCAGCGGCCCAACTGGCCACGAAAGGTAGGGGGCCTGCCCGTGCTCATCGCGGGAAGGTTCACAACATAAAAAGGGCTCCAGGGGTGATCCGTGAAACTATAGACCGGTGAGCCTGACTTCAGTATGGGGAAAATTTTGGAAACTATTATAAAGAATAGGAAAACATATAGATGGACATGGTTAAATTTGACACAGTCAGCATGGATTTACCCAAGGGAAGACTTGCCTCACAAATCTGCTACAATTTTTTGAAGGAGTAAATAAACATGTGGTTAAAGATGAACTGGTAGATATGGTATATTTGGATTTTCAGATGTTTGACAAAGTCCCTCATGAGAGGCTTCTAAGAAAACTAAAAAGTCATGGGATAAGAGGCGATGTCCTCTTGTGAACTGCAAACTGGTTAAAAGACAGGAAACAGAGAGTAGGATTAAACGGTCTGTTTTCACAGTGGAAAAAGGTAAACAGTAGAGTGCCTCAAGAATCTGTACTTGGTCTCGTGCTTTCTAATATAGTTATAAATGATCCGGAAAGGGGTGAGGTGGAGGACATGGTAGGAGCACTGGATGGCCGGCGCCATTTTTAAAGATGGCGCCGGCCGTCCAGTGCTCCTACCATGTGACAGGGGCCGGCCAATAGCACAGTTACCCTGTCACATGGTAAGGGCAAAGGGCCAATCGGTGCCATTTTTATTAGTAGCAGCCGACGGCCTGAGAGCAGGAGATCGCTCCCAGGGCCCACTGGACCACCAGGTAATTACCAGGTAATTTTAAAACGTTTTTGGGGGGGTTGGGAGGGTGGTGGAGGCTAAGGGAGCGGTTTTAAAGGGTCGGGGTGGGTTTTTTGTTTATCGGCTGACAGCCCGAGCACGAGAGAACGCTCCCGGGACCCGCACTGGACCACCAGGTAATTTTAAAACGTTTTTGGGGGGGGTCGAGAGGGTGGTGGAGGCTAAGGGAGCGGTTTTAAAGGGTCAGGGTGGGTTTTTTGTTTATGGGATCGGGCGCAGCCGATAAAAAAAATAGATTGGGCCGGACGAAAAAAAATGCACGATTTGAATTGGAACCGAACTCCTTGGGGAGTTGATCCATAACAGATTGCTACCTCCTTCCCTTTACAGGAGCATCTAACAGCAGTTCGCTAACAGATTACTAACTCCGCCTCCTGGCAGGTAAGCACTACAGATAGCTAACTCCTCCCCTCTGGAGGAGCAGATCATGACAGATTGCTAACTCCTCCCCCTTTCCGGAGAAAAGCAGAATAGATTGCTAACTCCGCCCTCCTGGCAGGGTGAGCAATAACAGATTGCTAACTCCTCCCCTCTGGAGGAGGAGAGCGTAACATCCTCTTATGCTGGGATACGTCTCACCTGCCTCGGCACTTCTAAGGAGCTCCTCTCTGCAGTCGCGTCATGGTCCAAGGGCACACCACTCTCCCTGAAAGCGGGATTGCTCCCTAGCGCTCCCTCAACAGAAACTAAGAAGACATAAGTATGAATGCTAAGAAGTACACATGTACTATTTGGCATAAGATGCACACTTTGCATCAATCAATGTGAGCATCTTATGCCAAATTATGTGGACATTTACAAGTGAGATGAATTTACCGGCCGCAGCTCGTGTGGTGTTCAGGTTCTCGTCCATCCCCTTGAAGACATCCTCTTTATCCCACTGTTCCAGGATATGGTTTGGCTGATGATGCACCATATCTAGCTCTTGATGGCCTGGACATCTTTGTCGCATGGTTCCCAAACAGCATGCTGTATTTATCAAGGATCCTGATGATGAGCAACTGTTGGGTTAAATTACATCGGGGGAGGGAGGGAAGGGGAAGGGGGGGAAATGGGGGGGCAAAGAGGGGGAAAGGGGGGAGAGGGGGGAGAGGAGGGGGAAGGAAGGAAGAGGGAGGAAGAGGGGAAGGAGGGGGGAAAGGGGGAGGAAGAGGGGAAGCCCATCATCCTTAAACCCCATCCCCCTTTCTCCCCTCCCCTTCCCCTACTTTCCTCCCTCCTCCTTCCCTCCCCCTTCCCCTTCCCCTCTCCCTCCCCTTCCCTTTTCCCCCCTTTCCCCCCCATTTTTCCCCCTCCCTCCCCCCGATGTAATTTAACCCATCAGCTATTTTTACACTTTTCATACTGTAACCCCCTACCTGCTTTGTAGTTTCACTTCACATTAATTGCTGTGTCCTGGTTCTCTTTCCTATTCAATGTTAAATTTAAATTTATAGAGAGGATTCTTGGGGTTACACGCATAACTTACACGCGTAACCCTTTGAAAATCTGCCCCATATTTTGTTTCTTAAGGCCAGGAGCTAGACAGACTGTATTGTCTTGAATTATGTTTTCAATAAGTGCTGCCTTACTTCTTACAACCTCAATTATGTCTCCTGAGATCTTTAATCCTTTGGCCTTCTTGCAGGCTAGTACAAGTACTTTACCCAAAGAATTCAAAGGACTGCATGATCTCCCTCAATCTCAGAATTCACATAAAAATATAGAAACAAAATTTAAGTGGAAAAGAGCATAGGAAATGAACAAGAGGATTCTAAGAAACTCGAGGTTTGATAAATAAATAAATAAGCCAGAGAATTGGCATACCAATAAAATCTGTTTTCTGTAAATTGCCAATTTATCAAATCAGTGCTATTTATCCAGAGACAATTTCTCCATGCCTTCACTCTATGTTCATTCATTTCATAGGAAACTCAATTACAAAGAGGCTAAAGTTTGTTCAATTGTATCTGTATAAATTAAATAGAGTACCCCAAATAAAGCTTAATTAGTCTGAGGTCCAAGATGGGTCCCATTGTTAAGGCCCAGGCTTAGGCCTAGGCCTGACTCTGGGGCATGGCCTGAGGCCAGGTACCATCACTAAATCCCAGTCCTAGACCTAGTCCTGACACCAAGGCCCAGCCCAAGGCTGGATTCCATTGCCGAGGCCAGGCCTGATTCTGGACTCCAGTCTGAGGCCTGGTCCTGTAGCTGAGGCTCAGGCCCTGAGGCTCAGAACCAGACCTTCTCATGTCTTCTTTTTTCTTTCATCACTGAAAAATGACACCATCTACTCAAAGGATACATATTGATGAAGGTGAAACTGGACCATGAGATGACAACTGCACCCAGATTATTACATCTACTAGACCCTACACATCGACTCCAATTTTTCTTGATCTGAAGAACTGATATGAAGCTCTAGAAGAGGAGGAAGAGAAACCATCCCAAGATGAGAAGGAACCAAAACATGCAAGCCCCCAAACCTGAAGGCGTAACAACCACTGTACCTAAGATGTGGAGGAGAGTGATGGTTTGTGATTCACTTCTCAGGGGCATCCATCTACTGACCAGGCAGACATGTTGTCCCAAGATGTGTGCTGTCTGCCACATGCCAAAATCCAAGATATTATGGAAAGATTGCCAAAAATACTCAAGCCTACTGACTACTCATTCATGTTGGCACAAATGGTACTGCTATGTACCACACAGATCATATCAAAAGAGACTTGATGATTCTGAAAAGAGTAAAGCAGATAGGTGCTCAGATGGTATTCTCCTCCATCCTCCCAATCAAGGATAAAAGTCCAGCAAGGGAAGCTTGCATTCTGGAGATAAATGAATGGCTGTGTAGATGTTGAATGATGAAAGGATTTTGGCTTCCTGGACTAGGAGATGATGTTTCAAGGACTGCTGAGCAGAGATGGGGATCCACCGGTTGAAAAAGGGGTGCAGCATCTTCTAACAAAGACTGGCAAACCTACTGAGGAGAGCGTTAAACTAGGATTGTCAGGACGTCTGAACAAAACCCTAAGGTAAGTAAAACATTAAATATTTCTATTGAAATGGATAAAAGAGCAATATATGGAAAGCTATGTAATCTAATGTTCATAATATCAGAAATAAAGTCCTGGTTCTAGAGGCAGTCATTGAAGAGGAAGCTGAATTAGATGTAGTGGCTGTCACGGAGAAGTGGTACATGAAAAATCATGACTGTGATATAGTTATACCAAGCTAAAATATTCAGGAAGGACCAGATAGAAAGGAGAGGAGGGAGGAGGAGTCATACTATATAAAAAATAATATTAAAGCAATGGTAATGCAAGAGGTAAGGAGAAGGCACTCTGGGTTAATCTGGAAAGAGAGAATGGAACCTCAGTTTATATTGGTGTAATATACAAACCTCCATCACAGACAGAAGAAATTGATAGAGATGTAATGGAGGATATTGCTATGAAAGGGGAGGTGCTACTGCTAGGGGTTATCAATCTGGCAGATGTTGATTGTGACATCCAGGCTGCAGTGTCTTCTAGATGCAGGAAGGTCCTGGATTTAATTCAAATAGAACTGTTCTTTCAATTGTTAACTGAACCCACTGGGGAGGGCGCGATACTGGACCTGGAGCTTACCAATGGAGACAATATCTCTGATGATGTAGTGGATGATCAGCTGGGATCCAGTGATTACTGGGTGATGTGGTTCAGTATAAGAATATAGGTGATGAAGGCTAAGAACATAAGAACATGCCATACTGGGTCAGACCAAGGGTCCATCAAGCCCAGCATCCTGTTTCCAACAGTGGCCAATCCAGGCCATAAGAACCTGGCAAGTACCCAAAAACTAAGTCTATTCCATGTTACCGTTGCTAGTAATAGCGGTGGTTATTATTTAAGTCAACTTAATTAATAGCAGGTAATGGACTTCTCCTCCAAGAACTTATCCAATCCTTTTTTAAACACAGCTATATAACTGCACTAACCACACATCTTCTGGCAACAAATTCCAGAGTTTAATTGTGCTTTGAGTGAAAAAGAACTTTCTCCAATTAGTTTTAAATGTGCCACATGCTAACTTTATGGAGTGTCCCCTAGTCTTTCTACTATCCAAAAGAGTAAATAACCGATTCACATCTACCCGTTCTAGACCTCTCATGATTTTAAACACCTCTATCATATCCCCCCTCAGCCATCTCTTCTCCAAGCTGAAAAGTCCTAACCTCTTTAGTCTTTCCTCATAGGGGAGCTGTTCCACAGCAGCAATTCAAAACCTGGTACAATTTCAATCAGAAAAGGTACTTTTTAAGCAGAAACCTTCTCTGTACCTTCTCCATTGCAATTATATCTTTTTTGAGATGCGGCGACCAGAATTGTACACAATATTCAAGCTGTGGTCTCAACATGGAGCGATACAGAGGCATTATGGCAATTTCCGTTTTATTCACCATTCCCATTCTAATAATTCCCAACATTCTGTTTGCTTTTTTGACTGCCGCAGCACACTGAACCGACGATTTCAATGTGTTATCCACTATGACGCCTAGATCTCTTTCTTGGGTAGTAGCACCTAATATGGAACCTAACATTGTGTAACTATAGCATGGGTTATTTTTCCCTATATGCATCACCTTGCACTTGTCCACATTAAACTTTATCTGCCATTTTGATGCCCAATTTTCCAGCCTCACAAGGTCTTCCTGCAATTTATCACAATCTGCCTGTGATTTAACTACTGTGAACAATTTTGTATCATCTGCAAATCTGATTACCTCACTTGTCGTATTTCTTTCCAGATCATTTATAAATCTATTGAAAAGTAAGGGTCCCAATACAGATCCACTGCCCACACCCTTCCACTGAGAAAATTGTCCATTTAATCCTACTCTCTGTTTCCTGTCTTTTAGCCAGTTTGTAATCCACGAAAGGACATCACCACCTATCCCATGACTTTTTATTTTTCCTAGAAGCCTCTCATGAGGAACTTTGTCAAATGCCTTCTGAAAATCCAAGTACACTACATCTACAGGTTCACCTTTATCCACATGTTTATTAACTCCTTCAAAAAAGTGAAGCAGATTTGTGAGGCAAGACTTGCCTTGGGTAAAGCCATGCTGACTTTGTTCCATTAAACCATGTCTTTCTATATGTTCTGTAATTTTGATGTTTAGAATACTTTCCACTATTTTTCCTGGCACTGAAGTCAGGCTAACCGGTCTGTAGTTTCCCGGATCGCCCCTGGAACCCTTTTTAAATATGGGGGTTACATTAGCTATCCTCCAGTCTTTAGGTACAATGGATGATTTTAATAACAGGTTACAAATTGTACTAATAGGTCTGAAATTTCATTTTTTAGTTCCTTCAGAACTCTGGGGTGTATACCATCCAGACCAGGTGATTTACTACTCTTAAGTTTGTCAATCAGGTCTACCACATCTTCTAGGTTCACCGTGATTTGGTTCAGTCCATCTGAATCATTACCCATGAAAACCTTCTCCAGTACGGGTACCTCCCCAACATCCTTTTCAGTAAGAACATAAGAAATTGCCATGCTGGGTCAGACCAAGGGTCCATCAAGCCCAGCATCCTGTTTCCAACAGAGGCCAAAACCAGGCCACAAGAACCTGGCAATTACCCAAACACTAAGAAGAACCCATGCTACTGATGCAATTAATAGCAGTGGCTATTCCCTAAGTATAATTGATTAATAGCCATTAATGGACTTCTCCTCCAAGAACTTATCCAAACCTTTTTTGAACCCAGCTACACTAACTTCACTAACCACCTCCTCTGGCAACAAATTCCAGAGCTTTATTGTGCGTTGAGTGAAAAAGAATTTTCTCCGATTAGTCTTAAATGTGTTACTTGCTAACTTCATAGAATGCCCCCTAGTCCTTCTATTATTCGAAAGTGTAAATAACCTAGTCACATCTACTCATTCAAGACCTCTCATGATCTTAAAGACCTCAATCATATCCCCCCTCAGCCGTCTCTTCTCCAAGCTGAACAGTCCTAACCTCTTCAGCCATTCCTCATAGGGGAGCTGTTCCATCCCCCTTATCATTTTGGTTGCCCTTCTCTGTACCTTCTCCATCGCAACTATATCTTTTTTGAGATGCGAAGACCAGAATTGTACACAGTATTCAAGGTGCGGTAAACACCGAAGAAAATAAATCATTTAATCTTTCCACGATGGCCTTATCTTCTCTAAGTGCCCCTTTAACCCCTCGATCATCTAATGGTCCAACTGACTCTCTCACAGGCTTTCTGCTTTGGATATATTTTAAAAAGATTTTACTGTGAGTTTTTGCCTCTACGGCCAACTTCTTTTCAAATTCTCTCTTAGCCTGTCTGTTCAATGTCTTATATTTAACTTGCCAACGTTTATGCCTTATCCTATTTTTTAAGGTGAGGGTCCTAGACTTCAGGAAAACTATCTTTGTTAATAAGGAAGAGTATCTCAAGAAGCTGGTTGGGAAAATCTAGGGGAAATAGAAGAGCAGTGGGCAAAACTAAAAGGAGATGTAAGGGAAACTAACTGTTTTGTTAGGAAAATAAATAAGGGAAAGAGGAAAAAAATGCCACTATGGTTTTCTACAGAAGTTGCTGAAAAGTAAGGGATAAAAAGTTAGCATTCATAAATTACAGGAGATCACAGAAAAGAGGAAGGCAGGTGATAATATCTGAAAAAGGTATGAGAAGCTGGGAAATCAGTCAGGAATGCAACAATTCAAATGGAAAGAAAATAGCAAGTACAGTAAAATGGGGGGGACAAGATTTTTTTTAATGTTAGTGATAGAAGGAAGTGCAAAAGTGGCATTGTGAGACTCAAAGGTGAAGGGAAGGAATATGTAGAAGCTGATGAGGAAAAGGCAAAAATGCTTAAGAAATATTTCTATTTGGTGTTCACTGTGGAAAGGCCTGGGACAGAACCACATAAAAAGAACACAAATAAGATTGGAAGTGAGGTAAATTTCAATCGATTTTCAGAACAGTGTTTTTGCAAGGAGCTAACTAAATTTAAAGTAGATAAGGTGATGGTGCCAGATGGGATACATCTGAGATACTAAGAGAACTTAGTATGAGCATATTACACCAATCCTGCTGTCTCTTCACTGGTTACCAGTCAAATGGAAAGTGTGTTTCAAATTACTTCTAATAACTCATTAACTATTGTATGGAGAGGCAAAGTGTATTTTAGCAAATCATATTATTCCTTATGATCCCAAAAGAGTATTGCTGGGATAGATTGTTAATAGTGCCTCCTCTCTGTACTGCAAAATTACAGTTCACTCGTGAATGTATGTTTTCTTATGCAGTTCCTGAACTGTGGAATGGCTTGCATGTAGCTATATGAAATAACTAACAGTGATGAGAAAGACAGAAAGAAAGAAAAAAAAAGGTGAAAGAATCCATCTGGAACTGAGAGGGGAGGGGCGGTGTGTGATCCTTGATTGAGAGACCCGCCCCCCCACTGATGTCACTGAGGACTGTGACAGACGTTAAACGGCGCCAGAACACCGGGTGCCTGCGCACAGGGATGCCACCCACCATCACCACCGGGCTCCCTGAAATAACTAACAGTGATGAGAAAGACAGAAAGAAAGAAAAAAAAGTGAAAGAATCCATCTGGAACTGAGAGGGGAGGGGCGGTGTGTGATCCTTGATTGGGAGACCCGCCCCCTCTGATGTCACTGAGGACTGTGACGGACGTTAAACGGCGCCAGAACACCAGGCGTCGCGCTCTGAAGGGGCACTCCCCTTTGTGCATCCCTTCGTGCATCCCGTAGGTTTGGCCATTCCCCATGTTCTTTTATATCCCTTGTTAACAATCCCCATATTTAAATGTTTAATGTATTTGACAAAGGTAACGCATAAGTTCCTGCAAATTTTGTTTAAATGTAAACCGATGTGATATGTAAAATCGAACACCGGTATATAAAAGTAAATAAATAAATAAATAAATAAAATATGAGAGAAAAGAGACAGTAAGGTTTGTAAGGAAAGCCAAGCTATGTATTTTAGCAAAGCATTTTAAATTGTGTTTATGAATTATTATTTGTTTATGCATGTATGTAATACTTTAATGTTGCAATCCGCTCTGATCAAAATTTTGGACATGCGGAAAATAAGTCTCGTATAAATAAATAAATGAAATGAAATAAATAAATAAGGGAACTTCAACTCCCTGGCAGCTTCGCTGGCTGAGCTTTTCAATGCTTCTTTAGAGTCAGGAATCAATTTCTGGAATCCAATGGATTGCAAGATCTGAGGCAGCATGGTTTTATCAGAAGTAGATCTTTTCAGATGAATCTGATCAATTTGATTGGGTGACCAAAGAGTTGGATCAAGAGAGAATGCTGGATATAGTGTACTTGGATTTCAGTAAGGCCTTTGACACGGTTCTGCATAGGTGATTTATAAATACATTTATTTCCCTTGGTATGGGCCCTAGAGTGACTGACTGGGTTTGAAATTGGCCGAGTGGGAGTCACAAAGAGTAGTGGTAAATGGAGTTTACACTTAGGAGAGGAGCATTACTAGCAATGTGCCTCAGAGATCAGTCCTTGGGCTGGTTCTTTTCAACAAATTTGAGAGCAACATAGTGGAAAGATTTTTGGAAAATGTTTGTCTTTTTGCCGATGAAACCAAAATCTGCAACAGAGTAGACAGCCAGGAAAGTTAAAAATTGAGGAGGGATCTAGCAAAGCTCAAGGAATGGTCTAGGGCAGAGGTGGTCAAATCTGGTCCTTGAGAGCCACAAACAAGCCTGGTAGTCATAATATCCACAATAGATATATTCTTGAGATAGATTTGCATACTCTGCCTTCATTCAATGCAAATCTATCTCAAGCATATTCAGTGTGCATATCCAGAAAACATGGCCTGTTTGTGGCTCTCAAAGACCAGAGTTGGCCACCCCTGGTCTAGGGTCTGGCAGCTAAGATTTAATGTTAAAAAATACAGAGTAATGCATTTAGGCTGCAAAAACCCAAGGGAAAGGTACAAAAGAAGCACAAAAGAAAAATGGGATCTGGAGGTTATTGTATCTTATGATTTTAAATGGCCAAACAAGTGGCTAAAGCAACAGCAAAACCAGAAAGATGCTAGGATGCATAGGAATAGGAATGGTCGGCAGAAAAAGGGAGGTGATATTGTCCCTGTATAGGCCCCTCATGAGACCTAATTTGGAATACTGTGTACAGTTCAGGAGATCATACCTTCAAAAGGATATAAATCAGTTGGAGTCAGTCCAGAGAGTTGCTACTAAAATGGTCAGTGGTCTTCATTCTAAAAGAATATGGGGATAGACTAAAAGATCTAAATATGTATACTCTAGATGAGATTTTTTATTTATTTATTTTTTATATACCGACATTCATCTCAATTGAGATATCACATTCAGGTACTCTAGGTATTTCTCTATCCCCACAGGGCTTACAATCTAAGTTTTTGTACCTGAGGCAATGGAGGGTAAAGTGACTTACCCAAGGTCACAAGGAGCGACAGCAGGACTTAAACTGTGGTCTCCTGGTTCATAGTCCACTGCTCTAACCACTAGGCTATATCTCCTCCCTAGGGGAGATATGATAGAGATACTTAAATAAAGATTTCTATGCACAGGAGGTGGTCCTCTTTCAATGGAAAGTAGATACTAGAATGAGGGGTCATGGGATGAAGGTGAAAGGGGGTAGGAGTAATCTTAGGAAATATATCTTTACAGAGAGGTAGTAGATACATGGAACAGCCTCCCAGTGGATGTGGTGGAGAGAGAAACAGTATCTCAATTCAATAAAGCATGGGATAAATACAGGGGATCTCTGAGGGAGTGATGGGAATCGTAAAGCTAAATTAGTTGGAATAAATCTGTCTCCATGTGGATCCAGGGTTCAGTGGGGGTCGGGGGTAGCTGTAACAGCCCCATGGTCATGCACAAACACTTTTATGCATGGCACAGGTGGGGCAAAAGCCTACATACTACTGAATATCGGCTTTCATCCGGAGCCACAAGTAGGTCGTGCCACAAATTCCAAAGTCCAGGTAATGCTGGGTTGACCAAACAGACATGAATTATACATATAGAAATGGCGGCAGAAAAAGACAAGTCGGCCCATCCAGTCTGCCCAGCAAGCTCCCACACTTATTTTCCCATACTTATCTGTTTCATCAACCACCAAGTTCAGGGCCCTTGTTGGTAACTGTTTGATTCAAATTTCCTGCCCTCCCCTGTCATTGATGCAGAGAGTAATGTTGTAGTTGCATCAAAGGTGAGCATAAGGCTTAATGGTTAAGGGTGGTAACTGCCGCATCAACCAAGTTACCCCGAGGCTTATTTACCCTGACTGCACAGATCAATGCCTTGTTGGATGTAGTCTGAATATAAATCCTGTTTTCCACATTTCCGCCTGCTATTGAAGTAGAGAGCAATGCCGTATATGGATTCAAAGTGATGTATCAGGCTTAATTGGTTTAGGTTAGTAACTGCCGTAATAAGCAAACTACGCGCATGCTTATTTGTTTACCCAGATTGTGAAATTCAGTCCTTGTTGGTAGTTATCTGAATGCAAATCCTCTTTTCCACATTTCCCCTTGCCGTTGAAGCAGAGAGCAATGTTGGAGTTGCATTAACCATGTGAAGGCTTATTGAGTAAGGGTAGTAATCACCAGGTACTAGTCTCCACTCCAGAATCCACCCCCATGGCTCTTCTCTTCATTCCCATCCTCTAGCCTTTATGGATCCACAGTGTTTATCCCATGCCCCCTTGAAATCCTTCAGAGTTTTAGTCTTTGCCACTTCCTCCGGAAGGGCATTCCAGGCATCCACCACCCTCTCCGTGAAGAAATACTTCCTGACATTGGTTCTGAGTCTTCCTCCCTGGAGCTTCAAATTGTGGCCCCTAGTTCTGCTGACTTTTTTCCAACATAAAAGGTTTGTTGTTGACTATGGATCATTAAAATCTTTCAAGAATCTGAAAGTCTGTATCATATCACCCCTGCTTCTCCTCTCCTCCAGGGTGTACATATTTAGGTTCTTCAATCTCTCCTCATAAGTCATTTTATGTAGACCATCCACCTTTTTGGTTGCCCTTAACTGGATTGCCTCCATCCTGTCTCTGTCCCTTTGGAGATACAGTCTCTAGAACTGAACACAGTGCTCCAGGTGAGGTCTCACCAAGGCCCTGTAGAAGGGGATCATCACTTCCTTTCTCTTACTAGATATTCCTCTCTCTATACAGCCCAGCTTTCTTCTGGCTTTAGCTATCACCTTGTCACATTGTTTCGCTGACTTTAGATCATTAGACACTATCACCCCAAGGACTCTCTCCTGCTCCGTGCACATCAGCCCTTCACCCCCCATCGAATACAGTTCTTTCAGATTTCCACACCCCATATGCATGACTCTGCACTTCTTGGCATTGAATCTCCACTGCCATATCTTCGACCACTCTTCCAGCTTCCTTAAATCCCATCTCATTCTCCCATACTCCTTCCGGCATGTCCACTCTGTTGCAGATCTTAGTGTCATCCGCAAAAAGACACACCTTACCTTCTATCCCATCCGCAATGTCGCTCACAAAGATATCGAACAGGACTGGTCCCAACACCGATCCTTGCGGCACTCCGCTTAACACCACTCTCTCTCTTCAGAGTAAGTTCCATTTACCATCACACATTGTCTTCTGTCCATCAACCAGTTTGCAATCCAGGCCACCACCTTCCTACTCACTCCTAAGCTTCTCATTTTATTCACAAGCCTCCTGTGTGGTACCGTATCAAAAGCTTTGCTGAAATCCAAGTAGATGACATCGAGCGCTCTTCCTTGATCTAATTCCTTAGTCACCCAGTCAAAAAAGTCAATCAAATTTGTCTGACAGGACCTTCCCCTGGTGAATCCATGCTGCCTCTGGTCCAGCAATTCTTCTGACTGTAAAGAGTTCACTATTCTTTCTTTCAGCAGCGACTCCATTACTTTTCCCACTACCGAGGTGAAGCTAACCGGCCTGTAGTTTCCATCCTCCTCTCTGCTCCCACTCTTGTGAACTGGAACCACCACCACTCTTCTCCAATTACTCGGCACCACTCTAGGGATCTATTGAACAGGTCACACAGTGCCAGCACATCTCTGAGCTCCCTTAGTATCCTGGGATGAACCTTATCAGGCTCCATGGCTTTGTCCATTTTCAGTTTCCCCAGTTCTTCCCATACATTCTCTACTGTAAACGGAGTTACATCTACTCCACTCCCCTCCAGTTTCTTGTAAACTAGCGACAGTCCTTCTCCAGGGTCCTCTTTAGTGAACACTGAACTGAAGGATTCGTTTAATATTTCTGCCATTTCTTCATCTCTTTCCACACATTGATCCTTTTCACCTTTCAATTTCACTATACCACTTTGAACATTTCTCCTTTATCTGATGTATCTGAACAATGTTTTGTCACCTCTCTTTACCTCTTTGGCAATCCTTTCTTCCGCTTGACTTTTTGCCATCTTGATTATTTTCTTCGTCTCCCTCCCTGAGAGGAGAGGATCACCTTGCTGGTGGCTGAAAGGAATCAGTAAGTTTTTGCTTGGGACATTGAGTATTGGGGCAAAGTTAACTATTTGGGAATATTATTTAGTGTGTTTGTGTGTTTGTGCCTTTAATAGTCAGAAAGGCAGTGAATAAACAAGTTAGACTGTTTGCATTTTTAAATAGTCAGTCAATAAGGTAGCAGTAGGTAGGCAGTGAATAAACAAGTTAGACTGTTTGTATTTTTAGTCAGTCAATAAGGTAGCAGTAGATAGTGTGTTTATTTTTAAAAGTCTGCAGAACTGAGTGTTCTCCAGACTTTTAAAGAGCTGACTGTTTGTTTTAATACTAACTGAGTGCATTGTATTGGAAAAAAAAAAACCACAAAAAAAAACCCCACAAAAAAGTAGCCAGAAGCTAGAAATAAGCTAGGAGCAGTATATACCAAAGTAAAAAAGTTGAATAGTTCAGCTCAGTTACTCACCTTGGAAAGGTGTTGAGGTAGTGTGATTGGGTTTGAATAGGGACCAACATTTGTTAATCAAGGGAGCAGTGAGTCACTCAGGCTGACTAACTGAAGTTAGACTGTTTGTATTTCCCAACCCTCCCACCCCTCGCCCACCCACCCCTAGCTCATCCCTTAATTTATAGGCAGGTGCCACTTTCACAAAAAAAAAAAAAAAAAACCATCAACAAAAACTTTATTGAGAATTCGATCAGACCCTGGTAGGCCACCACCAGACACATAGTGAATTCACTAATACATTTAAAGGAAGTTAGACGCATTCCTACTCCCATAGCAACCTAAAACGTAACTAGGAACTGATCAAAATTGAGATGAAGGCAGCAGTCCAGCAGCAAGAGGGGGGCTTCCCAGTCTTTTGCATAGAGTGTCACATGTATGATTTTTTACCCACCGGTGAGAAGTTGTACATGTGCATGCGATGCAAAGAGCTCCTGGTTCTCAGAGAACGAGTCCGATCTCTGGAGGCTAGAGTGGCAGACCTGGAGGAGCTGAGGCAGACAGAGAGGTATATAGATGAGACCTTCAGGGACATAGTAGTCAAGTCCCAACTTCAGACTGGCAGCCCTGGTGCTGCCTTGGAGGAAGAAGGTCTCATAATGGGAGAGCACCAACCAGGTGTAGCAGGAAAGGATCCTGTAGCAAGGACCTGCTCTCTAGGTGATGCATTGTCCTTTCGCACTGAGGATATCTCCCCAAGGCCTACTGCCCAGGAGGGAAGGGTTAGGTCGGCCGTCATAGTTGGTGATTCAATTATTAGGAATGTAGATAGCTGGGTGGCTGGTGGGCATGAGGATCGCCTGGTAACATACCTACCTGGTGCGAAAGTGGTGAACCTCACACGTCACCTAGATAGGATTTTAGACAGTGCTGGGGAGGAGCCACTGTCGTGGTACACGTGGGCACCAACAACATAGGAAAATGTGGGAGGGACGTTCTGGAAGCCAAATTTAGGCTCTTAGGTAGAAAGATTAAATCCAGAACCGCCAGGGTAGCATTCTCTGAAATGCTCCCTGTTCCACGCACAGGTCACCAGAGGCAGGCAGAGCTCCGGAGTCTCAATGCGTGGATGAGATGATGGTGCAAGGAAGAGGGATTCAGTTTTGTTAGGAACTGGGGAACCTTTTGGGGAAGGGGGAGTCTCTTCCGAAGGGATGGGCTCCACCTTAACCAGGGTGGAACCAGACTGCTGGCGCTAACCTTTAAAAAGGAGATAGAGCAGCTTTTAAACTAGAACAAAGGGGAAAGCCGACAGTCGCTCAGCAGCGCATGGTTCGGAGAGAGGTATCTTTAAAGGATACTAATGATGCATTACAATTAGGGCATCCCGACAGTGAGGTTCCAATAATTAGAAAAGTAGTCCAAGTGCCTGTAACTAAAAACTCACCTGAGCTAAAAAATTCTAACTTATCCCTATCAATTAAAAAGCAGAATAAAAATACAAACAAAAAACAAACTTTGAAATGTTTGTATGCTAATGCCAGAAGTCTAAGAAGTAAGATGGGAGAATTAGAATGTAAAGCAGTAAATGATGACATAGACTTAATTGGCATCTCAGAGACATGGTGGAGAGAGGATAACCAATGGGACAGTGCTATACCGGGGTACAAATTATATCGCAATGACAGAGAGGAGCAGTCGGGAGGAGGTGTGGCGCTTTATGTCCGGGATGGCATAGAGTCCAACAGGATAAACATCCTGCATGAGACTAAATACAAAATTGAATCTTTATGGGTAGAAATCCCTTGTGTGTCAGGGAAGACTACAGTGATAGGGGTATACTACCGTCCACCTGGTCAAGATGGTGAGATGGACAGTGAAATGCTAAGAGAAATTAGGGAAGCCAACCAAATTGGTAGTGCAGTAATAATGGGAGACTTCAATTACCCCAATATAGACTGGGTAAATGTATCATCGGGTCACACTAGAGAGATAACGTTCCTGGATGGAATAAATGATAGCTTTATGGAGCAATTGGTTCAGGAACCGACGAGAGAGGGAGCAATTTTAGATCTAATTCTCAGTGGAGCACAGGACTTGGTGAGAGAGGTAACGGTGGTGGGGCCGCTTGGCAATAGTGATCATAATATGATCAAATTTGATTTAATGACTGGAAAAGGAACAGTGTGCAAATCCAAGGCTCTCGTGCTAAACTTTCAAAAGGGAAACTTTGATAAAATGAGAAAAATTGTTAGAAAAAAACTGAAAGGAGCAGCTACAAAAGTAAAAAATGTCCAAGAGGCGTGGTCATTGTTAAAAAATACCATTCTAGAAGCACAGTCCAGATGTATTCCACACATTAAGAAAGGTGGAAAGAAGGCAAAACGATTACCGGCATGGTTAAAAGGGGAGGTGAAAGAAGCTATTTTAGCCAAAAGATCTTCATTCAAAAATTGGAAGAAGGATCCAACAGAAGAAAATAGGATAAAGCATAAACATTGGCAAGTTAAATGTAAGACATTGACAAGACAGGCTAAGAGAGAATTTGAAAAGAAGTTGGCTGTAGAGGCAAAAACTCACAGTAAAAACTTTTTTAAATATATCCGAAGCAGAAAGCCTGTGAGGGAGTCAGTTGGACCGTTAGATGATCGAGGGGTTAAAGGGGCACTTAGAGAAGATAAGGCCATCGCGGAAAGATTAAATGATTTCTTTGCTTCGGTGTTTACTGAAGAGGATGTTGGGGAGGTACCCGTAATGGAGAAGGTTTTCATGGGTAATGATTCAGATGGACTGAATCAAATCACGGTGAACCTAGAAGATGTGGTAGGCCTGATTGACAAACTGAAGAGTAGTAAATCACCTGGACCGGATGGTATACACCCCAGAGTTCTGAAGGAACTAAAAAATGAAATTTCAGACCTATTAGTAAAAATTTGTAACTTATCATTAAAATCATCCATTGTACCTGAAGACTGGAGGATAGCAAATGTAACCCCAATATTTAAAAAGGGCTCCAGGGGGGATCCGGGAAACTACAGACCGGTTAGCCTGACTTCAGTGCCAGGAAAAATAGTGGAAAGTGTTCTAAACATCAAAATCACAGAACATATAGAAAGACATGGTTTAATGGAACAAAGTCAGCATGGCTTTACCCAGGGCAAGTCTTGCCTCACAAATCTGCTTCACTTTTTTGAAGGAGTTAATAAACATGTGGATAAAGGTGAACCGGTAGATATAGTATACTTGGATTTTCAGAAGGCGTTTGACAAAGTTCCTCATGAGAGGCTTCTAGGAAAAGTAAAAAGTCATGGGATAGGTGGCGATGTCCTTTCGTGGATTGCAAACTGGCTAAAAGACAGGAAACAGAGAGTAGGATTGAATGGGCAATTTTCTCAGTGGAAGGGAGTGGACAGTGGAGTGCCTCAGGGATCTGTATTGGGACCCTTACTGTTCAATATATTTATAAATGATCTGGAAAGAAATACGACGAGTGAGATAATCAAATTTGCAGATGACACAAAATTGTTTAGAGTAGTTAAATCACAAGTAGATTGTGATAAATTGCAGGAAGACCTTGTGAGACTGGAAAATTGGGCATCCAAATGGCAGATGAAATTTAATGTGGATAAGTGCAAGGTGATGCATATAGGGAAAAATAACCCATGCTATAATTACACAATGTTGGGTTCCATATTAGGTGCTACAATCCAAGAAAGAGATCTAGGTGTCATAGTGGATAACACATTGAAATCGTCGGTGCAGTGTGCTGCGGCAGTCAAAAAAGCAAACAGAATGTTGGGAATTATTAGAAAAGTAATGATGAATAAAACGGAAAATGTCATAATGCCTCTGTATCACTCCATGGTGAGATCACACCTTGAATACTGTGTACAATTCTGGTCGCCGCATCTCAAAAAAGATATAATTGCGATGGAGAAGGTACAGAGAAGGGCTACCAAAATGATAAGGGGAATGGAACAACTCCCCTATGAGGAAAGACTAAAGAGGTTAGGACTTTTCAGCTTGGAGACGAGACGACTGAGGGGGGATATGATAGAGGTGTTTAAAATCATGAGAGGTCTAGAACGGGTAGATGTGAATCGGTTATTTACTCTTTCGGATAGTAGAAAGACTAGGGGGCACTCCATGAAGTTAGCATGGGGCACATTTAAAACTAATCGGAGAAAGTTCTTTTTTACTCAACGCACAATTAAACTCTGGAATTTGTTGCCAGAGAATGTGGTTCGTGCAGTTAGTATAGCTGTGTTTAAAAAAGGATTGGATAAGTTCTTGGAGGAGAAGTCCATTACCTGCTATTAAGTTCACTTAGAGAATAGCCACTGCCATTAGCAATGGTTACATGGAATAGACTTAGTTTTTGGGTACTTGCCAGGTTCTTATGGCCTAGATTGGCCACTGTTGGAAACAGGATGCTGGGCTTGATGGACCCTTGGTCTGACCCAGTATGGCATTTTCTTATGTTCTTAGTTCCACCAGATATTCTTCTTTGTACTCCTTCCTTTGGGATCCTTTATATTTCTTGAACGCTGTTCTTTTAGCTTTTATTTTGTCAGCCACCTCCTTTGAGAATCAGATAGGTTTCATTTTTCTTTTGCTTTTCTTTACTTTTCTAACATATAGATTAGTTGCCTTGGTAATTGCTCCTTTTAGTTTGGTCCATTGTTGTTCCACATCTCTCTTGTTCTCCCAGTCTTCTAGTTCTTCCTCCAGGTACTTCCCCATTTCATCAAAGTCTGTGTTTTTGAACTGCAAAACGTGGGTCTTCATGCTACTTCTCCGTATCCTATTTGTGATATGAAACCATACCATTTGATGATCACTGGTGCTGAGGTGGGCACCCACCTGGACATTAGAGACATTATCTCCATTAGTGAGCACTAAATCGAGTATAGCTCCCACCCTTGTGGGTTCCATTACCATTTGTTTGAAGAGAGCCCCTTGCAGGGCATCCACTATCTCTCTATTATTGTTAGATTCTGCAGAAGGGATTTTCCAGTCTATATCCGGCAGATTAAAGTCTCCAACAATCACCACTTCTCATCTTTTGGATGTCTTCAACTAGATCTCTGTCAAGCCCTTCCTTTTGATTTGGAGGCCTGTAAAACACGCCAATACAAATGGATGCCCCATCATCTTTTTTTAGGTCGGCCCATAGTGCTTCTTCTTTGGCCCATCTTCCTTGTAGCTCAGATGCTTGGATATTGTTTCTGACATAAAGAGCCACTCCTCCCCTTTTCCTGTCCTCTCTGTCCTTCCTTAACAAGTTATAGCCTGGTATCGCCGTATCCCAATCATGAGATTCCATGAACCACATCTCAGTCACAGCAACAATGTCCAAGCCCGCCTCCACCATTAGAGCTTGCAGATCTGGGATTTTATTGCCCAAACTACGAGCATTTGTGTTCATAGCTTTCCAGCTTTTCTCGTTCAGGTTACTGCTTTTCCTGGACTCCTTTTGTGACTTATTTAGTTGAGTTTTGTTATCCACTTCACCCTTTTCCTTTGCATTTGTGTTTGGGGGGTGACATTCTAATTTCTTACTGCCACCCCCCAGCATCTAGTTTAAATGCCTTATGACATAGGATCATGTACCCATTCTAGGATCTTCTGCTGCTGGTGCCAAGCCACCACAGTTTTCCCTGGCAAGACAGTGAAGGTGGCTGTGAACTCTATCTTGGCAGGATCAATGATGGGCTGCAAAGGTTCGATGGTCCATTCGGTATCGAAGGAGCAATAGAGGGCATCAGCTTGGTGATTCTTGTCTGCAGGCCGATAGCGTAGCTTGAAGTCTAATCAATTAAAGAACAGGGGCCAGCGAGCCTGCCTGGGGTTTAGCCTCTGAACCTGATCCAGGTGTTCAGGGTTCTTATGGTCCATATATACATATATATGACCACAGGGTGCCTGGCTCCTTCTAGTAGGTGTCACCACTCTTCCAAAGCTAGTTTAACTGCTTGAAGAATTTCTTTTCTCCAAAGCCCAAAACATAGTCTAAATTTTTTTCATGTGGATGTGAGCTCAAACTCTCTTCCTGTAATTTCTCAGTACCAAGAATCAGGCTGGGCATATATGTGATGGTCCAAAAATAAAAGTTTAGAGGTGAATTTTAAAAGCCCAGCGCATGAATCAGTTAGGGATGTATTAACATGTCGGACTCATGCGCACCCACTGTATTTTAAAAGCCGCCCAGATACAAGTATATCTCTCACTCTGATTCAAAAAAGGGCAAGGTACAGGCAGAGTCTGGGTGGGGCATGAGAGTTCTGGGGTACAGCCAAGACATGTGTGCATAAATACTTACGCCTTGGGCACACACCCAGATTTAGTGCCATGTAACCTTACTTCTGTTATGGAGGAGGTGTAAGTTTAAAAAAACCCCAAAACTACCCATATCTGTGGGGTTTTAAGGGTCTGGGCTAACTGGGGGTTGTGAAGACTATTAAACTAGGAGGGTTTGGAAGACCTAGCTCTCAAGTGGGCAGATAATACTGTTTTTCTGTACATCCTTGACTTAATATCATGGCGATATTAAGTTGGAGGAACAAAAAGTTTAAAAGATTATTTTTTTAATAAAAAAAAAAAAAAAAAGAATGTCGACAGTCAGTTTAGGGAAATGGACACTCAGTTAAGCAGCGTCCATTTCCCTATAACATGACTGTGCAGCAGTGTGACCCCTAATTTAAATATTGTATGGCATCCCCAGGAGAGGTGCCTGGTGCGCTTTGGGAAAGTGGGCGCTGAACACTCCGTGCCCGGTTTCTGCAAATTTCTGTTTTGCATCGGCACCAATAAGAATAGGAGAACTGCAAAAATAAGCTTCCCCTCCTTCAACCAAAAATCCAGATTGAAACTAGGGATCACCCGCTAATGTACAGGCAAGAAGTAACCATTGCAGCAGCTTCCAGTGAGAGTGCTATGGCAACATATTACATTCCTCTACGCTACACTGCTTAGTCCTAACAACTAGGCCAAATCCCCTCAAAGAGATCCCAGTGGAGTTCTACACAAAAAATACACAGAGCAATAACTGTTACATAATGTTATATGAAATATATGTATCACAAGAGAAGTCCTTTCTCTCTGTTGTGCACTCTGCTGTATGCTTAGATGAGTGGCCTGATCAACAGGTCACTCCTCTTATCATACAGCAGATAGTACATAAATTAGAGAAGGGACTTCTCTAGTGATTGCATACAATATGTTTCACATAACATCACTTAATAGAAATAATTTCCAATTCAGTGTTCAACGCATTATGGCAGAATTAACTGATATTAATCTAATATTAAAATAACAACGAGCTCTACAGTTCCTGGAATGGAATTAATAGTGGGACTAACAATTCCTTGCTGGTGAGATTAACTCCTCAGCACATGGGAGACTGCACAAAATGGAGGAGGGATACTGAGATTGATCTTCAAAGGATTTCTATGGCTAATTTTTGGAGTTAATCAGACAGAACCCAAGAACTGAATATTTTCCCCTGTTCCCTGACTACATTTTGTCCCAAAGATTCATTAGAACTTGCACGAAATGTATCCAGATAGAGGCAAACCTAGAGGCATTCCAGCAGAGGGGGATTCTCACTGTCTGGCTGGTACACAGCTAACTCTGACTGGCCAAAAAGCATGCCAAAAGTTACCCAGATAACCAAGAGAAAAAAAAAAACATAGCAGAGTCCAGCAGCGCCAGATCCCTCCCCCACCAAGAGAAAAAATGTAACGGAGATGAGTGGCACTGCATTCCTCGTCCTTCCTGTCCCCCAAAAGAAAAAAATGTAGCAGGCTGAGCTATGCTAATCCCCCTAACTAAAAAATTATGGGGCTCCAAATTTCCCCTCCCACTGCAGCCACAAACCTCCAAAGTGCCCTGGAAGCCCGGTGAGAGGAGAAGAGGCTCTTCACTTCATTCCAGGGTGATTAGATCGATCCCCATGCAGAACTTCCTGTCAGTGAGCAGTCTCTTCCCTGTCGCTGAGTACTGAATCTGGATTGGTTTCTTCACTGACAGGGAAGTGAATAAATGAATACGAAGTGCCGGTACCTGTCAGCTGTAGCACTACTTAGTATTCAGTCTAGCAGAAGGCGGTAAGAGCCTCTCCTCCTCCCACTGGGCTTCTGGAGCACATTTTGGGGCTCGGGGACAGAGGTGGGTATTTGGTGCCCTATTTATTTACGGCTGAATTTTTAAACGGCCACACGCGCAAATAACAGCACTTATGAGCGTGGCCAGGCCCTGCGCACGCCGCGCGCATTGTCAAAAGGGCCCGGCCACGCACGTAAATGCCAATACATGCACAAGTGCCGGGCACTGAAAAAGGGGTGGGCTGGGCGCATGGTCTGTGCGGGGAGGGGTGGGATAGAGGCCGACCAGGAGAGCCTGGTCGGCCTTCTTACTTGTTTTCTTGTTTTCTTACTTCCTGCTCCAGAGGAGCAGAAAGTAAGAAAACAAAAAAAAAAGTATGTTTAAACGAAAGGTTTAGGGGGTGGGGAGGAAAGGGAGGTTAGGTAGTGGAGTAGGGAATGGGGGAAGGCCCAATTGTGTTGCCGAGACCGCGCACACACCTTTTAAAATCTACCCAGAAGTGAGGGGAGGTGGGAGGGATCAGCATGGCTCAGGCCCACCTCATTTTTTTCTCTTTTGTCCAGCAGGAGGAAGGAATATCCAGTGTCACTGGTCAGCTACTGATTTCCCATCTTCAAAAACGAGTGTGTTGCAATTTTACATAGATATCATTATTCGGATAACTTTATCCAGTATATTCAATGGAACATTTACCCAGATAAGTGTCACTAGATATTTGGGTAAAGTTATCCAAACAAAATTTTCTGAGAAACTTTGCTGCTCATTGAGCTTTTGAATATTGACCTCCTAGGGACCACCTCAAATGATAAGCTTCCCTGAGAGCAAGGCACTATACAGAAATACCAATTTTGGTGAAACTACCAAAACGTTAGAACATTAATTAGCATAACATACAAAGAAGTTTTTATTGCTGTTACATAAGCTATTGTTATATATTAATAAAATCATGATTTTAGTCCAAACTGTAAACAGTACTTTGCAAAACATGTATCCACTTACAAATGTATGCATTGAACTCACCAGAAACATAACATCAAAATACAGTAGTTGAGAGGGATGTCACTACCACAAAGAGCTTACCCCGATAAATTTCATCACACTTCTTGTGAAAGGCTAAGCTGAACAAATAGAAACAGCAATATCAGTCAGGCAGGATATTTAATATAATGCTATGTAATTATGCAGATTTTTAATTAACACATAGAAAAAGGTCTGCAACTGCAGATCACTCTGACATTTCCTGCGTTTCAGGAACAGAAGAAATTTCTAAATATAATTTTGAAATACAGTGTGTCCAGGTCTGTGACTCTATCAAGCAAAGCCAGCTGCACAGCATGCTATTGATAAGATTGTCAAAAGAAAGTCACAAACTAAGTCACTGGAAGAAAAATACATATAAAAAAAGTGAACAAGATCAAAGTATTTCTTAATATAATTATCAATTTGTAATTAATATGATTCTGAAACAGGGTGGAACCTTTTCAGCAATAAATGACAGTTTGAAGACCTGCCACTACAAAACTGCAATATAACAAGAATAATACATCTAGTAGGGGCAGATTGGCCTATCAAGGGATCAGGCATCCCCCAGTGAACTGCTGGGCCAGTCAAATTGGCTACATGCTAATAGGAGGTAGTGTGACTTCTATTGTATCCTCGCGGTCTGGTGAATGGCCCAGAAGAGCCACTCCTGGAACCTGACCAGCGAGGCCCAAACTGGAGAAAAGAGGCCACAGGCTGCTGCCGGAGCTCAGGCCGGCAGCAACCAAAGAATAAACCAAGAGGCTGGAGGCAATGTCAGAGCCCAGGCTGACAGCAGTCAAAGAACAAAATGCGAGGCTGCGGGCCATTGTCAGAGTCCAGGCCAATGGCGCCCAATGAAGAAATTGAGAGGCTGCAAACCGCCAACAAAGCCCAGGCCAGCAGCGGAACAAAAGAAAAAGAGAGGCTGTGGGCCACTGCCAGACCTCAGGCCAGCGGCAGCCAAAGAAGAAACAGAGAGACTGTGGGCTGTGGACCGCCGGAGCCCAGGCCAGCGGCAGCCAAAATAGACAAAGAGGCTGCGGGCTGCTTCCAGACCTCAGGTTGGCAGCAGCCAAAGAAGAAAATGAGAGAGGCCAGCGGTGGCTGAAGAGAAAAATGAGGCTGTGGGTGAATGTGAGAAGGAACCTGCTTGTGTGTGTGCATGTGTGTGTGTGTGTGTGAGAGAGAGAGAGAGAGAGAGAAGAAACCTGCTTTTGTGTGTATGTGTGTGTGAGAGGAAGAAGGAACCTGCATGTGTGTTTATGTGCATGTGAGAGTGAGAATGAGAGGGAACCTGTTTGTGTATGTGTGTGTGAGAAATAATCTCCTTGTGTGTGTATGTATGTATAAGAGTGAGAAAGAACTTGTGTGTGAGAGAGGAAGAGAAAGAGCCTGCTTGGGTGTGTGTGTGTGAGAGAGAAAGAGAGGAGAAGCCTGCTTGTGTGTCTGAGCGAGAGTGGGAGTGAGAAAAAACCTGCTTGTGTGTGAGAAAGAGAGAGCTTGTTTATGTATGTGTGTGATGAAGGCAAAAGTTTGTATATCTTTCTCCTGCTAATCGATGAAAATCTTAGGATGACTGGAAATCAAACATTCCCAGGTATGGAAAGAATGGGATTTTTTTTTATCCTTACTAATTTTAATTATTGTTATTTGACGTGTCTCCCAAATACAAAATAAATTATTAAAAATGTATTTATTTGATATTCTATTCATAAGCTGTTTTTAAATATTTGTTCTTTTTAAAAGTATGGTTTTACTATTATGTTTATATTTCTTGATTTTGTTTCTTTGTTTTATGAGGAATAGTAAAGTTTTTGTTTTTTGTATATGGTGAGATAGAGAAAGTGGAAGGTGTGGAAGAATGTGAGATGAGGTGAAAGGGTGAGAAAATCAAGGTGGGGTTGATGGAAAGTAGTGTGAGATGGAGGTGGCTGTTAGGGGAGGGAGGCGAGTAAGGAAGGGGAGACTTGAGGAAATGAAACATTAGGAGAGTGAGAACTGGAGGGTGAAAGATGAAGGATAGGAGTGATGGAGAAGGGGGGATGAGATCGAGGTGTGAGATGAGAGAGCATGTGAAGTGATGATGATGTAAGGGAGAGATTTAGAGAAATAAGAAAAAGATAAAAGAAGTGATCAAGATAGGAGAGAAAGAGAAAAAAGGAAAAAGGAAAGGAGAGCCTGGAAAAAGAGTTAGGAGAAGACAAACGAGGACATACTGTTACGGATCTGATAGTGAATCCCTTAGTAGACGACAGTCTTACCTTAGGCTGTGGTGGACACACTTGAGGAGAGGCTGAGTAGATAGCGCAGAGCAATCCCAGGAACAGTCCGGGGTCTGGGCAGGCAGCAGACAAAGAAGAATCCTAATTTAGTCCGGGTCATGTGTAGGCAGCGAACAGGCAAGCCAGAACACAGACCAGAATCAGGGCTGGAGGGAGCTCCGAGTCTTGTGGATCGCCGAACAGTAACACATTGGGAATAAAGAGATAGACTAATGCAAAAGAAACCCCACCCAGATAGCAGCTGAAAAAAGCATTTTGAGGCCGATATTCAATGCTACTTAGATAAGCAGGGACTTATCCAGCTACATGGTGACAACTGAATATCTGGGCCCATTCAGTGGCTGTCATTTTGCCAGATAATTACTTATCTGGCTAAGTAGTTAACCGGATAAGTAGTGGGCAGGATATGGGCATTCCATGGAGGACATACTCAGTCTAACATAGCTGGATAACTAGTGATATGCAAACTTTTCTGGTTATGTTGTTAGACCTGCTACAGGTCTACAGTTAGCTGGATAAGACTTACCCAGCAAACTAGCAATTTATTCAGGGATATTCAGCATCATAACTGGGCTGTTGAATAGCCCATGTGAGTTAGCTGGATAAGTCTTATCCAGCTAATTCTCTTAAACAGCTATGTTTAAATATCTACCTCTTTATTTTCAGTCTAGTGACTGGGATATGTAATGCAGTGATCTGGTAGCTGTATGGCTCCTATAGCAACTGAATTTTCTGCAGGTTTTGAGGGCTTTTGATTGAATCAATTTAAGTATTATCCAAAACTGTTGGCTAACTGATCAATCTCTCAAGGGGTCTCTATGTCCTGGCCCCTTCTGCCTGTGATAACCAATCTAAAAGGGACAGTTAGCATTTGGGATTTGAATACATATTGTGCATGCCTAAAAATTAACACCTGATCAGAGGCGGGCATTAAACTTTCGGCTTTAGCTTGTCTATGGTAAATAGCGGGTGAGGGAAAGAATTCTGCTATTTTTCATGTAACCAGCATAGTCTAATTTGCTTTCAATCTAATTTATATGCTGGTGCACACTAACTTTAGCACATACCAGCTAATATCCTTTGACTGTGTGTACTAGGGCTTTAGTACATAGCCCACTATTCCGAGTGCATGCTGTTTAGTGGAAAGGCTAAAAGGTTCCTGCATTCTGTTATTATGCATTTTCTCCGCCAGTGAATACAGAAAGCACAATAAGTGTGGATGCGTGTATGACAGAAGCGATGGGAGTTATGCAGGGAGAGGATGTGCAACAAACGGGAGCCATAATGAAGGGAGAGAACAGAGCTACAGATATAACCAGAATAATCAGATATCAATAAAATAATAAAACTGAACATCTCACTGCATAAACACTCCATAAGTGTGAAATAACAGGATAACACTGTTTTCAGCAATATATGCCTTTATCTTGTTTATTATGATAAATGGCTAAATCACTGAGTCATGTTTCTGCTTCCCTCCACCACTCATCAGAAAAGAAATCGCTCTTAGCTCATGATATGAAAAAAGTGTCTATGTAACTTGTCAAAGTGATGTCTTCCATCTGTACACAGATTACAGCTGAATCAAACTAACAAACATATATCCTGACAGCTGCAGCAAAAATCAATTTTTTCACCCTCACTCAGGCAGATTGAAGCTGGCTCTCCCACTGACAAAGAAAACCAATGCTGCACACCCACGATCCCTATATTACCACCAGCTCAAAGAAATGCTTAACCCTTTAGTGCATGCAGCTAAAATATACAACTGTGTGTAACTGTTTGTCACTCAGAAAGAACGCTGGGGTCCCTTTTCCTAATAGTGGAGGGGGGCGGAGAGAGAGAATCACTTTCCCAGGCCCCCCTGGTGATTTGTAGCCGCCTTTAACCACTTAGTTCACTTTATGCAATCAAGACACAGCACACAGGATATTGTGGCTCCCAAAACAAAGTCACTTTGCTTGATGAAAATGGCAAGGAAAAATATTTACCTAACATCTGTCTCCTTATAGTTCTTTTCCTCTGACAGAAGGGTCAGATTACAATATGTAGGAAAAGAACTTGAGAAAACAAGTCATTCTTTTTCTTCAAAAAGACTTCCATTTCTTACCAACCCATTCGGTAACTTCATTTGAGCACTATCTTACACCAACCACTGGAATACTTGGGGGGTTGGCAGTTCTTCCCTCACCAAGACTAGTACAGAAAAAGCCCCAGTAACCGGAATTCAGCTTTATGGAAAGCTCAAATAACCAGAATCTTGCACTGCGTGGCTGCATGGAGCGGGGACCTCTGCAGGGCGGGGAGTGACAGCTCCGTGTCACCACACTGAGCACTGGATGAAGGGAGAGCCACAGATCTGCTGCCACAGAAAGTGAGCAGGGAGGGAGTACTGGTGAAAGGAAGAGCCCTGGGGAAAGCACTCGGGTGGGGGGGGGGGGGGGAGAGAGAAAGCACAAGATGAAGGGAGAGCACTGAGGGAGTGGCTGATTTTTGGGAAAGTGGTGAAGGGGACCCCATATCATATCTCAGTACCGGCACATTTTTTTCTAGGAAAAAAACAACAATCTCACCTGTCCTGTCCTGATGATTATGGAGAAAGTGGAGCTAATGTTATACCTGGAGAAAGAAGAAAACAGGAACAGGCTGTTACAGGAATTTAATGTCGGCCTGACTACGATCTGCACAGAAGGCAGAGTTTCTATAGTTTGTGACAAATTCTGAGACAAGCAAAGAAACTGAAGGCTGTACTCTGTACAAACCAAAATTGGAACAGTTAGACAAGGAATTGTATGAATGGTTAGCCCTAAAACATTAAGAGGGAGCTCCAGTTTTTGGCCCAATGCTGATCAAAAAGGCAAAAGATCTATCAAATGGAAACTACTGAGACTTGCAATTTCTCAGATGGATGGTTGTCTGGCTTCAAACTTTGTAATGATATAGGAAGGCTTGATGTGTCAGGAGAAAAAAAAATCCCAGGATATTGACTTGCTCCAAGTTGGCTGGTTAGCTAAAAAGTTATCCAGCTCTCTTGGAGGTGGGGACAGTTAAAAAGTTATACTGCTGTCTTACGGGTGGGCCAGATAACTGAAGAGCAGTCATAAAGTTAGCCAGATAAGTCTATTCAGCTAAATTTGCTAGCCAGAAAGCAGCTGAATATGGACCTCTCTGTATATATTTTACTTCAGCATTCAAATCACCTGGGCATTAACAATTATTTCAGAATAAGGGAATCAGGCCTCAGCCTGTCTCAAAATTCCAGTGTTCTACAGTTCTACAAGTGTGGGAACATCTGGGTCACACTCGATTCTTTGGATAGTGGGTGCAGCTCTTTTTAAATTCAATAGATTGGTGCTTATGTTCCTGGAGAATGAAGCAACACATTTCTTAGATTTCAACTGTAGATTTTGTTACTCCTCTTTCCAAACCTCTGCTCAAAGTGGGATACAAGTCAGGTACAGTAGGTAGGCCCCTTGCCATAGAGGGCTAACAATTTAAGTTGTTACCTGAGGTAATGGAAGGATAAATGACTTGCCCAAGGACACAAAAGGTATCAGTGGGTTTTGAACGTTGGCTTCCCCAGTAGAAAACTGGAATTCGGAACCTCCAGGGTAGCAGTCACTGAAATGTTCCCTGTTGTACAAGTCCCCAGAGGCAAGCAGAGCTCCAGAGTCTCAATGCATGGATGAGACGATGGTACAAAGAAGAGGGATTTAGTTTTGTAAGGAACTGGGGAACCTTCTGGGGAAGGGAGAGTCTCTTCCGAAGTGATGGGCTCCACATTAACCAGGGTGAAACCAGACTGCTTTAAAAAGGAGATAGAGCAGCTTTTAAACTAGAACAAAGTGGAAAGCCGACAGTCGCTCAGCGGCACATGGTTCAGAGGGAGGTATCTTCGAAGGATACTAATGAAGCAGGAGAGTTAGGGCATCCAAACTGAGAGGTTCCAATAAAAGCAAAAGTAGTCCATGTGCCTAAAAGAATCACCTGAGCTAAAAGATTCCAAATTATCCTTGTCAGCTGAAGAGCAAGTTGTTAATATAAACAAAAAACACATTTTGAAATAAGTTAACGTGGGAGAGTTAGTCTAGCAGTGAATGATGAGATAGACTTAATTGGCATCTCAAAGAGATCCTGGAACGATGAGAATCAATAGGATAGTGCCATACCAGGGTACAAATTATGTTGCAGTGATAGGGAGGAGCAATTTGATGGGGTGGAGGGGGGTGCTTTATGTCCGGGATGGCATAGAGTCCAACAGGATAAGAATCCTGCATGAGACTAAATGTATAATAGAATCTTTATGGGTAGAAAATAAAAATCCCATGAGTGTTGGGGGCGAGTGTAGCGATAGGAGTATACTACCATCCACCTGGCCAAAGTGATGAGACAGATGATGAAATGCTAAGAGAAATTAGAGAAGCTAACCAAATTTTTAGTGCAGTAATAATGGGAGATTTCAATTACTAGGGATGTGCAGACAAAAAGTTTATGTTGATAAGTCCATAAGTTGAAGGTGAGGGTCAATTTCGGTCAATATGGACATATGGAGAATTCCATAAGTTGAGGCTATGTCCATATGTTCACCGGTTCCCTAAATAAAAATTTAAACCCCTCACCCTCCTTAATCCCCCCCCAAGGCTTACCAAAACTCCCTGGTGGTCCAGCGGGGAGTCAGGAAGCCATTCCTGTATTCCTTTGCGAGGAGCACGTGACGTCGGCGTCACGTCGGAGTGACGCGGACATCACGTGATTCACCGCGCCTCTGCTCCGGGACCCCCGATGGACCCAACCGGAACTTTTGGCCAGCTTGGGGGGGTCAGTATTTATTGGCACCTTTGGGTGCCAATAAATACTCAGAACTCCTTGATGATGTTCTAACATAAATCTTAATTGAATCACTTCTTCAACAGAAATAATTTGACACACTGTACGTTTCTTTCTTGTAGCATTCATGATAGAAAATTGTCTTCCAATAATAAAATCTGTGTTCCCTTGGATCTCTAAATGAGATTACTTATAACTACCTGGTTACACACCTTACTGACCCTTATTTTGAAGTAATTCCCTATTATTGTATCCAATCAATAAATCTGTTGATGAAAATTTATAGAAAGTGATGTTTTGGTGCATGCCTTTCAGTCCTCTGCTGCTGGAAAGAAAGGGGATGTGGAAGCTGGTCTTTTGGGAACTGAATCCTAAATTGTTTGCAGAGTTCCCTAGTATCCTCTGCTGGGGCTGCTGGGAGACGTATGCAGATAAGCTTTCTGGTCCTCTGTTACTAGAAAGAATGTGGGGGCTGTGAAAGTTTCCCAGTGTTCTCTTCTATGAGAAGTATGTAAATGAGCTTTCTCGTTCTCTGCTGCTAGAAACAGTGTGGAGGCTGAGGAAGCTGGAGCCCAGATAACTCACAGTGTCCTCTGCTGGGAAAAGCTGGCAAATGAGCCTTCAGGTTCGCTGGTGTTAGAACCTGATATGCAGGGGATGTGAAATCTGGAACATAGATGGCTTACACTGACCTTTGGAGTCCTCCAGAAGGGCTACTGGGAAAAGTATGCAAATGAGCTGTTGCGTCCGTCGGTCTCAGACGGCTTCGCCCGACATGCCTCACCTATATTTCAGCCTTCTCCACCAGCCTTGGGAGAATGGCGTCTGTAGCGTCTCCTTGCCGCACCCTCCGGCTTCCCTGGAGCGGCTCTGGCGCAGTGTCCCGCCATATTGACCTGAGGCCTCCTAGGGCACACGCGCGTGCACATGCCTTACGTCTTGAAGCAGTGTTGGTGCGAACCTCAGGGGCATCCCCCTCGAGTGACGTCACTGCTTCCGTATTCAAAAGGTTGCCCATTTGCTGACTCTCACCGAGTTAGCAACAGATTGGATTTGTTCCGGCCTGAAGCTGCTCTGCCGCTTCTACTCTGCTGGAAGCCACCTTCACCCTCCGGGATTCTACCAACCTGGGTACCCGCTGCTTGGGGGGCCCTTTGCTTATTTCCAGGTGCCTATCCTAAATACAGGTACTCGCTCCTCGAGCGCCTGTGTGTCTATCCTGGTGCCTGCTACTAATTCTTCAACCTGCTGGAACACTACCTATCAGCTACAGAGAGTGAGTACAACTTCTCTCAGTCTGTCCATCTACAGCTCCTCGCTGCTCATCTGCATCGGGCCCTACACCACCATTGTGGAACGGGTCTCCTCTGCCGAGGATTACAGACTGTTAATACCTATCCTCTCTCTACTGCTCATTGGGAACTCTATCTACTCAGCTACCAGGGAGTGTGTTATAACATCTGCCAGTCTGTCTCTTCTACAGTGCCTTACTGGACATCTGCATCGGGGCCTTACACCACCATTGTGGGACGGGTCTCCTACGCCAAGGATCACAGACTGTTGCTATCTAATCCACTCACTACTGCCACCTCTGGTGGACCACACTAGCTGTATAATAAAAGATATATTCTCTGTGTTTGTGCATCTGAGTCTAGCCCGGTGCTTCAGTTCCCTACGGGGCTCCTCCCCATAGGAGATACCATCACTGTTGCCCCTGAGAATCCACCAAACACCTCAATATCATAACATGAGCCTTCCAGTTTTTTGCAGCTGGAAATGGAGTGGGGGCTCTGGGAACTGAAGCCTAGAAAGACAGCTCACAATGGCCTCTGATAGGGCTGTTGGGAGAAGTATGCAGATGAGTTTTCAGGTCCTCTGTTGCTAGACAGAATGCAGGGGTTGTAAAATCTGAAAGCTAGATGGTTTGCAATGCCTTCTGGAGGTTTCTGCTGGGGATGCTGGGGAAAGTATGCAAATCAGTCTGATGGGTTTCTGCAGCTGGAAACAGTGTGGGGGCTGTGGAAGTTAAAGCCTAGACAGCTCACAGTGTCCTCTGGAGTCCTTTGCTAGGGCTGCTAAGATAAGCATGCAGATGAGCCTTCTAGTCCTATGCTGCAGACAGACATCACGTTCTCCTAAGTGCATTATAAATAGAAGACAAGGCAGATCAAATATAATGTAATAAGGCTGCTAATGTATTATGCTGTTCAGAGAAGGGGCTGATCTCAAAAGCCACATAAAGTGTATTACATGATTTTTCCAAGCTATTCTGCAACTTTTTAAACACAGAATTTGTTATGGGCCCAGCAGTGCGGGGAACCCACCTGGGGAGCAGCACGGGACTGCAAGGCAGGACTCAGCACAAGACAAGGGCCAATCTTCTGCCTAGCCAGCCCCCTACTCCGCAGATTGAGCCTTTGGGTTCTGGGGGCCAGTAGGCCTTTGCGGTGGGTGTATATCATAGTGGTGCATTCACACAGGCAAGGCTTGGACAAGGCAGACTGGAAACAAGGCTTGGACAAGTCAGACAAAGTGGGGCAGGCTGGACCAGGAAGACTTGGTTGGCAGGACAAGGCAAGGTTGGAACTAAGCAGGACCTGGAACTAGACAAGGGTGAGTAAAGGCAAGGGCAGGACTCTGTACAAACAAGACAAGACCAACAAGGCAGACTAGGGTAGGACTTAGACAAGGGAATACAGAAGACAGAAGCCCAAAGGCAGCAAGGCTTGGAACAGACAGAATAGGTCTGGATACAAGGCAGGATACAAGAGAGAATAGTCCAGAGGCCTCAAGACAGGAAACAAGATAGGCCTGAGGGTCTCAAGGCAAAGCAAGAGACAAGAAGACCCAAAGGCCACAGGGCAAGGCAGAAGGCCCGCAGACTGCAAGGTAAGGCAAGAACAAGGGTCAGGTCACAGAGCTAGGAGTGATACCATGAGAAGACAAGGAGCTTCTGGCAAGGCTGGTTTACATAGGGGTGGGGTATGGGTGTGGCAAGGGCAGAGAGGAGGAGTTTGGCAAGGCTAGAGGCGAGACATATTGAGGGCTTCTGCTGATGGGGAGACATCATTGCAGGAATCTAGATGGTAGGGTAAGACTGCATAGCAGGCGAAATCCTAACAGAATATGATTGCTTTAATTTGACAAAGAAGAAAAAAATCCCTTAGTATGAATGGTTCAAAGATAAATAATGTAGGAGTGGCCACTATGGCCACTCTAGTAACCCCTTCACTCCACTTATAAACCGGCGTCCTATGACTGATTCACTCAAAATCATACAATAAATATCTCTTTTACACCTCCAGAAGCTCTCGGTGATTAATACTTTTACTCCTTCCCCAGGTAGGAATATATCCAGCTTTGAGTGCTGCTGCCACCACCACCTTCATGAAAATGGGAGTATTTCTGACTGCTAGATTTCTGAGCTATGCCAGAACTCAGGTAGGAATGCTGTAAAGCAGAGATGAGTCCTTGGGGGAAAAGACTTGAAGGCAAGGGGGTGGAAGATACTGAGGGGAATAGAGAGAAGGAGATTCTGTGATGAGCGAGAGAAAGAGAGGATTCTTGGGAGGGAGAGGGTTTTTGGGAGGAGAGGGAAGGAGATTTTTAGAAAAAAGAGAGACAATGAAAGAGCAGAAGGAGAGTGGGAGAAAAAAAGGGAGATAAAGGGATCAGGGTCACCTGAAGAATCATTTGAGAGGAAGTTATATATGTGGGTTGGTAGAGAATGGAACAGTGGGAGGTTTCTATCCACCAAAATAAATTCCAATATTCTCCTGGAAAAATGATGAAACATTTTTTTCCCAGATTTTCTCTTGTTTTTGTTCTTGTCAAAATAAACCCTGATAAATTCCCAGGATAAATGAAAAAAATTAAAACCTAAAATTAAGATCCCTATTTATATTTTATTTAGATAGCTTTTTATATGTTGTTTCTTTGCTATGGTTAGTAGAATGCTGCTATGCAAATTTTAATGTCTTTTGTTTTACTTATGTATGTATTCCATCCCCTTCCATAGGTTAACCCTGTCCTTGGGACAAGGCCCCACATAGCGGTTCTTCTGTTTCCTGAGGCCACCGTTCCAAAAGGTTGGTGGCATATGGGTTCTGTACTCCTCTGTCTGGGTGGATGGAGAGATGGGAGAGGAAGTATCCTGAAATGAGGCCTCTTACTTCAGGGCAGATAATCAGCAACTTCATTCAGGATAACAGGCATACGTTTCACCTGGATGGAATATACATTTGCAAGCAAGTTAAAACCAGTTCTTGCAACTATCATAAGTTACTTTGCTGGCTATATGGGAAAAGCTCCAGGAATGTACTATTGCTTTTAAGTACCTCATGATGCCAGCCTTCTCACCAGCTTTCAGTACACCTGTACCCAATGAAGTAAATCCTAAAATCTATCCCTCCCTAAGTGTCTGTGAACAACTCCAGAACTAAATCAAATACCTCTGTTTGCTACCATCTGATGACCCACTGAAACTCCAGAAAGCGAAATCATGCACCAAAGTCTACTTTCATTAACCTGGACATTTTAATTTAAAAAATCCCATTTTAGGATCCCTGCTTTTGTGGTCGGCAGCATTCAAATGAATGCCCTCCCACTGGGTATGACTGCAGGCAAAGTGAAGTTTATCTATTAAAGACTGAAGCTGCTTTAAGGTTACTGTTTTTGCCTGTTGCACCTCACTAATGCATCCCTTTAAGACCCTTCACTTTATCCGTTGAATTCCTTGAGTGGAATTCAGTGCCGAAGAATATTATCAATAGACAGGGACTCTCCATCTTATGCTCAGCTATGGGCATTCCGAAATCCCAGGTTATTGCCTTGAATTGCCCCATGAGATCCACACAAGCCTGCAAATTCTGAGGATCCACAAATAGGAAATTCACAAACAGGAAACCCACTGCTCAACTTCCCAATGTATAAATGCACTGAAGGACTTGAAATATACGAGAGCTATTGAGCACCCCATGGCCATAGATTTATTGAAGTAATTCTTATGCTGAAATCTGAAAAACCAACAGGTTAAATGATTCTAGATGTATAAGTAGCAGCCTAAATTTCTTTACTTATTTCTTTAACATTTTTTTGTATACCGCTTCTTCATGTTAAAAATATTGAAGCCGTTTCCATAAAAAAAAAACCCATAATAAAATAAGATATACAGCATACATAATAAAAATAAGATCTACAACAGTACAAATAAATCAAAATAACTTAAACATAAGGTGATACATTTCTCATAAAAAAGAGAGGTTGTACGAACTCGCATCAGAGCTGTAGAAAAAGGGACCTTAATCAGGAGTTAAATGGTTAAATGCCAAGCTGCACAAATAGGTCTTTAGTTTCTTTTTAAATTCTTTAGAACTGGATTCAAGCCTTAAGGAATCAGGAAGAGAATTCCATAATATAGGACCTGCAACCAAGAAGGCACACTTTCTTGTTAACTCTAATCTGGCTAGTTTTATAGAGGGTACTTCAAGGAGATTTTTGTTTAGTGAATGAAGATGACAAGTTAATAGATAAATAAGTGAGCTTAAACATAACCAGTATTATAGAGGAAATTGTGAATTGTCATAATGATTTTGTTTTAGACACGGTAGGAAACAGTCAATGTAATAAGGAAAGAAATGGTGTTATGGGATCGCGATGGTTTGCATTGATCAAAACGCATGCAACAGCATTTTGGATCAGTTGAAGGGGGTGCATGGCAGTAGCTAGGAGACCTAGGTATAAAGCATTGCAATAATCAAGGCCTGTAAGTATTCTGGTCTATAATACGGTTTGGAAACCATGTGGATATAATAGTGGTTTAAGGCACTTTAGTAGATGAATCTTGAAGAATGATGTTTTAACCAAAGCAGAAATATTATGAGACATGGATAAAGTCGAGTCAATGGTGATACCAAGATTACAGACTTTTGTTGTGATGGGAATAGTATAATTGTCAAAGTGAAGGTGAGTAGGAGGTCATCATGAGGACTGTGGGATAGTGGACAGGTATGATATCTCAGTTTATGAGGGGTTGAAACACAGATGCATTCATGGCACCAAGTTATGTATATGCATTACCAGCTGCAGTAAACTCACATTTAACACAATATTTAATAAGGGCTTAACATTCTTTAGTAAATACTGCATTAAATGGGCTAAACTAACATGTTAAAAACACACTACACAACTATGTTGTTTAGTGCTTTTGTATGTGTGTGTGTGTGTGTGTGAGCTTAGGGTATGTTAACTGACACAGAAAAGGTGTCTTGTGTGTTTCAGAGTGGGGGCTATACTAAAACTGCATGTAAAATGGGCTTACTAAGAGCATCCAAGATTACCACCTGTTTTAGCCAGCCATTTTTAAACAGAGGATATTCATTTTTTATTCCCAAAATCTGGCAAATATTTTTTCAGCTGTAAATGTTTCTAAGTCTTGATTTTGTAAGAGTCAAGCCCCTGGTGAATTCTCTGATACAAATTCCTATTCTGTTCTAATTGTTTACTCTTTTTTTTCTAGCCCAATCCCTTTGTAACCATCATAATGCTAGTATTTCCTGCCCTGGAAAGATAATTGTCCTCTCCTTCACCTAATCAATCTCCCATAAAGATTTGGAGAACCACTCATCAGAAATCTGACAGTCACAACACAGAGATACATTTATTGTTGGAGTATATTGTCACTGGGAAGCCACATTCTCCTGTAGGTAGAGCTAGAGAAAGCTCATACTATTTAGGAGAAGAGACTGGAAGAAGGGAAAGTGGCTTTTTCCCTCTGTCACCATACTTATTTATGATGATGATAATTGCAAAGACAAAACTAATCCAGCTCTCAAGAAATGGGATACCAGAACCAGTCATGAGGTGCTCCAAACATTTTTCTTTTAATAAGATAATTCAACAAACAAGAGACAATATCATCAGCACATGCTCTAACTGTTATAATCTGCTGTCTCTCGCCTGCAATGGGCCACAGGCAGTTTTCAGCCTCTAGAGCAATTCTCATATAATAATTTATTGTCTCTTGTTGCAAACATCTCAAAAAAAAATTTATTTACTTCAATTAAAGTGCTAGAAGATATTTATTAACGCATGGCGTCTCAGCGTCTCTGTTGTCAACACAGACTCACAAGTGCGGGTTTTTGAACTACCTTCCCACGCTACGTCACCGGAATTTTGGGTGATGAGATAAAGGATGTATGAGTGGATGTAGGTTTTAGAATTGTGTTGCATCATGGGTTGTGTAGTTTAGAGGGAAGAAGTTTCTGTCATTACTTCCGCTGAGATGCCATGTTGGGATCTTTAAAGAGATGTTGAGTATTGTCCGGGTAAGTTTTGGCTTTTGTTGTTGGGAGTTTGAAGATATTGTGGAAAGAGTTATATAGTTTATGAGGAGGTGAGTTACAATATTGATACATAGTAACTGTGTAGTTACATTAGGTACTCCTACGATGTGAGAGGTTTGAGTGAAGGTAATCCCTGTTGGAAAGATATATATGCCTGGTATCTGTGTGTGTTGGATTTTATTAATTATTTTGTGTGTTGTAGGATCTGAGAATATTTTGCCTTGAATTCACAAAAAAAGGATTTCCCCTGAAGAAGACTGTTTTTTCAGTTGAAACATGTGCCATGTCGGGAGAATATTGAAAAAATTCCAGTTTTGGTTTTTCGAATGATCATCATTTAGGCTAAGTCTTCAATTTTAATGGTTATTAGCTTTATGCACTCTTTCGCAATAAGAGATGCGTTAATAAATATCTTCTAGCACTTTAATTGAAGTAAATACATTTTTTTTTGAGATGTTTGCAACAAGAGACAATAAATGATTATATGAGAATTGCTCTAGAGGCTGAAAACTGCCTGCGGCCCATTGTGGGCGAGAGACAGCAGATTATAACGGTTAGAGCATGTGCTGATGATATTGTCTCTTGTTTGTTGAATTATCTTATTAATAGAATTAGATTCTATTTCCCTCTCTGTTTTGCGTGTTTTGAAGTGATTAATACGAGAGGAGGTTGCTTCTGTGTTTTGTGAAAACATTTTTCTTTGCCACTTTCAAGCAAAGAGGCTTTGTTTAGAAACCATGCATCTTGTGTCCCATGTCTTCTATAACTTGGTTAAATATGCTACTTAATTTGTCCATACTAAGCAGTGTCTATTCTAAGAAACTATTTAGCACTTTGGGCAGTGAGTAGTACTACAGGTATATGCTACCCTAAAATGCAGAAGAGCTTATATTCTTCAAAATTTACCTTGCAAACAGTAGATACTCTGGGAAGTCTGGAAAGTTTTCTCTGATTCTTCCAGTGGTAACTTGAGCTTGTACTTTGTGGCAGTGATGATAATGTAGTAGTACTGCAGTGATGATAATGAGGAAGATGGTACTATTTGTGAAGCTACTTCTAGTATTGCTGTTCATGTTATGGCAACACGGCTGATGAGTAAATGGTATGCAGCTCTTTATTCCTAGTCTAATTTTCTAGTCTTCTTGATGTCATGGCCCTGCTGTTGAGAAATGGTATGCTCACTCTTCCATTCCCATTGTATGTTTCTTACAGTGATGATTTTTAATGCAACTTACTGTCTTTCTGTAACTATGGCTATGATATACCAAGACTTTTTTCCCATAGAAAAAGAAAAGCCTTAGTAATCTGTCCCTATGTTTGTTCTGATTTATCAGTTTTCATCAAACACAAAAAGTGGGGAAAAAAAGACTTTTTTCCATTTCATCCTGCTATACTAGTCCAGTCTAGGCCAGTGGTTCTCAATCTTTTTCCCATCATGACACACCTGACAGACCATGCTCACATGTGTGACATACTGCTCATTACAATTCACGGCAGAAATAAAAATAAAGGCCCAGTATTATTTTTATTGTTAAGAATGACACAAGGGAAAGATACTGTTGCGTCCGTCGCTGCTCGACGCCCTCACTCCGCCCTCTTTACCTCTGTGGAGACTCCCTCCGGGTCTGATGGACGGCTGGCTACAGCGGCGTCTCCATGCCGTCTCTTTCTGGCGTCCCCGGACCGGCTCGATGCTACAACTCCACCATCTTGTCCTGATGCCTAGGGCGTGCATGTCCCGACTCTTGTACCAAGCAAGGGCGCGAACCTCAGAGGCGTCCCCCTGAGATGACATCATCTGCTTCCAATATTTAGAGGTCTTTGAAAACGCTAACAAACTGAGTTAGCAAGGGTAAGGGGATTGCTTCGGTTGCACCTCCAAAGCTACTCTGCCTCCTCGGACTTTCCAGAGGTACCCACTCCTCGGGGGCCTCGCTCTTTTCTTTATTTTCAGATTACAGATAGGAACCGGTACTCGCTCCTCGAGGGCCCATGTTCCTGGATACTCTGAAGATTCTCTACTGCCTGGAAGCTATCACTGCTACAAACAACTGTGAGTTACCATCGCTCTCTCAGAGCTTTCCCTGGAACCAGGTACTCGCTCCTCGAGGGCCTAATCCTTTCCAGCTCCTGAGCTTACGTGAGACCTTACGTGAGTTTTGTCATCTAGTTCTATTCATGAACTCTGCCTACTCACTTTCTACAGTTTCTCAACAGCTCAGCCATCCGGGGATCGTTGTTCCAGTACCTGAGGGAGTACAGCCCTGCCGGGCATATCAGCTCACTACTGCCACCTCTGGTGGTTTCTAATAACCTGTTTAATAAAAGAACTAATGTGTATCTGTCTCCATACTCCAGCCTAGCCGGTGGTCCCTCTCGGGGTATGCTCCCGAGAGCACAGTCATCTGCCATCGGCCCAGGGATCCACCCACAACTATATCAGATTCATTACAGATTGCTACTCCTTAGCAAGACACTACAAGATTGCTGACGCCTCCCTCTCCAGGAGCCCGCTACACAGAGCTTTCTCTACAGATTGCTTCTTCTATCTGATTGCTCCTCCCATCAAGCATCTTCTCCATAACAGATTGCTAACTCGAGCAGCAGATATACAACAGATTGCTAACTCCCTAGCAAATTGCTAACAGATACATATACTGTCTGAACAGAAATTGCACACATAGTAAACATCCAACACCAAAACCGCACCAATTTCCAGTACTCAAACAGTATATACCTTTCTTAAGGAACAAGCCAGGCTACTATAGAGCCCTACACAGAAACTACACGCCAGCAGAAAACCTCACCTGAATCACATGTGCTGACCCTCATCTAACAAAGAATAAAGAGACCAAAACGCATAACTAGAAGCATGCAGACAAAAAATGAATTGGAAACTGCAACAAGCCAGGGTTTCTGTATGCAGTGTAACAAAGGAAAAAGAGAAACATCACCCATCCTTATAAAACAAATCAAGAAATATAAAATCAGTAGCAGTAAAGCCATACTAACAAAAAGAACAGATTATTTCAAAACAGCTGATGAATGGAATATCCAATAATTAAAAACTCATATCAAAAATTTCTAGATACCAATAAAATATTTCAAAATAGCAAACACAAAGGCCCAATAATGAAAATTAATAAGGATACAAAAATGTTTTGCTCTGCATACCTGGGAATGTTTGATATCCAGGTGCCCTGAGATTGTTTTGAATTAGCAGGAGGAGGGATGCTTTGCTTGCAACTTTCTCCTTTCTCTTTCTCACACACTGGCTCTCAATCGCTCACATATACACATGCTTTTTCTCTCTCACTTATATAGGCTCTTAATTACACATTTACACACATGCTGTCTATCTTTTCACGCTTACATGCACAGGCTTTCAATCGCACACATACATGCTGTCTTTTTCTCTCACACACAGACTCTCATTCACATGCTTAACACATGCGCTCTCTCTCTCTCTCTCTCATTTACACACAGGCTCTCAATCACATACTCACATGCTCCCTCACCTAAACCAGCTCTCAATCACACACAGACACACATGCTCTCTTGTCTTACTTATACACACAGGCTGTTAATCATACATACACATGATCTCTCTCACACACAAAGGATCTCAATCACACACGCATACTCTTTCACTCAAACAGGTTTTCAATCACAAACTTACACATACAGGTTCTCAGTCATACACTTCCATTCATGCTATCACACACATACTCTCTTTCACATGTACAGGCCTCAATCATTTACATACATGCTGTCTCACTCTCTCACACACACACACACACACACACACACACTGCACCTCAAACACATATGCTTGCTCATTCACTCACTCTCCCCCCCCCCCCCCAAACTAGCAACAGCAGCAGCCTCTTCCCCTTCCAGCCCTAAAGGCAGCAGCAACCTCCTTCACTTTCAGCCCTCACGGAGAAAGGCGTCCCATTGGCCGCGGGGTTTGACGTTGTTCTTCATTTGTCTCCGAGCCGCGCTGCTCATTCCTCAGGCTGCTCCTCTCTTCTCTTCTTTGGGCCCCCGCTGCCCGCACTAGCATGGACTCTTCTTCCCACGCACACACCCACTGTTCACCACTTCCTCTTCCGGGCCGCAGGAGGGGGGGGGAGAAGAAAGCATGCTGGTGCCGCTGACTCCAGCTGCCCTGCCGCGTTCCTCCTGGGCTATCAGGGTATTAAGCCTGGGTAGAGGACCTATTTTGCTCAGGTAGGGGGAGCACCTGGGTCAGCAGGGGACTGGGAAGTGTGGCGACACACTTGCGTGTGCTTGGCGACACACTGGTTGAGAACCACTGGTCTAGATAAGTAGATTATGTCTTCCTATTAACAGAGCACACAGTTTTCCTTGTGACATCATTGCCACTACATAGGGGTAGTGTAACAAAAGGGAAAATACAGTATTCTCTGCTTCCAGAAGATGGTAGTATTCATTGCTGGTATTTTTCTCCAGGCACTTATGGCCCCTGGTATGTTCAGGAGAGTGATCCCACTGTAAGAGTTTCCAGTCCCAGAAGGGACTTGGTAGAGCCCTGGGAGAGCGGGTTTTCCCTTTAAAAGAAGGGGGCAAAAGATAGGGGAAAGAGACAGGAAAAAATAAAGGCAGAAATTTCAGCTCTGCTGAGAGGATCCTACTCACTCCTTCCATCCCCTCCCCCCATTCTGCTCCAGAGCAGTTTTTAAAAAAAAGAGGAAAAGATAGAGGGCCTTTGGAACAGGACAGAGGCAAGCAAAGAGGCTGGGAACTGTTCTCAGGTAAGTGCCTTTGGAGGATTTTGTTTTTCAATCAGCTCTGGTGATTTCCACACTGCCCTGCTTTGGGGGAGGTGCCAAGCCTATTCTGGGGAAATTTTAGTGTGGCCACCACTGCAGCAGGCTGCTTCTGCCATGGGACTGCTGCATCCAGTCAGGGGAAATCCCCAGGGAGTTCTCTAAGGCCATAGAGCTTTTGGCCACCATTTTCTTTGCTGCGGGAAAGGATCTCATGCCTGTGCTGTGAACAGGACGCTCATCGGAGGAGCCTCTGGAGTGGTGTTTTTGGCATGAATGGCAGCCATATTGATTACTTCACCCATGGTCAGTTCTGAATTTTAGCACCATTCTTCAGAGGTTACAGGGGATTTTGGAGACCATCCAGTACTATCTTCTGTGGAAGATGTAGTTAAAAAGGCTTTTTAAGGATAGTCAGTGGATTCTGAGGAATTTACACTGGAATTCTTTAGATTTTTTTATTTCAGGCTTTCTATGCAACAACTGAGAGCCCCAAGAGCTTGGGACTACCTTCAGATTCTCAGTTTGATGGTGGCCATCTTGGATCTGGTTCCATGGGCTAGGGCTCTCATATAGCTATTACAGTCTTCCCTTTTGTCTTGATGGTCTCTCCATTCTCATAATTATGAGTACCATCTTCTCTTGCCCATGTTGGGGAGAAAATGGCCTGTTTTGGTGTTTGTTATCGCAAAACCTATTGAGGATCATGAATTTGGTACCTCCTTCATGGATACTAATCATAACAGATGTGAGTCTGTCAGGTTGGGGAGCACATTGTCTGGATCAACCGACTCAAGGGCTTTGGGTTCAGTAGAAGGCCACCTGATTCATCAACAGACTGGAAACCAGGGCATTAAAACCAGCCCGTTATAACTTTCTTCCCTTAATTAGTGGAAGGGCAGTCAGAGTGTTTTCTGACAGTGCCAAAGCAGTAGCATATGTGAATAAATAAGGGGGTACCAGAAGCAAAGAGGTGATGGAAGAGACACATCTACTTTTTCCTTGGGCAGAGGAAAATCTTCAGTACTTGACAGTGCTCAGATTGTGGGTCAGGAGAGTGTACAGGCTAATTTCCTGAATGGTAATCTCCTGGATCCAAGCGAACGGAACTCATCCAAGAAAACTTGCAGCAGATAGCATTTTGATGAGGCCTGCTTCACAAGGAACTTATGGCAATTCACAAGAATGCCAAAGTTCGTTGATGTTTCAGTCTTCACGGGAGTGCAGAGCTTCATGGATAGATATTCTAATTCAGCCTTGGCTACAAGGGGAGCCTTGGCTACATTTACCATTGATAGGGAGTATTTTATGCAGAATAGAGGCAGACAGCACTTCCATGGTCCTAATGGCTCCAGTTTGACCAAAGATGCCATGGTATGTGGATTTGATGAGACTACAGAACGACTGTCTTTTGCAGCTCCCGGATGCTTGAGGACTCTTGGTACAAGGTCCAATCACCTAGGAGGCTTCATCTCTATTGAATCTTATGACTTGATTATTGAAGGAAAAAAAGGCTACTCATCATTGATGCTTTCCAATTTATTGAAGGCCTGTAAGACCTCAACTTCTCTGGCTTATATTCAAGTTTGGTGCTTCTTTGAAGTGTGCAGTGGTGAATGGCTGGTTTCTCTTTGGCCTTCAGACATCCTTCGTATTTAGGCTTTCTCCAGTGAGACATGGAGAAAGGAATGGCCTTAAACTTGCTAAAAGTTCAGGTTGCAGTTTTCTCTTGTTTCAGAGGAAGAATTCAAGGGACCTCACTAGCCTCCCGTTTTTCTTTGTGGAGTGAAGAGGCTGCAGTCTCTCTTTCAGCCAACAGTCCCTCAGTAGGATCTCAGTTTAGCTCTGAAAGCATTAATGTTGCCTCACTTTGAGCTTTTGAAGCATGCTCAGTTAAGGTTTTATACTAGAGGGAGTTTTTCCTGGTATTAATCTGTTCATCTCAACATATTTCCAAGACTCAGGCTCTTTCCTGCAGGATCCATTCTTGGTCATTGTATCAGATTTGCTATCTCTTTGTACTGAACCTTCTTCATACCACAGGTAATGAAGGCATTTCACCTCAATAGGTCTATTTAATTGCCAGCTTTTACTAAAGAGCAGTGTCAGGGCAGCAATAAATCATTGAGATTCTTACATCTTCTTCAGGTGTTCTTTAGTTATTTGGAGATTACTAATCCTTTCTGTTAAATGGACAGGATGGTTGTTTTGTTTGTAGGTCTGTGTAAGGGTGAAGCAGCCTCTAAAGCAGGGGTGGGCAATTAATTTTCCCATGGGGCCGCATGAGAAATTGGGATGGTTTTAGAGGGCCGGACTAATATAATTAACTCAGTTCTCAATAGCCCTACTTATGAAAAGACAGCAGTTTACCACCAATGCATGTCCTCTGAGAAAACACAACAAATAAGACCGATACAAATGCTTACATGCTAGCAAAATATCTCATCTCGGTAACAGACACAGAACCGACCTAACATACTCCCAGGATCTGTAGTAATGCACATAAACTAATCCGCACACAGTTACACCTGTATTATGGAATACACTCAAACAGGAGCAACCCTATCTATGAAAAGGCAACACTACAAATATTAAATCAGGTCCTAAAAACCAATACACCTCTTATTAGGAAAACAGAACTAGCAAGCACTATAGATCCCCACACAGAAATAATTGTAAAACTATACTAATAAGCAGAATAAATGTTTCAAAACAGCTATGAACAGAATAACATCCAACAATTAAAAACTCATAAAAACTATTAAACATTCTCCAAACACCAATAAAATATTTCAAAAAAGCAGACATCACACAATTAAAATGGCAGTCAAGAAAAATAAACTTAAAGCCACCTTTACTTACCCCCTCCAGCAGCTCTCCTACTCCCCTTCCCTGCAGGCCGTGGCACACACCAGAAGCAGCAGTAGAAGCTAAGCTCTATAACTTATGGTCCTCTTCCTTAGTGCCCATGTCTCTCACACACACACACCATACCAGTCATGCCCCCATGACCAGTTTCTGTCTCTCACACACCAATCATCTCCCAAACAGTCTTTGGCACACACACACCAGTCACCTTCCTGAACAGTTTCTCTCATGCCATACACACACACACACACACACACACACAGGCTTCCCACTCCCGTGTTCTACTTACATATATGGTCTTCTCACTCTCATAATCACTTTCTCTGTCTCTCTCTCTCTCACACACACACACTCACTCACCAGTCTCTCACTCCCATGCTTGTTCTCTCCACTTGCACAGGCTTCTCATTCCCATAATCACTTTCTTTCTCTCTCTCACACACACACCAGTCTCTCACTCCCATGTTCTCTTTCAGATATACAGGCTTCTCCCTCCCATGATGTGTCTCACACACACCCAGGTTTCTCACTCCCATGCTCACTCTTCACATGCACAGGCTTCTCATTCCCATAATCACTTTATTTCTCTCTCTCTCTCACACACACACACACCAGTCACCTGATCTCACTCATGCATACACACACACACAGGCTTCCCACTCCCAAGTTCTCTTTCAGATATACAGGCTTCTCCCTCCCATGCTGTGTCTCACACACACCCAGGTTTCTCACTCTCATGCTCACTCTCTTCACATGCACAGGCTTCTCATTCCCATAATCACTTTCTCTCTGTTACACACACACCAGTCTCTCTCATTTCCATGCTCACTCTCCATGTGCACAGGCTTCTCATTCCCTGAATCACATTCTCTCACATTCACACACACCAGTCTTTTTCTCTCACACACACAGTCACCTTACCAAGCAGTCTCTCTCTCTCATGCATGCACACTCACCCAGGTTTCTCACTCCCACAACTCCAGGCTTCCTTCGCTCATGCTTTCCCACATACCCAGACTTCTCACTTCCATGCTTTTTCTCTCTCTCACACACACACACACATCAGTCACCTCCCTGACTAATGTCTCACACTCTCACATACACATCAGTCATCTCCCTGAGCAATCACTTTCATTGTCTCTCACATACACACACACATCAGCTCTCTGACCAGTCAATCACACACAGGCTGGCTGGCTGCTTCTCACTTTCTCTTACTCACTTCCTCTCCCCCCCCCCCCCCCCCCCGAGCACAAATGGGAGCTGCAGCAGCCCCCGCAGGCCAAGAAAGAAGAATCCCATCGGCCGCGGGAGGCTCATGCTGCTGACTCCTTTCTCGATTACCGGCTGCTTCAATTGCTCGGGGACAGACGCTGCAGCCGACGCGGCACGGCTCTTTCTCCTTCCCGCGCACTGCTCCGTGTATCACTTCCTGTTCCGGGTCACGGGAGGGGGGTGCAGGCGCGGGAAGAAGAAAAGGCCAGCCGCGGGTGCCACAGCTTCTAACACCGCTGCCGTTACCACTGGGCTTGAATGTGCTGACAGCCCAGCGGCAACGGCAGCAGGAGAGACCGGGAGCGCGCGCCGCGGACCGGCAAAAAACTCCCACGGCCCGGTCCCGGTCTGCAGACCGGTGGTTGGGGACCCCTGAAAAAAGACCACGAAAGGCGGAACTGTGACATACCGTATTTTTCGCTCCATAAGACGCACCTGACTATAAGACGCACCTAGGATTCAGAGGGGGAAAATAAAAAAAAAAAATTTGTGCTAAACCGGCTCTGCGTCTGGGCGTCTTATGGATCAAATTAGGGGAGTGCATAGTTTGTTTTTTTTCTCCCCATTTTGTTTTCGGGTCTGGGGAGGGCCATTTCGGTCCACTCCCCAGATCATAAAACTTTTCTTTCTCTGGGAACCCCTCCCCCCCCCAAAAAAACCCCATCCCAACCCTTTAAATTAACAACCCCCACCCTCCTGACCCCCCCAAGACCTGCCGACTTAATTTACTACAACCCCCCACCCTCCTGACCACCCTCCTGACCCCCCCAAGACCTGCCGACTTAATTTACTGCAACCCCCCACCCTCCTGACACCCCAAGACCTGCCGACTTAATTTACTACAACCCCCACCCTCCTGACCCCCCCCCAAGACCTGCCGATTTAATTTACTACAACCCCCCACCCTCCTGACCCCCCCAAGACCTGTCGACTTAATTTACTGCAACCCCCCACCCTCCTGACCCCCCCAAGACCTGCCAAACGTCCCTGGTAGTCCAGCTGGGGTCCAGGAGCGGTCCGGGAACGATCTCCTGGGCTTCGGCCGTCGGCTGCCAGTAAACAAAATGGCGCCGACGGCCCTTTGCTCTCACTATGTCACTGAGACCGACCAATAGCAGCGGTCGGGTCCCAGTGACATAGTGAGGGCAAAGGGCCGTTGGCTGCCATTTTGTTTACTGGCAGCCGACGGCCCACGCCCAGGAGATCGTTCCCGGACCCCCGCTGGACCACCAGGGACGTTTGGCAGGTCTTGGGGGGGTCAGGAGGGTGGGGGGTTGTAGTAAATTAAGTCGGCAGGTCTTGGGGGAGTCAGGAGGGTGGGGGGGTTTGTTAGATTTTTTTTTTTTTAATATTCGCTCCATAAGACGCACATACATTTCCCCCCCACTTTTGGGGGGAAAAAAGGGCGTCTTATGGAGCGAAAAATACGGGTATGTAGGAAAGAAACTCGAGCGAAGGCACGCTGTCTGATTGGCCGGTGCTTGCCCTGCACCGGCCAATCGGGCAGCGTGCCTTCGCTCGAGTCACTCCCTCCCCCCCACCGGACGCTGTAAAAAAAAACCAGTTCATTCTCCGCTCCCCGATTGGGGAGCGAGGGAGCGGAGAATGAACTGCTGCCTTCCCTCTGCAAGGGAAGGCAGCGTGCCTCATTCCCCATCTGCTCTCAGCAGTGGGCGGGCCGGTCACAGACCGTAGGCGGGCCGGATTCAGCCCGCGGGCCGCCCCTTGCCCAGGTCTGCTCTAAAGCTACTTTGGCAAGATGGCTCAAGGGCACAATATCCTCAGCATATTTGCTCAAGGGCTATCAAGACCCCCGAGATTGTTTGTACTCATTCTTCTAGTGTATAGTTTTCTTCCTAGATGGACAGGTGTAGCAGGATGAAATGGACAAAGACATTTTTAACTGTTCATTTTCTTTCCATGAATCCTGTTACACCAGTCCAGGACACTCCTGTGAAGTTGGGCTATATTAAGAAGGAGGAAGTCTTGTTGTAAGGTGCATGTCATGTACATACCGTATACATTTCAGACAAGTAATGTATATGTACATGCCCTCTTCTTTTGTTATGTGTTTTTCCTGTTTTTCCAAAGGGCGTGGATGGGTAGTGTGAGGTAAGATGATCTCTCCAAAACAGATATTTTGAAATTTTTAAAGTTTTGTATTAATTTGAATGTTTGTGATTTGTTCAGTATTATGTCATAGGAATACTGGCTTTTTCCTGAGCTGCACCACCCCTAAATACTGGTGATGATATCACAAAGGAAAACTGAGTGTTCTGCCTCCATCTATTGGCAGACGGACATAAACCAATATTCTAGACTGGACTGGTGTAGCAGGATAAATGTAAAGAAAATTAACAGGTAAAAATTTCTCAGTAAATTAGATCCATTCTGCTTTAACGGTTTGTGGTAACTCGAGTGTAGTGGCTTGGGAACAGCCAGAGAAAAAAGAAGGCAGACTCTGACTGTTCCTTAAGCATACTTTATTTACAGTGGAAAATAAACACAGAAACAAAAAGAGCAGTACAACTTAACTTCAGGTCTCAAAAACATTTAGTGCAGCTCACCTTTAGACTTAACAGGTTCTGGCATATGGTATGTCTTTCCCTTATTCTCAGAGCCTCTCTAAGCCTTACAGGCCCTGAGTTCTTAACCTCTGGAGTGGGGCTCCTCCATTCACCCAGGATTCAGTGTGTGTTTCTATCTTAAGGAGGACCGGACAAGATTGGTATGCTCAGTCCCTTATGGTGGTCTGAGGGAGTTTTCTTTATACTCCCTCACATATCCTCCCCCTCAGCTCAGCTTTGCTGGGATGACCATCTGCCTGTACAAGGGACACCTCGCTTGAAAGGAAATCTGCATTGGCATTTTCCCTTCCTGCCCTATGTGGATTTTATAGTTGAAGGGCTGAAGAGCAAGGAACAATCTCATCACCCTCACACTGGATGTCTTGTTCCAATTCATCCATAGCAGTAGGTGGTGGTCCATTATGAACATGAACTGTCATCTCAGCAGGTAATGGCACAAAGCCTCTAAGTCCCATTTGACTGCCAAGGCCTCCTTCTCAACTGTTGAGTAACACCTCTCGCTTGGCATCAGCTTCTGGCTAATGCATGCCACAGGATGTTCTTGGCCATCCTTATCCCAGATCAGAGCATATTGCCTCCTTCAGGGCTCTGAACCTTCTCTGGTGCTTTCTTTACCAATAGCCTTATGAGAGGCTCCACTTTCTCTGAGTAGTTGGGAATAAACTTTCTGTAGTATCCCATAAGGCCTAGGTACACTCTCACTTTCACTTTTGTTTGCAGGACTAGCACCTGGGTGATCACCTTGTTCTTCCTAGCCTGCAGATGGACCTTCCCTTTTCCCAGGATGTAGCCAAAATACTGGACCTCTTGCCCTCCCAGCAAGCACTTCTTAGATTTAGCTATTGGCTCTGTTTTCTTCAGACTGGTTAGTATGACCTGGTGTTGGCTATGATTTCTCTTCCAATTAAGGCTGTAGACCACATTGTAATCCAAGTGGATGGCTGCATTCCCTTGATGCGTGTCAGAACAGGTGGTCAACCAATCATTGAAATGTTGCGTGAGCATCTTGAAGGCCAAATGGGAGTATGGTGAACTGGAAAAGTCCACCAGATGTCAAGAACTCAGTCTTCATTTTTGTAGAGGGCACAAGAGGCACCTGCCAATACCCTTTGGTAAGATCAAGGGTAGAGATGAACTGAGTCATTCCCAATGCTTAATCAGTTCATCCACTCATGGTATCAGTTAGATGTCGAAGTTTGAGACCTCGTTGAACTTTTTAAAGTCAATACAAAACCTGATGCTCCCATCTGGCTTCGGCACCAATACTATAGTTGAAGACCTATCACTGTTACACTCCTCTATTACCCAGAGCTTCACTTCAGTCTCGATGATGCAGCATCTGGCCTCGGGAATACAATAGGATCATTGCCATACCACAATTGCAGGAGTCGTAATGATGTCATGTTGCTCCAGGTGGGTACAACCAGGCAGGTTCAAGAGGATCTCCTTGTTTTTGTCTGCTTTAATTCAGCTGTTCTATGAAAGGAACTTGGGCTCGGTCCATGTCAGGCTCAACATCTGGGCCAAACTCTCCTTCCTGTACCATGCCACACTCCTGTTCCACCCATTTCTTCAGGAGGTTTATGTGGTAGATTTGATTGTTTTTCTATTTATCTGCCTGAGCTATGTTGTAATTCACAGGCCTTATCTTCTCCAAAACTTAATTGGATCCTTGTCAACAGGCTAGCAGGTTGCTTTCTGATGATGAAAAGAAGACAAGGATGCAATCCCCCATCTGGAATACTTGTTGGACCATGGGTCTCCTTTCATATAGGAATTCAAATGGGGACAACCCCATTGAGCTCTGTGGTACTTCGCGGATTGCTAACAGCACATAGGGTAGTAATGTGTTCCAGTTCTTTCCATCTTCATCCACAAATTTCCTCAATATTTATTTGAGCATCTAATTGAAGCACTCAATCAGGCCATTGGTCTGTGGGTGATACACCAAGGTCCATAGAATTTTTATCTTTAGCAAGGTGCAGAGTTGTTTCATGACCTTGGAGATGAAAGGGATACTCTGATCCATCAATATCTCCTTGGGCAGCCCAAGTTATGAAAAAACCTCCATTAGGGTGGTCGCCACCATTGTGGACATTATATTCTGTTATGGCACTACTTCCGGATATCTGGTGGCACAGTCTATTATGATGAGAATGTAATTATTTCCTCTAGCCAATCTCTCTAGTGGCCCCACAAAATCCATGCCCTCTCTTTCACAAGGGGTCTCAATTATAGGCATTGGTATGAGAGGTGTCACCTGTCATCCGCAGGCTTTGTGAGCTTACAGGTAGGGCAGGACCAGCAATACAAATGGACTTGTTTAGGAAGGCCCGGCCAATAAAATTGTGCCAGAATTTTTTCCCAGGACTATTCCTCCCCCAGGTGACCCCTAGAAGGTGACTGTGTGCTAACCGCATGACCTGCTGACAATAGGTTTTAGGAACCAAAAGCTGTTCTAACACTTCCTCTTCCATGCTTCCCTTTGTGACTCTGTAAAGTAAATCCCCTTTCATCACATAATAGGGAGGAATAGAGTCTGTAAGCTGCATCCCAGGGACTACTTTTCCATCCACTCATTGTGTTTGCTCCTGGGCCCACTTAAAGGATTTATCCTCCCTCTGAGCCCACCTAAAGTTTCCTGGATCACCCCGTGGTTCCTACTTCAAGTGGCCAGGTAGGACATTCTGGGTGGGTGGTTGTTCTCCCTTCAACTCCGAACCCTCTTCCCCCGGCTGCCTCTAGATTAGCAGTAAAGGCGTATTTGTCCTGTCGGCAATGTCGCTGGGATTTAGGAGTCTTAGAGTCTTTATGGAAAAGATCCAGGTCATCCAATGGAAAGAGTTCTGGAAACTCCAATTTTTCCTGATTGTAGCTGGATGGACCTGTTTTAAGCTGATTCCAGAGACACTTGAACTTTGGACAGTCCCGTCCAATGATCACAATGTAGGGTAGCCAAGGGAGTACTCCCTTGTCAACCATATCTTGGCTGGCCGGGGTCTTTAGTCATACCCAGCTTGTGGGATATTGTCTATGGTCCCCATGAACGCATGCCAGTGTCACTACCTTATTATAGTCAATTTGGACACGTTTCAGCAAGTCTCTCCGAATGAGCATTTTCACACTCCCAGAATCCACTAATGCTTATGTTGGAACACTATCTAGCTCGACCAAGATCACAAACATAAAAACTCCCTAACTGGAGACATCCACAAAATTACAAAAGTGTGGGGTCACAGCATTAATGTCCATTGCCTCATCTTCCCTGCATGGACAGTCCCTAGCAAAATGGACCCTTTCTCCACAACTGAAGTATGATGGTCTGACTGAAGATGGCAGGTGAGGTGAAAAGTCCAGTCAGATTTGCACTGCTGACCATTGAGCCCTCTGAGTCTTAGAACTCTGCCATCCTCTATTCGAGTTGAGGGTTTTCTCTTGTAAACTTGGTGATTTGGACATGGTCTGTGCTTGACGATAGGCTTTCCCTACATCTAGGGCCTTTTCAACCATAAGGCTTCGGTGTTGGCAAAACCCACTGCTGCATGGGTGGGTCGAGGCTGTCCTGGAACTGTTCCAGCAGAACCTCTTTGGCTATCTCTACTCCGGTCTTCCCTTCTGGGAGCAGCCATTTCCAGGCAGCATCTTAAAGCCTGTGGAATAGGTTCCTAGGGTTTTCTCCAGCCTGTAAAACTTCCCACTGAAATCACTGTCAGTAGGCTTCAGGCTCTGCTCTCCCTAGAATAGCTGCCTTGACTTCCGGGTAGGTGACCCTCCCTTCCAAATTAGCTGTTTGGTAGGCATCTTGACTAGCCCTGATGAGTAGATTCCCCAGATAGGTAGCTCACCTGTCCTCTGGCCACTCTGTCAGTTGTGCTGTGCACTCAAAGTTTTTCAAAAAGCCATCTGGGTCTTCTCCCAGGTTCATCTTAAGGAGTATCGGTGACACTGAAGATAGACTGGTTAAGGGCATTGCTACAAAACTAATTACCTGCTCCATCTTCCTTGCTTACTGAACTGCCTCCAAGTTACATACATCTCCAGGGATAGGAGAGTGGGGGGAATAAAAAACTGCTGGCCTATCTGGCCTTTACTCACTAATTGACCCTTGACTATGTAGGTGGGGATAGCCCCTTAGCCTGTTGAGCATAGCTGGGGGATTGGAAGCGGGAGTCCCCAGGAAAAGAAAAAAAAAACTGCAGGTTTGTTTTTTGGGTTTTTTTACTTCTCATGCTTTAACTGTTGGGTCTTGTCTGTGTTTCACACTTTGGGCAAGAAATCCCACTGATGCCACCATATGTGGTAACTCAAGCGTAACAGCTTGGGAACTGTCAGAGAAAAAAGAAAGCAAACTCTGGCTTTTCCATAAGTGCACTTTATCTAGAGTTGAAAACAAACACAGAAACAAAAAGGGCAGCACAACTTAACTTCAAGCCTCAAAATATTTAGTGCAGTTCACCTTAATTTCAGGTTTCAAAAACATTTAGTGCAGCTCACCGTTAGACATACTAGGTTCTGGCATATGGTATGTCTGTCCCTGCTTCCCAGGGCCTCTCTAAGGCTTCCAAGCCTTGAGTTCTTAACCTCTGGTGTAGGGTTCCTCCTTTTACCTAGGTTTCCGTGTGTCTCTTCATTTTAAGGAGGTTCGGGTGAGACTGGTGTGCCCAGTCCATTAAGGTGGTCTAAGGGAGTTTTCTGTATATTCCCTCACAAGTGTGTGAAGAGAAATTCCAATAGTTTTTTGCATCTCCCACTTATATCTATTTTTCTAAGTGCAACAGTTTTGATTTAGTGGTGTTTCAGTATTAAAGGTAGGATTAAAGAATAGTGCTGGCACAGGCTCCATAGTTGCTTTTCCTCTGCTTGGGTACACAATGGATGCCTTCATCTTCATCCTCATCCTACTGAGAAACACAGGGATGTAATTTAGATAAATTTAGTCATTTCTGAAATCAGAACACTTAAGTAAAGTTTAGGGAGAGCTTAATTGGTAATACCATAGTGAATAATTCAGTTAATTTATTTTTAGTTGTTCTGATCTTTAGTAGCTATGGCAACAGGATTCTTTATAAAATACATACTTAATAGATACAAAAACACATTTCATAAACTAAAAAGGGGTTTTGGAAAATTATTTATAACTATACCTATTGGTGACCTTGGACAAATAGGGGCAAAATTAACCCTAAACAAAATTATAGGAACTAATAGGTCTATTAGAGATCATAGGTAAACAGATTAAGATCATAGATTAGGATAAATTACTAGTCATCAGTTGAAGAAAAGTACTGCCTTGTATTAGGGTCATTTTGTGTCTTCTGCAAATAGAACAAATTAACTAAATTTCTTGTAAGCGTCATTGGCAGCATTATATTTGATCATTGTAGTAATAATAATTTCTAGTTGCCCTGATTTAATTTTTTACCCTCAGTAACAAGTCTACAAAGGAAGCAACAACAAAACTACATACCTCACAGATTTATAAATATATTTTGTAGTCTTAAAGAATAAGATACGACACTTCATACTTCCAAGCATCAAGTAAGCAAGCAAAACAGGTGGTGGAATTCAGAGAAGAGGTAGCAAGACTAAGATGCATCTGGGAAAATGAGGACTATATCGATGAAATGCTGACTGAGGTGTTAAAGATGGAAAACTCAAGCAGAAAGGAAGGTGAAACTGGACCACAAAATGACAGCTGGACCCAGATTACTACAGCTACTAGATCCTATACCACGACTCCGAATACCCTCGAACTGAAAAACCAGTATGCAGCCCTGGAAACAGAGGAAGAAAAACCATTCCAGGATGAAGAGGAACCAAAACATGCAAACCCCTAAGCTGCAAGCTCAACAAACATTGCACCTAGGAGGTGAAGGTTAGTGGTGGCTGTTGACTCGCTTCTGAAGGAATCAGAGGCATTCGTCCCTGAAGTGTACTGTCTGCTAGGTGCCAAACCAAGATAATACGAAGAGATTGCCAAAAATCCTCAGGCCTACTGACTACTATTGGATGCTACTCATCCATGTTGGCACAAATGATACTGCTAGGTACTACAGAGATCATTTTAAAAGTGACTTCATGGATCTGGGAGAGAGGGTAGAGCAGTTAAGTGCACAGGTAGCATTCCCTTCCATCTTCTCAATCAAGGATAAAGGCCCAGGCAAGGCAGCTTGAATTCTGGAGATAAATGAATGACTGCATAGATTGTATCAACAACAGCGTTTTGGCTTCCTGGACATGGACTGCTGTTTCAAGGACTGCTGAGCAGAAATGGGACACAGCATCTTCCAACACAGACTGACAAACCTACTAAGGAGGCTTTTAAACCAGGGTCATCAAGAATGGGTGAACAAAATGCTAATTTAAGTAAAACATTAAATAATTGTGTAAAAATTGGGAAAAAAAAAAGACAACATCTGGAAATCTATGTACACTAACGCTCATATTTTATTTATTTATTTATTTAACAGCTTTTTTCATACCGACATTAAAATACACATCATATTGGTTTACATTGTAACAGGAGGTGGAAAATACAAAGAACAGGGATGGGGGAGGGGACAACCAACAAACAAGAGGTAGACGGCTCTAAAGGGGAGCCTGAGAAAAGGAACTAAAAGCGGTGTGAATACATAGACAGTAAAACATATTTATGGGAAATAAAGTGCTGTAACTAGAGAGATGGATGAAACTGATTTGAATGTAGTGGCTGTCAAGGAGATGTAGTACATCGAAAACCATGACTGGGATATAGTTATACTGAGCCACCATCTACTCAGGAAAGACTAAGAAGGAAGAGAGGAAGCATGGAATTATATATAAAAAAAATATTAAAGCAACAGAATTGCAGGGCTTACAAGGTAAGAAGGAGGCATTGTGGGTTAATCTGAAAAGAGACAATAGAACATCTATTTTTATTGGTGTAATATACAGATCTCCATCACAGATAGAAGAAATGGACAGAGAGTTAATGAAGGATATTCATATTCATATTTCTTGCTATGAAAGAGTAGGTGCAATTGCTAGGGAATTTCAATTTTCCGGATGTTGATTGGGAAATTCCAGCTGCAGTGTCTTCTAGAAGCAGGGACATCCTGGATTCTCTGCAAGGAAAACTGTTCTGTCAACTGGTAAGAGAATGCACACAGGAGTGGGCAATACTGCACTTGGAGATTACCAATGAGGACAGTGTCTCTGATGTTGTAGTGGACGATCATCTGGCATAGTATGATTACTGGATGGTGTGATTTAGTATTAGAGCACAGGAGATGAAGGTTCATTCAAAGGCGAGGGTCCTAGACTTCAGGAATCTAACTTTGTCAAAATGAGGGAATACCTCAAGGAGTGATTAGTTGGATGGAAAGATCTAGATGAAGTAGAAAAGCAATGGGAAAAACTAAGATGAGATATAAGGGCAACTAACCTTTTTGTTATGAAAGTAAATAAAGGAAATAGGAAAAAAGAGCCACTATATTTTTCTGAAAAGGCAAGGGAGAAAAGGTTAGCGTTCATAAACTACAAGAGAGATAGTTGACAATATCTGGAAAAGCTAAGAGAAGCTGGGAAGGTAGTCAGTAATGCAAAAATTCAAATGGAAAAAAAAAGTCAATACAGTAAAATGGGGGGGGGGGGACAAGAATTTTTTTTTAGGTATGTTAGTGATAGAAGGAAGCGCATAGGTAGCATTGTGAAACTCAGAAGTGATGGGAATGAATATGAAGGAAATGATGAGGAAAAAGCAAAATTACAAATATTTCTGTTTGATGGTCAGTGTGAAAGGGCCTGGAGCAGAACCACATAAAACGAACACAAATAAGATTGAGATTTACGTCACTTCCAATCAATTTTCAAAAAGTGCGTTTGTGAGGAATTAACTAAACTTAAAGGAGTAGATATTCAAAGCTGGCTGTGTAAGTAAATTAGCTGGTTAGAATTAATCCGGCTAAGTTACAATAAATATTCAGTGGCACAGCAAAGCTGCTGAATATACAAGTATATATGCAAACATCACCAGATAAGTCTATCTGGCTAAGTTTAGATCTGCTCTATGAGGTGTCTAAACTTGGACGTAAACTTATGTGGCTAACTCCAAATATTGGTAGTTAGCCGTATAAGTTATACAGCTAACTTGTGCTGCCACTGATCCAGCCAGTACACGCATGCCCACGCACAGCCTCAGCTCCGCTTTTTTTCTACAAGGGACAGAGAGCTCAGCACATAGGTTTAAATGGTTAAATACAGCCCAAAAAATCTATTTCCAAATGCAAAATCCCTGGATAATTGTGTTTGCTTTATTGCTGTTTTTATAACCCCTATGTATTTTTATCCTATCTATTGCTTATTTGCTACTTTTTGTTTTAATGTATAGTTTTTAGTCGGTGGTTTCTAAATAAAGTTTGATTTGATTTAAATCACAGACAGATGAATTGGCAAAATAAAAACAAATCCTAAACCACTGGATTTCAGATTACAAATTGTAACTCAGTGTTGGGGATTGTATTAGTGCCCGTCACCTATATAATCCCCAGTATTTTTCTATCAGTTAGGCATTGAGAGTGGGTTTTGCATTTTTGAAGCCTCCCCTTGCCACAACTCCACCTTTTTGGGGGATAGGCTTCTTGGGGAATATAATCCCTTGGAGCATGCTCAGTTCATTAGAAGGAAGGAGAGACCTGAGAGGGTTAGGTGCAGCTGAAGGAGCCAGAGGACAGGCGATACTGAAAGAGAGGGAGTGGAGAGCCAGAGATCAGGATTTCAAGATAGCTATTGAGTAGTTGGAGATTTTTTTTTAAGAGAGAAGCATCCCCTTTTTACCCAAGCAACCAAGATAGGATTTTAGACAGTACTGGGAAGGAGCCAGCTGTCGTGGTACATGTGGGTACCAACGACATAGGAAAATGTAGGAGGGAGGTTCTGGAAGCCAAATTTAGGCTCTTAGGTAGCAAGTTTAAATCCAGAACCTCCAGGATAGCGTTCTCTGAAATGCTCCATGTTCCACGCGCAGGTCACCAGAGGTAGGCAGAGCTCCGGAGTCTCAATGCGTGGATAAGACGATGGTGCAAGGAAGAGGGATTCAGTTTTGTTAGGAACTGGGGAACCTTTTGGGGAAGGGGGAGTCTCTTCCGAAGGGATGGGCTCCACCTTAACCAGGGTGGAACCAGACTGCTGGCGCTAACCTTTAAAAAGGAGATAGAGCAGCTTTTAAACTAGAACAAAGGGGAAAGCCAACCATCGCAGCGCATGGTTCGCAGGGAGGTATCTTTGAAGGATACTAATGAAGCATTAGAGTTAAGGCATCCCAACAGAGAGGTTCCAATAATAAGAAAAATATTCCATGTGTTACGATTCCTGCCCGAGGAGCTACTCTCCACGAGCAGGCCTCTCACCTTGTTTCAAGTAGCCGCCAGCACTGGAGCCGCCTCGCGGCAGTCATGGCCTGAACCGCCATGCTGCCGACCTCCAACGCAGCCTAGGGCCGCTGCTGCTGATGCCTTCCAGCTCTTGTGTGGCCTGGAGCCACCGCCGGCCTGTCTCCGCGGCATGGAGCCGCTGACACTGTCGGCGGGGGACATCCTAGCTGTTGCCTGCGTCTTCCCTCCATCTGTTTCGCGGCAGTGTACCACTGTAAGGCCCTGTTTCTCCATGTGGCTGGGCGCCGCTGTCCAAGGTGCTTCATCTGCCTGGCCCTGCTCTTATGCGCCGGCGTGCGCCTCTTCACTGTATTTAAAGGGCCCACAGCCGGATATGCCCCAGGTCCCACCTGATGACAACTTCCTGCTTCAGCCCTATTTAAGTGTCTCTCTTCAGTCACTGCTGGCCTTCAGATTGGGTTCCACAGTCATCTGTGCTTCATGACCGGTCCAGGTCCTCCGTGGTCTTCTCCTGCTTTGACTGCTTCATCTTTATGTTCATGATGTCCTTCGTTTGTATCTCCTGATGTCCGATGTCCTTTCTGATGCCTTTGCCTTCGCCTCTGCCTCCATGCCTTGGTTCCTTGATCTCCACTTTCCTGGCATGCCATTGTCGTGGTCCACGACCACCCCAATGGCGGGTGGTGTAGGGTGCCTCACGGTACAAGGCCATCTTCTCCTGCGCACTGCAAACCTCCGTAAGACTTATGCTTCAGTCCTAAGTCTTGAATCTTGAGTTGTCTTTGAATCCTTGAGAATCTTGAATCTTTTGCTTGAGTCTTGTCCCGGTCTTTGGAGTTCCTTGCATTTGCGTCTGTCCATGCCAAAGACTCTGTTCGAACCTGCTCCGCTCCAGCATGGTCCGCGACCAATCCCGCGGGTGGACTGTGTAGGGCATGCTGCGTCGCAGTCTCGATCCAGCACTTTGATCCTATGACTTGATCCTTTGTGTACAGTGCCTTGATCCTATGCCTTGAGCCTACGTCTACAGTGTCCTCGCTTTAGTCTTCATCTACAGTGTCCTCGACTGAGTCTTCGTCCAAAGTCTTCTGTGTTCTAAGGACTCAGTCTTCCCTCGTCCTCTGTCCGGCCTGCCGCCTTTTGCTGTCACCCAGCGGCAGATCCGAAAGGGCTTGGAATGATCGGAGGACTGTTCATTGATCAACATTGCGTTGTTGGTCATCCTGGGGCATGCAGGTCCGGTAGAGGGTCAGACATCTCCATCTCCTTGTCTTTGCTTCAGCCTTGTCCTGCTCCTCGTTACCCATGCTCGCACCAGCTCACCTCCCGCGGTGTGTCTTGGGGCTCCTCCCTGAGTCATGCCGTGGCCCAAGGGCTCACAACACCCGTTTCAGAAACGACCGTGCTTCCACGCTCGTAACAGTAGCCAAAGGCCCCCAAGCCCTCGGTTCATAACAGCAGCCGAAGGCTGTGCTCGTAACACCATGTGCCTATATGTAAAAAATCACCTAAGCTAAAAGATTTCAAACAGAAAAGCAGAATGTTAATACAAACAAAAAACACACTTTGAAATGTTTGTATGCTAATGCAAGTGTTAGGGATCTACTGCTCGAGTTTGCAATCTGTTAGCGAACTGCTGCTGGATGCTCCTGTAAAGGGAGGAGTTAGCAATCTGTTGTGGGATCGGCTGCTAGAGAGAGCAATCGAATAGGATCCTGCTGCTGGACACTCCCACAAAGGGAGGAGCCAACAATCTGTTGTAATACTGATAGCGGTTAGCAATCTGTTGCAGGGTCTGCGATGCGGATGGGAGGAGCAAGCAGATGCGAATAGCAGTCTGATGGAATTCCCTCCCCTAAGGAAGGAATAGCAGTTTGTAGTGAACTGCCTCCTGTGGGTCTGCTAAGGAATGGCAATGTTAATGTAGACTGCAGAGTTGGCAATCTGTACCAGCAGAGTACTGGAGATGGTGCTCAGCTGGACAGAAAGTAAATAGGTGAATCCTTGGGCCGATGGCAGATGACAGCGCCCTCAGGAGGGAGTCCCGAGAGGGACCACCGGCTAGGCTGGAGTATGGAGACAGACACAGATAGTTCTTTATTAGATATGGAGTATAACTACCAAAGGTGGCAGTAGTGAGCTGGTATGCCCGGCAGGGCGGAAGTCTCTCAGATACTGGAACTGCGATTCCCAGGTTGCTGAGCTGCAAAGAGACTGTAGATAGTGAATAGACAGGATATGCAGATATACATAGCCAGTACTAGATGATATCTCACACAAGGTCTTGATATGGCTTACTAGTTGGAAAGGATTAGGCCCTCGAGGAGCGAGTACCTGGTTCCAGAGAAGCTCTGAGAGAGCGGTGGTCACTCACACTAATCTGTATCTGGAATAGCTTCTAGTCAATAGAGAATTTTCAGAGTGTCCAGGAACATAGGCCCTCAAGGAGCGAGTGCCGGTTCCTATCTGTAGTCTGAAATAATAACTCACAATATTTGTACCTGCGATGGCTTCTGGGCAAGGAGAATCTTCAGAGTGTTCAGGAACATAGGTCTGCAAGGAAAGAGTACCGGTTCCTGTCTGTAGTCTGAAATAATAACTGACAATGTCCGTCTCTTGCGATCGCTTCCAGGCAATGGAGAGTCTTCAGAAGGTTTAGGAACATGGGCCCTCGAGGAGCGAGTACTGGTTCCTTTCTGTAATATGAAACAGAGGAAGAGAATGAGGCCCCCGAGGAGCGAGTACCCCTGGTAGGTCCGGAGAGGCAATGCTGCAAGAGTGAAGTGGGTCCGGAGGAATCCCGCAAACAATCCTGTGGTGCAAGGTAGTCTTTGGGCAGCTGGAGCTAGTCCAATCGGAGTCCTTGCTAACTCAAGTTGTTAGCAAAATTAAAGACCTTTTATGTTGGAAGCGGATGACATCAATACAGGGGGACGCCCCTGAGGTTTGCACCCTTGCTGGTACATACTTCGGAGTGCGCACGCGTGCGCGCTCTACGCCATCAGGAACATGGCGGATCCGCAGCATTGAGCCAGCCCGGGGACGCCGGGGAGAAGCGGCATGGAGATGCCGCGGCATCAAGCCGTCCATCAGGCTCGGAGGGAGTCGCCACACAGGTAGAGAGGGTGGAGCGAGGGCGAAAGCAGGCACGAACGCAACAGCAAGTCTAAGAAGTAAGTTGAGAGAGTTAAGAGTGTATAGCAGTGAATGATGACATAGACTTAACTGGCATCTCACATGATGGAAGGAGGATAACCAATAGGATATTGCTATACCAGGGTACAAATTTTATCACAATGATAGGGAGGAGCAACTTGGAGGCGGGATGGCACTTTATGTCTAGTATGGCATAGAGTCCACTAGGATAAAGATCCTACAAGAGACTAAATGCACAATTGAATCTTTATGGGTATACTACCGTCCACTTGGCCAAAATGATGAGACAGGCAGTGAAATACTAAGAAATATTAGGGAAGATAACCAAATTGGTAGTGCAGTAAGAATGGGAGATTTCAATTATCTAATATTGACTGGGTAAATGTAACATCAGGACATGCTAGAGAGATAAAGCTCATGGATGGAATAAATGACAATTTTATGGAGCAATTGGTTCAGGAACCAACGAGAGGAAGCAATTTTAGATTTCATTCTCAGTGAAGACCAAGATCTGGTGAGAGAGGTAATGGTGGTGGGGGTCACTTGGCAACAGTGATCATAACATGATCAAATTTGAATTAATGACAGGAAGGAGGACAGGAAATAAATCCATGGCTTTAGCACTAAACTTTCAAATAGGAAACTTTGACAAAATGAGGAAAATAGTTAAAAAAAAACAAAAAAAACCCTGAAAGGTGCAGCTACAAAGGTAAAGAGTGTGCAAAAGACATGGACATTGTTTAAAAATACCATCTTAGAAGCACAATCCAGATGTATTCTACGCATTAAGAAAGGTGGAAGGAAGGCCAAACGATTGCTGGCAAGGTTAAAAAGTGAGGTGAAAGAGGCTACTTTAGCCAAAAGATCTTCATTCAAAAATTGGAAGAAGGATCCATCAGAGGAAAATAGGATAAATCATAAGCATTGGCAAGTTAAATGAAAGACATTGATAAGACAGGCTAAGAAAGAATTTGAAAAGAAGTTGGGCATAGAGGCAAAAACTCATAATAAAAACCTTTAAAAATATATCCAAAGCAGAAAGCCTGTGAAAGAGTCGGTTGGACTGTTAGATGATTGAGGTGTTAAAGGGGCACTTTAGGAAGATAAGGCCATTTCAGAAAGACTAACACATTCTTTGCTTCAGTGTTTACTGAAGAGGATGTTGGGGAGATACCCATTTTGGAGAATGTTTTCAAGGGTGATGATTCAGATGAACTAAACCCAATTATGGTGAACCTGGATTATGTAGTAGGCCTGATTAACAAACTGAAGAGAAATAAATCACCTGGACTGGATGGTATACACCCCAGGGTTCTGTAAGAACTCCAAAATAAAATTTCAGACCCATTAGTAAAAATTTGTAACCTATCATTAAAATCGTCCATTGTACCTGAAGACTGGAGGGTGGCCAATGTAACCCCAATATTTAAAAAGGGCTTAGAGGAGATCCAGGAAACTATAGACCGGGAAGCCTTACTTCAATGCTGGGAAAAATCGTGGAGACTGTTATAAAGAATAAAATCACAGAACATTTAGATAGACATCGTTTAATAGGGCACAGCCAGCATGGATTTACCCAAGGGAAGTCTTGCCTCACAAATCTCCTACATTTTTATGAAGGGGTGAATAAATGTGAACAAAGTTGAACCAGTAGATGTGGTGTATTTGGATTTTCAGAAGGCATTCGACAAAGTCCCTCTTGAAAGGCTTCTAAGAAAACTAAAAAGTCATGGGATAGGAGGCGATATCCTTTTGTGGATTGCAAACTGGTTAAAAAACAGGAAACAGAGAGAAGGATTAAATGGTCTGTTTTCACAGTGAAAAAAGGTAAACAGTGGAATGGCTCAGGGATCTGTACTAGGACTGGTGCTTTTTAATATATTTATAAATGATATGCAAAGATGAGTCAAGTGCTTAAATTTGTGGATGACACAAAACTATACAGAGAGGTTAAATCTCAAGTGGATTGTGATAAATTGCAGGAGGACCTTGTGAGACTAGTAGATTGGGCTTCCAATGGCAGATGAAATTTAATGTGGACAAGTGCAAGGTAATGTATATAGGGAAAAATAACCCTTGCTGTGATTACACAATGTTAGGTTCCACATTAGGAGTTACCACCCAGGAAAGAGATCTAGGCTTCATAGTAGATAAATCAATGAAATCATCATTTCAGTGTGCTGTGGCAATCAAAAAACAAACAGAATGTTAGGAATTATTAGGAAGGGAACGGTAAATAAAATGTCGGATGTCATAATGCCTCTGTATCGCTCCATGGTGAAGCTGCACCTTGACTACTATGTGCAGTTCTGGCCGCTGCATCTCAAAAAAGATTTAGTTGCACTGGAGAAAGTACAGAGAAGTGCGACCAAAATGATAAAGGGGATGGGACAGCTCCCCTATGAGAAAAGGCTAAAGAGGTTAAAGCTGTTCAGCTTGGAAAAGAGACGGTTGAGGGGGAAAATGATAGAGGTCTACAAAATCATGAAAGGAACGGATAAATGTGAATAGGTTAATTACTCTTTTGGATAATAGAAGAACTAGGGGGCACTCCATGAAGTTAGCAAGCAGCACATTTAAAACAAATCGAAGAAAATTCTTTTTCACTCGATGCATAATTAAGCTCTGGAATTCATTGCAAGAGGATGTGGTTACGGCAGTTAGTATAGTTGGTTTTAAAAAAGGTTTGGATAAGCTCTTAGAGCAGAGGTCCAAAAACTGATAATAATCAATAAGGATTAGTAGGTTGGGACCTATTCATTTAATATTTGGGTACCTGCCAGGTACTTGTGACTTGGTTGGCCACTGTTGGACATATGATACTGGGCTTGATGGACCCTTGCTCTGACCCAGTATGGCGTATCTTATGTTCTTATATTCAGTTGGAATTTTAGCCCAGGCTGAAAGAGAAAGGCTGGGGTAAAAAGAAGCTGAAGGAAGTTTTGGATTACAGTTTAAGAGTTTTGACCCACAATTTGGAAATTTTTCTATGGTTAATGGTGCAAGGGACATGGACAAGGAAGTCATTTTTCAGTGTGATTATTGGGTTGATGCTGATCCTTGTTTTTGTGATTTTGGATTTTGTGATGTTAGACTGGATGTTTTTTCTTTTGAGTTGCAGTAAACACTGTGGGGTAGATTTTAAAACATTGCGCGTGCACATCCATGTGTGCGCACTGCCCGGCGCGCACACATGGACGCGCGATTTTATAAGATGCACATGCTGGTGCGTGCATGTTATAAAATGCCGGGTCGGCGCGCGCAAGGGGGGGGAAGATATTTGCATTTACATGCAGCTATGCATCGGGGCCTTTCCCAGTTCCCTCCCAGTCTGCTCCTAGCCTGACCTCCCTTCCCTTCCCCTATCCTGCCCTATCCCTATCATAAATCCCCCCAAAATCGTTCTTACCTTTTGCGCCTGCTTCTGAGCAGGAGCAAGTTGCGTGCGCGGCACTCTGCAAATGGCCACTTTGCCAGGTGCCACTAGCCCCGCCCCACCCCGGATCGCCCCTTTCACTAACCCCAGGACTTACACGTGTCCCGGGGGTTTATGCACATGGCTGGGCCTTTGAAAATTGGCCTGGTGCGTGTAGGTGATTTGAAATCCAGCCCTGTATTTTGAACACCACTTTTGGCATCCTCGCTTTATTTTTAGTGATTGCACCAGGGGCCCTGGAGATTAAATTCTCCTCCCTCCCTTCCAGACTTAGAAACGGACCCCTTGGCACCACCAAGTGGTATCTGCAGCACCAGACTGGGGTTGGCTACACATGGTTCATCCTGCCTCCAGGAAGTTCTGTGATTGCTAAATAGCCATTTGTGAAGCAGTGCCTGTTTCTTTTCTGAAACCAATATTTGTGTAACAAGCTCTATTTCTTGAAACTAGATACAATACCCATTTCAAGGAAAAAGTGACACTTAAAGACAGTTCATCAGACCTCAGCTGAACAGCAAAGTTAATCAGACAAATGTATCTTGTTAACTTTAGGCCTGTTATTTGGACTGTTATTTGACTGGCTCAAGTTAAGTGGTTAACTTTAGCCTACCAGCATTAAATATCAGCACAGCCCAGCCAAAGTTTAATCATGCCCACAGACCTCATCTTTATAGGTCATTCAAATCTGAGCGTCTTACAATATAAGATGCTCAAATTTGGCAGGTCAGCCAGCCCAGATATTCTGAGTTAGTGATTTTACTCTAAACAGTTAAATCATTTCAATATCATCTAAATATCTATTCCTTATCTATCCTGCTAAATTTGGTTATCCATAATGCTCCTTAAGCTGGAATAATATTACTGAACTTACTATAGTTCTCTAAATTTCTTCCAATTCTATATGGATTATTGATAAGAAATTTTTTTTTAAGGAAAAGTATAGCACTTCTCATCTTTCTCATTACAGAAATGTAATTGTGCATGCCTTCTTTCCACAGCTAAGCAGTCATTTCTAGAAAAGAATTAAAGAAGAGTGAACAAAGACTAGCACCTTGGCACAGAGCACAGTGCGGCACACTACACTTTATCGTGCATGGAATCTGAGTATGGATTGGTCAAGGCTGGTTGAGCCTAGACATTACTTATCATGGAAGTGACATGGTTTGTCCACTGGAAGAAGAGAGAGGAGGCAGCTACTCTTACTGTGGCAACCCCTGCTGGTCAGCAAGCAACGCTGAAGAGGTGCCTCGGAGGAGGTGACCCTCCAGCCCTAAAGCTGGTGATGAGCCCCTAAAAAGCTTGGGCTTGTTGTCTGGATAGGGAGATGTGGCAGAGACCACTGAGAGAGAGAAAAAAAAAAACCAACAGGGAAAAGCCAAAAAATATATAACCTCTTATCTCTCAGAGTAGGCTTTACAGTATAAAATAAACTTTGGAGTCTATCAAAATCAAATCAAGTTTTGAGACTGGAAGCCAAACAGTAATTTTTCTGCTCATATCATGTTTCTTAAGAAACTGGCGGGGCATGCTGGTAACCATTCATAGCACCAGAGTAGCAGGTGCACAGTACCCTTCACCCTCAAGCCTTGGAGTGCTGCTACATCACCAGCACGACTATATATGATTCCTTCTTCTAATCAAATCCCATATAGCAGGGGAATTGTACTTCTCTATGCATGCTACTCAGTCGATTGCTTTGTTTTTTTCAGCTTTTATATGACTAAAATGTGCTCATACTTCTTTTCCATTATGATACACCTATAAGCTAAAGGTTAAATCCTGTTGGAAGCAATGAAGTACAATTGTGCACATCATTAAACTTAATGCTTTTATTCTCTATGGTTTACTCTAACCCACTGTCATTTTAATCTATTGGAGATGAGCCATAGCAACCACATCATCTTAATTAGAACTATTCTGCCTCCGTTATGTGTTTCCTATGCACAGCTTACACAGATAGTTTAACTCGGTCCTTACTCGCAGACAGAGGAGGCTGCTGCTTTAATTCCAAACTTTATTAATAGACAAAACAAATAACAAATAAAAGTCTTACTGTGCATAAACTGGTGATTACAGCAACCAGCCTAGTCTAAGCCACAGAAATAAGGACAGGTAAAATGAAAATAATTATGCTGGACTGGCCAGGTTAGCTGCTGATTCACATAAGCCTGACCAGTACTGACTAGAGATGAAGGCAAGAAAAACTCCCAAGCACCTCTGCTTCACTCAGAGTTAACTCTTTAGAGCCAGCTGCACTGAATACAGCAGAAGGTGTGAATGTGGAGTCTGACCACCAGTTGACAGTATAACAGCAAACACAGAAAATATGCAAAGTTAAAGCATGCACATAGCATTACCAATAAATAGAAAAACTGCTGTGGAAGCAAAACATTGTGAAAGCAGAATAGTAGTGAACAAACAGCAAAGTACTTGTGAGAACAAGACAAGAAGAGCAGATGGAATTTCTAACATGATTTGGAAACTCACTTTAATGAATTAAGAGCAATCAGCACTGAAATGAAGAATGCATTTTTTTTTTAATAAGGCATTATTCGAGAAAGTTTTAGAGACTGTACAATTTTCTATCACTGCAATTAGTTTTAATATATATAAAGCAAATAAACTATTTCCTCTACTGTTTATGAATATGCTTAAGCCTTAAGAAATGAAATACCTCAAACTTTAATTTTCCACAGTGGTTTCTTCTTTGCAAATGCAATATAAGAACTAACAGTTTTGCTTTCCCCTTTTCCACTATAAATTTAGAAAATATTCATTTGATGGGTTTTTTTTGCTAATCCATAAAATTTCACTGCTGTTTCATATATTCCTGGCCTTCAAGGGGAAGACCCACTGTAGGTATTGTACTGTATTATAGGATGGCAAGGTTTTTCAATCCCATCTTCTACTTTATAGAAGCAGTTAAATGCCATTTACAGAAAGGTGGACTGACAGTAAGTACATCATTTACCATGCCATAAGGCAATGGCAAGGTTTCCAACAACAATTCCTGTGTATGCTCTTTTTTAAAGGTACTTCATTATTTTCATATTATAAAATACTGGAAACACATTAGCAGCATCCTTCAAATGTGCTGAATATTAATAAATGTGTAAGCAGGGACCTCTGTGAGACAGAGGCAATTACTGGCATGCCCTTATTTTTAATTATTTAAAATCAAAGAAAGTATGATTTAAAATATTAATGTTATATATTTTATTAGAAATAGTAACATTATGTAATAAAAACATTCATAGAAACATTTAAAGCAAGGCACAATTTAATAATAAAATATAAAACATTCAAAGGTTAAAATGCAGTAAAATATTCAAACCTAAATAATACATTTTAAGACATTATAAACATTAAACAACAAATCTGATCTGATCTAAGGGCCCAAAGTGGCATGGAGAGTAAAAACCATTCCTGAATATACTTCTAAACCTCATCTTGAAGTATTTTAGAAGCTAATTTCAGAGATTTAAAGAAATGCAAAACTATATTAGAAGCCATTAGAGATTTTTAACATTGGAATAATCTGGTGCCTGAAGTGACAGCCGGAGAGCACATGTGCAGCAGAATTTTGTACCAGCTGCAATTACCAAATAGATTTCAGTGGAGACCCATACAAAACAATGGTACAATAATTAAGTCTTGAGAAGATTGGAGCCTGCATGATAGTAGCTAAATCAGAGTTATTAAGAAATGGGCACAGCTGGCAAGTAGATCAGAGGTAAGACTTGCCATACTGGGTCAGACCAAGCATCCATCAAGCCCAGTATCCTACTTCCAATAGTGGCCAATCCAGGTCAAAAGTACCTGGCAGGATCCCATGATGTAGATAGATTCCAAGCTGCTTATCCCAAGAATAAGCAGTGGATATCTGCAACTCCACCTTAATAATACAGTAGTTTATGGACTTTTCCTCGAAGAACTTGTCCAAACCACTTTTAAACACAGCTACACTAATAGCTTTCACCACATCCTCTGGCAACAAATTCCAGAGCTTAATTATGCATTGAGTAAAAATATATTTTCACTTATTAGTTTTAAATGTGTCTCCTAGTAACTTCATTGGGTGTCCCCTGGTCTTTGTATTTTTTGAAACAGTAAACAATTGATTAACATTTACTCGTTCCTTTCCATTCATTGTTTTATAAACCTCTCTCACATCCCCCCTCCGCCGTCTCTTCTCCAAGCTGAACAGCCCTAACCTCTTTAGCTATTCCTCATAGGGGATCATTCCATCCCCTTTATTATTTTGGGTGCCCTTCCCTGTACCTTTTCTAATTCTGTGTGAGGATGACTGAGCAAGTCTTCTGGGCTGGAGCAGAAAACCACTACAACTCCAGCCTTTTCTAATGCAATTTCAAATTTTATAATTATAACATCAAAAGAATATCACAGTAGACTGTCTTACCTCAGGACAGTACACTCACAAACCTTTAGCAGAGAGGGACAGGAGCTCCTTGCTCCTGGAGACGTGGGCCTCCTGATCCCAGCTGGGGTCACATTCTTAACATCCCCACAGGGTCCCACCTATAGAGCTTTTCCTGCCCAGCAGGATCCTACCCATAGAGCTCTCTCCATCTATGGGATTTAAGGTGGACCAGACTAAATGCCTGGCCTCGCACATGTTTAAAGGGGAAAGGGGGAGCCCGAGGAAGGAGAGAGTGGGGCATCCAAGTCCTACCAGCACTCGGTGAGAAAACCCCGGAACATACTTGGGGGTAAGCCCCGGAACAGCATTGGAGCCCAGCTGCGGGCTTGATAAGGAGGCGGGTCCCGTGTGAAGACATCGGAGAGCATCTGCCACCATAAACCTACATGGTAGACAGCGCACCGCTGCCATTAGCGCGTGGCCTAAGCCGTGCACTCCATAAGAGGCACGCGGCTTGGACCAGCTTAGGCCGGTGAAGGCTGGAAGGCTGATATCTTGACTCTCCCCTGTTAAGATTTGAATTCTACACTCAGATCTCTTCCTTCCTTAATACATGTATTGGTGAGTGTAAGAGGTGTTTGTGATAAGAGCCCAGTGTTGTTGTTCTTTTTTCAATATTTATTGGGCTGGTGTTTCCTCAAAGAAATGCCACATACTAAACGAAAGGGCAAGGTCAGGCAGGAAGCCTCGACCCCTGCAAGACCTATGTCAATACAACAACGTTGACTGGTTTCTATTCACCTGCAGAGAATGTGACCCCGGAGTGTCCCATTACAGCAGCAGATGGGGAGCAAACATCGTTGCTGTTAGGAGATGTTAGTCTCAGTCCCAGGGCCTCAACAACACCTGCCCCACCTAAGAGCACAGCAACCACCATCGAACCAGGCTCTTCTCCACGATGAACTGCGTTTTTGGAATCAAACCCGTCCGAGGAGGTACATGGAACTGGTTTGGCAGTGTCAGATGAGGCAAGAGGACAGATACCTCTTCCTCTGCAAGTGGGGTCTATTTTCAGTGAAAACCGAAGAAGCGCCGGTGGAAGAATTGTTTTACCCGGAGGAAATGAGCACACCCTCCCTTCTAGGAACAACATAAGAACATAAGAAATTGCCATGCTGGGTCAGACCAAGTGTCCATCAAGCCCAGCATCCTGTTTCCAACAGAGGCCAAACCAGGTCCCAAGAACCTAGCAATTACCCAAACACTAAGAAGAACCCATGCTACTGATGCAATTAATAGCAGTGGCTATTCCCTAAGTAAACTTGATTAATAGCCGTTAATGGCCTTCTCCTTCAAGAACTTATCCAAACCTTTTTTGAACCTAGCTACACTAACTGCACTAACCACATCCTCTGGCAACAAATTCCAGAGCTTTATTGTGCGTTGAGTGAAAAAGAATTGTCTCCAATTAGTCTTAAATGTGCTACTTGCTAACTTCATGGAATGCCCCCTAGTCCTTGTATTATTCGAAAGTGTAAATAACCGATTCACATCTACTCGTTCAAGACCTCTCATGATCTTAAAGACCTCTATCATATCCCCCCTCAGCTGTCTCTTCTCCGTCAGGCAAGAACCCTCTATTTTTCAATCTCCTGCTTCTATGCCTATTGTAACAACAGGGAACTCTAAAAATGTGACTATGGAAATGTTATGGCAAGCAATAGTCTTATTGCAAAATAATATTGTAAATTTAAACACTAATATAAAAGAAATGCAAACTGTTTTGTTTAACCTGAATCCGTTGGTAACTAACTATGGGGTGGCCTTAGCGAAAGCAGAAGATTTAATTCAAATCAAAAAAATTCAGACATCTATTATACAAGGGGAATCATTGTTGTCTAGAAAAGTTGAATCTATTCTAATTTAAGAATTGTTAACTTTCCAAACTTTCCAAAATGTAAGTTGGTCTCTCCGAAAGAACAGCTGAGGAATTATTTTCTGGAGATATTATTAGCTCCGGAGAATATTCCCTTAATTAATAGTGCTTATTTCATAAGCTGGAAAAATGATGGAATGGTATCTGAGCAAATAGCAGAGGAAACCTCATTAAATGTGACAGAGCTGTTAGAGACATCCTTTAGTTCCCACATTGAAAAGAGGGGTACTCTTTTGGTTAAGTTTACCCTTTCTTCTGATAGAGATAAAGTATTAAAACCTTTTCTGTTAAATAGAACCTCTCTATATCTGGGACAAAAGGTATGGATCTATCCGGATGTCGCTAAAGAAACTCAAGTAAGACGTAAAAAATTTATAATATTGGCAAATCAAGCAAGAACTCTTGGAATTCAAATTGTGGTAAGATTTCCCTGAAAATATATAATGTGCATAGAAGGAACAAGATATGTGTATTATGAACCAGAGCATTTAGAGAGGTTTGGAACCAGAGGGAGGAGGACAGAGCTCAAATCCAAGCATAGTTGCAATGACAGATATAATCTCTGCTACACCCTTAATAGAGGTCTAGATACTATTGAATGGAATTTGCTCATGTATATGATCTCCCCCACTTTGTTTTGTAACAAGGAAATAAGGAATTGATAATTATAATTTGTGTAATCTATATGATGGAAATTGTAATAAGAACTTATTTCCTGCTAGATGTTCAATGTAAAATTGAATAATGTAATAAATGAAAATTTGAAAAATAAAATTAAAAAAAGGGGGGGAAAATAGGATCAATCCATCACATTCTGCTATATCTTTTTTGAGATGTGGTGACGAGAACTGCACACAATTCTGAAGATGAGGTCACACCATAGAGCGATACAGAGGCATCATGATATTCTCTGTTTTATTCTCCATTCTTTTCCTAATAATCCCTAGCATTCTATTTGCTTTTTTGACTGCTGCTGCACACTGAGCCGAAGACTTCAACGTAACAATGACGCCTGGAACTTTTTCCTGAATGGTGACTCCTAATGTGGAACCTTGCATTGTATAGCCATAATTTGGGATACTCTTCCATAAGTGCATCACTTTGCTCTTGTCCTTATTAATTTCATTTTTCATTTGCATGCCCAATCTCCCAGATTTGCAAGTTTCTCTTGCAATTTCTCACAGTTCTCTTGTGATTTAACAATTTTAAATAATTTTGTGTCATTGGGAAATTTGATAACCTCACTTGTTGTTCCCATTTCCAGTTCATTTATAATTATATTAAAAAACAATGTTCCCAGAACAGATCCCTGGAAGGAAAAACAAGTTCTAAAAATGCCCAACATCTGTAAATCAAACCTCTGTTGTGTTCCACGGCCGTGGAAGACCACGACTGCGGTCCCCTACCTTGCCCGCGATGGTGAACCGCCGCGGGAGCCCCGGGGGAAGTCCCTAATTCGGTGCCCTTTGCTCCGGCATGGGTCCCAGAGATGGTCGCCGGGTGGGGAGCCATCCATGCTCCTCCCTCACGGCGTCTTTAGGCGCGAGGCCATGCATCCTCATCAGATTTAAAGGGACCTGATCCCTTTAACTATCCACAGCTGTTCCTTATGAGCCAGAGCAGAGGAAGTATAAAAGGAGGCTTCCTCTGCTCATTCCTTGACTTGGCAACGTCCCTCATAGTCAGGTCTGCTTGCCTCGTTGAGTTCTTGTACTTCGGATCCTAGTTCCTGTCTTGTCTTGGTGTTCCTGGTTCCTGACTTTGGATCGGCTAGTGGTGATTCCTGGTTGTGACATCGGATCAGCTAGCGGTGATTCCTGGTGTGTGACTTCAGACTGGCAAGTGGCGATCCCTTGGTATACAACCTCAGACTGGTAAGCGACGACCCTCTGGCACGTGACCTCGGACTTCTTCTGGACCATCGTCTCCAAGGGCCCACCTAAGTCCCAGCAGCTTGGGTACCTACGGGCTCCTCCTGGGGGGACCGCGGGCTTCCAGGGGTGAAGCTCCAGTTAGCCCTTGCACCGACCTCTCGACTCCTTGACCTCTCAAAGGTCCACCTAAGTCCCAGCGGTTTGGGTCCCTATGGGCTCCTCCTGGGGGGACCGCGGACTTCCAGTGGCGAAGACTCTGTTCTTCTCCTTGACGTCACGACTCTCCGTCTGCTTCCATGATCACCTCAGTCTCCAGTGCCAAGGGTCAGTTGGTCGCATCTTCTGTTCTGCCTTGCCACCCGACAGGAGAACCTACGGATCTTCCTCCTAAGGTACACCATCCTCCCGTCGGCCCAAGGGTCCACAAGCCTGAGCATAACAGATTGCCAAGTCCATGGACCCGGTGGAGGTACCCGCCCGCCAGGCCATTCCGGGAATGGCCCAGCACCTGATGGACCAGCAAAAGACCCTGGATGCCCTTGTCTCTGCAGTGGAAGGCCTGAACCAACTCATTGAAGCGTTAGGGCCCATGAACCCCACTCTAACGTTCCCACCTGTGGCTCCGGGGGGCCACTCTACTCCTCAGGGCCACGTGCAGGCCACCGTGGGCAGTCTTGGACAAGCAACTCCCACGCAACTCCCGGTGCCCTCTCGATACGCCAGAGACGCAAAGTTGTGTCGGGGATTCCTTAGCCAGTGCCAGGTCCGTTTTTCCTTGTTGCCTGCTCAATTTCCTAGTGACCTGGTCAAAACCAGTTACATTATGTCCCTGCTCGACGGGAAGCCTTTGATCTGGGCCTCTCACCTATGGGAGAGAAGAGACCCGGTGTTTGGAAACTTGAACCAGTTTCTGTCTACTTTCCGACAGATTTTTGATGAGCCTGTCCGCAAACCTACCACTGTCTCAGAACTACTCCGGTTGCGACAGGGTACTCAGACAGTGGCCGAATACGCAACAGAGTTCTGTACCCCGGCCGCGGAGCTAAACTGGAGAGAGAATTGCCTCCATGGGATCTTCTTGGAGGGGCTATCCCCATGCCTTCAGAATGAACTAGCAGCAAAGGAACTCCCGGACGACCTCAACGGAATGATAGATTTGGCCAATCGAGTGGATCGTCGCATGTGGTTTCGCCTTCCGAAAGTAAAGGCAGCGAGGAGGCCCTTGCCTTCTTCCAAGGGCGCATCGGGAGCCCTTTGAACGCCCGCCGAGGAGCCCATGGAGTTGGGTCGTGGGAGAGTTTCTCCACAGGAGCGCTGGAGGCGTATTAAGGAAGGACTTTGTTTTTACTGCGGCGCAGCGGGCCATCAATTAGCCACATGCCCGACGCGGTCAGGAAACTTCCAGGCCTAGGACCTGAAGGAGGTCTCTTCCTGGGCAGTACTTCACCTGCACCTCCACTAACGCTACCAGTGGCGTTAACATCTGTTGACGGGGAGTTCCACACTTTAGCTCTGGTGGACTCCGGCGCCGGTGGCAATTTCATTATGAAGAGCCTGGTGGAACACTTAAAGATCCCACAAGTTCGTCTTCCAGCTCCTTTGGTCATCTCCTCGATCCAAGGGAAACCTCTTCCGGAACGTGTGACGCACACCACGGTTTCCGTCCAGTTGAGAGTTGGGATTCTTCATTAGGAGCAGATGCCATTCTATGTGTTGGAGTACTCCATACACCTGCTTGTCCTGGGCCTTCCCTGGCTTCAGGAGCATGCTCCTCAGTTTAACTGGAAGCCATTGCAACTATCTCGCTGGGGGCCGGATTGTCACGGCAATTGCCTCCAATCAGTGACTCCAGTTTCCTGTTCCATTGCTTCCACCAGTCTTCAGGGCCTGCCAGTCCACTATGCCTCGTACGCGGACATTTTTTCAAAGCAAAAGGCCGACATACTTCCTCCTCATCTGACGTTCGATTGCGCCATCAACCTCCTCCCTGGCACTGAGCCTCCTCGGGGGCGCACCTATGTCCTCTCGCCTGCAGAGACACAGGCCATGACAGAGTATATCAAAGAAAACCTGGAGAGGGGCTTCATTCGGAAATCAAAATCCCCAGCAGGGGCTGGGTTCTTCTTCATCAGAAAGAAGGATGGAAGCCTTCGCCCTTGCATTGACTACCAGGGCCTGAATGCTATAACGATCAAGGACCGTTACCCCTTGCCCCTCATCTCCGAGCTCTTCGATCGGCTGCAAGGTGCAAGGATCTTCTCCAAGTTGGATCCCCGAGGGGCTTACAACCTGATCCGTATCAAGGAGGGTGATGAATGGAAGACAGCCTTCACACCCGAGACGGCCACTATGAGTATCTAGTGATGCCATTCGGGCTCTATTCGGGCGGTGTTCCAGAACACCATGAACGAGATATTCCGCAATCTCTTATATCAGTGCGTGGTAGTGTACCTGGATGACATTTTGATATTCTCGGACTCTCTGGCCACTCATCATCAGCACGTCGTCCAAGTATTGCAACGACTCCGAGAACACAGACTCTATGCGAAACTCGAAAAGTGCCTTTTTGAGCAGGAGTCCCTTCCCTTCCTGGGGTACATCGTCTCCAGCGAGGGTTTCCGTATGGACCCCCATAAGCTGAAGGCCATTCGGGAATGGCCGCAGCCATCCGGATTAAAGGCACTTCAACGGTTCCTGGGTTTCGCTAATTATTACCGATCATTCATACATCACTATGCATCCATCGTTGCCCCAATGACAGTCCTGACCCAGAAAGGCGCGGATCCCAAGAACTGGCCTCTGGGAGTGGAGACCGCCTTTCATCGCCTCAAGGAGGCGTTTCTACAACAACCGTGCCTTCAGCATCCGGATCCGCAGCGGCCGTTGGTCATCGAGGTGGACGCGTCCTCAGAAGGCATAGGGGCCATTCTGAGCCAGATTTCTGAAAGTCATAAGTTACGCCCGTGTGCCTTCCTCTCCCGCCAATTCTCTCCGGCAGAGCGGAACTAAGCCATAGGCGAAAAGGAACTCCTGGCTATAAAGGTAGCCTTAGAAGAGTGGCACCCATGGCTAGAGGGGGCACAACACCAGTTTACGGTCTATACAGACCATAAAATCCTTGAGTACCTGCACCGGGCGCAGCGACTCAATCCTCGACAGGCACGTTGGGCGTTATTTTTCACCGGTTTTAACTATGTCCTGCGCTATCACCCTGCCGGGAAGAATCTCAAGGCGAATGCCTTGTCATGAGTCTTTGAGACCACCGAGAACCCTGATGACCCTCAGTTTATCATCGAGCCATCTCGGGTCCTACTGGCCGCCACCACGACCATCCCTCCTGGGAAAACTCTGGTTCCGCCGCACCTGCGGAAACAAGTCCTGGCGTGGGCAGCATATCAGATACACTGAGAGTGCTGGCGATTTCGTACCTTCTCCTTCCTTCCAGGGGGGGGGGAAGTCACTCTCAGTGTATCTGATGTGCTGCCCCCTGAACAGGGCCAGTGCAAGGGGATTAGGCGCCCTAGGCAAGCCTTCTCCCTTGCGCCCCCCGGTCTCGGCCCCGACTCCTACATCGTTCTTGATCACGCCCAAGGCAGGCGTAACTTGCGCGCACCGGGCTGGCTGCCGGTGCGCCATGTTCCGGTCCGAGGGCTGGTCTGGAGGCCAGGCCACGCCCCCGGGTGGGAATCACGCCCCCAGAATGCCCCAATGACACGCTGGCCATGACATGCCCCCCGACATGCCCCCAACACGCCCCCCCAGGAAAGCCCCGGGACTTGCGCGCGCCAGCAACCTATGCAACATAGGCTCGGCACGCGCAGGGGTAGCTTGGGGCAGGTTTTCAGGGGTACACGCGTACCCCTTTGAAAATCTGCCCCACAGTCAGGTTCTCATTCTCACATGCATTTCTCTCTCTCACACACACACACAAGCTCTCACTGTCACATACTCTCTCTCATACAATCATTCATACACACAGTCTCTCACTGGCACCTGCTGTCTCTCTCACACACACAGAAGCTCTCACATGCTGTCTCTGCAAACATTCAGGTCCTCACTCCCACACACAGTCTCTCAACTCACTCTCACACACAATCTCTCAACTCATCTCATACACACACACACACATACACACTCTACAGACCCTCAGCCTCTCTCTCACCTCTGGGCCTCCTTTTCCCGGGTCGCTGCAGGATGGGCTCTGCAGTGGCCCTGCTACCAGGCCTCTTCCTCTTCTTGGGCCGCTGCGACTTGGGATTTGCGGCGGCCCGTAAGCGCTGATCCTCTTCTGCATGCACTGATGCTCCTCCTCCTTCCTGCCTGCGCAGCTCTGGCAACATTTACTTCCGGGGCTGCGCAGGCAGGAAGGAGGAGGAGCATCAGCGCATTTAAACGCAATCATTTTCTTTGGGCCGTGGTGACGTGAAGTCCACCACGGCCCTATCGATCTGCCTGCTATATGCGTGTCACTGCTCAGTCACCAGTGGGATGAGGTCCACTGGCGGCCACATGAGCCTCCCTGCACTCGGGGGCATTGGCTCCCCTCGGAATACCACTGCTCGCGGCGCCCCCTAATACTTGGTGCCCTAGGCCAAGGCTTAGTTCGCCTGGTGCTTCCACCGGCCCTGCCCCTGAACCAGTTGCTTTCCAGGCCAGATGGGCCTTGCTCCCCCACCGCTCTCCCTGGCTTCCTCTGCTCTGCTCTCCCTGGCTCTCACCATGCCTTCAGCGCCGCCGCCACTGTAAGTTGGGATGGTGGGTGGGCTAAGGGCAGCACAAGATCCTTGGCTCTGGCGATTTCTCACCTCCTTCTTCCTTCCAGAGGGGACTGCGCTCGCAGCACGTCTGATGCGCTGCCCCCAGAGATGGTAGCCAGTTGTTATCCAGGCCAGGTAGACCTTGCTCCCCGCCGCTCTCCCTGGCTTCCTCCGCTATGTTCTCCCCTTACATCAGATAATTAGCAGGTGTAAAAATATACAAGTTGGAAAATGTATGCACATAAATGTATTTTAAAATATCAATGTGCACATGTAAAATGTAGGCTCTTCCCCAAAATACCCCTTGACTTCCACTTTTTTACGTGCCTATATATGCAGGTGAAAGTAAAAAAATATGCGAATATTTTTACTCTTAGAAAATATGAATTCTGCAAGTAGATGCAACTTAAGCACATATATGCTAATTTTTATGCACATAAGGGTAGATTTTAAAATATAGCGCGATTGCGTACTTTTGTTCGCACACCAGGTGCAAACAAAAGTACGCTGGATTTTATAAGATACGTGCGTAGGAAATGTATGTAAGGAAATATATATATTGTAATGAAGCTATTATTCCATAAATTGTTTATAATAAAAGAAAGTTCTGTTGAAATACATATATTAGAATTTTTCTGAAATCAACTTGATAGTTACCATTTTTATCTACTAAGATACTATTATAGGGGTGTAGTTTATTTATAGCCAATTGTTTTTTTGGTTTACTAGATTGGTAATTGAAATTACCCATTATTACTGCACTGCCAAACTGGTTAGCTTCCCTGATCTCTCTTAGCATTTCATCATCTGTCTGACTATTTTGTCCAGGGGGATGGTAGTATACTCCTATCACTATACTCTTACCCAGCACACATGAGATTTCTACCCATATAGATTCTATTGAGCATTTAGTCTCTTATATGATCTTTATCCTGCTGAACTCTATACCCTCCCAGACATAAAGTGCTTCACCCCCACCAAGTTGATCCTCCCTAACATTGCGCTATAATTTGTACCCTAATATTGCACTGTCCCATTGGTTATCCTCCTTCCACCAAGTCTCTGTGATCCCAATGTCTATCTCATTCACTGCTATACATTCTAACTCTGCCATCTTACTTCTTAGACTTCTGATATTGGCATACAGACATTTCAAAGTGCATTTTTTGTTTGTATTAGCAATCTTTTCAGTTGATATGGATAATTTGGATTTCTTTACTTCAGGTGATTCTTTACTTATAGGGGGGCTAATTTTGCCTTATTTGGAACCTCTCGGTTGGGATGCCCTAACTCTCCTGTTTCATTAGTATCCTTCAAAGATATATTCCTCTGAACCACGGACTGCTGAGTGACTGTCAGCTTTTCCACTTATTCTAGTTTAAAAGCTGCTCTCCCCTTTCATCATCTCTTTAGCAATTTCCTTTAGGAGGAAACAACATATCTCAACATTATACACTCTGCAATCTTTTCTGAGGCACACAGGGGCCACATTCCCCATTATGTTCTATGAGAGAATATTTGTTAAAATTATTTTCTTTTCCTCCCCTGGAAAATGATGGGAGCCAAAAGCTATGCAATGCCTCCTTCTATCCTTTTACTCCTTTATATTCCATTCACATGACATGTGAAAGAAGAATCAGGATAGAAATCTCAAGGGTACCATTACTGCAACCTTTGTGCTGCTTTTAAAGAGACAATATGGTCCGAGATAGTAGCACTCATTTTTTTAAAGTTATCTTGTTAGACTCTACTTACTACAAACCCAGCCTAATACTCTCACTAAACACCCATGCCTTTCCTTTTCATTCATTGCTCATTTGCACATCCTGTCCTATACTACCTATACTCACACTATCCTCAGGCATCTACATTCCTGCATTATACCTATTAATCATGTTCACATGCCACTAAATCTATCAAAAGAGCACAGATGACATTTAAACAAACTGCAAATATTTAGCACTGTTTTAAATTTTCTGTTTTTTAGGGGGCAAGAGGTATACATTTCTTTCTACATACCATGCTTGTTTACATGTCTGATGACATGCATTACCTCTGTACTGTACATGAAACATCACCCGGTGAACATTGTGATGGGCAAGGTCTCGGTATCGCAGCATGTGTGACATATAGGAAAGCATTGCCTCCTATATGAGTTCATGACTGCTGGGATTTCCCTGTATGGATTCTTGCAGGGTAGGCATGGCAGAGAAGAAGCCTACCCTGCAGCTCCATTTCACACTACTCCTAGTTTTGTTGTCTTGTGGTAATGTGTTATATGCTGTTTTGAGTTGTGGGTCCAAATTCTGCTTCTCCCACTTACACTGTTGTGAGCTTGGACAAAACACCTTTCTTTACTTGCCTTAGATATCCATTTAGATTGTAAGCTCTTTTGGTCAGAGATTCTATATAATATTAATTTTAGTACAGTATTTTTATAGCACTCTAAACCAGGGCACTAGTTTATGGTGCTAAAAGAATACTGTACTAAAAATAAACAAGATGTGGGAGCATTTCATAATGCCTGATTTCTTTCCTTTGTACAGAATAGTTATGACAATCTTCATTATGTGCATTTCTATGTAATAAGTATATTAATAAACATTAAAGATGAAGTCAGGTGGAGCAATAACAGTGGCATAGCAGTTTTAAAAATGTTCAGTGACATCACAATGTGCTCTGATTTTCCAGCGTTTCAATTTTACTGCCCTGCTCACCTATAAGAAATAAAAAGAAAAGAGGATGCTAAGTGTTGGGGGTAACAAGGACACAGAAGAGGCATGAGTTAGGGGGTTGATAGGCCATCTACTAACTGTGCTACAAATTTGAATGAAATTGGTTGAATGTTCAAAAGATAATACGAAGGGAAAGACATACAGACATGATGATCTTATAAGTCCAGTTTCTCTACAGAAAACTAGGCTAAAAATAATGAAAACAGTGCAGAGATTGAATATTACATGGTTGATATAAGGAAAAGAGCACCTTTTCCTCAGCATCCAGTAATGTTCATAAGTTTAGTACCCCAAGGTCTCCCTTCACTCCTGTAGTAGTCCATGCAGTAGTCATGTCTTCAGTTGGGGATTGAGCTCTGAGGAAACTCAAGCACATAGCTCATCTCAAGACACATCAAGTACTCCCAGAAAACTCAGCTTCTGTGTTCATAAGGTCAAGATCCTAGTCCAGTAGTTACTCAAACTTCCCTCCACTTTACTGTGCACTTTCCAGAACCATGGACAGTGCTTACAAATAGCAGCTCAGGACACAATTCCAGTCAAGTGCATTAGAGAAGTTTAGAGGGAAGTAAAGGAACCCAAACACAAGTGAAAGGTTTTGCAATCTCAGATGGCCAAGATCCTATAACTGGGGTAATCCTTTTGTAAGAGAGGGAGAATGGAGGAGAGCATGGGTTAGTATGAGCTATGGGGCAGATTTTAAAACCTGCGCGCGGGCGCAGATTTGTTCGCGCAACCCAGCGCGAACAAATCTACGCCCGATTTTATGACATGCACGTGCACATGGATGTCTGTGCGTTCCTTTTAAAATCTACCCCAAAATATATAAGCACTAATTACATAAGCATTAAATACACATTTGGTGTCCTTTGTGGTTTTTTCCTAGGTTTAGTGTGTGTGTGTATGTGTGTGTGTGTGCATGAATAATGGGTCTGAGTGCAGGAGTTTGAGTGCATGGGTACAGGGTAGGTCCAGATAGTACATACTTGTGAGAGCAATTATATGAAAGAGGGTGAACCAGGGAGGGATGGAGTGCTATGGGAAGGGGCCATGTGTGGATAACATATTGAGATGTGTGTGCAGCAGGATGGGTCTAGCTACGCCACTTTTCTACAGATAAGTGCCATGGTGTGTTGAAGCCATTGTGGTGCAGTCTCTTTAAAGCAGTCAGAATTGACTCCAAATAAGATTTGTTTTGCAACTTCTTCTTGAGATGGTTTCTTATTCCATTCCAACAGAATTGGGTGGCATTAAAAGAAGTAGCATGGCATGGGCTGGTTTCAATGATTTTACATGGGAGGAAAATAACATTAAAAAAAAAATGCATGTTTGCTCCCAGAGGAAATATGGGGAGCTACATGGGTAAAAGGGAGGTTGAAGTAAATATACTTGGGGTAGAGACCACAGGAAGGCAAATACAAATCATGCACCTAAAGTGGGTGAATAAGCCTTTCGGAACAGGAGCAGATGTGGAGAAAGCCTGACAATGGAAAGTATAGGTGGGCTTTACTCATAATATCTTTATGGGAGACATTTCCAAGTAACTTTTGGAGTATTTGAAAACACACTGAATAGCAGTCAAAAAATCTCTTGTATGGGAAGACCCAATATTCAACTGCCTCCTAGAGGCCAAAACTACCAAGGGTGAATCAAGCCTATTATTTTTCATTCCTGGCAAGTACAAAAGATTTCTACGCTTTCAGTAGCTGTGTGGCTTTAACAGCTGTTTGTTCAGGTGGATTTTTATTGCTTTTCTTTTTAAATATAAATTTGGGCTGACTGTTGGGAACCTTTCATTTTGCAACATTGTGGGATAGATTGTCCTGGCTCAGCACTGTGATTTGTTTTGCAGTTTTTAAGAATTACAGTTTAGCACAAACCAATAGATGCTATTTGTGGCTGATCACATTTTGAAAGCACAATGTTTTTTTAAATGAGATGTATGAACACCGTTCAACAAATCCTACACACTGCTTACCAGACACTTAAATAATTCATAGCGACTGTGACACTCGGATCTGTGATAGTGAAAAACTTACAGCTGCATACTAACTGGAAAGAGAAATTCAGCTCACAATTTGTGCATGAAGAAGAAGAATTTTCTGGTCACATACTGCATTCCATTTTCCCCTCTAGATGCAGTATTTTCCTCAGGAAACCAGTATGCTAGGAAGGGCTTTGTTTAGTTTTTATTTGAGAGAAGTTTCTTCTATAAATATGGTTTAAAAAAAACCTGAAAATAAAACTGTTGAATTAATTATCTTTTTTTGTTTTTTAAATACTTTATTAATTTTAAACAATTCGCAAAGCAAATACACTTTGTTGCAGAAATGCAGTAAGAAATAATACCACAAAAACCAAAGAAAACAATAAAACAGAAGAACAAGTTTCTCGTATCTTTAGAACACAAAATAAAGAGGGAGGAAGGGGAATAACATTGAGCAGATATCATAAAGAAACAACGTTAAACAGGAAAACAGGCAATAGCATGATAAGCCCTGTTGTTAATCCAAAAGATCATTATACCTCAACTCTTAGGAGCAGTAGAAATAATCAATTTCTTGGCATCCAAAAAATCCTCAATTGCTCGAAAACAGAAAACCCTCCATAAATATCAGTATTGTAATCACACATCTGCATGAGTAGCGCAATATAAAGAAGGCCCCCAATACATATACCTCTTGATATAGGGCAGGAAATGTCTTCCTCCTTTCCTGTGTAACCTTAGCTAGATCAGGATAGACTCTCACCAATTCACCTAAGAAACCAGTTCTCATATTTTTGAAATAAAAATGTATTATAGCACTCATATAGGGGCGGATTTTAAAACAATACGCGCGCCGGTACTTTTGTTCGCACCACCGGCGCGAACAAAAGTACACCAGATTTTATAAGATACGCGCGTAGCCGCGCGTATCTTATAAAATCCGGGGTCGGCGCGTGCAAGGGGGTGCACATTTGTGCAACCTGTGCGCGCCGAGCCCAGCACGGCCTGCCTGTTCCCTCCGAGGCCGCTCCGAAATCGGAGCGGCCTCGGAGGGAACTTTTCTTCGCCCTCCCTTACCCACCCCCCCGGCCCTATCTAAACTGCTGAAAGCAGGCGTAACTTTGTGCGCGTCGCCGGCAGCCCCGCTCTGTCCTCCGGTCCCGGGGGCGTGGTCCGGAGGCCTTGACCATGCCCCCGGGCCGGCACCACGCCCCCGAAACGCCGCGTCGTTTCAGGAATGCCCCCGGACACGCCCCCTCCCTCCCTATTTCGAAAGCCCCGGGACTTATGCGCGTCCCGGGGCTTTACGCGCGCCGGCGGCCTATGCAAAATAGGCGCGCAGGGGTTTTAAAATCCGCCCCATAATGTTCAAAGACAAACAATATAAGAGTTGCCCTCTCAGTAACATCAGGAGTAGATTTCTCTAGAAAAGATATCAAATTCTGCAAATCCATAGGGGCCTGCACAAAAGGCTCAATGTGACACTAAACCTCTCCCCCCCCCCCCCTCCACTTGGTAAAAAAATATATTTTATTTGCCTCCTCTGACATGTATAGGACCTTATGTAAATACTGTTTAACTCTCATGTGGTTATTCTCTCACAATTCTGGGAAAATTCAAGAAATAAAGATTTAAATGTCTTATATGATTTTCAATAAACTCCAATTTTTTTGGAAAAAATACCCCGCTCTTGGATTGACATAGCATTATCAGTTTTAAGTTCTTTAACATCACCTTCCAGAGTCTGAAACAATCCACTGGGAGCACTAGAGGAGAGGATCACCTTGCTGGTGGCTGAGGAGGAATCAGTAAGTTTTGCTTGGGACATTTTATTTTATTTTTTTTAAGTATTTGGGCGAAGTTAACTATTGGGGAATATTATTTAATGTGTTTGTGGTTTTGATAGTCAGTAAGACAGTGAATAAACAGAAGTTAGACTGTATTTCCCAACCCTCCCATCCCTCACCCACTCACTCCTAGCTCATCCTTTAATTTATAGGCATGTGCCACTTTCACACTAAACCCCCCCCCCCCCAAAAAAAAAAAAAAAGCCAGCCTTTTAACTTCACTTCACAAATTCCCCACACCTTATTGAGAGTTTGATCATTCCCCTGTAGGCCACTACCAGACATATAGGGGCAGATTTTCAAAGGGTTAGGTGCGTAACCCCGAAACCCTGCTCCTGCTTCTTCAGGAGGTTATACTCGTGCAAGAATTTTGTACAACTGACCAATGCAGAATTTGTGCAGAATTTTCCTCTCATGCAGAATTCTGCATTTGCCCCACAAAATTCAGCACAGAGACCAGGACACAGGAGCATATGCATGGGTGCAACAGCATCAATCTGCATGGATTAGAAAAGAGGAGACTGCAGCAGTGACGTTATTATTTATTAGTTGAAATATCATGCAAATGGAATTCAAAGCAATGTACAGGTAAAAACAGTTGAATAACACAATTAACAATATTTATCAAACAATCAGACTAATATAAAATAAACATAAAACAATATAAAATAAGCATACGAAAACAAAAACGCAATAACATAAAATTTAAAGAAGTCCAGCAGCAAGAGGGGGGCTTTCTAGTCTTTTGATTTGTCATATGTACAATTTTTTACCCACCGGTGAGAGATTGTATGTGTGCACTTGGTGCAAAGAGCTCCTGGCTCTCAGGGAACGAGTCCAATCTCTGGAGGCTAGAGTAGCAAACTTGAAGGAGCTGAGGCAGACAGAGAGGTACATTGATGAGACCTTCAGGGACATAGCAGCCAAGGCCCAAATCCAGTCCGGCAGTATGAGAACATCAACCTGATGTAGCAGGAAGTGATCCTGTAGCAAGGACATGCTCTCCAGGTGATGTATTGTCCTCTTGCACTGAGGACAAGTCTCCCAGGGCTACTGCCCAGAAGGAAAGATTTAGTCCGGCCATCATAGTTGGTGATTCAATTATTAGAAATGTAGATAGCAGGATGGCTGGGGGACGTGAAGACCGCCTGGTAACTTGCCTGCCTGGTGCGAAGGTGGCAGAACTCACACGTCACCTAGATAGGATTATAGACAGTGCTGGGAAGGAGCTGGCTGTCATGGTACATGTGGGCACCAACGACATAAGAAAATGTAGGTTCTGGAAGCTATATTTAGGATTTTAGGTACAAACCCGAAATCCAGAACCTCCAGGGTTGCATTCTCTGAAGTGCTTCCTGTTCTACATGCAGGTCCCCAGAGGCAGGCAGAGCTCCAGAGTTTCAATACGTGGATGAGACGATGGTGCAGGGAAGAGGGATTCAGTTTTGTAAGGAACTGGGGAAACTTTTGGTGAAGGGGGAGACTTTCCGAAAAGATGGGCTCCACCTTTACCAGAGTGGAACCAAGCTGCCAGCACTAACTTTCAAAAAGGAGATAGAGCAGCTTTTAAACTAGAACAAGGGGGAAAAGCCGAAAGTCACTCAGCAGTGCATGGTTCGGAGAAATGTAACCTTGAAGGATACTAATGAAACAGGAGAGTTAGGGCATCCCAACAGAGAGGTTCCAATAAAAGCAAACGTAGTTCATGTGCCTATATGTAAAAAATCACCAAAGTTAATGATTTCCAAATTATCCCTAACAACTGAAAAGCAGGTTGTTAATACAAACAAAAAATACCCTTTGAAATGTCTGTCTGCCAATGCCTAAAGTCTATGAAGTAAGATGGAAGAGTTAGAGTGTATAGCAGCAAATGATGAGATTGACATAATTGGCATCACAGAGACTTGGTAGAAGGAGAATAACCAATGGGACAGTGCTATATCAGGGTAAAACTTATATCGCAATGAGAGGGAGGATCAACTTGGTGGGGGTATGGCATTTTATGTTCGGGAGGGTATAGAGTCAAATAGGATAAAGATCATACAAGAGACTATTGACTGGGTAAATGTAACATCAGGACTTGCTAGAGACATAAAGTTCTTGGATATAATAAATGACTGCTTCATGGAGCAATTGGTTCAGGAACCAACAAGAGAGGGAGCTATTTTAGATTTAATTCTTACTGGAACAAAGGATTTGGTGAGAGAGGTAACAGTGGTGGGGTCACTTGGCAATAGTGATCATAACATGATCAAATTTAAACTAATAACTGGAAGGGGACAATAAGTAAATCTACAGCTCTAACACTAAACTTTCAAAAGGGAAACTTTGATCAAATGAGGAAAATAGAAAAAAACTGAAAGGTGCAGCTGCAAAGGTTAAAAATGTTCAACAGGTATGGACATTGTTTAAAAATACAATCCTAGAGGCGCAGTCCAGATGTATTCCACGCATTAAGGTGGAAGGAAGGCAAAACGATTACCGTCATGGTTAAAAGGTGAGGTGAAAGAGGCTATTTTAGCCAAAAAAAACATCCTTCAAAAATTGGAAGAAGGATCCATCTGAAGAAAATAGGATAAAACATAAGCATTGTCAAGTTAAGTGTAAAACAATAAGACAGGCGAAGAGAGAATTTGAAATGAAGTTGGCCATAGAGGGAAAAACTCATAATAAAAACTTTAAAAAATATATCCGAAGCAAGAAACCCATGGAGCTCACAGGAGTGTAGAGGCTCGAATGGTGGTCACTTGAGCCATACTAGCACAACATTGAGGTCCCATGCCACAATTGGGGGATGCAATGGAGGCTTCAGTTGTAGCAAGCCTCTCAGAAAGCACCCTTCAAGGGGTTGCACCAAAATTGGGGCATCTCCTATACCTGTATGGTAAGTGGCTATGGCATTTACATGTACTCGGATGGAGGAAGTTTGTAGGGCAGACTCTAAAAGGTGCCAGAGGTAGTCTAGGAACAGTGTTGTGGGGCAGGAAAAAGGATCTATTCCCTTTGATGTGCACCACAAGGAGAATCTGTTCAATTTTGATTGGTAAGATTTCCTAGTAGAAGGCTTTCGTGAAGCTACGAGGACCTGGGACACACTGCTAGAAAGGTTAAGGGATTGCAGAATCAACCTTTCAACATCCATGCCATCAGAGACAGAGACTGGAGGTTCGGATAACGCAACAGTCCATCGTTTTGAGTTATTAGAGTTGGTGCCGGGCCCAAGTGAATTGGTTGTTGGACTGAGAGGTCACGTAGTATTGGAAACCCCTGTCGTGGCTATGAGAATCATTGTGCCCCAGTCTTGTTGTCACTTCACAAGAGTCTTGCTGATGAGTGGAATTGGAAGGTATGCGTAAAGAAGACCCGTGCTCCATGAGTGGGCGAAGGCATCCATTAGTGGTGTCTTGTGACTGAGCTAGAATCGGTCTACTTTGCGGTTGTGAAATGACGCAAAGAGGTTGATGTGTGGGCGACCCCACTGGTGGAAAGGTCTGTTCGCTATGATGGGATCTAGGGACCATTCGTGGGGATGAAAGGTCTGGCTGAGACGGTCTGCCATCACATTGTTTTTGCCTGCCAGGTAGGTTGCTCTCAGCAGCATGGAATGGGAGAGAGCCCAAGCCCAGATCTGCGCCACCTCTTGGCACAGCAGGTAAGAGCCTGTGCCCCCTTGCTGGTTGAGGTACCACATCGCTACCTGGTTGTCTGTTTGAATTAGGATTACCTTGTTGGATAGGTAATCCTGAAATGTGAATAGGGCATACTGTATCGCCCGGAGCTCCAGAAAATTTATCTGATGGTTTGCTTCCGCCCTGGTCCAGGGTCCCTGGGTTTGTAATTGGTTGACATGGGCTCCCCAACCTAGGTTGAAGGCATCTGTGGTCAATGTAATCTGAGGATTTGGTGGTTGGAAGGGTAGTCCCTTCAGGAGACTGGACTTCTGTATCCATCAATCTAGTGAGTGGTGAAGCTGGCTGGTCACATAGACAGTCTGTGACAGATTTTGATTTGATTAGGACCACTGGGACTTTAAAGTCCATTGTGTCACTCTCATGGCTAATCGAGCCATTGGGGTAACATGAACTGTAGATGTCATGTGCCCTAGCAAGGTTAGCAGTTGACAAGCTGAAGTTGTCTGATGAGTCTGTACTGCTTTTGTGCCAAGGTTGACAGTGTGCATGCTCAGTCCCTTGGGAGGAGAACACTCTGGCTTGAATGATGTTTAGATCTGCTCCAATGAATAAGAGGGTGCGTGACAGAGTCAGATGAGATTTGGGGTAATTTATGAGAATTCCCAATGACTGTAGCAGTTGTATGGTAAGACGGAGGGATTGAAGCACTCCCTCCCTGGATGGACTCCTGAGTAGCCAGTCATCTAAATATGAGTAGACATGGATACTGTGCTGTCTCAAGTAAGCTGCCACGACTGCCAGACATTTCGTGAATACTCGGGGTGCTGATGCCAGACCGAACGGCAGCACTTGGTATTGGAAATGTCTGTGACCTACTATGAATCTGAGGTATTTTCGATGAGGAGGGGGATATGGCTATATGGGCATAAGCCTCCTGAAGATCTAGAAAGCAGAGCCAATCTCCCTTTTTTTTTTAAATTATTTTCTTTATTGAAGCATTGAAAATATACAAACAATTCAAAAAGATAACAGGAGCAGTAACTTCACCTCACATTTTTTGCATTCTTCCATAACCCCCCTCCTCCCTCCCCACCCCTCCCATACAGAGAACCTCAAGTGGTACAAAGAGAGATAGTCACTTATGCAACATTAACCGTGAAAAATTATGGAGGCATCTGGGGTAAACCAAAACTAGTACACAACAAGGTTCATCTCTCCATATCAATTGCTATCATCAGTAAGTATCTTCAAGTGAAGCCAGAGTTTGGATGTTCGAAGGTAATGATCGATAATACATCTCCCAAATGTCTTTAAACATACGTCTCTTACAAGGGGAAAAGTGTTTATACAGTGAACCATATTCTAATTGGTAAAGCTCATTCATCAGAGTACGCCACATAGCTTCAATAGGGGGTTGGCTCTCTATCTAGCGAAACATGATGCATTTTTTGGCAATTAAACATGCTTTCAATATGAACCCCATTGTCAATGTTAAGACTACTGTCTCCAATATCGTTATTCAGGATACAAAAAGAACAAGACCATGTAATGTCAGTGTTGAAGAGGTCTGAAAGCTTGTGCCGAACAGTGTTCCAAAATGCTTGAACAGCTGAGCAGTCCCATAGACAATGAATCAATGAAGCCGTTTTCTGTTCACATTTGAGGCATGAGCTGTGTGGGATCAGACCCATTTGATGTGCTCGTGCGGGAGAGTATACAATATGATGAAAAATTTGTTGTTGCAGTTCACGCAGGCATACATTATTAGTAATTTTTGGGATCGAAAGGTAAGAATGTTTGAGCATGTTAACGTCTATTTCTTCTGCACAGTCCCGAGAACATTTAGGTAGAAAGTCCAAAAAAATATTATATGGTTGTGCATAGAGATAGAAAGCATACAGATATGATAGCGTACCTTTTTGCAACAAAACAATCAAACAATTCAATGTGCCTTGTATTATCAATTTCAGCCGTTACCCCTTTCTTCAAAGCAAGAATGGCAGCCCTCAGGTAGCCATATATTAGAAAATTATGTTTTTGCAAGCGTAAGACTTCTTGGCATTGATCAAATGTATATATTGTCCCCGTATCTGGGTCCAGTAAATCCTTGAGGGGCAAATTCGGGGTTATGTGAAACTTGTGAGTCTCCGGTAGCAAGGACAGGGAATCCATATTCGATCCCCTCATAGGATAATAGGGAGATATCTGGACACGTAAATTTAAGAGTTTACATTTTAGTCCCCAGATCTTTCTGAGCGTTCTGATTAAACTGAAACGTGTGAATATTTGCGGAAGTGCTTTGACCGGGGCATCTAAAATAAAACTAGGGTCCAGAGGAGAGCAGATTGCTCTTATAAGGTGGGGATCTGTATATTCTGAAGTACCAAGCACCCAGTCTCCTAGGAAGCGAAGGTTGGCCGCCCATGAATATACCATAAAGTTAGGCATTCCATACCCGCCCTGTGGTTTTGGCACCATCATAGTAGAGAGAGATCTGAGTCTTTTTTCCCCTCCAAATAAACTTCCGCAAAATTTTGTGAATGACTGTTATCTGTAGTTAGAAGAAGAAAACATTAAAAATTTGTAATGTAATTGTGGGGCAATCACCATTTTAATTATCGCTATGCGACCTTGGATAGATAAGGGAAGGGACTGCCAGCCTACCAGTTTCTTAGTCACCTTTTCGATCATGGGGGGAACATTTGAAGTGTACCATTGCTTTGAGTTAGAGTGAATAATGATGCCCAGATATTTGATAACGGAGTCAGCCCATTTCACGGGGAAATCCGGCCAGTTAGATCTCAAAGACAATGATATATCCAAGGCCTCCGTTTTATCCAAGTTTAGTTTAAATCCAGATATGGCCTGATATGTCGCAAACACCCTCAATGTCTTTGGAAGTGCCATGCGAGCATGGGTTAACAGGAGCAGAATGACATCCACAAACAGTAGTATCAGGTACCTTTGGGATCCTACTGAAATACTCATGACTCCTGGAGTGTCTTTTAATTTACACACAAGGGGTTCCACAATATAAACAAACGTGGCGAGAGAGGGCATCCCTGCCTTGTGCCCCGCTTCAAATGAAATTCCTTGGATAGTATGCCATTAACCAGAATCTGTGCTGTGGGGTTGGTGTAAAGTAGTAAATTTTCCCTACAAAACCCATCTTCAGGAGAACCTGTTTTAAAAATGGTCATGCAACCCTGTCAAAAGCTCTCTCAGTGTCACATGTCACAAGCAGAGGTTCTGGAAGAGATGATGAATGACACATTTCCAGGGTGGTTAGTACCTTATGCAAGTTAACTGTAGACAGTCTCCCTACCACAAAGCCTACTTTATCAGGAGAAATTAGCAGTGGCATAATAGGCTTCAGGCTAGTAGCAATGATTTTGGCATAGATCTTAATATCCAAGTTTAACAAAGAGATAGGCCGATACAAAGAAGGGAGTAAGGGATCCCTACCTGGTTTCGGGAGAACTACAATGGTTGCCGCTCGCATAGTAGCTGGCATCTGCTTTTGGTCAGTCATATGTTCATACACAGCTTGCACAATGGGAGCCAGATCATCGGCCAAAGATTTATAGAAAATAGCAGTCATGCCATCAAGGCCAGGGGTCTTGTGGTCAGGGAGGATCTTTATAACTTCCAACACCTCTGCAATTGCTATGGGCTACTGTAGATTGAGCTGTTGAGCCTCTTAAGCCTGATACTTCACTTGGAATACATATCCAGCGCAGCTCACTGCTTCAACGGCAGGAGGGAATGAAGAAAAGAGGATTTATATTCAGACAACAACCAATAAGGACTGAATTGCACAGGCTGGGTAAACAAGCATGGGAGTAGCTTGCTTATTACGGTGGTTACTACCCCTAAACAATTTGCAAGATACTTCACTTAGATGCAGCACCAGCACTGCTATCTATATTGATGGCGGGGGTGGAAGGGAAATAGAACCAAAAAGTTACTTATAAGGGCCAAGAGTAACAGCTAAGTATGAAAAAAATAAGTGTGAAAGCTTGCTGGGCAGACTGGATGGGCCATTTGGTCTTCTTCTGCCATCATTTCTATGTTTCTCTGTCAACCGGGGCAGAGCAAGTGATTGTATAAACTCAGTTATGGCCCGTTCATCTACGGGATCTGCAGAGTATAAACAGCAATAGTATTCGGAAAATATTTTCGCTATTTCTGCAGTAGAGGACTGCACCTTTCCCTGGGGTGATTGGAGATTAGCAATGAATTTCGAGGCCTCTTGTGACTTCAACAAATTCGCAAGGAGGCATCCCGCCTTGTTACCAAATTGGAAAAAATTAAATTGCTTATAACGTAGGGTTCTAGCAGCTCGGCTATGTAACAGGTCATTAAGTGCCACTTGCAGTGCTTTAAACTGTGGGACCAGTGATTGGTCTCCCCAACTATTAAGCCTACATTTGAGAGCCCTCATCTGTTTTTCCAAGGAGATAATATCCTTATACGGCCTCTTTTTTTTAAAACTGGCATAGCTTATTATATCCCCTCAGAGTACCATTTTCGCAGTCTCCCACAGAAGGATAGGTTGATCACTATGCTGCGAATTAAACTGCAAAAAATCACCCCACTTTTTTCTTAGAAAGGCTGGAAACTCCGGGTCAGTGGCCAAGTAAGAGGGAAGTCTCCATGGGCTCTGGGAAAAGCTATCTTGTTGGCCATAGGTCCCCACCACTGGGCAGTGATCAGAAATAGTTAAGGTTTCAATGGAAGACTTTGAGAAGCTAGGAAATAGGGATTCAGATATGAACAAATAATCTATTCTCAAGCGCATTGGGGGCGCCCTTGCAAGGTGTGTAAATTCATGCTCCCCAGGGTGCAGGGTGCGCCACAAGTCCAGTAATTTGAGTTGTCGACAAAGGAAGCTGGGGCCCTTGTGTTTGCTGATGTGACCCCCCCCCCCCTCCCTCGGGGGATGCCAATCTAATAGTGGGTCTATTGCAAAATTAAAATCCCCCCTTACAATAATGAGATAGTCACCCAGTTTGATGAAATGGGTAAGTAATGTGATATAAAAAGAATGGTCATAAGTATTAGGCATGTATACAGATGCCAAGACTATAGGAGACCCCCATCATTAGCCCCTGTAATATTACCTACCCTGAGGATTCATAATAGTATCTTGGATTTTAAAAGAAAGACTTATGAATGAGAATGGCTACACCTCGGCTCTATGAGGTACCTGTGGCATAAAATACGTGGGCAACCCACTTCTTCCTTAGTTTAAGTATTTCCTCTGATAGCAAATGCGTTTCCTGTAGGAACACCACTTTGGGATGGATTCTGTTTAAGCGCGCAAGTACTTTTTCTCTTTTAATTGGAGTGCCAAGTCCGGCTACATTCCAAGTCACCATATCTAATGCCATTAATACAGTATAAAGATGTGATCTGGTGGACAGAGGAACCCCTCACCAGAATGAGAAACCCCCCTTACCTGATAGTTGAAAAGACCCATCAGAGCAGTAACCCAAAGACGTTGAAAAATAAAAATTATTAAGCATGGAAGTACAAGTAACAGTCCCACACAATACAGCATATCGAATATGAGGTTCTCTGTATATCCCCCTGCCCACCCAATTCCCCCCCTCCCCCCCTGGAACTAGAACCATTCAAAGCAGAAAATGTGTTCAGCCCTGAATGTTGAAAACCCCACTTCCCCAAGCTTATCATTGATTCCTTTGAGGGATTAGAGAGTATATGGATGAAAAAAAAATGTGCTCGGCTGCCACGCCAGGGCCACTTATGCAATTTAAAAAAAAAAAAAAGAACTCTTCCCCGCCACAAAAAACAAAGGACCACACAGAGCAAAAGTAGGAAAACGTGTGTGTAAGAGCTGGTTATAGAGTAGATATTTGAATGAAAAAAATATATTTTCCTTACTTCTGAAGTAGTTATTTTTGTACCTCACCTTCTGAGCCAAGTTCACAAACAGTACATGGGCATCAAAAAACAGAGAAAGAAAAGTTATAAATGGCATTCATAATGCCTTATCAACCAATTGGATGTTCTCACTTGAGAAGCGCCACAGAAACGTAGTAATTCCATACTTCCTCGCTTCGGTGCACTTCAAGTAGGCGCAGTAGTGGCAGCCCCTTGTAGGCCTTGTACAAATGTCCAAGCTTCAGACACTGATAAGAAAATGTTGGTTGTTCCTTGATGAGATATTCTGAGCTTTGCGGGGAACAGCAACGCAAATCGGATGTTTTTATTGAACAGCTTGGTGCATATTGGCGAATTCTTTCCTCTGAATGGTGACCCGGGGTGAAAAATCTTGGAAACCAAGACTCTCTTAGACTCATAATGAAACTCCCGAACCTTCCTGTAATGCTGCAGGACCAGTGATTTATGCACGAAGTGAAGGAAACGGGTTATAATCACACGTGGCCGCCGCTCCGAGTCTGCCTCATTTTTTCGGCCCAGCCTATGGGCCCGTTCCAGTAAGCCACCAGACAGGGATGCGAGGGAGAGGACAATACTTAACAGCCATGCCTCCAGCAAGCGTGGTAGGTCAGCGTCTGCCATAGTTTCTGGAAGTCCAACGAAGCGCACGTTATTACAGCAAGAACGATTTTCCAAATCATCCAATTTGTCTTCACTGGTTTTTGCCAATTTTTCAAGCTCCATCACGCGGCGCTCCAAGGCTCCGATATCTTCTGCTAACGTGACATGCCCCTCGACCCGCTCCACTCGGGAATCAAACTCGTTTAATGTGGCCCAGACATCCGCGATCTGCTCCGAGATCAGATACAGGCGCATGTCCAGAGCCGTTATCACAGCGTGAGAGATTTTATCCTCTATCAATTCTTCCATCGGGTTATCTGGGTCAAGTGGGCTAGCAGCCATTCTAGGATCTTGGGCCTTCACCTTCTCTTTGTCTTTTTTTGTCGCACGGGAGACCAGGTGCTGTTCCGTAGCACCAATCGGATAAGACCCTGAGATCCCAAGTTGTTCGATGTGGTTCAGTCTTGAAAATATAGCAGGAATATTGTGATGGTAGGGGATGTAGCTGAGGTGGCAGCCGGAGCTCAGATTAACTGCTGCCTACCAAGCCCACCACATTACGTGATCTCGCCAATCTCCCTTTTGTAGTAAAGGGAGCATGGAGCCCAAGGTAACCATCCTGAACTTTTCCTTGCAACGATGTTTGTTTAGGGCACGGAGGTCCAATATGGGACGTATGCTGCCCGATTTTTTTGGAATCAGAAATTATCGAGAGTAGAACCTTTTTCCTCGCTGCAGCCGGGGAACTGGTTCCACGGCTTTGGATTGCAGGAGGATAGAGAGCTCTGCCTCGAGGAATGGAGTGTGGTCGGGTAGACTCCATGCCGAACGCGGTGGAGAGTCTGAGGGTGTCATAAAGAAATTACGATGGTAACCGTGGGCTACTATAGAAAGGACCCATTGGTCGGTGGTGACTGAGTGCCATTGGTGGCAAAGTGGCATAGGCATCCTTCCATGGGAAAAGTGTTGGGGGGAGGGTTGACTGCTGCTTTCGAGATGGGAGTCAAAAATCTGCTGCCAGACCAGCCTGGGGGGCTGGTTGAGTTTTGGGGGGTCTGTGCTGAAGAGGCTGTCCTCTGTGAGAGGGTCTGGTCGGTCTAGCATGGGACGGAGGAGGGTAGTACCTACGTGGCTTATAGGTGAGTGTTGCGCCCAGTCACAGGCGGCTGCAACCTATACTGCTCACCTTTCTCTATACAGCTCCAAGTCTGAGCAGAATGGAGGCCTCTGCTTCCACACGCCAATCCTCATGGCGTGCCTGGGACGGCGTGGGCGCTCCCGGCAGCCATCTTTCATCCGGGGTTACTTAGGCACGTGCACCTGCCATTCTAACTACATCATGGCTGGAACCTCAGGGGCAACCCCACCGCATGATGTCACCCACTCACGATACTTAAACCCAGCTGACCATCTGAGCTACGAGTTAGCAAGGAATCTCGTCCTGCTACTTTGGGACTTCTTCACTGACGACTGGGTGACTTAGGTACCTGCTCCTCGGGGGTCTTGCCGCACTCAGGGCTATCCGCTCCTCAGAGAGCCATCTCTCTCTCTTCTCATTTCAGTGAGTTCTTGCATCGTTCTCATCTACTCCTGCTGATCCTGCTCCAGTCATCCTCGGGGCTTTGCTACCTCTGCCTCTACATTTCCTGTGTGAGTACTCTACCTTTGTGGTACGGATTTTCGGGTTACCCCGCTTGCGGACCACTATCGGGACAGCCAGCACAAGCAAGCCTAGATAAGGTATTCATCGGGACTCTCCATGCTGCTGAGTTCTACTGGACTGATCAGCTGATTCCAGACTCTTTTGCTTGCTCTACAATAAAGTTGTCTCTCTGTTGTATCTCTGCTGAGACCTTGCATGTCATTGGCGAAACAATGTGACAAGGTGATAGCTAAAGCCAGAAGAATGCTGGGCTGCATAGAGAGAGGAATATCGAGTAAGAAAAGGGAAGTGATGATCCCCTTGTACAGGTCCTTGGTGAGGCCTCACCTGGAGTACTGCGCTCAGTTCTGGAGACCGTATCTCCAAAGAGACATAGACAGGATGGTGGCGGTCCAGAGAAGAGCTACCAAGAAGGTGGTTGGTCTTAATCGAATGACTTATGAGGAGAGATTGAAGAATCTAAATATGTATACCCTGGAGGAAAGGAGGAGCAGAGGTGATATGATATAGACTTTCTGATACTTGAAAGGTTTTAATGATCCAAAGATAACGACAAACCTTTTCCATTGGAAAAAAATCAGCAGAACCAGGGGTCACGATTTAAAACTCCAGGGAGGAAGACTCAGAACCAATGTCAGGAAGTATTTCTTCACGGAGAGGGTGGTGGATGCCTGGAATGACCTTCCGGAGGAAGTGGTGAAGACCAAAACTGTAAAGGACTTCAAAGGGGCGTGGATTAAACTCTATGGATCCATAAAGTCTAGAGGATGTGAATGAAGAGTGGGTGGCTCACGGGAACGATGGCTACTACCTGGTGATAATACCCTTATATCAATAAACATACACACGGTTAATGCAACTCCAACATTGCTCTAAGCTTCAGCGGCAATGAGGACATGTGGAAAAAAGGATTTGCATTCACAAAAAAGCGGGGAGTAGCTTGCTTGTTACAGCGGTTGCTACTCCAAACCAAATAAGCTGATACTTCACTTTCAATGCATATCCAGCATAGCTCTCTGCTTCAACGGCAGGGGAGAAAGTCTGACACTTCACGCATATCCAGCATAGCTCTCTGCTTCAACGGCAGGGGAGCAAGACTGATACTTCACTTTCAATGCAAAGCCAGCATAGCTCTCTGCTTCAATGGCAGGGGAGCAAGACTGATACTTCACTTTCAATGCATAGCCAGCATGGCTCTCTGCTTCAACAGCAGGGGGAATGAATAAATATGGATCTATATTCAGGCAACAATCAACAAGGACTGAATTACATAGTCTGGATAAACAGATAAGCATGGGTGTAGCTTGCTTATTGCGGTGGTTAATACCCCTAACTAATTAAGCTATTTCACTTAGATGCAGTTCCAACATTGCTCTCTACATTAATGGTGGGGTGGAAGGGAAATAGAATAAAAAAGGTTACTAACAGCCAAGAGAAACATAAGTATGTGAGAGAAAAAAAAAAGTGCAAAAGCTTGCTGGGCAGACTGGATGGGCCGCTTGGTCTTCTTCTGCCGTCATTTCTATGTTTCATCTTAACCTCCTTTCTGGCCTCAAAATAGGTGAATCAGCCACTATGAAAATTTAAATCCATTAATTACTTAAACCTCCTAAACAAATAGAATTGCTGTCCTTTTTTCTTGATCTTAATCCTGTTAAGTGTATAGCTGTGCCCTTTCTATTGCTGAATGTAAACAAATGTAAAGTAATGCAGTGTCAGCATGTAAGCTGCAAAATTAAAAGATTATGTGTGTAGAAAAAAGGTCAATGCATTGTATGCTAAAAATGGAAAATATGAGGTAACATTTTATCCAGTCAGTCAAGTTTGAACTTTAGAAAATATAGTAAACTGAAGGATCTAGACATACAATTTGAACAAAAATAAATGGAAATGAGAGGCAAGGAGAAGCTCAAAAGGTTTTCAAGTTAGAGATGAATTGTACTAAGGAGATCCCAAGGTACAACCTAATTAGTGAATGTATACTGAAACTTCAAAATTAATAAGTGGTCAATTTTGGACAACTAAGGGGATCAAACTGAAATAAAGAGCTGCTAGAGTATGATAATATCTTACAAAGGATATCATAAACATATGACAAAAATAAAAAAGAAAGATTGTATGTCAATGAAAAAGTGAGAAATAAAAGTACCATTAATCCTCCTTTCTCACACTTTAACAAGCTTCTTGTGAACATTTGTAGAAACCCCTAGGTCACCACCAGATGTCCTAGATTCCTGTCCTGGAGATAACAGCTAGGAGGAAGAAACCATTCCCTACATACAGCATCTCCCCTTGAGGATTGCTGTGATGGTTTAATCCCTGCCCAGAAAAGGGGGGCTAGGCTAGGAACAAGTGTGGTATTTCGGTTTAGAGGTAAATGAGTGAGGAACTGGTTTTAGTTTTCCCTGATGGAGTTAAATAGGAGATACCTTGCAATGCACTCCCTACTTGTGAGGGATCTGCCCCTAGCTTGAAAAAGAGACTTTTGTTCGAATTATAAGGATTTTTTCTGGAGTTTCTGTGGTGAGACCCTGGCCCATTTTGGAGAAGGAGAAGCCCCAATCCGTGGGCTAGGAGTGAGAAGTTCTGTCTGCTCTTTTCCCAGTCAGAGAAGGGGCTGCAATGAAGTGGCATGTGGTGACATTCAAGGTAGGGGATTCAATAAGGGGCGGATTTTAAAAGGGTTACACGCGTAACCCTTAAAAAAAAAAAAACCTGCGCACGCCGAGCGGGGTGTGGGCGGTCTGGGGGCAGGGCGGGACGTGGCCTGAGCCTCCAGGCACAGCGGCCATTTGCCGCTGTGCCCAGGATCGCGGGCCGGCCAACAAAGGTAAGGGGGGGATTCTAGGTAGGGCTAGGGGGCGTGTTAGGTAGGGGAAGGTGTGGGGGGGCGGAAGGTGTGGGGGGGCGGAAGGAAAGTTCAATCCGAGGCCGCTCCGATTTCGGAGCGGCCTCGGAGGGAAAGGAGGCAGGCTGCACGGCTCGGCGCGCGCAAGTTGCACAATTGTGCACCCCCTTGCATGCGCGCCGACTCTGGATTTTATAACATGCGCTGCGCCCCCCCCCCTAAATGTATAACACCATCACCAACCCTCCCCAGCCATCTGGCATCATCACATTCCTTTACTTCCCCCTCCCCCAACACTTGGCTGAGGCAAGTCTGGGGAAAGCCATTGACCCAAAGCAGTACAGCTCCACATGAAATCTTGCTTTTGCACATGGAACTAATGCAGCCAGAGCTGGTGCAAAAATATTAGGTGCCCTAGCAAAACTTATAGCCTTGCACCCTTCCCCCCTCCCACTCCTCATACAAAATAAAAAATTATGCATTTAGAATAACAGATTTAACACGTAAAAGAACATTTTTCTGAGGCAAAAATATTACTTACGAGATGTATATTGTACTTATATGCAGTGCTGTGGTGCTAAACCTGGAAAAAGAAACACCTTACTTGGAACCCATACGGCATTAAGCCTATGATAATATACACTGGGTGTGAGCTTAGTCCTCAAAGCCATGAGTAAACTGAATTACAATTACAATATAGTAGACCTCCCATATCAAAATAGCACCAATTGCCAGCATTCAAATGGTTATAATTCTACATATGAAAAGGCAACACCACAAATATTACACCAGGCCCTAAAATATAAATACACCTCCTATTAGATAAAGCCAGGCTGCTATAGATCCATACACAGAAACTATGTGCTAGCAGAATATCTCATCTTGGTCACATGCAGAACACAGACAGACCCTTACCAAATACAAAATAATGAAACCATAAAGTATAAATAGAAACATGCAGAGAAAAACTGTACTGGAAACTTTAATAAGCCAGACTTTATCAAGAAATATAAAGCATTAATCAAAATAGTAAATGCATACTAACAAAAAGAATAAATATTTCAAAACTGATGAATAGAACTTCCAAAAATTAAAAACATATCAAAATTTTTAAAAATTTTCCAAACGCCAATAAAATATTTTGAAACAGCAGATTCCTCAAACACCCAATAATTAAAATAAGGATTACAAAAATTCCCCATTCTTCATACCTGAAAACTTTTCATTTCAGTCACCCTTCAATATTCTGGATTAGTCAGGGGGTGGAGATGCACAAAACTTTCTCATTTCTTATATACACATACACACACTCATATATGCTCACTCACAAGCACCCACTCTCTTGCTCACACACGTTCCCTTACACAGGCTTGTTAACTCACATACAAGCTTCCTCACACCCATGTTCACTGACTCACATACAGGCTTCTCTCTTATGCTCACACATATGGTCCCTGACTATCACCCTCACACACATGCTCCTTTACAGGCCGAGACACATATTCTCTCTTGCTCACACGCATGCTCCCTTACATGTTCACCTACTCACACATTCTCTCACTCACACACAGGCTCACTGATACACAGGCACTCAGCAAATGTTGCTTACCAGTAACAGGTGTTCTCACAGGACAGCAGGATGTTAGTCCTCACATATGGGTGACAACACAGGATGGAGCCCAATCAGTGAACACTTTTGTCAAAGTTTCCAGAACTTTGACTGGCCCCTACTGGGCATACCCAGCATGGCATTAACCCTGCAGCCAGCAGGGGTCCCCCTTCAGTCTTGTTTAAAAGCTACAGGAAGTGCCAAAAAATAAAATAAGAAAACGTTACAACCCAAAACCGCGGGGTGGCAGGCGGGTTTTGTGAGGACTAACATCCTGCTGTCCTGTGAGAAAACCTGTTACAGGTAAGCAACATTTGCTTTCTCACAGGACAAGCAGGATGGTAATCCTCACATATGGGTGAGTACCGAGCTGAGGATGTCCAAGAATGCACCAAATGTACCCAGGTGTGCAAGGCACTAGGACTGGGATAAAAATTAGGCCGAGGGCATCCTGAATCCTAACGGGCAGGCGGAAGGGTGTTGGTATGTCACGTTGGAAATAGGTTACGAAGGACAGACTGGCCAAGATGGAATCTTATCTTCCGGCTTTGTCCAAACAATAGTGGGCTGCAAAGGTGTGGAGAGAACTCCAGGTGGCAGCCCTGCAAATGTCGGGAAGCGGCACCGATCGTAGGTGTGCTACTGAAGTTGCCATGGCCCTCACAGAGTGTGCTTTAACACGGTCTTGAAATGGAATGCCTGCTTGCTGATAACAAAAGGATATGCAGTCCGCCAACCAAGAGGAGAGAATCTGCTTACCCACAGGCTGCCCTAACTTGTTAGGATGGAAAGAGACAAATAATTGAGTGCTTTCCCTGTAGGCAGCTGTACGGTCTAGGTAGAATGCTAGAGCCTGTTTACAGTCAAGGGTATGCAGAGCCTGTTCTCCTGGATTGGAATGTGGCCTGGGAAAAAAGGTAGGTAGTATGATGGATTGATTGTGATGAAAGCCCGAAACTACCTTAGGCAAGAATTTAGGGTGAGTGCGGAGTACTGCTCGGTCCTGCAGAAGTTTAGTGTAAGGTGGATAGGTAACTAGAACCTGTAATTCACTAATTCTGCGAGCCGAAGTGATTGCCAGAAGGAAAATCACTTTCCATGTGAGATAACGAAGATCACAGGATTGAAGAGGCTCGAATGGGGGTTTCATGAGCCGACCTAAAACCAGACTGAGGTCCCAAGAAGGGGCCGGAGGACGCAGTGAAGGCTTGAGGTGAAGCAAGCCCTTCAGAAAACGTGTTACAAGAGGTTGTACTGATATGGGAACACACCCCAACACCTTTATGGAAGGCGGCTACTGCACAAAAACTTCGGGATTGGACAGGTAAAGGGGTCAAGGGACTGAGAAGAGCACCATGATGTAAACCTGCTCCATTTGTAAGAGTAAGATTTTCTCGTGGAAGGCTTCCGTGAAGCAATCAAGACATGGGAAACTGGTTCAGAAAGGTTAAGTGGCTGAAGGATTAACCTTTCAACATCCATGCCGTCAGGGACAAGGCGTGAAGGTTGGGATGACGGAGGCACCCGTCATTTTGAGTGATCAGAAGCAGGTCCTTTCCCAAGGGAATGTGCTTGCAAATGGAAAGATCCTGAAGTATTGGAAACCACACTTGGTGTGGCCAGTGAGGTGCTATCAGGATCATGGTTCCCTTGTTCTGACATAACTTCACGAGAGTCTTCGAGAGAAGAGGAAGTGGAGGGAATGCATAGAGTAGACCGGTTGTCCACGAGAAGGAGAATGCGTCTCTGGGCTGAGAGTGTTTGCTGTGAATGAGAGAGCAGAAGTTCTCTACTTTGCGGTTTTGAAGAGATGTAAGGAGGTCTATCTGAGGATATCCCCATTGTTGGAAGATGGAGTTCCCTACTGAGGGGTTGAGAGACCACTCATGCGGTTGAAAGGTGCGACTCAGCTTGTCTGCCAACACATTGTCCACTCCCGGCAAGTAGGTGGCCCTGAGGTACATCGAATGGGAGAGAGCTTCCACCCAAATCTGTGCAGCTTCCTGACACAGAAGGAAGGAGCCCATGCCTCCCTGTTAGTTGATGTACCACATGGCCACCTGGTTGTCCGTCTGGATCAGGATAACTTGATTTGAGAGGTGATCCTGAAATGCCCTGAGAGCATATCTGATTGCTCGAAGCTCCAGGAAATTTATTTGGTTTTTGGCTTCCTCTGGAGACCAAGATCCTTGTGTCTGCAGATTGGCCACATGGGCCCCCCAGTCGAGGTTGGAAGCATCGGCAGTGAGAGTTAATTGAGGGTCTGGAGCCTGAAAGGGCAAGCCTTGGAGGAGATTGATCTGATTTTTCCACCAGGCAAGAGACTGACGGAGTGAGTCGGTTACGTAGACAATGGTCGACAGGGGCTGAATGCTTTGAGTCCATTGTATCCGTAGAGTCCACTGCATGACTCGCATGGCCAAACGGGCCATTAGTGTGACCTGAACTGAGGACGCCATGTGTCCCAGAAGGATGAGAAAGTGGCGTGCAGTCGCAGAGTTCTGAGACTGCAGCTGGTGTGCAAGAGACACGAGAGTGAGAACTCGCTGTCGAGGCAGAAAAGCCTTTGCCTGCAAGGTGTCCAAGTCTGCCCCAATGAACGACAAGGTTTGAGATGGGACTATGTAGGATTTGTCGTAGTTTACGAGAAATCCTAATGAAATTAGAATGTGTAAGGTTAGATTGAAGGACGACAGAGCAGTTTGCTGAGTGGGAGCCCTGATTAACCAATCGTCTAGATAGGGGTAGACCTGAACACCTTGAGTCCTGAGGAAGGCTGCAACTACTATGAGGCATTTTGTGAAGACTCGAGGCGCAGATGCTAGGCTGAATGGAAGCACTCGGTACTGATAGTGCTTGGGGCCTACTAGAAACCTCAGGTATTTGCGATGAGATGGAGCATGGCAATTTCTTATGTTATCGCAATATGAGTGTATGCGTCCTGGAGGTCCAGAGAGCAGAGCCAGTCTCCTCTTTGTAGAAGAGGAAGAAGCGAGCCTAAGGTTACCATCTTGAACTTCTCTCGCTGGAGGTACTTGTTGAGGGCCTGTAGGTCCAAAATAGGACGAACGCCTCCCGATTCTTTGGGGATTAGAAAGTACCGGGAATAGAATCCTAGGCTGTGCTGAGAGTAGGGTACGGGTTCTATTGCCTTGGACCAGAGAAGGAGGGAGACCTCCTGATCCAGAAGGATGGAGTGATCGGATGTTCTCCACTTCGGTAGAGGTGGGGAGTCCGGTGGCATGGAGAAAAAGTTCAGATGGTAACCCTGAGCAATTATCGCCAGTATCCACTGGTCTGAGGTGATTGAGTGCCAAATGTTGTTGAAGTGGCACAATCGACCTCCCACTGGTATGTGAGGCAATGGAAACTGGCTGCTGCTCTCTAGATAGAAGTCAAAAACCTGAAGCAGGACCTGGTTGAGGAGCTGCTTGCGGTTTTTGTTTCCGTGTCTGACGAGACTGGGCTTTTTGAAAAGGTCTCATGGCACGGGATCTGGTTGGTGGCAGGTAGGACTTCTTCGGGCAGAAGAATGACTTCGTACGAGTCCTCTCAGAAGGGCTGTTTTGAAGAGTAGTCAGAAGGCATCAGAGAGAGCTATCTTAAGGTCTCATGATGGTCCTTGAGTTCCGCCACCATCCATTGAATCTGTTCACCAAACAGATTATCTCCTACACAGGGTAGGTCGGATAACCTGTCTTGTACCTCAGGGCGAAGATCGGAAGACTTGAGCCAGGCCCATCTCCTTGCCGAAATAGTGGCTGCAGATACCCTAGTAGCAGTGTCAAAGATATCGTAAGATGATCTGATCTCATGCTTGCCTGCCTCAAAACCCTTGTTTTCTAGGGTTTGAAGCTGATCTTGAAATTGCTGAGGCAGGGAGTCAATGAAATCTTCTATCTGCTTAAAAATGACCCTATTATATTGGGTCATATAGAACTGACCCAATTCGGGAACCCAATTCAGAAACTGGCAATTCGGGAGATGAGCATTGATCCTTGGAAGACTCGGTGACCAATGGCATCTAGAAACGTCTGTTCCTTGCCAGGGGGAAAAGAAGTGTGAGGCTTTGATCTCTTTGCTCTTTTCTGTGCAGATTCTACCACTACAGATTGGTGATCCAATTGAGGTTTCTGAAAACCCGGGCTGACTGCATCAAATAGGTAGTGTCAGCTTTTCTGTGGACTGGAGCAATGAAGCCAGCATGTTCCCAGTTTTTCTTGAGGAGATCCAGAAGAACCTGGTGGATAGGGATGGAGGTTATTTCCTTGGGGGCATCCAGGAATTGGAGCAACTCCATCATCTGATTTCTATCATCCTGTTCAGTCTGTAATTGGAAGGGAACCAATTCAGACATTTCCTTCACAAAATTTATAAAGGAAAGGTCCTCTGGAGGAGACCGCTTTCAACTTTCAGTGGGTGAAGGTGGTGAAGGCAAATCATCGGTGTCTGAGGAGGAATCATCAGTCCAGGTATCATAGGGATCAGCACCTGTCCCTCTAGGAACTAGAGGGGGACGGGGTGGTGGGATACCCGAGGGTCCTGGTCTAGGCTCCGAAGGAATCGAAGGAATAATTGGAGGCACCGATGAAGGCATCGAAGGCACCGGCGCAGGCATCGAGGGCATCGATGGATGGCTCGGTGGCGCCGACGGGCGTATCGGCACCGATGGTTGGACTGGTGGCGTTAGATGTATCGGCATCGATGGCTGAGGCAGAACTCCCAATGGAGGGATGCAGAACGGTGTTTCTCCTCTCGATGACAGAGTAAGCGGGGAGGGCACCGGAGCCATCGGTGACCTGGGTTCCATTGGTGGAAAAGCAGCAATGAGTGCTTCCATCATGGAGAGCAGCAGTGTCAACTCTGCCGAATCGGGTCAGTGGTCAGTTCCACAATCGGTACCGGTGTCGGAGGAACCTGGAGTCGTTGCATCGCCTTGTCGATGGCCTCCTGAACCATCCAGTCCAGTTCTTCTCGGAGACCTGGAGCAAGCAGCCCCAGCTCCAGAACAGAAGAAGGAGGCAGAGGCATAGCCGGAGGGACCACCGTTAAAGGCAGAGTCGCGGCTCCTGATACCCTGTCGGGTGAGGGTTGCCTCGGTGACCCGGTCGCCGAAACGGTCGGTGCCTTTTCTGGACGGGGTTTCTTCGACGGTGGCTCGAACAATGGCGAGGTCGATGATTTCGTTCCCTCAATGGTCCGAGACTTTTGATGTCGATGGTGATGTTTGTTGCTATGATCCCCTCGGTCCTGAGGGGGAGTAGAGGGCATCGAAGGCTGAGATGTCGTCGATGCTGGATGGTCACCGGCCAGTGGTCGATACTGGCACGAAGTTGACTGAGCTGGTTCTGACGACGATGTAATGGACAGAGTCGGGGTTTGAGCACGGAAGAGAAGTTCCATCTTCTCCATTCTGGCCTTGCGACCTTTTGGTGTCATTAGGGCACATTTGGTGCAGGTCAAGACATCGTGCTCTCGTCCAAGACACATTACACAGACTTTATGGGGGTCTGTGATGGACATGGTGCGATTTCAGTCCGGGCACCGAAGGAACCCCGGCGCCATGGACATGGGAAAAAATTGAGCCGCGGTACGGTCGACGGCCAGTAGGCTGCGAGGGCCAAACTCAACAGTAATCGACAAAGAATGGGTAAAAACTTACCGGAGTACTGCGGCTTGGAAAAGTTAAAGGAGGGACCCCTGTGGGGCAAATTAACTTTTAGTAATTCCATGAAGAAAATTTCTGTCAGGAATCTCTGCAGAGCTCCTTAACCGCGAGGCTATTGCTGCGTGGAAAAAAGAAGACTGAAGGGGGACCACTGCTGGCTGCAGGGTTAGTGCCATGCTGGGCATGCCCAGTAGGGGCCAGTCAAAGTTCTGGAAACTTTGACAAAAGTGTTCCGTGATTGGGCTCCATCCTGTGATGTCACCCATATGTGAGGGCTACCATCCTGCTTGTCCTGTGAGAATCTCTCTTACACTGTCAGAAAGCTCTGTTGTTAAAGCTGTTGTTGTGAATAGTTGTGGGTGGATCCTTGGACCAGTGGCAGGTGACCATGCCCTCGGGGGAAATCCCGAGAGGGACCATGGTCAGGCTTAGTGTAGAGACAGACACACACTAGTTCTTTTATTAGGCAATAGTAAACCACCAGAGGTGGCAGTTGTGAGCTGGAAGTGCCCGCAGGGCTGGAGTCCCTCAGGTATTGGAACAGCGATCCCCAGGTGGCTGAGCTGTAGAGAAACTAAGAAAGTGAGTAGGCAGTATATGTAGAGTTCTGGAACAAGTCCTTGATGGTAACACTCACACAATAGTCTCTTGAGGCAGCCAAGGAGATGGTATGCATTAGGCCCTCGAGGAGCAAGTACCTGGTCCCAGGGAAATCTCTGAGAGATAGATGGAAACTCACTGATGTTGTAAGCAGCGATGACTTCTTAGCAGAAGTAGTATCCAGGGGCAGATCCGGGACGTAGGCCCTCGAGGAGCGAGTACCGGTTCCGGACTGCGACCTGAAAAGACAAAGAGAGAGCAGGCCCCTGAGGAGCGGCTACCTCTAGTGAAGTCCGAGGAGGCAGAGTAGCTAGCGTTGTGGAGAGCGAATCCCATCCGCAGCGACCAGGAGGAAGCGAACCCCTTGCTAACTCGTCTTGTTAGCGAAAACTGAGACCTTAAATATCTGGAGCTGGTGACATCATCTCAGGGGGACGCCCCTGAGGTTCGCGCCAACGCTGGTACATCAGTCGGGCCATGTGCACCCTTAGGCATCTGGTCAACATGGCGGCTTGCAGCGACGAGCCGGTCCAGGAACGTCAGAGGAGAACGGCCTGGAGATGCCGCCGCAGCTAGCCTTCCATCAACGCCGAAGGGAGTCGCCAACGAGGTAAGGTGGGCGGAGCAGAAACGTCAAGCAGCGACGGACACAACATACACATGCATCCTTACACAGGTTGAATCTGACACATGCTCACTGACACAAACAAGCTCTCTGGCTAACACATGGTCTCTTTTATCCCCTACCACCTCACCCAATAAGTAAATAAAAAATATTTTTCTTACATTATAGTCAGGAAGGATCTAGGCAGGGTACCAGGGTCATGTAGGCTGCCTGTTGAGGATCCCCAAGGAAGGAGCACAAACTGTAACCTGTCTCTATACATACACATAGGCACTCTCACACATATACAGGCCCTCTCGATCACACACACACACTCTGAACCTCTCACTCCTCTTCGGCTGCTGGTGGCAGGGGAAATGCCAGTGGCCTGCAGGGAATCTTCTTTGGCCAATGGTGGCCCTGCAGGGCCTTTTCTTCTACCACAGGGGCTTCCCTATTGCTGGCAGGAGTAGGAACTCCACCAGCATGTCATCATTCCATGCCGCACTCTCACGCACATATATATGGGCACTCTCTCTCACACAGGCATCACTTTTCCACACACAAAAGTACTGTCTCAGTCTTTCACACACACAGGCGCACACACATAGGCAATCACTTTCTCACACAGAAGCACTCTCATATACAGTCTCTCATGAACACACAGGCACTGGCAGTCACTTTCTCATATATACAGACACTCTCTCACATACATTCGCTAATATATTACAAACACAGGCACAAGCTGGGCCTGTCACTCTTCTTTGGCCACCGGTGGCATAGAAAAGCCAGTGGCCTCAAAGGGCTTCTTCTTCTGCAGCAAGGATTTTCTTAGTGCTGGCAGGGAGTGGGAATCCCATCAGCAGATCATCATTCTGTGGGGACTTTCTTAATGCTGGTAGGGAGTGGGAATCTGTTTCATACCGCCGCAGGGACCTTAGTGCTGGCAGGGAGTAGGAACCCCCCTCCAGCATGTCTTCCTTTTGTACCACCACAGGGGCCTTTTAGTGCTGGCAGGGAGTAGGAATCCCACCAGCACATCTTCATTTCACGCCACTGTGGGGACCACTGCAGAAGCAGCACTAGCACACGTGTGGACCTCAACTACTCTTTTGTAACCAAGGGAATCCTTCACATGCTTAGAATTTTGCCTGTCTAACTAGGATATCTTGGCCTTTCAATTCCTAAGGAATAAGCTCTATCCTGTAGTGGGTTGTGAGAATTGTAGTTTTTGCCTTAGAGTCTGGATCATAAAACCACTCTGATACTGATTACAGCTTAAAGTATTGGAAAGGTATATTATATCATAGAACACAAAACATAGATTTGTAAAAGCAAATATTTGGTTGACTAAATATTGCAAAATATGATAAAAATCAGCAAAGACATTTTCACAGTAAATATCAGTAAGGATAAATAGTATAGGAGCAATAAAGCAAAGCATAAGATTTATACAAAGTTATCTCCCTCATAAGTCTCCCTATTGTGAGTCAATGCAACCGGGAAGAAATCAAGAGACATGGCAGGCCTGGAGACCCCATGGGTTGGCTAACAGCGCTCTCTTCTGGGAATCTTAAGGGCACTATTAATTGCAATTAACTTTATACTCTCGTTTTCTGGCTCTAGTCCAGATTTTGCAAGTTCATTGGTCTTATTTAGAACTCACAACTTCAGCAGATTCATGTCTTAATTGTGGTTTCTGCCATGAAACATCCTGCTACCGCATGAGTCACAAACATTTCAGACACTGACCCTTATTAGCAGTCAGTAGATGTTTTCTGTTCCTATTTAAACTTGTTACTTACTAAGCAGACTAAAAAAAAATATATATCATGCTGTAGAACCATGCCTAATGATTCTATACTAAGCTATGCAATATATATTGATCCACATTTATTCATGTATTTATTGATGATTGCTTTGTTCCAATATTTCAACTGCACATACAAAGTTCTTCCAGTCCACTATTTAACTAATTCCTTATATAGAATTCCACAATCCCAGAACCTTGTGCTGAGGGCATAGAGGGGAGAGGAAAATTCAGTGGGAAAATTCAGTTGTAACACGGATGTAGACCCAGATGTACATGGGACCAATATTTTTTATGATTGTTCTATATTTATTCTGAAGAAAATCACACTAAGATTTATTTGAACATCCGCTGCGGAGTTTTGTCTGGGCTTTGTAGCACCATCACGGAGTGAAAAAGAGAGATATTATATAGCCACATATACCCAGAGAAAAGAAATTCACACCACTACCTGGCTTAGAGGGCCATCCTTCCCCCATAGAAAGAACCTACACTTTGGGACTAACAAAGAGGCAAATATGCCTGCAGAGATAGCTCCAGAAACAAATTCTTTTGTGTACCCCGAGGAAACAGTACCTCCCCCCAAATAAGGGTTACAATTACAATGCATGTCTTCTGAAATGTCTGTTTATTAACATTATCTTAAACATCCACAACATTAAAGCAGCATTGCTTACCTGTAGCAGGTGTTCTCCGAGGACAGCAGGATGTCAGTCCTCATAAGTGGGTGATATCATCTGATGGAGCCTGGCATGGAACTTTTATGTCAAAGTTTCTAGAACTCTGGCTGTGCCTCGCTGGGCATGCTCACACATGCCAACATAACTACACTGAGGCCTCTTCAGTCTTGTACCTTAGTAGAGATAATTGAAGCCAACTCCAAGGACAAGCAGGATGGCAGTCCTCACAAGTGAGGAATCTCTAGCTACAGACTGCCTGAAAGAAAAAAAGGGAACAAAAGTGCCAACAGGCACAACAAACTATGGGGGTCATTTTCTATGCCACAGTATTTTATTGCAAGGGGGGGGGGGGAATATTGCAGAAGCATTCCTGCAGTATTTTTCCCCTCCCAAGAAAAAATACTGCGATGGCTCCTCGCAATAATTTTTCTCTCAAAAGAACTCATCATCGATATAGGAGAGTGTCCAAGTCCTTGCAAGTATTGCTCGCAATCTGGATCTGCTGCAACAACTGCCAAGATGTCCAAAATCTATTCATGGAATATTTGTATACTTTGAGGAAGTTCAATTGCTGCTGGTGAACAGGGTCTCCCTGCTTGGAGACCATGCAGAATGCTCCATCGTCAACAGAGAAAACACACATTTAGATATAATCAGTCCGCAAGCTGAGATCTACTAAATAAATCAGATAGCCACCCTCTGCAAACCTGCAGAAATCTTAGTCAAGACCCCAGATTTAAGAGTCTTCCCCAACCAGATTGGGCTGATTCGATGAGGCCAGGGTGTCCAAAAAGAGTTTTGCTCCCTCCAGTGTTATATACACTGTTACCTTCCCCTTATAGACAACCCTTATTTTGGCAGGGTAAAGAGGTGAGAACCTGATCTGATGATCATGAAGAGATGAGCAGACAGACGAAAAGGCTTGACGCTGACCCAAGACCTTCGCAGAATAGTCCTGAAAAATTAGTATCTTCTGTTCACCCATCGGCAACTGTGATCCACAAAGCGCCGCTTGCAGTATAGCAGACTTATGTACAAAATTCAAAAACCGGGCTATAACCACTCTAGGCTTCCCCTGGTTATCCATCCATGAGCCCAAACAATGTGCACGTTCAATCAGCACAGGCCCCACTGATGCTTCTAGTTTGAGCTCCCTAGCCAGCCACGTCTCCAAAAAACTGTAGCACTCTATTTCTGCCACCAATTCTAGTATCCCGACAAGCTGCCAAATGGGTCCCGCCCCAAATTATTGGGGCGGGACCAATTCTCCAAGTCCTCCAGTTTATCTTCTATCCGCATCAATTTCACCTGCAATTCAGTCACTGAAGTTATCATCATTCTCATCTGATCCTCGGTGTCCGGCACTCACTGCTCCACCTCAGAAATGCGGTGAGTGAAAGTCTCCAGTGAGCTGATTATTTCATCAAATTTGGAAAACATTTGCCCGAACTTAGAATCCAAGGCTTGAACTACTATCATATTTACTGCTTCCACCATTGTCTTTGTCTGGGTCTGAATAAGTAAGTGTGATTCTTCATCTTTGCCATCTCTATCTGCCATCTTGGCTTCCCTGGGCTTCATATTCTCCTTGTCTTTCCAAGAAGGTTTAGTAGCCATCTCGGATCCAAAACTAGCTTCCAAAAAATCAGACCATAGCCCAAAGTCACCCAAGGGTAGTTCAAGTTTATTAATGTGTCAGGATGCTAAAGATATCAGGCGATTGGCAGGTGGGTCCTGTGAGCTGAGCTGAAACGCACCCTGCTCCTAACACAGCATCACATGACATCCTCCCATTTAGTTTTAGTAAAACAAATCTATTACTAAGTAGATTATAACAGATCCTTTTTATAGTGATTTAACAGTAGTGATTACTTGTTAACTGAGACATGAAATTAGTTATACATATGCTGATTTTTGGGTTATTTTGGGGTGTTTTACAGAATGTATTCGGTTTAGAAAAAGTACAGAGCTCGTGGTCACACACATGTGAAAGAGAATGTCTGGACAATATGGTGATTAGAAGCAGTGAAAAAAGATAAGAAGTCCACTATTTTAGAATGGTCCTGAGAATATACATAGTATTTTTTCCTTATCAGTAGTTTGGCAATATTTCAGGAAAGTTAAGACAACAGAGGGATCCCTTCTGCGCATGTACAGTCCAAAAGGCATATGACCCTGGCTGTGTTTAAAAAAGGATTGGATAAGTTCTTGGAGGAGAAGTCCATTACCTGCTATTAATTGAGTTGAGTTGGAGGAGAAGTCCATTACCTGCTATTAATTGAGTTGACTTAGAAAATAGCCACTGCTATTACTAGCAACGGTAACATGGAATAGACTTAGTTTTTGGGTACTTGCCAGGTTCTTATGGCCTGGATTGGCCACTGATGGAAACAGGATGCTGGGCTTGATGGACCCTTGGTCTGACCCAATATGGCATGTTCTTATATGGTAAACCTACAGATTAGCACATCTATCTTGGCAAAGACACAGAATTCCCTGCGCAGTCCAGCCTTCCCAATGAGAACCTGCTTAGCTACACCGACTGAGGAGGTTTGGAAGGCATTCTTTCAGGAAAGTGCAGCTTATCGCTAGGCTTTTGTATATAATTATTCCCTGTTAATTGGGGAAATATATTTACCCTTGCTTTTTTTTTTTTAATTCTTTATTTATTAATTTATATAATTATTACAAGAATCCTCTTGTGAAAGAATATCCTACATACAGTTTAAAGCAAATATATCACAAGGATATTCATTATAGAAACATGAATAATTCTGTATCTGTAGGTAAATAAAAGTAAAACTGGAGAGCTTAACAAAAAGCGTATATATAAAGAAAACATAATTTTACAGGAAAAGAAGGTGTCGTGAACGGTATCTCCGCTATTATTCTCTTTACACAAAATAGCCTGCTTATATGGGGCTAGGATGAGAATCCAGAAATATCCTCAAATGTGATGGATCATAAAATACATATCGCTTTCCCTGATACACTAAACAACATTTGCATGGAAATTGAAGTTTGAAAGATATTCCTTTCTGCACCGCTTCTCCTCTCATCTCGAGAAAATTTTTTCTCCTCATTTGGGTTTGTTTAACTAGGTCTTGGTAACACCAAACTTTTTGGCCGAAGAATAACGTCTATTTCTAAAATAATTCTTAAAGACATTATTTTTATCCATTAGAAACGTGAACATTACTAATAATGGTCTTCGACATGAAACAGTCATTTCCTGAGATGAATTCAAAAGATTTGATAATTCTGGTATGTCTTGTTGTTCATTTTCTTCTTTCTCATTTGAATATAAATAATATGCCTTAGATATCATAGGTTTCAGTTCCTCCAGAATCTTCAATATTTGAGAGACATAACTTAAAAAGATCTATAGGTAAAATGTTCTTAAGAACAGGGAAATTAAGAAATCTTAAGTTATGAGCTCTCAAAACTTCTCAACTTTTTCTAGTCTTTTGTCTAGTTCCATTTCCTTCTGAATTATCAATGAATTCGCTTTCTCAGCTGCTACAGATTTTTCTTCCAGTTTGTCAATTTTATTTTTTTTGTGTTTTTATTTCAGTTGCATTATCCTTAACTTGCTGTTTAACTTCAATTACTTCTTTTGTCAATCCCAGAATTGCTTTTTCTAAGGATTGAAGAGCTTTCCAAATTATGTTTAGTGATATCTCAGGTTCCGATAACGAATTTATCTGCGATGAAGTATCCTGAATTCCAGCTTCACCCCCACAAGCTGTTAGACTGACGCCATTGCCAGGCTCAACAGGTCTTAACCCTGCCTCGAGATCAAGTCCCGTACCTCCCTCTACTCCTCCGGGTAATACCTTGTCTCCGTGCTCTTGCATATTTAGTCCTTTTCTTTCCCCAGCCTGTCGGGGTGATGCGGCCTCTCCTCGGATCACCTCTGTTGGGCTCTTATCCCTCCACAGGCTGCTTTCCTTCTCATGGCCTGGAGGTGCTGGTCTCCTCGGTGAGCCGGGGCTTAGGGATATTACAGTCAGGGACGTTGGCTCACGCTCCTGAGCACTCTCCCCAGCGACCTTCTCACCCGGCGATAGCGGAGGTGCTGCGGCGAAGAAACTCCCGATAGTAGGTTGTGAAGACTCCAGGGGGGTAGAGGTGATCTCTCCAGCCCTCACCCGGGCTTTACGTTTAGTATGGGGCATAGCTGAAATGTTAGAAGCTGTAATTTCTCAGGAGCTCCTCCCGCTGCGACCGATCATGACACCATCTTGGAAAGCTCTCCCCCTTACCCTTGCTTATTGTGCTAATATACTGTATACATCCTATTTTGTTTGTTATTTGTTCCCAAGCACTCTCATAAGCATTTGGTTTGTGCATATTTCTTTCTTTCTTTCTTTCTTTATTTATTTATAGACTTTTCTTTGCCGACATTCGTGAGGCACATCATACCAGCTTACATTGAACTGAAAGGAGGAAAATACAATGAACAGAATAACATGTCATAGTTAAACGCAAATGGAGTAAGATATAAGCATCGTAAAAACATTCTGAGATTATATATAATAACATAAAAGAACTAAGTAGCTATGGAGGAAAAGGTAGAAAGAAAGAAAGAGAAACTTTGTACAAACTAAGAAAACTTTATCTTTAACAATGAGAAAGTGGTAAAGGGGTTATGAAGTGCAGCAAAGTTCCAGGGGGGGAGGGTAGGGGCACAGATGGAAAAGGAGAAGAGCAAGGGGGGGGAGGGGCACGGGAGGGGGGGGAGGAGGGGAGGTAGTGGAGATTCTTAGAAAGGTCCATTGAGAAAGGTCCATTTAGGAGAAGTCTACGTACTGGTTGAGTTGGGGTATGCTTGTTTGAAGAGCCATGTTTTGACTCCTTTTTTGAATTTGTTGAGTGATGGTTCTATTCGGAGGGAAGGGGGGAGGGAGTTCCAGAGGTAGGTGCTAGATATGGAAAAAGCCCTTTCTCTGTTGATGGACAGATGCGCAGCCTTCAGGGAAGGAATGTGTAGGGTACCTGCATGAGCACTTCTTGTCGGGCGGTTGGAAGTGCGGAAGCGAGGCATTTCTTCCAGCCAGGTGTGATTTGTTTAGTGTTTTGTGTGATCCAGACAAGGCAAAAAACACCATCCTTCCACCCACTATATCAAGTTATAGAATCCACGCAATGGGGATCCAGAGCTGCAAATGAATGCTTGCTTTATTCCTTCATCTTCCACTTAAACAAGAGAAAAGCTTCACTGCTGAACCACAGCACCCTAGGATATGCAGGAACTCCACAGCTCTTACTGCTGTTTTTGGGTGGCTGAAGGCAGACTGATTGACTGCCCACACGAAACCACATCTGGTGCAGTCAAATGTGGACAGGCTCCAAGCTTTGCAGGGAACCACTTTTTTCAGTGGTGAGAATTTAGCATTTGCTTTTTGATTAGGTAACTGTATTAGTTTGAGCCATCCGTCTCCCGAACTGCTGACTACAGCAGTGTGGGAACTTTTCAGGCAGGTAAGCTTACAGTTCTAATGAAACAATTCCATCTTGAATGAGGGTGGCACCTTTGAAGAATACTGACATACAAAAAACTGGAAAAAAAAGCAAACAAGAGGACCATGTAAGCAGAGAGCGGTCATAGTGAAACTTTGAATTTAAAGATAGTAAAAAAAACTTGTTGGACAAAAGGAAAGAAGATTTCAGCCCACAAGTGGCAGGATTAATGGGCTCAGTCACTGCTCAGTATTTACCATACAGATGTGCTTCATCATTTGACTATTCAATTCCTTTTTTATTATGCAAACTTCTTTCCTCCTAGGCATACTATTGCTTCTATGTTGAAAGAAACCCCCCAGATTGTCACATTGGAGAAAAAAGTTCTATGAAATTGCTTTAACAGAGAAAATAACTTCCACTCTTAAAGGGAAAATTGACTTGTATCATAATATTTGTCAAGTAGAAATGGGAATTTACATGTAGCCAACAATATATGAAATGACAACTATATGAGAAGCTGAGCATTGATAAGTATATGCTAAATTGAAAAATGTATTTACAGTTTGAATTTATTGGAAATGCTGTTTTATCTGCTGAGTTAAATAAAATGTTGTAAAAAATATAGCAAACTGAAAAACAGGGAGCGACAGCACACACAGCCCAAAGATAAATTCACAAGAAAACAGTCAGGCTGATGCAATATCGGTGCGCGGAATACATTGTTAGCGGGTGTTAACTTTTGTGAGGTTGATCTGGTGGAATAATGTTGAAAGTGAACTTATTTGTAACAATATGCTTTGAAAATTCATGTAACTTGCATGTGTTTTTGTGGACTTTCTTATGAAGGGTATTTGAAAATTCCCTTCTGTATACCTTCCCTTCTAACAGTCTTCAATTTGCATTTGCTATTAATGCTTTTAATTCCTAGATAAATCCATGGAAAAATGCTTCTAGACGGAATCTCAAAGATGGCATGACCGAAAGAGGCACCACAAAGAAAGCACTGAAGTCCACATACACGCCACAGCACTAAAACGCAGCCGCCTAGGGCAGAGACAACAAGAAGCACTTTCACAGGAGGGAAACGTTCTTGCGCTGCTGGTCCCCTTGTAGCCATTTGTATAAACTTGCCATCTCTGCTTTTGGCTGCTCGGTTTCCATGCCGACACTTGTGAAGGGACTTCGGTATTTTCTTTGCAGTTTCTCAACACTCTCAGGGTGAAAGATGTGAGTTGGAAACTCAGGACTGACTCATCAAGAGGGTCATTTTCAAAACAACCCACTTGATTTATGCCGCAAATGCGCACAAAAATTCCACCAAATTTCAAAGCAAACTTACCCAAGTTTGCTTAGAAAATTAGTCCCACAAAAGTTACACTCCTGTTTGGGCTGCATTAAATTGTCCTAAAAATGTACATGCATAGGGTCAAATTTTACAAAGTATGCACATAAATCCTCGCTTCTCCCTCAGTAAATTTACACAGGAACATGCCATATGTAAGTTTACCCACATATTGGGCATGCAGTTTTGTAAAAGGCCACTTTTACATGTAAAACGCTGTTTTACCAGATGAAGTCGTATTGAAAGTTACACCAATATCAGCTTCTGTCCCCACCTACCTTCCTCCTCTTCCTTTCCCCATCTCTGAAGCTGACTGATGACGTTGGTTCCCCCACCTCCCCCTACCTAGCATAAGCAGCATTTGCCTTACAAACCTCCCATCAATGCTGGTGGAAAGGGCAGAGGAAGGAATGCAGGAGATGACTGGAGCAGTTTCTAGTTGAGAGATTACCAAATCTAAGTGCCAAAGAACCCAAACCTGCAATTTATTTAAAAAAAAAAAAAAAAAGGTACACAGAGTGCCTTGGTCCGTCAAGAGCCATGATTTACACAAATCTTGGTTCATTAGTATTCTCCTGTACTATCCTGCACAGCTGAGTTGCATTTCCTAAATTGGGTCCTCAATACAAAGACTTTTTTTGTTTTATTTTACATCAGCAAGTTTTCACTTTGTCACTATATGAAGGTGAGCTTTCCAGCATTCGGTGTTACCTGCATTGATTTCCTTGCACCAGCTCAATACAGTTATTTTAAAAACTGCTGCATAATGATGTCTTCTAGGAGTACCATCATCACATGCCCAGCGTTATGGATGGAGCTAGCAAGCCGCAAGGATCAAGGGTTCCTCAGCTTTCTGTCCTTGAAAAAATACAAGTTTGCTGGATACAGTTTAGCTGAGTAGACAACTCCGTATCACAAAGCCAGTTGGTACAATCCCTGGTCAGGTGAGGCCTGGTACTAAGACTACAAAGGAGACCGAAATGCAGCACTCCCTCTGGGACAAAGTGAGGGTCATTTATACAGCCACATGGGGAAAAGCAAACAGCTGCAGTCTCCATAGGCTTGGCCTGCTGATATTAAAAAAAAAAAAAAAAAAAAAAAAAAGATTTGTTTCATCACTGCCAATTTTTTTATCTTCTTAAGCACTACCATCCAGAGCACAAAAATATTTCTAAAACAAAACAAGAAATTGAAAAGATAGTTTCCAAATAAAATTACTTTTTATTCTTTATTTGCTGGAGTCAGTGGGGAGGTGGGACGTGGAGGAGAGGGGTCTAGATATCTTTCGTCATGTCTTCTGAAAGTCTGGAAGTCGTAAGTCCACACAGTATCCACGCCTCTCCCAGTGATGTGGTTTGGGATCCAGTGCGGGAAGGGGAAGCGACAGGCAATGACCCTGGCATTGTCCTTCAGCTCTGTCTCAAGCTTCCTCTCCAAAGACAGCATCTGTGAAGAAAGAACAAAGGTCTTTTACAGAGGGTGTGAGACAGCACTGTTTGCTCTTGGAAATACTCAGCTTCCAGGTACCAGTCAGACTAGAAAACCCCAGTTTTATTATTCTATTATGGGGAAAAAAAACATTTTTAGGAAGAAATGTAACCTTTAGGATGTTGCTAGACTATAGGGTTATCGGGGTTACGCTCATATGTTATGCGCGTAACCCCGATAACCCGCTCCTGCGTGCACCGAGCCTATTTTGCATAGGCTCGGCGACGCGTGCAAGCCCCGGGATGCTCGTATGTCACGGGGCTTGAAAAAAGGGGCAGGGGGGGTCCAGGGCGGGGCCGGGGTGTGGCCAGAGGCCTCCGAAGGCCTGCTAGGCCGGCACGCACAACCTACGCCTACCCAGAGGCAGACGCAACCTAAATAATAAAGGTGGGGGGGGGGGAATTTAGGTAGGGCTGGGGAGCAGTTAGATAGGGGAAAGGAGGGGAAGGTGCGGGGGGAGGGGGGGGCGAAAGGAAAGTTCTCTCCGAGGCCGCTCCGATTTCAGAGCAGCCTCGGAGGGAATGAGGAAAGCCATCGGGGCTCCCCTAGGGCTCGGTGTGCGCAAGGTGTACCAGCGTCCACCCCCTTGCGCGCGCCGACCCCGGATTTTATAACATGCGCGCGGCTGCGCGTGCATATTATAAAATCGGGTGTAGATTTGTGCGCAACAGGTTGCGCGCACAAATCTATGCCCATGCGTAGGTTAGCAAATCTGGCCCTATGTTTCTAATATTTTTCTTCTTCACAAAGGTCAGTTATTAAAATATGCTATTATAGAGCCACAGTGCTATAAAATTCCTTGAACTCCTTGCAAATCATTGTTATAAAGAAGTTTAGAAACTGGAATTTGCAGAGCCCATAGAAAAATATTGCCAGACATATGAATACTGAATATGATTCATATTTCTCCTGTTCAGTCTTTTCCTAGCATCGACAACTACACTGTGTAGGGTGAACACTCAGTGATGACACACTTCAAAAAAGGCTGCAGAAAATGTCATTAAAAATGACCAAGTGTGGCAAGAGCCAAGATTAAATCCATGTTATTTGCACACTGGTAAATGAAACAGCCAGATATATTTAGCAAAGTTTAATCTCAGTATTATTCACAAGACAGCATTAGGAAGAACTGTGCCCCCATAAATTTCACTTTACGTATTCATCAATCTTAAATTACACACCAATGAAATCCACAAGTAAAACTGAAACATTTTCTTTTACCTTTTTTAAATAAATATAATATCGCTATCAGCTATTCTATTCCGTCACAAACAACTGCTGATGTCCTGCAGCACATGGTGCTTTTGCCAACACTAACACCACTTTTCTCCTCAAGCAAAAATCTCATTGTCATGCATGAAGCAGAGCATTATATTCTTTCTTGTAGTCATGTCAAGAGTTTTCATGGCTACAGCAGATTCACATTACAATTACTGTAATTAAAAGTTACTAGTATTGGACTCCAGGCACAAAGTCACAGACATAGCAGCATCCCTGTAACCAGGAGCTGTTAGAAAGATTTTAGGTCATGCTATATATATACAAACAGGAATTCTAAAATTTTTCCAGTACCTACTCATAAGAGGTGAAAAGCACTTGCCATATACTCATGCCTCATTACTCAACCGTACTCCTCCCCAATAATTTGTTTTGAAAAGTGGGTGGCAGAAGTACCCGGTTAGCAGCGCATTTCGTCGCTATCAAGGGCACATTCCTACACTATTGTAACCCACCTTTAGTAAAAAACAACAAAATCATGTGAGATGCTACTTATAATATTGCTGGGCTGCAAATTGTGTGCTCTCTCTTTAAGAACTGTATAGTTAAAAGCTAGCACAGAGCATGTGCAGGCGGATTACTGATTTTGCTAGCTCAGGACAAAAGGAATCTGCTCTGATACAATGCCTAAAAGCAGCTCTTCACATTTTCTGGCCCTAAAATTAAGCTGAGCGTTAGTTGTAATTGTTTTAGATAAAGTTGAAATGGCGATTTCACCAGTACTTTATGTCTGAATATTAGTTTAGGCTGTTAGTATTTTGCATAGCTGCAAATCCTGTTATTTTGTTGCATGAGAAAGTTGAGTCAATGCAAGTACTGCACTTAGCTTTTCAAAAGATACTGTGGTTAAATAGTGTTTATGTGTTTAATTCCAAAAAGATACTGTGGTTAAATGGTGTTTGTGTGTTTAATAAAAGATGTGTGCACATAAAGTTGAGGCCGATGTAACTATGTCAGAGCTTGTGGGGACAGATTACTGAATCTGCTAGCCCAGGACAGAAGGAATTCTGTTCTAATGTGATGCCTAAAAGCTATTATTTATTTGCAATTAGGACTTAATGCACTGCAAGGACTTCAGGGTTTCCTAATTTCATGGAGTCAGAAGATACCTCTTGCTGATGGCTATGGCAGCATGGATTTGTTGAGCAGCATTGCAGAATAAAAAGCAACAACTGCTTTTCCTACCATCCTGCATTCAAATCAGCTACACAGTAGAACACTTGAGCTGGGATATTATTGATTACAGTTTAAGGACATGAAAAAAAAAGTTTATAGAAGGCCTGCATTCTAGGACATCAAGCTCATTGTAGGAGCACATAGGACCACAGATTCCAAACATGAACAGTGGTATATGTCTTCAGAACTGTGGTCTACTGAGGATCATGCGTGCAAATCAAGGATCAATGGTCTCTTGGTAAGTTGGTATAAGACAATAAACTGATTTTTTTTTTTTTTATGAAAACATTGGAGACATTTTTATTTTTGGAAACTTTTACTTCATGCATTTGATTGATATCCGCTGTAGTTTCCTGGTTTTACTTCTTGTTATTTATGACATGATTATCGTATGCATTTATTATGTGAGTTGTTTTCATTTTGATGTTTGTGTGATCTGTCTTGTACAATTTTACTGAAAAAAGGCAGAATAGAAATATTTTATATAAATCTCAAGCAAGCTATTGCATAAATCTGTGAATCATTTATGTATGTGTTATGAACAAATTAACCAGGCGTACTTATTTCTTTAGTAAAAATGAATAATTTCATATGCTAATAAATTGTGCAGTTTCATTATTGAAGCTGTGTTAGTGATTGAACTAAAAGCGCCTGCAGTTTTGAACATTACAAAACCTGAGCCTTGCAATGCTATAGAGGCAATTTTTTATAAAAGTACATAAGAACATAAGATATGTCATACTGGGTCAGACCAAGGGTCCATCAAGCCCAGTATCCTGAGTCCAACAGTGGCCAACCAAGTCACAAATAACTGGAAAGTACCCAAACATTAAATGAATAGATGTCAAGCTACTAAGCCTTATTGATTAATAGCAGTTTATGAACTTTTGCTCTAGGAACGTATCCAAACCTTTTTAAAATTAACTGCCGCAACCAAATCCTCTAGCAATGAATTCCAGAGCTTAACTATGCGCTGAGTGACAAAGAATTTTCTCTGATTTGTTTTAAATGAGCTACTTGCTAACTTCATGGAGTGCCCCCTAGTCTGAAAGTGTAAATAAGTGCCCCCTTATCTGAAAGTGTAAATAAACAATTCATATTTTACCTGTTCAAATCCTTTCATGATTTTGTAGACCTCTATCATATCCCCCCTCAGCCATCTCTTCTCCAAGCTGAACAGCCCTAACCTCTTTAGCCTTTCCTCATAGGGTAGCTGTTCCATCCCCTTTATTATTTTGGTTGCCCTTCTCTGAACTTTCTCCAGTGCAACTATATCTATTTTGAGATGCGGGTGACCAGAACTGCATACAGTATTCAAGGTGTGGTCTCACCATGGAGCGAAACAGAGGTATTATGACATCCATTTTATTTGCCATTCCTAACATTCTGTTTGCTTTTTTGACCGTGATAGCACACTGAGCCGACGATTTCAATGTTTTATCCACTATGACGCCTAGATCTCTTTCCTGGGTGGTAACTCCTAAGATAGAACCTAACATTGTGTAATTACAGAAAGGGTTATGTGAAAGACATATATATTGCAAGGTTATATATGCACATACAATCATCTTTCTCTCCTCCAGCACCCCCTCCCCCTGTCACTACTCTGTAACCCCAGCATTCTCAGTCTCCTCCTCTACTCCACCACTCCCACTGCATCTCTCTCTCTCTCTGTCCTCTCAGGCTCTGATGGAGGCCAAAGATGCCTCCTACCACCACAGGGCCTCAATTTAGGCCAAAGACTACATCTGCTCCACCCAAGGCCCCAACTGGGGCAGAAGACACTGCTGCCTTGCTGGAGAAAATCCACTTGCCCCCCAAGTGATCTAGTAAGTGGATTTTTTTTTTTATTCATACAGGCATATATATACATACAGTATCATATATCTGCAGATCATACCATCAACACAAGACAAGGCAGCAAAATGACAAAAAACATGACTATGTCAAATCTAAACTGCATACAAGAATAAACATTTTCTAGTTAAATGTGTTTTAATTTGAGCAATTAAAGTCTGTTGTCTATTCTAGTGCCAGTATGGATTCCATATTTTAGTATACTGCTCAAGATTACCTTTTAAAGCATGTGGTATGTGCTCAATAATAGCTATCTCAGATATTATTATGTCTCCTGAGCTCTATTTGAGGAATAGACTTCCAGAAAAAGGCTACAATGTGCTTTGCAACATAGATTAAATTATTACCTGCTTATGACAATTTAGAGCAGAGTCTGTTCCACAGTAGCCCAAGAAGCATATCATTAGAGAGTACAAGGCCAAAGTTACTGATGATAAGATATTTTTGACTGAACATGTCACCTGAAGGATTGAATGTGACAGCATTCCCACCACCTGGGAATGCAAGAGCCAAATATACCACAATCTCTCCAGCAAAGGGAACTGGAGTGGCTAAACCTGGAGAACAGTGGCTTTCTATAGGTTCAATGCTCTCTTTTAATGCAGCATATGGATATATTGTGAATAAATTTTGAAGGCACTTCTGTGTCTAAAACAGTGTTTTACCTGCAGAAATGGCCTTTTACAACATTGCCTGTCCAATATGCAAGTAAACTTACATGCATATGGCCATGTTTGCACATAAATTTACCTGGATTGAGAGGAGGCATTTCTGGGGGCAGAGCTGGGGCAGAGTTTGGATTTATGCGCATACTTTTACATTTTCAAAAGCGCGCACATAAACATTCCAAAAAACCTTCTGCACACATAACAGCAGGTGGGAAAATTTGGTGGGATAATTCACTTTGAAATGCATGTTTCCCACCTAATTTAAGAAGGTTGTTTGAAAATATACTCCCATTTTGTGCAGATGATGTGCATAATCTACCTCTTGCCTCCTCTTGTAACTCAGTCCTGAGCTCTGTATCCCATGCTGCTATCAGTTTAGGTGAAGTAGTATCTCTGAGAGATGTTGTGGTTAGAGTAGGACAAATCGTAGAGATGATGTTGCCGTCAAAATTCTCAGGTTTAGCATATAAACAGTCCGATACAGTACAGTAAGCTCTGGTGGAGCATGTTGATGGCCCTATTAGTTATTCTCGCGCGATACAGAAAGTAAAAAGTGTAGCCAAGCCGCACATTTTACTTTCAGAAATTATCGCCTACCCAAAGGTAGGCGTTAATTTTAGCCGGCACCGGGGAAGTGTACAGAAAAGCAGAAAAAAACTGCTTTTCTGTACACCCACCGACTTAATATCATAGCGATATTAAGTTGGAGGCCCCAAAAGTAAAAAAAAAAAGTTAAAATTTAAAAAAAAAATTTAAAATTGGCCTACAGCCTGCAGGTCGGAAGACGGATGCTCAATTTTGCCGGCGTCTGTTTTCCGAACCCATGGCTGTCAGCGGGTTTGAGAACAGATGCCGGAAAAATTGAGCGTCTGTTGTCAAACCCGCTGACAGCCGCCGCTCCTTTTACTGCGGGACCTAATTTGCATAGGCCACCCTCCTGAATCGCACGCCCAGGAGAGTGGCCTGTGCACTCACCCACTCTCCTGCGTGTTTTTCTGTATCGGCCTGTTTCTAATTCATCTAAAATCCTGGGAGACCATGCTTGTTCAATATGTAGATAATGCTTTCTTAGTCTGCAAATACAGACAGAAAGCGTGTATTCTCCAGTTAAATACTGAAAAGATCTCAGATCCTTCCCAGATCCTTCTGATACCTTGCATTTGTGCATAGATTCAATTAAGCGATGGTTAAAACAAAACAAACTTATGCTTAATACCAACAAGACCAATATTGTATTGATCCATCGTCCTCATTGTATTCCTTCCCATGATTCAATTCTCATTGATGACATCTCATTCACTATAGATAAACCCATCAGGAGTTTAGGAGTTTTACTTGACCCCACTTTGTCTTTTCGTCCTCACATTAGATCTCTTATTAAAAGTGGATTTTTCAAACTTCGTCTTATTGCTGGGTTAAGGCAATTGTTATTTGATCGAGATTTCCTGATTGTAACTCGTGCGATCATCTTTCCTCACTTAGATTATTGTAACAGTTTGTTCATTGGTCTTCCTAAAACGACACTACATTCGTTACAATTATTACTTAATTCGGCTGCGCGTCTAGTATCTCATTCGAAGCGTTGTGATCATATTTCTCCAGTCTTATACAATCTGAATTGGTTACCAATAGCTGAACGCATTACTTACAAAATAGCTATGGTTGTTTTTAAGTTGTTAACTTCAGATTCCTCTTACTGGCTAAATGCCCTTCTACGCATTTATAAACCAGTAAGATGCTTACATTCTTCTCAATTGAATCTGCTAGAAGTTCCTTCTGTTCAACAAGCTCACTTATATAGTACTCGTGAGACCTCTTTTTCCATTGCAGCGCCTACACAATGGAATCTCATTCCATTTGAGCTCAGGTCTTTGGATGATGCAAAAAAGTTCAGACAGTCATTGAAAGAGTACCTTCTCCAGCGTGCATACAACATACTCTAGAGTGCTGCCAGCAGAAGAAATATCTTTACAGATGTGAGGATTCTGTTACATACTTTGGGTGATTGATTATTCATTTTATTTACATGAGATTGTCTATTTCTGTGAAACATATGCAATTCATGTGTTATTGTATTTGTTATTTTTATGTTTTTATTATGTATGTTAATGTTGTAAATCGCCTAGGCCTCCCTGTGGTAGGCAATCAATAAATTTTAATAAATGAAATGAAATGAAGACCACATCTGTTCCACAATTCACAGAGTATACTGCTACCATATTAGAGAATATGGAGAAAAGTAGCCAATTTTAATGAAAGGATGTTGTACAATAGTAAAAGAGGGGATAATACATCGCTTAGGGAAATTATATCACTTAAGCTATTCATAAATATTTTAAATAAATAAACATGATAATGTAACAGATACCTGGTTCTGTTACCAGTAAGTCATGGGTAAAGTGTTAGTTAGCTAGGGCAGGTTAGGTTAGAGAGTGGGGAGATTACCATTCAAATGCAGCCTCTCCCTTTGAGGGTGCTAGAATGGCCATCCCTCTGGGAAGGTTTAAGCAGCTCCTTATGGTTTCCTTAAAGTTAGTGAGGATATTTTTTGGTTTTTCAGGCCCAATCAGAGGAGTCAGGCACATCCTGACTGGGCATCTTGATCAGGGTCAGGAAGGTATTTCTTCCAGTCCACTCACTGACTGATTGTGATTTCCCTCTGGGTTGTTTTTTCGGGTTTTGACAAATTTTCTTGGTAGGAGTTTTGTGAGACCCTGGATGCCATCTGGGCTCAGGGCACGAGGAACCCTGTGTCTAGGCTACCCAAGTTAAGGAAGACCTGCCCTTCCATACCCTCAATGAAGAAGGAAAGGGTGGCGACTCGTTGCAAGGAGGAACTCCAGTGTTACATTTTTTGAAGGGAAAGGACTTCAGTTTTGAGATCCAGGAGGAAGAGTTTTGGCTGCCCCTTCTCTCCTGCACTGGAGCAGGGTAAGTTGCCTGTCTCCAGGGTATCCTCCCAGCTGGGATCCAGAAAGGAAAGAGTCTGAGAGAGAGCAAGCGAGAAAACAGAAAGATCACCTAATTGTGAATAAGTGTAAAGATCACTGAGGACACCCATCTGGCATCTTCACTCCCTGGGGAGGGAGAGGAATTGACTGTGCAAAAGACTTAAGATTTTTACCAGTAGGAAGAGGTTTTCCACCCAGCAAAAGGATACCCTGCCCAGCTGGGAGCTCCATCCATCGAATCCCTGGTGGGTGTACGCCTCCCTTGGCCTGGTCCTGACAGTCTTGCACAGATAGAGGGAAAGATTGTAAGAGAAGAGAGAGATACATGTGGTGCAGAGGATTCTGTTAATACTGTCATTTTACAACCTTATTGCCCATCACTAAAGACTTGTATTTAGACACTAAGTCAGTGGCTCCAACATAGATTTAGGACTAAATTCTGCATATACACTGGGAAATAGAGACACCACTCCCCAGGAGTAAAGAGAAATGTGCATCCAAGTCACCCCTAGCACTCTGGGCCCTGGAAGAGATATTCTTCCCCTCCTGAGGGGAAGACTGTGGGAGAACTTGCCTGAGGTTCCAGTCCCGAAGAGTGATAAATACTTTTATGGCCCCATCAGAGTGCAGCTCGCCTCCCTGGATGGGGTTACAATGATTTATGAAGCATTTTAAAAGTTATTTTTCCAATATGTTGACCATGTGTTAAATATTAACTTGCCTGTTTTTCAGTTCTTCTGCTTTCTCTTTGGGTCTCAATTGCTAGGTCTCTTTTTGTATACATTTTATTTATTATATCAACATAGTTTATAGGAGTAATAGCAGCATAATTTATATTTATATTCTGCCTTTTCCTAAAGTGGATTACACTGAAAAATAAAGAGCATTAAGCACATAGGTAATTTATATATGCACAATATAGATATGACCTATAGATAGGAGGCAGATTGTAAGTAGCCATCTTGGTTGTAAATAATGCCATTCGCGGCAAAGATGAAGACCCCCATATGCTGCAGGATGTGCTCCGCTCGCAGCAAAGATGAAGGCCCCGGTGAGAGTGAATGTGTGTGTGTGAGAGGAGAGGGAGAGGGGTGCGAGAGAGGAGATGGGAGGGGTGTGTGGGAGAGGAAAGGGTGAGAGCAGGGAGCGAGAGGAGGGGAGGGTGAGAGAGAGAGCAGGGGGATGAGAGAGGGGAGGAGAGAGTGAGCAGGAGGGTGTGAGAGAGAGCATGGGAGGTAAGAGAGGGTGGGTGGGGGGGGGTGCTTGAGTGTGGATGCCAGAGAGAGGGAGCCTTTAAGAGGAGATTGTGAAGGTGTGTGTGTGTGTGTGTGTGTGTGTGTGTGTGTGTGTGTGAGAGAGAGATTGGGAGCTTGTTTGTATGAAAAAGGGATCGTGTGTATGTGAGGGTGCTAGCCTGTGTGAAGGGATTGTGTATGTGTGAGACAGAGCCTGTGCGAAGGGGTGCATGAGAGAGAGACGTAGGTAGCCTGGGTGAGGCTGTATGTGTGAGAAAGGGAGCTTGTGTGGCTGTGTATGCAAGAGGGACCCTGTATGAGGGGATTTGTGTGTGCGAGAGAGTGAGGGAACCAGTATGAGGGTGTGTGTCTCTGTACTAGAGAGAGGGAGCATGTGTGTGAGAGAGGGAGGGATAGAGGGAGCCTGAGAATGGGGTCAAACTCTGAGACTGGCAATAGAGTGGAAGGGGTTGAGCCTAGAGGTGGAGGGGAGAGATACTGGCAGGTGGAGGAGATGGAGCCTGAGAGGGCAATGTGGCCAGGGCAGTAGGGAGAGCGAGTGGAAGGGATACTCTTACGGTGAATTTCTAGGGAAATTCTGCTCAAAATATTTAAAATTTTGCATCTGTAAGTAATAACTTTTTTCTGCATTAATTTAAATGTATTTACTTAAAGACTGTCATGTGAATTGTGTTATTTTGACCAATATAAAGGTTGCAGAATTTTGCAGAATTTTAAATTTTTATGCACAGAATTCTCCCAGGAGTAAAAATGCATAGATAAATAAGTTAAGCACCTGCTGCAAGAGACAGTAAGAACCAATTAGGTAGAAATAGTCTTGTGGTGGATGAAGTTGTGGACCTATGATGCAGTAGAAGGAAAAGGGAAGAGCATTCTAGGAGAAGGCCTGGCTAAACAACTGTAACGCCATCTCCCAGTGATGACTTCACACTGATGGGGCCATAAAAATATTTATAGTTCTTTTGGGGCTGGAACACACAGGCTGGTTCTTTCCCAAGTCTCTTTCCCCAGGGCCTGAGTCCTTTGTTGATTTGGAGGGGGGGGGGGGGAGCTTGAATAGCTGTTGAGTTCCCAAGGGAGCTTCTAGGAGGAAGTAAGGATCCCCTATAGGCTGGTAGATTGGGGCTGGACTGGTGGGCAGGGAGATGCCTCGGATGCCTTGGTAGTGGTACTGCTCGTAGCAATCTGGAAGAGGATAAAGGTTGAAACGTGGCGATGACTGATCTGGCCAGAACCCCTTGTGCCTGGGTTCGAGTTCCTCTTGAAGGTCTGCAGTCTCTCTTTCTTTTGGATGCTGTTGAGAGGCCCCAAAAACCCTGTCTTCCACTTTGCAATGACTCAGAGGAGGTGCTGGAAGGAGACCACTGTGGTGAAGAGAAGGATAACGCCAGATCAGAAAATGTCTTCAGATCATAGGCTCCTGTGATTGGAATAGCAGAATCCTTTCTAGATTTGAATGTGTCTGCTACTGATAGTGTGCCTCCTTTGAGAACTGAGACAGACTTTTTCATTGAACATGGATCTCCAGAGCCATGACCAGCCTTTTGAGAAGTTGACTTCGAAGAAACCATTGCATGAGACACACTTGTTCCCTTTGTCTGTGATGCATACCTTAGGCTTCAAAGCATTGTGTGGTGACTGCTTCACTGCGTCAAGGGTGCTTTGCTGCATCATGCGTCTTGTGCTTTGGAACATCATGGCCCATATGCTTCAGGGCATCATGGCTGTTTGTGCAGGCTTTCAACAGCACAATATGATTCCTTTAGTGACTTCCCCTGTAACATGTAACTATGTATAATACCTATTTTAACCCTATTTTAATTTGATTTTGAATGAATTTTATGTATTTTGTTATTTTAGAATGATTAAGATATAATTTTATATGTTCTTATAGGGTGTCTAAATATCTAAAGAAGCAAAGAACAAGGGTGATTGTATTTTTTAGTTTATTTGTATCTCTATTTTATTTATTGTTATTTTACTCTATTGAGTGATTTTAGGACAGGTCGTTAAAGATTGTCCACTATACTATGTAAACCGACATGAGGTGTATACAATATGTTCGGTATATAAAAATGCCTAAATAAACAAACAAATACATAAATAAATAAATACGCTGATTGCTTCATTGCATCGTGTGGCAATTGTTTCAGTGCATCGTGTGCCATGGGCTTCGTTGAGAATGCTTTGGTGCATTGTTTGCCACGCATTTCATCTAGGCATGCTTTAACGCATCTTGCAGATGGGCCTTTTTAGCAGCATGTGCGCTCTTTGGAGCAGCGTGCGTCACTGAAGTCTTGTGCACAATCTTGGCTTCAGGAAGCTTGGGGAAGTGAGACTTGGGCTTTGCCAACAACTTTGGCGCTTCTGACATGCCCATAGATGTAGCTCTCTGATGGATGTCAGGATGATGTACCTTAGGCCCTGAAAAGGATTGCATCGATCTTCTGACCACACATTTTTGAGGGATGGATCTAATTCTTCCAAAATTGAAGAGTCTTGATCCCCAGCCTCTTCTCTTAAGTGGGCAATTTTCTAGGCATGTTGTCTTTGGGCCTGCAGAGATATCCGTCCGCAGTCCCAACAGTTGGCCTGATCATGGTCAGGGCCTAAACAGAGGTAGCAGTAATTATGCCCGTTTGTTAGGGAGATGATTTGCCCACAAGAGTAGTTTATCAATCTTGGTCTCTAGGCCATCATAGCACTGAAAAGTGCTGGGTTGTTTTTTTAAGTCGCTGACATATAAGTGAGGAGATCAGAGAGACAGTCGTCCACACGTCCATACAGAATGCGGAAAAAAATGAACTGAGGAGATTTACCACAAGTAATTGAATGGGAACTGCAGCACATGCTCAATGGAGCAAAGATTTGCTAGCTTAGAGAGACAGCTCTGTCTCAGTGCCACTGGATGACGTCACCCAGATAGTATAGCTAATTCAGCCTGCTTATCAATGGAAAAACAATTAAACTAAAACAAATAGTGCAGTTGTTTACCTATAACATGTGTTCTCCTAGGACAGCAGGATGTTAGTCCTCACAGATGGATGACATCATCAAATGAAGCACAGCTCGGAAAACTTTTGTCAAAGTTTCTAAAAGCTTTGACTGGCACACTGAGCATGCCCAGCATGCCACTATCTGCGCGTCCATGCGAGGTCCCCCTTCAATCTTGTAACATAGCAAAATACGAGCGAAAAAATAAAATAATAAACCGCAAAAAAAACAACTCCGTGGGGTGGTGGGCGAGTTTCCTGAGGACTAACATCCTGCTGTCCTAGGAGAACACCTGTTACAGGTAAGCAGGATAGTAGTCCTCACAGATGGGTGAATACCAAGCTCCAGGCTGTTCCCAACAATAACCAAGACCAACAAGTACCGAACAAGGTGCAAATGGGCATAAAAACAACTGAGGTACTGATGGAAGGTAGGGAGCCTAGTTTCAAGTAGAGGGCCCAAGGTAGGAAGAGTTGGGTTTAAGTCTGGAAGAGGTTGTGCAGGACAGATTGGCCGAATTTACCATCTTGTCAACCATCCTTGTCCATGCAGTAATAGGCAGCATACGTCTCTATGGAGCTCCACGTCACAGCCCTGCAGATCTTGGTTATGGGGACCGCCCACAAGTAGGCCACCAATGCCGCCATAACCCTCACAGAGTGAGCCTGAACTTGGCCTTCAAGTTGAAAGTATGATTGCGCACAGCAGAATGAGATGCAGTCTGCTAGCCGGCTGGATAAGGTCTGTTTACCTACCACGACCCCCAACTGTTTTTATCGAAAGATATGAATAGCTGGGTAGACAGTCTATAGTCAGCTGAGTGATCTAAGTGGTAGACCAGAGTTCTCTTGAAATCCAAAGTATGCAAGACCCCTTCCCCTTGATTAGAATGGGGCCTCAGGAAAAAGGTGGATTGATTAAGGTCAAAATGAGTCATGACCTTAGGCATGAACTTGGGATGCATACGGAGGACCACACGATCATGAAAAAATTTTGTGAAAGGTGGTTACGTTACCAAGGCCTGAAGTTCGCTTACCCTGCGAACCGAAGTAACCACCAGCAGGAATAAGACCTTTCAGGTGATGAATTTCAGCTCACAGGTGTGCATAGGCTCAAAAGGAGGATGCATGATACGTGCCAGCACAACACTGAGATCCCAAGAAAGCACGGTAGGCCACAGAGTCGGCTTTAGCTGCAGCATGCCCTACATGAAGCGACTTATGATCAGCTGAACCAAGAGGGATGTGCCAGAAACACCCTGATAGTAATCATTAATTGCACTCAGATGGACTCTGACCGAGGTGGTTTTAAGCCCGGCCTCAGAAAGATGCCACAAGTAGTCCAAGAACCTGGGAAGTGGGCATGTGAATGGATCTAATCCATCTCTGCACAGCACACTGAGAACATCTTCCACTTCAGCTTGTACGACTTCCTAGTGGAAGGCTTCTTGGAAGCTACCAGTATCTGGATGACCCCTTCTGAGAGAGCCAGGGGCTGAAGGACTAGGCGCTCAACATTCAGGCCATCAAGGCTAACACCCAGAGGTTCAGATGGCGCAGGGTACCCCGATTCTGCATTATCAAATCAAGCGCAGTACCCAGGCAGATGGGATCCCTGATCAACAGATCCTGAAGGAGAGGAAATCAGAACTGCCTGGGCTAGTGAGGTGCTACTAGGATCATGGTCCCCTGGTCCTGCTGGAGCTTCAGGAGAGTTTTCATGAGAAGTGAAAGAGGAGGGTACGAGTACAGGAGACTCATGCCCCAATAAAGAGTGAAAGCATTGGCAGGTGGATGACCATCCGTCCTGAATAGGGAGCAAAAATTGCTCACTTTGCAGTTGAATGGGGAGGCGAACAGGTCCATATCCAAAGTTCCCCACAGGAAGATCCAGGCTGCCACTGTTGGGTCCAGTGACCACTCGAGTGGGTGAAAAGCGCGGTTTAGATAGTCTGCTAGCACATTCAGCATCCCAGGCAGGTACATGGCTCGCAGGGACACCCCTTGCGACAGAGAGCAGGACAAGATTTGTACAGCCTTCTGGCAGAGGAGGATCAATCCTGTGCCTCCCTGCTTGTTGATGTACCACATTGCAACCTGATTGTCCATGCCGATCAGAACCACTTTGTGGGACAAGCGTTAGCGGAACGCCCAAAGTAACGAATTGCCCGAAGCTCCAAAACGTTTATCGGACACAGAGTTTCTTAAGCTGTCCAGTGACCCTGCATGTGGAGGTTGTCCACATGGGCCCCCCCAGCCCTGGGGAGAGGCATAGGTGGTAAGCACTATTTGAGGTGGGGCAGCCTGGAAGGGAATTCCCTGCTCCAGAGTGGAGAGTTTTTCCCACCAGGATAGAAGGTCCTCAGAGGTTGCGTGACGGAGACACGGGCTGTGAGGTCCTGTGATGCCTGCTGTCATTGAGATCACAACGTCCATTGGATTCTGCGCATGTAGAGAGAGGCTAATGGGGTTACATGAACAGACGCTGCCCTGTGTCCCAGCAAGTGAAGCAGTAGGCGAGCACTCACGCACTGACTGTTGTGCACCAAGGCTGCCAACGAGGATAGGGCAAGAGCCCGATCTCGGGGCAAGAACGCTTTTGCCTGAGCTGTGTCCAGTTTGGCTCCTATGAAGTCCAGCTGAGGAGAAGGGCAGAGGTGGGATTTCGCTCGTATTTTACTATGTTACGAGACTAAAGGGGGACCTCGCGTGGACATGCGGATAATAGCATTCTGGGCATGCTCAGTGTGCCAGTCAAAACTTCTAGAAACTTTGACAAACGTTTTCCGTGCCAAGCTCCATCTATCATATATCCATCTATCATATATCATTTAACTGTTCTTCTTACCATTGTTAATCCATATATTTACTGTAACTCAACTGTTCCTCTCTCCTTACTCTCTTCCAACCTCCAAGTTCCTGTAACCCTCGTTCTTTGTAACTTACTACTTACCACTTCCCTTAACTCTATCAGTAGCTCTCTAGCTATGATTATTGTTGTTAAACTCCCATGTTTGATGTGAACCGATATATGACATGTGTCATGAATGTCGGTACAGAATAGAATTAAATAAATAAATAAATAAATCTAATGATATCACTCATCTGTGAGGACTACCATCCTGCATGTCCTAGGAGAAACAAAGTTACAGAATAAAAATAAGCAAAATAAGTTAATATACTTTCTCTACCCATTTTATAAAAATATGAGTACATTTTACGTGCACAATAACCCAGAATTTAATTCGGTGGCAGCTATTTCATATTGCGTGTGTGTACTCTTCTTAAGAAAATATGTATTTGTGCACATACGTTTGCTCAGTTTGCCAGTACCTCCGCCAATTCACCCAGATCTTCACCATTTCACCTAGACCCTCCAGCACTTTACCCAGACCCCCCACCAGTTCACCCAGACTTCCTACCTAAAAACTACAGACAAAAGACAAGAGCAATTTTAATTACACAAGTTACTTAGCAGGTGTACAAGCATATAGCTGAATCTGGTACTGTATGAGCATATACCACTTACAAAATAGAAACTTGTGCATGTACTTCTAAATCCAGCCCTCGAACACCCCTAAACTGACACTTTTTCCCGTTGGCATTTAGATGTGACACATATGTTCTCTTGAGGTTTATGAAGTAGCATATATGCATGTGTATATGCTAACATTATGTACGCAACCCCCGCACAACGCTTTGAAAATTACCTTCAAAGGGCTGAGAAACAATCCTTTAGACTGAGGCCTCCATCTGCGGGAGTGCACCTCATTTAAATGTTAAGAGCAAACTCAGCTACAATACAGAGGTCTGTCCTGACAGTAAATTTTCTCATGTGTTTTAAAATTAGCCAAATATCGATCAAGCTGGCCCCAAGAGTCCCCAGCATTCCTAAATCCATTTTTATTGATATAACAAAGTAAATTTATTGGGGAAAAATGCAACACAGTGTATGATTGATGTTTTGTTAGTGCCAAGTTGAAATGTTTCTATTCCAACAATTAAATAAAGCACAAACTAAATGCTTCCCTTCCCACTCCCCCTAATATTAGTTTATTTTTAAGTAGCACCATATATTTACACAAATCTGTACATCACTGTGCACAGAAAAGCAGCACCAAACCCACAGCATGAAATTATTATACAGTTTGTGAGGCTGAAAGAGGACCAGAGGTCCATTGACTCCAACCTTCTGATTGTTTAACAGCTGGCTCTAGGCCCAGATGTTCTAAGCATTTTTCCCATGACTCGGCCAGCAACAGAAATTCCAGCAAAACCAACCGCTTATCAGCACTCCCTCCTCCTTCCCATGTCCATGACCATCCGCAACAGAACAGACCAACACTTTATTTTTAGAAAAGAAAATATGTTCATAAGATAGACGCCTGGGCCAGCATATTACAACTGTACATGATTAAATCAAAATTGGACAATTCGCCATAAACAGAAGAAAACATTACACCTTACACCTCATATATGAGCAACATTATTCACATTCCTGACTATGGCTCTCAGGGGTACATGGCAACACATCTATTAGTTCACACTGGCTATAGGTGAACCGAGTCACCTATAGCCAGTGCAAGCGATTAAGGCCATAAAAAACCCTTTCCCCATCTCCGCTGCACATGCTGAAGAAAGTGGCTGTAGAAACATCCCTTGCTGGAGGTCTTCTTTGCCTCGGTCTAGAATCAGCATTGATGTCTCACCTCATCGGTTGAAGAGCATGGCCAAGCTGCCACAACGTCCTTCAGTGTACAAAATAGTCCATGCAAAGGGAAAGGGGGTAGAGATTCCATCCCAGGCCATAAAGCCAAGGGTATGAACAGACCCCCAACACCTCCCACATCCTTGATCCACTTAGGGACCAAACCATGGTTGCTGAGGAGCTGGAAGAAAGCCCAAATAGGCTCAGCAGTGTCCCGGCAACTTTTATCATGTGATTAATGCTCTTGCCATATGCCCGAATAGATGTCCCAAAATTGCCTTCCACCATGCTGTGACAATAAGATGAGAAAAATTCCACCCGAACCAGGCACAAAGGATGTGGCAGATGGGAAGCTACTGAGGCAACAAAGGAGGAATATTTATTTATTTATTTGAAACTTTTATATACCGACATTAGTGTGAAACATCATACCGGCTTACATTAGAACTGACAGATGAAAGTACAATAAACAGGAGCGGGGGAGGGGGAAACAGGAGCGGGGGAGGGGGAAATAGGAGTAATTGCAACGAAGAGCCAGACAGAGCAGGAAGATATGACAGGGTCAGTCACACACTGGCCTAAATAAGCTTCCAATCCTCCAGCACCCCCCCCCCCCCCTCCCCAACTTCCTGGCCCTGGCTACTGCCAGCAGAAGCTTCTTTTGTGCCCGTTAGCTGACTGCATTCATCTGCTGGTCTGTCCACCTCAACCTAACCCCACTTCTTATCAACTTTAGAAAGAAGGAGAGGCTGGATGCACAGGAGTCTGCTTTAGAAAATAAATGGGGAGATACCCGTTCCAGAGACAGTTTTCAAGGGTGATAATCCAGATGAAATGAACCAAATCACAGTGAACCTATTACAATTAATTTGTAACCTATCATTAAAATCATCCGTTGTAACCGAAGACTGGAAGGTGGCCAATGTAAAGCCGGTATTTGAAAAGGGCTCCAGGGGAACTATAGACGGGTAAGCCTGAATTCAGTTCCGGTAAAAATCATGGAAACTGTTATAAAGCATAAAATCACAAGACACTTAGATAGACATGGTTTAATGGGACACAGCCAGCAAGGATTTACCCAAGGGGAGTCTTGCCTCACAATTCTACATTTTTGAAGGGGTGAATAAAAATGTGGACAAAGGTAAACCGATAGAAGTGGTACATTTGGATTTTCAGAAGGTGTTCAACAAAGTCCCTCATAAGAGGCTTCTTCGAAAACTAAAAAGTCATGGGATAAGAGGCGATGTCCTTTTGTGGACTGCAAACTGGTTAAAAGACAGGAAACAGAGAATACGGTTAAATTGGTCTGTTTTCCCAGTAGACAAAGGTAAACAGTGGAGTGCCTCAGAGATCTGTACTTGGACTGATGCTTTTTAATATATTTATAAATGATCTTGAAAGAGGTACAATGAGTGAGGTGATCAAATTTGCAGATGACAAAATTATGCAGAATAGTTAAATCTCAAGCAGATTGTGAAATTGCAGGAAGACCTTGTGAGACTAAAAGATTGGGCTTCCAAATGGCAGATGAAATTTAATGTGGACAAATGCAAGGTGATTGTTGCGCCCATTGGTCACAGACAACTGCAACCTCTCATGCTCACCTCTTTTTTCCTTGCACCGTCAATCATTAGGAGAATGGCGGCCTCCGCCAACCAATGCCAACTTCCCCGGCATCCCCAGGACAGCGGGGGCACTGCCGACCACCATCTTACTTCCGGCATCACTTAGGTGCGCGTGCAGGGCCTCCTTATAAATACGTCATGGCAGGAACCTCGGGGGCGTCCCCTCCTGATGATGTCACACCGCTAGTGTACTTAAACAGACTGGCCCATTGCTAGGACGAGTTAGCAAGGAGTTCTCTCGCTTGTTAAATCCGCTCTAATTTGGATCTTCTGTTCCAGACTCTACTCCTGGCATTCGGACGGTCTGAGTACCCGCTCCTCAGGGGCTCTTCCATGTCTTGGCTATCCGCTCCTCGGAGGGCCTTCCTGCCTGGGACTTCCTGACCCGCTCCTTGGGTATCTCTGCTGGGACTTCCTTGGGTGAGTACATTCTCCAACTTCTATCAACTTAACTGAAGTTTTCACGGCGTACCCTGTTCGTTGGGCCACTACCGTTCTTCAGTCTGTCTACACTACTCTATCTGTGCCTCAGTATATTCCACCTTCTATACGAAGTCTACAACCTGGTTCCTGTATCATTGACCTCTGTCTCCTTGGCATCTACAGTACAGCTTCCTCGGCATACCCCATACTGCGGGCCACTACCAGATCTGCACTCAGAGGAATTTACATTATCATGCAGGAATCCCTGGGTGTACTCCGTGCTGCGGGCTACTACCTGACCTTCATATCTACATCATCATCCTGACTACTTTATTTGCTCAGACTGTGTTTATTACATTTCCTACTCCTCGGGTTATGTACTTTATTTCTCCTTAATAAAGTCTCTCTCACAGCTGTGTCCTACATCGATGAGACCACGCCCACCGATGGTGAGGCCCATGGGGCTCCTCCCTGTGGGCGGAGACACCTCTCACCTCGGCCTGGGGTTCACCAAAACCATAACAGATTGCTAACTCCATGGACCCAGCACAGCGTTCAGCCCTTCAGGCCATTCCTGGCCTGGCCCAACGTCTAGCCGAACAACGGACACTAGAGAATTTGACTGACGCCTTTAATCAGCTCAACTCTCAGCTGAACTCTATTAGAATGCCTGACAAGGCCCTCTCTTCTACAGTGACGCCTGTACGTCTCTCCATACCCTTGCCATCACCTACATGCTTTACAGGTGATCCCCTGTTATGTAGGGGCTTTCTAAATCAGTGCTGCATGCACTTTTCGCTTCAACCTACCTATTTCCCAGATGTAGGCTCCAAAACTACATACATTCTATCTCTGCTAGATGGAAAAGCCCTGGCCTGGGCTTCACCTCTCTGGGAACGTAATGACCCCATACTCCAGGACTTGACAGGATTTCTCACACTCTTTCGTTCAGTATTCGACTATCCCGCCCGCAAGACCATCGCTGGCTCTGCTCTCCTGCACTTACAAGGTACCAGACCTTTGTCTGATTATGTTATTGAGTTTAAAACTTTGTCCTCAGAACTACACTGGGACCTGGGCTATCTACGGGCCATCTTCCTGGAGGGTCTCAACCCCCGCATCAAAGACGAACTAGCGGCACATGACCTCCCCAGTACCCTAGACTCTCTCATCGATCTCTTTGGATGAATCGATCGACGCATGCGTGAACGCTCACAAGAGGTACAGAGTTCTAGGAAAATTTCATCAGGAGGTTCCTGTCCTTGCCCAATGCCAGTTAGGATCCACTGGAGGACTCTTCCTAGGTCTAACTTCTCCGTCTCCTCCACTAACACTTCCCGTCTCTATTATTTCAGAGGCCCTCAAATTCCACATGCTAGCCCTTGTAGATTCCGGGGCAGGCGGAAACTTCATCTCCATCAACTCGTGGAGCACCAACGAATCCCTACAGTTCAGACACCTATTCCACTACTACTGTCCTCCATACATGGCGAGCCTTTACCTAGTGTGCTCTCTTTTACTACTCAGCCGCTTTGCACTGGATCTCTGCATTCTGAAACCATCGTATACTTAGTCCTGGAAAAGGCTATTCATCCGGTGGTACTTGGGATACCATGGCTTCAAACTCACTCTCCCCACTCACTCTCCCCACTTTCTCAGTGGGGAGAAGCCTGCCATGGAAGATGCCTAGAGGCAGTAACCCCTATGCCTTGCCTGGCTACTACCACCTCTCTTCCAGGCAATGAGCACCACATCGAGCAGGGGGAGCATTGGTGCCTCCCCACCCCCGGGAACTGGCACCAGCTGGGTTGGCAATACCCTGATGAGCATATTGAGACACTCCAGTAGCAGTTCCAACAGGGAGATCTGGGACACTGGTATCGTCGGTGCCACCGGTTCAATGCCCTGCAGTGCCCAATCGACCGCCAGCTGGACTCTGCGCTTCAACTCTTCCTCAAAAGTTGTCAATCCAAAACAGACTGGGAGGCAGGAGGGGTGGCCAGGTCCTTCTCAGAGCCCCGATGTGGATTGGTGACTGAATCCAGGAATGGTGGAGACCATCGCTGATCCCCGACATCGATGGAGGATAGGCACTTCTCACCGCAGGGTTGCTTAGGGGCATCACAATAATTGCCGGTGTCAACTTGAACCTAGCACTATGATTCAAAGGCAACTGGTGCAGATGCTTCCTCGGCTTCCCTTGGTGCTCGGCCCGGGGTGGTGCCAAGGTCAAAGACGAAGAGCCCGGTGTCTTCGACCTGGAAGAGAT